>NC_067421.1:34369674-35619674 GCF_009764475.1 Pristis pectinata
CCCCGATTTATGAAAGCAAGGGTGCCATATGCCTTCTTCACCACTCTATTGATCTATGTTAGCACTTTCAGGCAACCATGGACTGGACCCCTAGGTCTCTCAGTTCAACTATATTGATTATAACCTAATACATTATTTTATTCTTTATCCAGTTTAACATTAATAGAATTTATTAAACTAATAAATAATAAAATTGGTGTTACCACAGGGTAAGGTCTCTTTGACTTCAGTTGACAACAATAAACAGAGGGTGACCTTCTAATGGTACAAGGCTTGAGGGCTTGGGCAATGCTGGGGCTGTAGTCAGCTGTTTGCTGTACACAGTATGAGAATGTAAAGGAAAGAATTGCACCCACACCTGTGCTAGAACGTGTCCAGCGAGCAAATGCTCAGACTTTGATTGCCAGAAATTTCATCCTGTTTCTATTGACCACCAACATTGGAAACCTGGGTCTAACCAAGCAGCTCTTGCATTGAGGGAAAAGGAGTTGGTTGTTTAACCCATTCATTGCTGAACACCTGAACAACACAAGTGATGGAAAAGCACTCCACTGCCATTATTCTTCTCAGGTACCTGCTTTATACAGGAGCTCAGTGCTGACAGGGCCACTCCAGAACAACAAAATATGCTAATAATTCTTCCCTATAGACCACAGACTGAGAGAAATAACAGCAACACAAAGCTTAGCCCAGGAAGAGCACAATCCCCAGTCATGCAAACTGGACTGGACAGATTTTTTAATTCATTTTTCAGGATACGGGTACTGCTGGAAAGACTACCATCTATTGTCTATCCTAATTCCCTTGGAAAGGTGGTGGTAGTGGAGCCACCTTCTTGAATTGCTGCCTCAGGTATTCCTAATACTGTGGGGTAGGGAATTCCAGGATTTAGACCGAGTGTTGAAGGAACGGCAATAATAACAAGCTGATGCAGTATAAGTTGGAAGGGATCCTGGAAGTGGTGATGTTACCCTGCATCTATTGCCCTTGTCTTTCATTGTGGTAAAGGTCGGCGTAGTTCAGGTGAATCACTGCAGCAGATTTTATAATTGGCACACACTCCACCACAAAGTGCTGGTGGTGGAGGGAATGAATGTTTAACATGATTATTGTGCTGGATAGTGTCGAGCTTCTTGAGCAGACTTGAAGCTGCACTTATCCAGGCAAGTGGAGAGCATTCCATCGCTCTCCTGACTTGTGCAAATCCTAAACCGAAACGTGAAAAAACACAAAGAACCTGCAACTTGTGAATGCAAAATCAGATGGTGAAAATGGCGATTTGGTAAACACCTTCACAAAGTGGGTGAAAAATGACAAGAATATTTCCACTCAAAATAAGTAACTGGTCTGAAACATGAACAGTCCATAAAAACCATCCTGCAGTGGAGAGAAGCTACAGGTTTTTAGAATGTGAAATTTTATGTTGACTTTGAAAGCATTTTATTTTGAATTTCTGAAGAAGCATGCACCACTAAAAATGTCCTGCTGACAGCAATGTATTGATATTTCCTCAAAAGTTATTGTCACCATGGTCTATAATTCAGTTTTCTCAGTATTACTGGAGACAGCAGAGCAAACCTACCTGCTTTCAAAAGCTCAGTGACATTTGCCATGAATGTGTCAGAGTGTTGTCTGTTGAATTAAGCAGCACAATCAGTTACTCATCTCTTGGTTTTACTGCTTTCTTGAAGGATGACTGCTTAACTGGTCAACCTCAAAATCTCCTCAATCCATCACAACTATTTCCCCTTCTCTCTCTTCAACGTTGTCATGGTCATTGCTTTTGTACGTTTCTCTCTGGTCAGCAGTGGAAAGGGTGAGCAGCTTTAATTTCCTAGGTGTCAACATCTTGGAGGATCTATCTTGGGCCCAACACACTGATGCAATTATGAAGAAGGCATACCATCAGGCTTAAGGACAGCTTCTATCCCACCGTGATGACTATTGAATGGTTCCCTTATACGATGAGATGGACTCTGACGTCATGATCTACCTTGTTGTGACCTTGCACCTTATTGCACTGCACTTTCTCTGTAGCTGTAACACTTTACTCTGTACTGTTATTGTTTTTACCTGTACTACCTCAATGCAGTCTGTACTAACTCAATGTAACTGCAATGTGTAATGAACTGACCTGTACGATTGGTATGCAAGACAAGTTTTTCACTGTACCTTAGTACAAGTGACAATAATAAACCAATACCAATACTTCGTTAGGAGTTTGAGGAGATTTGGTATGTCACCAAAGAATCTTGCAAATTTCTATAGATGTATGGTGGAGAGCATTCTGACTGGTTGTAGCACCGCCTGGTATGGAGACTCCAATGCACAGGATCGCAAGAGGCTGCAGAGGGTTGTAGACTCAGCCAGCTCCATCACAGGCACAACTCTAACCACCATTGAGGACATCTTCAAGAGGGTGGCATTCCACTCTAAGGACCCTCATTATCCAGGACATGCCCTTTTCTCGTTACTTCCATTGGGGAGGAGGTACAGGAGCCTGAAGATCCACACTCAATGATTCAGGAACAGTTTATTCCCCTCTGCCATCAGATTTCTATATGGTCCATGAACCCATGAACACCACCTCATTACTCCATTTTTTTTGGCACTATTTATTTATTTTATAATTTATAGTAATTTTTTTGTTTTTGCACCATTCTGCTGCCACAAAACAACAAATTTCATATGTCAGTGATAATAAACCTGATTCTGATCCTTACATCATCATCTTTAGTTATTTATAGGATGTGGATGGTGCTTCGATTTATTGTCCATCCCTAGTTGTCACTAACCTGAGGAGGCAGTTAAGAGTCAACCTCATTGATAAGCTCAGCATCAGATATTGGCCAGATTAGGGTTAGTAAATTTCCTTCCCTGAGAGACATTAGTGACAGGTTTTTAACAACAATATGGTAGTTTTGTGGTTACTGTTATGGAAGTGAGATTTATGAATTAATTTTCAGTTCCACAGGAACCAGGCATCCTGTACTGCTTTACCCAAATCTTCAGTTGTGATACTGAACTGTGATCCTAAATTTCTCATTTTGTTAGACTGTTCCAATTAGATTCAGAACCTTTTTAAATAAGATATGAGATATCTTTATAAGTCACAAGTACATCGAAACACAAGTGAAATACATCTTTTGGGTAAAATATTCTGGGGGCAGCCTGCAAATGTTGCTATGCTTCTGGTGCCAACATAGCATGCCCACAACTTTCTAACCCATACGTCTTTGGAATGTGGGAGGAAACTGGAGCACCCGGAGGAAACCCACGCAGTCATGGGGAGAACGTACAAACTTCTTACAGACAGTGGCCGGAATTGAACCCGGGTCACTGGTGCTGTAATAGCATTACGCTAACCGCTACACTACCGTGCCTTGGTCACTCTTCATAATCGCTGTCCCAGAGCATCCTGAAGTGAAGTTGTTGTTAGGAAAGGAATTCATTGTGTTGCATTGTGATGTTTCTTCACCTCCCCAACTATTTAACAGCCAATTGCTAAAACTCACGAGACAAGGAGCACTTAAGAAACAACCAGATGGAATTAGTTCTGAAGGAGGGTCTCAGACATGAAACATTTTTACCCCTGTTTCTTTTTTCCTCTGACACTGCCTGACTTAGTGAATGTTTCCATCATTTTCTGCTTTTATTTCAGATTTCCACCATCTGCAGGCTTTCTTGATTTTTCACCGGATGGGAACAGAGGTAAGATTCCTGAATGAAGAAAAACTTAACTTGAACACACTTTATTAAGTGATCATGGATGCTGTAAGCACTTTCAGGAGAGAGAAAGAAAGGGGAAATATTTATTTTCTCTTTTAAGCTGCAAAGTAAATTCAAAACTCAGAGAAGTTGAGGGCTGCGTACTGCATTTGCTGCAAGTACAGCATTCTTGTAATTGACTCCAATAAATGTCACAGTAACAGGCGGACTGAGCTACATTATATGCACCCAGCTGTGTAATGATGCAAAAAGTGCATTTGATTGGATTTAATTATATGTTGTCACGTATGCTGTAGTATCTAATAATTATTTCTTTACTATAATAAATTGAAAGATTCGCTGTAAAAGGTCAAATTGAGGGCAGTAGAAAATGATTACTTTCTGATAATTTTCTGACATAAAAAACGCTGATGAGGGATGGTATTTTATTTTGATGAGGGCTTTGGTATCACAAAGTCTAATCAATCTAAAGCTGCTGCTTCATGTATAATAAAATGTCAGGAAATGTAGTGCAGTTGAATAAACTGGACAAGGGCCAGACTTTCAATCTGTCTGCTTGTCCTTGCACTTCTATCTTTTTATCGCATTCTCTTTTTCATCCCATCTACCTCTTTTTCTTTACCTACAATTCTTCCTGGCTCATAAAAAGGCAGAAACAGGAAAGATCACAGGAACAGAGACACAAGAGATTCTGCAGATGCTGGAATGACACACGCAAGATGCTGGAGGAACTCAGGTCAGGCAGCATCTATGGAGGGAAATAAACAGTTGACATTTCGAGGAACGGGCAGGCCTCAATGAGCCATTCCACCATTTCATTAGGTCATGGGTGATTTGTGTTTTAACTCCGTAAATCTTAATGTTTTTGCCAACAAAAGTCTGTGTCTTGGCCTTGACATTTTCGAGTAACCTAGCCTGACACTTTCTGTAAGGAGGGACTTCCAGATTCCCACTGGCTTTTGGTTTCATTAAGCCCAATTAGCTTGTGACCTTTTTGATAGATGTGATCCCTCTGCCTTTTCACCACATGCTTCCACAAATACAATCTCATTTGATTCAAAGTCAGGTACATCATCTGCTTTAACTGCCCTTTGTCAATTTCTTTATCTAAAACATTCCATCTTCTTGCCCATCTTAAAGTTGGTGTACTCCATTTTATAGGCCACAGCAAAAAGGAATAAGCTAGGAACTTGAGATCAGTTGGAGAAACAGGCATGGATCTTTTAGCCTTGAACAGAATTATCAAATGCGTGCTTAGTGCAGGCTCAAAACACCAGGGTTAGATTACCACCTGGACTGAAGTTATATACAATCAAGGCAATGTGCAGGAGAGGGGGCCAATTAGCTAAATGTGTCAGTACTGTTCATTAAACAACCTGTGCTTCAACTTTTTGTCCATAACCATTGCAGGTTTCTTAGGCTTAAACATCAGTCCAGCTCCTTTGAAAATTATTTGAGCACAGCAAGCAAGCTCCATTAAACAGCTCCATTAGGAGCTTGTTTCTGTCAGCGCTTACAGTGTCTAACATTCCAGAATCCAACAAGACGATTTACCAGGAGCTGCTGAGGGGGAATTTTTTTTACACCCAGCATGGATGTGCTGAATTTCAACAATTTATATCTTACTGCAAAAAAAACCCAAAAGTTGAAGAATTCTCACCTTGGATGTACATTAATTTCCTTGAATGTTATGGAGCACATTCTTAATGACTTGCACTTACTTTCTTGGGTTTTGTAAACCATGAATTTCATTGAAATTAAAGTACTCACAATATACTATGTTGTATTCTCCATACAAAATAATGTAATGAAATCCTTCCCCACATAGGGGGCTATGTGGGAGGGAAGTGTTAGATAGATCTTAGAGCAGGATAAAATGTCGGCACAACATTGTGGGCCGAAGGGCCTGTACTGTGCTGTAATGTTCTGTGTACCAACCATGCCAATTTCAGTTGTATTTTAGGAACGTTTTGTATTTGCTTTGTAAGTTCTGTAGGAAAGTAAGTCCTTAGTACCCCCTGGTGGCCACCCACTACTTTTTATTTCCTCAGTCAGTTTCAGTTCATATCCTTTATATTATCAGACTTGGTGAAAAATATTCAAATAAGGAAGGCTCCACCTTCAGTTCCTGATCTGTGCCAGGTTGGGTGTTATATACTTCTGCACAAATTTGATGACTGTGTGTTTCTGCACTTGAGGAGAAAAAAGAAATTAATTATGATTTCCTGATTATTCTAATGGTTAGCACTGATGCCTCAAGTTGGAATGTTGTGGCTTTAAATTTTGTTCCAACATCATGGGAATAAAACTCTAGGAGGCTGGATGCATTCAGGACACTGAAGTTTTGTTATGGTTTCTGATGAAACATTAAAACAAGACTCTCTGGTTTGTCATGTGGATTCAAAATCTCCCATGGCACTATTTCAAACAGCACAGCCAATACCAATTCCACCATCAACAATTTTTGGTCATTCGTACATTGCTGTTTAACGGAGCTTACTATCCACAAATCTGCTGCTATGATATCTTCATGGGAATAGTCACTGCACTCCATTGACTGTAAAGTGCCTTGGAACATCCCAAAAATGATGTGAAAAGTTCGATATAAATGCAAGTTTATGATCACTTTCTTAGGACTTCCTGCTGGCAAATGCACACTTATGGAGATCATGAAAACAAGATCCAGACTGGCTACTGTCTTCTATAGTTATTTTGGTCAGTCTACATTCACTGTCTAGGCACACAGGAAGAATGCCCACAGAGATTATATAGTGTTAAGCAGCCTGCATTCTTGGGAATTCCACCTCAGCCAGGGAGCCTGTACTTCCAAAAGGAAGAAAACAGGTTGCAGAGAGAGAGAGAGAGAAAACATTGACATGCCTGAAGTCTTTTTAAAAACCTCCATAATCAAGCCAACATAATAATTAGAGATCTGGAATGTGCTGCTGAAGGAGGTGGTGGAATCAGATACAATTACTACATTTAAGAGGAATTTAGACAGACACTTAAATAGGCCAGGCATTGAAGGATATGGTCCTAATGCAGGCAAGTGGGATTAGCGTAGATGGACAAAAAGGTCAGCATGGAAATGGCAGGAATGAAGAGCCTGTTTCTGTCTGTCTGACTCTAATAACTGTACTCTATTGGGATAAATGAGGATTCTGCATTGTTTAAACCTGGATGATTTTAATGTGTTAGGCAAGATCAACATGTACATTGCAGAAACTGAAGGCTATTTTCAGACATGTCAACTAAGTGTTAGGTACATGGAATCACGATCAACTTAGATCTCTAAAATAATTCCATTCAGTATCCTGTAAAGAGCCAAACAGTGTTATCAGGGCAAGTATGGGCATTTCTAATGAAAGAGAACATGGTGGTCTCATAGGTGAAAGAGATTGGCAATATCAGATCACAAGAATGGGTTTGTCTGCTGCATCGAGCTTTGGTGATCAACCAATGAAAAACTGGAAGGAAATCAGAGATTTTCCTTAGGACATTAAATGGGTAAATAGCAATTAACTTTAAAACACTTCTTTCAAGTTGTAAGTAATTTGGAACAAATGGATCATTTGAATTAAACAGTTATGTACATTTTGTCAAATGCTTAAATGTCCCTATGGTATCTCAATACTTTTCTGGAGATGTACGCTTTCCAATTACCATGTGAAGATGACATTATTTAAAACTTGAAAGAAATTACATTGCAGAAAAAACACTGCTGCTCAAACATTTGTGCTATTTACTCTAATTCCATCTTGTTAACACACAAATTCTAAAATTAATTTTAATATTTTCTTTTTAAGCAGAGCACATCACAGTCTGTCCAGTTTGTAAAAATCATTACAGGACGATTTCCATAACAAGTAGGCTGCATCAATTAGCTCTGATGAACAATGTCTACATTGTACTAAAAGTAAGTTTGTTTTATAGATGTTCCTAGATCATATTTGGCATTGTTCTAGTGTGCATGGTCTACTATTGTGCTGGGCAGCCACTGTAAGACCATTGCTTCAAAACTCCCCAAGAGAAATAGCTTAAACATGAAAAGCAATGAAATTGTGGTTGTTGTGAAACTGAAATCAGAGGGCGATTGTAACAGCTGCAGATTTCTGGCTCTGGGTGAAGGATCCATCAAATAATCAAATGTTATATTTTTGATTTAAGATTGCCTTAGCACAATAAATATGTGCTAGTGGCAGTCTTTTACCAGAGAAGCTAGTATAAGCTCAAAGAAAGCTCTTCTGTCCACATAGCTGGATTCCATTTTATTTTGGAAACAGAAATTCTAAAAGAAGTCCTCTTTATACATGCTTGACTGTAAAATATCTTCTAATGCTCAATGGGGCAATGTTCCCAAAGATCACAGCTGCAAATGTTTAGTCAACCAATTATAGTATGGATTTTCTTTCTCATCACTAATATCAAGGTTAAAACAAAAAGGGTGTCATTTGGTAAATACACATCCATCATGTAACTAAACTCTTAACTTTAATTTGTGATTTGCACAGAGCTAGTCATCTGCATTTGGACAGATGTTCTTGAAATCTCCTGTTAACACTGATACACTTGGGTCAACAGTCCTGTAGGCTTCAATGCATTAAAAGTTTCTTAAGAAGCATATTAGCAACATGAAGGTAATCAAAAGAATTACACTTTCAATAGAATGGATCATAAATACTGTTCAGGATTTTGACGGGAAAAAAATAGTGGAACAGACAGAAATCCAGATTTCAACTTCTGCAACTTGACAACACAAAGCTGAGCTCCTTTTCCAACAGTGGTCCTACCAGATGCCAGGACTTACTGATTAATGTTAAGTGTGAATGTAAATAGTATAACAGTATGAGGCAGCATTTTCAGAAGAGGAATAAAGCTGTGTGGTGGGGGCAGAATGATTCACTGGTGATACAACAGAATAAAGCTACAGCATATTTCCAGTCCCTTCTTCCTCAATTGTTAGACAAACCAAGACCACGAACAGACAGAAATGGATTTCATCAAATCCTTCTGCATTTTATGGATACCACCTGCTCCAACATCCTAATACATATTCATTGGCTTTGGGAGAAAGGTACGTGGAAACTATCCTAGGTCACAGAGTCATACATTGGTGCAGCACAGAAAGAGGCCCCTCAGCCCAACCATTTTTTTGCCCATCTAAATCCCACACTAGGTCCAAATCCTTCTCTCTCGCCTATTTAAGTGCCTTGTCTAAATGTCTCTTAAATGTAGCAATTGTAAATGACTCCACCACCTCCTCTGGCAGCGAGTTCTAGATATCAACCACTCACTACAAAAAAAACTCTCAAATCCCCTTTAAACCTCCTTCCTCTCACCTTAAACCTATGCCTTCTTGTTTTTGATATCACTACCATGGGAAAAGATTCTATTTGCTTTATCTACACCTATTATAATTTTATTTACCTCTATCAGGTCACCCCTCGGCCTCCTTCGCTTCAGGGAAAACAAGCCCAGCCTCTCCAATCTCTCCCCATAATTAAAATCCTCCAATCCAGGCAACATCCTGGTGAATTTCTTCTGCATTCTTTCCAGTGCAACCAGATCTTTCCTATAGTGTGGCAACCAGAATTGCACACCATACTTAAGTGTGGTCTGACAAGTGTTTTGTAAAGTTGCAACATAACCCTCCACTTTTATATTCTATGCCCTGACCTCTGAAGGCAAGCATCCCATATGCATTCTTCACCCTATTTACCTGTGTTGCCACTTTCAGGGAACTATGGACTTGAATGCAAAGGTCCCCTGTTCATCAACATTCCCTCGTGTTCTATTTTTTACTGTATATGTCCTACCCCTATCTGACTTCCCAAAATGCATGACCTTGCATGTCAGGATTAAATTGCACCTGCCAAACTCTGCCCAACTTTCCATCTGATCTCTGTCCTGCCATAGCCTTAGACAACCCTCCTCACTATCCACACCACCACCAACTTTTGTGTCATCCGCAGATTTACTGATCATATCTCCTACATTCACAATCAAGTACAAACAACAAGGGTCCCAGCGCCAGTCCCTGCGATACACACGGGTCACAGACTTCCAATCAGAAAGCCCTCAGCAAAGACGAGAGGTAGAGGGAGAAGGAACAGAATACAAGAAAGTGATTACACTCATTTTGACACATGAAATGGATAGGTGAATGAGTAAACAGTGCATCAAAATGCAAAACACCACATCTGATCCAGGTAAATTTAATCAGCTTTTTTCAGTAAATTCTCATTATGATCCTCCAGAAAGTTAAACAAAGTGCATTGTTTATAACAGAAAAACCACTAATAACATAATTTGTTTGAATTAAAAAACTAGCTATTGTAAAACACAACTGGTGAACCATCCCCCTTCACTGCAGCATTTTCCAGCCAAGTTCAGTACCAAGAATAGTCTCTCCCATCTGGATTGATGAACACCTTCACTTTCCAAACATTTATTTATAGGTACTAAGCTTCAATCAGGCACCAAAACTGGAAATAAGCAGCCCTTTTCAATGAAAATACTTCTGAATGATCACAATTACAGGTGCAAATGAAAAACCAAAAAAATTTTGTGAGCTAAATGTTCCTTTAATGCAACTAAGCAGGAGACAAGGAGAAGGATTATTGAAAAATGAATGGAAATTAAGTTAAAAATGAGGTGATCAAATCTAATGCACACTGACAGAATCTGTAAAATAAGCAAGATACAATATGTGCAAATGATCAGCATAATAACAATATGTTTCTAAAGTTCTTCACTGGCAATTCTTCACATCACATAAAAGCTGAAATATGTCCTTCTGCAAGGACGATGGTGACTGCAAGGACACACCAGATCCACCAATATTTGTCTCCCAGCAATCGTACCCAAAGTCTTTTAAAGCCCGTTTGGAAGCTTCTACCACAGAAGGACTCGTATCTGAAAGACAAAATTAACAAAACACATTAGAGTAACTGGAGTAGTGCCACAGTAGAATCCAAAGTACATTTTCTCATGTTGGAATTTTTGCAGGAAGTTTTCAGCTACATTTGCAATAATCCAAATAGCATCAGGATACACCAAGCAAATGTGCAAATAGGAGCTAGGGTTGAATGGGCAAACAAAGTACAAGTATTTCCATAGACCAAACAGGTGGTGAGATAATGCAGTGCTGAAAAAGCCAACTATTTGTCTGCAAGTATCAAAGGCAACACAAAAGTGAAATAGTTCAGGCATGTCACATCCAGCAGAATTGGTGTTTCCACATCTTCTTGTAATAGTTTAAAACAAAATCTTGCTAAAATTGGCCATAATTACAAAACTGGTCAAGACTGCTGTTTGAATTAACTTACATACTGAATTTCTGCTATTTATACCTATTTGTGAGTCTCTTAAAATTGAACTGTTTTAATGTGGAATGGCACTGATGGAAATCATTTAAAATATTTAATTTACTAAGAAAATGACCACAGGACTCCAATAAAACTAGGAATTGGTTCTGTATAGTCAAAAGTCAATTTCAATTATTTTAGTTATTTAAAATCTGATTACCATGGTGGTGGCATTCACTAAATTCATTTTCATCTATCTTAACAAAGCTTGTCACTCTTAAATTTATCAATGAATATTTTTAATGCATGACTAAAATAAATGCTTCTCAATGCCATTGGCTCGCAAGATTTTACTTCAGGCAATATTCAAACAAGTGATTGGAAAATTAAACCAAACTTCACTTCATAACACTTGCCCAGTTTACACACCGAATGCCAGTTACATCCAAAGGAGAAATTATATAAATCAGATGGATGTGAAAAGCACTACTACCCTGAAGTTGCATTAGCAAGAAATCTATTTGCATGTCTGTGTGTAAATCGAGCACAAGAAACATGTTAAGCAAATATTTTAAACTGCTTGTTTCCATTTCCAGGAGAAGCCCACCCATTAAGAATTTAAACCTGGTACTTCCTGTCACAATACAACATGGATCTTTCTTACGTGATTCAGATTTATTCACAAAATTGGATCCAACCTATGCTTAACACTGGGCAAAAAATGGTCAAAGTGCAAACCATGCAGCAATTCGGGAACCATACCACAGGTTAAAAGGCTCCACTGGAATATCATTTTTTATTTCCATTGACTCCACTATTGGTATCCATGTGTTGCCTGTTTGCAGCACTGATAAACACTGTAATCTGTAGCTACAAAGAAGCTTGTGGCAAAGAACATCCAATCATGGCACAAGGCCCACCTTTGGTATGGTGTCCCAATGTGCCGCTCCAAAGCACAGGGAGGGCTCAATCACACCCCACTGCAGGGTTAACTCATTCCCACTCCCTCCTCCACCTACAATTCACCCACCACTGACTTTCTCCCAACTTCCTCTCTAGTTCCCCCAAAGAGAGGGCAGATCCAATCCAATTCTCAGCCAACAGCTTCAAGCATAGCAAGAAGGTGACAACTGGGAATGTGGACATAGGGATCTAACAACTGGAAATGGGGAGAAACCATAATAGTTACTTTTTAAAAAGAGAGGCTGTCCAAATATTTTCAAGTTTCATGGTAACCACATCCCCAGCATATTTGGTGTGCCGGCAAAACTCAGCATCCATTTAGCATGACAAAAAATGATGAAATCCAATTTCTAGGATTATATTTTCAAATCAATGAAGTTAATAAGTGACCTTTTTGATAATTTATTACAAAAGTATACATGCAAAACCACGCTAAAGTGGCTTAAACTGTGATATAAATTGAGGCAGTCAATCAATGACAGTGAATCAGCGTACAGACACAAGAACAGTCATCAGCTGCGGCTCAGATGAATACACTGGATTCAAGTCTGTGACTCAGATTCAAAAATATCTAGGTATTTCTCTTCCCTGTGGAAAGTTAAAACTAAAAGGACACGGGCAAGAATTACCTACACAGGGCACCATGCATATGGTTCCATAACAAAATAAAGCCAACTGATCATGCAGCAGTTTCATCTGGCCCAAGCAGCCCAATTAATAGGTTAGGGCAGCCTTACGATTAAATGTACTACAAAATCAGAAAATGTTAGACCCACTCTCCTTCTCATGGCACGTTCCTGTGCAACCATAGGAGGTGCAACACTTCCCCTTTCAGCTCTTCCCTTCCCACCATCCATGGACCCAAGCAGTCCTTCCAGGTGAAGCAGCAATTCACTTGCAGCTTCCATTTGAGAGCATTGTATTCAGAGCTCATGCTGTGATCTCTACTGAAGAAGCCAAGTGCAGATTGGGTGACTGCTTTGCGAAGAATCTCAATTCTTTCACAACGGTGACCATGAGCTTCCAGTCACCTGTCACTTTAAATTTCCACCCCACTGCTACTCTGATCTCTCAGTCTTTGCTCTCCCATGTTGCTCTAACAATGATGAACTCAAACAACAGTACCCCTTCTACTATATTTAACTATTTCAGGTAACCATTTTTTTCTTCTCCAAATTTATTTTTGAATTTGTATGTTTTTTCTTGGCCATCTCTAACTACCATATTTTGAAGTAATTACTACCTTGACAACTTTGTCCTGCATCCTATCACCGACATTCTCACTGTTCTCTCCACACCTAGCTGTCTCTGCAACTTAACATACTCAACTTCATAATTTTCCAGGTCCCTGACCCAAGATGTGGATTCCATTTCTCTCTTTTCTGATGCTGCTTGACCTGCTAAGTGCTTCCAGAAATTTCTGTTTTTGTGTCAGAATTGCATCTGCGGTTCTATACTCCAAATAAGTGCATTATACTGACATCTGGTGGGCTAACATCAATACTGCACATAGATTTAATCTTGGGGGGAAATTTTCCTTTTTGTTCCTAGATAATACACTTACAACAGAAATACACTTAAAATGCATCACAAAACCAACACCTTGGCCCCACCCTCTCTTCCCATGCTTGACCTAATCGCCTAACTATCTATCCAAGATACAAAACTGCAAAAGTATTTACAGTAAAACTCCTGACAATTAGACTGCATCAGGACTCTGGTGGTGCTGGACTGGCAGCTTTTCTGGACTACTGGATATTATTCTTATTAATACACCAAACATTTGCGAAAGACTATATACAGTTTAGAAAAGAGTAAATAAATGTTGTATTGGGTTTGGAAAATGTAGACTCACTAAAGATTACAAAACAAAACAGTCACTGTACCTGGTCTGAGCAGTGTTAAGCCACATCCGCCACCTCCTGCGCCAGTCAATTTGCTGTGCAGACCATATGCTGCAGTTACCTGACATAACCTGTCCAATGAGGAATGACCCACTCCAATGGCATTCAGGTGATGCTGGTTAATGTCAATAAGTTCCTGAAATCATAGAGAAATTGCAATTGTAAGACAGAAAATCAGAAACAGGTAAATGATGAGATGTTTGTTCTGCTGACCTTGTGTGCAATCTTAAATTTGTATAAGACTGCAGTCCACTAGTGGCTCAATATTGCCAAAAGTCAGCGTCAAAGGTCATATGGAGAACATTAAGTTGGTTCAAGTAAACAATATCTTCAGAACTGGAAGACCAAATTATATTTTAAAAAAAGTCATTGGGAAGTAGAGTTTATGCCTATAAAAACATGTCCCTTTCAATCTGTTATCAATTTCACCTCTCTTTCTCTCTGCAAATATGTACTTATTGTTCCTCAAAACAAATTTTGAGCCCTTAAATCTGTGTCTTTCAAAATGTATGACATAATCCTGTTACTTATGTTGTATTAAAAAAACTTTGCCTCTCTGCCTCTATATTTCTTACTTTTCTTCTCACTTTATATCAATTGCATATCTAAACCCTGTACAACAAATCAAATATTATTTATATTAATATCTTTAATATAATCCACTCCAGTAACCACAAAGCACATTATTCAACAGGACACTTCACATATCTACTATCTTCATTGCAGAACTATTTCCTCAAAACTCACTCTTAAAGCTCAAGTGTACAGTAATTGGTTTGAGATAATTAATCATCCTCAGCAGTGTATGTACAGGTGCTGTTATCAAATACATTAACAAAATCTGAGGCTACCCAGCAAGAGTTAGCAATCATTTTCAGTTGAATAAATACAAATTAACAAACACATAGAATTTGTGGTTTCCTCCTGTAAAATCTAAAAGCCATCAACTACATCATTTAAGTTATAATATGCCCTGATTTTTACTAATGGATTAAACTGCAATGGGAGATACATGTCAAGTTTACCTCCAGGATTGTGTAGTGTTCATTTATATCACTGCCAGATGCAATAGCAGCCAAAATGCATTCACATTCGCATGAAATAGCATCTATTGAGTCCAGCACAGGTTTTATTACGCTTGGTAACTAAAACAAGAAGAAAATAACTTTATTCACTATTTCCCTTTATTTAATTATAACAAGCAGGCAGAAGGCAACCAAACCATAAATCTCTCAAAAGTTTTTGGTACCCAAGATAAATTTCCTCAATTTTGCCATCAGATTTCTCCTTCAACAAAAAAGTATTTTGTGCTCTTCAAGATATGTTAAATTAGCATTAATAAAATAGCAGTATTGTTGAAAATAATGGTAGTGAAAGGTGATAAACCGTCTTGATCTGATAACCTGCATCCTAAGGTTCTGAAGGAGGTAGTTAATGGATGCACTGGCAGTCGTCTTCCAAAGCTCCATGGTCTCCAGAACAGTTTCCACTGTTTGTAAGGCAGTACCCTGACGTCAGTAGTGGGGACAATGGTGGAATTTAGTATTCAGTAATTGTTAGCTCAACAATTTTGGTCTGCACCGTTTTCTACATTCAACCCCCTCTCTGTTACATGAAACACACCTGTTTTCTCACTTTTGAAGTTCTGATGAAGGGAACTTGACCTGAAACATTAATTCCATTTCTCCCCTACAAATGCTGCTTGACCTACTGAATGCTTCCAATACTTTTTGTTGTTGTTTTGGGATTTCCAGCATCTGCTGCTTTTTGTTCCAGCAGTTAAAAGTTTGTGGATTAGAGTCAGAGAAGTACAGCACAGAAACAGGCCCTTCAGCCCAACTGGTCCATGCTGACTAAGATGCCCATCTAAGCTGGTCCCACTTGCCCACGTTTGGCCCATATCCCTCTAAACCATTCCTATTCACATACCCATCCAAGTTATTTTTAAATGTTATTTTACTTGCCTCAACCATTTCCTCTGGCAGCTCATTCCATATATCCACCACCCTCTGTGTGTAAAAGTTGCTGCTTAGGTCCCTTATCAATCTTTCCTCTTTCACCTTAAACCTACGCCCTCTAGTTTTTTATTCCGTGTCTCTGCGAAAAAGATATATAGGGTAATTTCACCCTATCTATCTATGCCCCTCATGATTTTATACACTTCTGAGGTCATCCCTCAGTCTCCTACACTCCAATGAATAAAGTCCTAGCCTGCCCAACCTCTCCCTATAAGTCAGACCCTTCTGTCCTGGCAACATTTTGTTGATACCAAACCTGGGTTTTCAAAGTCAGTAAAACTGTAGGAAGAAAATCACCTCACCCCAATGAATTGTAACCCGTTCTCTGCTCCTCCCATTGAATATTCAAAATGTTTGTATTTTCATTAACAATGCTTCTGCATATGGGTAATCAAAAGTGAAAATAACACTTATGAAATTAGAAAAGACTTGAGAGTAATCTCCAGTTAATTCAGATAAAGTTGGTGTAAACAGTTCATGAATGCTTATTCTGAAATGATTCCTCACTCCTTCATCCATAATCACCCAAAGCAAATGCACAGGTCAACGAGCTCTGACGTTTAAGCTTGAACCAACCTGATACAATTACATAAGTTTGACGACCAGGAGACTGGCAAGACTTCTCAGAAGATCATGCCCACCATTAAACCTGATGTATTTATGAGCCTATTGTAGACAGTAACAGTAGATTATAAAAAGGAAAAGAAATAGAAGCAGAGCAAAAGGAGATGGAGGGAGAGGTTCACAAGATCAAAATCCAAAACCCTTTGTTTCTGCTGACAGGAAGCATTAAAAGAAAAACAGATAACAAACCTTATTAAGTTTGTCCTTCACTCTAGCTACTAATACTTTGGTGCTTCTTGAGACTTTTGTGTTAGTAAGCAGTATCCGTAGAGTGGGCACTCTGATAGAAAACAATAAACAATTATCAAACGTTAATTGAATGTATTCAGATATTATATTTATTTTAGTGACTTTAGAGCACATTAAATCTACATGCATTCACTGCCAATACCTTCTCCATTCAAAAGGAAAATCTATTTCAGATCCAATGCCCTAAGAACCACTGCCTTTAAGAATACAGTGAATGAGCTGTGCTTTTGTTACTCAGTGAGCTGAAACTGAACAAGATGTTGAATACAAGCAGCAGAACATGAGTCTGCTGTAAGTGTTTTTTTTTAGAAAAATAGAAAGTTATGTAAAATTTCATTTAACAGAAAGATCAACTAGGTTTTTTTTACATATAAAATATGAATACTTAATACAGAAGTTACTTTGCTTACTAGTTGCCTCATTTATTCAAATTATTCCCTACCTATAACAAACAGATTAAATATAATCAAATTTTATGGCACAGCTTTTCAAATTGTGTTCCAAGATCCAAAGATTCTCCATGTGGACAGCACAGGGACTGGAGGGTCATCTGTTTCAGTACTGCATTCTCTAAGTACTATTTCTCTTCAGGACACACATATTCACAAGTTGGGGCAGATGATTATATTTCCAGGATTCATGAAAATTTAAGAATACTAACTCACATTAAAAACAGATTACTGCAAGACAGTTATAAAACTGAAACAACAACAACGAAAAAGAACAAGAACCGCAGCAAACATCGGCAAGGAATTTTACTATTTTAGTTTCAACTCATCCTCACAGATGTCTTTGAGGTACACATAAATGTTATTCCAATCAATCTCATTTGCAGACCTGACACCTTCATATGTTAAAAGCAGGGTAGATCATGTGGCTCCTTGAGCCTTCCCAGCCATTCAAAAAGATTGTGGTTGAACCCATGCCTCAAGTCCACATTCACACCAGATCATTATAAACTCCAATTCCCTTATTTATCCACCTCATCCCCCAACATACTCATGAACTGAGAATCCATAGCCCTCAATGGCAAAGAAATTTGAAGATTTACAACCCTCTGGCTGAGAAAATTTGTCTTCATCTCCATGCTAATGGCAGACCACTTATCTTTAGAAGGTGGCTCCAAATTCTGGACCTGCCTTGTAGAAAAAAGTCACTCAGCGTTTAATGAAAGTCAAAAAAATTGCAAATGCTGGAAGTCTGAAATAGAAACAGAAAATGCTGAAAATATTGAACAGATCAGGCAGGATCTATGTGAAGAAAAACACTGTTGTCTTGGGTGTCAATAAGCTCACATCTCATTCATTCTTCTAAACTCTAGTGAGTCCAGGTCAATCTCACTTGCTCTCTTCTCATTAGAACGTTGCCTTCATCCCACAAAGTAATCTAGTGAATCAATGCTACAATGAATCCATAGCAAATATATACTTTAGATACAACAGCAAAACCGCACACAGCACTCCAAAGGAGATATCATCAAAGCTTGAACAATCTCACCACGACTTTGTTACTTTTGTACTCTAACTGTGAAATGCAGATCACAGCGGCTGCTGAAAATCTAAGATAAAGGAGAATGCTGGAAACACTCAGCAGATCAGGCAGCATCTGTGGAGAGAGAGAAAAAATGGTCCAGGTGGATGATCTTATGAAAGAATTGACCAGGCTGGCTATGTGAAATTGTTGAATTGAATATATGGTCCAGAGCACAGCAATATAGCCAGCCAGAAGATATGGGTCTGTTCTTCAAGCCTGAGAAGTCAGTGCAAAAGTGGAATGGAGAATTCTAGTGAAAGGCAAGTGGAAACTCAGGATCACCCTTGCGTAACGAATGCATGTTCTCTGCATAGCTGTTACCCAATCCGTATTTGGTTTCTCCAGTTTAAAAGAAGACCAGGTCATGAGCACCAAACATAATATACTAAATTGTAAGAACGCAAGTGAATTATACTTCATCTGGAAGGACTGTTTGGGTCTCTGGACAGTGGGAAGGGACCAGTTGTTGCATCAAAAAAGCCAGTCATTTTAATTCTCTATACTACCCCTGCTCCCGCTTTGCCGTATTTGGATAAACTACATAATATTTAACAAATGTTAAGACATAGACATTGGCTGCAACCTTTCCTGCAATCAGAGGAAAGGTGAATCTACAAAGTCATTGTTGGCAAAGTAAATGCCAAGAGTCCTCTTTCCTCTCAGTCTAGAAGTAGGGGATGTAATTTCAGGATGAAAGGTCAGCAATCTGGGTTGGAGGTAAAGAGAAATCTACACAACAGGTGGTAACTCTTTGGAATTTTCTACCTCAGAAGATTGTGGATGCTCAGTTAGTAGTATATCAAAACTCAACATTGATACATTTTTAGAAACTTATGGGAACATGGAAATCACTGAAAAAAGCAGAGTTGAGGCACATGATCAGCCACGATCTTTTTGAATGATGAAGAGGTTATTATGGCCTGTTCCTGCTTCTATTATTCATCCCCATGTCCAACTGTTGTAAATTTCCTTGTGGTTGACTGAAAAACACCCAAAATTTGCAAAAAAGAGAGAAAGGATACAAGCGCACCTGTCAAAATGTTACAATTTTTAAGCAAAACAAAAATAAAAACAAAACACACGAGGTAAATAGGATTAAGTTACTGGAGCTATGAAGTTAGAGCATCAAATTTAATTAAGTCACTCTACGAACGGAAAACAAGATCAATAATTTTAAGTAAAA
Organism: Pristis pectinata; assembly: GCF_009764475.1. Taxonomy (NCBI): domain Eukaryota; kingdom Metazoa; phylum Chordata; class Chondrichthyes; order Rhinopristiformes; family Pristidae; genus Pristis; species Pristis pectinata. The sequence goes on from NC_067421.1 coordinate 34,389,185, forward strand.
AAACTGTATATTACTGAATTAAATTACCAAATAAACTCTTCACTATCACCTCAATATTTATTTAATATATTTGTCAATAATAAATTACTTTATTTTTAACTTTTCATTGGCATATATTTTCAAATAGTATAGGGTTACTAAAATTAGTACTACATTCTATGTAAAGCAATTTTCTAAAGTCATTAAAAATGAATAAAAAAATAGGTACCTGGACAAAGGGATAATTTTACCTGCATGATATCTCAACACTCCTCCTAAATTGCAAGAAAAGAAATTTCTTAAGATTGGAAACATTATGCTGTCATGAAAAAAGGACATTTAATAACTTAAATCTTGAGACCTTTGATGAACATATTGAATCTCTGGGGTAAAATTTTAACTGAACATCAATTAAACAGTAGATTGTTTCAGTGGATAAGCCAGTTTCATCCCCAATTTGTGCCCAGCAACCAATTTCATCTGTCAACAGTGTGATTGACTACCACATAGTGACTGTGTTACAAAAGGTAAATTCGGCTAGAATTTTTGATCACTTCCTAGCAACTCCTATTAAACTGCACCTTTTTGGATTGGTGTAATACTTCCCACAGAAGCTGAATCATCTATTGCGACTGATGAATGAATAAAGGCATTGGAGAATGACTGGCATTATAACTTGGCAAAGAAATCATTTCATTTGAAAAGAGACACAATCCCATAAGCAAAATCCATTTCATCAACAATTCAGTTTGAACAAGAATGCTGAATTTAAAGAAAGTAAGAATGCAACTGGTGGTATTAGTGAAATTCTGTATCATCATTAGACTGATTGGGTGCATTGGGTTTTATTGATGATTAACCCTTGCAACCTAAGAAGTTTGGAAAATTTCAAGCTCCCTCATATACACACTTATCTCATATGCTCAATGCTGACACAAATCCCATCACCACACAGGTTAATCTTTGAAAATGAGGCCTCTACTTTTCTAATTTCAGTCATAGGATACTATTCAAAGAATGGTTCCCAGATGGGCTGCAGCATTTCAAGGCAACTACCACCACCTATTGCCATGGGCAATAAATGCTAGTCTTGCCAGTGGCACCCACAAATCATGAATAAATAAAAGAATATTTTTCTTAATTTATTTGTTCACATGACAACAGCTTTGGTAATAGTGGCATCGATTGCCCGTGTCTAATTGCTCCTGAACTAATGAGTCAGTTAAGAATCGCCATATACAGTATTATTGAAGAAGAATGCCAGATTTCCTTCCCAGAAAAAATTAGAAAGCAGATGAATTTTTAACGATGAATCGGTAACTTCATGGTTACCATTACTTAGATTATCTTGCTTTTATTTTTAAATTCTAGATTGAGATAATTACATAGATTATTTGGCTGTAATTTAGCTGATCAATATATGAATGAACCAACTGATGAATTCTGAATGTAAGACGAGTTGAACTGTATATTTTATGAACAAATAATATTAGTTCCCTAAACAAACACTTTATCAAGTGGAAAGATAATACAGAATTTAAAATTAACTTGCAATGGATGACTATTTTCAGATGTTAGTTAATTTCAAGCAAGTAGGAAGGAACTCTCTGATTCACTTGTACCACTTTCATCTGGTGAAGAGCACATCACCTGTTCTGAGAAAGACTATTAATCAATTCTTTAAACTACAAAAACTGTTTGTTACAAGGATTTAGTTTAAGGTCATGTTGAACTTTTCTCAATTCTCAATTACACCAAATCTACATTATTATAGAAAGTGGCCTTCTAACCTTCCTTCGCTTTCTCTCAGATTATATTGCATGTTCTTCTTTCCTTCCTACCTCCTAATAATGTTTAGCTCAAAAAAGGTGATCACTAGATTCTCGGTCTTTATAAGGACTTCACAGCAATACTTCCTTCACCCTGCATTTCCAGGCCTTGTACTTCCCACTTCCTGCCCTTGAATATTCAGATCGCTAGATTCCCCTCCCTACCTTTCTCAATGAATTACAAGGTTTTTGACTAACCACCTCCAATCAGAAACTACTAGCAAGGCTGGAGTTCCAGATCTGTAGAGAACTAGTTAAATAATGCATAACTGATAAATCCGATCTGCCGCTGTGGAGCATCCTATCTGGTGTGTCACAATTTACTGCAAGTGTTTCACAGGATCACAATCAGAACAAATACAGGAGTGTAATCATTAACGGTTCCATTGTTAGTCACTCCATGAAGGAAAGGTTTTGCAGCTTGTAATATTTTCTTAATAACTAATAAAATTTATAGTACATAATAGACTATCTGCCTCAAGTGGTCTGGCCAGTGTTTGGGCTGCCCAAACCTTCTCCCAATTGATTTCATTTAATCCTATTAGTATAAGCTTCTATTTCTTTCTCCTTGTGTAGCAATATCTCTTTCATATGAAATGGTGAGCCAAATAGCATAAGTGCATGTATGCTATTTGGCTCAGTCACTTCAATACGGCATCAAATTCCATATTCAATTAATGACAAAGAGCCATAAGAATTGGAGTAAAGATCTTTCTACTGGAGGTGGATAAGGACAGTATTTTATATTCAAAGGAAAGAGTGACATAACTCAAGGCACTAAAGGAAGTGACGATTGACTGCAGAAGCTGCTGACCATAACAGCATGTAAAGTGAAACAATATGGACATATGCACATACAAATATGAAATTATTAGAGCACTAGAGAGCAATTAACCCTTACATCTTTGTGGACACTGATATGAATTGTCAAGAATTCCTTCAATTCAATTGCCCAAAAGTGATCAGCAAAGGTTGTTAATTTATTTAATAATATTAACTTCTCAATGAAGGATTGCAAATCCTACTTTCCTCCAGTTCAAATTGCTGTGGGAGGGCATCTGTATATATTCTTTCTGGCTGTTCACCAGGTTACTCAGCAGAGACATCCTGTCTTCCATCCCACTATAGGAAGTCACAGATGTACCAATGCCATAACTCATACCCTTTTTCTCTACAAGCACGATTTCTGACACACAGTGCTGTCCCTAAAATTTTCAGTATTTAATCAATGGTGAAAAGTGTCTCACTAAACAGTTTGATGTGCATGGAATAGGATTTCCTGGTGGTTCTTTTTGTTTCAGACTACATCATAATATGGATAAAGATTTTATGGGTCTTTCATGTTCATTTAAAGTTGTTGACTGGATATTTTGCCAGAAGAAAGAAAATATCGATTGCAAGGATGTAAATTGCTGCATTTCATGTATTTTCTTAGTCTGCTGGTGAACCCAGCATACACATAAACATTGGTTTTGCATTCTGTGTGATTAAATCTTTTAAGACCCTTGCCAATTTAGGTCACAGGCGTTTAGAAATGCAAAATTCATACCCTTCACATTGTTGGATACCAGCACATTTGTGAAAGAATTGCTGTAAGTTCTAATTAGTGGCAAAAATGTTCTAACTTTAAGATACAAATAAATGTTACCCCATGTTCCTACAGCATTATCCACACCAGATGGGTTCCCATGTATTAGCTTCTCTCCCTGAAAAGCCCATTTGTTAATCAGTTCCAGTTCAGCGTCATTCCATCTGATTGTGGGTAAAGATTGAAAAAAGATAGACACATCAATAAGAATAACAACATTTCTAATAAAAAAACAAACAACCAGATATTTTATTGGGCTGGTCTTAACAGCATTTTCTTCTCATCCCATGTATTTTCATACTAATTCTAGGTGCTACGATTGGATTACATTTTCAGCATTTGCAGAACAATTCAGCAGATTCTAAATTATACCTCCTGCCATACTACCAAATTCCTGCCAGTTGCTGTATCTACCCTTTTCATTAATTAGGTTCCTAGTGTAAAATGTCCATCCTCCCCATCAGAAAACTACTAATATAAATGCGTTTAGAATCAAGATATTCACTTGGCCAATGACATTTTCTTTAGGAAAAATATAATAAATTTAATTGTTTGAAGAATCTTTTCAAAACAGTGTTTTAAACCTCAGAGATGGTGTTGCTTACTTGGCAATGTCTTTCTCTTGCAGATCTGGACAAGTTATGGCCCCACTGGCAGTGAGAAGAGCAGCTGCAAGACACACACAATATGCAGCACTGGATCCCAGGCCAGCTCCTATTGGAATTTCAGACCAAACTACAATGTCCACACTTGGCAACTGACTGCAATTAAACAAACAAAAAAAAACAAAGTTAGCATAATAATATATGAAGTAGGAGCAGGAGTAAGACATGTGATTCCTCCCACCTGCTCTGCCATTCACCAGTTATGGCTGATCTTGGTATCAGTTTCTGGCACTATCGCAATGTCCCTTGATTCCCTTACGTCTAGCCACGTGTTTTGGATGAACTCAATAACCAAGTCTCCACAGCCCAGCAGGGTAGAGGATGCCAAAGGTTCACCACACTCTGAATGAAGTAATTTCTCCTCATCTCAGTTTTAAGTTGCCTACCCCTTATCCTGAAACAGTGCACTCTGGTCCTTGACTTCTCAGTAAAAGGAAACAACTTTCCTGCATCCAGCCTGTCAAGCCCTTTAAGAATTTTGTATGTTTCAATGAGATTTCCTCTCATTCTTCTGAACTCTAGAGACATATAGTCCCACAAAGTTCATGCTCTCCTCATTAGGCAAACCCACCACACCCAGAACTAGTCTAGGGAATCTTAATTGTACTCTATCTATGGTAGATGCATCCTTTCTTAAAAAATGAGATCAGAAGCGTACACGATAGTCCAGGTACAGTCTTGCTAAGGCCCTATATAATTTCAGTAAAATATCTCTCATAATAAAGTTTAAGGTACGATTTACCCTCTTAATTGTTGCAGCACCTGCGTGTTGGTCTTCAGTGACTTGTGTACAAACACAACTATGTCTCTTTGGACAGCAACACTGCCCAATCTCTCACTACTTAATAAATACTCCACTCTTCTGTTATGCACAGTAAAGTGGCTAACTTCATATTTTCCCCATTATATTATATCTGCCATATACCCACCCAGTTACTCAGCTTGTTCATAACCACTGAAGCCTTTTTATGTCCTCCTCCATACTCACAAACAACATAGTTTAGAATTATTTGTACATTTGGAAATATGAGATTTGGTCCGTCTAGCTACATCATTGGTATTGATTGTAAAAACTGGTGCCCAAACACAGATTCCTGTAGTACTCCATTACTCACAGCCTGCCAAGCTGAGAATGATCTGTTCATTTCCACTCTTTGCTTTCTGTCCAATAACCAGTTCTCAATCCATGTGGCATAGCCTTGTAAATCATCTTCCTGTGTGGGACCTTAATGACTGCCTTCCAAAATCCAAATACACTGGTTTCCCCCCAATCTATTCTACTAGTCACACCCTCAAAGAACTCCAGTAAATTTGTCAATCATGATCTTCACTTCATAAATTAACATTGGCTGTAAATACCAACATTGCCTGTTAACTATCATTACCTTTCAATGCATTCTCCAAATAAACCACAGCCTACTGTCCTCTCATGCCTTCATTGTTTAGATTTAAGACCCTTCTTTTATATTGAATTGCATTGCTTTTAAATTCAATGTAAAATTCTGTCATATTACGATCACTCTTCCCCAAAGGTCCCTTGCCCACAAGATTATCAACTAACCCTCTGAAATGAAATCCAAAATAGCCCTTTCGCTAGTTGGTTCCACAAAATATCAGTCTAGTAAAGCACCTTGTATACATTTAATGAATCCATCTTTCACCTTATTGCAGCAAATTGATTTATCCAGTCCATTTGTAGAATAAGTTTTCCCAAGATTACTGTATTACCGTTATACACTTCTAATTTCCTGACTTATGCCATGACTAATACCGCAACTACCATTTGGTGTCTATAAATAGTTCCTACCAATATTTTCTCACTTTTGCCATTTCTTAGTTTGACCCAAAGTGAATCTAGTTCTACATCATGAACTGTGATGCCAAACTCATTTCAACTATTGCACTGATCTCTTCCCTCATTAATAATGCTGTAATACCCTCCTTTCTTCTTTTACCTGTCCTTCCTAAACATTGAATATCCTGGAATATTTAGCTCCCAGCTTTGGTCACCCCGCAGCCACGTTTTGTGATGGCAATGAGATTATACCCCTTTACTGCTATCCATGCCATTAATTCATTTATCTTGTTGCAAACATTGCAAGCATTCAGACACAGCACTTTAATTTTGTCCTTTTAACATTTTATAACAACATTTAAGGAGTTTTGCCCTTTGTTGGTTACTGTCTTAGAGGCTACTGTTCATCACTTCTTTCTTGAAGTGCTATAAGTGGCTCTGATACTTCTTAGAATCAAACTAAGAAGAAAAAAATCTGTTCCTATTCCTTTGATGGCTACATCTTCTCCTGCTACAATGTCTACATCATTTCTGCTTGTTACTCCATGACCCATTTTTCCTTCAATACAGCTGTTTGCAGTTTGCAATATTTAACTGATATTTTGAAGCCATAGTTCATTTATCCCCATAATTATTCAATATGACAACTTATTTTTGTGAGATATTTAATCCAGTTTGAGTATTTAAGTCATTTTCATCTCTATAATGTGGCCATTGTTTATTAAAAGAAAGAAAATATTTAGGTTATATTTTTATCCACCAAAACCTCTCCTACTGCGAATACATTTACTATTGCCTCTCTACGGGAAGCTGCATTGCTGCAACCCAAGAACACCTTTAGCAGTTGCAGGATTTACCATTAATCTGTCCCCATCCTGACATCAATCAAAACTGATAACAATTATAACTGTTTCTGCCATGTTGCAGTATGTTATTACGACAGAAAGTAATACCTATTGCTGGTGGAGATAGCACCATATAAGTAAAGGAAACAGAGGATGCTGAGGCTCATTGTGTCTGTATAGCCTTCTGAAATTCCTGCATTCTGTCTCAGTTGTTCCACTAGTTCTTGGCTCGCAGCCTTTGGATTCTGGACATCAGCTACGAAGAAAAATAATCCGCATATTTAATAGGCTATGGGAAACAGTCTGAATGATAACATGAGCACCAGAAGCAATGGACTTCATGCTGCTCTTGTTCCTTTACTTATAAAAAGTATACAAATTGTCAAGCAAAAAGCAAACATAAATTTGAGAAACTACAATTCAGTAAGCTTTATATATATTCTTTACTTAAATATATTATACCAAGTAGCTACATAGAGAACCTGACTTACTAAATGGAAGAGTTAGAATACCAGAAACATTAGCTTCAATTATCTAAATAACCAATTTTTGCACAGATGACTGGTCTCATATTGGCAGGATGTATGGCATTAGTTAATACAAGATGTACATGAATAACGGCATTAACTGACAAAATAGAACAACTCTGGAGTTTAACAGAGCGAGAGGGTTCTTGACTGGATGGATGTGGAGAGAATCAAGACTGTGGGGCCATTGTTTTAAAGTTTTAGGACAGATGAGATAATTTTTTGTTCTCCCAAAGGGTGAATATCTTTGGAAGTCTCTTCTTCAAAAGACAATGGAAGCAGGCTTTCAGAATATCCTTAAGGCGAGGATAAATAGATACTTTGCATAAGGGCTGCTAAGTTACCATAGACAGACAGAAATGCAGAAGTTATAGTTAGATCAGCCATGATCTTATTAAAGGCTGGAGCAGGTTTCAGGGGCGGAGTGACCCACTCCCTCTTCCTTTGCTTGTAAACAACAGGCTCTAAACCCAACTAACAAATTTACACGTATAAAATTGTCCATTCTGTCCCACTAGGCACAGACCAACAAATATGCAATCAATTAGACCCAACACACAGGCTCAAAGACAATTAGAGCTTAGTCAGCTAAGGAGCAGAAGGTACTGCTAAACTTTCCACTGTATGTTTGACCATAATATGCCAATCCATCAGGGCACTGAAGCAGAGAAGGAACACAATTACCTTGAAAGAAGACTATGCTATCATCATCTTTCTAACCACAGAACAGATGCACACCATACATCACTGAGTAGTGTTCCTATAACCGAATCACTCTCAGCAACAATTCTTAGATACAAGAGCATTTGATATCATAGCTGGCATCATTTTATCAACTGTTTCAAGTAAGTTTCCACATCAGGTAGAATAGACATCTAACAGTATGAATTAACGAGACATCTAATCTAGGCCTGGCATTTTTATTATCAGTGCTTAAGCTATCAGAAAAATGGCAGATTCACCTTACAGCTTTAATATCTTTACGAGCTATACCATTCCACAAGCTTAATCCTTTTGAATTAATATTTCTCTCTCCCCTCAAAGTATTTACTATGAGAGGTGCAATGTCTTTTATTCTTTAATATTTTCTTCACCTGGTTGCTTCTTACCATCAATTGCTGTCAGCAGAAACCGCAGGTTCGTAGTTTTCCAACTAAGATGGGCGCCGATATTTGGCAAGTATAACTGTACTTTTTGATCGGAACGTGGTTGAATCCGGAGATATGTTTTTAAGTTTAGACTGACTGCAAGAGCCACCTACAATCACAAAAGGAAACGGTGTGAGCATCTAGGAATTATGAAGAACTAATATCTTGCAATGGTGGCTTAAGAATGTCAGTGAGGGCCAAGCACCTATGTGCTGCATTAATGGCATCGAAAAGTACTTAGATTTTAGGCTGTTGATTGTTCTGGCACATAGGATTCACTATGTGAAAGAGGCAAGAAATAGAAAATAATAAAATTGTATTCACTAAAAAGATGAATAAGATAGGGAAAGTGGTTTGCTATAGGACATTTTATTGCAAAAGCACATAATAAGCCAATAAATGATAAAATATCATCCAAAAAAAAGTTAACTTCTCAGGATAAGATGCAGATAATTTGCTTAAATTAATTCCAGGATTTTTTTAAATTTATGGCCCTTGACTCTCACAAACTACTATATGAAGCTCTTTTACAAATTAAGATTAGCTATCAAAGAAAGATATTGATGTAAATTAGTAATTAAAGAGATGATAAAAGAAATTAGCCATAAGAGGAATTACGCCACAATGGTAAGTGGAGGACAGTGTATGATAATAAGTGTCTCAGAGCTGTGACTGAACGACCCTGTTTCTTCTATACTTAATCAAATACTATATCATAATCTAAAAACATTTACAAAAGACACCAAACCAGTAAAGTGAAGTCAGGAGGGTTACAGGAACTGGTAACACGTGTAACAGTGGATAGATATTTACTTTTATGATACGTTTTGCAATCATAAGATGCTCCAAAGCTCTTTACAGTCAATGAAAAACTTTTTGAAGTCTAATTATATGAGTTGCTTATTGGTAAGATTTCAACCTTTTAATAACAATTTACCTTTCCATGGACCACAGCATGCTCTCCATGTAAAATAACCTTCCCAGGAGCAGATACAATAAGTGTCTTGTTTGTCATTGTTAGAAGTTTATCCTAAAAGAAATAATTGTTATCTGCATTATATAACTAAATAAGTCCTTCAATTACTTATTGATTAAAAAAGACTAGCATAGATAGCTGCTTTCAGGACTTTTGGCATCAGGAAGTGCTTTCATCAATGAAGCACTTGAGTTTAATCATTGCTGTAGAATCTGGAGCAGCCAATTTGCATATAGCATGATGCACAAACAAAAAATATATCAACAACAAGATTATGTTTTGGTGATATTTATTGAAGACACTGGGATTAACCCTTTGCAACTACTGATCCTCAAAATAGTACCATGGATGTTTTAGGTCCATTGGAGAGCAATTTAATATCTCACCCAAATGACCCAATTTAACATCTCATCTATCACTCAACAGTGCTTCAGTGAACTTCAGTCTAGAACTTCTGTGCTCAAAAACTTAGAGCAAACTCACAACCTTCTAAGTTTAGGGGTGAAACCTTCATTCATCAAGTCATAGTTGACGCATTTAAGAACTACAAATTAAAAGCAGCAACAGTCAAAATGTCGGTAAAGTCCTTCAGTGAGGCTACAGACTACTTTAATCCAATGTTTCTAGAGCAGAAAATGTGCGGAATAAAAAGAATTTGCCAGTAAAACTCACCATTTCACGTTGTGCATCCCTTTTGAATTAAGGCAGACTTTTTGCCGATAGTGCTCCCACAGTGTTGGGTAAGGCACAAGAACAACTTACATATTCTAAAGACCTTGGAGCCATACACGTATGCTTGACAGCATCCGTGGAGAGAGAAGCAGTTAACCTTTCATGCCCATAACAACATTAGAATGACCAGCATGTGCCGCCTTTATTTCAGATTTCCAAACCTGCAAAATTTTGACGTGTCGTCGCAGAACTTGCTTTTCCTCCAATTGACAGAGATCGGCTGGCCAGGTCAGTAGAGTCACAAGAGAGGCGGCAGATGCTGGAAATCTGGAGAAACGCAGACAAAATGCTGGAGGAACTCAGCAGGTCAGGCAGCATCCCTCCATAGAAGCTCCAGGTCAGTAGAGTGATGCCCCCAGCTGCATTTCAAAACGTGTCACGTTTTGTTTCAAACTAGTCCACAGAAACGGGATAAACATCTCGTTCGAAAGGCAGCACCCTTCCAGGTACTGCACAGTCTACTTAGCCTTCAGGGCTGCAGATCCTGGGAAAGATCGCAGCGGGAGGGCGGGGTGGGACTTGACGACATCACCCTTGCTCCGCAAAGAAGAGCCATAGAGTCATACAGCACAGAGACCGACCCTTCGGCCCATCTCCTCTTTGCTGACCGAGATGTCCATCTGAATTGGTCCCAACAGTTCAACAACCCTCCCTTACCCCAATCCCTCAGATTTGCCGATGCCAATCGGGTGTTTCCGTCAAGGAAAGAATGTTTCAGCGAACACTGCCGGCTATTTACCTCCAGGTAAGGCTCCGAACCGAACCGACTCCTCCAACAACACCACTCCAACCGCTCACGCCATCTTTGACAGTTGCGTCGCTCCGCTTCCCTCGACGACCCACTCAAAGGGCGGGACGCATTCCACGCAGCCAATCAAATGAAGGTGTGCGCGGCCAGATCACCAATAGGACGTTAAACTTCCCTGTCAATCAAATAATCTCGCACCCCGAGCTAATCACCGCACAGAAGGTGGGACAAAGGTTCTTTCCTTTAAGCCAATCAGCGGAGACCACCGCGGCCGGCCAATTAGCCGCTCAGGATCTAATCAACCGTCTACCGCAAGAACCAATGAGAAGGGCAGCTGAGCCGGTCCGATCCGACGCTGGCCAATGAGATCACGGGCCCCGCCTTCCGCCGCGGGAACGCGAGGTGGCCTGAGTGCGCGTGCTGGAGTGAGGCGGCCCGATGTATTTGGGGGGTGTCCGGTGGGCCGTCCGTGTGTGTCGGTGCCGTGGAGGGGCGGCTTGGGCATGGACCAGGCGCAACTACTGCAACATGGACGGGGATAGGTGAGGCCGGGCCCTGCGCAACGAGGGAGGAGACTCCCCGCGCCGTAGGGACGGGGAGTGAGTTCTCCTCCTGTAGGACATTAGGGAAGGGTGGACGTCCCCCCAAGGTGCCCCAGGACCTCCTTGCACACTACGGCCGGTGAAGTAACTTGGTAGCGTGGGCTAGTTGTAGAAACCTTGCTACCCACACTGTGCACAGCCAGGTCCCACACACAGTGAACCTGCTGGGTGTTTGATCAATGTTGACTAAACGCCAGGTTCTGGAAATCTGAAATAAAGGCAGCATATGCTGGTCGTTCTAATCTTAAATTATAGATGTGAAAGGTTATTTGCTTCTTCATGATGTCTGATGTCTAATTCTGGCATTTGTTAGGTCAAACATGCATTTATGACTCCAATTTTTTTCAGTGTATGTACTTTGAAATAGAAGCCATGGAACTGTTACCTTAAGAGTATAGTCACAACCTTGATTTAATGTCTTATCCTTTGGAAGTGCAAATTCTGTAGAGGGGTAGCTCCCTTCAGTGCTCTACTTGATTATTCTAAGTTTCTGGAATGAGCCTTGAATCTGGAACCTTAATAAAATGTAACACCTTATTGCAATCCATTGCTTCCACCGTTCACAGTTGATACTGATGAATACAGTCTATTTGTAGTGTTACTCTCTGAATAAGCATATGGACCTCTATCTAAACTGGGCTACTACTCCAGAGGAAGAATAACTAAGTTCCATCTAGTTTTATAAAGTTTAAAATATATAACTTTGTTATTTCATTACAAATGCAATCTTCATTAGGAACTGTTAAACACTTTACAATTTGTCCAAATAAGAATTAAATGCTGAGTTTGTTGTTTATTTACAATTGGACTTTGAATTAATACAAATTTATTATATGAAAATTGAGAATATTTTACACCTCTCCCATGCTGTATAACCTACAGTATTTCTGCTATATACTGCAAAATACTAGTTCCCTGTTATAGAATGTTTTGAAGACTACAGGTGATATTTCTTTTGAATGAATACTGGTGATAATGGTGGTGTTTAATTCTATAAATATTATTTGCATGAAAAGTAAATTGGTCACTTAGTTACTTTTAAAGCTGATAATAGGAATCATTGGTAGTTAAGTCAGTGGGGCAGTGCAGTGGTGATGGGTGGGGGGTCTGAGATTTGTGGGATGTAGCAAAGAGATTTTCGACGAATAGGAATAAGTACTTGTAGTGTTGGGCAGAGACTGGCAGAATTGGGGAATATCCTTAAGTAGGGTAGGGTGAATTGTTTGGTAGTGGTGGGAGATTACACTTGAAGTGTGGTATAATTGGGATGACTGCTGTAGGGATTGCTGAATACATTTAAGAAGGTGGATGGATGTCATCAAAAGGTAAGGGAAGAGAATGGAATGCAGTTTTGAGATTGAGCGTGCTCCACCATTTTAAGGTCAGAATGGCTTACTCCAGTTCTTGTTTCTTTAGGAGAATGTTGCTGGAATTGAGGTGGTGTTACTGCAACTGATGGAAATGGGAGCTTCCCCCTGCTGGGGTAATAAGATTGGTTATATAGTGTAAGGGGTGAAATGTAACAGATACTTCAGTGAAGGGTTACAGTAGATCATGGCAGCGGTTTCCTGACTGGTGAGCTATGCAGGCATTGAAAGAAACTGAGATTTAAATTCAGTTTTCCCAAATTTGTTTTCTAAAGAAACTCCGGCCCCAAGTGATTGGCATTTTGCCCTAATGCAACCATTTGTTATGTCAAACATACACTGAACAAATTGGAGCCATAAATCTATGTACTTTGAAATAGAAGCCATGGAACTGTTACCTTAAGAGTATAGTCACAACCTTGATTTAATGTCTTATCCTTTAGAAGTGCTAATTCCAGTTTGGGCCATGATGGATAAGTCATTCCTTCTGGACAGGGAGAGGGAAGAATTTCTAAAATAATGACTGGACAGTTTGTATTAATACAAACTGAGTTTTTATTTTGAGGTTTTCTCTTTTGGGAACTGGAATGAACTGGTTTCTCTCTAGGGTTGGTGGAGTGGAAGGTGTGGATGGAAGGGAGGGAGTCGTAACATCCAATTCAGTGATCCTGAGACTTTTTACTTTATCTGTAATTCTGAAGTCAACTGAGTACCCTAGTGACTATCATTACCCAACTGTAAAGCAGCTAAGATGGAATATGGGCTCTTCTAGATTTTGTGACATAACATGTGAATTTATGCACTTTTAATTAAACCTTTAGAATCTGCAAATTTTTATTGTTTTGTGGCTGTCATTGTGATACACTTGATCAATTAATTTTTTTCTTTGGATTGTTTTGTAGTTCTAACAGCAAAGCTGAGAAACCAAAGACTCCAAAGATTTACACCAAAACAGGAGACAAAGGTTTGTGATGAATAAAGTGAGGAAGGAATGAATTCTTAGAGAATTCCTTAAATTTGCTGCTTATCCAGCCTTGTATGAGAAAATGTACGTGGGAAGAACAATGTTTGTTAATTCACTTTTATTTTGTTGATTTAAGCTTTAGCACCTAAATCCAACTTGGGCCCCAAATTTCCCACTTGCTGTTGTCTGCCAATGCTACTCCAAGCAAGCCAGCTGGAAGCAAGTGAGAGCAGTTGAGCCTTTTGATGAAAGTTCTTGGATTTGGGAGATATGTTGTTTAGAGATTAGAATTGATTTATTATTGTCACATGTACCAAGGTGCAGTGGAAAAACTTGTCTTGCATACCGTTCATACAGATTAATTCATTACACTGCATTGAGATAGTACAAGGTAAAACAATACAGAATGCAGAATAAAATGTCACAGCTACAGAGAAAGTGCAATGCAGGTAGACAATAGGTGCAAGGTCATAACAAGCTAGATTGAGGTCAAGGGTCCATAACAGTCTTATAACAGCAGGATAAAGCTGTCTTTGAGCCTGGTGGAACGTGCTTTCAGGCTTTTTGTATCTTCTGCCTGATTTTGGGGGGGGGGGGGGGGGGGGGGGGGGGGGGGGGGGGGGGGGGGGGGGGGGGGGGGGGGGGGGGGGGGGGGGGGGGGGGGGGGGGGGGGGGGGGGGGGGGGGAGAGAGGAATGTCTGGAGTGGGTGGGGTCTTTGATTATGCTGGCTGCTTTACTGAGGCAGCAAGAAGTATAGACAGAGTCCATGGAGGGGAGGCTGTTTCTGTAACGTGCTGAGATCTGTCCACAACTGCCTGCAGTTTCTTGCGGTCCCAGGCAGAGCAGTTGCCGTACCAAGCCATGATGCATCCAGATAGAATGTGTTCTTGAACTATACCACCTTGCCCTGATGTGCGGTATTGCAATTGGACCAGGCAGTTTAATAACATTGGTATTCATCAATGCTTGTTTGTGTTTTCAATTGTTTTGAGCATATAAAAGATTTAAATTTATCCTGCACAGCAGTGGAAAATGAAGAATAGTGAAGCCTATTTGCCATTTGCACAACCTTTTTCCCTACAAATGTACCCTAGAAAGCTTGGTGTAGTGGTACTTGTTTTCGGGTACTTATAATTTCTGTTTGAAAGGGTTTTCCAGCACATTCACTGGGGAGCGCAGGCGGAAGGATGATAATGTGTTTGATGCTTTGGGCAGTACAGATGAATTGACATCTTCCATCGGGTATGTAATGTTTAACATTTTGGACCTTATTTTTTTATATACTACAGGCCTGCAAGTGTTGCACTTCGAAATTGCAGAGTAGGAAGGCTGGGGCACTAGATTAACAACACACAGCACTGTAACTGTCTGTAGTTCCTAAACAATGGGAGCTTGTTTGGCGGGTGGGGGGCAGGGTTGGGGGATTGCTCTTGAGTTTGCCTGTGTGGAAATTGCCAATTATAAAGAAATCAGATAAACCAATTGCTTGTCATGCCTCCATAGTTAAAATCATCTGATACTGCTTAAACATTAGCTGGTTGAGTATGGTTCTAGGCTTTGCCAGTGCCCATGGATTGAAACACCAGAAACTATCTGAGAGAAAAGGAGAGAGAATGTGGGAAAGCTGTGGAGAAAGTTAAATATACAAAGGGGAAGAAAACTGAGTATTCTGCATCACCTAGAACTACCTTGTTCTACCACTATTCTTGTATTCACCAATCTTGGTCTGCATTGTGTTGGCAAACTTTATTCACTGCTGTCTCTGCTGGTAGTTGAGATTCTTTAACGTGAAAAGATCACACTGCTTGTTGAGTCATATGAACACCAAAAACTCTGGGTTAGCAAATGGGTAAAGACTCCATATACAGCTTTAATTATTTCAAGTTTTTCTACCTGTCACTATAACTTTTTTTTACTTTACACACCAGACATTTTTACTTAACATTTTGTGATTGTACACAGCCCACATTACCACGCTCTTGGAAACTGGGTAAAGACTCAAACTTTAATTCCATTCCTGGCGAAGGGTCTCTGGGGGGCACGTGGGACAAGGATGTTGTAGGGAAGAGGAGGAATATGGACTAGGCTGTTAATATTTGCAGTTGCTGTGAAATGTCAGTGCTCATGAGCTGCTTTTTCTTTCAGGCTGGCAATGGGTTCTGCTTGGAGCAAGGTCATGAGTTTGTAGAGGAACTCTATAAGGTACAATGAACTAAATGGCATAGGAGGCCTTTTATTTCACTATGGGTGTTCATGCCTTTTGGAAATCCTATTTACTCTCAGAGTACTGTGCATAATTGTACAAACACCACACTTTTTTTATTAAAACATCCACTTTCAAGAGGACAGCATAGATTTGTCAGTGTCACTGAACTCCAGAGAGTTTGGATTGAGAGACTGCTTAACTAGTCTTGTTCTCCAGATTGCAGACTAAGGGATTGAAGGTTTTGAAAGGGATAGATGGAGAGGGTTTTCTGACTTGGACAAATCCAATGTGACCTTAAAATCAGAGCAAGTTCACTTGAAGTTGGGAAACACAAGGTTTGAAGAGTTAGTGTACACTTGCCTGAAAATGTAGGCACTGGGTTAACTTTTAAATGAGGTTCCTAGTGAAGGAATGAAGTCCAGGTTGATGAGGATAAACTTCAGATCAGTGATCTAATGAATAACAACCAGACACAAAGGGTTGAATGGCCTGCTGTTCTTGTTTCTGTTAGGTATGGACTCCTATCATGGAAATCATTTTTCCTTGTTTGCTGCGTCAGAGGTCTTTATAATTATGATCACAACTTTGCATAAACAGTTTTACTGCAGAACTTGGGTTAAGTATATTCACTGTGGTTTGGCTGTATTGGTCAAAAAGTTGCAGATTTGACTTGGACTAACATTTAAGAGCCAGACAGCCTTATTTCTTTATTGCTAATCAACAGGCCATGGCTCGAAATACATGTACGGGAGTTGGATGAGGACTGAATGAGGCGGTTACCACAACAGCAAAATGTGAATGTTCTAGGCTCATATTGTCACCTTTTTGGATTTGAGATCAATATGTTTTCTAAGTTATTCTGACATGTCACACTGTTTTAAAATAGTGAATGTACAAATGCTTAAAATGTTACTCTAGTACAGTAAAACTCTGGTCCAGTTGTTTGAAAATCCTGATAGTTTAACATCTGGTTTGCTCATTAGTCTAATGTGAGGTCTGGAGTTTGAGCAGAGTGAGCAGTGTCTGAAGGGGAGGGGGGGGGAAACGAAATGTGTGTGTTGTCTGCATGGTGGGGTCTGAAACACTGGTAGGTTTGACTGGAGCTGGGGTCCAGAGTGCTTGTTTGTTTTGACAGTGAAACTTACAAACTGAAACTTGCCAGCTTGTATTTCCTCCCCCTTTAAACTCACCAGCGGTCACTTTCCCACTCCCTGGGTTTCACTGACATTCATTTTTGTATAACAAAAAAGTGAAGTAACAGTTCATTGGGGGTATTAATAGCAGTAACATCTAATAATCTGGGGAAAAACTTCCAATCTGGCACCATTAACCAGATTGAGTTTTATAGTACTTAGAGTTGGAAGTGTCAATGAGCTATATATTGGATTCTACAAACACCATAAATGTCTCTAAATCAAACATTTAATTCTTGTCATGTGAAGGCATTTCTGAAAACCTCACTTCAGGTGAGGAAGTGGTTGGTTTGGGTGATGGACTTCTGACAGATGTCTGAAATATAGGGAGTCAGAGCTTTCAGGATGCAAGAAAAATAAAAGGACTCATTCATTTTGTCAGATTCTTAATGGCCTGTATAGGGCAAGGTTTGAAATGGAGTTTGAGGGTGTCTTGAAAGATAATACCAAAAACATGCCCAACTCATGAAGGAAATAATGTATGCAGTTTTAGCTTGTTTATGACTAAGGGAAGTTAAGTGGTAGATGTATTTATAACTGGTATATTTGCTAATTGCATTTTTAAAAAAGTGTCAAAGATTGGGTTTACAGTCCACCTACTGAAAGATGAAAGCAGCTAATTAAAAGATGACAATACCAGTTTCATCTGACATGAGTGAATCATTGGATTCAGGATGTGGGGTAGTTTGAGATGACCAGTGACACTGAGAATATCAAAGACAAATCTAAAGTATGTAATGAGCATGAAGGATAATCAGTTGACACAAATAGCTATGGTGATGTGAAGATTGTAGATGTCATTGCTGTTTTATGTACTATGGTTGTTTAAAATACTGTTTTCCCCCCCCCCCCCCCCCCCCCCCCCCCCCCCCCCCCCCCCCCCCCCCCCCCCCCCCCCCCCCCCCCCCCCCCCCCCCCCCCCCCCCCCCCCCCCACCCCCCCACATACCCCAGATTCAGTGTGTGTTGCAGGATGTTGGATCCAATGTGGCTACTCCCATTTCCTCTGCACGAGAGAGCCACCTCAGTAAGTCACTTTTAAAGGAAATCCATTAAGGCTGGTTGTAGACTTTTATTTCTCCCGTTTGGATTCCTTGTCTGTCTTCTGATCTAGGCATACTGATCAAGTATCTTTCCCTAACACCTACAAGTTCTGTCTTGAATGGACTCCTAGTCAATGTTTTAGAATATACTTATTTACTCCACATATAGGATGTCCTTCATTAATTTCAAAGTTACTTGTGCTGGCTAAGTTACTGAAGTAGGGAGTAATCTTTATGATAATATAGCCTCCTCACTATTCAGCTATGCCAGACCCTGCAAGCCACAAGATGGTGCTGGAGGTAATGAAACTAACCTCTCCATTAGAAAGAACAATAGTTTTTTAAATATAGCAGAATCAGAGTTGATCAAACTTGAGTATTGGTACCTCATTATGCCACTTCAGTGCACTCCTTAAGTAGGAATATGTATTTATTGAAAATCAGACAAATCAGTTGATGTTGGAAATCTGAAATAAAACAGAAAATGCTAGAAATATTAGCAGGTCAGGCAGCTTCTATGGTTAATGTTTCAGTTCTGGTGAAGGGCTGTCAACTTGAAATGTTAACTTTATTTCTCATTCCACAGAAGCTGCCTGACCTGAGTTTCCAGCACTTTCTATTTTTGTTTATTTTCCTTTTCAAACCATATTGGACTGACCAAGAGTAATTAGTTTGCTTACAGAATATTTTGCTTACAGAAAATTTTATTGGTGTATCCTTAGTCAACATTTTCACTGAAGAGTATCCTTCCTCTTTTTACTAGAGAGGACAACATTTAGTGAAAAGCCAGTAATTGAGCTGGAACAGTGGATTGATCGCTATACCGAGCAACTTCCACCACTGACTAACTTCATCTTACCGGTATGTAACAGGTCTCTTTATGTTGTACTCAATCTGTTTGTTTCATGATGTGTTTACTTCACTGAAATATTGTTAAACCTACCATATGGAAATGGGTAAAATGAGTGTAGACTAATTGTGCATCAGTTGAACATACCATGAAAACAATTCAAATAAAAGAAATGCATTGGCCTGGGCTTTAGCACAGGGCAATTCCAGAGCTGAGATTGAAATCTTGGAATGGAGCATTTTTTTTAGGTTCCTCAAACATTGCTGCAAGTTTGTTTGGAGCAACAGGGAGCAGAGTATAAGTGGCAAAAAGCATTCAACAGTGCACTTCCACATTCCTCATGGCATTCATTGGGGAGAACTAAGCAGGAGCCAGATACTGCCCCTTAGCCTTGAACTTCTTAGATGCTGTTTTTGGAGTAATATAAAATTATCCCCCTCCCATCCAAAAAGTGGGAGAAATGCCAAAGGTGCATCCATAAGTATGGTGAAGCAACTTCTGTTTAATCTCTCATGACCTTAACAGCACCTCTGAGATCCAGTACAGATTGAAACTGCTGCACTAGGGATGAAATTCTGTTTACAATCTAATGTATTGAATTGGCTGAACATAACCCTTTGTTTTTGCAGTCAGGAGGAAAATGCAGTGCAGCCCTGCACTTGGCACGATCGATCTGTCGCAGGGCAGAGAGGAGGTATGTTAATGAGTATTTCTTGTACTGCCTCTCCGACGATTTGACATCAGTGTTTGAGTTGCACTCATTTGTGCTTTGGATTTGGGTGCAGGTGCCCACATGGTGAATATAAATTCCAAGAGGAACTGTAGCAGGAAATGCTGCATAATCTTAATCATTGTATTTTTTTTAAAAAAACTGACTCAATGGGCAGTCTGTCCTAATTCCATCCATGTAGCCTTGCTCTGGATAAGTAGAATGAATACTTTGGCTAAAGTTATATTGGAATTGAGTGGAAAAACTTGTTTATTTGCCATATTAATTTTACTAACCTCAAATTTGTCTGGCAGTGGACACTATGGAAATTATCTATAGCACCTCAATTCTTTCCCTTGGACTTCATCATACCTGAAATGTACTTGCAGAGCTGTAATTTGCAATGGGGCCGGGAACTGGAGTAACCTAAATAGCTCAGTTTTTGGCTGGCATATGATGGACCGTGGCCTTCTGTGCCATATATATCTGGTTATCCAACAGGATTGGCTTAGAAGGGAAGAATCCCTGTTAATCTCTGGATAAACTGTCTACATTTATAGATGAAGAATTGCCATTTGGAATGGCTGGAGATGAGCTGATAAAATTATACCCCAATATAAATCAATGTCTTTGGAAGTGCTTGGAGCAACTTTGGAATGGATATTTTTAAAGGAGTATAAATTTTCCTAATGTGGAGCTAGCAATATAGTATTGGGGCCACTATCGTTTTGAGGTATAATTTGGTGCATTTAAACATAAATATGATTAGCACATAAACCAAAGCAGAAGAATTTGTATGCAACCGTCCCTTCCAAAGTACCAGGGAAAAAAAGCACTTGGATTTTAGTGGTTAGTCATTTTCTTTTTCCATTGTATGACCCTGCACCAGTAAGAATGGAGCAAGAAAGAAATCAAAAGGACAAGGTCCCATCTCCTGATCTCACCCCATGCTGCCTTGATTTCTCTTAATTCTTCCAACCTTCTTCCCTGTGACCTCTTCCATTCATCTTTATGCTGGGGATCATGAGGCACAAATAGAACCCAGGGGCAAGGGGTTCTTTCTCTCTCGTCTCATCAAGCCATGATAAATTCCAGCCTTCATGCACTTTAAATTCTGAATGTTTTCTCCATCAGCATGATCTCTATCGTACAAGCTGGTGAAGCTGACCGTAATGCTGCAAGATACCTTAACAGGTAAACTAGTTAATGTGTAGCTAGACAAAAAAGGCAATTAATTTCCTATCTAAAATGCTGAAGTGTACTGGAGTATTTGGTTTGCACTAGGAAAGGCAGTGTAAATGGGGAAAAGATGGTGTACTTGGTAGCTGCTCCCCTTCTGGTGGGGAGTGGGGGTCCAATAATGGATGAGTGGGGTTTTGTAGCTTTCATGCTTGGGATTGAAATATTTTGCAGTTTTCAACATCAGCCATAGCCCTGCCTAATTGCTACCACTTCCAGGGAACCATGTACCTGCATCCCAGGTCACTAAATTGTCAGGCAAATTGCCCTTACAATTTTTATAGACTTCTGTTCGAAAGTGTGATCAATTTGGGGTTTTACTGTAGCCCTGTATCAACTTAGAAACCAGACTTGAATGTATCCTGTTCCTTTCCCTTGCATCTCACTGCTCTTAAGCAGTGAAAGAGTTGATATTTTCTGATTGGAGACATGAGACTGCAGTTGCTGGAATCTGGAGCAAAAAATAAACTACTGGAGGAAGTCAGCAGGTTAAGCCGCAGGTGGGGGGAGAGTAATTGTCAAAACCCTACATCAGGAGTGACTGAAGAGGGAAGATAACTGGGATAAAGAGAAGGGGAGGGTTGAGGGGGGGCCTGGCAAGTGACAGGTGGACTGAGGAGGATTGAACCATTCTTCAGTAGTCCTCAGTCTTGAAACAATGTCAACAGATTTTCTTTCCCCACACATACATGCACCTTGACCCACTGAGTTCCTCCAGCATTTTTTTTGCATCACATTCTGATTTTTTTGCATTCATTATTATTGTCAAAGCACTGGTTAATGAACCAGATTCTTTGAATTATCACAATTGAGATTAAAATTGAAATGTGGGGAAATTGCATTTTCCTTCACAATGCAACTTCCTCCACTTCTGCAATGGAGGATATGTCAATCTAGAATATTTTACTCTGCTGCAGTGATTACCATCCTCAGGATTGACCTGTTTCTTCACAGGCTAAGTGACTACCTGTTCACATTGGCACGATATGCTGCCATGAAAGAAGGCAAAAAGGAGCATATTTACAGGAGGAGAAATGACTCTTCTACGTAAGAGAAGATGGGGCAGCTCTCACTTGCTGATCTGAACAGAACTATTTTATAAAACTGTTGTAATACATTTTTTTTCTTTGCATAAGTGGCAAAGTTATTTGGAGTTTTTAAGTGGTGTCTTGTTTATGTTTCTGATTCTTGGAGATTGATGCTATTTGGGCTGTGAGACTACATCTATGCTTGTGGAAGAATGGATTTTTGTCACTGCTTTTATTTGGTGTAGCTGATGGCAAAAGTCATGTGCTGTCAACTGTGCCTTTATATAAAAGCACTTTAATGAGCAATCTTTAATCCTAGGATTTTGGATGGAAAGCTGGGCAAAGTCTATCATTGTACATAAAATCTATGCTGAGTTAAATTTGTTTACATGGGATTTATTGTACAACTAGTTTGCATTCAAGCAGTTCTTTTTCTGTACTGTAAGATTTACTATTTAAAACTTAAAGAAATTGATTAAAAGTAGCTGCTTGGTGTAGGCATGGGTCAGAACAGTAAGTTGGTCTCGGATCAAAGGGGTGGGGAAGGGAAATAACTTTTGTGTTCAAAAATCAAGGATTTCTCCATAGTACATTAGAAAACTCATCTACTGATATTGTTAGCCTTCCACATTTGAAGTTGGGCTTTGAATCATGAGACAGTTGAATTTTTGGTGCTTTGACTCTCATCACCACAGAGTGCTTTCGCAATGTGACAATTTTCAAGTTCCCTCATCAGTTTTTGTGTGGCCTGAGATGCTCAATTCAGTACTTCAGTACTATTCCAAATTAATTGAGATGTGATTAAACTCCAGTCCTTCTCGGTTAGAGATGGATATTAACAATGTTTGCAGGTCTTACTTCTGAGAATATAATGTAGACTCAATTTGAGTCTTTTATCCATTGACCTGTTTTTCTTTTCCCTTGTTCTGAACATAGAACTGTACAGAGGACAGGGAGACCTATTCCAGAATTTTATTGCAAACTGCTGGGGGTTGGGTAGTATGCAGGACTGGAGCACCTTTTGCTCTATAATGTGAGGTACTGTATTAACAAGTTCTAAAGTTAGTACAACCTATTTAGAAATAGATAAAACATTGGATACGTCAACTGAAAGGGGGCAGTGTGTGGTGTGAGGAGCAGGGAACCTGCTTAACACCTGAGAAAACCCTTCATTTTTGGATATTTGGATTTTTGCAGATAATTCTGGTTATTTGCTTCAGCCCATTAAATCCCAATCAGTGTTATTTGTTGGCTGGCAAATCTTTTAGTTTCAGTTCATTACTGAGGTCTCCCTGTGAGGCTTTCATTTTCTGACTTGTGTTGAATTGAAAGTGAATTAAAATCCTGGGTTCTAAATAAACATGCTATACATAAAAAAAAAGTGACTTGTTAAATATGTTGGAAAAATGGATACTTTTAAAGTGCTGGAGCTATTTCTAATAACTGTCATTATTAGGAAAACCTATTCATCTGGCTGTACTGAAACCATTTGCTGATGTGTGCTTAAAATTCTGCAGCAGCTCTTAACACTAACAATCTTAGATTTCCTTTGTCCTAAGCTTCTGTACTGTGATCAGAATGGTTAACTACATTAATGAAAACTTCTATACAAATATCTGGTAGCAAATGCTACTTGGTTATTGAAACCCAAATATTGGAGCATGAGTAATTGGTGTGGGCTTGAAGGATGGAGTACCTAATCCTGTTTGTCTATTGAACTGCAGGGTGGTGCTGTTGAACTTTGAATTAGAGCTTGAAATGTATGTTTCCATTGGATAATAGGGTAGCTGATATCAAGATGTTGAAAATTCATTTAAAAGAATCAAATATAGTCTGTACTAATGAGCAAACTGTAAGCTATTCCTTTCTCAGCTACTTGCATAAGGTCAAAAGTGAGAATATTTTATAATTTTAAGTTTGTCAATTTTAAAATTGACAAAATCATATTCACAGCCTTGTCTCCCATATCTGCAAATTAGTGCTGAGTTTCTTGACAGGACCACTTTACATCATATCTCAAGCCTTGGTCCAAACTTAAACCAAAGTACTGAATTCAAAGTTGAGAGTGTTGCCTTTGCTATCAAGGCAGCACTTGACTGGCATTGAGGAGACCTGGTAAAATAACCCTAGAGGTCAATTATCCAAGCCTCAAGCTTACTATGGGGGTTCCCCATGCTGGTGTTCTACCCTCAAGCAGCTTTTACTGTCTTGGCTACTTAAAGTCAAAAGTGAGATTTAATTTGCACCTATTTTCAGTTGCATTGGCAATATCTTGGCAACTAAAGTTTTCTAAGACCTACATGTAGCAAGACTTTGGCATTTAGGCATGGGTTGATGTGTAGTAAGTAGCATTTGTGCCAGGCAGTGGCCAACTCCAATGAGTCTGAATACCTACCTTAACGATCAATGGTGTTTACCATTACTAAAATCCACCTACCCCCCCCCCACTGTGAATATCCTGGGGTTCACCATTGACCTGAACTCAACTTGACCAGGCATAAAGTGTCTGTAAATACCCTTTGTTTAACAATTCTGTGTCCTTTTATATAGGATAGTGAACCTCTTGGTGAAGAGGAACATCGATGATTAAATGCTTTTTCCAGTGCAACAGCAGCTTTCAACTGCTGTAGAAAAATCTTTTCACTCCTGCGGTACTGATTTTTTTTTAAAGCTTGGTTTACTAGACAGCAGTGATTGGTTTTTCCCTGTCACCTTGTACACTTCGGTTAGTTACACGGAGAAACAATTTCAAGGATACTTGCAACACTGACTAGAAAAATGTAACATGCTTGACATCCTGTCTGAATCTTTGGCCCTTGACTGCTCACACTGTAGCATCAGCATCCAATCTGACACTAAGAGCCAAATCCCTTTAGGAGCATGTAAAACCTGGTGAAAACAAGAGTGTCTCTCTATCTGCTGGTCCTGTCAAGTACCACCTACCCCATATGCAGCAGTCTGAGGATCTCACATTGTCCTTGTCAGCAGAACTGGCAAATCCTTAAACCTTGGGGGGCTGTCTAAGAATAGTGCCACTACTTTTAATACTTTTGCTTAATGTGGAGACACTGGATACAGGTCAGCCATGATTGAGTAGCAGAAAAGGCTTGAGGCTGATTATGCTTATCCCTATGTAAAAGGGATATGTGGTGTTAGGCTCTGACTGAGAACTAGAAGAGGTTGTCTTGAAGAAAGTAAATTCAAATGTCTTGTATATTGGTCAACCTCACCACTGTTAGACTGTTGGGTGGCTTGATTTTTTTTGGCAGTATGAGCAGAAATGGTTTTCTAATATAGCTGTTGCCTGATTACTAGTGTAATCTGCACCCTCTCACATCTGAGAAGCGGTGCACACATCCATGCCATTAAGACCAAATCCATGAGCATCCATTCATCATTCTGTTGAAACCATCCATCCATTGCTTTGTCATCTCTTCAGACTAGTCAAGAAAGAAGAATTTTGGTAAGTTTTGATCTAGAATACAAAGATTCAATTATCAATGTGGGACTAATCTATATTGTGCAAATATAATTGGTGAAAGACGTATTATACTTGTAGACAAGTTGAATGGCAAAGTTTTTATAAAAAAATTCTAGGGAAAGGAGGGAATTTGCAAATGGCATAGTAAATAAAATGGTCATAATTTTGTGGAAAAAAATTTTTGGAGCACAATTTGCAAATTGAAAGAATGACACCCTTAAGTCTTGATGTATGAATTTAAAATATCCTATCAGAACTCTTAAGTAGATCATTCCAGTATGGTTTTGCTAATTTTGATGGGAGGCAGTAGCCTGATTTTTTTTAATTCACCCAAACTGTTTGATGTAAACAAAGTGCAGGTGCTGAACCTTCAAGTATTCACTACCTAACAACAGGTTGCTCCAACTGGTTGTTGACAAACACATTGGTGAAAGTTAGTTTTTTCACTAAAAGCAGTGAAACAGTGTTTCACTTGGAATGTAAATTTCATGTGCCATAAAAATGAGCTACATGTGCCTCAAAAACATTGAGTTAGTTTCCTAAGGCCACACTTCAACAACTTGTTCTGTATTTGTTTTACTTCACTTCTAGTAGATCAATTACAGGCAATGTTAGTATAATGGTTATTTAACTTTACTAATAGTGTCCTAAACTAATGTGATTTCTAGCCCCAGCACAATAGCTGTAGACTTCTATTACTTAATTGAATTTAATAATTGCAAAATCACCAGTGTTAAAACCAGTCTGGTTTGCTAATGTCCTTTTAAGGGAGTTTTTTTTTCTGGCCTCTGGTATGACTCAAGCCCCACTGAAATAGACACTTGCCTGTTACCAAGATTTGGGATCCACTTGGTTGCACCTAATCAAGTCATTCAAGGCAGCAGCTTCCCACCTTGGGTAGGAGGCAATTAGGGATGGATAACCATAGCTTGATTTGTTCCTGGAATCCCTATCTTGTGAATAAATGTGGACAAAGAACTGGTAGACCCATTATTTTTGTTCATTAATTCACCTTTGAACTCAAGATTTTGAAATGATTCAAACCTAAGGAACAATTTGACTGAGTAATTTCCTTGCACAACATTCAATCTCTCAGCCCAATTTTGCAGTTGTGCTTTGTACTCTGATTAGTTGATCTCCATTTATGGTCTGTTAAAATCCAGTGTGATATCCAAAGTCTCAAACAGATTCTGAATTTAAAAAAAGTAGGGAGCTTTTAATGGATAAACCAGCTTAAAATATACAGTCAATGCCTGACATTCACAGGCTAGTCATAAATTACTTTAGTGTTTTATATAGTAAAATTTTACTAACTTGCTATTCAAAATAGTTAATATTACACAAATCTTATTTCCTGAAATAAGCTAGACCATGCAGTTGTCAAATTATCTGCAAAGTCCATTAAAAAGGTTATTTTACATTAAATAGACATTGCTACAAATGAAAATAAAAAATGAATGCTGCCTTTAAGTAAAGATAAACCTGGAATCCTTCCTGAAATACTTGTGATTTAGTGGCTTGTGAACATTTGGAAAATTCCACATTATTTTACTAAGTGAAACCTGAATAAAGGAAAAAATTATCTGGTGTTCATACTTTGCCACATGCTAAAACAGGAATCAGTGTTAGAACTTGCTGCATCTTCTATCAGTGAACTTTTTTAGATCAGGTAGCAACTTTATCAGCAAAGTAGGGATGTAGGAACAGAATTTAAAGGTGCTTATTCATTAATTTTGTGCATTGATTCATCACTTGTTCTACATTTACAAAATAACTGCTAATTCAAGTTTGTCTCAAATGCTAATGAAAAAAACAAGATTTTGCCTGACCTTCACTTTCATGACTGATTCTGCATTATTTCCTCAGCTTTGTAAACATGCACTTCTAGCCTTCAAGGAATATTTGGTGAAATAATTTTTATTACATCTTGACGATAATGTGATAGTGTACACTTAAATTATAGAAACTTTCCTTTAAGGATTTTGAAGAAATTTCCTAGAACATTGATCTTGGATGCATATGTAGTAAGTATTATTCTCAAGCTCTTAGATGCCCTGAATTCTGTTGGCAATGGATTTAAATCTTCAGAATTTTAATTGGACAGTGAAGGGAGCTTAGTCATTCAGCTTTACCCTGAAACACTTCATGGTTTTAAATCAAAGATCCATTACATAAAAGGTAATCCTTAGAGTTAGGAGAGTTCAAATCCAGTGTTCATACTGATTGCATAGCGGAGTTTCTCTCTCAAGATGCTCTTCTTGCTGTAGTTGGGAAGTTTCAGGAGGTTGAAGCAGGTTGATGAGGTTGGCAGACGACCACCTGGTTCCTTTTTACGGATGGTGAAGAAACCACGCAGCACACTACCCAGTGTATCTCCTGTGTCCTGAAACATGCAAGACTTACAATCAAGCATAGTTCAAAGAAGATCTTTTTTCAAGAACTGTACCCTGTAAATGCATCCCCCTCTGCATGTTCCAAATTTCTTGTCTTCATTGAAGTGATTGGATCATGGCTGAAGTGGCAGGAGAGGATTAAATAGGGAAGAGCATCATCCAGCACCCCATTACTAACTATCCAATGACCTCCAGCATTTTGGATGTGTGTACTGTCTGAACTTGTGCATGATCATTCATAAGGCACTGAAAAGCCTGAAAGTACTTATGGAACTAGACACTAGAACTACAGCATTATCAGGAGATATTGTCTGGACTTTTGAGGGAGGAGAAAGAATGAAAATTCAATTTACCTGATCATCTGAAACTTCAACACAACGAATAGAGAAGGGAGGTTTAAGGTAGGCAAAGCCCAGGAGTGGTGGCCGAGAGCAGCTGGTGACAAACTGGAAAAGGAAAATATAGTTACTTTGCTGTATTCTTTCAGAAAAATGCATCTCTTGACCAGCATTGGCAGTAGGGAACTTGTTAAAGTTGGAGCGTAATTTAATGGTTTTCTAACTTCCTGTTGTGTCCTCCCTTCTACCTCCAGAGTGTTTGCCCACAATTGTGTATAAGAATTTCATCTAGTTCATTACCTGAAGCGACTGTCTCTCTCCCCAGTAAATGAGGTTAAACAATACTATTTGCGACCTAGTCCCCAAGATGAACTACCAGTAAGTACAGGAACAGGCCCTTTGACCCATGATGTCTGAAGTGAACACAGTGCCAAATAACACTAAATCTATTTTGCCTGTACATGAATATGGAGGGATATAGATCATGTGTCTGTCTAAAAGTCTCCAGATTGCCACTATAAATACCTGTTTCCTCCACCACCCCTGGCAGCCATCACTATGTATGTACACACAACTTGCTCTGCACTTTCTCCCTCTTGCCTTAAATGCCCTCTGGTATTTGACACTTCTACCCTATGCCCCATCATTTTATAAACTTATCAGGTCTCCAGGGGAAAAAAAAACTGCTCAAGTCTGTCCAATGTCTCCTTTTTGCTCATACCCTCTAATCCAGGCAGCATTCTGGTAAACTTCTGCAACCTCTCCACATCCTTCCTGAGCTGGGGCCACCAGAATTGCACACAATCCTCCAAGTGTGGCCTAACCAAAAGTTTTATATAGCTGTAACATGATCACTTTACTTTTGTACTCAATGTCCTGACCAATGAAGGCAAATATGCTGTATGTCTTTACCACGTGGCCACTTTCAGGGAGTTAGGGACTTGGACCCCCAGCATCCCTGTGTACACAGTGCTGTTGAGGATCCTGCCATTAACTGTGTTCTTTCCCCTTACATTTGACCTCCTACAGTGCCCACCTCACTTGCCCAGATTAAATCCCACTGCCATTTCTCCTCCCATATCTAACTGATCTCTTTTGCTGTTCACAACGCCAATCTGTCATCTGCAAACTTCCTTACTCACCCATCAATATTTTCATCTAACAACAATGTGGCATTAAAGATGGCCCATCCTGCTCTGTAAACTTGCCCCAGCTTTGGGTCCCTCTAGCCCACCTAATGCCTATAAATCTACAACAGGTCTCAGCAATACCAATTTTAAAATTCTAATCCACATTGTCAACTTCCTTCTCAACCCAGCCCCTCTGGACCACTGCAGCTTCTGCACTCCTGAAATCATTTTAAAATCACTCCTCCATTGGAAGTTATGCCTTCTGGTGCCAAGCTCTGTATTACTCTCCCTAACAGTGTGATCAAAATTTGGTCACACCATCATCCTTGGTTCACAGTTTTTGGTACCTTACAGGTGCTACAAAAGTGCAAGTAGTTAAGTCCAAAAAATTGAACCAGTGTTTGTAATTACTGCTCGAAGTGTTAGTTGTAAGTATATTGAGAGGGAAGATAGATAAATGCTTTCGAATAAATGGAATATTAAGCCCATGGTATTATTTCCTTTACCAATTGGCTCAGTTTCACCTGTCTTTTAAACACTGGCCTATTACCCTTACTGAAAGTCTGTCTTCACTGGCTGGAAAGTGGTGGGTTGGCATCAGGTTTGAAGTGTAGCTTCCTGCTTGTGTAGAGGAAAATGGAGGAACCGTGACATCCTTCACTCAAGTGAATGTAAGAGTTGACACTTGCATTAAATCTGGCCATAATGACACATTAAAACCTTGCAAACATTTTTGTTGATACTGACTTGGGCTTAGTAGTGGAATTGAATTTGGGTCTACTTCCAAGATACTGGTATGGACTTGCAGAACAGTGACATTCTGAACCGACTATTAGCCAAGTTTGATTGAGAAAATTACACACTGTGGAACAAGCTTACCTGAAACACAACCTGATCAAAGAAAAGTATAGAGTGGTCTTAAAATAGGTACACTAACCTTAAGAAACATGGCTCGTTCTTCTGCTGTGAAGTCATGAGCTAAAATATCCCAGAGCCAGGCAATGACACGATGACTGCCATGGAAACCACCGTAATACACAGTGTGCTTTCTGTACAAGAGAAAAGTGATCACTGTTTGTGGCACAGGGACAATCCACTAATAGTCATCAATTCATTTGTGACAAAATTATAGTAAGTGACAAACCTCTATTAGTGTTTCTCCCAGTTTTGATCATTAGAAGCTCAGGACACAACTGCTTTAAGCAGCTGTTAGACACAGATGTGCACAGGCATAACTATATGTCTGCAAATTCAAATTTTAAAAGTGTTTGCAGGGGGCAAAAAAAACAAGTAGGGAATGAGACAAACTCCAAAGCAAAAGCTGCCTGAGAGATGTTATTGTCAACAAAAGTAATGAGTAATATTGAGAGATGAGATGGGAGGTGCTGGAGGAACTCAGCATCTGTAGAGAGAAATGGACAATCGACATTGAGACCCTCCATCTGGTCGCTGGAATAATACACACGTTTCTGCCATTTCGCTGATATTTGTGTGCATTCATTTGCATTATCCCCTGGAGTTGTGTAGCCCCTGCTTGGTACTTGTCCTTGTTGAGAGTTGAGGTTAAGCAGAGAGATCAAGCCCCACATTACCCCATCAGCAATAAAAGTCCTTTACCTATTGAAATGTTACACAGTGATATTTGGTCCATTAATTCCCCTACTTAGCAATGACATTAAAAAGACTAAGCTGTTTGCAGAGTTTTTTCAGTGACTTACTTGAGGTCCTCCAAGTCTATCTCTGCATTGTCTCCAGCAATTAAACGCTGCACTTCAGGAGTTGAAAACATACGGAGCCACTCTGGGTTAATAATGGACCGAAATCCTCGGATGAAAGCAACTGTCTGATCTTTGACCTGAGTGTGCATTCGGAAGTGAGCCATGAGGTGTATGTAACTGATTCTGTTGATGAAAGGCAAGAATTTTAGCCCATTTTGAATACTAAATAACAAGCTCAACAAACATGCATTTCCTGTACTGCAAACACAACTAGAAAGATAGGAGAATTAAAGCATGGTATTACCACAAAGTGAACTGGTAGGATTGTCAGCAGAAGCAAATAAAGAGACTACAACTGATAGAAACTAAAAATGAGAAAATATTTGAAAAACACCAAAGCTATCAGCAATCAAGGAAAAAATTAAGTATTAACAGTTAATTGAGTGTTAACAGTTCAAATCCTTTATATATCTGCTTTGTTTTATTCTGTCATTGGATTGTGGATGATGTTGACTTGATGTGGAAATGACATCCTACCTCTCCTGTCAAATCACACCCATTTTCAACTATGATTTAACCTTTATGCATCAAATAATCTCATTTAAGATGAACATTGGTGAGAGTACATAATCTCACAATTTAATCCTACCTGCTGAAGAACAGAATCGCTTGGAAAGGATAGATTCCCTACTCCCTAAAATATAGTTTAGTTACCTGTAGTTGCAGAAAACCTCAAGACAGCAGGCCCTTATTAACCAGAGTAGGAGAGGTTCCCAGAACTCTTAAAGAATGTACAGATCAATGCCAAGGCAAAAATTAATACAATTTTTTAAGCCATTTTCCAAATAAATCCCAGTTCTCTAACATTTAATTGTAATTCCTTCACATGAAGTTAAGTGTTATTAATGACAGGATTGAGATTCTACTCTAGAAACCAGTATCCCAGCAAGAAGACAGTATCAACACACCAACTTGTTCCAATTATACCATTGGGATGACACAGTGAGAGTTCTGCAACCCAGGTGTTATTCCAAGACCTCTTCCCTTGCAAGCCACTTCATGACAATTTCTGGAGATAAACAGCATGGTTCTTAAGAGGAAGAATTGATTTCAAAAGATGAAAGACAACATGGGTGAATAATCCCTACTCATTGTGAGAACACATTATTTTGCTTTTGGCTATTACTTTGATAGCAAGTCAAAAAGGTCAGACAAATCCCATGGAGAATGATGTGTTTCTTTCTTGTGCGAATGAAAAAAAATACCAGGGAAAAATACTTGTAAATGGAAGTGACATTGTTAACTTTTTAATTTAAATAAAAATAATGCCCCATTAATGGAGCAATAAGCTCAATGAAGACTCACTTATTTTCATTGGTTACCCCAATGGTTTTTCCTCCTGGTACCAGCTCATGGCAAACAAGCTGTTGAATTGAAATGCAAACTGTTAACATTCCAAACCCATTAATTTTATGAAACTTGTGACAAAAGACAGCTAAGGAAATAGTCTCTTGAATTTGCTTAATGTTGCTGGACTAAGGTTACAGTTCTGTAGTACCACACCCAACCAAGAGCTCGCAGACTCTGACCAACCCCATAATTGACCAACATCTACATACAGTAATTTTTTTTCACCAAAAGGAGCCATCCACCAGCACAACACTGGAGTGTCACCTAGAGCTTCGCGCTCAAGTTTCAGGAGCAGTACTTGAAACCACAACCTTCTGGCTAACAGAGAGCATCACAAACTGAGCCACACTTACACTCCTGTGGAATAATCATTCTGATAGAAAAACACTCAGCATAAACCAGTTAGTTAACTGACATGTTCCAAGTCTGTGTGGGCCGATACCCCAAACCATAGGTAAAAACAAAACAGGCACTTAAGTTGAAGTGCTATTGAAAATTAATTTGCAATTTAAGTGAATCAATTTCACTCAAAAATAGAGACATTTTCCAGGGACTAAATTATTCAAGGGGATCCAATTTAAACCACTGCAAGTGGAATATTCACACGATATTGCCCAGACGACCACCCAGACACCCTTGAAATCCACGACTGCTGTTGACTACATGGGAGGCTGACTCTTGAGAGAGGACTTCATTTGTCTTGTGGCAGATCCATAAGCCACATACATTAAATACCCCCAGAAGTTACATGCCCCTGCTCAGTTTAGGCAGTTAGTTGTCCTCAGTGTGCAGATGTTACCTGACCCATAACATCTTCATCATAAGATAATGTCAAACCAAGGTCACCAATGTCACCATCGTAACGCTGTAAAGCAAAAATGAAATACAATCACTATAATTATAGACCCTATTCCTTTAAAGTTTATATCCCACCCACTCAAGATGCTACTAAAGCACATGTAATAATTTCATTGTCCCTGTAACCTCATTGTGCTGAAATTCACATGCTTGGCACAGCACCCTACGCTTACTTATTAAAGTCTAGATTCTTCAAAAGCATGGAACTACTTGTCAGACTCTTCCTTTTGCTCCACAATCTACAAGGCTTATAAAACTCAAGCTCACTGTTCACTAATTTCTCATTTACTCTTTTCAGTCTTGGTGTTATCCTGGGTTACAAACCTTCACCTGTGTCTCCCATTATAAAGTAGATACAGTTTCACCCTTTTATATCAGCACTTCTCAAAACAAAAAGGAAAGAATTATAGTCACCAAGGAATGGTTATCAAGGACTTGAATTTTAGTTGACTCCACCAAAGGCACAATAAATTTGGGAGCATGAGGTATATACAAAGTTATGGCAAGTTCACTTTAATAGAACTTGCCTGTGCAGAGTTCTGTTCTCTGTCAAGATAATTGTAGCTATCCTACAATTGACATCAGCATCCCTGGGTTGGGGAAACAAATATTAAACTGCACAAGATTCTTCATTTTCTGCAATCCCTGCTGAAATACATGCATCTAGATGAAAGCGTGAATTTGAAATCAGATCTGTGCTTAAAAGTAGCAGTCACAAATCATACCTTACGTTTACATATTAACTTGAGTTACAAAACATTATTGAAGATCAGTGTGATGGCAATTTAATGAGCTATGTCACCAAACAATTTGCAAAGACGACAAAATCTCAGGTAGTGATCAATAAAGTAACGTATTTTTCTTTCCTTTTGCCTCATCTTCACATTGAGCTCCATCCAGGACTGCTAACATTAAAACTTCAGACATTGGGATTACTGCTGTACATGAAACTGCAGAAGATGCAACTTAACAGATAACTGCAATTTTGCAACCATGCAAGCAGCAACATTAAATGGGGTAACCTTAAAGATACTGATAAGTGAATTGGTATACATCAGCCAAAGAACCGTTCTCCTTTCCTGGTCTGAAATTTGGGCTGGTTCTATTAAACTGAACCTATTAATTTCTAATTTAGTGTAGCTGACCAGACAATTATAAATGTGATTGTGCAGTTTTGACTGGCAATATAAACTTGGAAGAAGAGAGATCAGTTGTTAATGGTTGAATTTATAACCAATTGCATTTTCAATGCGGTGAAGTGCCCCGACAACTTTAAGTTACTCCAATGGATGCTGTATGATGAATTAATGTACAATCTTCTGCACCAGGCTTATAAAAAAAATGACCAAGAACTAGTGAAAGAAAGCCCAAGGAAAAAAAAGAGCAAAATAGTATAAAAAGCACAGTTATTTTTAAGCTTAGTTTTGAGGATGTTTTTTCTTCGCTGTAGCAAATATAATGACTGATCTGCTAAGCAGGTTCTACATTCCACAAAAAGGTTACAGTTGTAACATTACATCAAATTGAGCTGACCCTCTACTTTTTTTTAAATTTTTAAAATTTTATTTACAGCATGGTAACAGGCCCTTCCAGCCCAACAAGTCCACGCCGCCCATTTTAAACCCACATTAACCTACCCGTACGTCTTTGGAATGTGGGAGGAAACTGGAGCACCCGGAGGAAACCCACGCAGACACAGGAGAACGTACAAACTCCTTACAGACAGCGATGGGAATTGAACCCCGATCGCTGGTGCTGTAATAGCGTCGCGCTAACCGCTACGCTACCGTGCCGCCCTTATCTCAAGTCAAGTTGTTATGTACAATTTATTCAAAGCGACAGCAACTCGGATGTGCAATACGGAAATGAAGTCGCTTTCCACATTTGGGATGGTGTCCTCGCCATTATAAGCCACGATTTCAACTGCCAATACCCTATGTTCTGGAACTTACTCTTTAAATGTCTTTGCCACTCTTGCTTTGCTAATCTATTTAAAGCCTACCTCTGACCAAACTATGAGCACCTGCCCTAACATTTCCTCGATGGCTTGGTGATGAATTTGATAGTTCAGTGAAGAGTCTTGGCACATTTCCCCACATTAAAAGGTCCCCCATAAGCACAATACATTGTTATGCAGTACATGTGAAACCTTTAAATGGTACTTTGGTCTGTGCTGGCCAAATGAATTTTTTTTTAAATTTTGCTTTTTTTTTGCTTTTGAGTTACAACATTCCATCTACTAAAATTAGTTCATAATTACCTTTATGGAGGTGAGATTTTTGTAGAACTCAGAGTCCAGGGATGGAAGTTCATCAATTGAGCTGTACAATGCACTATGATGATGTCCAAGAACCTGACTGAGGAAGAAGGAAGCAAAGGGAACATCCACTACAATTCCCTGTTGAAAGGAAACAAAGAATGCTTCTGTTGTATTCAGAATTTTCATTCTTGTTTATAAATTCCACCACACAAGCTTGTCCTGTGCTATCATAAAGAATCTTAAAGGCGCATGTCCTATCTCCAGCCCCCTGAAATCGAGCTCCTACAATCCCATTCCCCCTCTTCTCCAGGCAGAAGAGCTGTCCTGGGTTCACTGCCTCTCCTCATAACTCTTCCTGCAATGCTAGTACCTATTTTTACCTTTAAAAACATCCTGAAATTCCATCTCTTCCATCAAGGTTTAAATCAACAACCTCTCTCTTTTTATTGCCCAACATCCTATTCTCCTGCACATTGGAATGCTCTAGTAGGATCCAAGAATGGAGGTGAAATTATCAAGGACAGAGAGGCTGTCAATGGCCATTGGAAGGAATACTTTGAAAACCACCTCAATCGCAACCCTGTTCTTGACGTGAACATTACAGCAGCCCATCCTGTCCAGCCTCACTGCCTTCCCTGACTGACTGCAAGTCGTAAAGCTCACACGCCAACTAAAAAGAACAAGGTCAGACTATGTCCTGACAGAGGTTCTGAAACTTCACAGTATGGAGTCTCAGTCACTAATCCACAGTCCTATTGTCCACGTCTGTGAAGAAGAGAATATGCCAGGGATCTCAGACAGTGCAATTGTGACCATCTTCAAGAAAAGGGACAAATTTTACTGTAAGTACAGAGGGGTCACAGGGGTTTTGGAGTTCTCTGCCCATTCCCCCCCCCCCCCCACCCACAAAAGTAATTCTCACATATCCTACAGCTCCAACCCTCATTTTTCTTGTGGGCATTGATTCTGAAACATCAGAGTAATACAGCATGGAAACAGGCCCTTCGGCCCAACTCATCTATGCCGACAATAGTGCCCACCAAGCTAGTTCCACTTGTCCGCAATTGACCCACATCTCTCTAAACCCCTCCTATCCATCTACATCAAATTTGACTGTGTAATTTTTTATTTAGCTAAGTTTTTTTGTATGTGGGACTGACCCGATACTTGGGAAAGAGGAGCGGGGTGGAGCGGGGGGGAAGCAGGGTGGAGGGTTGGGGGGAATGTAGCGTCAGTATAGTTAAAAGTGATTGTGCTCCAACACTCACTCAATGCGAGTGACGCAGTGACTGATTTAGAGTCATTAAATATAAGAAGCAATTTGTATTCCAGTGATTACTGATAAATTTGGAAGCAAGATGAAAGAAATGGGAAAATGTAAATTCATGGGAACTTTTACAGACAAAAAGAAGCCATTAAGTCTGACAAGGCTATTCATATAGTCTCTGTCAATCTTAGATATTTTCACCATATACATCTATTCTTCAATATAATTAATAATAAACCAAGCTGTTTAACACAAGGCTTAGTAGTTCTGTTTTTAACCTCATAGACAGCTTTCCCCAGCATCTTTCCAACAAATTCAAATAGTTGCAGATGATTTTCATGGATGTATGAAGTGGGGGATGGGTACAGTCGTTCATCTCCACTGGTTGTCTGCAAGAAAAAAAAGGTCTGAACTGAAAACAAAGCAGAGAGGAATTTAACATTATTAGAAGACATGTCATTTCTGGGAATAAGATATAAAAAGAAAAATAAGCTGAATAAGACAATGTACCCGTTAATCCAATTCATTGGGAGGGAGGGGGACAGAAAAGTATTATATTTCTGTGAATTACGTTTGGTCCACTCTTTGCTCAAACACTGGTTACCTTGAAGAGATTCAGAGCAGGGTCAAAGACCTTTTTGATGATTTCTTCTAAAAATTCCTTGAAGACACCATCCTGATCAATTCCAGCTTCATCTACTCCAAGATCATTCACAAATTTCACTCTAATGACTCCTTTCATTGTGTTAACAGGTAACCGCCGCAATTGTTCATATCCATCCTGGAAACACAAATAGGATATCTCAGCTGTCACCTCATTACTAGAGAGGCAATGAAGAACAACTTTATTGAAACAACTTTTTATTTGAAGCTCTTCCTATCAAGTTTCTGTTTGGGAATGCAACTACAGCAACAATTTTTATTAAGTCTCACAAACAGCAATGACTAGTTATTTGTCTGGATGGTACTGCTGAGGATTTGATGTTACAACAGGACACTAGAAGAACTCCCTCACTTTGTCTATTGTCATGGTATATTTTACAGCCACTAGAGCAATAGAAAAAGCCTCAAGTTGCACGTAAAACATACATATCACATCAGCACCTCAAAGTTTCAGCCTAGATTACTTATACAAATCAAGATACAGAATCCAATCAGAAGTATGAACAAAATTATTCAACCAAAATGGCATGAAAACAACAATTCTTGTAAATATGTAGATAGATGCTTATGAATCAATAAGCTCTTTCACTGATGTCCACGTATGAAATAAGCAATAACTAAGATTTGAATCAGGATTTGTTTTACTATTTTGCAAGAGAACTCAAAAAAACCCATGGGCAAACACACTTTTGGCTATCAACTAAAACTCTGATAATCTGCTATCTAATTATTCAGAAATCTTAATGGTTTGCCATCTGGCTCACCAGGTGGTGATGTTTCCCATGCTATCTTTAACTCATTGGGTTCATTGGAGAATTCATTATAATACTGTGTAACATCCAAAAAAAGTGTGAATTAAAAGTGTGTGGGGGTATTATATGAACAACATCCAATAGTCCAGAAAATCTGACACCAAAGTCTCAAGTGTGTTAGATTAACTGAGTCCCACTGCTTTAGCAATGGCAGAGAGATGTGACAATACCTGTTACTGAGCTTCCAGATCTTGCACAGGGAAGCAGCCATTATCTGGGAACTATCTGTGTCCCACTACTCTTTCAATTGTGGCTTTCTGCACTTATGTCTATTCTCTGGGAGACTGCCAGAACTGAAATTCATGAGCATAAAGACTAATGTAGGAGACTAGCAAAGACTTTGGATTGGCACTATCGTAACTGAAAGCCTGTAACTGTATGACAAACATAGTAGGACAGTGACCACCATTTCTTTTTGGGCAGAAAAACTTGTAAATGTGCATTTTTGAGTTTCAACACTGCAAGTGCATTAAGCCAGGCAGGGGAAGAAAGAACAAGCCTCTGCAACTTATACCAGAGCCAGTTTATATTAAACAAACAAATCCAGAGGAATTTGGGATATAGTGTCACGAACCAGCAACAAAAGAAACACACTGAGCATGATTCAGTGTTAAAAACTATTTTATTAATTACTACTTATGATAATACATAAAATAAAAGTAAAAATGTTAGTATGTTAGAATTCAAAAATGTTAAACCTCGAACGTTAACCCCAAAACTAAACTCGTTGTGTGTGTGTGACAAAGTCCAAAACTCCCAGTTCCAGAATGGTTCTTAAAGTTCAGTTCCGCAAGCCATAAGGTGAAACATGAGCAAGGGCTTCTTCAACAACCGCCGGTGTCTGAAGATAAGACATAGACGTAGAGAAACATAGAAAGAGTAAATATGAAATCCAAATGTTCCACGATGGAACCCAAACGACACTTCAGTGTTTACTCGGTAGTGACTTCCTCACCCCGAAAAGCATCCGAATCCTGGTCGTCCACACAAATACCTGTTTTCCTTCTACAGGTCAGCAACAAAGTGAACTCCACCGGATTACTTCCAACTTCCATACATGGATTTCAGTGGCAAACACAGTTATTGTTTCTCATCCATCGATAGAGAACACTAGCAGGCTGGTGTATCTCTCCCTTCTCTCTCTCTCTCTCCTTCTAACTTCTTCAACAACGTCATTACGTCCTTTACCTTCTATTGACATAAGCACGCCCCACACACACGTACACACACACTCACTATCTTAAAGGGACTTTCACTGAGTCCGTAACAATAGGATGAGTAGAAAAATTCAGAATTTTCTGAGAAAATTTGAGGAAAAGTCTCAATCTCTATTATATCTGCAAACCAGGAGGGGAAAAAAGTGCCCAAGAATGGGACCATTAATCTTCCTATGCATTAAAGCACTAATCTCCACCCAAACCTAAGTACCTCAAGCATTCGGGATCTGCGGATTGTTACATGGATGACGTGAGGGGATGCAGAACTCGTCTCCACCAATCCTAGTGACTCCTTCTCCTTTGTAACCATATTCCGAAAAAGCAGCACCCTCTAAAGAAAGAACAAAAAGCGTGGACAAGTTATAGACAGATGAAGTGGTTGAGGCAGGTACAATGACAACATTTGGACAGGTACATGGATAGCAAAGGTTAAAAGGGATATGGGTCAAATGCAGCTAATGGGATGATGGGCATCTTAGTCAGCACAGACGAGTTAGGCCGAAGGGCCTGTTTTTGTGCTGTATTACTCTATGACTCCCAATTCCCATTTTCCAGCTATTTCTGGTGTTATTTCTATTTCTCTACAGAGTAAAATGCCTTTATAATTCAGTGACCCTCTCCTTATTTCCATTATTAATTCCCCGTACTCACTTTCTATAGGTCATTTCTCACTTTATTAACTCTTTATTAAACATATTTGTAGAAAACCATCATGGTAGATAAATTAAAATTGTCACAGACCAAAAAGGGTTGTGATAGGATTTTCTTATGTAGTAAATATACAATTAAATATTTGACAATTTGAAGGAAAAGGCAGCAAATTGTTTTTTTTTCCTGACCACTAGCGTTTCTTTTGTTGTGTTCCACTTCTTCATTCCCATACTTAAGATTTTGCCAAATGCAACAAATAAAAATTTGGAACATGCGATCATCATACAACTTTCCATGTCCACCAGAAAGAGCACCTCCACTGGCACAGATAACACAGTTTGCACTATACATATTCATTAGTGAACAAATGTATAGCTCATGTAAGCGAAGACTTAAAACGAGCTATGTACTTACTTGCTAATGTTATTTTTCTTGGTTTAGGTGAACTTGTAGACTTATTTAAGTGAATCACAATGTTACCATCTGCCAGATTAAGTTATTAGATGGGCTATTCAGTTAAATAGAATTCTCTATACAGTCCATCATTTGCAATGGTACTTACGTTTTTATGTGGAATAGTATGAGGGATGTACTGCAATAGTAACTGGGCTCTCTTCCTCCCTTTATCCAAATCCTGGATAATATCAAGCTGGGTTTCAAGTCCCTTTAAGAAAAAGAGGGACAGCTCAATTTAAAGTGTTTCAAAATCTCTGGAAATGTTGTAGTATTAGGAGAAACTCTGTACACGGAAAATCAATTGGTAACGATATCAGCCAACTCAAGGAAGGGATTGTTTATTCAGATATCTGCAATTCAATTCAATAAATGGTTCATGACAAAAAGCAAAAATATCTTCATTAATAAACACTGAATCATCTTGGGATTGCAAGTGTCCCGCCTCAAAAAAAATGACATGGTGAATTTTTGTACTTAAAATTGTGTCTACAGGGACTCCTTAAACATTTGTCAACAATTCCATAATTTTTATAAATTAAAGAGTAATTATTACACAT
This sequence comes from Pristis pectinata, assembly GCF_009764475.1. NCBI lineage: Eukaryota > Metazoa > Chordata > Chondrichthyes > Rhinopristiformes > Pristidae > Pristis > Pristis pectinata. Next base: position 34,430,429 of record NC_067421.1, read on the forward strand.
CCCTTTAAAATAGCGCAGAATTCTTAATAATATGTCATAAAAAAATTATTTCAAAGCACTTCAAACTGATTGCCACCAAGATGGCAAGCATAGCAGCCAACCTCCATCAGCATGCCACTATTAAGAAATTGAATGATCATTCAAACCATATTTTGATTTTAAAAGATGTAACTTAAAGGAAATATATTTTAAAAATTCACTTACATGCCTTCACTGACAATGCCAACGTTTATTTTGCAAGCCTAAAATGTCCTTCAGAAGGTGGCATGAACCACTGTCTTGAACCTTTGCATCTGTCTGGTGAAGGTGTTTCTACAGTGCTTTTGGGAAGGGAGTTCCAGATATAGTGCCTACTGACAACGGAACTACAATATATTTTCAAGTCAAGGTGATGTGCTAGCTGGAGACAAATTTGTAGAAGATGGTGATCCTGCTTAACTGCTCCCTTTATTCTTCTAAGAACATAAGAATAGGAGCAGGAGGCCACTTGGTCCTTTGAGAGTGCTTTGCTATTTATCAGGATCACGGCTGATCTTCTATCTCAGTGCCATTCTTCAACACCGTCCCTATATCCCTTAACATCCAGAAATCTATTGACCTCTTGAATGAACACAACTGAGCCTCCACAGTCATCCATGGTAGAGAGTTCCAAGGGTTAACCACCATCTGTGTGAAAACATTCTTCTTAAACAGTCTACTCTTCTCTTCCTTTGAGTTAATGCTATCTTTAACTTCTCTCATAACCATGTATGAATCACATTTCCGTTTGGGTTCTTCTAGGTGGTGGAGGTCATGGGTTAGGGAAGCATTAACAAAGAAGTTTCAGCGAGGTCCTGCAGTGCCTCTTGTAGATGGCACACATTGCAGCCCAGTGCACCAGTGATGAATAGAATGGCCTTTACGGTGGTGGATGCACTGTCAATTAACCTGATCCGACTGCTTTATACTGGCTTGTGCTGAGCTCCGAGTGTTGCTGGAGGTGCACTCATCCAGGCAAGTGCAAAGCATTTCACTAAACTGTACCTTGGAGACTTAGAAAGGATTTGGGAGCTAGGATCGGAATCACTCACCACAGGACATTCACCCTATGACTTCTTCATGCATCTTCAGTACATGGGCTAAGCCAGTTCAGTTTTAGCCAATGGCACTGATGGTGGGGCCATGGAAAGTATGGGTTCATGGTTAGACACACACTTGCAGTGTAAATATACTTGCCACTTATCAGCCTACGTGTGCACCTCACCCTGAAATTTGCCGCATGCAGGCAGTAGCTGCTATAGTATCCAAGGCATTGAGATTAGAATTGAACATTAGGGAATTTTCACTGATGATTGCACCCTTCTGATCTTATGCAGAGAGAAGGCCATTGGTGAAACTGCTGAATTGTTTGAGCCTGGTAAACTAGCCCTAGGGATCTAGATGATCGATTGCAAACAAGCACAACCAACTTCCAGTTGTGATTCCAGCCAATGGAGAGTTTCACGTCCACTCCCAGTGACTTCAGTTTTAGTGTTTCCATTAGAAACAAAACCATCACATGCCGGTTACTTTGGCAAACAGCACTAGAAATGGTTCCACAACCACTCCTTCATTGTCAAAGTAAGTGCTCCAAATATTTATAACCCTTCACCAAAAATCCTGTGGCAGCTTTATCACCAGATTGTAATCTGTAAATGTCAAGCCAGTAAACAATTGTTTATACAGAATAAAAAAAATTAGTCACAGGAAAGAATATTCAACAGTTCTTAAATTTTTGAATTCTAAAATTTGGAATTAACTTAGTGCAAATCAATGGTCTGCCTGCTAGAGGTCCAGTTTTTGTGCCTAGAAGGAAACTACTACACCAACAGATGTGAAATTGTACAAAGGCTGTGTATTGTACCTAACTTCAAACGTTTGGTTCTAATGATTTTAATGGAACAGAATTTCTGAAGTGGGGGTACAGTGCACAGCTGCTACCAAAAATAACTTTTTTTCTTCACATCTCACATTTACATACTGCGTTTTTCCGAAGTATAACCATCCCAAGTTAATCGTTTTTCTGGCACCATTTTGCCAGTGAACAATTCTTATAGCTTATTTTATTAATGAGCTTTAAGTACCCAAGTGATTTTATTTTCCAAATATCAAACCTATCACATTTTTAACCGGTTGCCTACCAGCAAACTGTGAACAGGAAAAGCCTTGCGAGAGTCTGGTTGCAGCCCATGTCATTGCAGGCAAGGGCATTGCTCTTCTAGTGACTGTGTTACGAGTATTATTCACTCACTTGCGCAGCCAGTGATCCTCAGGAGCAAAGCGTCGTCGGCAGTCTCGCTCATACAGAGTCATTAACCACCCATGAACAGAATGGAACAGCTCCAGTTGCTCCCCGTTTGCATTTTCTACAAATACAAAACAAATCACTTCATCTAGAATTCTCCCAATTTATAACTTTAAGCTTTTCTCCCCCTCTCCCTCACCAACACATAGCAGGTGTGAAAGGATCAACTTTTATGTCAAATCCATCAGACAAAATAGTGATTATGTTCAATTTATATACTTACATACATTTCATATATTGAGGAAAGTTAGACAATGATCTTTTTGTGTCTAAGAACATGGCAAATTTGAGCTGTGCCGGGATAATTTTCAGTGTGTCGACTCTGACATTTATTTGCATTGTTCCAGAAGAGGTTTCTCTTTACTTTTTGGGACTGGCTGGAACAGAGCACTTTTTAAAAAAAGGGGCAGCAGCAGCTTTTTATGTTGCACTTCTGTTCATCTTTCAAAGTAGTCTGGGTGATCTGGGAGCACAAGTAGTCCAATGCTGCAAATAACACCTTTGTCCCTCACCTTCCATTCAATTTGTACGCAGTCAGCAGTGTTTTCTACTAGTTACTAATGTTAATTAAAAGTTTGCTTTTGCCCGAAGCACTTTTAATTAATAATCTTTAAATTATAAAGCAAACACAGGCCCTTCAATGCCAAATTTCAGAAGCCCTCCTCCTCATATATTTGAGCAGCAGGTGTAAAATAAAATAAATATGTTCTTCACACTCTGATGCTCAAATTGAAAGCTCCAGTGTTTCCACAAACTTAGCTAGTCAGCCACGAAGATAAACCAGTTACAATTACTAATATTATGCGAGTCAACTTACCTTGTATGCCATCCCAAATCATTTTAAATACAAAGCTATTTAGGAAGGAGGAGATGGTGACCAGCTCTTCCAGTTTAAATGATACTTGCTCCTCATACACCTTCAATGTCATCCAAATCCTGTAATAATGACATTAGGAATTAATTATTCAAAACAAACGAGAAAGAACAACACGAGTTTGGTTGGGGTTCCAGAGGAGGAAAGCAAAGCAAAGAAGGGGAACTATTAAATTAAACAAATTATATTTTACTTCCCAGTACATATCAGTAGTAACACCTACCATGGAAAACACAAATTTAATTATTTCTCAAGAATTCAGATGTTAACAAGATCAATAAATATTCCCAAAGATGAGGAATAAAAATTGAATTATTATGGTCATTCCTAGTAGGCATGGAGTTAGGTTTTATTTCCAAAATAATACTGATGGAGTGCCACACAGAGGGTGTCATCTTTTGAATGGAAACTTAAACCAAGATCCCATTTGCTTTCTCAGGTGCATCAAATGGCACTATTTGAAATTCAGAGATGTTCTCCCCAATGTCCTGGCCGATGGTTGTCTCTCAACCAACATCATTAAGTACAAAATCTGCTCATTCCATTATTGTCACTTCAGTATTTCTTCTTGCACTATAATTTTTGCAGCATTCTGTTGTTTTGCACTCATCAGTTTATTATTACATGTATACCATTTACTCTGAGCTCCACACAGCAAGGAATTTAATTACACCTTGGTGTGCATGACAATAAACTAATCTGAAACTCGCTGCTTGTGTGACGGTGCTGTGAAATAGGACTGTCTTGTTTGCCTACATAAGTTGCAATGCTTAAGACTCTGCTTAGTTGGTTATGAATCACTTAGATATTCGCAGATTGCGAAAGGGGGATGTGTAAATCCATGCCTTTCTTTCTGAACATTTCCGGTTCTATACCAAAAGCCCTTTCAATAAAGACATTTTTTAGAATGGAACTCTTCACTTTAATTAGCAAAGTAGCTAACTATATTGCTTCACCAAGAACTGTGCATAATTATGGCAACTGATTCAATATATTACTATGTTTATCTGCAAAAGGCATGGAAGCAAGATGCATTATTGCATTTGCAGTTAACCATCCCAGTCTAAGAAACTGAAAGACTAATGGATGGACACAGTAAGTAATAGAGAAATGGGATTCGTGCATTTACCAGTGTGGTCTCCATGGATCAAAGGGTCATTTCTAATATTGTAACTGTGATAACATCAAGAAAAAAAAATCAGAGGTATATACAAAATATTTTTCAGTATGGCACTAGAGTCAAATTTATCATCAAAGGTGGATATGCCACAGAAGCAATGCACAAGTAAATATCAGCTTGAAAGATCTTAGTTCAACAAAATCTCTCACCCTTTATGGCAGCACAGCCTCGTTGCTTGGGACCCACGATTCCCAAAATCAGCAATTTCAATCATACAAACGAAAGCTGCAGCACTATGTGGTCACTCAAACTTCATGAGAAGACGAGACAACAGTACTTGTATTGAGAGTGCAAAATCCTTTGTTGAGAATGTGTAGCTCAATTGCGGCTATAAATCTGATTTAAAGTTTGGATACCAGGTCTTTGTAATATAGAGAATGCAAGGGACTGCTTCTCATTGATCATGTCAATACAGTGGCCAGTTATGAACAGTTCCCCATCTTGCACCATGCTGGCAAGAACAATTTTTATATTAAGAACAGTAGTCATAATTTTCCAAGTACTATAAAACCTCAGAATATATGGAGCAGAAAATCCTGAGCTTTCACCTTTGTTCCCTTTTAAATGAAGCTTTAAGGTCCACACTATAAACCGCACTTAATCAAACTCAGATTAACTTACGTGATAAGGTGCCGCGAGCAGTCACAAAACAACATCAGCATTGCAAGAAGCCGCTTGGATTCCTCGGTGTCATTGTTTAGGCACTCAAGGAATAGCTTCAAGCCCCCTTGGGGCCCCAGCTCACAAATGAATGCCCACAACTTGGGCAACAAGTCATCTAAATACGTTAACCCTGAAACAAAGAAGTACAATCATTCATAATAAGGAATTCATCCCTGGATACAAGAGCTGTGAATGCTCATTCAATTATCATTAGAGACTTGTGTGGGGGAGAAAAAAAAATCACAACTTTATTATATCCATTTCCCCATTTACGATTGATGTATTTTATCTACAAGTAGCATTAATCATCAATATAGAAAATAAATATCATGTCTGGTGCTAACCTTAAAAGTGAAGGAATAAAGTGATTAAGCTCGATTGCATCCCAGATTTTATAGAAAGTAAAAAAAAATTCTAGTTTTAAGTGGTGCATTTTGCATTTGAAAAATATCTTACTTGTGCTCTGCCAAACCAGAAGTTTACAGGTTCACCACAAACACAGAACATGACTAACCAGTGAGAATCTGGAGTCGAATCTGGGTGAGTGTGGTCAGTGCTGTCTGATACAACACACAGATACTGCAGACTTTTTGCACCTCAGGAGAGTCCACACGCTTCCCTCCAACTGGTTTCAGAATGTTCCGCATGGATGCTGACTTTTGGAAGCTCGTTTGAAGAGATCTACAACAAAAGTTAAACCATTTTTGTTCCTTTTATGCTCACTTATTGATGAACACTGGATCATAGAAGGGCACGGACTGCTTAGGCAGAGCCCATCAGTATTTGCAGAGCTCTGTGTAGAATCTTTTTTTAAATATATGCAACATACAGTGGACAATCTCATTAACATGCAAGGACTGCCCCTGCTGTCAGCTATACAGCAACTGAGAAGCAGAAACATGAGGAAGCAACCTAGAAAATGCTTTTCTTCCAGGGATGCTGATGAACTTAAATGGCAGTAGCAGTAAATGCAACCCCAAGTCTCCTGACACCATCCTTGCCTTACTCTCATACCTATCTAAGCATTCACTTGACCACCATGCAAAAATACAAATTACCATAAACTAAACATTCCACATCAAATGAGTGTGTGAAATCTCACTGCATAAAAAAAGTTAACAATTCATATTGTGCACTCCCTTAAGGCCTGTCCCAATGCTTCTGGTGGGAGGGTATGGGGATGGAATGGGAGGGGAGGGAAGTACTTTTCCAAATTCATTTCAGTTACAGAAACTTCACCGGTACAGAAAAGGACAGACTAGGTTGCTTTCAAACTCACATCCTAGATATGAAAGGAGTGTGTTGCAACCTGCTATACCGACTAGATGGTGAGGAAACAAAAGCCCAGGTAATAGTTAGATAATATTACTCAATTATATATTCTCACTTCCCGCCAAAAGATCACTTTTTTTATTTGTTCAATGGATGTGCCTCCACCACCATTTTTTGTCCGAATAGAGACTTGGCCATATCAGGGGATACTTAAGAATCAATCACATTGGTTATATCACTAGGGATTATCAGTCACATCTGGAATATGGGTCAGGCAGGATATTGAAAGCAGGTTTTCTTCTCTAAAGGACATTATTCAACTGGTTGAGTTTTTTTTTTAAATAAAGGACAAATCTAGTAGTTTCAGAGCCAACATTGTTCTTCTTGTTTTTAAATTACTGATCTTTATTCAATTCCTCATTTAATACCCAATTGCCATCATGAGGTTTAAATTCATGTCTCCAGATCAAAAGTCCAAGTCTCTGGAAGCCAGTTCGGAAATCTAACCACAATGTTTCTGAACCAGTATCTACAGTCCAAGAATGTGCAGGCCAATCATAGTGCTTCAAGTTATATCAAATAAGTCCCATGTCACATTGAGTAATTCAGACATGCACTGAGCCCTCATAGGGATGAAGCTGGAGAGTTGGGAGGCAACAATCCTTCAGTCCTGGTGAAGGGCCTCTTCCCTGAGACATTATTTCTCTTTCCACAATTCTACCTGACCTGAGTGTTTCCAGCATCGTCTATTTTACTTCACATTTCCAGCAGCTGTTTTTTTTTGTTTGATTTTCAACAATCCTTCAGAATTGCGCTTCTCAGTAACAATCTAAAACATGCTTACTTTTGACCTGAATGTTATTTGAAGAACTGGAGAACTGAGCAGGTGTATGCACCATGTCTTGAACTTCAGTTAATTTCTTGCTCAGCACGTTATGAAACAACATGCGAATGACCCGGACACTCCACAGGTACTGCAACTGCCTGGTGACTAGTGGCATCGCTTCATTCATCCTAAGAGGATGCACAATGAAACACTCAGAGTTACCCTCAACACACATACAATTAAAACATTTTTAATGGTCATTTTAAATTGAAACCATACTGCAAATTAAGTAAAAACTGAAGTTTTAACCATGATGCTCATTAATGTTAACACTGCAAGAACATTTGGCACGTTTTTTTATTCAAAGCCAACAACAGGCAATTGTACATCAGAAGTAGCACCAGTGGTAAACAGATAAACATTCTTAACAAGGCTTAGAGTAAAGTTGGTTTTCTGTTTCCATACAAAATGATTTTGCCCAACTTCGGTAGAACATTTTCTACCGTACCATTGCGAGATTTTCCATTTTATCCTATCATCTATCCTTCTGTTTCTCTCGAATGAAAAAAGTGTCAGTTTGAGAAGTTTGTGCACTAGCTTTTCCCATATCAACTGTCCTTGTGGTATCACTGATTGAAATGGCAGAATTTAGTGCCAGATTATGCTGCAATAGTTTGGACTCAGTCCAACAACTACATGTGTTCAGGTGGCCAGAATACATTTCACTTACAACTCTTACAATCAACAAAGAAGGTAATGCTCCATTCATCCACCATCATGGACATCTTTAAGAGGCAGTGCCTCAAGGCAGCATCCATCACTAACAACCCTCACCATCTAGGACATGCCCTCTTCTCGTTACTACCATAGGGGAGGAGGCACAGGAGCCTGAAGACCCACACTCAATGATTCAGGAGCAGCTTCATCCCCTTCGCCATCAGATTTCTGAACGGTCCATGAACACTGCCTCGTTATTCCTTTTTAGTTGCACTATTTATTTTGTAATTTATAGTAATTTTATGTCTTTGCACTGTACTGCTGCCGCAAAACAAACTTCACGTCATACAAGTCAGTGATAATAAATTTGATTCTGATCATTTGTAGGATGGATTTACACCAAGGCCTGGAGATAAAATGACAAAGTCCTAACTCACTGAAGCATTTGGTTCTCAAAAGGAAAATGAGCTGAATTTTCAAGGTGGTCAGACTAATTACAATCAACAGTAATCACATATTGTAAGATTGGCCAAGCTTTCAAATTTCATGTGGATCTTTGGTTACATTTTGATTTTGAGATAATGCTCATCAGAGCTAGAGATTTCAATATTTCGCACCCAATTTCAGCATCACAAACTCCTAGGTCAACATAGTGTGAATGCCTTCAGTACAGAGGATGGCAAAAATCCAAAAGGTCAAGGACCAAAGATAAGAAAACCATAAAGATGAACACCACAATAGCTTGATGCAACTGAACAGTGCAGACAATAAACGCTAGCACATACCCATAGTCAACTGTCTGTGAGAACCAGCCGAGTACTGGATGCCAGTGTGTCAGGTTAGACTTCTTCTGCGATACATATTTCTGGCAATATGACAGCATGGCAGTCAGCACACTGATAAAATGATTCGTCTCCTCCTCCAAAACCTTCTCAGACAGATAGGCCAGATAAATTAGATTCCCTGGATCAGTTGGGCAGATTTAAATTAAAACAAAAAGCCAAAGTTAAAAATTAACAATCATTTGAGTCAATATTCAAAGAATATTCTGTTCTGGAATCCAAAGATAAACTTAGTTCACCTCTCCTCCGTTTTCTTCTTGCTTTCCCTGAATACATTAGGCTATTGTTTGATAAGTAACTCCAGCAAGAACCAGCTGGTAATTCAACAACAATACGACAATCCCTAATACGATGAGATGGACTCTGACCTCATGCTCTACCTTGTTGTGACCTGGCACCTTATTGCACTGCACTTTCTCTGTAGCTGTGACACTTTACTCTGTACTGTTATTGTTTTTACCTGTACTACCTCAATGCACTCTGTACTAACCCAATGTAACTGCACTGTGTAATGAATTGATCTGTACAATCGGTATGCAAGACAAATTTTTCACTGTACCTTGGTACAAGTAACAACAATAAACCAATATCAATAACAAAAATCATAATTCACAAGCAGTTTTCCAGCGAAACATCACTGACTGAGCGAGAAGAGTTTTTTTCCTTCCTGAATACCCCCGAGATGCTAAGATCAACTATGCTATTCCAGCCTAAATAAGACAGGGAAATTTAAACTTGGGTCTCTGTGAATTAAGAGTCCTGGCTTTTAAATCTTCACAATCATTTAACACAAAAGTGAGTCCAGATGTTCTCTCATTTCAGAACAGAGAAAACAGGAGCCTACTCAGTAACCAAGAGCACTGGGGCACTTGGCAAGCCCAGCTTTCTTTAAAGGATCTGCACAAGTAATATAAAACAAAGACAGCTTTTGCAAAATTAAAGCAAAATTTTAAGCATGACCTTGAATAAGCAGATATCACTGGAACACTCACCCAGCAAACAAAGTGTATGGCTTCCCTCCAAGCACACACAGATATCACTGCACTGCTCATCTCGACTTAAGAACAGGATGAATTTTCGTAGCAGCTCATGGGAATGGATCGTAGACATGCACTAAACAAAAAGAGACAATTCAAGCCTGGTGAGAACTGAGAGAGTATCTAGGGGAAAGGAGTACGTGGTGCAACAATGTTTTAAAAGGTATTTTCACACTGCACCTCATTCGGCTCCGACATCCTCACAAATCACTCTGACTAATGCAAAACAAAAGCAATTCCCTTGAACTCTGCAACACTTGTTAAAACACTGTGCAAAGGCCTATGTACCTATCTTGAAATGAAATACAACAAAACTGAATGGGTCAGCAGAAACTAAGGCATATGCTAGAGGAAAACTATTCTCAAGTGGGAAACAAAATCTGCATTTAATTGAAACAAGCCACAGTTTTCGAAGACAAACTTCCAATCATTCTAAATGGCAAAAAATGGAGAAACAAAGGACGGCAGATGCTGGAATCTAGATGAAAAACACGATGATGCTGGAGGAACTCAGCAGGCCAGGCAGCATCCGTGGAGAAAAGCAGGCAGTCAACATTCACCACCTGCTTTTCTCCACGATTGCCGCCTGGCCTGCTGAGTTCCTCCAGCATCATTATGTTTATTCAGCAATAAGAAATATTATACAGAAAAATAAAGGAGCAGAAGGCCACGTAGATCTGTTCCACCGTTCAATATGATTAAGGCTGATTATCCACTTCAGTACCCCATTCCCACCTTTGTCCCCAATATCCCTTAGAGAACAAGAAATATTTAATAACTTGGCCTCTACTGCCTTTTGAGGAAAAGGATTCCAGAGATACCCATGCTCTGGGTGAAGAAATTTATCCCAATCTCAGTTCTAAATTGCATACCATGTATCCAGAGGCTGTGACCCCCGATTCTGGACTCTCCAGTCATCAGGAGCACCCTCTTTGTCCAATCCTGTTAGAATTTTGCGTTTCTCTTAGATTCCCCCTCATTCCTCTGAACTCCAGTGATAAAAGCCTAATTGACCCAATCTCTTCCCATACACTGGTCTTTTCATCCCAGAAATCTTACTGCATGCCCTTCATGGCAAGAACAATTTTCCTCAGATAAGGAGACTAGGACTGCACACAAAACTCCAGAAGAGGGCTTATCAAGATCCTGTACAAGTACAGCAAGATATCCTTGCTCCTGTATTAAAATTCTCTTGCGAAGACCGCCAACATATTATTTGTTTCCTAATTGCTTGCTGCACCTGAACACTTGCTTTCATTGACTGGTGTACAAGGACACCCAAGTCTCACTGCAACTCCTTTTCCCAATCTAACAACATTCAGATGTTTTACTGTATCTGCCATCACTTGTCTAAATCACATTGGAGCCTCTTGGCTTTCTCCTCCCAGCTCATGTTCTCCCCAAAATGCATTCTCTTAATATGCAAAACAATTCAAATTTACCTAAATATTTTTATAGGATTTGTTGTTGATGCACTAAAAATATTTTCTGCCAATTCTCTTCTTGTTACAGCCTCTTTCCTGAACTCGGTGATGATATTGATGCAAAGACAGAAGTGGCTGGAAAGGCTCAGCAGGTCAGTCAGCACCCATGGGAAGAGAAACAGAGTTACCATTTCAGGTCAAAGCACCAAGCTCTGACGAAGGGTTTTAAACTGCAATGTTAATGTCGTTTCTTCCTCCCCCACAGCTTTTGCCTGACTTGCTGAGTGTTTCTAGGATTTCATGTTTTTATTCACAACATCCTCAGTATTTTTAAGTTTTCACTTACTGATGATATTGTTTTGTGGAAATTCTGTAAAATAGATTCCAGCTTTCTCAAATAGCACCCAAGTAACTACCATCTGGAAAAATAATACACACTAACTAGCAAGTAGGCTGAGAGGCGAAGAGCCTTGAACGTGGAGTTGCAATGCAGCAATTCATCAAAAATAATAAGTTTGGAATTAAAATAGAAAATGCCAGAAATGGAATACCACCTGATAAGCACCTAGAAAGAGAAATGATTCGCTTTCACTTGCCAATCAATCGATTCAGGTAAATAGTGTTGAGAAAGTGAAAGGCAAGATATCTTTTTTAAACAAGCTGCACCTATGAGAGAGCATTGGGGAGAACAGGTGAACCCATTTGTTAACTATCGTCATCATTTATACCCTTAGCACATTAATGAAATTGATGGTGGTCTGCCGATGGGCTGCCTTATTCAAATGCAGAGAAATGCTTTTGAAGAACTTGAAAACTGAAAGAAATTAGCTTGCTAATTTAAGGAAGACTTGGAAAGACTTTTTTTGGAAAATGTAATGATTAGATTAGATTTATTAGTCACATGTACATCGAAACACAATGAAATGCATCTTTGCATGGAATGTTCTGGGGGCAGCCCACAAGTGTTGCCACGCTTCCGGCACCAACATAGCATGCCCACAAATTCCTAACCTGTACGTCTTTGGAATGTGGGAGGAAACCGGAGCACCCGGAGGAAACCCACGCAGACACGGGGAAAACGTACAAACTCCTCACAGACAGTGGCTGGAATTGAACCCGGGTAGCTGGCGCTGTAATAGCGTTACGCTAACCGCAACACTACCATTCATTTATACCAATACAAACAGACGCAAGGTTATGTGCAGAGATTTCCTTGTGAACCTGTTTTACCTCAGGTACTATAGTAGAGAGATGTGTCACCAGTGCTGGGACTGACATGATGTGCAGCAGAAAGGAACGGAGCAGGTTATCCGAGAAGTGTGCAGCAATCACTGGTCTAGTGAAAAAAAAGAATATAAACTGTCAGTCCCCCCCAAACAAATTCCCAAGGAAACCAGGATTATGATATCAAGCCTTTTCAAGCAGATAACTTGTAGTATTCAGCTGAGGTTTTGTCTGCATGCACAGACAAGTGGGAAAGTCTACATCCAGACAAAATAACATCCTCAATTACCATCAAAAAAAGTCATTCTTTTATTTGTGTGATCACACTGTGCACAATATGCACCTGTGCCTGCCAACATTCCATTTCAGAAGTGATTCCCTATGTGACAAGCTCTTTAAGATGTCTGAAAGATACAATAGGGTGCATAAAATGAAATTTTAGTATTTCCACATCATGCTGAAAGTCTACATTTGGAAGTGATCCAACAATTTCCATGAGATTTGTGAAGTGTAGGTCCATACCCATGATTCCTTTGTCAGATTTACATAGAACAGTACAGCACAGTTCAGGCCCTTTGGCCCACAATGTTGTGCCAACCTATATAAACCTACTGCATGATCAATATAACCCTTCCCTCCTACACAGCCCAAAACCCTCCATTTTTCTTACTTATATGTGCCTATCTAAGAGTCTTTTAAATGTCCCTATTGTATCAGCCTCTACCACCACCCCCGGCAGTGTGTTCCAGGCACCCACCACACTGTGTAAAAAAAACCTACCTTTGACGTCTCCCCTAAACTCTCCTCCACTCACCTTAAACGGATGTCCTCTGGTATTTGCCATTGCTGCCCTGAGGAAAAGGTGCTGGCTGTCCACTCTATGTCTCTCATAATCTTATACACCTCTATCAAGTCTCCTCTCATCCTCTGTTGCTCCAAACAGAAAAGCCCCAGCTCACTCAACCTATCCTCATACGACATCTTCTCTAATCCAGGCCACATCCTGGTAAGTCTCCTCTGCACCCTCTCTAAAGCTTCCACATCCTTCCTACAATGAGGTGATCACAACTGAACACAATAATCTGAGTATGGTCTAACCAGAGTTTTATAGAGCTGCAACGTTACCTCGCAGCTCTGTAAATGTTACTGGGCACCACTACAAGAAAGGCATTGTTCCACAGAGGAATAAAGAAAGATAAAATAAAAATTTTAAAAAGCTGTTTTATTTCTATGATAGGAGACTGGATGTGCCCACTTCCTAATATCATTCCTCTGCCTCCTTTTGCTGAAGAGCAAGAAAAAGAGGGGAAGTAACCATGAACGATGATTTGGTCTCGTCTCTACAGCCATGCAGGCCGCAAAGAAAGATTCAGAAGGACACTGGGCCATGGATGAAGATGAAATGGCTTGGAAATGACCATGGGCAGCATTACAAGCACCAATGACAAAGGCAGAACATGTGCCAAATGGTGTCTGTAAGTTGATTAACTGCTTAATATTGCATGGTTCATGCAACTCCTCAAGATTGTGCATCAATGTTCTGCATCAATGAAATTTATTTTTGTAGCTTAACTAGCATCTTTAAGGAAACTTTACAAGATGCAACAGAAAATACAATGTTTGCTCAACAAGTTCTCTTACCGTAATGCAAGGGTGAAAATGGCTGTTAAAGTGGCTTTGGACAGAGATGGTTTGGATCTTGCCAGCCCATTTGTTAACAATATCTAGGGATAAAGAAACTTGGTTTTCACCACCAACAAAAGAAAGTAAAGATTCGCTACACCACATCCAAATGTTATACACTGTAAAAATGAGTCTTAATTATTCACACATGGAGGTATCAGCCAGTTTAAGCTATTGCATTAAGATCAACTGCCCAATCATTGCTCATTAAACACCAACAACATGTTTTGGGATACTTGTTGGTCATTAAGCATTGTAGCTTAACAAAAGATATTGTCTCACATTAAGGAAACAGATAATCCCAACCCAAACATTAACAGCACATTGGCCTCAAACGCAAGATTTGCTGAATTTTTGGACATACCTGTAGGACTGTGTAATATCCCTTTTGATTGAGATGTCCCATGATGTTAGCACAAATATGGTTCATGGCAGGTCTCAGGGCTTCTCCTGTCGTCAAGAAAAATCAATGACATTGGTGACATGGATCATCAAGTTCAATGAAGCACCAAATCTTTATTCTATTCCAAACGAATTACATTTAAAGGTAGTTAAAAGTTGAAAATAAACTGATTTACAGAAACAGGGATATACATGATCTAATTTATATTGAATTTGTCAATTGTTCAAATTAGAGAAATGTACTGCACTCTGCATGAAGTTCAACTACATACTTGAATTAGGAGAACTGATGGTCAGGACATTAAAATGACCCAAATGCCCTTGGAAAGAAAGAAGAACTTCAAACAGAATTCTCACTGCTGATTATTCCCGAGTGGCTTCTGCTGGAATTGTTTGTGTGGGCACTAGACGAGAAAACATATCTGACAAATTTGTTGGATTTTTCCAAGAGGTAACGAAGGCAGGGCAGTCGACATTGCTTGTATGGACTTTAGCAAGGCATGGTAGGCTAGTCTGGAAGATTAGATCGTGTGGGATCCAGGGAGAGCTAGCTAACTGGATTCTTAATTCACTTGATGGTAGGAAGCGAAGGGTGGTAGTGGAAGGTTGTTTCTCAGACTGCAGGCCTGTGACTAGTGGTGTGTCACAGGGATCAGTGCTGGGACCTTTACTGTTCATTATTTATGCAGTGATTTTGATGCAAAAGGTCAAGGCATGGTTAGCAAGTTTGCAGATGATACTAAAATAGAAGGAAGTGTAACCAGTGAAGCAAGTTATCAAAAATTACAGGGCGATCTTGATCAGTTAAGCAAGTGGGCTGAGGATTGGCAAATGGCTTTCAATTTAAATAAGTGCAAGGTTTTGCATTTTCGGAAGTCAAACCAGGGTAGGACTTAATACTGTGAATGGTAGGGCTCTGGGGAGTGTTGTGAAACAGAGGGACCCAGGTGCACAAGTACATAGCTTGCTGAAATTGGTGTCACAGATAGATAGGGTGGTGAAGGCAGCATTTGGCAGACTGGCCTTTATGAGTCAGAGTAGTGAGTACAAAGGTTGGGATGTTATATTGCAGTTGTACAAAACACTGGTGAGACCGCACTTGGGAGTATCGTGCATAGTTTTGGTCACCTTGTGTTATAGGAAAGATGTCTTTAAGCTGGAATGAGTGCAAGGTTTACGAGAATGTACCCAGGACTTGAGGGCCCGAGTTATAGGGAGAGGTTGGGCAGGCTAGAAATTTATTCCTTGGAATGTAGGAGGCTGAAGGGTGACTTGTTAGAGGTGCATAAAATCATGAGAGGCATAGATAGGGTGAATGCACAGAGTCTTTTTCCCAGGGAAAGGGAACCAAAAACTAGAGGGCATAGGAATCTTACACCTGCACATTTTCAGCCATTGGACTTGTGTCAGTACCTCAGAATAACTTGTGGCTCAAAGAAATTGGGCAGGTGATGGGGATTTACTGTTCTTTTTTTTAAATTGATATTTCTGAGGAATTGCTTGTTTTACACAAAGCGCTCCCCTATCCGCAGAACTGAAATCAAGAACTTGCTGTGTGGGAATAGAAGTGGTTGTTACCATTATCTTCTACTCCTTGTTAACAAAGTAAGAAACAATATGACATTCTTTAACACAAAGTATGACCTTGTTCACACAAGTTTTTTTTGATGTAATATATATTTTTCCAATTTTCTTCTGAAACTCTTGATTCATGCTGGACTAAAATTACAGTTTTACAGGCATCACACATCTTGTGCTTTATCCAAGTGCCCATTTTATAGGTAAAATACTGCTAATGCTGGAAATCAGCAATTGAAACAGAAAACATTAAAAATACTCATCGGGTCGGCAGCATCTGTGGTGATAGGAACAGAGTTGGCATTTCAGGTCAATATTCTGATGAAATGTCATCGACCTGAAATGCCAACTCTTTCCTTCCTTCAGATGCTGCCTGACCTGCTGGGGATTTACAACATTTTTGGTTCATATTGTTAATTTTTCATGTTTGAACTTAGATATCAGCAACATTTGCAATGACAAAGCAGATCAAAGTCAAGTCTAATACAGCACGGAAACAGGCCCTTTGGCCCAACTTGCCCATGCTGACCAAGGTGCCCAAAGCTAGTCCCATTTGCTTGCATTTGACCAATATCCCTCTGAACCTTTCCTATCCATGTACTTATCCACGTGTCTTTTGCCAGATGTATTTTGCCACTGACCTTTCCCCCTCAGTATTTTCCAGCTTGAGGCGTCTGTGAATGTGATCAGCATGGTGAGATACAATGTGATGAACTTAGAGTCCTGCAGAACATCTGGCTGTAAAACGTACAAATATTTCCAACTGTTACAAATCCACAGGTTACCTCAAAATAAAAAGCAACAGGACTTCAAGCCTCTCCATATTTTACCGAATTCCAGACGGCAGCACTTATACTGCCTTGATTAAAAAAAAAGTTTCATAGTTTAATTGTGTTGACAAAAATAATTTTAGCTAATGTTTTCATCCACTTTTAGTTGCAAAACAACAGCAGGCCATTTCACATCAATGTCCTAACTGCAACTTCGTTCCTGATAGTAGATTGTATAAATACAAGTAACAAAGGAATCACTTATAAAAATAGGAGTGTTTTACTCAGTGGACCAGACAGATCTCCAAGGAATGAAAAAAAGGGGAAATCACCTTCATTAAATGCTCTGGGTTACAGTTCACCTCATGAAATCCACAGATTATGCTTAGTAATTAAAATAAAACATACAATTTACTAGCTTCTATTCACACACCCTCCTTTTCATACTGTCAGATTTGAACTGAAAAGATTCAATTTACCTTCAGCTGCTTTAGAAACTCACAGCAGAGCCAGAGTAGGTCTTTTACTTGTTTGATCCATAACAGGGTGAGATCTTTGGACAGTGCTATTGAGACATACCATACCTGTGAATAAATGAACAAATCATGAAACTTAATAGATTTTAAAAGGCAATAGTAATACTGCCAACAAACTTGCTCCATGCCCTTGTTGGGATACACAATATTCCACAAAGCTGCAAAATACACTCCAGTGAAAATAATCAGTAAATTTCATAAATTATCTGCACCATTCAGGTCTTATTCAACATTTTTGTCAATAGGATTTCAGTAATGTGCAAAAGGTAATGGTAAGAAATTGTCATACCATTTTCACTTGAACTCAGATAAATATCCAGTACACTATTACACATTTTCTCATTCTCAAATTCAAATAGCAAAATAATGGAAGGTTACAGACAGTCACCAGTACCTAAAACATTACATATAAATGTTTTGCGCAGCATTAAAAATATTAGTTTAATTTTTTTCCTCTAAAAATTACTAGTTTTAGTAGGAGTAAATAAGATAAGTTTGATGACCAAAACTGTATAGTTTTCAGTTTTTATGGCCAGTTGGCAGCTCAAAGAATGGAATCTACAGCCCACAGCTTGATACCATGCACAGTTCAGATCACCACGTTACAAAGACACCATTGCCCTGGAGAAAGTACAGAGGAGACCTACAGAAGAAGTTGCCAGAATTTGCAAATTGCAGCATGAAGAAAAATTAGATAAGCTAGAATTGGTTTTTTTACACGAGAAAGCTGAGAGAAAACTAAAGCTGTATAAAATATGAAGGCCTAGACATGGCAAATTGGAGGGTCCTATTTTCTTTGGCAGAGGTGTCAAAAACCAGGGTCCATAGATTTAAAGTAGGTAAAACTGAAGATTACAAAAGGACAGAGATGAAAGTTTTCCACCCAATGTAGAAGTCTGGCACTCACTGCCTGAAAAAGACTCGTAGAGACAGAAATGCTAAACACATTGAAAGGGTACCTGGATGTGTCCTTCAAGAGTTGTGACCTGAGGGCCTACTGAGCAAGTACTGGGAGATAGGATCAGGCTGGAAATCTCTTTCATGACCAGCATGGTCACAATGGACTGATTATCTTGCTTGTATCATAAATTTTAATTCCAAAAAAAAAATCTCTGGAATCCCATATGATTGGGAAATGAATGTGATTTTGCTGGTGTGCACAAATGCTTTCTCCAGTATTTATCAAACCATCAGAAATGCATGAATGGATAATACTTAACAGAATAGAAAAACAACACTTTTTGTTGCTTACTAACCTTGGACTCATTCTCTACATCCATACTATTAAGGATACAGCGACACAGCTTCTGAAGTCTCTGGAAAGGAGTAACAAGTCATTACGGAAAGAACCTACACAGTTTGAGAGAGGAGATACACCCATGATAGAGATATGATGACTAAAGAAACTACCAATTTGCATAAACTGATGAAAAGAGATTAATCACAAAAAAGGTCAACTTCGGAATAACTAAATCACAGTTTGCAAGTTTGATAAAATCAAAACAAACCAGCCTACTCCCCTATTTAAGTCCAATTTGACACACAAATATCTTATTTGGCCATTTTAGAGAACAGTATTGAGGCACAAATGAGCCATCTGGGTAAGCAGGGTAGATATCCTGAAAGACTTGAATGAGACTTTTTGAAAATTGCAATCCAGTAAATTAGTGGCTAATGTTACTGACACTAAATTTTAAATTAAAAGATAACTTGAAATTAAAAATTCCAGGTTACTTAATTGACTGAATTCTAACTGCCATGGTGGGATTTGGCATCTGTTTTCCAGATTGTTAG
This sequence comes from Pristis pectinata, assembly GCF_009764475.1. Classification (NCBI taxonomy): domain Eukaryota; kingdom Metazoa; phylum Chordata; class Chondrichthyes; order Rhinopristiformes; family Pristidae; genus Pristis; species Pristis pectinata. Next base: position 34,449,574 of record NC_067421.1, read on the forward strand.
TCCAGGCTAAATTATGGGTCTATTAATTTAACCACTGCACCACCATTCATTACATTTGGTGATAGTGATGATGACCTATCCAGCACCAAAATTTCAGCACAAGATCAAAGGAATCAAATTTTCAGACTGCCATTTTGTACAACCCCAACAAAGCTAACCAAAAGAAATTCAGTGCTTTTCAATATTGTCCATATGTTCTCTCATGATGCATTAGTTGCTAAAGATTTTTATTTTTTTGAGAATTCTGCACTCAACAGAAAAGATAATCTTAGAAAATGAAAATTCTCAGATACTTTAAGAACAAGCTTCTTCCTTATCTGTCCCAATAATTTGCCTTATTTTCAAACACAAAACTGCACTCCCTACAAGAGTGGCATAATAAGTTTCCTATTTTTCACGCCATCCATTCTTGAAGCTGGATGCAAACCTATGCCCAGTCTCCTTTGCTTCACAAAACAAGTCATTAGGTTAATTTTAAGGAAACAATGCTTAAACAAAAGGACATTTTATGTGAAAATCCCCATCTCAATCCCCAGATTCAAACTCTAGCCTTATTACTGACTCTCAGTTAATTATAATTTTCTGAAAGGAAGAGACCAAAACTCATTAATATGCAGTCCTCACTTATGGTAATAGATTTAGCCCCAGCCTGTACAGTTACCTCTTTATCTTCTTTCACATGAAATACAAAGAGCAATTTCCTTGCGATTTTAAATATAACGAGTGCACTTCTTTTTGATGGATCAGTTTCACTGATGTCAAAAAAATTATCGATTTCAAGTCTGCAAAGGCAACATTACCTAATTAATCAATGTTGATGATATTTCAATAAGGAAAATACAAAGTGACTCTTAAAAGGTCATGGTAGTTTTTGTTGTTTTTAAAAGCCTGGATGAAAAGACAGAGGTCTATACAAAGCAGAGAAATGAGGTATGTCAAGACAGTAATTTAAAAAAAAATAAAGAAATAGGACAACAACACTGAAATAGCTCTACTATGCCAAGCATCATTGATGGAAGGGGGCAGTAATACTATTCCAAGTGATTCCTGAAGACCTACCATTCAGGACACCCAAACAAAGAGGTAATCATGCCTTTAAAAGTCAGCCTATTTGCCTGTGCACATGCATTAATCATTTTCACATTTTCTTATTAGTTGAAGCCAGCATGCAGACAGCACCACGGCATAGCCACACACTGCTTTTATCCATCATCCACATATACACTTATCAAGCAATTATTGAATGGGGAGTAGGAACACTGACCAATTCTTTTCCGGCCATGAGGTCCCATCGAGGTGATTTATAACCATCCTTATTGAGATCAGTTAATTCACAGATCAAAAATGAAATCCACTGGCCTACAGGAGGATCAGTACACTGGATGGTGCTTTTTTTACCCACAGCTTTTCAGGAAGTGGGCATGCATTAGTTATTTATACAGTTTATTACTGTGATTTGAACATTATTGTATTCAATGTTTGAAAAGATTTTTTGAGGAAAAACCTATATTGCTTAAGTTTAATTATCAACAATTCCAGGGAAATGATTTTAATAGATTCATAATTTTGTGAGGTTATAAGACCATCTTTATTGAAGTAGTATTGTTGAGTGGCTAACAAATTTACAGCATCTTTTTTTCTTGCCCACTTTTTTTTTTAGGTTCATTGCATCTCATTTCCTGATTCCCGTCAAAAGTTAAACACTCTTAGAAGAATATATTTATTGCCCACTCTGTTGCCAAAGCACTTGACATTTAATAATTTATAAGCCATCCATTCTTTCTTTTCTACACCTTTAACCCCATGGTGAATTCACCATTTGAGCTACAACTTATCTGCTTATTTCGCAGCTTTCTGTGGAGGAGATCTAACCCCTACAACACTTATTGAAAAGATTTGAAGTCTTGAGGCAAAACAATCCAGGATTTTAAAATCTGAAAACTCCATGCGGAATGGCGGGTTGTAACTTTATAAAAAAATTTCCGCTGAAAAAGGAACAGTGTTCTTTTATTGAACATTCTTAGACTGTACAGAAGAGTTGCAGTAAAACAGTTAATTTGGCACACTCAGGACATTAGTGGTGCCAGACCGGAGATTTTCTGTATTATCAGATGTTATTTTATTAATACTTCAATACATTTCTAATTCACTGTTTTTAAAAAGATGTTACACAGTAATATTTCAGTGAACCCAGTAAGTTTTAAGGGAAACAGAACCAGCAAAATTAATGCAAGCACCGAAACCCAGGGCCCCGGCAAATGGTCACAGAGAGCAGGAACCTGGGCCTGGGAGAGGGGCAAGCCAAATGCCAAACCACTGGGATTTCCAAATGGTCCAGCAGATCATCAGTTTTATGGTAGTGTTTTTTTTTAATAAAAAGACCTTTGCCATTTTGATTTTTAACCAGCTTATTTTTCTAATACAGCATAACACAATTATTCATTATTGATATTTTTGGACTCCATGTTTTATTTTAACTATGAAAATTGCTAAAAGAAAAATTGACCTGATTTTTCTAAGCAGCCGACACCTGCAGAGATACCTCCTGACCACAGCTTGAATATGAATAGTTGCACGCTCACGTTCCTTCTGCCCTTTCCTCTCCTCCCGAGCAGCCCGGGCCATGTCCAGGAACTGTGTTTTCGAGGTTTGTGTCGTGCTAAACATTTTTGCTCCTGTGGACAAGGTAACAAGGGAAATTACTGCTTTTTTTGTTAATTATTATTTTCTTTCAGCTCTGTGCCCAATTGCAAATGCCGAACAGTGCAATGCAAAATTCAAGCCTAAGATTATTATTGATCAGAGTCCAAGTGGCAACATTGACTGCCTTGTGAATGCATGCACAAACTATTTTCCATCTAAAGCCTTGAGAGTTTCTTCCGTTTAATACTTTGGTACTAATATACTATTGCAAATATAAACCCACAAACTTCTGCAGTAATATTATTAAACCACACTGTTTCTCCCACCAAGAATATTTACTGCTATACAATTCAAAATTCTCTCACTAGGCACAATATAATCGAAGAACCACAGAAACCTGTGATCTAGTTATTACTGCTTCATGATCCTTCCCAATTCAAATGGACTTAGCAGCAAATTTCACACACTGATCAAATCCTTTGCTTAATTCTTATGGACAACACTTTTGGCTAGAAAACAGAACCATACTTATTTAGTCTAGTCCCTCTTGGTGTAAATGCCTTGAGTTTTAACCCAATATAGGCCTTTTATGGACACATAGAAGTGCCAGCAGAGTTTGAAACCAATGTAACAGCAGATTACTATTATGTCTGATCCTACTGCATTCTTTAGTCCACTTTACATGACACATTATTTGTACAATAACAAAAAATACTGTGGATGCTAAAAATCTGAAATTAAAACAAAAAAATGCTGGAACTATTCAGCATGTCTTGCAGCATTTCCAGAGAATTAATGTCTTACATTAATGACCTCTTAACAGGAATATCTTTATTACAGACGAAGCTTTCATGCTTAAAGTGACCTCTATCTCCACATTTCTACCACCAATACTACCCAACTGCTCAAGTGATAGGTCCAGGATGACAAGAATTTTTGTACATCTCCATACCAAACATATTTTAATCATTGCAAAAAACACACATCTTAGACCCTCAAGCTGTGCCTCTCCTGAACTGCTTGTTCAGACCATATTCAATACCACAGAAGGTCTGAAGAGTTTTATTTCCAGCTCCAAACTGCCTTCTCGCAACACATTTTCATCCTCCTTACTTCTAAAACACATACATTTTACTTTCTAAATTTTTCCAGACTAGCTCCCTTTAAAGTTTGTTTAATTCCACTGAATAAAAGATGCAATTTATCCAAAGCTCCAGCACATCCCATCACATATCAGGTGCTGCACCAATCCAAACCCTGGCACTGGCCCCACCCCTCCCTGCCTCCTGCCCATTCCATCTGTGGCAGTTTCCAATTGCTTGTTTCTGCAAGAAACTGCAAGAGTTATGGACACAGCTCAGCACATCCTGAAAACCACCATCCCCTCCACGGACTCTGTCTCTACTTCTCACGGCCTCGGTAAAGCAGCCAAAGCAGGTATAATCAAATACCCTTCCCACCCTGCACAATCCCTCTATTCCCTCCTACTATCGGGCAGAAGATACAAAAGCCTGAAAGCACATACCACCAGGCTCAAGGACAGCTTCTATCCCATTATAGGACTATTGAACGGACCCCTTGTTCAATAAGATGGACTCTTGACCTCAGGATCCACCGCGCCATGGCCTTGACCTTATTGTCTACCTGCACTTTCTCTGTAACTGTAATACTATATTCTGCATTCTGTTATTGCTTTTACCTTGTACTACCTCAATTTACTGATGTTGTGAAATGATCTGTATGGATGGCATGCAAAACAAAGTTTTTCTCTGTACCTCAGTACATATGACAATAATAAACCAATTACATTCTGGACTCAGTTTTGGATTCCAGGAAGCAGCAAAAATTACTACACGTTCATTACACATCTCCCTGTGGTTAGTTCAACCGCAGCATTTTCAGAAATAGTAGTTTTTTCTTCGACAATTATGCAGGAAGAAAATTAAGATAATAAAGGATCACTACCTGAGCTGTAAAGAGCTTTCTGAGGCTGGATACAAGTTCTTCAGGCCTTTTGCATGGTCACGAGGCACTCATTCAGGTACCATCAGTCCTGGACTGAGCTGGTAATGCACACCAAAAACACGAATGCTCTGCATTACTTCAAATCCATCCTTTCAGAACTGTAATCTTTTCAAAATTATCAACTCAAGTGGGAACATTGACAGTCCTACGAAAGAACAAAGCATGCCAGAGAAGTTAGAAAAATGCAGATTTTGACTGGCACACAGGTTATAGGAAGAGGTTAAAAACCTAACATTATTTTGGCTGCCAAGAATACCATTTGACTATTACACTTCAAATATGCACTTGGTATAAGCTTAAATGACAGGGCCACAATGAGCCTGAAGAACCACACGAATTTCAACACAATGCCATTTTGCTAATCCACTAACAGCTTCACACCAATTCATCCTGCTACAACTCCATTTTATTACAATTAATTGTGATCCTTAGATTTTCTCTTACCAGGGTGACTGAATTAGTTTCAACGACTATTTAGGATAATGTATTCCACATAACAACTCTTGTTCCTTTTATGATATTATTCTTCTGATATAAATGCCCTTATTACTGAGTCACTAACTAGTGGAAATAATCTTCTAGTACTTGAGTTTAAACCCTTTCATAATTATAAATGCTTTATTAGTTCCTCCCTAGACCAAAGTCCAAATGAAACTGTATCATCTTATCCCACAAACATCATATTTAATCTCCATCACGTTTACCACAACTGCAAAATCCCCGTAATAGAACTTGGCTTAGAGTCAGCATGGCATAGATTCCCAAGATCGATTTCTGGAATGAGGAGCATGCCATATGAGTAGGCATTGAGCAAGGTTGGTCTACATTCACTGAAGTTTACAAGAGGTGATCATGCAAGATTTGATAAAAGATCAACGAGGGAGATGTTGCGGGGAAGGGGGTTGTTTTCCCACAGGTGAAAACTTTAGAACTAAGGGGTATAACGTTTAGATCCAAGATGAAGTATAATTTCTACACAAGTTATAATTCTAAGAATTATGAATCCAGCATTTGCAGTCTCTTGCATCTCCAATTATAATTCTTAACCTGAAAGGGCAGTCAATGCAGAGTCATTGAACAAATTTATAGCTTAGGTGGAAAGAAGATTTTTGGACAGTAGGGAAACGCAAACTGAGTGAGGACGTGGACTTCAGCCGTCAGATCAGCCGTGCTGTTATTTGAACTGTGAAGCAGGTTCAAGCAACCACATGTCCACTTTTGCTTTCGTTTCTAATATTCTTAACTTCAGACATCCAAAACTTCACACAGCATTCCAAGTATTGCCTAAACAAAAAATTAAATCTTCAAATTCATCCACCACCTCCTTGTTTTTGTATTCAATGCCATTACCAATAAAACCCAGAGCTCTACGAGTCTGTTTTAAGGCTTTTCACACCTGCAATATTCCATTAGATTAGTTCTATTTCTGCACCCACATCCTGTCCCAATGCCTTGATAAATTTACCATGTTGGATACATTATCATGCTATTCTTTCTCACTCAAGTTCATGCACAGAATTTATAATAAGGTTTGGATTTTTAATTAAAAGATCATCCTTCTCTTTCTCTTAAGCACCCCTCAGGTCCAAGGATAACTTGCTTCCACTCCAATTCTGTAGGTTCTGAAGAGACCGATGAGACCAATATTGGACCCATTGACTTTCCCCCAGGTGGGGCAGGAGGTATTTGATGGTTCATGCAGATGAATAGTTTAGCAGGTGGTGTACACCTTCTTCCATTTTCATTAGGTTTCCAAAGAGATTCAAGGTTCTCAGGGCCATCACGAATGCTCCTCCATTTTGTGTGGTGAGATGCTGGGAATTCAAGGAGGCTTTGAGAGCATCTTTGAATCATTTCCTCTATCCCTCTGATAATCTCTTACTGTGATGGAGCTAGAAGATTGCCTGCTTTAGGAGTCTGGTATCAGCATGTGAACAACACAGCCTACCCTAAGAGTGCCTGAATATAGTCTAGTGTCTTCCTGCTGGCCTGGGGAGAGGACACTGACATTGTTTCACTTATCCTAGCTTCTGTGGCTTCTCTGGAAAGAGTGTTAGTGGAACCTCTCCACTGTTTTGGAGGTGTCTAGCTTCAGGCAGTCCATATCTCAGAAATGTACAGGAGGCTGGGAACATTGGTGCCCATTAAACCAAAGAATTCAATCAGACTCGTGAGGCACGACCTGCCCCTCACAAAGCCATGATGATTGTCCCTAATCAGCCTAGGCTTCTCCAAATGCTCATATATCCTATCTCTAAGAATCTTTTCCAGTAATTTGCTCACTACTAGTGGTCTGTAATCCCCAGGATTATCCATACTCCCTTTCTTGAACAAAGGAACATTTGCCGCCCTCCAATCATCTGGCACTACTACTGCGGCCAGTGAGTATGCAAAGATTATCACCAAAGGCGCAGCAATCTCTTCCCACGCATCCTGTAATAACCTTGGATATATCCCATCCAGCCCCGGTGACTTATCTATCCTAATGTTTTTCAAAAGTCCCAGCACATCCTCTTTCTTCACGTCGATTTGCGCCAGATTTACAATCTTAATCATCAAACACTATCTCAGGCAGTTAAACATACTGAAGGCAAATTTTGTCACTGAAAGGTGACTACTGAGTAATGGAAAGTGGTCACTGCTCTTGTCTCATTGATCATTATTGTTGGGTGGTTGTGTCGTGCATCAGACAAGGGAGATAGGTTGGTAGAAGATCTTTGTTTTGCAGATGTCAATTGCAAAGCCCATTCTCTCATGCTTCAGTCAACACGTGGATGATGACTCGGAGCTCATGTGCAACCATCAACTGGATCCTGCACCGTAACCTTTGAGGTTAGAGTGACCTTGAAAGTAGATTGAACAGTTTCCCATTTGCCCTGCAGCTCAACTCCACTCAGCTGGAAGTTCATTGGAGGCAAGTTGCAGCACTGCAGTGACAAAGATTGGAATAATAATGATGTACCCTTGTTTGATATCTGTCTCCACCGAGATTGGCTCTATTGTTAATCCAATGATTAAAATCACAGCTTGCATGTTATTTACTAGATGTCAAATGGAGATGAATTCCTGAGGTGCAAACATATTTGAGGGGATTCTCCACAGTCCTTCAAAACTGACAAAGTCAAAGATCTTTGAGAGATCAAAACAGGTCATGCATAGTAGTTTATGCTGCTCCCTGTATATCTCTTAGAGTTGTTGTATGGTGAGTATCATGTCCATTCTGCCTTTATTTGGACAGAAATCACAATGTGATTTGGGGAACAACCCTTCAATCACCAGGAGGAAGTAATTGTAGAGGATACTAATAACGATTTTCCTTGTGGCAAGCAGCAGGTAGACCCTAATGTTGCAACAATTGGATTTGTCTCCTTTCTTGAACCAGGACATGATTATAGCATCTGAGCCCCCTGGAATATCTTCCTATCTTCCTCCTATCAGATGTGGGAGAGGAGGTTGTGAATCTATCTGAAGATCTTTTCTGTAACAGAAGGGAAACTCTCTGCTTCCAAGGCCTTGATTTTTTTTTTAAAAATTAACATATACGTTGTCAACTTCTTGTTGGTCTGGGGTGGTGGCAAGACTGGACCATAGCTTGGTTGTGTGATGGAGTCAGGGATGCTCTCACAGCTGAGTATTTCCAAAGTCCTCCTTCAGGCAGGCACCGACTGTCTCTCAGTTCTTGATAAGCTCTCCTCTAGTCTCTCAACAAGATGGGTCCTAGATATTTGGGCTGTAGGTATCCCTGACAGCAACAAAGAATCTATGCATATTGTGATTATCGAAAAGTTTCTACATCTCCTGTGCTCTTTCCACCCAGCATCTGTTCTTTAAGCTGCATTATTTCTGTTGAACCTCCACATCAGCTGCAATAGAGCTATTCCTTTTCCTTTGAGACACAGTGGAGTTTCTAAACCAAGAACACCTTGCATTTGCAGTCATTCTCATCAAACCAGTTATGGAGTTATCTGGTAGAGAAAGTAAGAGTCTCTTCATAGGTGCTAATCTCAGGCACCATGGACACTGTGGTTCCCGTTGGCTGGGAGTCATCAGGTTATCATCTATGAGGTGTTGTCTAAGAAGGGTTCTCTTTGAAGAGCCCTTGTGATTTTCAACACTGATTTTTTTTGTGGCAGCATTTCTGCTACTAATGTTGTTTTTGGGCCAAGTTGACAGAGATAACCAAACAGATTAGGCAGTTAGTCCAACAGTTGTTCAGCATAGTGAGGGGGAGGCAGACAACCTTCCAGTCTCTCTCTTAGAAGTTAATCAGAGATGACACAGTGAGGATCTGTACCTGCTTTCTGATGAAATAGGATGTTGGTTATGGCAAAAATCACATTCCAAGCATTTTGTCAGGATGACGACTCTGCTGAAGCTAGCTTTCCCTATCTCTTGTTCCCTCATTGCTAACAACACCTTGCCAGAGTTTTGCACCTTTTCTAACCCTAGCATCAAAGTCATCTACAAAGACATGCATATAAAACAGAGATATTAATGTCTTGGAGAGTAAATTCAGAATAACGCACTTGAAAACAATTACAATGGTGCAATTTTTGATTGAGAATAGTTATGCAATTTAACTTTATATTGATAGACTACAGTTTATGGTTATTTTGAACTCCTGTACTTTGCCATGATTCCAAGATTTCAGACCAGTGCTTTCATTAACGTTAATAAATTAATAAGCAGCATGGGTGGCAGGGAAAAAAAAAGAACAAAAAAAATTACACCAGAATAGATTCTGCTCACCTCAAACAATGGGAGCCTTGCAACAATCATAGTTGTTGCTCAGCATCACTCTACATCTGAAACCATGCTCTCTTGACACGTTTTGAGTGACTCAAATTGATAACTGCATGACTTATTTGGATAATGAACACAGATTTAAGCCATGTTTTTCTGAAATTCTATAGTGACAACATAATTTACAAAATTACGGGAATTGTTTTCAAATATTATCCAGACTACCAAATGAAGTATAATACATTTAAAGTTTTACAGTTTATTTTCACAGTAGCAGCTTCATTGCTCCAAATATCTAGCTGTAATCATTAATTTGTATCTTGATGCAGGTATTTAATTAAAACATGTAATGGAAATAAATACTATTATGGACACTAAGACAGAGCTAACAGCACCCCATCTTTTGTCTGGGCACATCTGTAGCCCTTCTGGACTCAATATTGAATTCTAAAACTTTAGGTAACTTGATTTCTCTGCCTGTATCAGTTATCCATTTGTGATATTGGCTTAGCTTGTTTGTTTTTAAATTCTCTTTTTTTCCTCTCTGGTAGTAGAGGGCATGACCTGCCAGACACATCTTCCTGCTCTGTATTTTGCAGTTCCTACATTCTTTGGTCTATGTTCTCACTCTCTGACTGCTCCCATTCACTCATTGGCCAGCTAACCTCGTTTACAACTTATCCCATTGCTGGCCCTGTCAGTGATGAACCCCCTCCCTGCAGCCTAACAAGCTTCTATTCTCTTCTCACCAGTCCTGAGAAAGGGTCTTTGACCTGAAACATTAACTCTGTTTCTCTTCCCACACACTTTATCATTTTCTTTTTTTTAAAGACTGAAATATCATTGTTTAAATCACCTCGCACGTTTCTTGATAAATAATATTAGGTCTGCACATTTCTTAATAAATATCATTAGGTCTGCACATATCTGTGTAAATTTTAGCCACATTACAAAACAGGATTACAAATCTATATTTTATCTAAATAACAATCCACATCCAATTATGCATACATTGTCGCCTACACAATTTCCCCATTACAGCAAGTAAGATGCCTCCGTACTGGTGGTGTTCCTTCATTGTGCTCTACGCAGCAACTACAGGAGCGCAATTATCACCATTTGAGGCCGCGGGTAATAATTACATAACATATAAGTGGCAATGATGAGAAATCAGGTCAGATTCGACAAACATAAAACACAAAAACAAGAAATTAGGCCAAAACCTCCTCTTGTGATCCTGGACTTCTCTTCTTTCTGGTGCACATATAACCCAGCATATTACTATCAACAATGACCGTGCAGTAGGAGGTGTAGAGGTAAATACCCGGCTCTTTACCCGAGCTCGTCTCTCCTGTCACCTTTCTGCCCCCAAACAACTCACAACCCCACCAAGACCAAACCCTTCCACCGTTACCGCTTCCGGGTGAGCGCAGCGCAGGGGTTAACCCCGCCCCCCCGGGGACCCGGGTGCGCATGCGCGGCCGGCCGTCTCCCTTGGAGGCGACGACGCCCCTCCATCTCAGCGAAGGAGGGGGGCGCCTGACGTGGTCCTGGGTGGCTGATGTGGTTGACAGGCAAGAGTGACACCTCAGCACTTACTTAAACACATTTAGAGTTAAACACACTTAGTTAAACACATTTAGAGTATTTGTATGGATATTGTCTTTCTTTCTTAGACGAAATAAGTAAGGCAGCTGCTTTCCTGCCCTTCTTCCCATAGTGTAACTGGTTATCTGGTTGTTACCAGATCACTAATCACAGTTTTTTTGTGAAGAAGTTTTCCATGGCCTTGGTTGGCATCTGTGTCTACTGTGAAAAGTGAAAGCCGAAAGTGTTAGAAATAACGATGAGTCGGAGTACAGGAAGGAGACGGAGACCCCAGTAGCATGGTGTCACTAACAACAACCCTTCCCTCAATGTCAGCAAAACAAAAGAGCTGGTCATTGGCTTCAGGAAAGGCAGCAGTGTACATGCACCTGTCTGCATCAACAGTGCTGAGGTCGAGAGGGTTGAGAGCTTCAAGTTCCTAGGAGTGAACATCGCCAATAGCTTGTCCTGTTCCAACCACACAGTCACCACGGCCAAGAAAGCTCACCAGCGCCTCTACTTCCTCAGGAGGCTAAAGGAATTTAGCATGTCCCCTTTGACACTCACCAACTTTTATCGATGCACCATAGAAAGCATCCTATCTGGATGTATCATGGCTTGGTATGGCAACTGCTCTGCCCAGGACTGCAAGAAACTGCAGAGAGTTGTGGACACAGCTCATCGCATCACAGAAACCAGCTTCCCCTCCGTGGATTTTGTTTATACCTCTCGCTGCCTTGGTGAAGCAGCCAGCATAATTAAAGATGCCACCCACCCGGGTCATTTTCTCTTCTCCCCTCTCCCATCAGGCAGAAGATACAGGAGCCTGAGGGCACATACCACTAGGCTCAAGGACAGCTTCTATCCCACTATGATAAGACTATTGAACGGTTCCCTTATACAATGAGATGGACTCTTGACCTCACAATCTACCTTGTTATGACCTTGCACCTTATTGTCTACCTACACTGCACTTCCCTGTAGCTGTGACACTTTACTGTGTATTCTGTTATTGTTTTTACCCTGCACTATCTCAATGCACTGTGTAATGAATTGATCAGTACGAACAGTATGCAAGACAAGTTTTTCACTGTACCTTGGTACAAGTGACAATAATAAACCAATACCAAGGTGGAAGGGAGGGATGGAACAAGACCCAGTAAATGATGGGTGGATCCAGGTGAGGAGGGGCAACAGGCGGATGGAGGAGGAGAAAGTTGAATAGCAACAGAAGCTGGGAAATAATAGGTGGAGGCAACAAAGAACTAATGATGATGGAACTGGATAGGAGAGGAAAGTGGAACACTGGAATTCAGGGAGGTGAGGAGGACAGATGGGAATAGTTGGGGAGGGGTCAGATAGGAGGGGAAGGTGGAGCATGGAATCACCCCAGCCCCCATCACCCTGTTTCTTTCCCCTCCTCCACCCACTGGTTCCCCTCCCCCAAGACCATCCCCAGATGAGTCATGTCTACTCTGGGGCTGGTGATGCATCCAGATTAGACCTGCACTCTCCCTGGTGGGATAATATCTAACATTCTTGCACTACTCAGGAATATGGTTGCCTTCATGCAGGACAGATGAGTGGACACTTGGTTTGTCAGCTTGGACCAGGAAAGGGCCTTTGACAGAATATCATACATGTAGTTTGACAAGGACTCTGCACTAACATCAGGAGCAGAATTTGAATTAGGAAACGAAAAGCTTCCTGATTAAATCTGGAATTAGCCACGGCTGCCCTCCAGACCATCTTCTTTGGGTCTTGAATCTACCTATCCACAATGGGCCTGTCCATGATGCAATGGAACATTCCAATGAAATAGACCATGCCATATGCCCTGTTCCTGAAATAAAAGCTCAGAAACACCTTAGACCACGTCAATCAGGCAGTGATCTGCATAGAATGTCCTCAAGGCCCTGTGGGAAAGGGAGATGATGGATCCTGTTTGAAGGTTCCTCGAGAAGACTGTCAAAGTCATTTGGCAGAAAGTCTATTTGTCAAAACTTACAGAGAAACACCAAGCCCTTGTTTGCTGGTGGTGAGAGGGGCTCTTTCCCATTAGATCCTTCATGCACAATCAGGGTCCCAAGGCAGCTGCATCTAATTTCCTTCTGGGGTGCACATTTGCCAAGAAGTTTAGCAAAAAAAATGCTGTGCACTTGATCTGAATTTCCGTATAACTCAGGACTCTGTGCTTTTTGGGCTGGACCCAGAGGCTCATAATTAACCAAACATCAACTGCCAGTGGAACATCAACATGTTGAAAAATGCACGTTGATCTGCCCAGAATTTGTTGGTTTTCCATTGCAAGGAGCTACACAGGATTGAATGTTGTAAACTGGCATGTTTGAAGGTCCAGGACAATGTGCTGAGGGGTGCACTGAAGTTTGGTGAAACCGCCACAAAGACTCAGTGGAAAAAAGCCACAGTTTATACAAGAGCACAAGAATGTAGGAGCAGGAATAGCCACCTAGACCCTCAAGCCTGCCCCTCCATTCAATCTGGTCATGGCTGATCTACCCCAGGCCTCAACACCTCTTCTGTGCCAGTTCCTCATTTGCCCCAATTCCCCAATATTTCAAAAAAAATTATCTGCCTGCCCGTTAAATACCATCACTGATATAACCTTTACAATCCAAAGATTCACCACCCGCCTACGCACCTCAATGTTAAATATCCACCCTTATCTTGTAACCATGTCCCTAACCATGTATTTCACAGTATGTTTCGATGTACTTGTGACTAATAAAGATGTCTTATAGAATTCATGTGGAAACATCTCAACATTTACTCTGTCGTGCCCCCTTAGGACCCTATATCTTTAAATATAATCACCCCTCATTCTTCTAAACTCCAAAGAATACAGAGCCAACTTCTTTAGCTGCTTGTGATAGAACGATCCTCTCATCTGAGGAATTGGTTTCATGAATCCATTTTAAACTGTCTTCAATGATAAGATATAAGATATTTATTTATTAGTCACATGTACATCAGAACACACAGTAAAATGCATCTTTTTGCGTTACTGAGAATGTGCTGGGGGCAGCCCGCAAGTGTCACCACTCTTCTGGTGCCAACATAGCCTGCCCACAGCTCCTAACCTGTGCGTCTTTGGAATGTGGGAGGAAACCGGAGCATTTGGAGGAAACCCACACAGACACACGGGGAGAACGTACAAACTACTTACAGACAGCGGCGGGAATTGAACCTGGGTCTCTGGCACTGTGATAGCGTTACACCAACCGCTACACCACCGTACTTCCATCCTTAAATAAGGGAAGCAAAATTGTGTGCAGCATTCTGGGTGTAGCCTCACCAACAATTGTAACAATACTAACCTCATTGTAAAATCCAGCCAGCACCCCAGCCTTTCCCCTCTTGCAATAAAGGACAGTTTATGGCCCTCCACCTACTGGATATTGAGGGCTGGGCCTTGAGTAATAACCTCTCAAACCTATTGCTAGTGAAATGTTTGGGAAAGAAAAATTAATGCCAGGTTGACAAAATATAAATATTATAACCAAATGCAATGATAAACTAGAAATAGTAAATTTAGGAAATTGGAATATGGCATATTGATTAAATGTAAATTTTTATGAGTAAAATGTATTTTTAAACAAAAGTTGTTTTCAACCAGTGACCTGATCAAGGAATTGCTCAATTTCATCTTATAATTCAGCAATTTATCAATATGAATCTGATATCTGTTTGCTTTTTCAATTGTTGTTCTACACTGAATGGCTGTGATTAATGATCACTCTGCTTGCCTTACCTTAGCTAGTTGATAATAGTCAATAGCCTAGAGGTTGCTTTATTACTTTTCAATGATGCCGTTGCAGTATTGTAGGTATCCCAGCCCTGTTTGTAAAAGTCAATGAAGCTTGAAATCTTCCAAAGCAAGTTTCACAGAACAGTGTTAATGAGTGTGCCATCACATTCTATTGATCTTTAAGTAATTAATGCAATAACTGGCATTTTGTGACATCTCCAGGCCCCCATTTTGTGTAACCTTTTTGTTTGATTTTTTGTTTTAAAATATATATTCTTGAAAGAACAACAAAACTTAAAATGTTACCTTCAATATCCAGTGTGCCCTGCAGTCTCTGTGGTACCCACTAGTCCAGTGAATACTGCACACTTTCTCTCCAGGAACACCCGGATGTGAACATAACCTTGAAAAAAGGGTAGGTGTTCAAACCAGATGGCTTCCTGCATGGCCTGTCAAATCCCCATTGACAAACACTTGAAAAGTTACAAAGCATTGGACCTGAGACATAGGAAGTGAGATTAACCTAAATAGCCCTTTTTTGAACTAGCAATGACATACTGGGCAGAATGGACTCCTTCTGTGCCATTTTTTTTGATTCTTTGAAACTGAGGACAGCACCAGGCAATTAACTTAGAGCAACGAGTAGCCAGTGCTGCAAAATGCTGCCCCAGATCACTGCCTCAGACTGCAAGATTTTTTCTGAATACTATATTGCACATAACTGAGAGCTCTAGTCAATTTGAATAGCCTCAGATAACAATATGTCTCTGTAATGGTTTATGGATGGACAAACTGCTGCTAAATTTTATGCTTAATGTTAAATACTTCCGTTATTGCTCTCTTAGTTGAGGAATGATATGCTTTCACTTAGGAAACCCGCTCTTGAGTCTAAACATCAAGTTTCAGAGCAGACTTACCTCTGCTTTTTCCATGTCTCTGATTTTTCCATGTCTCATCAAGTGTATTGTAGTGATTGTAGTGGAAGAGGGAAGGTAGCAGACATGGAATGACAAGAGTGAAAGTGGAACGGTTAGAGAGAAGATAGGGCAACGAAAGCAGAAAGGATACCGAAAGAAAAGCAGAATCACACAGAGAAAAACAAAGGATGACAAAGAAAAATAAGAGATTTTATCAGAGTGGGAGACTCAAATAAAAAAACGCTAAAAGAACAGAAATATAGGCCCAAAAATTGTGGTTGTGATGATAGTGAAATCTCAATGTTTGCCTTCTCTACCACATGAAACTGATAGCTATGTCTGGAGGCTGCATGTGCATAGTTATATGAGGAATCCAAGAAGTTTCTGTCTGTGGTATCCTGTTGCTTCACAGGGTATATTTGAAGTCCTCACAGAGAGAAATCTTTGTGAAATTGCTTATTAGCCAAGTACTCCAACACATTATGTCCCTTTCTCATAACTACCTTTGAAAAAGAACTATTGTATCATAAGGACATAAATGTGGGTGAATACATCTCTGGCCCTGAAAATATAATTTTATGTTGAGTCTTATTCCCTAAAAATAATAATCTCAAAATTACATATTTCATAAAATGATTGTTGTTTTTAATGTTTAAAGCTTGTTTAGGATAATCCCGATTCCAATCTTTGTTTCATTGCTGTAAATATTTCAAACAATATGAAAACTTAGAGTTTCTTGCTCCTTGGTTTGCTGTCAGTCATACTTCTTCCTTGTGACTTGGGGTTCAGCCTGCTTCATGATATGCTGGAGACCAGAGTTCCCCTTTTGTTAATTCTATAGCTAAATTGACATAAGAAGAAATCTATGCCACTGAGATTGCCAGATGTCTTGTTTCCAAGTTTAGTTGTTATCTGTCACTTTATTGCTGACTCCAAATGGGGTCAGAGAGCGAAATGAGGAGCTGTGGAAGGAGTGCACCATAAAGGAGTTCTTCTAATAGACCTTAAAAAAACAGAATTAAGGAAATGTTTCTCTCAGATGTATCAATGTCACAGTAAATACAATAGTAAACATAAAAGATGATTGCATAACATTATGTGTAAATTAATACATTTATGGGAAGTGCAGACAACAAACATTCTGATGTGAAATTCAATCAGTTGAGCTGGTTATGTAAATCAGTGAATTCTGAATCCACAAACTCTTACAGATAGTACCCTTAGACCCAGTCTTTCCAAATGCACATTTATCAATTGAGATTTGTCACCTACCTATGCATGTCTCTGCTGTCTTGTAGTTTGGTACAACTTTTCTCAGTTTGCTACTTTCTGAAATTTAGAGTGGGATAGACTGGATAGATCACAAAGCCTTTACTTATCAATTACCCTTTTCATTTATATTTGGGCATGTCCAGTTCAATTATATCTCTGGAAAATAGGAGAGGCCTGAGAGACAATGGCATCTTCTGGATGATCTAAAAAATATCTACTTACTCCTATTTGCTGTCTGCCTTTTTAACTTTGCCTCTGTACATGACACTGTCTTATTTTAATGCCTCAGGCTTTGCAACAAATGGCACCCTTTCAAACACTTTTTTGTATATTTTCTTTTAACCCTCCAAAATATGTGTTCTCTGTTTTTTCCCTATTTTTCTGCTTTTTCTGTTTTGATGGCTTTAACTTTATTAGGCTATGTTTAAATTCCTTTTAGAATCTCAAACTACACCCAAGTGCCATATACTAGATTGATCAATAGCTTCAAGAGTTAAACAAAGAGTGCTCAACCACAATCCTTCAGACCCTGAAGTCCACTATCAACTTTTGACAGTCATTTTTGTCCCAACTGGTTACCCAATATCTACCCAATATTCTAAAATAAGAGAAATTACTAAATTGGCATCACACCCAAAGAGATAAAAGTTCTCTGCTTAATTACTTTAATCTGACATTTCTGTAAAGGTCTTGGATTAGTTAAATTCTTGTAACCAGTTAGATTTGGATTCCAAAAATGTGAGCTAAACTGAAATCAGTGATCCACAAATACAATAAAATTGGAAAAGTATAGCATTTATTGCAGTTTATCATTGACTTTTCAGAGAGCAACTTCTCAGTTGCTGAGAGCCCTATCAATGACTATGTTGATATAATCACTCACAAATTGACAAAAAAAGTAATAAATCATTGATTTCTGTTTCTGTATTGTGGTCAGCAACAATTAAAGTGTCAGCTACTGGAGTCCAGGAAGAGGAGACGGCTAAGAGTATTTGGGAGCCTGGTTAGGTGGACCTTGGTTTGACCACCCCTCACTCTCCACCTATTGAAGATTGTTAAAATTCAATTTCTGGGTAATGCAGAGGATTGGCATTGACCCAAGCTGTTCAAGTGGGAGGGGCATTCATTGTATTTGCAACCTACAGCCACATTTACCTTGAGCACATGAGGTTGGTCAACAAAGTTAGAGAAAATGGAATTGGAAATAATACACTGACATGGATTGAGAATTTGTTATTGGACAGAGAGCAAAGAGGAAAGTATCTTGAAGGAGTTGATGGAAATGAGGGAAAATAAAATGTTACTATAAATGGGTGCTTGATGGTCAGCAGGGACTGGGTGGGCCAAAGGGCCTGCTTCTGTGTTTTATGACTCTACATAACATTCTCAGAACTCCATCATTACAAATTCAATATAAAACTATTGAGATCAATATATCAGTGTGCTTTGGGTATGCATTCAGTTACTAACCTCTTGGGGAGTCAGAGGCTTTCAAAAAAAAATTGGCAGCAACAACAATTTGAGCTTACTTGGTTCCTTGAATATTGGAAAATATATCAGAGCCCTTTATAGAATCATTATTAAACAAATTTGACGCCAGCTCACCTAATGAGAAGTTAGGGCTGAAGTGTGATCAGTGGTGATTTAAAGGTACATTTTGAAAGGTGAAAAGAGAAAGGTGAAAAGGTTTTAGAGTGGGACTTCAGGCTTTTGGGTCTTGGTAGCTGAAGGTGGAGAGATTAAATTATAAAATGGTCCAAGAGGCCAGATTTGGAAAAGTGTAGATATTATACTGTTGGAGGAGATTATTGAAATGGGAAAAGTATGAGGTAATGGAGAAATTTGAAGAATGCTTGAAAGTTTTAAAATTGAGGTGTTGCTTCACTTTTAAGTAGGTGCCTGTTTCAGTCAGCATTCATAGAATTATGCATGACCAGAGTTCCCATTGCATGTTAGGACATGGGCTACAGAGCTAAAATAGCCATATATTAACGAAAGATAGAGAAGCAGAGGTAGCTGGAAGTTTGTAGTAATAGTCTAATGGCTGCAAAGGTTTGGATAGGTTTTCCGCAGCAGATAAATTGATAGTAGAGGATGGTTGTCTGATGTCACAGAAGTGGAAGTAGGTGGTCCTAGTGAAGACACAGGTCCAAAGCTTATCTTTGGGCTAAAATATGGCATGACATTTGCAAATAATCTGACTGACTTTCAGAAAGCTGTCATGGAGAAGGATAGGATTGTTGGTCAGGGAATGGGGTCTGTAACAAGGGTTGAAGATAAATATCTTAATGTTGAGTTGAAGGAGATTTTTCCCCATCTAGTATTGGATATTGTGCAAGCAGTCAAACAAATCAGTGGCGATTTGTATCTCATAAATGGGAATGGTAACAAAGACTTTGTAGGGAATGTTTTTTTGTCCATTCCTTATTAATAAAAGCAGAAAATGCTTTAAATACCGAGCAGGTCAAGCAGCATCTGTGAAAAGAGAAAAAGAGTTCATGGTTCAGGTCGAAGATCCTTCATCAGAGCTTTGTTTAATTACTTTGTATTAATGAGCAATAGCATTGATTTTGTATTGTTACTCTTTTAAAGTCATAGAGTCATACAGCATGGAAACAGGCCCTTCAGCCCAATTGGTCCATGCCGACCAAGATACCCCACCTTTCCTTTCCATGTACTGTCCAAGTGTTTTTTTAAATTTTGTTAATGTACCTGCCTCAACCACTTCCTTTGATAGCTCATTCCAAATACGGACCACCTTCTGGGTGAAAAAGTTGCCCCTCATGTTCCTATTAAATCTCTCCACTCTCACCTTAAACCTGTGCCCTCTGGTTTGTGATTTCTCCAACCTCGGGAAAAAGACTATCTGCATTCATCCTATCTATGCCCCTCATGATTTTATACACCTCTATAAGATCACCTGTCGTCCTCCTACGCTCCAATGCATGAAGTCCTATCCTGCACAACCTCTCTCCATAACCCAGTCACTCGAGTCCTGGCAACATCCTTGCAAATCTCCTCTGCTCTCTTTCCAGCTTAATGGCATATTTCCTATAGCAGGGTGACCAAAATTGAACACAATATTCCAAATGCGACCTCACCAATGTCTTGTACAACTGCAACGTAACATCCCAACTTCTATACTCAATGCCCTAACTGATGAAGGCCAATGGATAAGGTATAATGAATAAAGTATTTATCCATTATTTTATGCATTGTTAGTTTGAAAGATGTGGCCCAGCATTTTGAGGATGAAACACACAAAGGAGCTGGAGGAACTCAGCAGGTCAGACAGCATCTATGGAAGGAAGTGAACAGTCAACTTTTTGGGTCGAGACCCTTCATCAGGACTGGGGATGAATAAGGATGAATTTGAGGATGAATGTAGACCCCCTCTGTAAATCTGCACTGACGTTTCACAAAGTTGAATAATTGCATTTCAGAAAGGATTTTTTTGAAGTATGTGCATTTTTCAGGAGGGTCAGTTTTCTAACTGTTTATTAGATGTATTGTTTTATTTCCCTTGTATTTTGTTGACATTTTACTGGAAGAGAAGTTTCTCACAAAAATATTAGGGTCTTTTTTTCTACATGTTGTCAATGTGGCCCTTATATGCTGCATTAGTTATACAAACAGTTCATGAACCAAAGTTGTGCCAGCTATCTCAATAACAAGCATTCTGAAAGGTAAAATTACTTGTATTCTAAATTAGTAGTTATAGTATAAAGGGATAGAGCAATGTAATATAAAGGCGGAAGATAGAAGACTTAAGTGTGCCTTAGAGAAGAAGGAAAAGTTTTAGGTAGGGTGACTGCTATTCCAGCTGTTGGCCACAAGTATGTCTAAAGCTCAAAACCTGATAACAAGGGGTGACTGGATTCAATAAACATATTTATTTTGCTTCTTACACTGGATTTTCAAACAATTCAGTGAATATTTTATTCTTTGTGTTTTTTCCATTCTTTCTAACCAAGCAAGAAGATAGACAGCAGTGCTGTGTATTTTATAAGATTTAAATAAAGCTCATATTACACTAATTAATAAGTAATAATTAATAGTATATATGTTATTTCCAAACAGCTCTTAGGAAACAGCATTTTTATTTCCTTCCTTATAGCTTACCTGAAAACTGACATGCCGGATTGTAGTTCCAGTAGCCTTCCAGTATGGTTGCTATGTTGTTATTGGACAAGCAACCAGAATTACGAACCAATGATCCAGAGATATGAGTTTGAATCTCACCATGGTGGCTGAGGTATTTAAATTCAAGTAATTAGATCGTTCTGGAATTTAACAAAAAAAATTCAGTAATAGCTAGATTGTTTTAATTGCCTACCTGGTTCACTTAAGTCCTTAATGAAAGGAAATCTGTCATGCATGACCTGTCTGGCCTATATGTAGCCTATATATGCCAAACCCACTAATATAAGATAAGATAAGGTATCTTCATTAGTCACATGTACATCGAAACATACAGTGAAATACATCTTTTTTCATAGAATGTGCTGGGGGCAGCCCGCAAGTGTTGCCACGCTTCTGGCGCCAACATAGCATGCCCACAACTTCCTAACCCGTACGTCTTTGGAATATGGAAGGAAACCAGAGCACCCGGAGGAAACCCATGCAGACACGGGCAGAACGTACAAACTCCTTACAGACAGTGGCCGGAATCAAACCCAGGTCACTGGCGCTGTAATAGCGTTACGCTAACCACTACACTACCGGGCCTGGTTGATTCTCATCTGCCTCTTCTGTTCAGTGGCAATTAGAGATAGAAAATAAATGCCATCATTGCTGGTAACATTCAATTCCCGTTAATTGATCAATTAAAGAAGATACAACACAGGCATTTACATTGTTTGTGCATGAGTTTAAGTACTGTTTTGTAAAACTTTTTCATTGTAGCGAGCCTTCAAATCACAGCCTGCCCTTGCTCAATGCCCACAGGAATATATATTCCAGTAGAGGTCATTAAACAAGAATTACGCTATCCTGCTTTTTCTCCTTTTAGCCCACGTATACTGTGTTCAGTTGTCCAGGTCCATTGTAAACCTGCCTGAGGTCAGCTAAATTGCTACAGAACAGGAATCAAACTTTGATCATACTGGTTTGAATAGCTTATTATTTGCAACTCACTAAACCATGTACAAAAATAAATGACAAAAGGAAGAAAAAAGTGTTATAAATTAGGAGGTGGGAGAGGACAATGGTATTAGTCTTCAGATTTCTCTAAATTTTAAGTTGAAAATTATTCTTTCCCTATAAATTTTCAAGCCTTTTAATTCATATAAAAATGGTGTGATTATTATAAATTATCAGTGCAACCTATGACATTCCTGGTCATTTGGCCACGTTTCTCAGTCTGGTAGTTCATGACTGAACATAGCATTATTCCTCTGTCTTGAAATATAGCTCTGTCCTTTCATTGCAGTTGTGCCTGTGTTTTAAACCAATAACTGCTATAAATTATAAGAGGTCAAATTTAGCAAGAGTGGGAAGGATCGAATTACTGCAGCTGGCATAAAGTCACGTTTTTCTTGTCAGTGTAGCTGGCTTTAAAGATTCCTTTTTGTCAGTTGTATGGGGTCCTTTTTAACTTGGGTATTCACAATAGCTTTGTAGCCAGTGGAAAGTCGAAGAAAAATCCTTCAGTCAGCTCCATTTTACAAAGTCTTGTGTGTACGTTTTTAATCCCGCCTCTTCCTGATTGAGATTAGATACTGTGGAATAAATATAACTTACCAGCAAAGTTACAGCAGTCATCTCCGTGTGTTTGCGAAGAAGTTCACAAAATCACCATGTGGTGGGCAAAGGGTAGTTAAAGTCAGTGTTGTTTTGTAATTGTAACTGCTCTTTGGACTTGCTGTTCTGGAACAAATGAAGCTTGGTCCAAGGTCTTCTCTGGAAACAGAAATGTAAGCTTGAATTCTTCCATGGCAAAGAAAAATAGTCCACCTTCAACGTGGTTTCAATATCTAAGGAGGTAAGTGAATGTTTTTAAGAAACAGAAAAGATCAATCAGGCCGACTTTCCATGCATAGCATTCATTTTTTTTCAAGGTAATCAACTCTTGTGGCCAGAATTGGTCATTTACCAGTTTAAAAAACTCTAAACAGTGCTTCATGTGATTGTGATTTTTGTTTAAACCCATTCATTAGTGTGCCAGAATATTCTTGTTGATATAGCCAAGGATTTAATAAGTGATATAAAGTCATAGGTTTTAATTGATTTCTTCCGTAATAAGGTTAGAAAATGTTGCAATAATACACCTTTGTCTCAGTGCTGTTTGGGGCACTTTGCTGTGCACAAATTTGCTGATGTCTCCTCATTGCAACAATAAATGTACTTTAAATATTAATAATTAGCTGTGAACTGCCTTGGAACACCATGAGATTTTGCATGGGTGTTTATAAATACATACACCAAGAAATTCCAGCACACTTTAACAGATGCTCTAAGTGGTGCCGCAGCAGAGCATAGTTTTAGCCACTGGGCCTCAACTGAAAATTCAAGTTGTGCACAAGGCCCATGTTTTTGGTCGCTACTGATTAGACATTGCTGGCTCGTGGCAATGAAAATGTGCTGCCAGGGGATCGCACAAATTCCAAGTTCATGATGGTTGCTGGCATGTGATGTGACCAGGAGAGGGGAGGCTGTGACATCAAATTGGGGTCCAGGGCTTGCGTGATTGCAGGATGAGGAGCTGGAGCCACAGATCTAATGGTCGTGAAGTTGCAGAGGGAGGAGTGAGATTGGGATTGGTGTGGTGCAGTGTATTGAAGGATGGAAATTTGTACGTCACTTACCTTGTCTGGCATTGTACTGGGAAGATCACGTTGTTCCAGAAGTGACATGTTGTCCTAGGTGTTCCTAAGACAACGTGATGCAAGCTTCCAAAAGGAATGCCCCGCAAAAATAGTTTCATGTGCAATGATGTGATCAGGAATACCTGGAACCATCCAGTTGAATTTCCACAGTAACTTAAAATGACCCAGAAATGGTCATCTTCACTTTTTACTGCAGAAAAACAATCAATTTTCTATTGCATAATGCTAATAAAACAGTCTATTGCAGTTGAATTTCCAGGCAGTTTTTTTTCTCTTACCTTACAAAGTGTTGACAGTCACCACTCAATCATACAGTCAAGCTAGGAGTTTGGTTGTAATCCCCCCAATAAATGAATAATTATTATTCATTGTCAGTGTGTTATATTTTCCTGTGAATCCAAACACCAGCAAGAATTAATGCTTATTTGATCTCTGGTTGTATGTGGCAAAGGTATGGCTGCAATTATTTTTCCCAAGGAGGTGGTGGCTGGCCTGGTCAATCGCGTACCTGTTGTAATCCCACAAGGTACAGAATTCCATGATATCTTTGTCAGAACAAAGTGAGACTGAGTGAAATATGTGCAGCATTTCCAGCCTTGACCTGAAGAATGACCTCACAGAAAAGGGAGCTGCTTATGGTCACAAGTAATTACTTTCCAACAGATCTACCCTTTCCAACTCTCTCACCTTTCAGTATCTTGAAGGCATGGTCTCCCAATCTTTTATTCTAAAATAATCTGACAACTGTCAATAAATGTTATTGAAAATTTATGGCAAAGAAGGAAACCATTTGACCCAACAAGTCTATTTCTGTTCTTTTGTGTACATTGGACTTCCATGATGAATAAAACGAATGTTCTTTGGAATGACCTACTGTACCACGTTTGGATGGTTGATGATAGCTTTCAGAAATTGGGAAAGGAACTCCCTGGGTATGCAAAAGTTCACCAGTTCAGCCACGTGATAAGCACAAGCATGGCAGTGACGAAGAGGACAAGTTTACTTATCTAGAGAAAGAGACTGTTAGATGACATTAGAGGTGTAGTTTACTAATAGGAAGTTTGTATTTTCTCTTCATTAAACAATAAAGTTGTTTTGTTTATTGGTTAAATACTTTGTATGATTTCAATAAGGTCCAGATGCCTGATCATAAGCTTCTCCTCGCTTATCAATATTGTTTAAACTAATCCTTTTGTGTGAATGTTTTACCAGAAGAATAGAGTATTTGTCTGAATTTGTCTTTGATATCTGTTCGGTGCTGATCTATGTTCTATGTTCTATGGTCCACAAATTAAAATGCTAAATTGCAGCAAGGCAAATTTTGAGGGTATTAGACAAGAAGGTTGATTGGCAGAGGCTGTTTGCAGGAAAAGAGACGCCTGGCAAGTGGGAGACTTTTAAAAGTGAGATAGGGAGAGTTCAGGAACAGCATATTCCTGATAGAGTGAAGGGCAGTGCTGGCAAGATTAGAGATATTGAGGCAATGGTCAGGAAAAAGGAGGCGTATGTCAGGGTGAAGGCAACTGGGATCAAGTGAATCCCTTGAGGAGTATAAGAGGGAAACCAGGAGGGCAGAAAGAGGACACGAGATAGCTTCGGCAATAAGGTAAAGGAGAGTCCTAAGAGATTCTATAAGTATATTAAAAGTAAAAGGATAACTAGGGAAAGAATAGGTCCCCTAAGGGACTACGGTCATGAACGCGTGGAGCCACAGCAGATGGCCGAGCTGTTAAGTGAATATTTCTCATCTGTATTTACTGTGTAGAGGGTCGTGGAAGGTAAGGAATTAAGAGAAATGAATAATGATGTATTGGAACATATCTACATTACAACAGAGGAGGTACTGGCAGGGCAATCGTAAGGCATATAAGGTGATAAATCCCTGGAGCCTGACCAAGAGTATTCTAGGACTTTGTGGGAAACTGGGGAAGAAATTGCAGGAGCCCTTGCAGAGATACTTGCGTCATCCTTAGCCATAAGTGAGATACTGGAAGACTAGAGGATGGCTATTGTTGTGCCTTTATTTAAGAAGGGCTGAAAAGACAAGCCAGGAAGCTACAGGCTGATAAGCCTAACATCAGTGGTGGGAAACTTACTGGAGGGGATTCTGAGGGACAGAATCCGCTGGCATTTGGAAAGGTAAGGACTGATAAGGGATAGTCAGCATGGCTTTGTGCAGGGGAAATCATGTCCCACAAGTTTGATCCGAGTTTTTTGAAGAGGTGACATAGAGGAACGATGAGGCAAGGGCAGTAGATGTTGTCTACATGGACTTCAGCAAGACCTTTGACAAGGTCCCACGTAGTAGACCAATCTAGAAGGTTAGATCACATGGGATCTAGGGTGAGCAGCCACTTTATTACAAAATTGGCTTGGTGGAAGGAGTCAGAAGGTGATAGTGAAGGGTTGTTATTCAGATTGGTGATGTGTGACCAGCGGTGTGCCACAGGGATCGGTGCTGGGCCCATCGTCATTTGTCATCTATATTAACGATTTGGATGATGACGTGGCTAACATGATTAGTAAATTTGCAGATTATACCAAGATTGGTGGTGTAATGGATAGTGAAGAAGGTTACCTAAGATTACAACAGGATCTAGATCTACAGCTGGGGAAGTGAGCCAAGGAATGCAGATGGAATTTAACTCGGACAAGTGTGAAATGTTGCACTTTGGTAAGTTAAACCAGGACAGGACTTACTTAGTAAGGGGTAGGGCCCTGGAAGGTGTTGTAGAACAGAGAGACCAAGGGGTACAAGTACATAGTTCCCTGAAAGTGCTGACACAGGTAGAACAGAGTGGTGAAGAATGTGTTTGGCATGCTTACTTTCATTGCTAAGGGCATTGAATACAAGAGCTGGGATGTCATGTTTCGACTGTACAAGTCATTGGTGAGAGCACACTTGGAATATTCTGCACATTTCTGGTCACCCAGCTATAGGAAGGATGTCATAAGCTAGAAAAGGTGAAGAAAAGATTCATGAGGATGTTACCAGGAGTGGAGGGCTTGAGTTATAAGGAGAGGTTGGATTGGCTGGGACTATTTTCTCTGGAGCTTAGAAAGCTAAGTCGTGACCTTATAAAGGTTTATAAAATTATGAGCGGTGTAGATAAGGTGGATGGTCACAGTCTTTTTCCCAGGGTAGGGGAGTCTAAAACTAGAGGACATAAACTTAAGATTTAAAAGGGGAATGAGGGGCAACTTTTTCACAGGGAGGGTGGTGGGTAGATGGAACGAGCTGTCAGGCGAAGCTGTAGAGGCAGGTACAATTACAATGTTTAAAAGACATTTGTACAGATACATGGATAGAAAAGGTTAGAGGGGTATGGGTCAAATACCGACCCATGGGACTAGCTCAGATAGACATCTTGGTTCATATATGATATTTATTAGTCACTTGTACATCGAAACACACAGTGAAATGCGTCTTTTTGCGTTACTGAGAATGTGCTGGGGGCAGTACGCAAGTGTCGCCACTCTTCCTGGCATGGACGAGTTGGGCTGAAGGGCCTGTTTTTGTGCTGTATAACTCTATGATTTTGTCACCTCCAGATTGCACTGGTTGGTCTCCTATCCTCAAGCTCCTTAAATAAGTCTCCTAAATCCCTAGAGGCCTCACTCAGACTATATTCACTGACCTACATTGACTGACAGTCCCCAAGCAAGTCCAATTTAAAATACTCAGCCTCATGTTAAAAAAAATTCCCTTTCTGGGGCCTCTTCCTTTTCTTTTGAATTTTCTCCAATACTTCAGCCTTGTGTTCTCCTACAAATGCAGCCTCTTACAACTCACTTTGCTTCACCATTTCCAGCTGTATCTTCAATTGTCAATACCTAAACTCTGGAGTGCTCCCTTCATACCTTCCTTTGTTTTCATGTCTTTCTTATTTAAGAGATTGTTTTTAAAACCTCCTGTTTACACCATGTTTTTAGCCATGCCTGCTCTTGGTCAACCTTCCTGGCCCTCTGCAACCTCAGGTGGGGCAGGCTTTGATAGAAGGCAAATTTGGAGGAGGAATTGATCTCTATGCAAAGCAGTTTGTGATTTAAGAGTTCTAAATGTGTGACATTCAGAGTCATTTCAAAAATATTAAAACATATAATTTATATGTACATCTTCAAGAGGCGGTGCCTCAAAAAGTCAGCGTCCATCACTTAAGGACCCTCACCATCCGGGACATGTCCTCTTCTCACTTTTACCATCAGGGAGAAGGTACAGGAGCCTGAAGACCCACACTCAACGTTTCAGGAACAGCTTCTTCCCCTCCGCCATCAGATTTCTGAATGATCCACAAACCCATGAACTCTACCTCATTACTTCTCTTCTGCACTATTTATTTATTTTTGGTAATTTATAGTAATTTTTATGTCTTACACTGTACTGCTACTGCAAAACAACACATTTCACAACATATGTCAGTGATTATAAATCTGATTCTGATTAAAAATTAAAACTTTATAAATAATAAAGCACAAGAGCATTTAGAAATAACTAAAAGCATTAAAGAAAAATAATATTTAAAAAATACTCTCATTTCCCTTTATCTCCTAATTCATAGGCCTAGAATCTCCATTGAAATCAATGGAGTCTTACTGGAATTAGATCTGAGTGGTAATTGTCCACCAGAATGCTAATGTTGTTCCCATATTCAAGAAGGGTTGTAGGGATAAGCCAGGAAACTACATGCTGGTGAGCTTTAAGTTAGTAGCAGGAAAACTATTGGAAAACATTCCTAGGGATAGGATTTATGATCACTTGGAAAGGAAGGGACTGATTAGGGCCAATCAGCATGGTCTTATGCATAAGAAATCCTGCTTCTCAAATCAATTGATTTTTTTTGAGGTTAATAAGAAAATTGATGAAGGCAAAGCAGGAAACATGGACTTCAGTGAGGCTTTTGCCAAGGTTGCACACGGTAGACTGGTCCAGAAAGTTAGGGTACATGGAATCTAAGGTGTTTTGGCAAGCTAGATCAAAAATTAGCTTGATGACAGGAGGCAGAGGGGAGTGGTGGAGGGTTGTTTTTCTGACTGGAAGTCAGTAACCTATGCTGGGAACTTCATTGTTTGTCATATATATTTAAATGACTTGGGTGAGAATGTCTGTGCTCTGATCAGTAACTTAGCTGATGACACGAAGATTGGTGGAGTTGCAGGTAGCAAGGATGGTTGCCTAAGGATACAGAGGGAGATAGATTAGCTGGAAAGTTGGGCGGAGTAGTAGCAAATGGAATTTAATCCAGACGAGTGTGAGATAATGCATTTTGGGACATCTAATACTGGCCAGACATATAAACATCAGGGATATTAGAAGTGATGATAATGGGCCTTGGGGTACATTCATAGTTTCCCTCAAATGGTGACATAAGGGGATATGGTAGTGGAGGAGGTTTTGCTTGCTTGCCTTTATAGGCAGGTATATTGAGTATAAGAGTTGGGACATCATGATGCAACTGTACAAGACAATGGTTAGGCCACATTTGGGATATTGTGTGCAGTTCTGGTCATCACACTATAGAAAGGATGTGGTAGCACTAGAGAGAGTGTAGAAGGGATTCACCAGGATGCCTGGAATGGAGGGCTGCAGTTACAAGGAGAGATAGAATAAGCTAGGATTGTTCTCACAAGAGCACAGGAGATTGAGGAGTGAAATTATAGACATTTATAAAATTATGAGGGGCATAGATAGAATAGATAGTTACAGTTATATTCCAAGGATAGGGGTGTCTAAAACATAAGTCTAAGGCGAGAGGGGAAATATTTAAAGGAGATCTGAGGGGAAAGTTTTTCAGAGGATGGTTGGTATATGGAACAAGCTGCCAGGGGAGGTGGTAGAGGCATGTACAATCACAGTATTTAAAAAGCATTTGTACAGATACATAGATAGAAAAGGAATAGAGGAGTGTGGTTCAAATGCAGGAAAATGGGATTAGCATAAATGGGCATCTCAGTTGGCATGGACAAATCGGGCCAAAGAGCCCATTGCTATTCTGTACGACTCTATAACGTTGGGGAATCCTATCAGGACTGTGCCAAGCCTTTGATCTCCATTTGGAGTCCAGCAATGGAGTTTTGCTTGCAGTTACAGTGCGATCTGTTATTAAGTGAGTCCCGAACTAACAGTGTACACGTATATCTGGGATATACTTCCTTTCAAATGACTGATGCTGATTGCTCTCATAAGAACAATAGGCAAGATTTAGTCCAAAATCTCTAGATTGTCTTTGACCTGAAATATTAACTCAGTTTCTCTTTCCAGTGATGTTGCCTGACCTGCTGAGTAGAACCATACCATAGAACACTACAGCACAGAAAACAGGCCATTCAGCCCTTCTAGTCTGTGCTGAAATGGTATTCCGCTAGTCCCATTTACCTGCACCCAGTCCATAACCCTCCAGACCTCTCCCATCCATGTACCTATCCAATTTATTCTTAGAACTCAAGAGTGAACCCACACTTACTACATCAGATGGCAGCCCGTTCCATACTCCCACCACTCTTTGAGTGAAGTTCCCCCTAATGTTCCCCCTAAACTTTTCCCCTTTCACCCTAAAGCCATGTCCTCTCGTACTTGTCTCTCCTAATCTAGGTGGAAAGAGCCTATTCGCATTAACTCTGTCTATACCCCTCATAATTTTGTGAACCTCTATCAAATCTCCCCTCATTCTTCTGCAGTCCAAGGAATAAAGTCCTAACCTGTTCAGTCTTTCCCTGTAACTCAACTCCTGAAGACCTGGCAACATTCTAGTAAATCTCCTCTGCACTCTTTCAATCTTACAAATATCCTTTCTATAGTTAGGTGACCAGAACTGCACACAGTACTCCAAATTTGGCCTCACCAATGTCTTGTACAACCTCACCGTAACATCCCAACTCCTATACTCAATACATTGATTTAAGAATGCCAGGATGCCAAAAGCCTTCTTTACAACCCTGTCTACATGTGACGCCACTTTCAGGGAATTATTTATCTGAACTCCCAGATCCCTTTGTTCCTCTGCCCTTCTCAGTGCCCTACCATTTACTGTGTATGTCCTATCTTGATTTGTCCTTCCAAAATGCAACACCTCACACTTGTCTGCATTAAATTCCATCTGCCATTTTCTGGCCCATTCTTCCAGTTGGTTCAGATCACTCTGCAAGCTTTAAAAGCCTTCCTCGCTGTCCACTACACCTCCAATCATAGTATCATCAGCAAACTTGCTGATCCAATTTACCACATTATCATCTAGATCATTGATATAGACAACAAACAACAATGGCCCCAGCACAGATCCCTGAGGCACACCACTAGTCACAGGCCTCCAGTCTGAGAAACAATCATCCACTACCACTCTGTCTTCTCCCACATAGCCAATTTCGAATCCAGTTTACAACCTTTCCATGGATACCCAGTGTCTGAACCTTCCAAACTAACCTCCCATGTGGGACCTTGTCAAAGGCTTTACTAAAGTCCATGTAGACAACATCCACAGCCTTTCCTTCATCTACTTTCTTGGTTACCTCCTCGAAAAACTCTACAAGATTTGTTAAACACGATCTACCACGCACAAAGCCATGCTGACTATCCCTAATCAGCCCTTGGCTATCCAAATACTTGTATATCCTATCTCTCAGAACACCTTCCAATAATTTACTCACTACTGATGTCAGGCTCACAGGCCTGTAATTACCTGGTTTACTTTTAGATCCTTTTTTAAACAATGGAACTACATGAGCTACCCTCCAGTCCTTCGAGAGTGTTTGATTAGGCTTCTGTAAATTGCCTTGAGATATTTTTGAAGTTAAAGACTATATAAATATAAGTTCTTCATGTAAGAAACATTTCAGCAACTATGTTTGGGGTAAAAGGATAACTAATAATGCTGTTATCCTTCAGATACACTGTAATGGATTTTGAGTGACTTGTAAGATCAAATTATGTGCTTGTTACTGATAAACTTACTGAGCAATTTTCATGGCCAGTGCTCTTTTAATGTTCAGTGTTCTCTAACATGATCTATTAGCCATGGGAATTTGTATTTTCATTAATAGTCTGTACTTGCTACCTAATTGTGAAATATTTTAGGGTAGTCCATTATGCTGAAAAATCAACATGAGTAAATAGTATTGAATTACAGTAGCAAGCTTACTGCCAGATGATTTGCTTTAGAACTTGCTTTAATACTTCAATTGCCCTCAGTTTTGTTATTGTTTCATTATGCCCGGGGAAAAAGGAAATTATAAAAGTAGTGCTGATAATGCCAAGATAGCAAACAAACTTTAATGTTAATCTTGCAGATAAGGTGCCTTGTTTGCTGGTCTCCCCATGGGGGTCATTGGAATGCTGTAGTCTTTTTGGAAATCATTAGGATGGCATAGTTGCCCTCATATAAAGATGATATTTCATTGAGTACTGTTCCAAGGACCAAAACAGATTAATGAAGTTGCACCAATTTCAGATCAGAGAAAATGATTGTTATTATCAACAGCCAATGAATAGAAGAGAATAATTATCTCAGGAACTAAATGTTGGAAAATTCCTATTACTTTTAGCACACTGTGTAGACATCGGAGAGTGCTCAAGCAGCCTCCACTCACTTCTGAAGGTGCCTGGTCAAGTTTGTTGATGTCAGCAGAATATCCCTTAAAAAGCAAAAAAGAGCAACGTGTTCGTAGTTCAACTGGCCTTCGACATTGGTGTGGAGCCTTCTGCTCCAACTTATGTTTTCGTGGAAAATTTATGCAATTTGGTGCGTGCTGGATAAGAGGAAACATAAACCAATCGTATTTGAATCGTGCAGAGAAGTGACCAGTCCAATATTGCACCTGCTGCTGCTTCATCCCAAAATGATCTGGCGTGAGACCTGCTCTAGGTAAACTTGAAATCAGATCATGTAGCGTCTAAAAAACTCCATTACAAAATCTAATTTCTTATGTAAAGGGCTGGCAAAGGAATATAGATCAGGGATTTAGTGACCAAAAAAATGCTGATGGAAACTGTAAGTTTATTCATTTTTTTATGAAATTGAAAAGCAGTATCAATTATATCATGGAAGTCCATTGAGCATCACTAGTCAGAGAGACCTGGGTGGTTTTGCAGAAGAAGCACAAAGTTAGTGTTCATATCAAACAATTAATTAGGGAGATGAGTTAAATGCTGGTTTCTGCTGAAAGAAGGAAGGTGTACAAAAATTAGTGCCACCTTTCTATAACTTTACAGCTTTGATTAAGTCACACTGGGAGTACTGTGCATGGTTTTAGTCTTCTTCTTTAAGGAGGAATATATTTGGAAGAAGTCCACTGAAGTCACCTTAGACTGAATGAGGGGTTTGTCTAATGTGGAAAGATTGAATAGTACACATCTTTGCTCTCTGGAGTTTAGAGTGAAAGATGAACTCGTATAGCATTTTGAAAGGGGTTGAAGGGTAAATGAGGATGTTTTGCCTGGTGGGGAAACTAGAACCAGAATGCATAGTCTCAGATAAGAAGGTCAGCCATCTAAGACTGAGATAAGGAACTTCTTCTCAGAGAATCTTTGGAATTCTCAATGGGAATTAGGCAGGGAAATGCAGTTGAGACCAAACCCAAATCAGTCAAGGTCTCATTAAAGGCCATAGCAGGCTTGAGGAGCCATGCATTCTTGTGCAGCATGCCAAGTCTTGTACCAGTTATAATACCAATTCTCACTTTTCCACCATTGACTTCATTTCCTTTGTTTCAAAGATTGAGACCATCATGCTCCCTCTCTACTTTTTCTCTCTCTTCCCCCTGTAGTGTTAAAGGTGTGCTGAGGGGAAATGACAAAATCAACAGCAAAGTAAGTTAAGGTGGGAACGTTTATAACTGAGATAAATTTGGATAAGAGGAAAACAGCATATTTGTCAAGTCTCTGGCACTAACATAGGTTTTGTTTTGGAACACGACATACTACTCAACTACTCACTGCTAATATGATGAAAATATTGTCATTTTAGCCTCCTTGAAATTGATTTGTATTTTAAACACATTCTGCAACGGAACCAAATATTTTTGGAAACGTATAACAAGGCAAATATCTGGTGCACTAAAGAATCTGATTGGTTGAAAGATATTCAGTTCTCTGTTCCATCTTAGAGTCATAGAGCCAGCTTAAGCCAGTTAATGTGTCCAATGCTCAACATTCCTTACAACACTTGCCTGATTTTACTCACTGAAAAAACAAAGATGATATTTTTTTAATGACATTACTCCAAACAAATGTGCATTAAAATTTGTTTTTGTCTGGATTATATACAGTGCCTGATTGTTCATGGTTGTGTAGCTTTTCAGGGTTGTATCTTTTGATATTGAGACTTTGAACCAACAGTTTATGATAGCAGAGATTAGCCCTGTTTCTGACAAAAGGTCATCAACCTGAAATGTTAACTCTATTCCCTTCTGCTCACATATTGCCTGACTTGCTGAGTATCTCCAGAGTTCTCTATGTTTCTCACTTATTGGTTTACTTAAAAAAAACACTTAGCTGAAATTCTTAGGGAAAAGAGCCGTCTCTACTCACTTGAGCTAAAGGGAGGGCTTGTGCGCTGCACTGAATGTTGGTAACCAGGAGAGCTGCTTGGGTGTCTAGAGATGTGCTTAACTCTATGGCACGGTAGTGTAGCAGTTAGTGTAACGCTTTACAGTGCCAGTGACCTGGGTTCAAATCCGGCCACTGTCTGTAAGGAGTTTGTACATTCTCCCCGTGTCTGTGTGAGTTTCCTCCGGGTGCTCCGGTTTCCTCCCACGTTCCCAAAGACGTACAGGTTAGGAAGTTGTGGGCATGCTATGTTGGCGCTGGAAGCATGGCGACACCTGTGGGCTGCCCCCAGAACACTACGCAAAAAAAGATGTATTTCACTGTGTGTTTCGATGTATATATGACTAATAAAGATATCTTATCTGATGTGACCTGCCACAACAGATGAAGGGAAAAATAGGGAAGCAGTGGAATTTTCAGATGTCATTAGATATAGAACAGCTCACCATTGCTCTTGAGCCTCTGGCTATGTACCTTCCTTGTCCCTTCTGCCACTGAGCTGCTTTTCATATCTCACATTGTCACCATTAGACTTAACCACGCCAATGCCCTTTTTGATGCCCTCTATTAGTCTTTACTTTGTGGACACTTGTTCGTTATAAATTCTTCTACACCAAGCGGTGTTCTTTAGTTATCCCTTTTTTGCTAACCTGTGTTTTAGGTCCTTCAGTATCTCTAATTAAACTTTCATTTGCTATATTTATATTCTCTTCCCATTATCATACCTTGGTTAGGTCATGAAGATTGTGAGTTTAAGGCAGCTTAGATTCAGATTTAAAGTTTCAGGATTACTCTTGTTTCACCTAACCTGGATTAAAATTACCCATATGTTTCTCTGACAATGCAGTCCTGAGAATCATTTCTCCTTTTATGTACTACAGTCAGTCGAGCTTTCAGCTGTCTAACCTCATTCTTGTATACTTTTCCAATATCGTCTCTCTGCCTTTCAAGATGCACTTGAAAACCTATCTCTTTAGATAAGCTTTTAGTTGCTCCTTTCTTTTGGCTTGGTTTTAATTCATTTTGGATGTAAATCTGCACTGTTTTCCCACATGGAATCTTTGTTAATATAAAAACCAGCCTGGGCCATTGTCCTTGCACCCCACATTGATGGGAAACTGAACCTCATCTAACCTCTGAACAATGCAAAACATACCCTTATTTTCAATCAGTACCCCAGCACAAACACAACAGTAAATGTCTCCCTGCCAGCTATGAAGTAGTTTGATATAGATGATTCCAACTCTTCCATCCCACTAGAAGCACTCCCATGAGCTGCACTGCTCCCACATCATTCTGTAACTCCCTCCACCTTCCTCCATACACTTGTTTCTCAATATATTTCAAAATGCTAAAAAAAGTTCCAAAGACGACTTAAATAAAATAACATTTCTTTTGTAGGTGGAAGAGTTGCCCCAAATAAATAAATTTTGCTGCACCAATGTTAAGTTGTCCTTCTAGAAATTTCTGAAGCCACAATCTGCAAAACATTCACTTTTGTTTAACATCCTTTTCCATAATACAAATGATGAAATATTGAGAACAGCTTTAGCTCAAATCATGACAAATTAATATCTCACTGCACTTTATTTATCACTGTGAGTTATGCAGCACAGAAAAATTGAACTGGAGAAAGTATTCGCAAAATGATCAAAAATTCTGAAGCTGAAGCAAGCATGGTCTTATTCAAAGCATTTTAGTGATTTTTCTCTTTCACACCTTATATTTTGGCTTATTAAATCTTTCTATAGGAAATGTATTTATTAATTTGAAGGTATCCATCAGCTTTCTGACTTTTGTTGGTTGGCATGTATGATATTGCCTTATTAGTGAGGAACAAACAACCTTTAGTATACAAGAATCTTTGAAAGGAATCCAAAACTTCTGCTGGGATTTGAGGGGTGTGGTGAGGTGCAGGGTGTTTGGGGTGGGTGAGGGTTTGTAGAGGGTAGGCACACACCAAAGGTCTAATGGTGAGAACAATGACTACACTTTTAATGACTACATCTTAAATGCAAGATTTTTGTCTGTTCCAGGCCGAGTATGTCAGGTTTACATCTAACAAAGAAGGGCAGGGAGGAGCAAAGGCTGGATCTTCATCGGGATTTTACCGTGGCCTCTCCTGCTGAGTTTGTCACCCGGTTTGGAGGGAATCGAATTATTGAAAAGGTATGAATTGCATCCAGTTTGTGAAACTGAATTGATTGGTCATGCGGAATATCCTTAAAAGTGAGTTAGATAGGAGGCTACATAAACTAGGATTAGATGTATTTCCCTCCAAAACATCCAGGCAGAGATTGAAGAGGAATATTTTTAATTTCATTCAGCCATAGAGATAGGAATGCATATATGGAAGAGAGAACATGAAAGGGTGTGAGGAAACATGAGGGAATGAGAAAAACAGTTAAAAGTATAATATTTATTGGCTTTTCCATCCATTCATCAGATCTTTCAATTCACTTAATTCATTCGTGTACGTACAACTAGTTGCTGCTTTGAGCCTATCTGTATTATCCACTTTAGTAGGCATTCAGGTTAACTTGGGTTGAAAATATTCTTTCCCTATTCCATCTTATTAGTTTCAAGATGTTCACTTGTATCCCCCAATATGTGAACCATTTTCAATGTCAACAGCAGCCAGTTTACTTCAGAGGTACAAATTGATCCATTTTGAAAATTTTGAAAGAGGTCAATTTCATTTACTTTTCTTCAGAACCTACATACCCATGATTATGAAGGTATAAACATCACAGCACCAAAGAACTAAGTTACTTTGGCTTGTCAGTTCAGAAGAGTGTACAGAAGTGCAAGATTAGCAGGAGGTGAAACAATATTTTCTTAAATCCTGTTGTCCAACATTCAGAGCTCCTTTAACGATCACCAAATTTGCTCTTTCTTTTATATTAAGAAACTATTTTCATTCTGGATAGTCGTCAGGAGAAGAAACCATCTTCTAGCTCAAGGCTGCTAGGATCACTTGTAATTTCAACGCGTTGGACCATATCGTTTCCAAGTTAACTAGAAAGTAAATATATCACTTTTTGAAGAGTGTGGGAGCTTGCACTGTTCTTACGCTGTTTAACTTGTAATATTATCCTTTGCCAGGTTCTAATTGCCAACAATGGCATTGCAGCTGTCAAATGTATGAGATCCATCCGTAGATGGTCCTATGAAATGTTTCGGAATGAGAAAGCAATTCGGTTTGTAGTTATGGTAACTCCCGAAGATCTGAAGGCCAATGCAGGTTTGCAACATGCAAGATCCTTTGTGTAA
Organism: Pristis pectinata; assembly: GCF_009764475.1. Lineage (NCBI taxonomy): Eukaryota > Metazoa > Chordata > Chondrichthyes > Rhinopristiformes > Pristidae > Pristis > Pristis pectinata. The sequence continues at coordinate 34,487,167 of NC_067421.1, forward strand.
AATTTGTAATTGGTGTTCTTGAATTAAATCTGTCACCACAAAGCTCTTTTATTTTTAGACATCTACAGATTATGAGACTTTATTGCTGTGTCATTCTGTCCACTTAGAATACATCAAAATGGCAGATCACTATGTTCCCGTAACTGGAGGACCCAACAACAACAATTATGCGAATGTGGAATTGATTGTAGACATTGCCAAAAGAATTCCAGTGCAGGTAAATTATACTGTTGCAGAACTTGGAACAGAATGGGATTAACTATGAAAACAGACTTGGAATTTTTGAAATATTAATGATCTTTCATTGTTTTTATTTTTGTTGGAATTTTCTTTTTTTCTTTTCTATGTTCATAACTCCCTCCATTCCAGAAAATTAATGAAATGTTCAAGTTTTCAAATGGGATACATGCATGCAAATGTTCCCAGTCTCTTTAAGCCTTTCTCCATTATTATTTCAATATTGTAATGGACGAGTTTCCGTTTTTTGAATTACACAATGAAACAGAATTGCTCCAGTGTCATTAATCAAAGGTGCCTCCACCATTTTAAGATTGATGTTGTACATAACATATATAAGCAAAACAATATGAACTCTAAGCTTATTATGTGTGCTGCTATTGCCAAACAAGTGCCACTTAGCTCTCATTCTTATCCCACGTGTCTTTGTGTGCTCAGCTATTTCCAGATATATTTTATTCAACTTGCAACTGAGTACATGATTTGTTCACAGTTACCATATACTGCCTAAAAGATGTCCATTGGCATTGTCATTCCAATTTCCTCTATCTTGTTAACAGTTTCAGAAATTAAAGGTGGATGAGTTATCAGATGAGGCTTCAGTTTCATCTGGTAACTTGCCTTTACATAATCACTTCAAACTAAACATAGATTTTAAACAGTTCAAACATAACAGTTCAGAGAAAGGAAACTTCATCTTGACTTGAAAATTGATTGGAGTGAATACTGAATTTTAAGAATTATGTTTGGCTGTTCTAAATACAATTAAGCTCAGAAGGCAGGTCATAATAATTGAAGCAGATGGGAAAATGAATGAAGACCAAGAAAGGAACAAAGGGAAGTGTAAATATTTAACAGCCATTAATGTGAAGCCCGAATCATGTATAACTGGGTTGGGAAAGTCATTTTATTGGAACTTCCCACCTATATTTGGATGTATTAATTTAAAGTCTCTTTAGGAGTATTACCACAGAGAAAATCATCCGAGCTCTATATTTCAACATGTTATGATATTAGCACTTTCATGTTCTGCTAGGCCGTGTGGGCTGGCTGGGGACATGCTTCGGAGAACCCCAAACTTCCAGAGCTCCTTCAGAAATACAACATTGCATTTTTAGGTAAGATGTTTTTCAGTAAAAGAAAGCACTGAAACATTGAATTTTATTCTGGTATCAATCCCATGATAATCTAAAGTTGCTATTGACTGAAGTTGTTCTAGATTTACACATACTGCAATTTCTGCCATAATAAAGGATGAGATGAAGGAAAATGAAAGGATGTTCATGTGCTTTACAATAAAATTAGATAAGTTGTTGACACGACATATTACTGTTCCATAAGTTATGTCTGATTCTAATAGCAATCACTCCATTTTGTGCTCCAATCTACCAATTATAAATTTATTCCAAAGTTTTAGTAAAGCAGAGTACTGCATGTGTGTTGAGCTAATGTGACTGAATTTCAACAGCATGGTACAATGCCCAGCTACCACCATCTCGCAACTGACTGATGATGAATTCCTGTTCTGTTGTGCTCAGTAGGAAATGTGTTCTGTTTTCTCACTCTTGTCTCCAATTGTTTTTGTCGATTTTATTTCATGTAGGTCCTTCGAGCCAAGCTATGTGGTCATTAGGAGATAAAGTAGCCTCTACCATTGTAGCACAGACTGCAGGGATACCAACATTGCCTTGGAGTGGAAATGGTAAGGCAATGAGTCGCATTTATAGAGTCACAGAGAGTCATGCAGAAATATAGCACAAAGACAGGCCCTTCAGCCCACCAAGTCAGCCCTTACCTTCAAGCACTCTTCTACACTAATCCTACACTAGTGCCGATTTATTCACCCCCATTCCCATCTATTCCCTGAGAATCTACCACTCCCCTACACAATTTATAATGACCAATTAACCTACTAACTTATGCATCTTTGGGATATGGGAGGACTCTGGAGCACCCAGGGCAAAACAACTCAGTCATAAGGAGAATAGACAAACTTTACATGGGAAGCACCTGAGATCAGTATCAAAGCCGGGTCACAGGATGAGGGAGCAAAGGAACAATTCCTGGAACTCAAGGTTTTAGGCTTGAGAGACACCTTATACTGAGACTAGGCTACATATAGACCTGGAATTCCTGAGAGCAGCAGGAGTCAACTGCATGGGAAACACTAGTGTTCAGGGTGCTTTAAATGAGTGTCATATCTACTACCTACAAGAGCAAAAAGCCTCATTTCTCTTCTGGCATGGATACTTCGCAACTATATTCTGTTTTTTTTTAACCATTATTCCATAATACAAAGAACATTCACTTCTTACCTTCCATTTTAGGCTAAGGAGGAGACATTATCCAATAAAGGTGGTGTTGTGGACAAATTTTTAGGTAACCTGCTTGCAGGTGCCTCTGAACTTGACTGACACTGATCTTGCTATTGCTTCTTTACTTGGGAGTTATATACGGGCAGGCACGGTAGTGTAGCGGTTAGCGTAACGCTGTTACAGTGCCAGCGACCCAGGTTCAATTCTGGCCGCTGTCTGTAAGGAGTTTGTATGTTCTCCCCGTGTCTGCATGGGTTTCCTCCAGGTGCCGTGGTTTCCTCCCACATTCCAAAGATGTATGGGTTAGGAAGTTGTGGGCATGCTATGTTGGTGCTGGAAGCTTGGCAACACTTGCAGGCTGCCCCAAGAACATTCTACGCAAAAAAAGATGCATTTCACTGTGTGTTTCAATGTACATGTGACTAATAAAGATATCTTATCTTATCTTATATGTTATGTCCTATCATAATCCAGGTCTGATTCTGGAATGGACAGAGGAAGATCAGAGATTGAAGAGGATTGTCAGTGTTCCTAAGGAACTGTACATGAGTGGGTGTGTGAGAGATGCCACTGAAGGTTTAGAGGTACAAATTATTATACCTGTGATAAAACAAGATATAAGTTATTGCTAACTCAGTTGTAGAATATAAGCCAATTCATGCATTTCTTCAGTCAGTGAATTTCTGTTCCATGGAAGTAGTTTGCCATAAAGGGACAGAAACAAAAGGAATTGAATAACGATACTAGTAAATAACTGATGAAAGCAATTTTGGAACCAAGTCCACCCTTTCTAATCAGGTGAAGGTGGCTGCTATGGGAGATAGTGAAAATCTTAGGAAAATGATAAATTAGCTGGTAGAACACAGAACATAGAACAGTACACACAAGAACAGGCCCTTCAGCCCACGATGTTGTGCCGAACTAATTAAACCAAACTAATCCCTTCCACCCACACAATGTCCATATCCCTCCATTCTCTGCACATTCATATGCCTATCTAAGAGTCTCTTGAATGCCTCTATCATATTTGCCTCCACCACCACCCTGGGCAGCACATTCCAGGCACCCACCACTCTCTGTGTAAAAAAACTTGCTCCACACATCTCCTTTGAACTTTGAACCCCCGTTACCTTAAATGCATGCCCTCTAGTATTAGACATTTCGACCCTGGGTAAAAGATACCGGCTGTCTACTCCATCTATGCCTCTCGTAATCTTATAAACCTCAATCAGATCTCCCCTCGGCCTCTGCCGTTCCAGAGAAAACAACCCAAGTTTGTCCAAATTCTCCTTATAGTACATGCCCTCTAATCCATGCAGCATCCTGGTAAACCTCTTCTGCACCCTCTCCAGAGCCTCCACATCCTTCCTATAATGGGGTGACCAGAATTGAATACAATACTCCAGATGTGGCCTAACTAGAGTTTTATAAAGCTGCAACGTAACTTCCCGACTCTTGCACTCAGTGCTCGACTAATAAGGGCAAGCATGCCACACGTCTTCCTTACCATTCTATCAACCTGTGCATCCACTTTCAGGGAGCTATGGACTTGGACCCCAAGATCCCTCTGTACATCAACATTGTTACATTAACAGTGTACTGTCCCTTTACATTTGATTTCCCAAACTGCAGCATCTCACATATGGCCAGATTAAATTCCATCTGCCATTTCTCCGCCCATATCTGCCACTGATCTACATCCCACTGTATCCTTTGGCAATCTTCTTCACTATCCACAACACCACCAATCTTTGTATCATCTGCAAACTTACTAACCCACCCAAGTACTTTTTCATCCAGGTCATTTATATCACAAACAGCAGAGATCCCAGTATGGATCCCTGCGGGACACCACTAGTCACAGACCTCCAGCCAGAATAAGTTCCATCGACCACTACCCTCTGTCTTTTATGGACAAGCCAATACTGAATCCAAAATGACCAATTTACCATGGATCCCATGCATCTTAATCTTGTGGATGAGCCTCCCATAAGGGACCTTGTCAAATGCCTTACTGAAGTCCATGTAGACAACATCCACAGCTCTTCCTTCATCAATCACTTTCATCACCTTCTCAAAAAGCTCAATCAAGTTACTAAGACACGATTTGACCTGCACAGAGCCATGCTGACTGTCCCAAATTAGGCCATGGTTTTCCAAATGCTCATAAATCCTATCCCTAAGAATCCTCTCCAGTAGCCTCCCTACCACTGACTTGATATGTACTGTTCTATAGTTTTCAGAATTATCCCCATTTCCCTTCTTGAATAATGCAACAGCATTAGCTACTCACCAGTCCTCCAGAACCTCACCTATGACTGGAGAGGACATGAGGATCTTGGGCAAGGCCCCAGAAATCTCATCTCTTGCCTCTCTCAATAACCTGGGGTATATCCCATCCGGCCCTGGGGACTTATCCACCTTAACCTTCTTTAAGAGACCCGATACTACCTCCTTCTTTATCTCAAAATGCCCTTGCATATTAACACTGATCTCCCGATCGTCCACGTCCTTCTCCCTGGTAAATATTGATGCAAAGTATTCATTTAGGACCTCACCCGCATCCTTCACACCCAAGCACATGTTCCCTCCTTTATCCTTGAGTGGTCCTACCCTCTCCCTCGTTATCCTCTTGTTCTTGATGTATGCATAGAATACTTCAGGATTCTCTTTAATCCTACTTGCCAAGGACTTTTCATGGCCCCTCCTGGCTCTCCTAATTCCCTTCTTGAGTTCTTTTCTAGTTTCTTTATAAAACTTAAGGGCTCTGTTTGATTTTAGCTTCCTATACCTTACATACACTTCCTTTTTCTTCTTGACTAAATTCACCACCTCTCTCGACATCCAAGGTTTCCTTACCTTCCCTTCTTTGTCCTTCCTTCTTACCGGAACAAACCTGTCCTGTACTCTGTTCATTTGGTCTTTAAAAACACCCTCCACATGTCAGATGTGGACGTGCCCAAAAATAGCTGTTCCCAATTAACTCTTCCTAGTTCCTGCCTAATAATTTGCCCTGCTCCAATTTAATACTCTCCCACAAGGTTCATACTTATCTATAGCTATCTGAAAACTTAAGGAGTTGTAGTCATGTTTCCTAACTGTTTTCCCACTCATTTCCCAACAGCAGATCAAATATGGCCCCTCCTCTTGTTGGACTATCTACATACCGATTTAAGAAACACTCCTGGATGCATCTAACAAATTCTGCCCCGTCTAAACCTCTTGCAGTGAGGAAGTCCCAGTCTATATCAAGGAAGTTGAAGTCACCCACAACAACAACGCTATTGTTTTTACATCTTTCCCTAATCTGCCTGCATATCTGCTCCTCAATGTCCTGGTGGCTATTGGGGAGTCTGTAATATAATCCCATCAGAGTGATTGCACCTTTCTTATTTTTGAGTTCTACCCATATAGACTCAGTGGATGGGTCCTCCATTATGTCCCCTCTGAGTGCAGCTGTGATATTGTCCCTGATTAATAGTGCAAATTCCCCCCCCCCTCCCTTTTACTTCCTCCTCTATCTTTTCTAAAACATTGAGATCCTGGAACATTAAGCATCCAGTCCTCTTCCTTTCTCAACCAAGTCTCTGTAATGGCCACGATATCATAGTTCCATTTACTGATCCATGCTCTAAGTTCATCACCCTTACCCCCAATACTCATACATTAAAATAAACACACTTCAACCTGTCTGTCCCATCATGTTTATTATCTTGCTCCTGCCTGTTCTTCCCTGCAGACTTACTGGCCATGCAGACTTACCGGCCATGCAGACTTACCTTCCTCTCAATCCTTCCACTTTCTGACCTGGTGCTCTGGTTCCCATCTGCCTGCCAAACTAGTTTAAACCCTCCTGAGTAGCACTAGCAAACCTCCCAGCCAGGATATTGGTTCCCCTCCAGTTAAGGCAACCTATCCCTCTTGTACAGATCAGCCCTGCCCCAGAAGAGGTTCCAGTGATCCAATAACCTGAAACCCTGCCCCCTACACCAGTGATAGGTGAATAAAATTCATCTGTTCTATTCCTGCCCTGACTAATACATGGCACTGGCAGTAATCCTGGTAGTTTATACCAAATTTCCCCTGCAATTGCTCCAACAAATAACTTTCCTGTTAAATGGAAGACTTTGAGCTGGATTCACAACAATAATTTCTGCTTGCACTGTTTGTTACTAGGTGCAACATTAAGTGTTCTTGTCCTACATCAAGTGCAGAATGTATTGGAAAGAGATCAAAGCTTCTCTTATTCTGCCTGGGCAACATATATGAGCTTTGCATGTTTATGGATATTGTATGTTTTTTTCCCTCTAATTGAGACTTTTGAAGTAGATATTTTTTTCCCCTTTAACCTTGATTTATCCTCGTTAGGAAATACATAAAGGAAGCACATTATAATTAAGTTGATGTGGAAATGAACCCTTGAACCTGCTCTGTCAGCTTTGACACTAGGCCAGCCTTGCTCTTAGTTATGCTGGCCATCAAGGTTGTTAGGATCATTAAAAAGAACATAGAACAGTACAGCACAGGAACAGGCCCTTCAGCCCCTGATGCCAGTTTAAAGTGTATATCTGCCTGCACATGGTCCATATTCCTCCATTCCTTGTCCGTACGTGTTCCTGTCTAAATGCCTCTTAAACGTTGCTGTCATATCTGCTTCTATCACCTCCCCTGGCAGCACGTTCTAGGCATTTACCACTGTGTAAAAAAGCTTCCCTCATAAATCTACTTTAAACTTTCCCCCTCTCACCTTAAACCTATGCCCTCTGTCAAATTCTCAGCTTGTTCTGGGGAAATCATAAAATGTGAATCTGATCAGCAGGTTTGGGGCTTCCATGACTGACAAGAAGTCCCAGACTTGCTTCCACTTAAATGGGTATATGTCGTCAGTTCCAAATAGCATTTACCAGCAAGTTGTGAACCAATCAGTACTGTTTTAATAGCTTAAGTATCTCCTTATGTCCATTGATATTCAAGCCATATGAACTCACAAAAATAGAAGAAATTTAAATACCCATAGCAGATTCACTGCACATGTAACAGTGTTTCAGAGATGGCTACCCCAAAGATTGGGATGAAAATGGGAGCAACAGTCTGAAACTATAATGGTGAACCAAGGTCTGGTAAAGGTTTAAGTTAAGCACACTTTTTATTCTTCATTGCATAAGGAAGCTCGGGGTAGAATTATAAACTTACTCTTATTAAATCTGATCAGAGCTCATGTTAGTTATCAGTTGACAGGAATTCCATTGTCTTTGTAATGAAGTCAAAAATCATAGGAATTTACAACAGGAGGCTATTTAGTCCATCACATCCTGACTGATTTAAAAAAAGCAATTGAGACTTCTACATTTCCTTTCTGCCCTCTACTGAATCAATGAACTTTGAAGTAATCTTTCATTCTCTGCAATCTACATTCCTGCCAGTTAGTAGAAGTGATTAATATCAGCCCCATAGAATTGGCATTCGTACAATTGGATATGTCGATCTATGTTTTTCTTTTATCTCTGCTCTTAAACTTATTGTCTTTATCATATTGGCACTTCGATCTGCAGCATTGATTGAAGCATATTTTGTGTTTTGCATTGTCATTATGGAATGTTGTGGAAGTGGTTGAATGTTCTTCAACACAAGGTAAATGGATAGACAAAGGGGATATCCATCATCATTAAATGATGTGGCTCCAAGAATTTTTCTGGAAAGGCGATGATGAGTGAATTAGTGGAATCACTGAGCAGAGAACTGATTCTTCACATCTCCTGCTGCAAGGCATACAGGGGAAACTGACCACTGCTGCAGATCTCCAAGTGCTCTTCTGTTAAATTTTAGTTGCAATAGTGAAGTTGCTTTGCTGGTCAGAACTGGTAAACAGTATCAGATACCTATCTAATGTAGCTCTTTTAGGGTGATGCAGCTAATGATCTCTATAGAAGCCAGGGCTAAAGAAGAAAGTGTGTTAATAGCCACTGGCAAATGATGTTCCTTTGGTCATGCAGGAAGCTGGCTCTCATGCTGAAGGTTCCATATGGGGACATTAGAGACAAACTGCAACCTATTGCAGAGAGAACTGGGACCAAGAGTAAAGTTTTTTTCCCCCTTTGGTATGGAACATTAGGCCTCCTATGCCCTGGGCTTTGAAAGCTTAGCCCAACTATTTGTCAGAGTATTGAGAATTGTTTCTGCATGTTCTCAATGGTGGTCTCCTGGCTCCCAATACCTTGCTTCCAGATGCTAGACAGCTGTTGTTTCCTGTCAGCTTTGCTAGGGAGACTGATGACAAGGTACATGGGTTTAAATTTTTCTGTGGTTTTCCACAGTGGATTTGTTGATGAGTTTCCATCTTCCTTATGCTCTGCCAGCATGACTCTAGCCCTCAGTTTTGTTGATCCCTGTACTCAAATAAACTGCCTTTTTTTAATACTTTAACAGTTCTTTAGGAATGTGGTATTTTCTAGACGTATTCCTTTTCACCTTCTAACAGTAGGTTCATTTTAGGGCTGGCCCAAAAAGGGCCTAAACATAATTGAAGAAAATGAATTTTTTTTGTTCTAATTGTATTCTTTCTTGTATTTTGAATAAGTACTTTGTGTCAGTCTTCACTATGGAAGACACCAGCAACATGCCAGAAATTCGAGAGAGTCAGGGGACAGAAGTGAGTGTAGTTGCTATTACTAAGGAGAAGGTGCTTGGGAAACTGAAAGGTCTAAAGGTAGATAAGTCACCTGGACCAGATGGACTGCACCCCAGGGTTCTGAAAGAGGTAGCTGAAGAGATTGTGGCGGCATTAGTAGTGATCTTTCAAGAATCACTAGAGTCAGGAATGGTCCCAGAGGACTGGGAAATCACAAATGTCACTCCATTCTTTAAGAAGGGAGAGAGGCAAAAGACAGGAAATTATAGGCCAGTTAGTCTGACTTCAGTGGTTGGTAAGATGTTAGAGTCCATTATTAAGAATGAGGTTCCAGGGTGCTTGGAAGCTCATGATAAAACAGGCCAAAATCAGCATGGTTTCCTTAAGGGGAGATCTTGTCTGACAAATCTGTTGGAATTCTTTGAGGAAGTAACAGGCAGGATAGACAAAGGAGATCAATGGATGTTGTTTGCTTGGATTTTCAGAAGGCCTTTGACAAGGTGCTGCACATGAGGCTGCTAAACAAGATAGGAGCCCATGGTATTACAGGAAAGGTACTAGCATGATAGAAGATTGGCTGACTGGCAGAAGGCAAAGAGTGGGAATAAAGGGGTCCTCTCCTGGTTGGCTGCCAGTCACTACACAGGTGTTCCGCAGGGGTTGGTGTTGGGTCTGCTACATTTCACGTTGTATGTAATGACCTGGATGACAGAATTGATGGCTTTGTGGCCAAGTTTGGATACAAAGATAGGTGCAGGCGCAGTAATGTTGAGGACGCAGGGAGTCTGCAGGAGGACGCAGGGAGTCTGCAGAAGGACTTGGACAGGTTGGGAGAATGGCAGATGGAATACAGTGTAGGGAAGTGTATGGTCATGCACTTTGGTAGAAGGAATAAAGGTGTAGACTATTTTCTAAACAGGGAGCGAATTCAGAAATCGGAGGTGCAGAGAGTCTTGGGAGTCCTAGTGCAGGATTCCCTAAAGGTTAACCTGCAGGTTGAGTCGGTAGTAAGGAAAGTAAATGTAATGTTAGCATTCATTTTGAGAGGACTAGAATATAAAAGCAAGGATGTAATGCTGAGGCTTTATAAGGCATTGGTCAGACCTCATTTGGAGTATTGTGAGCAGTTTTGGGCCCCATATCTAAGGAAGGATGTACTGACATTGGAGAGGGTCCAGAGGAGGTTTACAAGAATGATCCCGGGAACGAAAGCATTAACATATGAGGAGCGTTTGATGGCTCTGGGCCTGTACTCTCTGGAGTTTAGAAGGATGAGGGGGGGATCTCGTTGAAACCTATCGAATATTGAAAGGCCTGGATAGAGTGGACATGGAGAGGATGTTTCCAGTAGTGGGAGAGTCTTGGACCAGAGGGCACAGACTCAGAATAGAAGGACGTCCCTTTAGAACAGAGATGAGGAGGAGTTTCTTTAGCCAGAGGGTGGTGAATCTGTGGAATTCATTGCCACAGACGGCTGTGGAGGCCAAGTCATTGGGTATATTTAAAGCGGAGGTTGATAGGTTCTTGACTAGTAAGGGCATCAAAGGTTACGGGTAGAAGGCAGGAGAATGGGGTTGAGAGGGAGAAGTAAATCAGTCATGATCAAATGGCAGAGCAGAGTCAAAGGACCAAATGGCCTAATTCTGCTTCTATGTCTTATGGTCTAAAAATTGTGTATAATTTATGTTTGATTTATGTTTTTCTTGTGAATACTGCTTATATGATGCTATGTGCCTGTGATGCTGCTGCAAGTAAGTTTTTCATTGCACCTGTGCATACATATACTTGTGCAGATGACAATAAATGACTTTGACTTTAACTTTAAAAGTAGGAGCAACAATAGTCCAGAGAGCCTGTTGACCCTGTTTTGCATTAAGACTATGGCTGATCTGATATTTGGCTTCACTGCAATCACAAATGTATTATGTGCATTTTATGATTCTGGCATTAAAGAGCATGACTAAAATGTGAAATATGTAATGCATATTACCATCTCTAGAGACTATCCTATTGGAGATGAAATGCAATCTTAGCTGAAACATATAAGATTCTGAGGAGGTTTAACCAATGAGTGTACTTCCTCTAGAACTAGGGTGCATAGGTTTAAGATAAAACGTCAGCTACTTAAAATTGAGATGAGGAAGAATTTCTTCTCTCAGAGTGCTATGATAATTTGAAGCATAAACTTGATTGAATTATTAATCCTTGGGCTGCCTTCAGATCTCACTTTGGGATCTTTCTGCAAGAAAGGTGTACAAGATGATAAGAGGCATAGATCAAGTGGACAGTCAGAGACTTTTTCCCAGGTCGACAATGGCTAACACGAGGGGACATAATTTTAAGGTGATTGGAGGAAGGTATAAGGGGGATGTCAGGGATAAGTTTTTTACACAGAGAGTGGTGGGTGTGTGGAATGCACTGCCAGCAGAGGTTGTGGGGGCAGATTCATAAGGGACATTTGAGAGACTCTTAGATAGACACATGAATGATAGAAAAATAGGGGGCTATGTGGGAGGGAAGGGTTAGATAGATATTAGAGCAGGATAAGATGTCGGCACAACATTGTGGGCCGAAGGGCCTGTACTGTGCTGTAGTGTTCTACGTTCTAACTGCAATTCTGTGTGCTGTGAAAATAAACGGCCTCCTTATTAAAGTTAAGCCCATCTTTCTAACGTTTATGTTTAGGTTGCAGAAAAGATTGGCTATCCAGTAATGATTAAAGCATCTGAAGGCGGTGGAGGAAAAGGGATTCGCAAGGTTGAGAGTGCAGATGACTTTCCCAACCTTTTCCGACAAGTGAGTTAGTCCTTGTACATGTTAATGTTGTATAACTTGTGTGTTGTAGTTGCTGTAAAGATTGTGGTTTTCTGTTTTGAATATGTAACCACATACTACCTGAAACACTGAAATAGGCAGAAATGAGAATTTAAGAAGGAATGCCATTCTGGAATTTAATGTTTTGACTGAAATGTCTCTTTAATCTTGCTGAGGGAGTTAAGTTTGAAGAGTTTGATGTGGTGCAGATATTATCACATTGGGATCATATACAAACCGGGCCTCTAATATTTCCATCTTGCTGTCAAGATTTATATCATTACATTCCAATTCTAGACAGATAAATGAAGTAGGTTGTCAAAACTCTGTCAATAAAAAACCTACATCCTTTAAAAGATTTTCCTGGTCAAATTATGGTGAAATATCTCTACCTCAGTCACAGCACAAATACCACTCTGATTGTTACCATCCTATCCATTTGGATGCAGACTTTAATATCTCAGTTATCTCTTTTCTTTCTTTGAAGGTGATGCAGGGATGTTGTTCCATTGTTCAACTCTCTTGTGTAATTTAACTTTTCTACTTGTGTAAGGCTAGATCAGTGCTTTGTAAAGTTGCTTAATTCATAGATAAAGGAAAAAGATTTGGCTTGTGTGTTAATAATATCCAGCTTTCAGTTCCTCCATTGTGTTTATGCTGCCAGCCTACTTTGTTGGTGCTTCATCTTGGATGACTGTTTTTCTTCATCTTAGTGCTGGGGAAATTGCATTAGAGACTGACTGTATGTTCATTTAACAAGTCCATTTCTCTCACTAATAAATGTCTTTGGGTGAGTTAGACTGTTTACAATTTCACTGTCTTGTTTGATGCTGAGCATTTCTGCTTCAGATACAATGTGCTGTCCACCATAAAACCTACTTACTTCTGCATCTGTAACATGACCCACATCTCAGCTCATCATTTTCTGGAACCTTCATTGCCATGTCACCTCCAAATGTCATTTCTATTCCTATCTGATTGTTTTCTTATTTCATTATCTCTATAAACTTCAGCTTAAGCAGTCTCTGCTGGTCAAATCCCGTAACCTTGTCTGCCGACTCATCAGCCATTCCACTATGTCCTCTATTGACTCCTGTTCTCCCAGCTCTCAAATTTAAAATTCACATCTTTTTTTTTCATATATCATTCCCTGCAGCCTTAACCCTTCTGCATCGTACCTGCTTCAGCTCTATCATTGGCAATTGTGCCTTTAGGTTGCCACCCACTGTTATGCCGAGTTTGCACTAATATTAGAGACACACTCCTGACAACTGGCAAAAGGCATATTTTATTCAAATTCTTAATTACTAAGACAAAGTACAGGCACTCACAGCTTGCACAGTATTCTACCTGTCATAAACACAGCATGATCAAACCCTCTCAGGTTTGTGGTTTCCCTTTGTTCCCTGATCCCTAGACCCGGGGTTCTTCCTCTCTGAGTGTTAGTCCTAGGTTCTCACACTGATCCCAGGTTCTCGTGTTGTTCCAGGTTCTCATGTTTGGTAAGGAGTTGAATCCTGTTTCCCAGACCCATTTGTCTCCTGCTCCTTCTGTTCTCCTCCAATAACACAGTACAACGTCAATATTCCAGTTAAAGTCCAACCCATTGTGTCCCGTTGCAGCTGGACTACTATTTGTTAGACCACCGCCTACATTTCCCACTTCACCGTATGGTATTCTAGTTATTGGTTCTGAGCCAATCAAGTATAGAAGAGCATGGAATGGATCACTCCTGAGAGTTTTCCCACATGGGTTTCATGACTAAGTCTCAGCAGATGGGTATTTCACTGTCTTAACCTAGACCCCTAGTTATCTCTTATTAACATAATAACAACTAGCTCTTCTGCCTGCTGTTGAGGCCTTGGATACCAAGGAAGATGTTTCAGAGTGGAGCCATTTTTTTCTTACCTCCCAATAACCAGATGGCTGATATCTAATTGCTTTCAATTTATTATGTCTATGAGACCTTGAGTCTCAGCAAAGCCAGGCAACTCCCCAATGAGAATAACGAGAATGAAAAATTGTTACTTTACAGCATTGTTTCTATATTTCATGAAGGTCTAGTTTCAATTTGTAGTAACATCTATTTCACAGTTTAATTATCACCGATGGATTCTCAAAGCAATTCCTGATTCATAATTGTGTGGTCAATCAATCAAAACCCAGAGATTTACTCTTTCAATTAAGTTGACATTAATCTCCTTATAATTTCTTAGCATTCTCAAAGAACTTCACAGACTATTAACCATCCCTTTATGTGGCAACCTCCAAAAATTATTTAAACTGAAAACACTCCATTCTTCTGTTCTGGAATGGTGTTTTTTTAACCCTTTAACTGCTACACTATCTACCATTCTTGTATGTTTTCTAACTTCCTTTAAATTCCACCTCTGTCAAGGATTTTGGTCATAGTCCTGATTCCATTTCTTCACCTTGGGTCTAATTTTTTTTTGTGGGGGGTGATTCTATCATTCAACTGCTTTAGGATGATTTTCTTTGTTGAAGTCACTACATAAATGTATATTTCTGCTATTATTTCGGTGTGCCTCATTCTCTTACAACATGCAAAATTCTCAGGGGACAACTTTTAATAGTGCTCGTACAACTATCTTTACACTGTTTTAGCTGAACCACCAGCTCTACAGCCTCAAAACTTATCCTTCCAGCTTGGAGGATCCTTGCATGCCCTTACAAAAGAGTTTTCCTGTGGACTTGATTAAAGTTGTTATTCAGCGACTTAGCACTGTTGACTTCCCAGACTTACCCTACAGAAGCTCTGGGATCCATGAACTCCAATTTGGTAATAGCTGATCCAAGTTCGTAAATGTTGGCAAACTATTCATCGGTGGAACATGGGTCCAGCCTTTCCAGTGGAAAGAATTGAATATCAACAAAAAAAAACTCTTTTGTTCTTTTTTTACCTACTTAGACTAGTTATCTTGAGTAAACTGGTTTTGCTTCTGCCAGCAGCCCAGCAAACTTTTTACTACTGATGTTTTGCTACCTACCAGGATAACTGATTAACTATATCTGAATGCAGATTTGAATATCTGTAGGCTCACATTATTTCCCTCACATCTTTCGATAAATATCACTGGACCACAAATTAGTAAACTCATTTGAATGCTAACCACATAATTGTGCTCCAATAATGACACAAAAAATTCTGCAGATGCTGGGCTTATCTGGAGCAATACACAAAAAGTGCTGGAGGAACTCAGCAGGTCAGTCGACGTCGACGTTAAATAAACAGTCGATGTTTTGGGCCGAGACCTTCATCAGGACTGGAAAGGAAGAGGGCAGAAGCCAGAATAAGAAGGTGGGGGGAGGGGGAGGAGCACACGTAGGCAGGTGATAGGTGAGTTCAGGGGATAGGCGAGTCCAGGTGAGAGGGGGAAGGTAGGTGGGTGGGGGAGGGGGGACGGAAGATGTAATAAGCTGAGAAGTGATAGGTAGAAGACGCAAAGGGCTGAAGAAGGAGGAATCCAGTAGGAGAGGGCAGTGGACCATGGAATAAAGTATAAAATAAGATCTCTTTATTAGTCACATGTGCATCGAAACATGTAGTGAAATGCATCTCTGTGTAGAGTGTTCTGGGGGCAGCCCGCAAGTGTCGCCATGCTTCCGGTGCCAACATAGCATGCCCACAACTTCCTAACCCATATGTCTTTGGAATGTGGGAGGAAACCGGAGCAATCGGAGGAAACCCATGCAGATACGGGGAGAACGTACAAACTCCTTACAGACAGTGGCCGGAATTGAACACGGGTTGCTGGCGCTGTAAAGCATTACGCTAACTGCTAGGGGAGGGAAGGAGAGGAGATGGGCAGCTCATCAAGGTGGGGGAAGGGAGCCATAGGAATAAGGGAAGACAAAGGAGAGGGGGGGAGTGGGAAGAAACAGAAGGGGTGGGGTTACCGGAAGTTAGAGAAATCGATGATGAGGCCATCAGGTTGGAGACTCCCAAGGTGGAATATGAGGTGTTGTTCTTCCAACCTGCATCTGGCTTCAGCGTGGCAGTACTGTCCTCTTCCTTTCCAGTCCTGATGAAGGGTCTCAGCCCAAAACGTCGACTGTTTATTTCCCTCCATGGATGCCGCCTGACCTGCTGAGTTCCTCCAGCACTTGTTGTGAAGTGCTCCTTGTTCAAATTTTCTCTCCTTTCCTCCATAATGTACAAAGTGTATGTAGTTCTGTTCATGAGTGCAGCAGTTTGGGTACCTTACTCAAGTAAATGAACCCAGGTAAAGATTGCTTACACCAAGTAACGGAACTATTCCTTGTAGGAGTTGTGCTGCATTCTGACCTTAAATAATCATCTTGTAATGGTGCTGAAATAAACTATGGCAAGGATTGAATATCTTTAAACTGGAATCATTCCATGTTTCTCATTCTCTAGGTTCAGACTGAGGTTCCTGGCTCTCCGATTTTCATCATGCAAATGGCCCAGCATGCACGGCACCTGGAAGTACAAATTCTAGCAGACCAATATGGTAATGCAATCTCGTTGTTTGGACGTGACTGTTCCATTCAACGCAGGCACCAGAAAATCATTGAGGAAGCCCCTGCAACTATTGCCCCTCAGTCGGTGATTGAGTATATGGAACAGGTGAATGGCATTTTGGGAAGGGAGTTGGCGGATCTCCACTCCAATCATTTTACAACAGTAAATTTTGCAGTGATGTCTTTAGAGGTTATAGTTAATAAGTAAACAGTTCTGTAACGCCGGTTCTCAGTATACCTTGAGAACAGATCATTACCCTCAATATTGTGGTGCTTGGATACTCTGGTAAATTCATTTTTTTGAACATTGTCCAAGCTTTTGTAGTTAGTAGCAAATAATCAGTGCTAGTTCTTCTTTCCATAATTGGCTACAGGCTTTCCACTGGGCCTTTGAACTACACGCTTTGTCAATTATTTACAAGGGATCTAGGACACTTTTAAAATGAGCAATCAGCTGTTTATGTACTGAACCAATCAGACTGAAGAAGAGGCATGCAATCTAAATCACAGGATGTGTAAATTGGAATACGATCACAATTAATTTGATGCCAGATCAAGTACATAGAGTGAAAACAGGCAAAAAGTGATCAGAAGCAACACAAACATGATATATATTTTTTAAAAATCTCTAAGAATTAAAATCTGAAGGAGTGAGATTCCATACTTGTAAATGAAAATCACAAAATGCAGATGCTGGAAATCTGAAACAAAAACAGAAAAAAACTGGAAACACTAATCAGGTTGGGCAGCATCCGTAGGAAGAGAAACAGTTTAACATCTCAGGTCTAAGACCCTTCATCAGAACAGCTGAAGAGGGAAAAAAATATCATTTAAAGTTGTAGAGAAGGTGGGGGGATGGATG
Source organism: Pristis pectinata (assembly GCF_009764475.1). NCBI lineage: Eukaryota > Metazoa > Chordata > Chondrichthyes > Rhinopristiformes > Pristidae > Pristis > Pristis pectinata. The sequence goes on from NC_067421.1 coordinate 34,504,526, forward strand.
GATAGGACAAAGGAATATCTACAATAGGTTGAGGCTAGGATTTCTGTCAGGATGAGTTGTTAGTAGGATAGTTAAAGGGTGACAAAGAAGTATGACATGTTGCAAATAGCAGGTGTGCTAATAGAGAGGGTGAGAAAAACTGAGCCAATATCATAAATGACTGACTTCCCGGAGAAGTGACCAGTTCTGATATAGATAGAGAAAGCAGGTTATCAGAAGTTGGAGAATTTGCTATTGCTTCCAACTTTTCTTCAACTTCTGATAACTCGTGTTCTCTATGTCAGAAAAGGTCGTTACTGCTCTAAGTTACCTGTCAGTGATAATGGCTCAGATTTTTTCCTTCTTCCATTTGCACACCCTGAGCAGCTCTTTGCAACACACTTGTTAGTCACCCTTTAACTGCCCCCACTAGTAACTCATCCTCACAGTAGACCTAATCTCAACAGCTGATACAACAGCAGCATTGAAATATTCAATGGGCAGAGAGCTAATATTATTGAGATGCAAAGTGATTGGGTCCAGATAGATTAGAACTAAATGTATTGGTATTGGTTTATTATTGTCACTTGTACCGAGGTACAGTGAAAAGCTTGTCTTACAAACCTAGACACAAGAGACTGCAGATACTGGAAACTGGAGCAAAAAACAAGCTGCTGGAGGAATTCAGCAGGTAAGGCAGCATCTGTAGAGGGAACTGGACAGTTGATGTTTCTGGTCAGGACCTTCATCTGGATGCCCAGATTAGAACTAAAGGTTATCAGGTAAAACAGTAAATGAGCAATGGGAGGCATTCAAAGAGGAGAATGTTCAGGTACAGACTATGTGCTAAAAAAGTAAACTGTATGCAGTGCAGTGGGGAAAATGTAGGGAGTGGGATTATCTAGAACTTCCTCCAAGAGTTGACAGATACAAGAAACTGAATGGTCTTCTGTTCTGCTGCATCTTTCTGTGATTCCAAGAAATATTTAACGATTTACTAGGATCACTAAATTAAAGCTGATATTTTTCTAACTCATGGTTTTCCAGTATGCAGTGCGAATTGCCAAAATGGTTGCATATGTCAGTGCAGGAACTGTAGAATACCTCTACAGTCCAGATGGCACTTTCTACTTCCTGGAACTCAATCCTCGCCTACAAGTGGAGCATCCCTGCACAGAGATGATAGCAGATGTCAACTTGCCTGCTGCCCAGTTACAGGTATCATCTGGAACAAGTTAAAATGCAACTTTTGGGTCTATGATGTTGGTCACGAGCATTGGAAATTATATTGTGGAATCTAAAATGTTCAATTCTCTGAACACCAGTTTAATGAATCACTAATATATGGCCACATATTTTAAGATATAAAAAAATGAAAGAATATGTGTGCTAAACAATACAATGGTTTTGTTGTACATAATTGTGGTGTCAGACAGGCCAGGTACAATGTAGGCAAGTAGAAAAACAAAGCACATTCTGTTCTGCTTTCACCAATGTGCTAATTCTGAAGAATAATCTCCTGAACCAGTGTAATATTTTGTTTTTCTGTTTCCCATTTTCTTACATCTCACGTTAACTGCTGCTGGGTTTTGGCAACTGGAAACTCAAGATTACCTATGCACTAAAGAAGTGACCTGAATGAAGGTCACTTTAATTCTCCATCCCACTTCCACCCTTATCTCTGTCTTTGGCCTCTTACGCTGTTCTAGAAAAGCCCAACACAAGTTTGAGGAATAGTGCCTCATCTTTCAACATACTATAGCCTTAGTATTTAACATACTATAGCCTTAGTATTTAACATTACATTAAACAATTTCAGATAACCGGGCTTTCCAATTTGTATCAAAAACTAGTTACTTCTGATGAAAGATCAACAACATGTAGTATTAACTCAGTTTCTCTAAGGTCCCATGGACAATGGTTTCATCTTTCTCTCCTTGCTGCCTGACCTCTGTTTCCAGCATTCTTAGTCTGTATTTCAGATTTCCTGTTAGTGTTTTGTATTTCATAGCTTCAACATTATTTTTTGTTTCTTTCTTTCTCCTCCTCTGTTTTCGTCAATCTCCTATTTACACTGACTGCAGACAGACCAGTTATGATTAACAAACCCCCACCACCCTCTCTCAGCCAGCACCACCACCACTTGTGCCATTCATTCACAGTCGTTCCCTTCACCCTTCCTCCCACATTCCATCTTAAAACAGGTTTGATTTTTAACTTTTATTAGTTCTGATAAGATATCATCAATCTGAAGCATTTCCTGGTTCTTATTCCATCGATGTTACCTCATCTGCCGAACATTTCAGTCATTTTCTGTTTTTATTTCAAGTTTCTCCAATTTGTTGAAATCTTAACAGTTGTATATTGGGTCGATAATGAAATATGTTGAGATTGCGTAAAGTTGTTTCATTTCCAGTGGAAAAGTAACAGTTGTAAAATTGGTTTGGGATGAATTTGAATATACATCTTTGATATGAAAAAGTGGTTAAGTTTCATTGTTTAACGTTACCTGAACTAAACTACTGCTATAGCTGTTTTCAGGTTTGAGAAGTTAAAACAGAAACAATGAAAATGCCTGAGACTTGGTGCAACTTTGAGTTACTAATTCTTTTTGTGTTGCTGTTGAGGTCGCTATGGGGATTCCCTTGCACCGAATTAAGGATGTCCGAGTTCTGTATGGAGAATCTCCTTGGGCTGACTCACCAATCAACTTTGAGGAGCCAGTAAATACTCCAAGGCCCAGAGGTCATGTTATTGCTGCCAGGATCACAAGTGAAAACCCTGATGAGGTACAACTTAAGTGCATTTTTTTTAATCCATCTGTAATTATTTTTTTAATGTGAACTTTTTCTTTTAAACTCTTTACAGCCAAGTGTTCCATTAATCTTTTTATAATCATTCTAATACTTCGCCCTAGAAATGAAAGAAACTTAAAAGTGTCATTCAAGATGCAAGTTACATATCCATTGCTTTGTCACATGTTTAAAGTTGGGGAAGGTGGCCCTTCTTGACTGATACTCATGAAGATACAGATCTGTTCACTGGCTTCCCCTCACCAATGTGGTTATTATGATTGATTTGTTCTCTTAATTACTTAGTGTAAATGATAATCCAGAAGACTCAAAGAGTTTGCTGCAAGTTTACTGTTATTGATACTTCATCTCAGCCACTTTGTGCTGCGGCCAATATTCATCCCTCTGAAAGTTAAACAGCTTCTTGTAGGCCATTAGCTGAAACCTCTTCTACCCCAAGACATGACTGAGCCAAAGTAATGATACCTGAAGAAATAAGTAACTTAGAACAACTGCATCAGCATCAGTAAGGCAGTGAACTAGTATTAAAGTACAGATAGAAGATGACCAGTAGCCCAAAATTCGATGTTAACAGATTCTTTTATTTTTTCTGGAAATACTGTGGATTAGCATCTGCCTCTTGACTGAAAAATCTGTCGACTGGGATTTGACAGCTCTCATTGAAAATGGATCAATAATAGAATACCTCGATGAAATTTTCATATTCTGCTTGACAGTGGTAAATGATCATCCCCAAAATAACTGCATCTTGTAACTTTCCTTTCCTCTTTTCTCTCATCCAGGGATTTAAGCCTAGCTCAGGAACAGTCCAGGAGTTGAACTTCCGTAGCAATAAAAATGTCTGGGGATACTTCAGTGTGGCAGCAGCCGGCGGGCTGCATGAGTTTGCTGATTCCCAGTTTGGCCACTGTTTCTCCTGGGGAGAAAACCGTGAGGAAGCTATCTCGTTAGTACCAATTATATTATACTGTTATTCAGTTACATCGAGAGCATGTGCAAAGATGTTTTCCATTTAAGCCATGTATATATTGATGTTGAACATGGAAGTTATTCTCATTATTGCTTGAAGTGACTTCTGTATACTGCAGTTAATGGACTGGAGTGTACAAGGAAGAAGTTGGTTGAATTTTGTCCACCACAGGTGTTAAGGGATACAGCATTTGCCTGTTTTACTTGTCCAGTGTTTATCTTGCAGTTCAAGGATTGTTTTTTCCCCCTTTTTCCTTTTTTGAACATACAAACATTCAGAGTTAGAACCAGCGGTAGACCACTCAGACACTCATGTTTGTTTGCTCTGATATTTTTAAGATCCTGGTTGATTTGGCACGGTAGCATAGCGGTTAGCGCTACGCTATTACAGTGCCAGCGATCGGGGTTCGATCCCCGTCACTGTCTGTAACGAGTTTGTGCGTTCTCCCGTGTCTGCGTGGGTTTCCTCCGGGTGCTCCGGTTTCCTCCCACATTCTAAAGACGTATGGGTAGGTTAATTTGGGGGTTTAAAATGGGCTGCGCGGACTCGTTGGGCCGGAAGGTCCTGTTACCACACTGTAAATAAAATTTTAAAAAAAATTAAAATCTCAATTTCACATTCCAGACAACCTGCCATAATGTTTAACCCCTCCCCCCTTGTTTAAAAAAGAATACATCTATTTCTGCCTTAAAAATATTTAAAGGCTTTGCTTCCAATAGCTTTTGAGGAAGGGAGTTCCAAAGGCTTATGGCCCCCTGCGAAAAAGAAAAAAAGTCACATTATCTCTATCTTAAACGGATAAACCCTTATTTTTAAACAATAACCACTAATTCTAGATTTCCCAGAAGAGAAAACATTTTCCTCACATCCACCCTGTCTAAGTCCCTCAGGTTCTAATATGTTTCGATTGAGTTTTCTGTTACCCTTTCAAATTTCAGTGGATGTAATCTTACCCTGTCAGTCTTTCCTCATGAGAGAACCCATCCATTACAGATATTAGTTTAGTAAACTTTCTCTGAACTGCTATCAATGCATTAATATCTTTTCTTAAACAACGAAACTAATAGTGTACGTAAGATAAGATATCTTTATTAGTCACACGTACATTGAAACACACAGTGAACTACATCTTTTGCGTAGAGTGTGCTGGGGGCAGCCCGCAAGTGTCGCCACACTTCCAGCGCCAAAATAGCATGCCCACAACTTCCTAACCCGTACGCCTTTGGGATATGGGAGGAAACCAGAGCACCCGGAGGCAACCCGTGCAGACATGGGGAGAGCGTACAAACTCCTTACAGACAGCGGCCGGAATTGAACCCAGGTCACTGGCGCTGTAAAACGTTGTGCTAACCGCTACACTACTGTGCCTGCCCTATAGTACTCCAGATGAGGTCTTGCTAATGCCTTGTATAACTGAAACATAACCTTTAACTCTTCTGCTTTCATTCAACCCTTTCTATGATTAACAAGCCCATCTCATCTTCTCTTTAGCATGTTGAACCCTTGGTATTCATGATTAAGTTCAATGATTTCAGACCATCATCCTCTCCTATGTGTCAAAGTTGGTCAATTCTAATGTCAGGTGATCCACTGCAACAGTGACTTTGTTTTATTTACTCTGCAGATGCTACCAGATCTGCTGGCCATTTATAGAACAATTTCTTTAGCTTGAATTCTCTAGCAGCTATTGTGTTTTGCATCTCATAGTTTCAAGCTTTTTTTCCCCCATTGTCCTCGTTCATTCCCTGCTATTTACATTGCCCTATGGAGAATTAACAAACATTCATCACTCTCTGAGGTGGCACCAACAGCATTTGTGTCACCTGGACAACCTTGGTCTGTAGCCTATCACAGACATTATCTGGGTTCTCTACAACCCCCCTGCACTCACCCCCTTCCTTTTCTCTGTAACTTATAACAAACTTCTTTTCCCACTTTCCCAATCCATGTAGAATGCTGGAAGTAGGTGCTGTGAAAACAGTTGCATTTGTGCGAGTGGACCTTCACAAAAGCACAATGACAAACAAAGGATAATAATAACAACGAGGAGGAATAAAATGGAGTAGGCAATAGAAGTTGGTCTGATGTAAAATGAGCTAGGTTTACCCCATTTCATACAGGCCTTTACATTTGGCAGAATGAGTCCTTAGTTGATAGTCATTAGGTTTTCCCATGGGATGGAGGGACAATGTACCAAGTTATTACAATACTCAGTCCCTTTGATTGTAAGACTCCCCCTTAGTCAGCATCTTGATTATATAGTGAGATCATAACACTGGGACAAGGATGATTGCGACTTAAAAGTATAAATAACCTGAACAGATCAGTTTTGGGCATTTGGAGGAACTAAAATAAACCTCCTATCAAGGAATTAGTAGTACAATGCAATTTGATGTGGTATTGATTCTAACTTTCCTCTTAGGAATATGGTTTTAGCTCTTAAAGAACTCTCAATCCGAGGGGACTTTAGAACTACAGTTGAGTATTTGATAAAGCTTCTGGAAACGGAGAGTTTTCAATGTAACACCATTGATACTAGCTGGCTTGACCACCTCATTGCAGACAAAATTCAGGTAATGATATCACATGATTTGTGGATGTGAGTGAGAAAATGAAATTTGGGAAAGTTGGATAAGATTCAGTCTCCGTCAGTTTTTATAAGCATTGGATGCTAGCTTAAATTCAAGTTAATTCATAATAAGGTACAAATAAATGTGTATTAGCGTGGAAAAAAGGGGGGGGGGCAAGAGAATTGAATGCATGCATTGAATTCATGTGATGCATTTACATCCTTTGGGCATCCCAAAGTGTGTTACTGCCAATTAAATACCTTTGAAATGTGATTATTAATTTAATATAAGATACACAGCTGTCCATTGCACATAACATGGCCCCATGTCCAGTTAACATGATTTTTAGTGCCATTTCTTTTAAATAAATATTAAATAAATAGATAACTATTGACAGGACACTGAAGATAACTCCCTTACTCCTCATATCCATTTGAGAGGGCAGACACCTTCTCAAAACATAGTTCCTCTTATACTGTAATAGTACCCTGGAGTGTTTGTCTGGATTTTTGTACCCAGGTCTATGGAGTGCAGCTTGATCTCATCACCTTTTGACTTAGAGGCATGGTGTTACCAACTGAGCTGCAGCTTATGAACTGCATTCTCCATAAACATAGAAGGTCAACACTGCAAGCTGCAACATGTACTTGGATAATGTATCATTGCATATTGTAAAGGAATTGGCCCAAATGGAGTTATCCTGATCTTGGTTGTACATTAAGAGAGGTTGCCAAGGAAATTGTGAGAGAGACCCTGGCACAAACATGGGAAAATCAGAGAATAAATCAACCCAGCTTGATCTACAGACTATGAAAATAAAAAAAAGCACAAATGCTGAAAATTGGAGATAAAAACAGAAAACATTCAGTAGGTTAGGCAGCATTTGCAGAAAGAGAAACAGAGTTAATGTTTCATTTTGAAAGACCCTTTATCAAAACTGAGAAAGCAAACAAGTTTGTTTTAAACTGCAGAGAGGGTGGGCTTGGGATGGATAGAACAATGGAATATTGTTCTGATGATGAGGACAGGTTTGCATGGTGATAAAAAGCTGATGAAGCTTTCTGGTTGATAGAGTAATGTGGGAAGTTAGAGAGAAAGAAAACAAAGGGACACGTAAAAGCTGTGAAATACAGGTCAGAGCTGTAGGGAAATTCCCAGCAGATTAGGCATTTTCAGTTGAGAGAGAATGTCTAAGTAGATATTACAGATGTAGAACTGGCCAGTTCTGATACAAACAGAGAAAGTGAATGCTCAAGATTGCTGAATTCGACAATGCGTCTCAAAGGCTGCAACATATCCGGATGCAAAATGAGGTGGTGTTCCTCAAGTTTACATTGAGCCTTGTTATAGTAGTGTGGGAAGCCAGTGTCAGTAGACAGGTTAGTGTGGGAGTGGTTTGGTGAATTAAGTTGAGAAGTAACTGGAAGCTCAGGGTCGCACTGTGACTGAAAGAAGGTCACCCAATCTGTGTTTGACCAGATGTTTGAAAGAAAATTTCCTCCAGAAACTGATTCTTGATTCACACAGATTGGAATGAGAATTCATTGGGAATAAGCCTCCAATAAAAAAACACAGTTTACTGGTTTAGTAGTATCTAATTCAAGTACCACGTGAGGGAAATGGAAGCATTACTGGCATACCAGAGAATGCTCTTCTGAGATTGTAGATAAAGTCATTTTTGAACAGAAAGGAGGTAATTCACTCTCACTTTGATACTCTTGATCCACTAGCAGGTGCTAGAAGTGTGTTTGATTGCCTCAGGAACAAAAATCAGCACATTACTATGCATAATTTTATGTAATGAATAATACTAATTTTTACCAAGGAAATAATTTATGTCTTAATTTTTCTAGGCAGAGAGGCCAGATACAATACTTGGAGTGATATGTGGTGCTTTACATGTGGCAGATTCAGCCTTTCAAACAAGCATGACCAATTTCCTGCACTCTCTGGAAAGGTAAGTTTTTGAGGAATGAGAAGATTTTGTAGGTCAGGTAGATGAGTGGAAATCCCATTGATAAATACAGAGCAGTAATGTGGAAAAACCGAGCAATTCAGGGCATGAATATCCCAGGGAAGACTTCTTTAAAAGGGCATATACTGCATACATTAATTGTAATTCCCAGGGTTGGAAGTAACTGGAATAAAAGCAAACCTGCTTGTCACTGTTGAACTTTGATATTTGTTATAGCTTCTTTTGACCATCGTTCCCCTAATACGCAATCAATTTCCTTGTTCTTTTTAAAAGTTGTATTGCATCATTTATGCAAGTGGCCCAAATAACTTGTGCAAATTTCACAATCATATTGCATAATGTATTGCAACATACTATTTATTTTTGAGAAGCAGATAATCTATTTTTTAAACAAGAGGCCAAGAAGTGCTTTGCAAAAATAATGGGTTGAGAATTGACCTATTACTTTTAAATTTTGCAATACTTTGGTAGGGATGCTGCAGTAGCCTTCTGAAATCAAAATGAATCACTTCTTTCAGTAACATGTCCTTCTTGAAAAGTACCACCACAGCCCTCAGCCACATAGAATGGCGCAATAGTGGAGCATTGTAGAGAGGGGTATCAGTTGTTACAGTTCCCATTCAATGGGCAGTAATGAAATCCTACTTTATTGCTAATCTATACATTTTTCTAATGGTAAAACATCGTGGGCCGAAGGGCCTGTTCCTGTGCTGTACTATGTTCTCAGAAAACAGGGGCTGTCACAATTCTGTGAAGATTTGATCATCTCAATTCCCTTGAAAAATTGAAAGACACATGTTCAGGAATGCTGCTGGTTGGCCTTGTATTGATAATGTGGAGACATATGGGCACTTAGCAGTGCAGTCCTGCTAGAACCCATCCCACCACCTTGACTGAGGTAAGCAGACCTGGTCTAAGTTACCACATCAGAGTCTGCTGCAAAGTAACCACTGGCTTGAGTTTTAGGAACTGGCTACTGCGAGGCAGCCTTGGGAACCTTTGTCGCAGCACACTATTGCATTAAAATTGTTGACGGTCTCTTTCTGTAGACAGTTTATTATTTTCTTTATGGAACCCATGAAACATCTAGACAAACAGTCTAATTTCATTGACTCCCACAAGTGTAATGTATGAAGATCGATTGATAGAAATATAGCCACAAGCAACTATCTTATCAATTAAACGAGTTATTCAATTAATGTTTAGCTAATGTCTGCCATCATTAACCTTACATGCACAATAATACTCAATGTACAGATATATATGTAATTACACCTTAATCATACAACTAATCACAATAGTAACCTTTATTGAGGTGATTGGTGATCACAGATATCCCTTGCAACCATGGTTTATGGTGCCATTAAGGCATATAGACACAAATGAATGCAAAGATTCATGAGAATGAAAGAATTTTAAAAGAGCAGAGAACTTGAAATCTAATTTTCAGCATCCAGATTAATCTACTGGACCCAACAGGTTCAGAGTTATTGAGTCTTGATTAATATCATTATGCAGAATGGATTGCTACTCCTGAAACTGAAAGAATCAAGAAACACCTGGAAAAAGTTTCTCCACCTCATGTAAGGACTGGTGTGCAATTCAGAAAGGAAGAGATAAACTTTTAGGAAAGGAAATTGAACAAGACACCCATTAACTAATACTCAAAGGAAGCCAAATTAATTAAAAGTCCTCCTACATCTCCAGCCTTTCTGGTCATTCATGAGTAATGGCGAATATGTTGCCACTTGACCTGGGCAGGACACGTGTTCAGGTGTGCCACTTTTTCCTGTTGCTCTGGTTAGTGGTAGAGCCCTGTGGACAGGCAGTAATGCAGTCATGCAGCAAGTTCATGAACAAGACATGACATTGTCCCCAGATCTCAACTCATTTGCTTTGCGGTTGGTCTTGTACTGCTATAGGGTAGAAGCTGGAAGTGAGTTGCCTGTATGTCTTCCCATTTAGGAATGACGTGAGGTGACAGATGAGAAGTGAAAATGTCCAATCTTTTGTTTTAATTGGAGTGTGATTCCCCAGTCCATTCTAGGTTAGCTTGAGGAGATAATCCTATCATTTTATCAGCATCAGCATGTTGCATCTGCTCTGAGAGAGTGTCAGTATTTGGATTTTAATCTGTTCTTACTGACAATAGATTCTTAGAAAATCTTTCTCTTTAAAGAATTGAGATTATGGTACCCTGAGTATCCTACCTCTCTGCCTTTCTTGGAAGGAAGAGATCAAAGCAAATAAGAAATTATAAGAATAATGTAAGATTACTAATTATAAGAATTATAACTGTAGAAAGTATCCTGAAGGGTTGCGTGGTATGGCAACTATTCTGCCCTGGATTGATGGAACCTGCAGAGAGCGGTACGCACTGCCCAGTCCATCAGAGGCTCATCACTTCCTTCCATCCAGTCCGTCTTCACGGTGCATTGCACCAGGAAGGTAACAGTATCATCAAGGATGCCTGCTACCCTGGCCCTTCCGTTTTCTATCTTCTACCTTCAAGGAGAGGATACAGGAGCTTGAAAGCCCGGATGACCAGACTCAAAGAACAGCTTCTTCCCCACTGCTATCAGACTTCTGAACCAATCACCTCTTCACATCCCTTTCCCGATGGTACTGCCACGTTCTCGAACCCTTAATTTTACCTCTTCCATTGTTGTCACTTTAGTATTTCTTTTTGCACTACTTCAGTTTGCACTGCTAGTCCTTGTACCATTCAGTTGTTTTGCGCTAGTTGCTGCATTTATTGTTGTATTTGTTATTACCATGTATGCTGTTTACTCTGTGAGCTTCGCACGAGCAAGGAATTTCACTGCACCCTAGTTTATATGACAATAACCTAATCTGAATCTAAAAGAAATGTCCCTTTAACTTGAGAATGCTTTTTTTTCTTTCCCTCATTAACAGAGGTCAGGTTCTCCCTGCCAGCAGCCTGCTAAATACAGTGAATGTGCAGCTCATTTATGAAGAAACTAAATATTCCTTACAGGTAGGGGAAATAGTGAAAATTTTCCTGTTTCATCTCAATTCATTGTTCACCCATTACTGAACATCTCTATATATAGTTGCTTTTAGGTTCTTATTTAAAGAATAATCGTGTTTGAATGAATTATGGAGTTTGACTACTCAAGGAAGCTGATTAATGATTGGTTAAGTGCCAAGGTGTTTCACCTCATAACTCCAAAAACTTTCACATTGTTTTTAATTATTGATCACTTTTTAGTGTGGGCTTGTGTTCAATGGGAACCACACCATGAATGCAACAGCCTGATGACTTTGCCAGGCAGCAGGAAGGACATTTTATCCTACAGCCTAAGGCTGGGTTTGAGAGGAGCTTCCTGGTGTGAACAGTTTACAGAGCTTATCAAAACATACCAGTAATTTCATTATTTTACTGTACACGGCCACTGTCCAGTTTTGGATTTGATAAAGTATAGCATCCTGTCAGGATGACTATGGCCAGTTCTCCATGTTTACCCTTGCCCTTGACTTTAGAACAATTATCTTTGTTGCTCTATGAATTTTTTTTCATGTTTTTTTATCCTTTATACAGGTGGCCCGTCAGTCACAGACTCTCTATGTTGTTATTATGAATGACTCTCACATTGAGATTGATGTTCACCGGTTAAGTGATGGAGGCCTCTTACTGTCCTATGATGGCAACAGTTACACTACCTACATGAAAGAGGAGATAGACAAGTAAGAGTTCTCCTTAGTAATGCATTGATGCAAAAATTGTTAAGTTGCCTGAAAGTTCTTCTTCATATTTACATAAGCAATTGTTTCAATGTACTGGCAGATATCGGATCACTATTGGTAACAAGACTTGTGTGTTTGAAAAGGAGAAGGATCCGACTGTGCTGCGGTCTCCCTCTGCTGGCAAACTTCTGCAGTACCTTGTTGAAGATGGAGGCCATGTCTTTGCAGGGCACTGCTATGCAGAGATTGAGGTATGCTGATTTGGTGGCCATTTATTTTCTCTCTCAAAGTCGTTTAACCCTCAACTAGCTGAGCATTTATTTCGTACTTCACTGGTCCTGAGACCTTTCAGGCCACAGGCTCAATTCATTGCCACAGACGGCTGTGGAGGCCAAATCATTGGGTATACTTAAAGCGGAGGTTGATAGGTTCTTGAATAGTAAGGGCATCAAAGGTGACAGGGAGAAGGCAGGAGAATGGGATTGAGAGGGAAGAATAAATCAGCCATGATTAAATGGAGGAGCAGAGTCGAAGAACCGAATGGCCCAATTCTGCTCCTATTTGGCCTTCTCTTCCACTCACAGGGCCCAGTTCCTGTGTTCCCTTCTACTCACCATGGCCCCAGTTCCTGTGTTCCCTTTAAATTCACCTGGTTCTGTTTCTCATGCTCCCTATAAGCTTATCAGGTTCCCTAGAAAATTAATTTTTCTACAGTCTAACATCTTAACAAAAAATGAATCAAAAGTATAGAACATAGAACATAACAGCACAGTACAGGCCCATGGTCCCACGATGTTGTGCTGACCTTTTAACCTACTCTAAGATCAATCTAACTATTCTCTCCACATACCCCTCCATTTTTCTATCATCCATGTGCCTATCTAAGAGTCTACTAAATGTCCCTAATGTATCTGCCTCTACCAGCACCCCTGGCAGTGGGTTCCATACACCCACCACTCTCTTGTAAAAAACTTACCTCTGATATCCCCTCTGTACAATATTACAAGTGTGTTCTAACCAGGTTTTATAGAGCTGCAACATTAACTTGCAGCTCTTGAACTCAGTCCCCCGACTAGTGAGGACCAACACTCCATACACCTTCTTAACAACCCTATCAACTTGCGTGGCAACTTTGAGGGACCTATGAACTCCCTCACAATTTTCCTGTCACCCATCCGCATTAGAGGTAATTTACGTCAGCCAATTAACCTACCAACTATGATATCTTTGGGATGTGGGAAGAAACTGGAACAATCACATATTCACATAGAGGACGTGTAGTTCCATGCAACCAGCACCTCAGATCAGAACTGAACCCCAGTTGCTGGAACTGTGTGGCAACAGCACTATCTACTGTCCTATTGTGCTGCCCTACATGGGACTGTAATGGGATTTGAGTTACAGAACCATCATGAGTGAAGGATGAACATTTATTGCAGCCTGATGCCCTCACCGTTCCCATGTCCTACGTTTCATGTCAGGTAGTTCAACACCGTTGCAAATAGTCTATTTTGTTTGTACAAGCCTTACTTTCACGTAGAGAAGATCCTTATGTGACTGTCAGTTAGTGGTCTTTGAAATAATTTATTAATTCTTTTAATAATTAGGCCCTCTAAAATACTGTTCATGTTCTGGCACTAGAGCGAGGAAAGGGACTTTGAGTAAGAAGATTCCTCTTAACTTTATAAAAGAGTGGGGGGCCTTGTGAATCTTTCAGTAGTTGATGACATTGTATGAAGTTCTTCTAACCTCTGACCTGACTTGTTTCCACACAGGTGATGAAAATGGTCATGGCGCTGACTGTGGAGGAGTCAGGATGTGTGCACTATGTAAAGAGACCAGGTGCCTGTCTGGAGCAGGGCTGCACTGTAGCTAAAATGGAATTAGATGATCCTACGAAACTTCATCCAGTGAGTTCTCTTCTATCTGCTTAAATTGGTTTGCACTTAATTTGTTGAAGACTTTCAGTATATGAAAAAAGTTGCATTTTAAAAGTGTAAAGCTGGAGAAGATGAGAAATAGAAGCAGGATTAGGCCTTTGCTTACTGATGTTAGCTGTACATGTTGATTGTTCCCTCTCTGTCACATAGTGGGATCACACATGTTGCTCTCCAATCATTCCATAATCCATAGAATTTCAGAAGATGATAATTTGAGCATTCACTATCTCCAAAGTCATATCTTTCAAATTTCTAGGATGTAGGTCATCTGGTCCTTGGGATTTATCTGCTTTTAGTCTCATCAGCTTTGCTCATACTGTTTCTTTCACTTACTCACTTCAGTTCTTGCTTCTCGCCAGACTGCTAGGGAAGAGTCTGCAGTGAAGTGACAACTTTAACTATATTTACATTCTACTATTCTTTTCAAAATGCATTTAGGTCATTTAACATTATAGTCTTCCAGACACTTTTAAGAAAGAAGAATCTGAGCGAGTAGGTTCTATTTTGCTCAAAGTATTTTACTGTGTTAAGAGGGAGGCTGGATTCTTCCAAATTAAAACAAGTCAAATTTCCTGCCACAAATGAAGGTGTTTTTTTATTTGTTATTCATTTCCTTTCCTGTTTCCTGTTCTCTTTCCTTTTCCTTCCCATTGTTCCTTCTTTTCTTCTGCTGCACTTCCTACCCACTGCTCTGGTGACATAACTGATGAGAGGGGCCCAGTGCTGTTGTATGACAGGGACCCCTAAACATAGAATCATAACATGACTGAGTACGGAAGGTGTCCAATCCACCTATCATGACTTTGCCAGATTTTTAAAATAAATCCAAGGAATCATTGGAATCTACAGCACAGAAGAAGGATATTATGGACATCGCGACCCTATTCCTTCAATCTTTCCCTGTAGCCACATATTTCTTTTCCTTTTGGGTATTTTACCAATTTATTTATCATTGAATCTGCTGTTAGGCAGTGCACTCCAGATAACAATAACCCATTACATGTATAAAAACAAGCTTCCTTATATAGCTTATGGTTCTTTTGCCAACTAATGATCTCCCTGAACCCAGGAAAAAGACACTATTAACAAAGTATGAGAATAATGCATTCTTTTAGCTGTTAATGTTGACTTGAAGATATAATAACAGGTGTTATTCCTGTTCTGCACCTCATTCTCTAGGCCCAGTTATACACAGGCATCTTTGAACCACAGCAGTTGCTAACCATTGTTGGTGAGAAACTACACCAGGTCTTCCATAGTATGCTGGAGAACCTGATCAATATCATGAATGGTTACTGCTTGCCTGAGCCCTTCTTCAGCAATAAGGTGAGTAATCGAGTTACAACACAATCTCTCCCATTTCCCACTGTGTGATCATTGTAAATATAACTCAAGTTAGATAAATGGAAGGATTAGGCTGTTTGTTACTTGTTGTATTTTGCAGGTAGATATAAACAAATAAAATTTAGAGTTGCTGTAATTTTTACATTATGTTGAACTGTGTCATATCAACCCTTACTAATATGTTTGGATTTATTTTCTCCCCTATATGCCCTCAGTAATAAATTATGCATCTGATCATTTTTCTTGTGCAGCAGATACTTTTTCATAATCATGTATGGCATAAGCATTCAAAGCACACCGTAAAACTCACCAACTCGTGACCATTCGCTTCCTGCTGACTGAAACATTATAAATTGACTGCATCTGAACCAACTACACACTCCCTTCCCCTCCATTGTCTCTCCCCTCAACTCATTCCAGATAAAAACCTTCAGGGTTTTTATGCTGCTTGTATTATATTACACATTCTACTAGCAGTGCAATTTTCCTTGAACTCCCGTAAACCCCCGTTGACACTTATTTCTCAGCTTTTGGAAACACTGAAGTCCATCTTGTGACCATTCCTTTAATCTCCCTCCTCTTTAGCATTCCATGGTTCTGCATTCATTCCTGTATTTCCATTGTGAGTGCCTTGGGATATTTACTTATATTGAAATGATCAGTTGTTGATTACTTGCAAACTACTTTGTACCAAGAGAGTTCTAATATCATTGCAATGACTGGTTGTCTGTGCCCTATTATTTTAAACCTACTTTAAGGAATACTTGTGCTAACTTGTCTCTTTCAATTTTCCTTTCCCATGTCCACTATAGGTTCAAAAATGGATCACAAAGCTGATGGCAACTCTCAGAGACCCTTCCCTGCCCCTTCTTGAGTTGCAAGATATTATGACCAGTGTCTCAGGTAGAATCCCTGTGAGTGTGGAGAAGGCCATTCGGAAAGTGATAGCTCAGTATGCAAGTAACATCACTTCTGTACTCTGTCAGTTCCCAAGTCAACAGGTAAGCTAGGTCTTGGCACTGAATGAGTTGTGTTGTTTTGAGAAAACTCTGAAATATATTGGATTGTCAGAAAAACACATGCTAAAAAAAGCAGCTATGCACAAGTACATGTATGCACAGATGCAATGAAAAATTACTTGCAGCAACATCACAGGCACATGGCATCATATAAGTAGCATTCATAAGAAGAAAATAAATTAATCATAAATTAAACAATTTTTATAAAAAAGAACACAAAAAACAAAGTCTGTTTTAAAGTTTTTATAATTTTTAAAGTTCAAATTCATTTCAGGAATAAATACATCTTCAAAATAAGAATAAATTGGCCCAGTTGCTCCATTTTGAACCAGAGTTGGTTTATAGATTGGTGGTGATTGAAGAGTGAGCTAAGCTTTGAGGTTGCAGGTTTGAGTGTTTTTCACGCCTCCCAATGATGGCCTGTAATGTTTCCTGTGTACCTGGTTTTAGGCTACAATATCTGTCTTTAGTCCATTGTACTTAGCAGGTGGTAATGCTTCTTTGAATACTGGATTATTTTCTGACACAGGAGGCATTTAAGCTTCACAGTGGCTATGTGCTGGTTACTTCTATTAATGGCTTTTTGGGCAGATGTGCATGTTACAGATACATAGCTGAGAACAAGGTATTACCTGTTATTTCCTCATGTTCTTCATCATTTTATTATGGGCCCAGTCTACCAATTGTGGTCATCAGGACTCCATAGTGGTGGTGGGACAACTAGTGCTGCTCTTTGAATTCCACGCAGAGTGAAACCTTCACCCCAATTCTTCTCAGAGCTTTCTCTAAGTGAGGCATAACATGCACAAATACTAGTTTATCTCTTGACAATGGGAATGTGAGAGGTAATCACTAGTTTTCTTTCAACTTGTTTGAGACTTGGTCAGAAAGTGGGGGAAAGGCAGGTGAGATTTATGTTGAGGACTCCCCAATCTCACTCCAACAGGCTGTGTATATTTATACCCCGCTTCTGGTGGATATATCCTGCTGATAGGGCAGGACTACTGAGGGCTGGTAATTTATGAGTTTGAAATGTATCAGTATGTGTTAAATTGCTGCTTAATCAATCTTGGGATGTCTTTTCCATTTTGGTCACCAGCCCCCAAATGTTGATTTGGTGAACTCCATAAGATCAGCAGATTGTAATTGAATTGGTCTTCATTTTGTAAGGTTCCTGGATCTTACAGATAAGGCTTGCCCGGTATTTCTCACTATCATTGAATTTGAGGGAACTACAGAGGGCATTGAAAACCATTTACTTATTAAGGAACAGGATGATTGGATCCCTTCCTTGATAGATATCAGTGAATAATTTTGTTTGCTTAACGTTTATTTTCTGTTACAAATGTATATGTTATTGGACTTATTGTTTTCCATTGTACAACTTAGCTTTGGTGGGAAATGAATTCAATTTCTGGATGGTCAATTCAGTGCAATCTAACCAGGATGTGATACCAACCGTTTTTCCTGCTCCACCGACATTTTTCTTAAATTTAAGATTGCAGACATCCTGGATAGCCATGCTGCCACCCTTCAGCGGAAAGCAGACAGGGAAGTCTTCTTTATGAACACGCAGAGTGTTGTCCAGTTGGTGCAACGGTGAGTAATTAATCCTGTGTAAATTTTTAAGGGATTACAAAGAATCAGTCTCCTGTGAAGATTTAGTAACTCTAACAAACTGCTTGAATTTGACATCATCTGAACCATTTAAATTAGCCACTTCTACTGTGGCATTATAGTTCATAGATGCCTTCTGAATTCTTTGGTTAGATTCTAGCTTGCAACTCATTCCCAAATTTCTTAGTATGTTTTTGTAGCTCATCTCTGAAAGAGCTGTTTAAAAAGTAGTCTATGATCTGGTACACAGCTGCTAATCTCATCTGTTGTTTGCCAACTTTTTGCTCTTGCTGTTATGTATAGTATTCCTGGAGGTCATTTTTGAAGTTTGCTACCAATATCACCTCTGTTGAAGTTGATGCTTTTATAATTTACTTTTTGATGGCTGAATTATATTCTTGATGAATGAAGTAACATCTCATGTAGTATTTTGTTAAGCAGGGTAAACTGATCACTACTATGTGTGGACGTAATACCCAGTCCCACCCCTATTCCCTGTTAATGGTGTTTGCTGTTCTTTGAAGACTGCAAACTCAAATCTTGTTTTTTCAGATTTGCTTTCCATTTGGTGTTTTACCTAAAAATTATTTGAAATATTTAAAATGATTATTGCATCTCATCTTGTCAAATTTAGTATGGAGCATGTTGCTTGAAATATAATGTAATGGAATAGGAGGATTTAGACAAGTGGTGGAGGAGGCTTTTAGAAATTTCAAATCTCGTTATATTAGCTTTCAGAGATCTAGAAACTGAACAGAAACAATATAGTGGTGAAATGATTCTCAGGATTTAGTTAATTTTATGCAAAGTATGGTAAATAACACCAATCAAAATGCAAAATACAGCAGATGCTGAAAATCTGAAATAAAAACAGAAAATGGTGGAAATGCAGCATGATATGTACAACAGTTGTAATTTCAATCCCACTCAGGCCCTTTTCCCTCACTACTTTTCTCAGTACATTGATGACTCTTTGTTCTGCTTCCTGTTCTTGTAAGTGAAATCATCTTTGACTCATCCATCAAATTACTTAATCATCAGCTGCAAAAATACATACATTTGGTGGTAAATTATAGACTGGAAACTAAAAGCTGTATACCTGCTAAAAAACTTAAGTGCCAACCTCACATCTCACAAAGTATCCAGCAATGACTAAAGGTTGATGTAATTTACTCTATTAAAAACAGAAAATGTTGGAAACACTCAACAGATGCACAACAGCATCTTTGAGGAAAGAAACAGGGCAAATGTGATCATAATGTGATAATTCCTTCCCTTTCTCAACTTTTCTGTTTCCATCTCAGGGAAATGGTTCATGACCAATATCATTACAAGAAGTTCCACTCCCACTGTTATGTTGACTATATCTACTTTCACCCTGCTTCCCATGAAGAATCCATTCTATTTTCCCAGTTCTTCTGGCTCCGTCATATCTGTTCTGATGACCAATACTGTTGAGATGCCCTTCCTTTTTCCTAAACTGTGGTTTCCCTTCCACCATCCCTTCCATTTCTCACACTTCTGCTCTCACCCCTCATTCTTCCATCCAGGGTAGAGACAGGATTCTCTATTTCCTCATCTTCCAACCCACCAGCAACTAATGAAAGATGATCAACCTGTAACATTAATTCCATTCTCTCACCACAGATACTGCTTGACCCGCTGACTATCTCCACGATTCTTTTTTATCTCAGATTTCCAACAACTGCAGTGCTTTGTCTCTCATACATCCAACCGTTGTTTCCTCACTGTTCTCATTCACCCTCTTCTATTTATATCTCCAGACAAATCAGCTGCGATTAACAAGCCATCACCACACTCTCTCACTAGCAACACACCTCTTGTGTCATTTAGACTCTTGGTTTCCACCTTGAAACAGACGTTCCCTTTGTTACCTCCAACCCTCCCCCTTTTCTGCAGGGCTAAATTTGTTCGATTCCTAACTTTTCCTCATCCTGATAAAAGATGATCACATTAGCTCTGTTTCTTTCCTCAAAGATGCTGTTGTGCATCTGTTGAGTATTTCCAACATTTTCTGTTTTTAATAGAGTAAATTACATCAATCTTTAGTCTTTGCTGGATACTTTGTGAGCTGTAAGGTTGGTACTTAAGTTTTTTAGCAGGTATACAGCTTTTAGTTTCCAGTCTATAATTTACCACCAAATTTATGTATTTTTGCAGCTGATAATTAAGTTTTTTGATGGATGATCTGTGACTGACTGATGACAGGTTACCAGCGCTATAAGAAATATAAATTAGTTTGGTTCTTTTTCTATTGTAGTTATCGAAGTGGAATCCGTGGCCACACGAAGTCAGTTGTCCTAGGCCTGTTGAGGAGGTATCTGAATGTTGAAACACAGTTCCAGCAAGGTAAAAAAAATAAGTTACATTAAATTAAAACAAACTTCTTTTGACTTCTCAGATCTGAGTAGGTGAACGTACAATGTACTGCCTACTGAAACCTATTGAAGTCCAGCCTGAATATATTTGTATTTTGTTTTAACTGAAAAATATGCTGTAGGTGCTATTCCGATGCATTTGCCTTCCTTTCCCCCAAATGACAAAGCTCAATTCTGCCAGGAGTTAAAGACCAATAAATACTTACTGATTTCACTTTGTTGAATGCTGCCAGCATTCACTGATGACATCATATATTATCAACATTTTTAATGTGTCAATTTATGCACATTAAAATTTGTTGAGATTTATGTCCTTTTTCATTTCCCCTTTCCAATGATGGGTGATTCTTTAGTGTAAGGTGAACAGGAAATGCCACGTTAGCAGTTTTGCTGCTATTACTTTGCAGCAGGACCATGTGAGCTGCATGATAACAAGTGGGATGAATTTAAGTAACATTAATATCTGCACTTGCTGATGCTTTTACCTTACTGAGTTGTTCAACCTTGACAATCATCTTGTGTGTTAAAGTCACACCTTAGCACACTTCAAACATTATAGAAAAGAATGAAGTGGAGATTGGGGTAATACTCTTGGGTATCCTGTACCTGGCAGATGTTCAACAGGCTTTTTCCTGAAGAAAATTAGACCCATTTTAGGAGAGTAAAGCATAACATCAACACAAAAACTCAGTATGGGTTAGGAAAATGCTTTTAGACTTCAAATGGTTCACCATCCCCTTCCCAAAGTATTGTTCTCAAATCATGTAACTTGATTTCCTTTTGCTGAACAATAATCTAGAGTTTACAAAACCTCATGTTCCAGCTCATTATGACAAATGTGTGATCAACCTGAGGGAACAGTTCAAACCCAACATGACACCGGTGCTTGACTGCATCTTCTCTCATGCGCAGGTGGCCAAGAAAAACGTCCTGGTCATCATGTTAATTGTGAGTACTCTAAAATGAGCAATTTGATTACCAATCTATCCACAACCTTGGTTCTGCATTGCAGATTCCCTGATCAAGAGAAGCAAATGCCTCCTGGTCTAAACACTGTAAATTGATTTTTGAAGTTAACGTTCACTAAAATCTTTTAACCCTTCTTGAAAATCTTGATAATTTTGCTAGCTGTGGCCAATAACCAGATGAACAAACCTTCTCTGAAGATTGTGTGTTTTTGCTTCTTAGAGTCATAGAGTACTACAGCATAGAAACAGGCCCTTTGGCCCAACTTGTTCATGCTGACCATGATGCCCACCAAGCCAGTCCCATTTGCCCACATTTGGCCCATATCCCCCTAAACCCCTCCTATCCATGTACTTATCCAAATGTCTTTTAAATGTTAAATGTATCTAGAATGTGTGTATAAATGTCATATCAGCAAGAAAAATTAAGTAATACTTTATTAAAGAACAGGAAAAGAAGTACCCTTTCAACAAAAGTGGTACTATGTTGCATTCTTCAGAGCATGTGATATGAACTATATCAAATTCCATTCACATTCACACTCATGTTTCCTGTGCCATTCTGTATGCTCCTCTTCCATTTTGATCAATCACGGGCCAGTAATTCCCACAGTTTAGTGAGGGTGTTACTTTATTCCAAGAACACATTGAGAACATCCTTGAATAATTTTCTTTATCTTCTTGATAAACTCTTCATTGAGAACATGCGGAAGCACAATGACATTTTTGGAAGGAGGATATACACCATCTCCCATATTACCTCCCCTCCTGCTCCATCAAGCACTTTCTGCCCGATCTGTGATAGAATCTGCATTTCTGACATCCCACCTCAAAATGCCAGAACTGGAGTAGAAGCAAGTCATCTTCAATCTAAGGAATGGTCTAAGAGCAAGATTGAATTATATACATTTCATAACTTCCTAATGAATCTCTACAATGTAGTATGTTAATGAACTATAAATGAAAGTTCCTGACCAAGGAGATACTGTTTATTCATTGTCTTTTCCAATATACATTGCTTTTTGAAGTAATTATAATTAAGATTCATTTCCATGGTGCTCATTATTTTGTAATACTACCTTAAAGTCTGTTAAATGCTCATCTGGATTTACAACAGCAGATATTGACCTCACGATCTACCTTGTTGTGACCTTGCACCTTATTGCACTGCACTTTCTGTAGCTGTGACACTTTACTCTGTACTGTTATTGTTTTTACCTGTACTACATCAATGCACTCTGTACTAACTCAATGTAACTGCACTGTGTAATGAACTGACCTGTACGATCGGTTTGCTAGAGAAGCTTTTCACTGTACCTTGGTACAAGTGACAATAATAAACCGATACCAAAACCGATACCAATACCAATACCAATTTAAAAAATATTAATGAATGGAGTCCAGACTTCATCCATTTAGACAGGGCAATTATTGGTACCTGATCCACTCTTATTGTTATTCTATCTAAGGTTGGCAAGGTCAGGACAGACTAGAGTTCGAACTATTTAGTGTGCTGTTGAGATATGGCAACACTTGGGCTGTTATTAACAAGTGTCCTACAATCATATTGTGATATACAGAAATGAGGGGAAGGGAGATGGCCTGAAATTTGTGGTGTGAGAAATAACAATGAGGCTGCCTCCAACATATGGAGCAAATGTGACAGAAACTTCTGGAGTATGCACAGGTGCCATTAAATGTCTGCATCCATGAACTGATTTCCTGTCGCTCCACTTTCTGGAGCTTAATCAAAAATTAGGTACTTAAGGCATTTACAAACTTCAGGTATTTGCAAAACTATTATTGCCAAAATATTATGGAGTCATAAAATTGTAGAGCGTAGAAACCCTTTGGCCTACTATGCCAACCATCATGCCTATTTATACTAATCCCACTTGTCTGCATTAATTTCATATCCCTCTACACCTTGCTCATTCAAATACCTCTCCAGATGCTTGTTAAATGATGTTGTTCTTGCCTCTACCACCTTCTCTGGAAGCTCATTCCAGATATCAACTATTCTCTGTGTGTAAAATTTACCCATCAGATCTCCTTTAAACCTCCTTCCTTTCACCTTAAACCCATGCCCTTTAGATTTAAACTCCCCTACCACAGGAAACAGACACTGACTATCTTCCCTATCTATGCCTCTCATAATTTTATATATCTCTATCATGTTACCTCTTGGCCTCCTTTGCTCCGGGAAAATCAGACCCAGCCTATCCAATCTCTTCTTATAACTCACATTCTCAAATCCAGGCAACACCCTTGTGAGTCGTTTCTGCACCGTCTCTAGTTTAATCACATCTTTCCTGTCGTGTGACAACCAGAACTGCACACAATACTCCAAGTGTAGCCTAATGAACACTTCATACAACTGGATCATGACGTCCCAACTCTTGTACTCAGTGCCTCGGCCAATGAAGGCAAGCATGCCATATGCCTTCTTCACCATTCTGTCTACCTATGTTACCACTTTCAGGGAGCTTAATAGTTGTACCCCTAAGTCTCTCTATTCAACAACACTCCCCAGGGCTGTGTCATTCACTGTGTATGTCCTGCCCTTATCTAACTTCCCAAAATGCATCACTTTGCACTTGTCTGAGTCAAATTCCATCTGCCGTTCCTTTGCCCACTTTCCCAGTTGATCTGTATCCTGTTGTAACCTTCGACAATCTCCTTCACTGTTCATTGTACCCCGAATTTTGGTGTCATCTGCAAACTTACTAACCATGGTGCCAACATTCTTATCAAAATCATGAATACATATGACAAACGATCAGCACTAATCCCTGCATCACACCACTGGTCACGGGCCTCCAATCTGAAAATCAACCCTCCACCACCATTCTCTGCCTTGTACCACCAAGCCAATTTTGTTTTATTTTGTGAGATGTAAGTGAGATTTTGATGGAATACCAAGTCATAATTGATGAGCCATGCTTGACTACCTGTCTAGCACTTTAAAGAAACTGAGTTCATATTTGGATTGTTGTTTCCTTGGCTAATTGTTTCAAAATTTAGTAGAATTTTTTTTTAAATGTTTGATATTTCAACTTCCACCTCAATGGTTAAATCACTTAATCTGTTGTATAAAATGTTTAAAATCTTAGTTAAGCTTTGTTCGTTTTGCCTCCTGCTTTGCTGGATGTGAGAACTCTTCTATGTAATTGGATACTCAGCTTACTTGATGATATCATTGTTGTTGGATATCTGAAATCCTTTGGAACTGATGCCTGATGACTTTGTGGGCAGCTTTCTCTGAGGTCAGCAACAGGTGCTTTTACTGCTGATGTGCTGGATTTTGCAAATATTTTAGTGCTAAAAGGAGTAATAAAACTGCATAGCATTAGTTACACATCATGAAAATGAACTAATGTACATGATCTATTTCACTTGTTGATTTAGGATCAGCTTTGTGCACGAGATCCCACGTTGACAGACGAGCTGATGGTGATTTTAAATGAACTAACACAACTCAGCAGAATGGAGAACTCCAAGGTAGCTCTGCGATCCAGGCAGGTGAGAATCCGCAGTATTGAAAACAGATTAAATGGTTCAGATTGCTTTCCAAAAGGTAGAAATCCAGGGAGCGCAGCAGTCTTTAAACTATGAACAACCAAGGAAGCAGAAGAGGGACTTTTGTTTTGAAAGAAAAAGCTTGTGAGAAACCCTTTAGTACTAAAAATAGAAGTCTTTGAAAACCTCTTCCAACAAGAAAGTTAAGGTGATATTAAAAAACGACACTTTTGGTTACCCCTTTTATGTAAATTTCCCCATAGTGTTTGTATTCCTTTCTTTATCTGTCTAGGTTAACATCTATTGCCCAAATGACAGGTACTGCTTTTTTCCCTGTCTGAAATCAGTGTTGCCTGCAACTAGCAATTACGATGCACCAAAAACTACCTGAGTGTAATTCTTGACTCTGATTTCCTCCTACTGTCACTCAGTTTTCCAGTTTGGTACAGCTTGAATCTTGAAGTGAGTTGGAAAGATGTCAGGCTTAGATGTGTTCCTCTTCACCTTACATGGGTCATTTTATTCAGAAATGATTTTTAGTCTTGTTATTTGTGGCAGTAAGTTTTGGCCTTTTCCAATCTGTTTTTTATCTGAGCAGGCTATTTATTGGTGGCAGTGAAATTGAAAAGGTATTTTTGTGTGCTATTTTTCTCCACACCATGAGGAGAGGATATTGTTCCATTTTAATATGTGCCCACTCTGTCTGATGTCAGAGACTTGAAAACGATGATACATTTCATATTATCTGAACTGAACAACCATTTTGTATCTGTGATCCTGGACAATGAGCAGAAGCAGATTAATCATATGGGCCATCCCACCTTAACCCAAATAACTTCTTGTCAAACATCAAAGCCTGTGAGCTTCTAGCAAAGATTACTGGATAGTCTTCAGAGAGTGAACCTTGCTCATTTTATACCTCTTTCCTTGCTCATTTATAGTTGGATTAATTCTAGTTTCTCAGTCACTTATGCTTCGATGAATTGTAGTATTCCACTTTAACTTTAGCTGGTTGCCTACACAGCTCCTTTCCAAAATAACGTCTCTTTGATAATTTTAGGTTCTGATTGCATCGCACTTGCCTTCCTATGAGCTGCGACATAATCAGGTGGAGTCTCTGTTCCTGTCTGCTATTGATATGTACGGGCATCAGTTCTGCCCCGATAATCTAAAGGTACGTTCATGACGATAACGTTGTGCTTCATTTGCAGCTTATCCAATTATCTGCTTTCCCTGCCTAACTTCTATTTTCAGGCAACTGGAAGACCTTTTTAAAACTGTGTTGATTGCATTCATGTGCTTTAGAGGATAACCTCTCTATGTCCCACCGAATCAATCCCAAGCTGATGCTCCCTTATAGTGAATTGTGTTAGGCTACACTGCTAGTTATTATATTTTTAAACAAGTGTGAATCGACATAAAAAATCTTGCTGATTTTAAGAGTTTGCCCATTCCATTGTCCCTTTTTATTTCATAGTGTATTTTTTGAGTAAGAATTGAGTAAGGGGTATTGAGTTCAAGAGCCGCGAGGTGATGTTGCAGCTCTATAGAACTCTGGTCAGACCATACTTGGAGTATTGTGTTCAGTTCTGGTCGCCTCATTATAGAAAAGATGTGGAAGCTTTAGAGAGGGTGCAGAGGAGATTTTCCAGGATGTTGCCTGGATTGGAGAACATGTCTTATGAGGATAGGTTGAGCGAGCTAGGGCTTTTCTCTTTGGAGAGAAGGATGAGAGGTGACTTGATAGAGGTGTACACGATGATAAGAGGCATAGATCGAGTGGACAGTCAGAGACTTTTCCCCAGGGCGACAATGGCTAACACGAGGGGACATAATTTTAAGGTGATTGGAGGAAGGTATAAGGGGGATGTCAGGGGTAAGTTTTTTACACAGAGAGTGGTGAGTGCGTGGAACGCACTGCCAGCAGAGGTTGTGGGGGCAGATACATTAGGGACATTTAAGAGACTCTCACATAGACACATGAATGATAGAAAAATAGGGGGCTATGTGGGAGGGAAGGGTTAGATAGATCTTAGAGCAGGATAAAATGTCAGCACAACATTGTGGGCCAAAGGGCCTGTACTGCGCTGTAGGGTTCTATGTTCTATATTCTAAAGAGTTATGAATGACCTGACTTATGGACATCTGGCTTTACATAAATTCTCCCATACATTTTTAAAACATTTTTCAAGATATAATAATAACATGTTTCATGGTATTCATTAATGACTAGATACAGTATATATTCCATTATTTTAATTATGGGTAGTGTTAGGGTGATCATTGTATGAAACAAAAGATTATAGCAAGTGTATGTAGAACAATACAATATGAGTTACTACAGAAAATGAATGTTGCGGAGAAATCAGCTATGGACAGTTCTCAGGAACAGAACCTTTATGTAACCCAGGGATTGCCTGTACAGAATTCCCAATTCTATACCACCACTTCCATTCACTAAGGAAAGGTAACAGCAGGATAGTCATGGACTGTTAATGCACTGCAGTTGACAGCCACAATATGATCAAGCAGAGTCAGTAAGGTTTTATGAAGGCAAATTGTGATTAAGTGTGTAACCAGCAGAGTACATAAATTAGAGCTAGTGGGTGGAACATATTAGGATTTTCAGAAGGCATTTGATAAGCTATCAAACAAAATGTTGTGAATTAACCTTTTGAAGCCAGAGGCATTAGCCAGACTGAAGATGGTTAACCAAGAAAAAGATGACAGAAGAATAGGAATAAACTTGATTCCTGGGATAAGAAGATTGACCAGTTTGCAGAGATTAAATCAGATTAGCTCATATGCACTGGAATTTAGAATAATTAGAAGTGATCTCATTGAAAACCAAGAATTTGAAAGGAATAGGCAGGGTAGATGCTGAAAACTATTTTCTCACTATAGTGAGTCTTGAACTGCTAGGCAAAGTCCTATTTACAACAATAAATATTTGCTATTCTCTACCTCAAATGCTGAGATGTTGGTATTTTCAAGACTGAGATTAAGGTTCTTGGACATGAAGCGGATATGAAGATCATGTAGGAAAAGGGACAAGAAATAGGATCAGGTAATGATCTCATTGAAATCTTCGGTGGGTTCTTCCTGCTTCTGCTTGTTCTGTTCACATACTCTAAGTCTTTAGTTTCAGGATGGCAGTGTGTTTCATGTGGAATTATAAATGAATATTTGGGCCTCAGCTATTTACAATCTTTACCAGTGACTTGGTTGAGGAGACCAACGTAATACCATATACCCAAGTTTAAGTAAGACAGAAGGGAAAATAAGCTGTGAGGAGCATACAAAGATGCTGCAAAGGTATATTGATTGGTTAAGTGATTGTGCAAGAAGGAGTGGATGCATCGTATTATTGGGAAATGTGAAATTGCTCACCTTTATAGGGGAAGCAGAATATCTTTAGAAAGACTAGTAAATGTCAGTATTCAGAGCAGTATCAGAAACATTGTAAATCAATTACATAAAGTTAACATGCAGTATAGTGAACAGTTAGGAAGGGGAATGATATGTTATCATTTAGGACTGAGTTAAAGAAAAATTTCTTGATTCACTGTGATGTGAGCTCTAGAAATCTAACTGAAAGGGCTATAGGTACCTGATACACAAGTATATTTAAGATAGAGATAAATGGAACCCAGGGATGTAGAGATTGGGTTTGAATGTGAGAAGTTCTATTTCTTCTATTCACATGTCCTAAGTCATTAGTTTCATGATGGCAGTGTGTTTGAAGTGGGGGTCACATGGAGGTTTGAAAGTGAAGTTGGTATAGACTGTCAACCACTTTCTTATTAAATGATGGAGCAGGTTGGAAGGGTTGTACAGCATATTACTGCTTCCAGTTGTTGTGTTTACTGGCCATGATAAAGCCTGACCATCTCTCCCAAAAGGAAAAGGAGGCTTCTCTCTTGCACGCCATTATGCTTAGATTTAGAGCAGCATTTATTGCACTAGGAATACTACCCTTTTGCATTTACCTCTCAAAATGGCATTTGGCCTTAGCAAACCAACAGATAAAGGGAAAATTACCACAAGTCCCTCTACATTAACAAGTATTCTAAATCAACAAACATAAAATGTTATTTAAAAGTAAAAAAATTGAAATTAGTGAGAGGTAAATTATAATTAATGTCAAGAAATTATCCTTTTGTGCAAAGTGTGGTCAGTATTTGGAGTAAACATCCAAATGGAGTAGTGAACAAAAGACCCTGGTACCATTTAAAATAAAACTATACGCTACAAGTAAGGGATGATAAGAATCCAGAAGTAAATTATTGTAGATCCTGGAAATCCGAATACAACTCCAAAACATTCTGGAAATACTCATCAGATCAAGCAGCATCTGTGGAAGGAGAAACAGAATTAACATTTCAGGTCAATGACATCAGGATGATTGGATCTCACAGGGTCAAGAGAGCTTGAATGGTCTTTTGCGTTTGTTACAAGCTTGTAACATGAATTAGCTACAGCACAATAGATAATTGAGACAACTTGGTATTTTTTTCCTGCATTATTTTTGCGTAATGCGATAAATTATATCATTATTTTCTTGTCCATACCATAGTTGCTGTGATTTTATTAAGAGGTGACTACGTTATTTATTCTCTTGAACATGAAGAGTACAATGAAGTACTGTGATAGGCTGAGCAGGGATTGGTGGACTGGGCACTGATTTTACTGTTTGTTTTTAGAAATTGATCCTCTCAGAGACTTCCATCTTCGATGTCCTTCCCAGTTTTTTCTATCATGTCAACCAGGTGGTACGAATGGCTGCGCTAGAGGTAAAATCACTATTTACTGAACAAATCTTATAGATCAGACGTGGCATTGAATTAAATGGATTATGTTCTTTTAATTGTTTTTATCAACGTGATTTAAATTTGCTTTCTTCTATATTTTCCCCCTTATGTCCGATAACTTGGCATTCTGTGATTTCAAAAGTGGTCATCCAAAACTCCTCCAAGAAATTACCTTCTTTATGTGTTACGTCTTCCAAAACAAAATCTTCCTGTTTTTAGATCTTCATAGATTTCCAACCATTACTATAAGGAACACTTCTGATCCCACATTAATCAGTAATGCTAATTCATTATTTTACATTTACTCCAACAGTTTTGGCATCAAATACTAAAGACAACATACTAAGATAACTTAACAATCAGTACAAATACTTGCAAGATTACTAAATTTAAGAAGATTATTCATTAGTATGGGTATATTCTGACATTATAAACCAATTACCATCCCTTGATCCCCAAACTTTTAAATGTATCACTTTTAAATTCAGACACAGTGAGTGTTAGCATCCTATTCAATTATATTGACATTAGATCTATGCCAAACAAATAAAACTGCAGATGCTAGAATCCAAACCTAAAACAGAAACGCTGGAAGAACTCAACCAGTCAAGCAGCACCTGTGGAAGGAGAACAGTCAACATTTTGGGTCAGTAACCCTTCCTCAGAACAAAGCGGGAGATTTACGGTTTTCAAAGCAGAGCTGGGGGAAGAGTGAGGTGTAAACCAAAAACCTATATGGAGATAGCATAGGACAGATCAAATGAGAAAGAACATGAGTACTGACTATTAGTAAGGCATTTTAAAGAGTGGGACTGGGAACTAAAGCGGCATGCAACAGAAAGCTCATGCACATGTGGACTGAGCGCAGGTGCTTTGCAAACTGATCACCCAATCAGAGTTTGGTTCCTCCAATGTAGCAGAGGCCACATTGTGAACAACAAATGCAGTGTACTAGATTGGAAGAAGTGCGGGTGAATAGCTGCTTCACCTGGAATGATTGTCTGGGCCTCTGTATGGTGGGAAGGGAAAATAATGAATGGACAGGTGTTGCATTTCCTCCATTTCCTGTTGCCACAGCTTCCTGTTGCTTGACACTAATTCTCAATCCCATTCCCTTTCCGACCTGTCTCTCTGTGGCCTCCTCCACTGCCATAGTGAGACCCAGTGTAAGCTAGAAGAGCAACATCTTATCCTCTGTCTAGGCACTTTGTTTTAAATCTATGCCAACTTCTCAGGTACCCACCAATTGGAAACTGGTTAGAAAGATGCGCCTTATGTTTTCCACTCTCATCGTTCAATCTCACTTTCTTTGGCCTTTGGTTGTTAAAACCAGCTGTGATAACGCCACTGTCATTCCGGTTCTTATCTGACATGATGTGTGCATGGATCCATTAGGGAAGCCTGAGTAACTGGCCATAATGGAGAACTCAGTTTTGAAGAAACTACATCCTTTTTACTTTATCCTTCCGTTATGTTAAGAAAATCTTTGTCTATTTCACCCCTTCAATGCTATTTATCTGATGCCGTGTGCCTGTGATGCTGCTGCAAGTAAGTTTTTCATTGCACCTGTGCAGACGTGTACCTGTGCATGTGACAATAAACTCAGCTTTGAAGTGAGAGCTTCTTTAAACCAGTAGCTCACTCACTGCCTCTTCTTTTTCGAGACATCACACATTTATTGCTTCAGTGCTATGTCTTGAGATTAGTGATTTGATGTGGAGACTTCAGTTTACCAGCTGATGGAAAAACTTTCCACATCTTTAAGGTATATGTACGCAGATCATATATTGCCTACGAACTCAACAGCATACAGCATCATCAGCTACACAATGGCATTCGTGTAGTGGACTTCCAGTTTCTGCTTCCTTCGTCTCATCCAAACAGGTATTGTCAGGTTTAAGTTGAACTCTCCATGATAAAACAGTGCATTGCTAGTTCTTTACAGACCTTTAAGCTTTACTTGAGCCAAAAATATTTTCTCTGGTTTGCATTCAGATTGTCCCTGCAAAGTACCGATATTCTATACATGAGCATTGCCTTCCTCCTGTTCTAGAACAGCTATACATGACCACACCATTCATTGTTCTGCTGCACTTTATTTCTGATTTTTTGAGATACGTCAGAGTTGTGGATTGAGGTCTGGGACATGCATTTCAAAAGGACTTATGGACAGCAAAATATATAGATATTTTTAACAAACAAAAATTATTGAAAAGCACTAATAATAACAAATAAACTGAGGATTGTAGAACACAAAAACTATCAATTAATCTCCTGATATCTTCCTCTTTGATTACTCACTTGCTTAAGAATTGTAGTGTTTCAGAAGGTTATCCTCTTTGGTGCTACATAACATAATGGTCAGATGTCATTACTGGAATTCTGAAAGTGGATATTTGCAACTGATCATTTAGATTAAAATTTATTTAAATCTATGAATTGAATTGTATGCCCTTAATTTATTGTCTGCTTCAGCTTTTACGTAAAAGGAATCTTTACATCTTTGCCATATAAATTATGGTTAATTGATCCAGTAGTTAAGGTTGAAAGAGCAGTAAGACACGCCATGATAAATCTGCTTATTACCTAGGACTTCAAAATTATTTAATGCAGGTACCATTATCAGGTTATTGTAAATCAGTTTTTCCGAATCTCTTTGTCATTCTTCCCTACTCCCCTAATGCACTGCTTCATTCTGTGTTGTGTTTTCCAGCCTCATACCAGCTCCTCTTTTTTATAAGACTTTTTAATGATACAACCTTAATGCGGGTACATGGGATTCGTGTAGGTGGGCGAAAAGGTCAGCATAGTCGTGGTGGGCAGAAGGGCCCGTTTCTGTGCTGCACAGCTCTACAACTCTAACCAAAGGGTTTGGGTGGAACGATTCCAACATCCCTGATCATTGTCTTGAATTCTAACTCCACAATTTATGCAGCAGAAATCATTAGACAGTAGCTGATTTTCTTCATGTCACTGCACTCCATAAATGTGCATTGATTGGAGTTCATTATAACACCTTACCTCCCATTTCTCAGATTACTTGCCTCAGACAGACTCATGAGTTGTTCAGCGCTGCACATAATCTCTGGATTTTTGCAAATAAAATTTGAAAAGCATTTTTTTTGACTAATGTACCAAATACTTTATTTGATTAGTATGCTATGCTGTCTATTTATTGTGCATTATTGGGTGAAGTGATCATACATGCAGTTTCCATATTGCTTACTTTATGTGTGTTAAATGTTCACTTTCAGAGGAAGCAATCCTACGATATTCAGGTATAGTTTCATCTATTTATTGCATGAGCTGAAAGATCAAAGGAAAAGAATTTTGTCTTGCAAATGATGACCAACTAACCCAATTGGTTAAAAATTAGGAAAGTGCGGAAACTGAGGCTCAAAATCTTAACCTGGATTGAGCATGCCAGTATTGGACATGATTGTTACCAGTCATAAACCAAGCTGAGTTGTTGGATTCAGATAGACCACATCTGGATTATACTAATTTGATGGATTATTTTCTCTAACAAATATGAAATATTGTAAAAAAAAGTTCCATGCTATCAAAAATTGGCACAGGAGTAGAAATGCTATGCAATTTGTTTTGTATTTTTAATAAATGTACATATAAATTAGGGCCATAAATCAAGTACTTTTCATCTAACTGTCTTTAGTAATTCTTCATTGAGATTTGCTCTTTCTAAACTATTTTATTATTGATAATTTATATAATGTTAGCACTCAAGGATTATCTGGCACAAATCTTTAGGAATGGTGAATTTTGATGGATCAAACCCTCCTTACCTTTTAGAAGATTGAGTTTGGTTAGCAAAGGTTGCTGAGATTTTAAACATGCACGTCATAGCACATTTTCAATAATTGTTCTGAAACTGAGCTGTTCTACAACAAATTTAATTGCAGTGGTCAACCAGTTTTGGTAAAGTTCCAAAAAGCTACTATTTACCCTCCAAAAATCAATTAATAGTTTCCTGTTAAAATAGAGACAAGAAGATTTAAAAGCTGAAATTCAGTTAATTGTCTTAAAATGAAAGTTGCAAGGCCAAAGTCATTCACTATATAAGAACAGTTGAATAGATGGTCAATAGACATTTTGGTCAAATAAGCACTCTGTATTGTTATGAAATTGATTTGTTGGAAATTGGACCTTACTGCAAACTTGAAAGTACTAGCTAAAACATGAAATTATCATGTTGCACTGATATAAATAACCTTTCTGTAGTTTTAGTCGGTCAAAGAGTGTTTGTCAGGCTTTGGCCAATCACATCTGAAAACTTTCTGTAAAGGGGATTCATATTTATCCTTGCTTAGCTTAAGTACTTTAGAATATCTCTGTGTATTAGAGAGAATCCCACAAAATGCGTTTGCTTTTAACTGCCTGCCTGATTCCCTAACTTGTGCTTTCCTGCCTTTTCTACATTCTCAAGTACTAACAATTGGTATCTTATCTTTCAAAGCTATCCCAGTTAGCAAACACAGTGACAATGCTTTAAGGATCATGAAGTATCACAGTTTTAATTTTGTAGGATTGGAATATTCTCTAAAGAATTGAAGAGGGAAAAGCTAATATTTTGTATTCAAGGATATGAGGGTTCTAAAAAAATGAATTAAAAGACAGTAAATTACATATTTTGATTAATTTGGGACTGAGGTGCATTGGAAAGAAAACTACTAAGATTGAATGCTAAGTTGATTTGTAGTGTACAAAATCTTTTGTAATACCAACACTTTTGCACTGATGATATTTTTCATTACATTTTAATTATAGAAGCTGGCTAATATTTTATCCCTTTCAGAGCAGCTTATGCTTATTTATCCACTCAAGATTATCAATTACATTCTCTTTTTTGTCAGGAATTCAGTGCAAGAGCCACTGTTCTATATTCTAAGTTTTTGATTTATGTCACTTTTTTTAGTATCCTACGCTGTTTTGTATAGAAACTGGAAATAGCTATTGTCTCTGTGCTGGTACAATGACATGGAAGCAGGGTAGGAAATTGGGAATCATTAGAGGGTCAAAAACTTTTCTTATCTAATTCTAGTATAATTTATTTCGCCGAATCTAACATAAAGAAGGGATTTAATTTCTTTTACGTCTGCGCTTATTTTTGTGCATTTAACTGTCCTTTTCCCCTGATTTATAGGATGTGTGTTCCACATTACGAGCTGAATCAGCAGAGCAATGATCCATTCATGACTAGCATACAAACATCTCTGTGTCAACGAATGGGTGTTATGGTTGCATTTGAAACATTTGATGATTTTGTTAAGTGAGTACTACCTGTGCAAGGGTTATGCATAAATACTTCAGTCCTTGGTCAACTTCTTTTGAAGTACGATCAGCTTATATTTTTCCAGGACACTAGTAATTTCTTCTACTTTTATTTCAGTAAAGTATGTACTGCAAGTTTGGATATGAGTAAGCAAAAGTGACAAATGTTGAAGCTTATCAAACTCTATGGTTTCTGACCTTAGCATATAAAGTCTCCTTGGTTTTACTGTGCCGTTCCATATGTGTAAGTGCTCTATATTGCCTCTTCTCTTGGTAACTTCCATTCTTTCTTGTATCATCACTCCTTTCCGGCAGAAGCCTACCACCTCTCCATATAACAGAAGTTCCTTGACTCATTTTTCCATGTTCCCATCAGTCTTCTGTGAGATGTTTTATGGTTACATAGTCAGCGTTAACAGCACAAAACATTATTGCTCCTCCATCGTCCTCGAACCTACAACCAACTTTATTTCATACATCTCTGTTAGAGACTTTTTCCCAACTGAACATCAGTTGGGCAAACCTTATCTTTTTGCTACAAACTGTGTGCCCTAATCTTCAGCTGCTCACAGAGGTAGAACCTGATATCTACAGCCTTAGTATTCTACTGAACTCTGAGGTGAGCTTCAAATTTCATCATCCTGTCCATCATTGGGAAATTCTGGAATCTATTATTAAGGAGGTAATGGCAAGATATTCAGACAATCATAAGTCAATCTAGCAGAGTCAGTGCGGCTTTATGAAAGGGAAATTGTATTTGACAAATTTTCTGGAATTCTTTGAGAGGGTGAATAAAGGGGAACCAATAGAAGTAGTATATTTGGATTTCCAGAGGGCATTTGATAAGGTGACACATAAAAGGTTACATAAGGTCACAAGAGGTTAGAAGTAATATTTCAGCAGGGATAGGAGAGTGGTTACCTAATGGAAACAGAATTAGGAAGAATTGGTCATTTTTGGATTGATACTACTGGGCTGCCACAGAGATCAGTACTAGGGCCTCAACTATTCATAATGATGAATAAGTGAAGGCACAAAGTGTACTGGAGCCATAATTGTTGATGATACAAAAATAGGTAGCCTGGGTAGTTGTAAGAAGGTCACAAAGAGCATGCAAAGCTATAGTGAAGTTGCACATGGAGTATTATGAGGGAAATTTCAATTTTTGGAAGAAAAATGAAAGAATAAATTATTATTTAAATAGAGTGAGATGACAAAATCTTACAGTTCAAAGGGATCTGGCATCCTAAAACAAATATCACAAAAAATGGCATGCAGGGACAGCAAGTTATTAGGAAGGTTAATTGAATATTGGTCTTTATTACAAGGGATATGGGGTGTAAAAGTACATATGCTTCAGTACAATTTTACAGGGAAATAATGAGACCACATCTGCAGTACTTTGTACAGTTTTGTTCTCCATTTTTAAGTAAGGATGTTCTTGCATTGGAAACCGTGCAGAAAAGGATTGCTAGATTGATTTCTAGGATGCAAAGTGAAATATGAGGAAAGGTTGAACAGGTTGGGTCTATACTCATTGGGGTGTAGAAGAATGAGAGGTGATTTTTTCGAAGTATATATGATTTTTAGGGGTTTGACAGGGAGAATGCTGAGAGGGCATTTCTACTGGTGGGGGTATCTAGAACAAGAGGGCAAGGTTTCGGAGTAAGAGATCACCCATTTCAATGGAGATAAGAAGTAATTTCTTTGAGAGGGTTCTGCATCTTTGAAATTCTCTTCTGCTGAGAGCTATGGAGACGGAGTCACTGTACCTGTTCAAGGTGGGGATTGGCAGAGGTTTCATCTATGAAGGAATCAAGGGGTATATGGAGAGAGCAGAAAAGTGATATTGAGGGTAATGTTGGATCTGCCACGATCTTATTGAATGGCAGAGCAGGGTGAAGGGGACAACTCCTGCTCCTGTTTGTTCTACCCTTTTCATGGAAACTGGTCGTTTATACCTCTACAAAAACACATGTCTCACTTCTTATTTTGACCCTGTTTTTGCAGAAATCATGCTTTTCCTTGAGATATTTTTTTCTGAAATTGTCTGCATATAGTCTCCAAAAATGTCCACATATAGTAGAGATTTTGAATCAGTGTTAAAGATGTTGGTACTTTTTTACTATCTTAGAAAAGCAAACTTACATCTTCATATTGTCATAAATTGTGCTTAAAAAGTTGCAGAAATTTATGTTGTGAAAAAAGTATTAAAATGAATGTTTTCATATCATGTTGTACATGATTAAGCAATGCAATGACCATCTAATATGAAGAGAAATCGACAATAAATTAAATATTGTTGCATCATATAAATTATTTAATGCTTTCTGTAATTAATGTGTAAATCATTTGAATATTTGTACTTTATGAAGAAACTTTGAAGAAGTGATTGCTTGCTTTGCTGACCCATCTCTGGATAGTCCACTATTTTCTGAGACAAGATCAACCTTCTTTGATCAGGAAGACAATAAGGTAATCTTTGATCATCACCTAGCTTTACGGGTAGAATTTCAAAACTCTAAGTTATTATTCCACCTTTGAGCTTATCTGTGAAGTCTTTCAAAATAGCACTTGCCAAACTATGCCACTTCTCAATTTCAAATTAAGAAATCCTAGACGAGAAGGCAAAAAGAGAGAGGATCAATTGAGGAAGATTAAATGAACCCAAGATTGGAATCTTAAATTATACATGAAAGATGAGGGATTTTAAGATCCTGAGATAGTGACAGTGAATTGTGATTAGGATCTGGGAAGGATAGAATATAATCTCCTGTGAATGAATGACTTGTATTGAGAAGGATGTCCAGACCATGGAGAGAGTGCAGTAGAGAGTCACTAAGAAAATGCCAAGGACATGTAGAGAAGTCAAGAACTATTCTTCCCAGGAGAATAAAGGAGGAGACTGAAGAAGTATTCAAAATTAAGAGGGATTTCAGGAAACTACTGTTTGGGTTAATGACTTGATAAGTATTGAGCAGAAATTTAAATAAATCACCAAAATAAAGAGAGAGGTTAAAAGACTCTTATTTTATGCAGTAGATTTTTTGGATAGGAAGTATTCTACCATAAGTAGGGACAGAAACAGGAATTATAATAGCTTTTAAAAGAGAATTGGTTAAATGTGGAAAAGAAAAATCAATATGGGAAGAAAATTAACTGCAGGCAGTGATTACTCTTAAATTCTATAGTGATGAGTGAATAGGATAAGGTGCAAGGCAGGCTGCAACCATTGGATTTTTAGACAGATAGTTGCTTGAGAAATCAACCTAAAGGTAATGAAAGCAGGACTTCAGAGCCCAGTTTAGGTGGCCTGGATAGTCTCCCAGCCTATAAAACGTTTGATCCCAGAAAGCACGAGAATACAAAGTTCAGAATACCAGTGACCAATATCAATGAAATGAAATAGGTTGTGAGCTAGAAGTGAAAAAATCTGCCATATGAAATATGAATCTATATTTGTCTAGGAGATTGCTAATGTTTATCATATATGGTCTGTAATATATAAATACAAAGAAAAGACTTTGCTACTTTTATGAACAGAATTTGAAGGACGAACCGATCCATATTCTGAATATCGCCCTCAGAGATGGTGATTGTGAAAAGGATGATGAACTGGTGCTGATCTTCAGTAAATTCTGCCAAACAAAGGTATCTGTGAAAGCCTACCTTTTAAGCTTGACTTCTGCAACCCTAGGCTATTCTCCAGACCATTATAGTTTTCTCCTTTCATCAGAAATGATTTTCAGGATAAGTATCATCAAAATAATCTTTGCATTATAAAGTCAAAGTTCCCAAAAATATTAGACATTTATATTAAAGTTTTGCCATAAAAATCCACCAAAAGCTGTAAACATTCCTTTTCCTCTGTGTTCACAGAAAGCCCTTTTCTTTGAGTATGGAATCAGGCGAATCACCTTTCTAGTTGGACAGAAGGTGAGCTTTTCTAGATTTGTCCATTTGTCTGTTTGAAGACTTTTGTATCAAAATTGCTTATGTTTTAATTATCTACAATGTGATCACTAAATTTTAGGTTTTCTTTCCCATTTCTTCTTTTGCTTACAGCGAGAATTCCCCAAGTACTTCACCTTCAGGGCAAATACTGAGGTACATGAAACCATTTACTATATATGCAAGACCAAGAACTATTGCTTCTTTACGTTATAGTTGCTTGCCTTTTGGAGCAAGAGGAAAACTCCAAGATACCAGTCCATCCTTTGACTTCTGGGACCTGATCTTGAAAATCCATCTGGAAATGTTTCCACTCTGTTCCAGCCAGCATGGTTTTTGCTTAGTTAACATAAATCTGTCTGTTATTTGGGACTAATTATCAGTCTCAGCAAAAAAAAAAACAGAATGATGGAAGTATGAGAAATAGAAATGTTACTCTGATACACCAGAAATTAAAGATTGGGGATAAAAGACTCTTTTGGGCTAGGTTAAGAAGAATATTAGCACCGTGCTGTATCTAATCAGACCATGCCTAATACTGAGGGCTGGAAATATACTTATATTTTCAATTTAAATGAACAAGTATTTATGTTTAGGAGCCTGAACAGCTACGAGCCAAAGTATCTAATTAATAGTTGCTGGGTTTGTGAATCCTTTCAAAATCTTTAGTAATTTTTAAAACTTTAAGAGATAGATACCTTTAATATTTCTTCTCTGTCATTAATTTGAAAATTCATACAACATTTTTAATAATTGTAACTTATAGAACCTGAGAAGAAATTCTTATCTTTATTTTAGAAACGTTATAACTAATAAAAATATAATTGGTATACCCCATCAAAAGTTTGTATTTTCAAGGGGAATGTGGGGTGGGACAGTCATTTTATTTGCATTTCAAAATTTGTGATCTGTTTGTGCCTTGAAATCCCATTATTCAGTTTGCAGAGGATCGTATTTATCGACATTTGGATCCAGCCCTGGCTTTCCAGTTAGAACTCAACCGGATGCAAAATTTTGACCTCACTGCTCTTCCTTGTGGTAACCACAAGATGCACCTGTACCTAGGTGCTGCCAAGGTGAAGAAGGGAGCAGAGGTCACTGACTACAGGTTTTTTGTCCGAGCTATCATCCGACATCCTGACCTCATTACTAAGGTGAGAAATCCTGCGGTTATGAAACATCTGAGTGCAGCTCAACATTTTATTTGGCATGATGGACCTCTCATGCCTAAAACTGAATCAAACCCAGACAGATTTCGGAGTGGGAGATTCTACTGTAAGAAACCTTGAACAAATACAAGCTGTTTGATCCATCTAGTTTACTTGCATCCAAGAGTATATGCCCATTATGAACCTTAGTCCAGCCATGTAATCAAACAAGGAAAAGTTCTATGCATGAACTTAATGATTTTCTTAATTGTTTTAATTGCCTTTGAAAATTAAACCATTCATCCATCTCCATTGTTATGAGCCTAGAATGTAGCCAGCATTTCCCATCACATCAACCAGGGTATCCTCCAGAGTATTTTATCCCTCTCTCTATTCCTGATTTGATAACTGCAAATCCCATTCCAGGTAACAAAGCTTAATTGCCTAGAAATTCATCTCCACATACTACACCAAAACGAAAAGGAGCAGTTCCAAATCCCTAATTTGTTGCAACTTCATTCTTACAGGAAGCCTCTTTTGAATATCTACAAAATGAGGGGGAGCGTCTGCTGCTTGAGGCCATGGATGAACTAGAAGTGGCTTTTAACAAACAGACTGTGCGCACTGACTGCAACCATATTTTCCTTAACTTTGTGCCTACTGTAATTATGGACCCAATGAAGGTTTGAAGCTCTCATATTTTTTGGTCAGAATTCTTATTGGTATTGGTATTGGTATTGATTTATGATTGCCACTTGTACCGAGGTACGAAAAGCTTGTCTTACAAACTGATCGTACAGGTCAATTCATTACACAGAGCAGTTACATTGAGTCAGTACAGAGTGCATTGATGTAGTACAGGTAAAAACAATAACAGTACAGAGTAAAGTGTCACAGTTACAGAGAAAGTGCAGTACAATAAGGTGCGAGGTCACAACAAGGTAGATCGTGAGGTCATAGTCCATCTCATTGTATAAGGGAACTGTTCAATAGTCTTATAAGATTGTTATTGTTGCTTTAGCAATAAAACAATACAGAATGCAGAATAAAGTGTCATAGCTACAGGGAAGTGCATTGCAGATAGGCAATATGGTGCAAGGTCATAACAAGGTAGATTGTGAGGTCACGAGTCCATCTCATCTTATAAGGGAACCATTCAATAGTCTTATCACAGCGGGGTAGAAGCTGTCCTTAAGTCTGGTGGTACATGCCTTCAGGCTCCTGTATATTCTACCCGATGGAAGAGGAGAGAAGAGAGAATGTCCCAGGTGGGTGGGGTCTTTGATTATTCTGGCTGCTTCACCAAGACAGTGAGAGGTAAAGATAGAGTTCAAGGATAACATTCAATTCATTGCTCAGGTTTCTATCATTAAAACCAAAGAAATTTGGAATGGAAATAGATCTTCCCTGTTAAATTTGTGCAGAAAAGTTTTTCACCAGCACACCAGGTCCGAGAGTAATTGAGGGATAATGGTTGGAACCCAAACCCTGGGCTGTGGGTAGCTAGAGACTGAAGCCATGGAGGCTGGGAATGGCTGTAGGTTATAGCCTTTGGGGAGAGGATGTGAAAGATCAGATGAGTACAAATGGGAGCAAAAAGAGGTCTGGACTGAGAGCTAATCCAGAAGGGCCCATTAAATAATGTTATTGCAGTGGACTATGAAAGCATGTTTTTTTCCAGGAATGATCAATGCACCATTACCGAGGGAATCATGATCTCTCATATACAATTGATATTGAAATTGCATCATTGACACACAAGTGAACATGAAATGTAATGCCCAGTTGAAATTTCAGATTGTCAAAATTCAGCCTAAAAATGTCCACAATCGTATTCCACTCTTGAAATAAGCAATTTTAAGATACATAGCAATGCAAAGAAAATGTGCAACATGTCTGAATTTCAAGCAAATAACAGTTTGTGTGTTTATGGTGAGGAATTCCCATGGTACACAGTACTAACACATGGCCTTGTGCACAAAAGAGGCAGCTCATTAAGGTCTTGCAGAGAAATTGGCCAGAATAATAGCTCTGGCTCCAGAATTCTCCTTTTTTAATCAAAAGTTGATACCAAAACAGTGATAAATCACATATTTCCTTAAAGTACTATTATACTCTAGTGACAGAACAACAACTGCTATCTAATTATAATCCAAGTTGGGTATTTTTAGGTTTCTGCACACTTGTACTTATATCATTGTCTAATACTGTTCATGGAAGCAAGTATTTTTGATCAGTTAACTTGTTTTCTTCGCTGATCTGTCTATGTTTATGACAATATTCTGAGTTTGCATTAAAGGCTGGCATCCATTGTCTGATAGTACTACATGATAATCCATGGTGATAGTGAAATTGCTCTAAACTTCATATGTAAAATTTGTTGATTGTTGATTCAGGCACCAATCATATTTTCTTCCTTGAAGAACAGACATCACAGGTTAAGTTTACTGACATTATAATTTCTTTTAAATTTTGGGGTTGAGAGTGTTGTCAGAGTTTAGCAGTTTTAAAGTACATTATTGCTTGTCTTGTGAATGCTGGTGTCACATCAGAAGGGATGTGTTTCTCCTTTCAACTCTATAAAATCTGGGCCTTTTTATTGCATAGATTTAATTTTTTTCTCAATATTTATTTTTAGATTGAGAAGTCTGTCCATGACATGGTGATGAGATATGGGAGCAGATTGTGGAAACTCAGGGTCATGCAAGCTGAGCTCAAAATAAACATCCGTTTAACTCCCACCGGAAAGGCAATCCCAATCCGTTTGCTCCTCACTAATGAATCTGGATATTATCTGGATATGAGCCTATATAAGGAGGTGACAAATGCCAGAACTGGACAGGTATGTGCTTCCTGAATTGTGAAACAGACCTAGAAAATGTGGATGCATTCTGAAGCTTGATTCCCCATTAGAAATGAAGGGAAAAGTCTCAGCTAATGACCAAAACTGCAGTTGCTGTAAATCTAATACAGAAATTTATCGAGATGGAAGCACTCCATAGCTCTGGCAGTCTGTAAAAGAATGGAGAAGTCAACCTCAGATGTGAACACTTGGTCATAAGAGAGTATATTGAAGATTAATAGTATTTAAAAGAGAACAGAACAAGAAAAGCAGGAGAAATCTTCATGTTATTTAAGTCAGCTAAGGCAGAGTGCTTACTGTCTAGTAGGAAAAATAGGTGTTATTTTTGACACTTGTGTCAAACTTCATCAGAACAGTGTAGGTCAAAAATAATCATTAGAGTGGGAAGGGAATTAAAAAACCAATGAAGAACAACTTTAGATCACATTCACAGAGGTGTTTGACAAGGTGTTCACCTAATCTATGTTTGGATTCCTGATAGAGA
The DNA here is from genome assembly GCF_009764475.1 of Pristis pectinata. Taxonomy (NCBI): domain Eukaryota; kingdom Metazoa; phylum Chordata; class Chondrichthyes; order Rhinopristiformes; family Pristidae; genus Pristis; species Pristis pectinata. The sequence continues at coordinate 34,547,890 of NC_067421.1, forward strand.
TTAGTCTGGTCTGATGATCAAAAAAACACTGTCCACTCAGTTGCAGATAGATATTTCCAAAATGAGCACTTGGTGTCTTGGCAGTGAAATGAAAGGAGATAAAAAGGCATGTGTATCACTTCCTACAAATGTATTGGAAGGTACCATTGATATGGATGTTGGAATTGAAAATCAGGCTACAATTCCTTCAGACATCAGCAAGTGAAAGTGTGTTTGATGATGGAGTCATTCTGGAGATGAAGAAGGTGATGGAAGATGTCTAGTGGATGAATGGTGATACCCCCACTAGTGAAAGAGGAAAGAAATGAGGTCAAAAGCACAAGAAACAGATCAATCTAGTTGAAAATACTGTCTAACTCAGGGGAGTAGAATCTGTGGCTGAAGAAATGATGGCTATTTTGGAAGGTCTAGAGTGGAGGATTACTTCAGAATGAATGAACAAAACAGGAAGGGAAAGATTCAGGAATAGAGTCCTCACAGAAGCCAAGTGAGAGAAAAAATATTGCCGGTGGCAGTATGAGTCACAATAAATGCTGATAAAACACCATTCCAGGAGACAGAGAAACTAAGAATTATGCTTTCATTCTGAAGTCCTTCAACCATAAATTTTTCCATACAAATTATGAGAGGTTTAATGTCTGTAGCCATTATTTTTCAGCTGGTTTTCCTGTGGCTATCTCATGTCAGCCCCTAGGGTGCACATTCCTTGGATTACTTTCAGATTCTGATGATTTTCCTTTTGAAAAATTGTGACATGATATTTACCTACTGTGCTTTTATTCAGATTATGTTCATTTCATATGGAGATAAACAGGGGCCTCTCCATGGAATGTTGATGAGCACACCATATGTCACCAAAGATCTGCTCCAGGCAAAGCGATTCCAGGCACAGTCCTTGGGAACAACCTATGCTTATGATTTTCCTGAAATGTTTCAACAGGTAACATTGTTTTTTTTTATTTTCCTTTATATATTTTCTCTCCTCAGAAAGATCCTTTTGCAGGATGTTAGACACTCTGTGCCACCTTGCGGGTAATCACATTTTTTAAATATGAATACGTCATATCCACATTCAAATCTGTCTTCACCCAATAGTGACAAACTTGTGCCTGGTCAAGTATGTCAATTCCTTGGCTTAGTAATCAGATCACATTACAAAGGCCACGGCAACTTGTAAAAGACATTGCCCCAATACATTTACATTTGAGATGTATTACAAAAAACTATTCAGTCTAAGTGTATGATAATGAGACACATAATAGCTTGATAATTTACCAGTGAAGAGAACTTATTCTGTGATCACACATAGAAAATTGCCACATGATTTGAAGTAATGCATTCTCCCTGTGGGGCTAGATCGTGTTCCATGTTGCTGGCTTCTGAATATAGAAATGGTGTCCGAATACTTTAAATTCTTACAAGTACATAGCAAAATTGCCATTCCCTTGGATCCATTAGAGTATGTGCTGTATTACACGTTTAACCTGAATGCCAAGTGTCATCAGGGTTCTTCAAAACTAAGTGCCTGAGTGCAGCCTATTCCGGTGATGTCCTCTCTGATATCCATATCTCAGCAGATGTTACTGAATGCTGCTAATGAATGGAAATCCTAAATGGATTCCACCCCTTCTAAGCTTCTGAAACCACTGCGTTGTCCATCTGAGGTTATCTAATTCATCATGTACAAGATCTTTTCTTGGTCTTTATAACTAAGTATTATAATCATTGAATTGTGTTTTTTCAACAACTATTAAAAGATTTTCAATGTCCACTTTTAATGCAATGTGCGTATCTAATGAGGGAAGCCCTTACTAAACCTATATTAAATGTGGTCCATAGGATTGTCCTTCTGTGTATCAAAAGATCTGTCAGAAAACGTAACTTGAAAGAGTTTTTACCTTCTGGTATTATGATCCAGGCTCTCTTTAAGATGTGGGGATCTGATGTGGAACATCCAAAAGAACCACTACAGTGCACAGAACTTGTGCTGGACTCTCATGGTCAACTGGTACATATGAATAGGATTCCTGGAGGTAATGAGGTACGTACAGTTAATTTTTAATTTATGAGTTACTTTGGTGGATCAATGCCATACTATCATTAAAACTCTTTCAAAAAAGACAGAAGATGAGATCTATTTAAAATGTAGATGCTACATATTGCCAATAGGTTGGTATCACGCCCTGTAATTATAAATTATAAGATCTTCCTTACTACATAGAACAAAAACAAGAACTTATACCAAAATGACTTGTATAGCATGCATTGTGCATGCTGACATCAATCATGTATGTACATTTGTGGATCTGATTTTTTTTCGCTATAAAAATCTATGTTATAAAAGTAAGCTATCTAGTATGAAATTTATGTGACACATTATAACCTAGAGAGTGTTTTGAACATGGAAATGTGTGAATTAGTTGATACAAATAGCATAGGTATAATTAATAGCAAACTATGTTTAAAAACATGAGAAATAAAAGCAGAACCTAAGTCTTTGTGTTAGATGAAGAAGATACAGAATACAGAATATTGATACCAAGTTGAAACAAGCCAATCATCACAATTAGGCAGTGCTGTAAATTCAACATCAACGTAATGCTTTTTGAAACTTCTGGAAGTCACAAGCCAGTTCACTGCCAGTGATGTATTTTTGAAGGTTAATTGTACTTGAACTGTAGGGATGTTTTGCAGTGCTTTTATGCACAAAATCCCAGACACAACAGTGAGATAAATTATAGTTAAGGCTGCAGGAGAACACCTCTTGTATCCTTTTAACCATTAATTGTTCACATCGGTTATTACAACTATATATTTCTGGAGTTGGATTTCTTTAAACTCAAGTTACAAGTGAAATTGCCAATGATTAACCCTCAACTCACATAATTACAGCACCTCAGCTAGCTGCTCATCTCATTGCCAATTGTGGGAGCTTGCTGTGTACAGCTTGGCTGCCACATTCCATACATATTTCTTTTTAAAAATAATGATCTGTGAAGTGTTTTGGGATGTCCTGAGGAAATGTAAGAAATTATATAAATGTAAATTTTGTTTCCTGTTTTGGCTGGTTTGTTCTTCATGGTAAATGTCTGTTAGAAATAGACTATGTAGCTCATAACTCATTAAAAAATGAACTGAATCTTGTTTAAGTTTATTGGAGAACTTGTCCTGTTTACTATCCCTTGAATGCTGGTGTTCTTTAAACAATCCTAGTCTGCTAGTAAAATATTAATCAGAAGGATTAGAATATTCTTCAAGGTGATAGAGGTGTATAAGATGATGAGAGGCATTGATTGTGTGGATAGTCAGAGGCTTTTTCTCAGGACTGAAATGGTTGCCATAAGAGGACACAGGTTTAAGGTGCTGGGGAGTAGGGGTAAGTTTTTTAGTCAGAGAGTGGTGAATGTGTGGAATGGGCTGCCAGCAACGGTGGTGGAGGTGGATACGATAGGGTCTTTTAAGAGACTTTTGGATAGGAACATGGAGCTCAGAAAAATAGAGGGCTATGGGTAAGCCTAGTAATTTCTAAGGTAGGGACATGTTTGGCACAACTTTGTGGGCCAAAGGGCCTGTATTGTGCTGTAGGTTTTCTATGTTCTATGTCATTTTTCCATTATTTGCAATTATCACTAGTGATAATGGCCAGGGTACTTTTAGATCAAAAGACAAAATACTGAAGGAACTCAGTGGGTCAGGCAGCATCTTTGTAGGGTGAAATGAACAGTCAACATCATCTCCCTCCACAGATTCTGCATGACCCTCTGAGATCCTCCAGCATATTTTTTTTTGCTTCAGATTCCAGCATCTGCAGTCTCCTGCGTCTACAGGGTACTTTCAGATGTTTATTATCCTCTTCCCCGATAAAATAAGAAAGGCCTTTGGTAAGATTAGCATGTTGCCTTGACATATCAATTCATATCTCTTCAGACATAATCATAATTACATATAGTTTTACATTAAAAATAACTGTGTTATAATTTCCTCAGGTAGGAATGGTGGCATGGAAAATGAATTTAAAAACTCCAGAGTATCCTGAAGGGCGTGACATTGTTGTCATTTGTAATGACATCACTTTTAAGATTGGCTCATTTGGCCCAGAGGAGGATTTGCTGTTCCTGCGGGCATCACAACTAGCCAGAGCAGAAGGCATTCCAAGAATCTATATAGCAGCAAACAGTGGTGCCAGGATTGGGCTCGCTGAAGAGATAAGGCACATGTTCCAGGTTGCTTGGGAGGATCCAGATGATCCATACAAGGTAAATTCTATATTTCTTGTCCCTCTGCCTTTTTAGTTGTTTAGTTCCAGTAATCTAGTGTTTCCATTGAGTAGTACCCTAACACTTTTCCAGATGGTCAATGGAACAATGTTTTAGGCAGAGCTAGATTAAAATCTAGTTTTATTTTGTTTTAATTACAAACATTTGAAGGATGTCAGACAAAAAATGATCCTATGGTCCATTTAGCTTTCCCCACACAATTGAAATATCTTGTTCACTGTGCTATATCTTCTCCTCACCCCACCCTAAAAACATTGTGATCTCTCAGAGGAGGCTGTAAAACAGGTAAAAAATCTAAAGATAAAATTCTATTCTGGCTTCTGCCCTCTATCTTTCCAGTCCTGATGAAGGGTCTTGGCCCGAAACGTCGACTGTTCATTTCCCTCCATGGATGCTGCCTGACCTGCTGAATTCCTCCAGCATCTTTTGTGTGTTGCTCCAAAAATCTAAACCAATTTTTCAGGATAGTGAGCAGAGGCATATTTCTGGGAAATTCCATCCTGATCCAAGCAAGTGATTAAAACTAATCCAGGAGATCCCTCTGGCTCTGGGTTCTTTATAGAGATAAGATGCTGTGCTCACCCTATTCAAGATCAGGTCCAGCTAGTTCCAGTACAGAATGGGTGAAGTGATTTTATGAAAGGGCACAGAAACTACAATGCAGGGCAACAAGAGGAAGCAGTCACTATTTTAGGAGTGACTGTACTGATATCCCAATATTATAGTTCACCCATAATAACTGAAATAAGTCTTATATTCAAACGCAAATCATGCATGGACTTTCTAAGTTAGGAAACATTGTCAGTTGATCAAGAATGTAATTTTGTTAGATGTTCATCTATGACATTGAAATGTTAAAAAAGGGGTTCCAATTTCCATTGTTTAACTGTTTTTCTAATATTCATTTCCTTTGTTAGGGCTTCAAGTACCTGTATTTGACACCTCAGGACTACACCAGAATTAGCCCTATTAATTCAGTGCACTGTGAGCATGTGGAGGAGGATGGAGAGTATAGGTGGGTGTCACAAGCAGCACATATTAAGAATCTAAAATATCTGGTTGGTGTTTGAAAACAGAAAAAAAAAGCACATTTCTGGTGTACTCTTTGTTGTAGGCTTGATAAAGATTGCTACAAATAGGTCTTTCAATATTCCTTTTTATTTAGCTTTAAAAGATTTCTTTTGATAGATATGCCACACTCTTTTATTGGAAAATGAACTATTCCTTCCTAAAGTAGCTCACAAAAAAAGCCAGTCAAACTATTGACTGCTAATAAGCAAAGGAACTTGAAGTGAAACATTGACTCTCATGTATGCGCGTAGTACTGGACGTTTTTTAGTTGGCTAATTAATAAACTTACTACAGTATGTATAGAACCATATTCATTTATGCATGACTCAATGTGATCTGATGGAGGGCTTTAAATTACAAAGGCATTTGATAGAATAGATGCAGAATAGATGTTTCCACTTGAAGACAAGATCAGATCTGGGGACCATAATATATCATCAGAGAGTTTAGGAAAATCTTCTTTATCCAGGGAGTGGAACTTGCCACTATAAAGAGTTGAAGCAAACAGCATTGATATATTAGAGGGTAAGCTACGTAATCAAATGAAGATGAATGGAAGGTGCTTCATCTGAAGAATCAATACTTAACTGGATGTGTTTGGGAGAATGGCCTTTTCTGTGCTGCACCATGACCCGGAATGTAAGTAGGCTCCTAAACAAAGGTGGTTGTGTAGGAAGAAAAATGTGACCTTCCTAAATGTGATTGTGTTTTCTAGATATGTCATAACTGACATTATTGGCAAGGAGGAAGGCTTGGGGGTGGAGAACCTGCGTGGAGCTGGTGCAATTGCTGGAGAATCCTCCCTAGCTTACAATGATATTGTCACAATCAGTCTGGTAAGTGTGACAGACCGAGCTCTTTCAGAATTAAGCTTACCAGAGAATTTACAATGGTATTGCTCAAGTAAGCTGGATGATGGGCTGCTTTACAAAGTTACACATGTAATCCACAGTTTATTGTACTGATGAGCTGGGGACTTGTACTCCTTTAAGGTCATAGAAGTCAAATAATATTTGCAAGTAGCGATTTCAAGAAGTGAGTTGAGAATGACTGCCCTTGATATCACAGCAGCATTTGACTGAATGTAGCATCAAGGCTGAGGTTTATAGGTTTCAAAGGGAAAGCATTCCAATGGCTGAAGTCATACCTTGTACAATGGAAAATAGTTATAGTTGTTAGATATCAATCACTGCAGATCCAGGACATGACTGCAGAAATTCCTCAACGCAGTGTCTGAGACCCAAATGTCAACTGTTTCACCAATTAACAAGTAGAGATGTTTGCTGATGATTGCGCAACATTCCATCACCAACTTCTCAAAGGCAATTAGGAATGAACAAATCTGGAAAATAAATATAAAAGAAATTAACTGTTCAATTAAATAGGTTTGTGATCATGCACATTTTAAGCAATTGGTTGGTGATAAACTAAACTAGTGAATCTCCCTTGATATTGCTGACAGAATGTTGGAGAAATTGATGTTTTTGTAAGAATGAGAAGATAGTTGAACAATGCCTTGATTTTAAAATTCCCATCCTTTGCTTCCAAATCCCTCCTTGGTCATGTCCCTCAGTATCACTGCAATTTCTCTTATCCCTTTAACCCTCAGTTACCTGCATTCCATCAATCCTAGCCTCTTCAGCATCCCCAATTGCTTCAATGTACTCATGTTCGGAATTATCTGTATAGGTGGCAAGCAGAACAAAGCTTTTCACTGTATCTCCATACATGTGACAATAATAAACTAATTACTAATTAAAAAGTTACAGTTATGGAATTCCCTCCTAACCCCTGTCTCTTTAAATCTCTTGCTTTCTTTATATTAAACTCCACTTAAACCCTACTGCTTAAACCCCACTCCTTCATAGATTCTAAATTCCTATATGCTTACATTTAGTTTGGTGATCCTTTTGTGAAGTGCCTTAAGGTCTGACAAAACTGAGAGTAGTTGTCTTGGTTATATTGTTGTAGTTGTTGGGAATGAAATAAGAGGTTAAAATGTTAAATTGAGTCATAGATACACAGAAATCATAAAAATTAATTTGAAAATAATTTAATGGCATTGTCAGGATTCTTATAATTTTCCATGTTTAGTAATAAAGGGGTGGGTTAGTTAAAAGTGAGTTAATGTAAAATTGTAAATTAAACTTATATATGTAAAAAATAGAGAGAGAGAGAGAGAGAGAGACAGACAGACAGACAGACAGACAGACAGACAGACAGACAGACAGACAGACAGACAGACAGACAGACAGACCGACCGACCTTTTAGGCATTGAAGTTTTTCCTGAGAATAAAAATGTGATCTGACTGTTCATTTGCTCCACATTATTGTTGCATGGAACAGGAAGAAATATGGTAAAATAATTTCAGTTCTATAATGATATATGTAATACTTTGGGGAACCCAGGGCCGATGTACATGTATAGCTGGCATGGCAGCTCAATAGAGTGTTCATGGTCATTGCTTTGTGTGGGGCAAAAGTGCAAGTTTTTAAAGCTACAACAGTCATGCAAAGGAAGGGTGTTCAAGTACTATGATGGTTGTGGGTGAAATAACTAGTTAAGGGTGATGGATATTGATTGTCTCACTTCCCTTTTTTATGGTTTGGTGAATTTGTTTAGGGAAAATCCTTTTTTCCTGTTTTTAATAGTTAAAAACGTCAGCAAAATAGGAAACTGAAATTTCAACTGAACTTGTTAACAAGCTAGTTAACAAATATGGAAAAGGGAACTTCTTAAAATGTTAATTGTCAGTAGAAACTTAAATTTAAATATTCCGTTTGTGCTTTGCAGGTGACGTGCCGTGCAATTGGAATTGGAGCATACTTGGTGAGATTAGGACAACGTGTCATCCAAGTGGAGAATTCACATATTATTCTCACTGGAGCCAGTGCACTGAACAAGGTCATAATAAGGCTTACTAGATTCTATTACAGCTAGCAAAATGATGCCAAATTGGAACTTAATTAACTCAAGCACATTGAAGCTTTGAACCACTGATGTTCCCAATTTTGTTGTCACATCAAAGTGGAATAGGCCAGTGCAACATCAATGATGGATGCAATTCACCCACGCATAGAACATGAAGTGGGGAATGAACTGAGCATATTCTGAAATGGAGGGAGCGAGGACTGTACATAAAATGAAAATCAATAGTGTAGTGTAAATTCTATACATTAAGTTGGTGTGTTGTGCTTTCTTTCCAAGCACCTGTATTCACATTCTGTAAAGACCATGTCCATGAAGCCTTGTAATCTACAGTTGTAAGGATCCCATTGGTAATTAATTAGACATTCATTTCAGCTTAGAAGTGAGCAGAAAAGGCCAGCAGGACAAACCTGTGAATGATTTAATATTTAGAATTAAATCTTGCTCCAAGGACAAAGGAAGATTCATAATTATAGTAAAAGTCTAAAGCCTTTTGTAGGGCAGAATAAAATGTATTTTGTTCTGTGTAGAACAATGCTATATTTCACCTGAAGCCCCAACAGAAAACTTGCAATAAATGAAACATATTCTATTTCTCTAAAATCAAGTGCTCATCCTGATTTTCACTGACTCAGAGAAGTTTTCTGCCTTTCTTCACTAAACCTTTGAACCTTTAGTGGCCATTTTTAATTTCCTCCCATTATTTTGTTTCAAAAATGTATATCGATCACAGAGGAGGAATTATCTGTGATCCAAGTCAGAGGCTTCCATGGTCACAGACAAAGAAAATGGTGGTGCTCTTTTTTATTCTCGCCCATTGAAGTAGTTGCTTTTTTTTATTCCTGACAGGTTCTTGGTCGTGAAGTGTACACATCCAACAACCAGCTGGGTGGAGTACATATTATGCACAACAATGGAATTTCACACACCACTGTACCCGATGATTTTGAAGGAGTTTATACCATCTTAGAGTGGCTCTCTTATATGCCTAAGGTATGCCTCTGTAGGTTTATAGTTTGGCTTTGTGGTAAAAGATGGAAATTTCTTTTCAACTGTTTAAGACTTATTAACTCTCAAATATTAATGCTTGGTTATATCATTATTATTTGAAAGGTGTAAATGAGTCAGTTTATAAAGTCAGTGATGCAAAGCAGTGGGATAAAGACTGTTTTCCAAGTGATGAACTATGTTTCTCTGTTTTGCTATGTGGGAAGGGGGAAAAGGAGGAAGAATTTAAGAAATAAGCAAAGAAAATTTAATGGGCATTTCTTCCATATCTCTCACTGTTAAGAAGTTTAACAAGCTATGTTGTTTCAAACTAAAACTTCCCATATCCATAAAGACTTTTGTTCTTTCCCATATGGAGGTTGGGAGTTAGTGAATTTCTTGCATTTTCTCACTTTCACAAGTCCGGGTCTACTTCTGCATTACTTGTGTTCAAAATTGAGAGGTTTGATGATGTTCTGGTCCCCAGAAGTGCTCTTCCGAGCCTCCAGTTGCAAAACAGATTAAAATACTTTTTTAATCTATTCTTTCCAATGTCAGGGTTAGGTGTCTTTTAAACAGTAGGACCTTACAAGTGGGTAGTTTAAATCTGAATGTCGATATTTAACACTTATTAAATCAAATGCATACACCACCACTAGCTATTCAAGAAAACATTCTGGAGATGAGCTAAGTTGCAATTCAGTGGTATACCACAAGGTTTGTACATTTACTGATGTTAATTCCAAAGGTATTCCCACCTGCTTTCCCTGATCCTCCATAAAGAAAGTATTTCCGATTAGCTTTTAATTTCTATAATACTTTTTTGTCAGGCTATCTTACGTTATTTTGGAATACATGATGAAATAATATAAGGGTGAATGTTTTATTCTGTTAATATAGAACAATACAAGCCCAGTGCCTGTAATCTCCCCAAAGGATTGCCCTGAGAGGGAAATTGACTTTGTACCAAGCAAAGCCCCATATGATCCTCGTTGGATGCTGGCTGGCAGACCTCATCCAAGTAAGAAAACATTCAATATTTTAAAGATGGTTTACCACCCAGCTGCAATGTAGCGCTTGTTATTATGGATTTAGAAATTCTAACAGTTATATACAATTATTCCATGAGTAAAACTGTCAATACTACATCATTCAATTTATGGATTACTTGTAAAGAATTGGAGAATATTTAACCAAAGGAAGAGGAGGAAGGATAAGTATTGAATGGACTCTACCATTTGTGACTAACTTAGGAGAGCAGGTTGTTTCTTACGAGATGTTTCTTAACCTGCAGCTGTCAAAGGTGCTTGGCAGAGTGGTTTCTTTGACCATGGATCCTTCAGGGAAATTATGGAACCTTGGGCACAAACTGTAGTGGTGGGAAGAGCAAGGTAAGAACTAGAAAACTGCCACTTAGCTAAATTTTTGGAGCCTAAGGTAGGGCAAGAAACATAAATACTACACATTTTAGTCTGCACCCTCATGAGCTCCACACTAAATTCTCTATTTAAATGAAGAATCATTCCACCATTTCCTTCCCTAATTCAGGCTATCCCACAGCGTTCCTTCTTCCTAAAAATTACACAAATTCCACAATCATTTTATTAGCATTGGTTAATTTAGCTTTATCTTCATTCCCACAGTTAATGGTGTCATGGACAATGGGGCTATAACCTTGATCTTTTTTCTTTAATAAGTTACATTGAATTTACCATGCATTTCTCAAAGGTAATTGGAACTCCCATTGTGACTAGTTCGTTATGAACTCTAATTTGTTTATGAAACGCTTTTAGTGAATGCCAATTTATTGCCTGTGTAATTTTGAAAACAGTAAATGCAATCGATGACTATAAATGCTGCAAAAGAGATTGTGCTGTGACACAGTTTTTCAAATATGATGAATTTATCTAATATCCCTGCATTTCTCAAACAGCCTCTCAACATGAACTGGTCTTGAAGTGTAATAACTTTTATGTAGAAAAATTTATCATACCAGGTAGATTACTATATTTTTCCAATTTTAGAACTGTCTAATAATAACACTGCATTGGTTGATGAATTTTATGAGTATTTTATGAATGATAGATGGACTTATTGTTTAAGTTTGAGAACAGGGGACATTGCTATAAAGGTTATTAATACGGTGACTTAATTAATTAATTAATTGACCTAAGCTACGTGTCAATTTTGAATTCTGTCAGAGGACCCTCAAAAAGAAATTTTTAAAGAATTGTTTGCTTTTGAAACTACAGTAAAAATAGTTACTTTGTCTATCAGTAGTTGAAGAGGAAAGTGTTTTATGTTCTTGAATTTTAAAACAATATTTTAATTCATGAGCAACATCAAGGAAGATCCATATATAACTTTATGCAAAATATGTTTGCTATATATTAAATGTTCATTATTGCAAAAAGTCCTGATTGCTCTTTGAAAAATTTGCAGCGATGAAGAAACAATTAGTTCACCAGTTTTGAGCACGTTTGCTGCAAATCTCTTTCTAAATTACTGCAACAGCTATATGTACATACAACAACATATCCTCTGAATATGCCACAGGAATACTACAGAATTTTTTTTTGTTTATTCAGTTTCAATGATCTGGACATCACTGACTAGGCAACTATTTATTGAGCATCCCTAATATGTCCTTAGAAGGTGGTGCTGAGCCTCCTTCTTGAACTGTTGCAATCCTTCTAGTGAAGGTACCCCAATGGTGCTGTTGGGTAGGGAGTTCCAAGATGTAGACCCAACATTGATGAAGGGCTCTTGACGTATTTCCAAGTCAGGTTAGTGTGCACTTTGGAGGGGGAACCCATAGTTGGTGTTGTTCCCATGCCCTATGACCTTGTCCTTAGTGGTAGAGGTTGTGGTTCTTGGGAGGCGCTGTTGGAGTAACCTGGGTGAATAACTGCATTGCATAGACCCTCCAGCCAGTGGTGGAGGTTGTGAATGTTTCAGATGGTGCATGGGGTGTCAGTCAAGCAGGCTGCTTTGTCTTGGGTGATCCTGAGGTTCTTGAGAGTTGTTGGAGTGTAAATAGTTGGAAGGGCATGCTATGATGAGGATATTTGGACTCTGCACCAAGATTGTGCCATGTTACTTTCACCAATGCTATTGTGGACAGGTGCATCTGCCTCAGCTTGATGGTGAAGATGAGGTCAGTTAGTTTATCATGCACTACCTGCCACAGAGCCAAAATAAAGAGCAAATTCTGAACCCTAAAGCAGGTCAGGCAGTATCTGTGAAAGAGAAACAGAGTTAACATTTCATGTCTGAGGCTCTTCATTGGAACTGGAAAGGAGAAAAAACATATTAGTTTTCAGTAGCAGTGAAGGTGGGGAAGGGGTGGGTAGAACAAAGAGGATATCTCTTATAGGGTGAGACTAAATGAATTAATGCGGCAGGTAGAATCAGATTTTATTTTGCTGATGCCATTGAGGTGTCAAGGGTCTGGAGTCAATATTGAGGACTCCAAAAGATACTCCAGCAACTAAACCACTGTGCCACCACCTCCAGTGGGTCTGTCCTGCAAGGGTTCAAGTGGAGAAGGCTGGCACATTGTCTATATAAGATATGCTTTTGTGAATATGGCGACATCAAGCTGTCCAAAATTAAACACCAGTTGCCATATGTTTGTTATGAGGACTATGCAATGTTGATTGGGTTGGGAGTGACTTTACTGCATCCAAATTCAGTGGGTGGTAGGTAGTCCGTCCAGTTTTATTCTTTCTCTGTTTGAATGTGACACTAATGGTTGATTTGCCAGGCCATTTCAGAAGGCATTGAAAAGTTAGCACATGGGCTGGGTCCGGGGTGGGATTTGAACTCAAGTCTCTGCATTGTTTGTTCAGATCTCTGGATTACTATTCCAGTAACTTAACTACTGGGCCACACCAGTGGCTTCTTTAAAAGAAATATTATCTAATTTTAATAATCCAGATCTGGGGCCCCTAATTATTTTCTACAGGTTAGGAGGAATCCCTGTGGGAGTTATTGCTGTGGAGACTCGGACTGTGGAAATGACGAACCCAGCAGATCCAGCTGACCCAGAGTCAGAGTCAAAAGTGAGTAAGTAATCTCCATGGCTAAGCAGTGTTTTAGAACAGAGAAGACAGACAGCGCCTTCTAATTGAGAAGGATACCGACACATTGGGTCAATCTATTAAGACTCCGCTTGGCAGAATAGTGATTTGAGTTTCTATTTAAAACTCTGTTTTATTAAATAGATTGTTCAACAAGCTGGACAGGTGTGGTTTCCAGACTCTGCTTTCAAAACAGCGCAAGTTATTAAAGACTTCAAGCGAGAGCAGCTTCCTCTTATAGTGTTCGCTAACTGGAGGGGCTTTTCTGGTGGAATGAAAGGTAATCTTTATATTTTCTTTGAGTCATAGAGTCACACGGCACAGAAACAAGCCCTTTGGCCCATCATGTCCATGCCAGCTATTGCACCTATCTATTACTAATCCCATTTGCCCGCATTAGGCCTGTAGCATTATACGCCTCACTGACTCACTGCTCTCCATTTTTGTTAAATGAGCTCGGTACCACCAATCCAGATCCCCAGCACCTTCGTGCAGTCTGACAAGTATCAACTTAAAAGGTTGATTATTGAACTGGGAGGAAGTGGGCTTTCAATATTATCCATTATATGGTTACAGTAACTTAGCATGACATCTGAAATGTTTGATTTTTTTTACTTCATTTTCCTAAAATGCAGCAAAAACTTGATGGCTGAAGTTGATTTAAAAAAATGTAAACAATCTTACTCCATTTTCCTGCCTTTTGCTTTTAGATATGTATGATCAAGTTCTGAAGTTTGGTTCCAGTATTGTCGATAGTTTGAGGGAGTTCCAGCAGCCGGTGCTGGTTTACATTCCCCCTCATGCTGAACTCCGAGGTGGTTCATGGGCAGTTATCGATCCAACTATCAATCCACTTTACATTGAGCTGTATGCTGACAAAGAAAGCAGGTACTAGTAAAAGAATGGTTCAAGTTCCATTTTCATGTGAATATCTTTCCAAGCTTGGACAACATCACTGCTGGAATTATATTTTAGGGAAGAGGAGGAAATGATTCAGAGATGCTGGTACAAAGGCAATCTTTCAGCAACATCTCCTTCTCAATAGGGTCATGGTGTCAGACAGCACAGAAACAGGCCCTTCAACCCATCACATCCATGCCAACCCTTTTGCCCATCTACACTATCCTTCTGTGCCTGGCCTATTTAAATGTCTGTCTAAATACTTCTTAAATGCAATAATTGTATCTGATTCCACCACCTCTTCTGGCAGCATGTTTCAGATACCAACCACTCTCCGTGTTACAAACTTACCCCAAGATCCCTTTTAAATCTCCTACCTCTCACTTTAAAACAACACCCTCTTGTTTTTGATACCCCTACCATGGGAGAAAAGATTTTGACTATCTGCCTTATCTATATCTCTCATAATTTCATATACTTCTATCAGGTCACCCCCTCAGCCTTCTTTGCTCCATAGAAAACCAGACCAAAAAAAACTCAGCCTCCATTCCCTACAATTTAATGATCTCCTAAAACACAAAATCCTGACTAGGCCTGCTATTGATCTGGCATTTTGAGGCAGCGGCTCTATAGGCAACCCCCCCGCTAAAGCAGTTCGGGTAACAGAAATTCGCCCTTATGGAATTCACAAGTTACTACCAAAAAAATCTGAGATGGGGAATAAAAATTCACTCTCATGATATTTACTTAACAAAAAATAAACACAAGTTTTTTCAACTCGCATTTCCTGCATTGCAGATGATGAGGCTTCGCATTATGGAAAATTGTGATATGGGTGGTTTTCTAGGAACACAACCCTCTCCCACCAATATGGGGGCTGCCCGTACCAGCTGCACCACTGCATTGCCACTGTGTCCCTGTGCTGCTCACTAAGTATTATTTCCATTGACAATGGTACTACATCCAAGAGAAAAGCCAGTGCCTTCAGCAGAGGACAGGAATCTTGCATGAGTAAGCAAATGAATAAGTAAGAAGATGCTTGAGAGTAGATTAGATGGTCCACAGACAGTGGTGCTCTTCGCACTGATAAATCTATAAAGATAGGAGAGTGGGATTGGTTAGAATGAAACTCCACCAACAAAGGAAAGTGGCATTTTAAACCTTTTACTCTGAGACACAGATTTGACTTATTTTTAGATGTGTTACAAAATCATCTGAGCAGTTCATTGATAATCATCTATGAAGCACACTTAAGAGAGTTCTCCCTTCTACTCATTCCTCAGAGGTGGTGTGCTGGAACCCGAAGGCACTGTCGAAATCAAATTCAAACGGAAGGATTTGGTGAAAACAATGAGGAGAATTGACACCGTTTATTCAGGCCTTGCTGACCAGTTGGGTAAGGATAATGTTGCCCTGTTATAAAGAGCATTTTAGTATTAAGTGTGGACACTCCCTTCTTGGTGTGCCATTAGCTAATCTTTGGATATCCACTTATGTAATTTCTGTAGGTTCTCCTGAACTTTCTGAGGAAGTCCGTAAAGACCTAGAAGCCAAGTTGAAAGCACGAGAGGAGTACTTACTTCCAATTTACCACCAAGTGGCAACGCAGTTTGCTGACCTCCATGACACTCCTGGTCGGATGCAGGAGAAAGGAGTTATTACAGTTAAAGAGAATTCAGCTGCATTTTCTCAGTCTCTATGGTGGTCATTACATTGAAGCAATGCTATAGTATACAGTGCAGGTTAACAACCCTACGATGAGGAACTAATCCAAACAGTCAGTTTGGATAAGGGAGTAATATGATTGCAAGATACACATGCACTGGAAAGGAAAGGTGAAATGTGAACTAGCTAAACTACTTCCACAATGTCACTTCAGCGAGCCAAAGTAGGTTGATGTCTGTCACGTGTAAGGAAAAAGTAGCACAAACTCCCACACATCTGAAACAAACTCTACAATCCACATCAGTTGTAGGCTTTCCATTATAGGACCAAGTTTACTATTAACATTACTATGTTAGCCTTGTACTACTGTTGTTCGGTACTGAGTGTGGAGTCTGACGTTTAAACTACAGTTTTGTTTTGCAGCCAGGATGTCAGGTGATGCGATTTGCCCACTATGTTATTAATTTTATGATAATTCCACATAACCCAAGTTCTGACCTCACCATGATAATCAGAAAGAAACTTCTGGTTCACTATTACTAAGTAAGGGATTCACTTTTTGAATATAGTGCATGTTACCGACTGGAATAATTTTCACATAAAACTGTAGAATTCATTTTGTTTTCAATTAAAAGTAGCTATTTTCCTTCAGTGGTTTAAAGGGTAAATGCATCCTACAGCCATTGGCAAATGAGCCATTAATAGTAGAGAGATCGAGGTCTGCAGGAGTAGTAGGAATCCTATGGTAAGCTGTATCCATGCTCACAAATTTGGTCTTCACATTGCCTTCCTTTCCTGACAATGTAGCAAGACTTTAAGAGAAGAAAAATGGCTGGGAGATAAATCTGTATGATTTATGATCTCATTAAAAACCTTGCACCCAGTAATGTATTATAATCTGTTATACTAAAGTTTTTCAGCACACAATATTACTCATTTTTATCATTCATTGTTATTCCTTTGCTTATGGGATGAATTGTGGCTATTGACTGTCCTCTTGTGGCATAGCTTCTCAATGCTGCTATCAAGCCATCCTGGATCTGAACACAGCTGTTTGGTGCATTTCAGGATGTCCTGGAGTGGAAGACCGTCCGTGGATTTTTCTACTGGCGTCTGCGCCGACTGTTGCTGGAGGAGGTGGCAAAACAAACAATCATAAAAGCAAATCAGGAACTGAGTGACTGCCACATCAAATCCATGCTGCGGAGGTGGTTTGTGGAGACAGAAGGAACTGTGAAGGTCTGTGGAAAAGGTGGCATTGACAATGTGGAAGCACGATGCAATCTTTAAAAATTTGTTGGTTACATTTCTGAATTTAAATTGGTGTGAACACTGCCCCAGATTGAACAGTGTTCTGGCCTATTCAATATCCACAGTAAATACTCACTGGCTCTGGTACATGAAATTGCAACAGTGCAACAATGGCCTGTGTTCATGTTTATCTTCAACACACATGATGTTCCCATGTGCCCACTGTGGTCCCATATCCGTTTATTTCCCTTTCCTTCAACTGCCCATCCATCATAATATCTGCTTCAATCTGATTCCATATTGAAATCCACAGCCTCACAACACACTGGTTAAACTTTATTTTCTAAAAAAATATTTTAGCTGCTTGTTCTAGATCCCTCTATCTCAGTAAGGAATCTCTTTCAATTTCTCTGTTCATAATTTAAACATCTCTGTGCTGTTTTAATGAATGGGGAAAGCTTATTTCTCCTCTTTTTTTTTCTGGTAACAAGGGTTCATCAATTAAAATAGTCACTAAGAGTGAGGAAAGAGATTAATAAAGTTTTATCTATGGAGTGGATTTATTGGACTATGGGTGTAGTTTGACATAGGCTTTGATTGTATTTGATGCATTTGCCTAGCTGAAGTTTTTTTTAAAATAAGCAATACATGATGAGTCATAGAGGAAGTGTGAGATTAATGTTGAATTGCTTTGGCATATAGCCACACAGACACAGTAATTCTGTGTTGTAAAGTTCAAGACCACCTATGGAAATATGCAAAAATTAGATTATGAAAAATGTAGTTCTTCAGACCAAAAGATTTACTATTTCTTTTCCTTGTACATGGAACTGATGCATGGAAGCTGACTCAAGCTTCTCAGTCAGGTCACCTCAGCTAGGGCACATGTGGGTCCACTATATATTTTGATCCTTCTGAACAAATAACTGGGAAATAGGTAAGGCTGGGTTTCCAATCAGTCAAATGTATGGACATGAATGATGGCAAAAACAGATTTAGTTGTGATGTCCTCTTGGTTCAAGCATACAGAATTGTCACTTTCATAAGAATTAGAGAAAGGTAATCAAATACATTTAGGCACAAATGGAAGCATTAGCTGTTTGACCTCATCATCTCTACTTTAGGAGAGCACACTGCTTTGATGTGGCTAATAATGCAAAGGGAACGTGTTTCCTTGATTTTTGCGAATTTACGGAAATGTAAAACTTCCACAATCCACTGTTCCCTCTCCTATCCCCAAGCTTAAGCAACTCACACAGAAGTAGAATAATATTGTCAGTTTTGTGATGGTATATCCCCCAAGGGCTGTTAATGCTCATATATTGGATGTTCTTGTAATGTGCAGGCTTACCTATGGGACAATAACCAACATGTGGTGGCATGGCTGGAGAAACACCTCAATGATGAGAACGATACTCGCTCTGTAATACGAGAGAACATCAAGTATCTGAAGCGGGATTATGCACTAAAGCACATTCGCAGGTTGGTGCATTTATCTTTGTGGGAAGAGGAGAATGCATAGTTGGCAGTGAGCATTGTTCAGCTGAGGGCTTGAATACATTGTGTGTGTGTGTGTGTGTGTGTGTGTGTGTGTGTGTGTGTGTGTGTGTGTGTGTGTGTGTGTGTGTGTGTGTGTGTGTTTGTGTATACGCACACACTGTCATTTGTTTCAGATGCAGAATATGACAGTAACCATCCCCGAATGTCAGTTCTTGTCGGTGAATCAGCCTCTGTTTATCCTGACAAAACAGACAGATTAAGAAAGAGACAATTGAAATGTTAACAATTGTTACAAGATACCAGATATATAAAAGTACATATAAGTGCATTGAATGTGCAATAAGAAAGAAGCCATTTGATTCAATTCCAGTTGCCAATGTTTTTGTTGCACAAAAGCCATCACTTCATCCAATGTTATCTTCATGTTTATCCAATCAGGCCCTTTCAAAATCTTAAAATGGTCTAATGGGTCACCTCTAGCCTTTTTTCAGGGAAAGGAGCATCTTTCCCTTCATGATAGGTATAGCCTCTTAATTTTGGCCTTGAAATTTGTTTTTCATTTTCTTCAGTACGTTTGTATCGTTTTTATAAAATGAAGACCAGATCAGTACACCCTGTGGTCCAACCATTACTTCTCTACTTGTAAATTCTGTCCTTCTTAAAATGGCACCCAGTGCTTTGTTTTGTCAATAACCTTATTAGCTGAAATATAAGATTGGACTAGGTTAAGAGGACACAAAAAATCATATGGGCAACTTTAGACCATTTAGACTTGTTTAATTTTATATTAAATGGAATAAGTTTGACAATTACCTACACAATAATGATCTCATAATGGAGGGGGGTCAGGTCAGTGCAGTGGTGCCACAGGTGGTGGTGCTGCCTCACACTCCAGACCCAGTGACCTGGGTTCATTGCTGTCCTTGGGTGTGTGGAGCTTCCCTGTAGCTGTGTGGGTTTCCCCCAGGTACTCCAGCTTCCTCTCACATGTCTTGTTAGGTTAATTGGCTGCTTTAGTGCAGGTGGACGGCGGGAGAATTGTGTGTGGGAGGGGGCCGGAGGGCATGGTGGGGGTCTGCACGGAGATAAACAGAGGAATGGGACTGATGGGTGTACTCCAAGTGCCAGCTTAGGCTCTTTGGACCAAATGGCCGCCTTCTGTGTCATAAAGAAATATGAGAAATTCAAAGTTGAAATTGGTTAAAATTACTTTTGTCTGAAGCATATTATGTGGTACAGGGGTAAGTGGAGAGTAATACTGAAAGGGTGCTCCAGGGATCAATGCTATTAATTCCAATTTATTGTGATGTATTTAGTGAGTGAAAATAGGCAATCAGTATATCTCATTAATGGTATTAAAGTAACAGAGTGAAGCTGAAAAGGATTGTGGACTTCCATTAGACTCAACTGAATCCTATGAATACAGACAACCATTCAACAACAATGGAAGGTAGAACTAAGTAGCCAAATCAATGGAAAAGAAATCAAAAACAATAATTATCAGACCGCATTGTGCTCTAATCTTAACAATAACACACCAGGGAGATATTTAGGCGCTCAATACATTGAAGAGAATGGCCACATGGCTGAACCCTAGTCAGGGGTCTGGATTATGAAGAAAGACTGTAGAAACTTGAGGTTATCAATCTGTTGGATCTTCATATGGCAGTGACTGATATAACCAGGGGAATAGGATGGGAAATGCAAATATGTAATATGTAAGCTTGAAATTGTAAGAAGAGGATAGGCAGAAGCAACTATAAAGTAGATTTCAGCCACCATTGTACTTACCTCAAATGGCAGATATGTTTGCTTGAGTTCATTTTCAAATTTTTTGATACCAGACCAGACTAGAGATGGAACTCTTGCATTGTTGAAGCATAATATGTTAATACAATTTATTGTCCGTTACCTGCTATTTTCAGCTTGGTTCAAGCAAACCCAGAGGTCGCAATGGATTGTATTATCCATATGGCGCAACAAATCACGCCAGCCCAACGCACACAGGTCAGTCATCTCTTAACAACCATGGATGGCCCAGTTTCACCTTAAGTGAGGGAGACGCTCACAATTGACCCCTGGATATTTAACGTCAGGAAGACTGAACAAGATCCACATCGTTTCATTGCATATAAAGTAAGAAAGTGTAGGGAGGGAGAAAGCATTCAGAAACATTGACCTTGTGCATTTTCCAAGCCATTTGCTGAAGATCCTTGAATAAATAGTGGTGGAAATTATTCCTTCCTGCCTTTATCACCCAGTATTTAATCAATTCTGCTTCTTGGCCCTAGGGCTAACGGTGCTCTGAAAAAATAATTTAACTTTGGTGAAAGAGTTTGACATTTAGCGTACTTGGTTTTTTCTACTGTGTGAGTATGCATTTACTCAAACAAATCCAGCTGTCATCTTGAAGGCCTCAGCATCAGGAAGCACCTTACTGATACTATTTGTACTAGCTGAATTATGTGCATAAAAACATTTTCTAAGACATTATTTTCTACATCGAATTCCACTCAGGAGCATGCCAATATTGTTTTGATTTTTGTTATATTGTCTTTGCCTGTAAGTGCAATTCAGAGAATGTGTATTGCACAGAAGTAAAACAAAAAGGACCCTTGAAAGTCAGATAAATATTGATCGTGCTGAATTTAATAATGTTTGATCTTTACTGATAAACTTTGATCTTACACAAAATTTGCTGCAATGTAGCAATGGATGTCATTAGTGATCCACTTTCCTAAAGGCTGCAAAAGGCCTTCATTCACAACTTCTTGCATGAAACCATCATGTTGAATCTGATCTTTGTCGCTACATATCATTTTTTTAACCCACTGGTTAAAGGCAACCTCTCCTGAATAACTACAAATTAAATTATTCTTACATGTGACCCAGCCATGCCACGAGCAATAATAATTAAGCAAACATAAAGTAACCCAGGGTTATTTGTGACCAGACTTGCCACGAAATGATGCCTTCACTTATTCAATGCTGAGCATCCATTCATCATTGAGTTAGTGACCAAACTGAGACTATTCCATCTTTTTTTTGCCTATTTAACAAGGGGATTCTATTTTGCCTGCCACACAGCAGATCAATTACAACCATAAGTCCTATGCTTCCTTTTGGTTCCATCATTAACGCTTAATCAATAATAATCATGCTCAAGCACTTGATGGAGACCCAGAGCACATCAATAAAGCTTTGCTGAGACTGATTCTCAAACAAGATATCGGACAAAAAAATCGGTAATACTGTGACAAAGATATCAATAGTGCCATGTAGTTCATCCTGAGGATGTTAATTATTGTTTTTTTGTTATAATTCTGTTGTAAAATATATACTCATTTATTTGGCTTAGGTTAGCCCTTATTTTATAAACATGCCGGTGACTGCCTAAGAAATTGTTCTTTGTGTTGACTTCTTTAGAGATCTTGATCTGGAAAATTTTAAGCATTATAAATCAATAGCATTGGCTAGAAGACTTCCCTTTATAGAAACAGGTTGAATTAAAAAGAATGCAAGACGGGACAGCCTGATACAATATCTCTAACAACCGTAACAACCGACATTGAATTTAGCCCAGATACTTGATGCTGATTGTTATATCGCAGTGACATGAGTCTGGGAAGTCTCAACCAAGATTCTGATAGGGATGGGCATGTGCTACCCCTAAAATTGCAATCTGGCCAAATGATATTGCAAGGAAGGCGAGTATAGAAAAGAGAGATGTGTTATTGACGGAATATCAGAACAATCCTTAAATTGGAACACAGTCATTTGGCAAATCAAGAAAATCTCTTTATCCAGTTGTAATATACATGGTCTGGGAATGTTTGATACCAAAACCAGACGCCTGGGATGGGGAAAGGAAGAAAACAGGGAAATGTATTAGGAACATCCCTCATTCTGACAAACTAAAATTTGTCATATTAAAGCTAAAATTCGATTTAACTATTTGTGCCAATATACATGGATATAGAATGGACAGATAATCTTCTGTGAAAAGTTAAAAAATATATATATATATATTTACAGCTTTTTAAAAAATGCACTACACTTTAAGTTGCACCATAACCTATTGTATGTAAGAATATTTAATGCCGTTAATGGTTAAAATTGTGGAAGTCAAACATGGATTTGATATCTCAGACCTCTGGTACAGGTTTCAGTTTTGTTTTTTGAAAAAAAATGGATAGATATTTGTGTTACTATAATGTTTGCGTTGCTGCAAAATATGTTGAAATAAAAAGTATTCCTGGTTCAGAAGTATAAAGGATATGAAGAAACTATCATCTATCTGTGCACATCTATTTTGTATATTAAAGTTGACCAACTCCATTCTTATGAATGAGGTACTCTAATAAAATATCATACAGTTAAGTAATCTGGGTTGTCAGGCAATATTGTATTGAACGGCATAACCTTAAGATCACCGTTTTGAAGATGTTCACTTCTGAATGAGGTCTCATGATTCTTGCAAGAAACTATATCTAATTATATCTAAGGATAAGATTGGCTTGTCCATGGGCTCCACTATGGTCAAAGATCATGTAGCGCTTAAGTGAGATAATGGAGATCATCTGATTCTCAGGATATTAATGCGTACCTCTAAAACTGACAAAGCCAGTGGATGAGTGATTCCTGAAAAAATATTTTAAGTTGGAGTTACAGGGCTATCTGTAGTCATTTGTCTTGAATGGAACATTCAAGTTGTGTTAATGTTCTTGAAGTGCCTTGTTCTTTCTCAGAAAAGAATCTCAACTCCTTTAAACACAGTCATGATTCTTACTGGCTAATGTTGCTGTGAGCATTCGATTCTCCATTGAAAGTGTTGTTTGCTGGCTGTTGGAGATGGACCTATTGAATGGAACTCATTAAAGGACACCATTAATCTTACCCTTGGGTTAGCTGAAGAACTTGGAATATAATGTAATTTAAACAGTCTAAGTTGTTTTAACGAAAAAAGTAGTTCTTTAAAAGTGTTCCTGTAGTATATTTGGATATTATAGTGTGTGAGAGACAACAATAAGATTGAGCTATGCTGCAATGCGAGTCCATTGTGATCAAATTACTCTTGTTCAATTGCATGAACAACGTGAGCCTGGTCTTTCGCACCAAATAACAAAATTTTCTACACTTAATGTCCAAAGGCAGAGGCAAGGCAATAGTACTCAATATGCTGTTGTTCACATTGCTGCCTTGCATTGGAGCCTTGCGTGATACTGCAAAAGATAAACATTATTGCACAGGAAAGGTAAGTAAAACAGCAATGAACCAACCAGATGAAAAGGGGTATTACAGTAATATGCAAGCACCCAGGATACAGAAAAATTAGGTCAGTTGAATAAGCTATATTAGAATTGCACATTTGAAATACTTAGAAAAGGATATAAACCACTGCCCTGTTTTAATAAATTCAACAGGACCAATTCTAACTTAAATATTTATTCATATACCTAACACATTTTACATAAAAGATTTCATTACATTCTAGTTAAAAGATGCCAACCGATTTGAACCTAGGCGAGGAGGAAAAATCTTAAATATTTCCTTTGTCCCACAACCTCGCAGATAAATTTCAATTTATCTGGTTGGTATTCAATTTATAACTTTTTAAATGAACATTGTAACAGTAGTCTCCACTTGCTGGCTTGTTATCAAAGTACACTCTATGAAGAATATGAAAAGATTTGTAAATGCTGATTTACAACTATAAACCTATTTTATTTCAAGCATTTTCCTTCTCAAAAGAACTTTGAAACCATGTAAGGAGGTCAGATTTACAACAAATGCTTTCTTCCAGGTCGTATTAGGCAATTAGAAATGGTGAATACTAAGAGTGTATATGTGGAGAGAACCACTAACTCATTTCTCTTAATAAGTGGAATAAATACTCGATTCCTTGTGTTTTTTGAATTATGGAGATTACTGATCAGTGTGCAATTCATTTTCAGTTTTTATAGACATGATTCAAGTCTGATAAAGTTTCCCAGTTTCTTCTTCATATGCATGCAAATCCAATTTTATCTGATAAACATGATTGAATTTGAAAAGAGAGGCTTTTTCTGGGAAATCTTTATAAACAAAGTGAACATTAATGTCTTTATTTTAGACACAAACATTATGTTAAATTCAACTTACTTTGGAAGAGTTAACTAATTCTAATATATTCTCCAATTATTTTGATGTATTCCGTCTTTCACTTCTCACATGAATGCCTCATGATGCTTAAGTTAACTGCAGAGAGTGATTACATTTATGCAAAATATTTCTGCCCATTGCAGTCCTCAATGCCATCAGAGTATCAGAGCCTCAATGCAAAGGCATCAAACTGTGCCTTTCTCATAATTCTGAGAAATTTGAACGACCCAGTGGTTCATTTGTCTCCATCTTGCTCATTCTGTCAGTCAATAGCCCCTGTAATGTAGGATTGTCTCTAATATGAAGTAATGTCAGAAAGACATGTTTCACTTAATACAGCTAAAGTTGCCAATTACTCACAGAGATGCTTCAAGGATTAAGAAGCTAACACCTTTCTATCTATTCCTGAAAAAATACTTTAAAAAAACAGCCAACAAGTGGAAACAATATACATTTTAAGAAATATTCTTGTAAACAGTGCTTAGTTCAAATGAAGCAGATTTTCACTTATCCTTAACACAATAAATATAAATAAAACAAATATACAAACAGTAATACTGCCTATCACAACAGCACCAACACATTCCACTGTACTGAGCTATCACACTGCACAAAACATTGACAAAGCGAAAAATAATTTGCAATTCTAGCACCTACTAATAATTGTTTAAGTTGATTTACAGGCCATTATTGAGATCCATTATGTGCATTCAGTGTTGGTTTTGTTTTGCATCCATTGTGTCTTCTGGGTAAGTCACTCTCATCGTCCATGTACATATATGTTAATCAACCTCAAAAGCAATCCCTTGAAGTATCTGCCCAGATTCCTGGTTTAATTTTATTGCAAGAGGATTTCAAATTTGGAATGGTAAAGTAAATTTCACTGAAGGGGTTGTTCATCTATGAATTAAAGATGAAGATTCTGCATCCAGTATCATTTCTATTGTTCATCTTTTTACTTGGTCGTTAATCAAATGGAAAGATACAATTAGTCAGTTGAGTCCACCTTTTAAAAGCACAGTGATTCTTCCACAAGGAAACAAAATCTTGCAGCAACTCTTTTAAAAAAAAGTTTTAGCCCAAATCCATTGTCAAAGAATGGGTTTCATGTTGAATGAATGGATGCTGTTCTTCAATCAAATTGGACCTCAGTCAGAAGTGAGGTCCATATTGCTTTCTTACAGGCTGAAAAGTGAAATGTTGTTGTTGAGATGTAAACTATGCTAAATCAGAAGAATTTATACATTTAACTTGGTTATTTTATTAAGAAAATCTTTTGTTTGTTCTTCCATCTCATATCAGTGCTATTATATTCCAGCCAATTGATATAATTTTCTTTTTACAAAAGTCTCCATTTTATTTAATGAGAATGGTTTGGATCTTTTCCTGCTGCATCCATTACAGGTAATGTAGTTTTCGTACTCAGTTTATTAGACCTGTTCCACATGAATGCTGCACTTAAGTTCCTAGATCTTGTACTCGCTGTACTGTGATTGTGTTTATTCAGAAGTTGAAATAAGACAGCCAAACCACTGAAAAGTACAGAGTTATACATGCCTAATTCTCAAAAAAATGGCACGGGAACTCTTTCCTATAAATGTATGTTGACTTCTCATGCATTGACTGAACAGTTATATTCAAAGCTGCATGTTATCAATAGTTCCTGGCAGTTCAGAGCAACTTTTCTTCATTGCAGTGCTATTGGTTTGTTCCCTTGCGAATTCAGATACTGAGTTGGAACGTTCTCCAGGCTGGCATAGGTGGTGTAGAGACCAGTCACCTGCAGGTCAGAGAAAGAATTCTCACTTCCACTGGACACGGGAGTGAGGCTCACTGTTCCGAGAGGAGAGTCCGAGAGACGGAGGGGAGATGTACTAAATGCACCAAGTGTATCCAGGTTAAAACTCTCATCTTTCATTTCTTCCCATAGATTTCCTGTTGGACAAAGGTGGTTGAAAGCAAAACGGTTTAGATTTGACTTAACAGGGGAAAGGCACATTGACAGAATCATGCTAAACCTGCTGAAAACCTGTTAAACTTCTGGTCCGCGGGAATTGCAGCACAAAAATTGCTGTAGGGCATGTGTACATACAAATTAGGAGCAGGAGTAGGCCACTTTACACTGCCTCTCAAAAATAATGCTTCATCTGATTGTAATCTTAACTCCGTGTTCCCACCTACCTCCAGGTAACCTTTCACTCCCTCTTTTACCAAGAATCTATCTGCCTTTGTCTTAAAACATTCAAAGACTCTGCATCCACTGCCCTTTCAGGAAGTGTTCCAGAGACTCATAACCCTCTGAGAGAGACAAAAATTACTTCATTGCTGTCTTAAACAAAACCCCCCTTTTTTTAAAATAGTGTTCCCAGTTCTAAATGTTGACAATAGTAGCATCAGGCTGTTAATGGTGCTCAGTTCAAATATCACCAAAATTACTCAACTCAAGATTCAACACATTACAACCTTCCAAATTCAGTACTAGAGTTCAACAATTTCACTTAATGAGGCTGCCATTCCCATGCAGATCCTCTCTAGACATGTCTTGTTTCACAAGAAAAGAAACATCATTACGTCTCTTATGTCAGTGGTGGGCAAGCTATTGGAGAGGATTCTTAGGGACAGAATTTACGAGCATTTGGAGAAGCATAGTCTTATTAGGGATAGTCAGCATGGCTTTGTGACGGGCAGGTTGTGCCTCATGAGTCTGAGTTTTTCGAGGAGGTGACAAAACAAATAGATGAAGGTAGAGTGGTGGATGTGGTGTATATGGACCTTAGTAAGCCGTTTGGCAAGGTTCCCCATGGTCAGCTCATCCAGAAAGTCATGAGGCATGGGATCCATGGAAACTTGGCTGTGTGGATGCAGAATTGGCTTGCCCACAGAAGGCAGACAGTGGTAGTGGATGGAGAGTATTCTGCCTGAAGGTCGGAGTCTTGTGGGGTTCTGCAGGCATCTGTTTTGGGACCCCTGATCTTTGTGATTTTTATGAATAATGTGGATGAGGAAGTGGGGGATGGGTTAGTAAATTTGTGGATGACTCGAAGATTGGAGGGGTTGTGGATAGTGTAGAAGGTGTTACAACATGATATAGACAGGATGCAGAGTTGGGTGGAGAAGTGGCAGATGGAGTTCAATCCGGAAAAGTGTGAAGTGATACACTTTGGAAGAACGAACATGAATGCGGTTAATGGCAGGATTCTAACCAGTGTGGAGGAACAGAGGGATCTTGGGGTCCAAGTCCATAAATCCCTCAAAGCTGCCGTGCAAGTTGATAGGGTGGTTAAGAAGGCGTATAGTGTGCTGGCCTTCATGAGTCGGGGGATTAAGTTCAAGAGCCGCAAGGTAATGTTGCAGCTCTATAAAACTCTGGTTAGAGTATTGTGTTCAATTCTGGTCACCTCATTATGGGAAGGATGTGGAAGCTTTACAGAGGCTGCAGAGCAGACTTACCAGGATGCTGTCTGGATTAGAGAACATGCCTTATGAGGAAATGTTGAGCGAGCTAGGGCTTTTCTCTTTGAAGGATGAGAGGCGACTTGATGGGGTATATAAGATTATGAGGGGCATAGATGGAGCGGACAGCCAGCATCTTTTCCCCAGGGCAGCAATGGCCAATACCAGAGGACATCAGTTAGGTCATAGGAGGAATGCTCAGGGGAGATGTCAAAGGTAAGTTATTTTACAGAGAATGGTGGGTGCCTGGAACGCACTGCTGGGGGTGGTGGTAGAGGCTGATATAATAGGGATGTTTAAAAGGCTCTTAAATTGGCACATGGATGTAAGTAAAATGGAGGGGTGTGAGCTGTATAGGAGGGAAGGGTTAGATTGATCATGGAGTAGGTGTTTATATAGGTCGGCACAACAGCGTGGGCTGAAGGGCCTGTACTGTACTGTACTGTTCTATGTTCTATCCTTTGTGTAATTTACTTCTTCTACCCTCCTACAGGCCTTTGCTTTGCTCTTTCTCCCCTCCCCATCTTTTCCTGCCTCTGCATGGCTTAAAGCCTGTGACATCCCCCAATAAACCTCATTGGCCTGAAGAGTCCATTGCTTTGATCTCTCCCAAGATACTGCCTGGCGTGCAGGGTATTTTCACCATTAGGTGTTTTCATTATTTTTCTCTCTCTGCAGAGATTACGCACCGTGCAAAGCAAAGTCCATGATGGTAGGGTCCAGAGCATCGACATCAGTGCTCATATCTGTCGTTATGCAGAATAGGTCTGAAGCTGCCCTGCTGGCTCCTTGGTGCTGCACGGGGCTGTGGCTCATATCTGGCATGGCATGGAGAGGCGGGGTCTGAGCTGGTGCTGGTGAGTCGGGAGTAATCCTCGTCTGTTGCTGCTGCTGCTGGATCTGGTGATGCAAGGGCAGGGAGTGCAAGGAGAGGGTGGTAATGGACTGGTGGGGGAGGTGCGGTACTGTGATGCTTCCTTGTGTGGATGGCACCTGTGTTGTCACGTGGATTGTTCTCTCTGAATATTTTGATGGCCTTCTGCAGTTTTCCGGCCGATCAGATATCAATTTGTCCAGTTCGTCTGTAAAGAGAAGCAGATGGTAGTGAGGGACACAAGAGACTGCAGATGCTGGAATCTGGAGCAACAAACAAGATGCTGGAGGAACCCAGCGGGTCAGGCAGCATCTGCGGAGGCAAATGGGCAATCGATGTTTTGGGTCAAGACATTTCACCACTTCAGCTGAAGGGTCTTGATCCGAAACATCGACTGTCCATTTCCCCCCCACAGATACTGCCTGACCTGCTGAGTTCCTCCAACATCTTCATTGTTGCTCCAGATAGTACTGAGGTTTGGTCCTTGAGGAAAAGGCCCACCACCAATTTTCTCTCCTTTTCCGAAAGCACTTCTCTTCTGCATGGATATGGTGTCACAGCAGCTTTGTTACCTGGTCATAGTGCAGTGGTTTCCCTCAGGAAATGTCAACTCCCTGTCTCTATTCCAAGGCCCTTACCTGGGTTTGCCATGCTCCTTCGAATTGCTGCAAGATCCTTCCGCTTCCACTTCTGCATCTCCTCCTCCATTTTTTCGATCTTTGCTGGATTAAGGGCCCAAAGACATCCTTTCCGTGATGAGCCACTCAGTTTGTTCTCTACTTTCTCAAAGCACTTGTTCAAGGACAGATTATGCCTTACAGAGTTCTTCCAGCCATCTGGAGCAGTCTGAGGAATTTATAAGAGAGAGACATTCAGAAACTAATTATTATTGTGTGTAGTTCTGGTCACCCCATTACCATTGTGTACAGTTCTGGTCACCCCATTACCATTGTGTGTAGTTCTGGTCACCCCATTACCATTGTGTGTAGTTCTGGTCACCCCATTACCATTGTGTACAGTTCTGGTCACCCCATTACCATTGTGCACAGTTCTGGTCACCCCATTACCATTGTGCGTAGTTCTGGTCACCCCATTACCATTGTGCACAATTCTGGTCACCCCATTACCATTGTGCGTAGTTCTGGTCACCCCATTACCATTGTGCACAATTCTGGTCACCCCATTACCATTGTGCGCAGTTCTGGTCACCCCATTACCATTGTGTGCAGTTCTGGTCACCCCATTACCATTGTGCGTAGTTCTGGTCACCCCATTACCATTGTGCACAATTCTGGTCACCCCATTACAGGAAGGATGTGGAGGCTTTGGAGAGGGTGCAGAAGAGGTTCACCAGGATGCTACCTGGATTAGAAAGTATCACCTTATAAGGACAGGTTGGATAAACTTGGGTTGTTTCCTCTGGAACGTCAGAGGCTGAGGGAAGACCTGATAGAAAAGTTTATAAAATTATGAGTGGCATAGATAGGGTAGACAGTCAGAATCTTTCTTCCAGGGTGGAAATATCAAATACTAGAAGAGATAGTTTTAAGGTGAGAGGGAGGAAAGTTTAAAGGAGGTGTGCAGGGTAAGTATTTTTTTTACACAGAGAGAGTGGCAGGTGACTGGAAAGTGCTGCCAGGGTAGGTGGTGGAAGCAGACATGTTAGTGGCATATAAGAGGCATTTAGACAGGCACATGAACATGCAGGGAATGGAGGGGTATGGATCACGTGCAGGCAGGTAAGTTTATTTTAATATGGCATCATGGTCAGCACAGACATTGTGGACTGAAGGGCCTGTTTCTGTGTTCTTTGTGTTGATTCCCCCTTTCTCGAGTGACAGTGATATAGCTGGTGATGTTTTTGATCTCTTAATTTGTTTCCAGTTAGTGCTAACTGCTTCCAAAAATCTCTTTTATGTTAATAACTGGTTATCCTGATTAAGCAATGGATGTCAGTTAAAGAATAAGGCATTTCCTGTTTCAAGAATCAAGGTCAAAGTCAAAGTGAGATTTTCTAACGAGATGGACAAAGAGAAAGAATGAACTGAATTTATGATTGAACTTGCATCAGTCTCCCACCTTGAAGTAGGGGAAGTGTTCCTTCATGAAGCTATAGATCTCACTGACCGGGAGACTACCTGTCTTGCTGTTCTTCAGTGCCATGGCAATCAGACAGCTATCAATGAAAGAAATCCAAGAATCAAAGGCTGGAAAGATGGTACACAGATAATACTCTAAAGCTTGTGTGTTCTTGGCTATTTTTGTTCTATCACAAATGCTGCTGTGAGGAAATTGAAAATCTTAACCCAACATCAGCATCAAGCCCTCCGGGGTTAGCACAATTATTTACAGAGTCATGCTCCCTTTACATTGCACATCAACTGAACCTTAACATCAGACTAATATTCTCTGCTGCACCTTTTCCAATTCTTTAACCAGTCACCCTTGTTGGTTTGCCAGGACTGTCAACTTCTATCAAATTGTCGCCAGTTGTGACAGACAGCCAAAGACCCAAGACTGTTCCACATTCATATTGTCTTGGACCCTTAAAAGCTAGAAAAAGGAGGCACATTTCATTTAATCCAAGCTCAAAATCAGAAGTATAGGAGAAGTACTCCTTCACTATTTCACCCAACTGTTTCAGTTCTGATGAAGGGTCTTCAACCTGAAGCATTAAATCTGTTTCTCTTCCCACAGATGCAGCCTGAACTGCTGAGTATTTCCAGCATTTTCAGTTTTTTACTTTAGATTCCCAACATCGGTAAGCTTCCTTTGATTTTCACTTTTTACGCTAGTGTAACCCTTGTGATAGATTGATTACACTTCCTCCTAAGGTGTGAAAAGTCTCATTCTGGCCAAAACTGAACCAAAAAGCCAAGAAGTCCTTCAGACACACCATCTCTTCTATCCAGAATCTGCATTCATTTACTTGTCACCTTCCTTCCATCTCACTTGTGTCCCTATATGACACTCACCCCTATCTTTCTTTCTACTCCTTTCAGTTAAGAGGGCGAGAAACATATTAAAAAAAACTCTCAGTGCTACTTCAGACATAGCTGTTTGGTGACCAATAATGGCTAGGGGATTGAGATGGGCAAAGGGTTTGGGGAGCAGTGGGCTGTTACTCAGAGATGGCAATCGGCATCTAAACTTGATAAAAGATTCACTGTGAAAACCATCCAATTTCAACTGGCTTGGCTAAAGCATCCCAGTTGAGGAAGGTACTTGAAACATTAAACCCTCATTTTTCTCTTGGTTCGCCATTGATACGCCATGCATTTTTCCATCTAACTTCTAATCTTTGCTTCTCATTGGCCTTTTCGTAATCTCCTATGGGTGATTCACATGAGGGTGAGAACATTTGTTCCTGTCTCCATCCTAGAGCGTTTCAATGGATTAGACTTGCTGACACAAATGGAGAGGGGTGGGAGGCTTACTCACACAGCTGACTCAGACAAAGATAATATAGAGACACAAAAGACTGCAGATGCTGGAATCTGGAGCAACACACAAGATGCTGGAGGAACTCAGTGGGTCGTCAGGCAGCATCTATGGAGGGAAATGGACAGTCGACATTTTGGGTCGAGACCAGCACTCTGGCCCCTGTGATGCTGAAATACATCCATTCCAACGTGCATTGTTTTACACAAAGTGTTTCAGTCATGTATGTGAGCCACCCAGACTCTATTTTAAAGCAAATTTCTTTTGAGACCAATCTTTTGGAAAATGGGTTAAGGAGAGAGAAAACACACCATCTTATAAAGCCATTGAGCATCACCAGACATTGCCCCTAGGCCTCAGTGCTGTTTAATTCTATTCATCCCACTTTTAAAAGATATTTGGACAGGCACATAGATATGAAAGGTTTAGAGGGGTATGGGCCAAACGTGGGTAAATAGGACTAACTTTGAAGGGCATCTTGGTCGGCATGGACAAGTTAAGCCAAAGGCCCTGTTTCCATGCTGTATTACTCTAAGACTGTGTCTTCATTCGGCTGTCAATGTAGGGTGGAGAGGTTAACAACTGGCAGGGTTTCTACCCAAAACATCGACAAGTTGCTTTTCCCTTACAGTTGCTGCTCGACCCACTGAGTTCCTCTAGCAGATTGTTTGTTGCTTGAAGATTCAGTAGTTGGAAACATCATACTTGATTACATCAGCATTGTAACTACTAGGAATTATAACATAGCTTTCCGCTAATCTTAAATCATTTTATCTTTTCATTTTATTGAAAGAAAAATTAGTATCCCATAAGCTAATCTGGTGTTCAATTGGGTCATTACATGCCTGTACGAGTAGATGGGTTTGGGGTAAGTCTTGGGTTGGAGATCCTGGTCGTTGTGTGGAGCAAGTCGTGGCTGCACATACTGAGACTGTGCATGGTAAGATGAGGTGTAGATATTGCCAGATGAGCACTGAAAAGAGAGAGAGAGAGCACAAAGTCAAATTACCACAAACTAAAAATAACATCAAAGCATGATGATTAAATAGCAATCCAGAGACTCAGGTTGATGGAAAAAAATTGCAGATGCTGGAAATGTAAAACAGAAAATGCTGGAAATACTCAGCAGGTCAGGCTGCATCTGCAGGAAGAGAAACAGAGTTAATGCCTCAGGTCGAAGACCATCCGTCAGAACTAGGAAGGAGAGAAAAGAAGCTTGTTAAACTGCAAGGAGGGTGGATGTGGAGAATATTAGTCTGATGTTAAGGTTAAGTTGATGTGCAAGGTAAAGGGAGCATGACTCTGTAAATAATTGTGCTATCACAAATGTGGGACTAATATTCTCTGCTGCACCTTTTCCAATTCTTTAACCAGTCACCCTTGTTGGTTTGCCAGGACTGTCAACTTCTATCAAATTGTCACCAGTTGTGACAGACAGCCAATAACCCAAGACTTTTCCACATTCATATTGTCTCCTCCCCTCCATGCAGCTTAACAAGATTCTTTTGCCTCCTTCCCACTTCTGAAGAAGGGCCTTCATACTGAAAGGTTAACTCTTGTTTCTCTTCCCGCAGATGTGGCCTGACCTGCTGAGTATTTACAGCATTTTCTGTTTTTTTATACTGACTCAGATTGATGAAGCAGGGATGCTTTGGTAGCTTTAATCCAAATGTATTTAATTATCAGTAATAGTGGCCATAAAGCCATGAAGGAAATAAATTTGCTGTCCTTAACAAACTGGGCCTTTATGTGACACCAGACCCACAACAGTGACAGTAACTCTTAGGCACCCCAGTAGCTAGCCCAGCAAGGCACACAGGTCTTCAGAGTGGCAATAAATTTTGGCCTTGCAAAAAATACCCATTTCCCCATGAAAGAATTAAAAACATTTCTTTTAGTTCCTGTATCTGAAGGTGAAATAGCTAAAATAGGATGTTGATGGTAGGCTTCTTTCAAGACTTTTTTTGAGCAAACACCAATAGTCATGAGCATCAGCTGCCTGCTTCGATGCCAACAGTTTTAAAAGAGGGTAAATTATGGGAATTGTACAGAAAACAATCGAGATAAAATTCTCTGTTAAACAACGGAAATTTTAATTCTATACCTTTTACTGCCTAGCCTGAAGGATAATATTAAGCACAGCAGTTTTCATCTATGCAGATACAGCTGCAGAACATGATGTTTATTTTAAACATCCAAGTTCCACAGAAGATTGTGCACTGCATTAAATAATCACCCTCTCACTGGCCCCACATGATATCACTACATATTGCATGACATCAACCTTACAGAAACACATTACTGAGGGCTGGCTTGAAGCAATATTTGCAAAATGCACAGTGGGACCTCAAATCTCAACAGCTATTACATACACAGATCTAGGAAACACGTTACTCCTTCTGGAGGCCACTGGAGGGCGAAACACTTTAAGGAAAGGTGCAGGTGGAGTGAAGCAAGTCATTCCTCCGTCATATTCTTAGAGACTTTAAGCACAAGATCACATTTTGGTTTGTAAGGACTGAACTCTTCCTAAGCTATGTGTTTGCTTTCAGCATAAGCATAAAGTAGTGGAAAGGAACTAGTCTATAATTTTTTTCTTTGCCTGTCACTTAACAAATTTGACTTCTGGTAAACTGGTTTATTATTGTCACACGTACCAAGGTACAGTGAAAAACTTTCTTTTGCATGCCATCCCTACAGATCATTTCATCACATCATTACATTGAGGTAGTACGAGGGAAAAGCAATAATAAATGCAGAATAAAGTGTTACAGAGGAAGTGCAGTGCAGGTAGACAGTAAAGTGTAAGGCCATAACGAGGTCAAAAGTCCATCTTATCATACTAGGGGACCGTTAGCTTCTACCTCACTGTGATAAGACTATTGAACGGTTCCCTTATACAATGAGATGGACTCTGACCTCAGGATCTACCTTGTTGTCACCTTGCACCTTACTGCACTGCACTTTCTCTGTAGCTGTGACGCTTTACTCTGTACTGTTATTGTTTTTACCTGCACTACCTCAATGCACTCTGTACTAACTCAAGGTAACTGCACTGTGTAATGAATTGACCTGTACGATCGGTATGCAAGACAAGTTTTTCACTGTACCTTGGTACAAGTGACAATAATAAACCAAAACCAATACCAAATAGTTTTATAACAGCAAGATAGAAGCTGTCCTTGTTACATGCTTTCAGGCTTTAGTATCTTCTACCCAATGGGAGGGGGGAGAAGAGAAAATGTCTCTTTCTTTCCTTCCCTTTCTGGGTAACATCTGTCAGGCTGGGGTTAGTTGCTGGGCCCAAAGTAACAATGAATACTTGAAAGACCACAAAGATAGTGTGTGAGTGCCAACAATTAACGGTGCCATACCTGCTGGCCAGATTGTGAAAGGCTGTACAGTTGCTGAGAATGGGTTTGGTAGAGGGACTGCTGTGTCGGAAACCCGGATGGATGCTGCCCTGCCACAGAGTACTGGGAAATCTAGGTAGAGGTAGGAAAAAAAGTTTTCATTAATAACATTAGTCTCTCTTTTCAACTGCTTATGAAACTCCTGCCCAGCAGCCTCTGTTCTGTTACATAATAACATCATCCGTAAAATGCTCCCACTTACCTCGAAGATAAAGGATTAGAATGAAATTGATAAGCAGATTTGAAGCTCAGACCTCTCCAATAAATTGGTTTCTTTCCAGCTTTCTTTAACAGCCAAGCAATTGTTCATTTTCTGCACTTTGTTAAAACTTATTAAAAAGAAAAGATAGGTGATAAATTTGTTTCTCAGCAACACATAAGATGCTGGAGAAACTCAGCGGGTCAGACAGCATCTGTGGAGGGAAATGGACAGTCGACAATTCAGGTTGATATCCTTCCAGAAACATCAACTGTCCATTTCGCTCCGTAGATGCTGCCCGCCCCGCTGAGTTCCTCCAGCATCTTGTGTGTTGCTCCAGATTCCAGCATCTGCAGTCTCTTGTGTCTCCAAGTGGTTTCTCAGGTCCTGGCAGGTGAAGATGGGAGTCAGGAGAAACTCTGAGGAGCATCACAGGGGTGGCACAGTGGTACAGCAGGTAGAGCAACAGCATCTGGTAGGGACTTCATGGAGTTTGCACATTCTCCCTGTACCATGTGGGTTTCCTCCAGATGCTCTGGTTTCCTCCCACATCCTGAAGACGTGTGGGGTGGTAGATTAGTTGCCCACTGTAAGTTGTCCCTAGTGTGTAGGTGAGTGTTAGAACTTGCGGAGAGTTGATGGGAATGTCTGGAGAATGAAATGGAATTAGTGTAGGATTACTGTAAATTGGTGCTTAATTGTTGGCACAGACTTGATGGGCCAAGGCCCTGTTTCTGTCCCGCGTCACACTGTCTCATTAATATATATTTTTAAAAATCACAACTTGTAAAGATTCTAGCGTGATTTTGTTCACTGTATATCCCAAGGACAGGATGCCTCAATGTTCCTCTAAGTGTAATGATTGGTGAATGAGATCAGGCAGAATGGTTTTAATCGGAGAAGGAGCATTGTGAAGTAAATGAACTGGGAATTCCAATGGACAGTAAAACTTGGAGCAAAAATCAAACTGCTGGAGGAACTCAGCGGGTCAGGCAACATCTGTAAAAGTAGAGGATGGTCAATGTTTTTGGGTCAAGACCCTACATCAGGAGAACTTGTTCAAATAAGCTCTTAAACTTGCTTTTACAGAAAAGGATTGAGGTGTTCACTGTGGAATTGGACAAATGCAAGTCACCTATCCTGATGACCTTTTTGGGCCCTTTTTTGTTTAGAATCCTTACATATTTGTAGCATTTATCTTTGGGATTAAAGTCAAAGTACCATTGAATGCACGTTGGCTCTCTGTAGAGCAATCACACCTTTCTGCCAGCAGGCATCACCTCACACTAGTCTGTATTAAATTCCATCATCTATTTTTCCACCTGTTCTATGTCTTTCTGCAGTTGAATAGTAAATCAGTGCATGCCTCATTGGCTAATTTTGAAACTTTATTCTGAATTCCAATATCCAAGTCACTTGGATATATCCAAACAAAAGATAGTGTCCTCCCACTAACCCCAAGGAAATATCATTTGTCTGCTCTGCTCCATTCTGGAAAAATATCCACTCATCACAACCCCTGCTGCTTTCTGTCCTTAAGTAATTTTAAAAATCCAAGCCGACATTCGCCCTCCTTTTCACGAGATTCAGTTTTGTCAACCAGCCATTCAGGCGTTACTTTGTCAGATGCTTTAGTAAAATACCCATCCATTACTTTATTGTCAAAAAATTCAAGTGGTTAGTCGAACACTACCTGCCTTTCAGAAAATCTAAGATAGCTCTATTTACTTAACACAAACCTTACCAAGTGCTCAATAATTATGTCCCTGAATTTCACTAGAGCTTTACCCACAACTGATGTTAAACTGATCAGCTGCCAGTGATGTCCTTATACCCTTTCTTGAACAAGGGTGACACATTACCATTTCCCAATCTGCTGGTACCTCCTGCATATCTCGAGAAGATTAGAAGACCAAGGCAAGCCCTTCTACTACCTCTATCCCCTCACCTCCTTTATCAACTAGGTTGCAAGCCATTTGACTTATCCACTCTGAGCACAGCCAACCTTTCGCT
The DNA here is from genome assembly GCF_009764475.1 of Pristis pectinata. Classification (NCBI taxonomy): domain Eukaryota; kingdom Metazoa; phylum Chordata; class Chondrichthyes; order Rhinopristiformes; family Pristidae; genus Pristis; species Pristis pectinata. Next base: position 34,586,087 of record NC_067421.1, read on the forward strand.
TACATCCTGCGTATCAACTTTCATTCATCTATTTGGTCTTATCATTTCCACTTCATTTATATTTTGTCATTGTCTTCTTCCATAGTAAACACCAATATAAAATACTCATTAAGATGAATACTATTGATCTCTTTGTATATTTAAAGATTAGTGTTTATTCAATACTCATTACATATCAATTTGAATATTACTGGAAACTTACATTTTGTCCATGAGTTGCCATGGTGTTCATTCCCATAATGCCATGCTGCATGGACGCCTGCACCTGGATCATGGTCCCTTGTACTGAAGTTGGAGTCAGGTTGTTGGACATGTCATGGAGCACCAGGCCTAAGAGAATCCGTTGAAGGTGAGAAGTAAGTAGCAATACTCTACCAGACTGAAACTGGAACTGGTGAAATACAGAATGACCCACTTTGATGTTATCACTGAGACTTTAGTTTACACCAGATTTAAAATTTCTCCAAACTCTCAGCTGTGCTCCTGCACGACCAGTTGACATGATAGTGTTCTATACAGTGGAAAACTGGCAAGAAAGCTGCCACCCCTTTAGTCACCAATGCTACATCAGTGATCAAGGATGGTAAGAAGGTGACTCCATCTCCCTCCATTGCTCGTGCAGCCTTTGCTTATTGTCCAACCCCTAAGTTTGAATTCAGAAGGATGAGGGGGGATCTCATTGAAACCTACTGGATACTGAAAGGCCTCGATAAAGTGGATGTGGATAGAATGTTTCCATGAGTAAGAGAGTCTGGGATCCGAGGGCACAGCCTCAGAATAAAGGGATGACCTTTTAAAAACTGAGATGAGGAGGAATTTCTTCAGCCAGAGGGTGGTGAATCTGTGGAATTCGTTACACAGAGGGGCGTGGCGGCCGAGTCATTGGGTATATTTAAGGCAGAGAGTGATAGGTTCTTGATTGGTGAGGGGGTCAAGGGTTATGGGGAGAAGGCAGGAGAGTGGGGTTGATAATAAAAATCAGTCATGACAATGGCGGAGCAGACTCAATGGGCCAAATGGCCTAATTCTGCTCCCATATCTTATGGTCTAACTGGAATCTTTCTGCACATGAAATCATACTCTTGAGTTGTTGTATGCCTATGGTATGGGGGATGGCCAGAGCACTAGTAAAAGTGCAGGAATTGACACGGAAATCTAAACTTTATTAAATTATCTCACCTGAGCATAAACGATGGAACAATGTGAAGTGGCAGGGCCACTCCTCCTAATCTTGACTCTAGCAATGAGGAGAGATGCTCAGCTTTTACTGTCTTCACCAGAAAGGTGGCACAAGAAATCTGAGCTGGGAACCCAAGACTCATCTCACTCACCCTCCAGGTACGAGGTGTGGCTCGGAACTGGCCTGGAATCAGAACCATGAGTCACTCCGTTGGCTGGAGAACACCTAACGGAGCGGTGGTCACTAACAAAAGGCTGTTGGGGAGGGTGGGGGTGGAAGGGGATGGATCAAGTAGAAAGGTTGGGGAACTACTATATATATAAAATATTAAATTCACTTCATAAATGAAAACTGTGTATGGCATATCAAGTGGCATTGACACTCTCCTCACTTAGAATCCACCCAAATACTGTTTTGAGAGTGAGTTCCAAATATTCCTCTCTATAAACTGGAGATTCACAGTCTGTTCATGAGTCCTTGGGGTTAAGCTTTGAACCGATCTAATCCATAAGAAACTCTGTGATCTTAAGGCTTGGTATCACATGAGGTAATTCACCTGCTGTCCAAAGTGACTTTTTCCAACACCAACTTTTACTGCATCCTTGAAAGCATTATAGTCTACAGCTGATGTGCTGCTTTAGTGATACCTGTTTGTGTCGTCAGTGTTGGATTCTGGGTGCTCAGGTTAAAGTCCATCCGACCTGTGGCCATCTGTTGTAAACGGGGGACATCAACAGATGTCAGCCAGGACAGGGACTGCAGGTCACTTGGGAGGTCATCCTCGCTCAGCTGGGAGGGGTCTGGGGTCAAGAGGCTGGGTCTGGAAGCAAAGAAATGTAATTTTCAGTAAGGCTACAGGCCGTCTTTCACTGCTCTGCATCAATGCACTGCATTGCATCTAATTTAACAAAAAACTGAAGGGGGTGGGGTTTGCCAACGCACTCTTGGACTCACAATTATCACTTTAAATCAACAGTCAGATATGTTAAAATACAGGTCACACCTAAGGGACTGCTCTACTATACCATGGTCAAAAATAACATCCCTGCAAATAGAAACATAGAAAACCTACAGCACAATACAGGCCCTTCGGCCCACAAAGCTGTGCCGAACATGTCCCTACCTTAGAAATTACTAGGCTTAGCCATAGCCCTCTATTTTTCTAAGCTTCATGTACCTATCCAAAAGTCTCTTGAAAGACCCTATCGTATCCGCCTCCACCACCGTTGCCGGCAGCCCATTCCATGCACTCACAACTCTCTGAGTAAAAAACTTACCCGTGATATCTCCTCTATACCTGCTCCCCAGCACCTTAAACCTGTGTCCTCTTGTGACAACCATTTCAGCCCTGGGAAAAAGCCTCTGACTATCCACATGATCAATGCCTCTCATCATCTTATACACCTCTATCAGGTCACCTCTCATCCTCTGTCGCTCCAAGGAGAAAAGGCCGAGTTCACTCAACCTGTTTTCATAAGGCATGCTCCCCAACCCAGGTGATTCTGATACCATTTTACTCCTTGATGTCTGGGCACTCTTTGGAAGCCAGTTGAACTGCTCCTGACGTGGTCCTTTCCCCCACATGTTTGGAAACCCCTTTCTTAAAAACAATTCTCTTTAAGCGTGCTTTCAAACACCTTCTTCTAATTGTGGCACACACTTATACTGCAATAACATACTTGGAGAATGGACACCTCGCATCGGGAACACCCTGGATAATGTCTGTCAGAGTGCTACATCATGGGCATTTGCCTGCTCAAGACAATGTGTAAAATGTCATTCTGAGCCGTGGCAAGGAGCATGCACCAGCTTTGCTTGCGGAGATAATGCAGGATCCTGAAATGATATTCCTTTGTTCCTTCTCTCCGGGGAAAAGATTACTGGCTTCCACCCAATCTGTCCTCCAAAAGATTTGATTGTAATAGAATAGTAAAGCCCAGAGAGCAGGATCTCCTAACTATTGCCTGATATGGTGCCTCTCTCCAAACACCACGAGGCACTGACTCCATAACAAGTTCTCAGATATACAATTCCCTTCACCACACTAGGTAGAACCATGTCGGAAGTTCAAAGACTGTCATTCTATTCATGGTTATATTTGATTATTAAGTCACTGGGTTCCTGAATTTCCATCGCTCCACCACTGGCAGGCATCCCAAATCCTGAAGCATGGCATTCACCTCCCCAATCTCCTCTGACACTTCTACTTTATAATGCTCCTTAAAACTTTGACCAAATGTTCTGATATTGCTTCAAGTGGTTTGGTATTAACTTTGTTTGATAACAATCCTGTTAAGTGTTTTGGTATATTTTTGTTGTAAGAAGTGGTACCAGATAAATGTAGGTACAGTGTACTCCTGAGATGGATTCATAAATCACTAACAATCACTTGAAAATTCGCTCCTATGGAATTTATGTGAGAAGAAAACCCAGCTAAGCACAAAATGCAGAAGAAACAAAAATTTTTTGTCAAGGGTTCGTGATAAGAAAAATCGTGATATGGACGGTTTTCTGGGAACACAACCTCTCCGTAACGTGGGGCTGTGCTGTATTTAGCTTTTAATGGGGTTCACATATGGTTCGTTAGTGTGGAAAACCTTCATCTACTGGCAACAAACTCAAACCCTAAAGTATATTTAACATATTTATGTTTCTACGATGGAAATATCAGCCTAGGGAAAACATTCCCAAAGTTATTCTCCTGATACTGCTGCACACCATGCCTGGAGGAAGTCTTTAAGTGGAGCAAATTTTCAAGTGATCAGTAGTGATTTATGAATCCATCTCAGGAGTACATTGTACCTGCATTTATCTGGCAATTTGTAGGAAAAAAACTAACAAACCTAATTGCAAGCTACTTTGCTAAGTGTTGTGGACACCGGTGTCAGCCTCAGACACTGGATTATTAAACTGAGCAAGGGAGGAGAATGAAGGGAAAAAATAAAAGTGGCAGTTTGTGTGTCTTTACTACCAGAGAAAGAAAGCAGTTTGAATATTCAAAAGAGAGCCAATTACAGCTTCCCGATGATTAATAACGCACCCACTACTTAAAGAACAATAAAATTAGGGTCGCCATAGCAACAGAAACTAGGCAGTTTGTATTAAGTCATGCAGTTCAAAAAAAAACCTGGGGTGGAGGGGGGGTTACTGTCAGGTGACCCTTGTCCAGTTTTGCAATTGGCTAAAATCATAAGACAACAAGAGGGAAATGATTTGAAAGCCAGTCAGGCCCGTATCATGGGCAACAGTTGTCTCTTGTATGGTTGGCTGATGGCCCCATTGTCTTCTGAAACGGCTGCTTCACCAGAGGCACGTGGGCCTTTTGTGTCTCTCACTATCCCCTTAATTGCATTTTTTTTAAACTTTACATTAATCTGAGGAAAGGGGTGGGAGTGACAGCAGGCACTTAACAGACACAGAATGCCATCTGCCACTTCAAGGACTGGCCAAACCACCCATACGTTTCAACTCATCCTCTCAATCACTTACTCCCCTGCCAAGAAATGTTAGGCTGTATGTTTGGGGAGGGGAAGGGGAATGTGTTATGAGGTCAGAGCTGACAGCACACATCTCCTGCTTGAAGTAAATCTTGTGTGCAAACATCCAGCTTGGTTAATTCACCACTCCAAATTACTGGACAAATTACTAGTTGTTTAAAAAAAGGAACATCAGTTGAGGTTTAGTCCTTCTGCACGCTCTTTAAAGGGAAACCACTTAAAAATCTGCTGCCAAGTTAGTTCAAAAGTCTGCATCATTCAAAATAAAGCTCAAATTTTCATTCCACCTTTATGTTCTGCCTTTCTTGTGAACGAAAAGCTTGGCCAATAAAGCTTTCAGTACTTGACATGGATACGTTCCTCTGAACTTGCCAATTGCATGGTGATTAAACCTTCCCCTCTGCACGATCCTGTGAAATTGTGCCAACAGAACCAGTGGTTGCTCTGCCCGTGTCAACAGTTGTAAGGGAGCTGCATTAACCATTATGGGAATTGAGTAGGCACGGATTGTGCAGGCAGAGTCTATGGCAGAAGGAGAGACAACCAAGTGAATGAGTTAGAAAATCAGTGCATTGCAGCACTGTTTGATTTCTCCTTGTCCCCATTTCCTACCACACTGCAGTTAGTTACTGATACTGATCACAGTGCCACCAAGAAGAGGTCTGATATGAGCAGTTTTGTTCTCCTTACTTAAGGAAAGATATACTTACATTGGGGGCAGTGTGGAGAAGGTTCACTAGATTGATGCTTGGGTGAAGGGCAAAAATTGAGCAGATGGGGCCTTTACTTACTGGAACTTAAAAGAATGTGAGCTGAACTTATTGAAGCACAAACTGTCCTGAGGGGATTGAGCAGGGAGATGCCATGAAGAATTAGTGAGCATAATCTCAGGATAAAGAGACAGACATAATGAGGAATTTCTTCTGTCAAAGGTTTGTTAATCTCTGCAACTCACTACCCCAGAGGGCTGTGGGTACTGGGTCATTAGATATTAAAGGCTGGGATGGATGAATGAATGGATAAGATTGATGTGATTAGATTGATTTTTGGACCAAGGGTTACATGGATCAGGCAGAAAAGGAGAATTAAGACCTAGTATCATATCAGCTTTGATTTCATTGAATGGCACAGAAAGATGGAAGGGCTGTACTGCCTTCCCTTGGTACTAAATCTTACATTCTTGTGCAAAGGAGATCTGGAAGATGGATCATCCAGGCTATTGTCACAGGACTCCTCAGCAGTAGATACAATGTGCCTTTACAAGGCCCTGCTTGAGACTGCAGCTAGCTGTCTGGAGTTCTGAGGCCAAGCAGAGAATAGAGTCATTGCTGCATGGATAAACTAGTTTGGGGGAGGTATTCCCTACAATTCTTGTGGCAGTTTGAAATAAGCAGGCTGAAAATCAGGACACAATACTAAGAAACAAGATCATGAACAAAGTGTGTTAGAAATCAGTTCAGTCCTAATTCTACAAGTCTTTTTACTGAGTCAAAGCGACCTCAGTAGTGCTTGGAAATTCAGCAATCGACATTGCATTAAGTAAGATTGTGTTTTGAAACAGACTCAGTGTCTTAACTCCAGAGATGGTACATGACGTTGTAATGTCAAGTGGTTCAGTACAAGTTTCCAATGTCAGTCTGACTTCCTAATATTGTCAAAGTGTTTTTATTCCAGTGCAGGGAGCTCAGTATATGGAGGATATAAAACTGCAGATGCTGGAATCTGAAAACTGTAAACACTCCCACTCTTCCCCCAGTTCTGAGGAAGGATTGCTGACGCAAAACATTGACTAGTTTCTCTTTCCACAGATGCTGCTGGACTGCCAGAGTTCTTCCAGCATTTCTGTTTTCATTGCATTTGTGTGCAGAATGTATTAGTACTTGAGATTCCAGAATAAATTGAAATCTGGGGAGGGTAGCCAAGAGAATGTTGGCTAGGCACTGGAACCTTGCAGCTGAGTTCTTAACAAATACAAATATCTTAATATCACTAGAGTTGTCGTTTTTCATTTATTGCTCCCAGATCTTCTTTCTCTTTCCGTTAACACTGTACTGAAAACAAAACTCGTCTTTCCCCAGGACCTCAAAGCTGCGGAACTCTTCTATATCAATCTCCCACCCTCTACAAGATCAAAAGGATCTTAAAATCAGTATTTCCAACCTTGTTGGGAGCTCCCCTGTCATCATAGGCCTTGATCCTGCTGCCACACTTCTTAACAACCAAAGCCTGGGTTGTAGCAAAGCAGGAGGAAGAATCTTAAGTAGATTGGGAAAGCGGAGAATCTCTCTTGAAAGCCACATTGGGACTAATGTAGTGGCATCTGACAAATGACAAGAATCAATTCTTGCAAAGTCTGCAGGAGCCTTGCTACCTTATACTCTACTCGTGAGTGTTGGGACTGAGCTGCCAATTCCTGACCCCTTCCAACCCTGTAAAGGCAAACAAGTAGTGGAGCTATAGTAATGTTCAAAATGGTCTTAAAATCTCCTGTGAAGATTATAAGTTATGTGTTTATTAAATATCTGACGGTGTGGACTGGAATAATCTTACTGCCATTGCTATCTCTTCTCTAAGAAGACTGCGCCAGCAGGCAAATAGACATATAAAAACCTACATTAAATAGCACTCTCCCAATCCAAACACGATTCATTTGATGGGCACAGGAAGCATTTGCAGGCAAAGTTATAATATTGCTCTGTAGATGATTAATGACTTAAATATCTCACATTACAAATAACAACTCGCTTCTGATGCCACCTTGGCTTTGTCCCAGTCTGGTCTCTGGAATGTTAGTCTCTCATTTTGTGGCCAGAGGTAATTAATGAGAGTGATAGGGAGAGAGTGTATGAAGGCCGGAGGATGCAGGAGGAGAAGAACCCCTTAAATCAAGTTCACATTCACATCCTCGGGAGCAGGTCCACTGTTGGCTTATTTAGTTGGAGGGTCTCCAGCAAGACCAGCACCCTTCCCTACTGACCTGGAGAAGCTGGTGGCCAGCCACTGCCCCATCTTCCACCAGACCTTTGGACAGTCACTGAATACTTGGCCTATTCCCACAGGATGACTTTAATTATTCCAGCACTACCGCTATAGGGATTACCTATTAGTGCAAACAATGGATGCAGTTTCCCAAAAGGAGAAGGACTAAGTGGATAAAAGTAATTTTCTAGCCCCTGCCAGCCTCCATCTGACTGCTTGCTGATGAACTGTACTGAAGTGGTAATAATTTGCTCACATGGTCAGCTTAAAGTCAATTGCCTAGTTGGGTATTTAGGGAGGAATGTGACCAGGGATGGTAGAAAGAAGTCATAACTTAAAAACCAACCTTCACATACCAGATGGACAAGATCTCATCTGGGTTGTGCTTCGCTCCAACATTCTAGAGGCCCCTTTTACCAGTCCTAGCTGGGGGAACATGGTGGGGGTGGTGTAGAAGAGCACAGGAGTGCAGTCCCACCCCTGCAGCCATCTCCTCTCTCATTCCATACTCAATAGCCATGCATACACATTGGCCTGAGAAACAAAACATGGGACATAGGGGTCTTCTTGGTTTCAAGGGCAGTTCAGAATTTATCCAGCCTGCATGGCAAATGTGGTAACCCCATACTCGATCTAGGTACCTCATTGTTCTCGAGAATGCCATCATAATCAGCCAGTCTAGCTGCCTAATGGGATTTGGCAGTCTGTCACAGGGCTGCCATTCAACACTACAATGGGGTCCTGGCTGAACGAGGAAGGTTTTACCAGTGCCCATTACAGGCTGGTTCCAATGGCCCAGCCCATTGACCTTCACCACCACCCTGGAGATACTTACTGATCCTCTACCTGAGCCTGAGCTCCCTCAATCCGCCGGCTTTCACCGAGTGGTAGGTACCAGCCTGGACTCCAAGCCAAAGGGTCAAGGGTTCAAGGCAGACACCAGAGACTTATTCCACTCAGAGGAATCAATCTTAGGCTGAGACTCAAACCAAGACCTCTTGGAATGTGGGTTTAGCCAACTACTTGGCTAAGGAGATATCTCAGTCAAACTTGATTTTGTCTTCAATGATTGTCCCACTGATGCACTGATACAGGTCATTGGATAAAGATGCCCTGGCCTATTTTCTCATTCATTCTCCCACGACATCATGGAAAATTGTTGATTGTTTCCCAGCTGAGAATTGTTACTTAGGCCCTGTTATTTATTATTGTGATCAAACCTGGAATTTCTCTTTTATTTATAGTTTAATTCCACACCAGCCAGTGATAATCAGAGGAGCCCTGAGACTTTCCTCTTCAAAACCAAATTCTGAATGAATTCCCTTATTTTACTTTGATACCTTTGCCCAGGACATCTTGCTAACTCTGACCGTGATGCAGATGAATTAATATTTATAGAGAGGCCCATGATTAACATCATCCTTACATGTGTGTGAATGTCCAGCAACATCAACCCTCTACCAAGCCCTTCAGTAAATCACTTCAGCATTCTTTGCTTAAATGGAAGTGAATGTGTAAGTGCTAAACTAAAATCAAATGCAAAAGATCCACCTAACCAAACTGCCAGTAGCTTTGCTTTATTATAAACAGACATAGCCACAAACACTGAAACATAGTCTGAAAGTGTAAATAAGAGTGGATGATGCAACAACTGTTGCCTGGCTTAGGATCCAGTTGCATCGTGTGAGTGCTATTTTTCTGTCTCTACATTCTGGTTGAACTGAAACTGGGAAGTTTCAACCAAGACTGATGAGAGATGTGGTGGGAGGACATTCAGGGCTGTTAGCCAGCACTAGATCACAAGCTTTGCTTAAACATTATCCGTGGCCAAGTTTGGATTAAAGTACGATGGCATGCAAAAGTAAGAGTGCTTGATTGTAACACTAGATTACATCACTACCAGTGACATCACCCACTTTTAAGCACACAGAAAAAAATGAGATAGAAAATTGTACAGCAAGATGTTCAGTGCGCAACAGTTTGTGATTTCTGACGCTGTGACTGAGCATAGATGCAGCTGTAAGTAGACTGATAAACTCTGAATAAACATTTAGTCTCCATAAGGTTCACAGAAATGAACAACTTGGTGCGGAGGGGGCATGCAGCACAGCAACAAACTGTAATACTCCAACAACGTGTTTCTATGAACTTGACTATAAACTGGTCCCTCAAAATATTTATTGTAAGACAACAATGTTTGAATGATATTCAGATTACATGAAGGTCTAGAGAAGAACTTTAAAATCTGCAGGTGACAGAAGTAGAGCAAGCAGCGAGGAAGCTGAAATTTGCAGGCAGGCAGGTGGAACAAATGAGGCAAGGCAGAGGGGACAATGCAGAAGGGAAGAGGTGATCCATTTTGGTAGGAAGAAATGGGGAAAGGAAACAGGTGCTGAATGGCATAATGTTAAAGCAGGGCCCCTGGAGGTCATTCACACAGAAATCTTGGATGATGGCAGTTAATAAAGGATTAAGGAGTCTGAACTTTACCAATAAAAGCAGAGAGTGCAAAATCCAGATGGTTATGCTATACCAATGTAAAACGTGTTTGGTCCCGACTGAAGTAATGTGCCTAATTCTGGGAATGTGAAAGCTTGAGACAGGGTATGAAGAGATTTACTAGAGGGGTTCCAAAAATGAGGAATTACTATTGGATAGTCCGGGGAATCTGGAGCTGTCCTCTAAAGGGCAGAGAAGGCTAAGAGGCAATGTGATAGTTTAAAACCATGTATGGTCTAGATAGCATAACTTATGACAGACACATTCCAGTAGCTGGAAGAGGGTACAGATTTAAGGTAAAGGAACCAGAAACAGCACTAGGAAAACAATTTTAAGTAGTTAGTGGTGAGGATTCAGAATACAATCTTTGATTGGCTGGTGGATACAAATTCAATAATAGACTTGAAAATGGAATTGGAAAAATACTTGGAAGGAATAGGATACAGGAGAAAGTGGAGTGAAAAACTAATCAGAGGTCTCCTTGGGCATAAAAGTAAAACTCAAACTCAACCTGACCGCAGCTAAACCAAACCAAGCCCAAAGCCTGAGTACTTTGCCATACCTGATCTGGAGGCAAATGTAAAGCAGAAAAACAAACATACTCTGCTCCATTAATATTGCTATTGAATGTACATCTGCAGCAATACTAAGCAAAGCATCCTGATCTAGATCATACACTGTGCCAGAACACCACAGCTTGACTTGACCCTGAACCAAGCCAGCCCAAACCCAGCAGTCAGATCCCATCTGGCTTGTGTGTGGGAGCAGAACTCTGAACTGTACTGTGCTTTGAAACAGCCAATAGTCAAAGTCAAAGATGAGTTTATTGTCATATGCACAAGTACATGCATGCACAGGTGCAATGAAAAGCTTCCTTACAGCATCATCACAGGCACAGAGCATCATATAAGCAGCATTCACAAGAAAAACATAAACATAAATTATACATGATAGTCATGGAATGTTTACATGCAGAACTAAATAAAGCAGATCATATTGAAGCATTTCATGATTGTAAATCTAGATTAGATCTCTTTTCTACATTACACATTTGCACAGTGTCCTTGGAAAGGGCCCATATTTGCCTTGCAGCGGTGGTCTCTACAGACCTGTGTGTTAAACTGATTGGCTGCCGTCACTGTGGCAGAAGATCAGTGGAATCCCTTTTATGCTAAGACTATGTAACTATGGCCCACGCCAGTTAGAGACTGTCCCTCCCCCACCCAAAGGGACTCTTGACATCATGTCTTATTCTAGTAATAAGTAAAAAAAGATAGTTCATCATAATTTAACATCAGGACAAAACAGCAATTTTTGTACAGTTACAGGGAACTCCTTCAGCTGCAGTTACAAAGGCACAGGCTCTCCATTCAAAAGGTTGCAAGTTGCAAATTTCTTTCTGGCAGTCCAGCTGTCATTATTTATGTAAAGTTCTTATGCCAGGACGAGAGACTGCAGAGAAGCAACAGACTGATTCATCTCAGAAAGGGCTTTGAGAGTGTTGAGGCTTAAAGCCAGAGGTGTGGACATTGAAGTTAAAGATTGGAAACTAAACAAAGGATTTTGATTTAAGTGCAAAGTACAGGCTGGATATAAATCAGGATCCTCAAGAGATCCCCACTGCTCTCAGGCTACTGAACCTTCACACCCCCTTCTTGGTATGCTGCCACATTCTCGGACTCTTAACTTTACCTCTCTTGGTTTTCTGCTATTGTCACTTTTTTTTTTGCACTACAATCTTTGCACCATTCTGCTCTTTTGCGCTCTTTATTGTATTTATTGGTGTATTTATTATTATCTTGTACACTGTTTTCTCTGTGAGATTCATGCAAACAAGAAATTTCATTGCACTCTGGTGTTTATGACAATAAACTAAACTAATCTAATCTAATCTAATGAATAGACCTGGCTCACTGCCTTATAATATCACCAAAAAATTTTCTTTAACTGCCCTGTCCAATTTATGTAAGTGCCCAGGCTCAGTGCCACTGCTGCTGTGCATCTAAACCTGAGGAGCACAATTAAATGAAGTCAGAGCAAACCCAAGTGACCTTCCCTCTAACTTCCTTCCTCTCCCCAGGCAGCCACGTTCACTCTAAACTTCATCCCAAAGCCATCAGAATCCCAGTAATTCGGTTTTCTCCTCTAGACCACTTTTGCCTGGGTAGAATGTAGAACATTACAACATGACAGGCCCTTCAGCTCATGATGTCTGTGCTGACCATGATGCCAGTCCAAGCTAATCCCCTCTGCCTGCTCGTGGACTATATCCTTCCATTCCCTCCTGTTCATTTGCCCATCTAAATGCCTCTTAAACGTTGCTACTGTATCTGCAAATGTATGTGCTGTTGCAGAACATTAATCCTGCATTTAATGTTTCTTTCCTCCCTCATGTCAGTGAAAGGCTACAATCTCTTTTGTTTGGATCCCAAAGTCATAAATGGTATCTTCCCAACTTTTTCAAGGGATTACTTTTTTCACCATTCCACCATAGTGCGTTGAGTGCACAGAAATCCAGATTAGTTGCTGCAACTTCCATTAGAGTAGCTCGCCTCCAGAAGTACGGAGATATTATTCGAAGCACCTTGACTGATGCTGCAAGTCAGGCAAAATTTGGATTCACCCAACCCCCACTGAGATGCAATGAGCCGACGTTCTAACGAACCAGCAGTCTGATAATTAGTCAGACCCTGCAGTTACAATTTTCAGAAGAACCTTAAATGGCCCACAGTTTTAAAAAGGGATATGTCAGCAAGATGTGCCCTGTCCGACTTCCTGCTACTTCTATCCTTGGGCAGACCTCAAAGTCCTTGCTCCTCATCACCCTTTCTGTTCAGACAAACAGCAAGGGCAAAAATCACCTCACTATTTCTAACTGAGGTCGATTTAAAGGCAAAAGAATTATGATCAAAGGTAATATTTTGTAAAGGTTTTTTTTTGTGGGGGGGGCGGAATATAACACTATTTGTATGCCAAGTCCTGCTGACTCATCAGGGGAGTAAGCTGGCTCGGAGGAGCAGCCAAGGCTGACAGCATGCAGGACCTGAACTGACATCTGCAAAGCTACAATCACTCCTGGAAGTGCTTCAATCAACACATTAATCCAGCTTCCTTACAAACTTTGGACTTGGTCAATTCTTTGATCTGAATCCCTTGACACTGAATACTGCAATCACCATTTAAACAGAAATAGTCACGGACAAGGGACTTAAAACTTAATGATAATTCTTTGTAATGGTTTGATGTTGAAAGGAGATGGCTGGGTCACATGTTTGGCCCTGACTAAATTTAACTGGACGATGCATGTCATTGGATCAAACAGCAGAGACAAAACACTCCCATCTCTCACTCTGAATGCTTTCACAACCTCCACTAGTTAAAAGTACATTACAAGCTGTATTCCAGTGGAGAGCTGCCTTTGAGCATTAAATGAAACCCAACTTCACCGCTGAAGGTTGACTTCAGCGACCTTTCAATTTGTTCATAAGCACAAAAAGCAGTGGCATTAATTCACTTCCAAGTATGTTGTATCTCTGCACATTCTCCGTCATCTCAAAAGATTCAATGCAGGGCTCTTCACACACCATCAACACCCAACCCATTACTCCTCCCCACCCCAACATGGCCCTATCCCATCCACCACCCATAGAAACAGCATTACATCATTTTGAGGCAACATTGCAAAATCAAAGCTTCCTACAGAGAACTGTTACAAAACAAGATCCCTGTATTACCCCAGCCTGGACTACCTGAAACATCATACTGTAGTAAGTGACTTATGTGGTTCACCCCCATCAACTTTGGTCCATTTGAATGTATCCCATTAGAGAAAGATTATCCAATCAAACAGGATTTTTTTTTGGAGACACTATGTCAAACAACCGTCCAGTGAAGATAAGCTGATGCAGACCTCTGGTTAAATTCAGAGGTCTCCCCAGCTCTCTCCCAGTACCCTGTCAATGAATCACTGTGCCACAGCACTGACCTCAGTACAAGGAAATATTTAAGATAAAAATAATTACTGCCATTGAAAAGTGAAATATAATACCTTCATTCACAAATTGAGTCATTGTGTAAAGATTCCTCAATGCACGTTGTAGAATTAATTATTTAAGGTGCGTTGACCGTTAAATAGACACATTGGATCTTCAATCTGCACCAGAATCAATTCACAGCTAGATGATTGATAGCAAATTAATCTTCCCCGGAGTCTGGAAAGGACGGGGGAACAACTGGATCGCTCTTTACAAGAGCAAGTACACAAGCAATGGGCCAAATGGCCTCCTCTTGTGGAGTATGAACCCAACCTGTCACTTGTTGGGAGGAGAGGCCATTCGATCTTTGACTGATGCATTCAACACCAGCCCCAGCCACTGATCACAGAACTGACTTGCGAAACCCCCCCGAAAGAAACTCTTGCTAAAACCACAGCTTCTCCCTGGTACTGCACTGGGGTGGGAGGCTAATATGTCAATGTAACTGTTACAATGGGGTCCATCCACCACAGAATCGCTCTGGTAACCGAAGACCCACAAATAACACAGGAAGTGGACAGATGCCACCGGCCTCTCCTCAAACTCTCACCTTCCCCTTTTCAGTGTGGCAGCGAGAGTCGAGGCTTTAACCAAAGCAACACTGCACAGCGGAGCCTTGAGTTACACATACCCGGGCGGCTGACCCACTCCCGGGGTCTGACAGCGGCAGGGCTCGCCTGCACCCTCCCGTGAGACACAGACAAGCCCCCCAAACAATAACGAAACCATCCAGCACACGAGTATCGCGGCCCAGCCTTCACCTCCCCCCCCCCCCCTCCCCACGAGTCTACGGCATTGCAAACCTGCCCCCCCCCCCCCCGACATGTCGCCACTATATATCTCGGGCTAAAAGTTAAAACCTTTTCAAAAAGTGCACCCACCCGCCCCCGCACAGAATAAAGTGGGTGGGGCTGCAGGCTGGCGGTGTAACAACGGGAGGAGGGACGGGGCGAGAGACTTTGAAAATACACTTTGTATTCGGATCTGGGGGTCACAATACACCGTTCCACAATAAGAGTTCAGGTTAAATACCTTAGAATCAAGAGGGCGGGCGTTCGGCCCATTGCATTTGTACCGCCCGCCTCAAGATGCGATTCAATTCATTAACTTCTTTAAATATGCCGGGGCGGCGATGGAGGCGGCTGAATTCGACAGGAGATTACTAGTTATGCATATGGAGGAATTTAAAATAGAGGGATATGTGGGAGGGAGGGGTTAGATAGTCTTAGGCGAGGTGTAAAGGTCGGCACAACATTGTGGGCCGAAGGGCCTGTATTGTGCTGTACTGTTCTATGATTCTATGCATATAAATTCAATTGTTTTTAATGTTACTGTTGACTCTACTTCTTTCGGGTAATGCATTAAAAAACACTTCATTTAGCTTTTGAATGAGGGCTGTATACAATCAGTTCTCTCGGGGAGAGGACAATGGTGTTTTGTCCTCTCGCGGATCAGTCATCCCGTTAATTTCACGTTAACCCTTCCAAAAAAGAAATCCTCCCTTACCTGTACTCCTGGGCTGGATGGTGAGAATTATGTTCTGATGTCCTGAGAATCCCTGACATTTCCGATTTGATGTCGTTTTCTATCATCTCCTTCCGACCTTGTGCACACACACACACACACATAGAAAGAGAGAACATTTTGCTAGCCATCTGTAGGGTCTTAAGTTGTAGCTATCCAACACTTCAGGAAAAACGCAACGTCAATTCAAACACATACAGACAGATAAAATAAACCCCATGCAACCAACCCCAGCAATAATAGCTCCAGCAACACTGTAATAAATGGGTATCATTAAACTCATTTGTACATTGATAATTATTTTATGTTGCAAATATTGTAAAGACAGTGATTGCACAGGTAGAATCCCCCAAACAGCCCAACAAAATGCACTAAAAGAAAGCAATAAAATACTTTTTTTTCAAACCAATAACATTTTACAGGAGCAGCTGGTTAATAATTAGCTGTTGGGATTTGTTCAGCGCCGTACATAAATGCATCAAAAAGTTTAGCATTGCATTCAGAAATAAGACCTGTGCATCGCTCAGTCAAAACCCTTCTGCATCATCAGAGATTTGTTTGTTCTGTTGTCAGAAAGCTACTGAAGAGATGCCTGTACCTGATGAGATTTTCCTATTGCTCCGATCTCCTGTTTGAATTTTTGAATCTACACAAACGGTTTTTAAATTTCCCGGCTCTGGAAGGAGCCCTTCTGACGCATGCGCGCTGCCCGGAGGTGATTGGGGGAGGGGCGAGGAGGAGAAATCGATTAGTCGGATCGGTGAGAGATTTACGATCAATTCCTGGGCCGCTTCCACCTGTCGCTACATTTCCACCTCCACATCCGTCCGGTGTTGCAGGAGGGGAGCGCTGCTCAGGCGCAGGGGGAGAGCCGGAAAGATACAGGCGAAACTTTCAACCCAACGATAACTCTAAACAAAAGTTGTCACCAAGTTTCTCTCCCAGTTGCAAACTCCACTGGATTTGGGTCTCGGGGAGTTTAAACCGCTGCTGTTTTGCCTTGCACCTGAAATTAAAAGAAATATATATAGACTGATTGAAAATAAAATGTGCAAATCTAGTTCCTTCCAAAACTTGTCCTTTTGTTTTGTTCTGGGGCGTCTTGTAAGTTTCAGGATGTCTGTTGCAGGAGTTTTGCTCTCTCCCTGGTCCTGGAACAGCCTCTCTCTCTCTCTCTCTCTCTCTCTCCTGACAGCGGAGATTGAAAGTAGCCGTTGGGCCGGTGCTGAGCCCACACTCGGGCTCCTGGTGGGTGCCCAACCCCGCCTCTCACCCTCCGCTCCCCCGCCACTCTGCCCGCGCCTCCGCCCGGCTCCCAGCGGCTTCGCGGGAAAATCGGCGGGAGTGGCGCGGCCCTCCGCAATCTCGGGGACCAGGAGAGCCGCGAATGGTGTGTGTGTGTGTGTGTAGGGGTGTCTGTGTGTGGGGTACCGGCGTCGGGAGGGAGACAGAGAGAAGGCAAACTGCAACAATGCATCTCTTCGGCTCTCCGCAACCACCTTCTCAAAGATCATAAGGCGAGCTCAAAGTTACTGCAAATTAACTCAAGAGTTAGAATATTTTACTTTAAGTCCTAAACGATGCGTTATTTTTGTGTTTGCAAACGATTAAATAATTCCACCCCAATGATAACTACAGTTTTTATTTCTTGATGTTAACCATTATTCTAAAAGTCCTATCTTCTTTCTAAAGAACACCAACCACAGAAATTTCCCTGGCGTTCTGAGTTGGCTCGGTAAATATCTTACTTGTTTTGTTATGTACACAAATTCAAAGGTTCCTCTCCACGCCCCCTTGATATCCTCTTGCTTCCCTCCTAGGAAGGAATTAAATCTCATTCTGTGGCACAGGTCTTTGCACTCGTGAGTTCAGGCAGTTGTGGGGTGATGTGTCAGTGTGTGTGGTGTGGGGAGCAGGAGCCCAGCTATCTCCAGTGGCGACACAGCCCATTCCTTCACCTATCTCAGCTCCTTCATCTCTCCACCTATAGATCAGTCCTGTGGGTTTGCACTTAAGGATTTGCACAAAGTCTCCTCAGCTCCTGAGAAGGTGCAGCCACAGTCTCCAGATCTCTACAACACTGGAACCCAGTGAAGCAATACAGAATTGCTAGAATGTGCTTCAAATTAGCAAATAATCCTTGCCTTTGGTTAAAGTGAAGGGTAAAGAGATTTCATTGAAAGCAAAACACAATAACTACGTGACCACTTTGGTATTGGGAATGAGTAGATCTGTAGAGAGCAGCTTGCAACGAGTTGCCACGCTTCAGCGCCATCTTGCTTTTCTTGCTGAGAACCTGTGTTCTGTCCACCATGGCCGTCTGGAGCTCCCCGGTTGCCAGCCATTTTAATTCCCCTCCCCATTCCCACCCCGACCTGTCTGTCCTTGGCCTCCTCCACTGTCAGGCTGAGGCTAAACACTGACCAGAGGAACAACAGCTCATATTCTGCCTGGGCCGTCTACAACCTGATGGCCTGAATGTTGAATTCTCTAATCTCAGGCAATCTGCCCCCCCCCCCCCCCTCTGGAGACACAACAATTCTGCAGATGCTGGAATCTGGAGCAATGCACAAAAAGTGTTGGAGGAACACAGCAGGTCAGGCAGCATCCGTGGAGGGAAATTTATTTCCTGTCTGACTTGCTGAGTTCCTCCAGCAATTTTTGTGTATTGCTGCTACCCCTCTGTCCCTTATCTCTCTCCTCCTGATCTACCCAATTCCTCCTCCACACACCCACCCCCCAGCCCCCTATCACCCTGTTTCTTTCCCCTCCCCCACCTACTTTCTCTGCCCATCACCCACACTGGTTCCCCTCCCCCCAGTGTTCCCATCTGTCCTCCCCACCTCCCTTATGTGGCTCCGTGCTCCACCTTCCTCTCCTATCAGATTACATCACCTGCAGCCCTCTGTCACCTCCACCTCTCACCTCCCGGCCTCTGCCGCTGTCTCCACACTTCCCTCCTCCATCTGCCGATCACCCCTCCTCACCAGGATCCACCTATCGCCTGCCAGCTCCTGCTCCACCCCTCCCCTCACCTCTTTATACTATCTATCTCTCCTCTTACCTTTCAGCCCATTTGAAGGTTCTCGACCCAAAACTTCGACCGTCCATTTCCCTCCACAGATGCTGCCTGACCTGCTGAGTTCCTCCAGCATTTTGCTTTTTGCACAATAACTTCACTGTCTTACATTTTGTTAAACGTGGTGTAGTGTTACCTACCGGAAAATGTATATGACAGTGTTACGTAAGATACATAATGGATTGTTACATATTTAACACACATTGTTACTTACAGGATAACATAATACCAAACATCGTTACACACTTGATAAATTGTTAAGAAAATACTTATTGTGGAGTTACATACAGGATAGAATACAAGGTGAATTGTTACATGATTGTCAACACAAGTGATTGATACAGGTTTATGTACACGATGGATTGTTACATACACTTCAACACAAATTCTGGATTGTCATAGAATAAAACGGTGAGCTGTTATAGGATAATGAACATCCTGAATTGTTACTCTGATGATAACTTATCTACACAATAAATTGACAGGATAACATGGTGCAGTGTTACAAAGATGAACTCTTGACCTCACAATCTACCTCATCATGGCCCTTGAACCTTACTGTCTATACTGCACTTGCTCTGTAACAGTGACACTTTACTCTGCATTCTGTTCCTGTTTTTCCCTTGTACTACCTCGATGCACTTATGTTTTGAAATGATCTGTGTGGATGACTTGCAAAAGCTTTTCATCGTATCTTGGCATATGTGACAATAATAAACCAATTCCAATTCCAACACCAAGCATTAAATGTACTCTCAGGGAGAATGTGGATTTTAATCATCTCCACAGCTATAAAGGAGAAAATAAGCTTGTGGTTAAACCATTAATTCCTTAAAATTCAGAGAAATAGTGCCAACATTCTGATTCAGACTAGTTTTCTTATCTTAGTTCCTCCCTCTTTTCTTCCTAGGGACCACGTTGACAACTGCCCACCCCACAAGTTCCAATGGACAGCCAACAGGGCCTGTTGTCTTGAAACGCAGTCAAAAAATCCAGTGCTTTACTTGGCAATGCTGAAGAAAGTTCAAAGATCACACAAAGAGAAGTTGTTGAATTAATATTCACCCTGGTGAGTTGTAAACTATTGTCAGAGGAATAGTGTTGTCAGAAGTTAATTCAATAATGTAGAACATTCTTCCAATAGCTTGGAAGGAGGTCTAGTTCTATAATGGAATTTGAATAGACCGAGACTCCTTTTATAGAGGAATATATAAAAAAAGCTTGAACCGTACGATTAGAAGCTGGCATCTTATACAGAAGCAGAGATAGAACATAGTGCCAATAAACTGTACAGTTGAGAGTCAGAGGAAAGGATTCAGAGACACTCTGAAACCCTCCTTGAAAAAAATTGTAACACCCCTGGCCCATGGCTGCTCAAAATGGAGGAGGAGCATTCAAGATGACACGGAGAATGTCAAGTCCATGCGTCGGGAGCACACATAAACCCAGTGTAAGTGGCTTAGCGATCGCACTGTCTGCCTGCCCCACCAGTGGCAGAGTCAGTAGGTTCCAAAATGTCCTCCTCGGGCCTCACTGAATTGGAATAGAGCCGAGTCATCCTCAACCCTGAGGGACAACCCAAGAGAAGAAGATGATTATATAGGACCCACTCGCAGTCTCAAGCTTTCCTTCCTGTTAGTAGGATTTTCTAGTCACCTTTTACTGGGAATGTACTGGGAGTGTACATCACAGTAAACTCCTGTTAACAACTCCATTCAACGTTGATCAAGGGTCAGAATGTAGTTGCAGACTCTGAACACCAGATGATGAGGTTATATGGTCTCCCAATTTAGTTGCCGCGTTGCATGTTAAAAGGACTGGTGTTCACCAATTAATGAGTGTATTTGGAGAGTGGGCATGGGGCAGCATCAATCTACACTGTGAGAAAAATACATCAATAAATAAACCTCTGGTTATTAACCTGCAGGTGTTCAGGAGGACCTGTTACACCTGGTCTCTTGTGGTCATCTTACCTCTCTCACCAGAGACTCTCTGTGGAAATGGTGTCAGTCACTGTTGAAGGGAGAGGGAATTATGTCTGGACAACCTGTTATGAAGTAACCTTGCCCGTCGATCACCCAGAAATGGATCAGAATCAGAATCAGATTTATTATCAATGACTTAGATGACATGAAGTCTGGTGTTTTGCGGCAGCAATACAGAGAAAAGATATAAAATTACTATAAGTTATAAAATAAATAAATAGTGCAAAATAAAAGGAATAACGTAGTGTTCATGGATTCATGGATCATTCAGAAATCTGATGGTAGAGGGGAAGAAACTGTTCCTAAATCATTGAGTGTAGGTCTTCAGGCTCCTGTACTTCCTCCCCAAGGATAGCAATGAGAAGAGAGCATGTCCCGGATAGTGAGGGTCCTTAGTGATGGATGCTGCCTTCTTGAGGCACCGCCTCTTTGAAGATGTCCTTGATGGTGGAGAGGGTTGTGCCCATGATGGAGCTGGCTGAGTCTACAACCCTCTGCAGCCTCTTTGCGATCCTGTGCATTGGAGCCTCCATACTGGGTGGTGATGCAACCAGTCAGAATGCTCTCCACCGCACATCTATAGAAATTTTTAAGAGTCTTTGGCGACATACCAAATCTCCTCAAACTCCCAATGAAGTCGACCTGTTGGTGTGCCTTCTTTGTGATTGCATCAATGTGTTAGGCCCAGGATAGATCCTCCAAGATATTGACACCCAGGAACTTGAAGCTGCTCACCCTCTCCACCGCTGACCCCTCAATGATTGAATTTCTCATGGTGTCAAGAATGTAAGACTCACTGGAGATTGAGGCAGTGGTGGACGGATGTGGGGTTGGGGAGTGGCTGGGAGTTTAAATACCTGAGTTATTTAGTCTTTGAAGAATTATTAGTGTGTTTATGATGAGGATGTTGCCAGGACTCGAGGTCCTGAGTTATAGGGAGAGGTTGAGCAGGTGAGGACTTCATTCCTTAGAGCAAAGGAAACTGAAGGGTGACATTATAGAGGTGTGTAAAATCATGAGGGGCATAGATAGGGTGAATGCATTCAGTATTTCCAGGGAAAGGAGATCAAAAATGAGAGAGCATAGGTTTAAGTGAGAGGGGAAACATTTAAAAGGGATAACTTCTTCACCCAGAGGGTGGTGCGTAAGTAGAACAAGCTGCCAGAGGAAGTGGTTGAGGCAGGTACAATAACAACGTTTAAAAGACACTTGGACAGGTACATGGATAGGAAGGTTTAAAAGGATATGGGCCAAACGCAGGCAAATAGGAGTAGCTTAGATGGGCATCTTGGTTGGCATGGACCAGTTGGGCCAAAGGGCCTGTTTCCATGATGGATTACTCTATGGCTCTATGACTCTATCTTAAAGTTATGAGAAAACTATCAGTGCTGAGACAGCATTTGCCACTTTCAAAAGGCTTCACAGAGGTTGTCTAATTAACGAGGAGGTAGGTCAGTAATGTGATTTGGTCTTTGGGTACTGAATGTAGAGGGGGTGGGCTGGTCAAGGAGGCTTTGGATCCATATCTTATATCCCAGGCTAGCAACAAGTGATGGCTCTTGGATATAAGGAAAAATTAATCTCTGTATTTGGAAGAGGTTTTCACTTTTCTACCCTTTGATTGGAGAAATCTTTCTGAATTCACCTCCTGACTCAATTGGCTGTAATTTTAGGGTGACATCAATTTGTTCTTGGCACTTCGCACTGCTTCTGCCCATCCACCCTAGCAGTTCCTTTCAACACGCCCCAAACCGCAATCAAGTCACCTCCGAAGCTTCCACCTTCCCGGGAAGGTGAAACAAGGTTATGTAACCTTAACTTTAGGAGACATTTAGCCAGGCACATGAACAGGCAGGGAACTGAATGACATAGACCATGTACAGGCAGGTGTGCAGTTTAAATTAGCATTGTGGTTGGCACAGACATTGTGGGCTGCAGGGCCTGTTCCTGGGCTGTACTGTTCTATGTTCTCTAACCTAACTCTAGTAATCCTCTAATGTGTCTGTTCTGCACTTCTTCCAAAGCCATATATTCTTATTAAGTTCAATGGCTAAAATATCGAATGTCTGGTTGTAGTTTACTGTAGTTTATGGGAGCTTGCTATGCATAAATTAGTGTTCCCTACTTTCCAACAGTGTCTGCATTTCAAAAAGATACCTAAGTTGGCCGTAGAACAATCTTGGGCATCCTGAGATGAAGGTTGCTCCCTCAATACAAGTTACCCTGAAACACAGGGGTAAGTTACAAACCATTGTGGAAACTAATTCTGCCACCTCTCTCCCAGTGCACCTCAGGATGGAGGATAAATGCAGCTCAGAGAACGTTTCAGACTTGCTGAGGGCACATTTAAATAAAACACATGGCGTGGGAAGTACAGCTGTCTACTTTGCTGCTCATAATGACTGGTTTCAGAGGGACACAACAAAGGCCCGAAAGGCATTTTAACCACAAATTCCTGGCAGCCTTTCGATTGCCTTATCACTTGGTCAGTGAAGGTAATCCCTAAGTGAACTGTACAGAACAGAAAGTTAGGCCTGAGTTAGCTGGTCACAGCCAGATAACAAAGGAAGAATTATTGAATGAAATCACTCTCTCAGCACAGCACAGTGCCTACTCTGGGAGGACACTTCAAGAACTATGGCAAAGTGCTGTGGCTTATATCAGGTGAATGATTTTGCAACGTTAGTTGGACGGATGTACTGTAATTTGCATTATGTTAGGAAGAGGATTCTCACACTTTCCAGTCACTGCAGGTTGACTCACTCACTAGTTGGATTGACAGATACAGCCTGCACACGATACCAGTCGAGAACAGGTTCAAGCTTGTGGTGTGACACACATCACAATTGAATAGTCAGCTAAATTTGACTGTTCAGGTCCATGCAGAATGAAAGGTAGCTGCTCCTGTTCGATCCCGGTGGGAGTGAAGCAGGGGCATTGGCTTGATTCCCAGCAAGAACCAACAGTTTTAGGACCAAAGTGCAAATAAAGGGAAGAAATCAAAGAGAAATATCGGCTTAATTTTTAACTAAGCTGCAATGATATGATGAAGTTAATTTTGTTCCTGATCGGTTTCTGCTTCTGTTGTTATATTAGAAATGACATAAATACCACAAAGTGATTCAGAAACAAATTTCTTTACACCCGGAAGCCACTATTGGGGCACAAGTTCTCTCAGTAACCATTAAGCATGTCAAGGATGCACTCTTGTGTATGCAGGTTTAACAATGCCTCTGCAACAGTCATTGAATTTAAATTCCTCTTCACATCTTTGTGCTGTTGTGAGTTTCCACTTCCCGCCTGGAGTCTTATTAGTGACAAGGCCAGGAGTGGAAAATACAGCCTGGCTCCTCAGAAGCCCCATGAATTGACCAAACTCTGTTCCTTAGGGATGCTTGTCATGTACTGTAGTTACATTGTAAATTTACATATTTAAATAAATAGGCTTAAAGTCCTTTCACCAAGCCTAACTCTATAATATGCCACATGAAGAAATTTAATCTGTTTACTGTATGGTTCTGATAGAATGCTAACTTTCTTCCATGTTTTCCAGCAATATGTTTTATTATTGCGATCTATTTTGTTTCAGGCACAGGCCGCCCCGGAAGAAAACTTTGGTAGAAAACACCTCTAGAAAAAACATCTTGTAGGTGTTTTCTAATTATAGAAAACTAATTATAAAGATAAACAGCACAGAAACAGGCCCTTCAGCCCATTGGGAACGGCCTGACCATCAATGCCCATTTACACTGATCCTACGTTAACCACATTTTTTTACTCTTCCCACATTTTCCTCAACTCCACCGCAGATTCTACCATTCACCTCCACGCTAGGGACAATTCGTAGTGGTCAATTAACCTACCAACCCGCGTGTCTTTGGAATGTGGGATGAAACCGAAACACCCTGGAGAAACCCATGTGGTCACAGGGAGAATAGTGTAGCGATTAGCGTAACACTATTACAGCGCCAGCGACCCGGGTTCAATTCCGGCCACTTTCTGTAAGGAGTTTGTATGTTCTCCCCATGTCTGCGTGGGTTTCCTCCGGGTGCTCCGGTTTCCTCCCACATTCCAAAGGTGTACGGGTTAGGAGGTTATGGGCATGCTATGTCGGCACCGGAAGCGTGGCGACACTTGCGGGCTGCCCCCAGAACACTCTACGCAAAAGATGCATTTCACTGTGTATTTTGATGTACATGTGACTAATAAAGATATCTTATCTCATCATATCTCATCTCATCACATCTCATTTTATCTTATCTTATCTTAAACTCCACATAGGCAACACTGGAGGTCAGGACTGAACTGGGTTACTGGAGCAGTGAGACAGCAGCATGATCTGCTGTGGCACCGTGCCACTCCAAGCACCTGTCACAGGTAGATCGGTGAAGTCAAGATCAAGTAGGTTTATTCCTTGTGTTGCTTCACTCGCTACCTACTGCAGACCCAGTGCGGCAGTTATGCCCCTTACTGCTCTGTCAGCTGAGCTTGTGATGGACAATGAAGACCCCCACCCACAGTACATTCTGTGCCCTTGCTACTTTCAACGCTTCTTCCAAGTGTTCTTGCACATGGAGGAGAACTTCTTGAGCTGAGGGAAGATAGATAGTAAGTGGTCATCAGGAGCAGGTTTCTTTGTTCATGTTCTTGTTGGTCCATGGACTTGATGCCATGAGATATCATGGGGTCTGGAGTTAATACTGAGGACTCCAAGTTGCACCCTCACTCCAGTACACCAGTATGCCACCACCTCTATCCTGCTGGTGGGTCAAGACAAATGCAGGGATTAGGTTGGAGGGGTCTGTCGCATTTCTAAGCCTTGAGTGGAAATCTTCAACGGGTTCACCTATTTCTTGCCTCAGACTTTGGATTCATATCTGTGGGTCTGGTGACTGAATTTTTGGCTTGAAGTGTGTGCTCAATTTTCTTGAAGATCTTGTTGGAAATTTGCTCTCTGACTCACTTATTTCCCAGCTGTTGAACAGATCCAATCCTTCCTTTGCTATTGACAAAATGATGGGTCGATCCTCCCTTCATCGTCCGTGCCAGTCAGAAAACTTGTCAAAGTTTACTGTTTTTCTTAGTTTTCAAACTTCTTTATAACATTGTTGTCCTCCTGGTTCATTGTGGGCTGGAACTGTGTCAACATTGCAGCCCCTTCCACACATTGACACATGCAGTCTCTACAGGTTAGTGTTGGTTTTATTCTTAATGGTCAAATCCACCCATCTTGTGTAGGGGCTTTTCACCCACTACACTGATGCCTCTATATCTTGTACCCAGGGCTCTGTTTCTCATGCTCATTATAATTCAGATCAGTTGCTTAGTCATGGAGTCATAGAACTATACAGCACAGAAAACAGGCCCTTCGACCCAACTCGTCCATGCTGACCAAGTTGCCTACCTGAGCTATTCCCACATGCCTGTATTTTGCCCGTATCCTACTAAACCTTCCTATCCATGTACCTGTCCAAATGTCTTTTAAATGTTGTAATTATAACTGCTTATAGAGTTCATAAATCCACACAGCACGGAAACAGGCCCTTCGGCCCAACTGGTCCATGCCAACCAAGATGCCCCATCCAAGCTAGTCCCATTTGCCAGTGTTTGGCCCATAACCTTCTAACCCTTTCCAATCCACATAACTGTCCAATTGTCTTTTAAAAGTTGATATTGTACCTGCCTCAACCACTTCCTCTGGCAGCTCGTTCCACCCTTTGTGTAAAACAGTTGCCTCTATTAAATCTTTCCCCTCTCACCTTAAACTTATGCTCTCTAGTTTTTGATTCCTCAATCCTGGGAAAAAGACAATGCATTGCTTAATTTGAATTTATGTTCCAACTACAGGCCATGTGCTCTCAAGAGATACATTTTGTATTCTCCACACGGAGTATAGTGTAGTAATGAATAAGTACAAATAGTATTACTGAGTCATCTTCTGTATAACGATAAGAAGATAAATTGTCGTCACAGTTTTAATTCCAGGTCCCCTAACCAGACCATGCCTTGTCGGAGAGCAAATGTAACTCAAGGATATAGCCATGGAATTTGTAAAAGAAAATCAAAAAAACTGCAGGTACTGGAAGCTTTTTATGCTGAGAAACTTCTGTGAGGCAGGATGTTATTCAAAGTTCCCCCAGGGATAGCCAGGTGCCATTTGTGGCTGCATTGGCTGGGACCAAACCTTATCCTGCTTCAGGTGGTTCAGTCCTTGGGATGTTTCCATGCTGTTTATCTTTATAATTAGGGGACAGTTAGCATGGCTTTGTGCGGGACAAGTTGTGCCTTACTAACTTGATTGAGTTTTGTGATGAGGTGACAAGGGTGATTGATGAAGGTAGAGCTGTGGATGTTGTCTACATAGATTTTAGTGAGGCATTTGACAGGGTCCCTCATGGGAGGCTCACCCAGAAGATTAAGATGCATGGGATCAACGGTGAATTGGCCATCTGGATTCAAAACTGGTTTGCCTGTAGAAGACAGAGGGTAGTGGTTGATAGGACTTATTCTAGCTGGAGATCTGTGACTAGTGGCGTTCCTCAGGTATCCGTACTGGGACCTCTGCTGTTTGTGATGTATATAAATGACCTGGATGAAAGTGTACGTGGGTGGGTTAGTAAGTTTGCAAATGATACAAAGATCGGTGGTGTTGCGGATAGTGTAAAAGACTGGGAAAGGATACAGCGGGATATAGATTGGTTGCAGATATGGGTGGAGAAATGGCAGATGGAGTTCAACCCGGCCAAATGTGAAGTCAGAGAGTCATACAGCATGGAAACAGGCCCTTCGGCCCAACTCGTCCATGCCGACTGTGTTGCCCAGCGAGCTAGTCCCATCTGCCCGCGTTTGGCCCACAGCCCTCTAAACCTCTCCTATCCATGTACTTATCTAGATGGCTTTTTAACATTGCTAAAGTGCCCGCCTCAATCGCTATTTCTGGCAGCTCATTCCAAATACGCACCACCCTTTACACGAAGAAGCTGCCCCTGACGTCCCTTTTAAATCTCTTGCCTCTGATCTTAAGTCTATGCCCTCCTGTTTTTAGAACCCCCTCCCTGGGGAATGGAGCCTGTGCTTTCACCCTGTCTATGCCCCTCATGATCTTATAGACCTCTATCAGGTCACCCCTCAATCTCCTACGTTCCAGGGAATATAGTCTACGCAACCACTCCTTGTAACCCAGGCCCCCAGGTCCTGTGCTGACTGAGGTGGAATGGGAGAAAAGAAAATCCCCTAAAATTCTGGAGCAGTGGGGGGCACAGTGTGAGGGCAGGAGAATGGGAGGGTGGGTGGGGAAAATTGTGGAGGGGACAGAATGGGGCAAGGTGGACAGAGCAATGGGGGCTGAAAACCAACTGCTGGAGGAACTCAGCGGGTCAAGCTACGTCGGTGGAGGCAGAGGGATGGTCACCGTTTCGGGTTGACACCCCACATCAAGACTGAGAGGGGAGGGGGAGGTAGCCAGTATAAAGAGGTGAGAGGGATGGATGAGACCATAAGATGTAGGAGCAGAATCAGGCCATTCGGCCCATCGAGTCTGCTCTGCCATTCGATCATGACTTATTTATTTTTCCCTCTCAACCTCATTCTCCTGCCTTCTCCCCGTAACCTTTGACATCCTTACTAATCAAGAACCTATCTACCTCCACTTTAAATGCACCCAATCACTTGACCTCCACAGCCGTCTGTGGCAATGAATTCCACAGATTCACCACCCTCTGGCTAAAGAAATTCCTCCTCATCTGTTCTAAAGGGACATCCATTTATTCTGAGTCTGTGCCCTCAGATCCTAGACTCTCCCACTACTGGAAACATCTTCTCCACGTCCTCCCGATCCAAGCCTTTCAATATTTGGGAGGTTTCAATGAGATCCCCCCCCATCCTTCTAAACTCCAGCAAGTACAGGCCCAGAGCCATCAGTGTTGCACCTTTGGAGATCAAATGTAGAGACAATGTTAATGGCAAGACCCTTAACGGTGTTGATGAGCAGAGGGATCTTGGGGTCCAAGTTCATAGCTCCCTGAAAGTGGTTACACAGGTTGCTGGGGCGGTAAAGAAGGCATATGGCATACTTGCCTTCATTAGTCAAGGCAATGAGTTTAAGAGTCAGGAACTTATGCTGCAGCTTTATAAAATTTTAGTTAGGCCGCATCTGGAGTATTGCATTCAGTTCTGGTTGCCCCATTATAGGAAGGATGTCGAGGCTTTGGAGAGGGTGCAGGAGAGTTACCAAGATGCTGCCTGGATTAGAGGGCATGTGCTATGAGGATAGGTCGGACAAACTTGTTTTTTTTTCTGGAGCTGATGGGAGATCTGATAGAGGTTTATAAGATTATGAGAGGCATTGATAGAGCAGACAGCCAGTACCATTTCCCCATGGTTGAAATGTCTACTACCAGAGGACATGCATTTAAGGTGAGAGGGGGTAAGTTCAAAGGAGGTGTGTGGGGCACGTTTTTTTACACAGAGAGTGGTGGGTGCCTGGAATGCGCTGCCTGGGGTGGTGGTGGAGGCAGATACAATAGGGGCATTCAAGAAGCTCTTAGATTGGCACATGAATGTGAGGGAAATGGTAGGATGTGGACATTGCGTAAGCAGAAGGGATTACATTAATTGGGCATTTTATTACTTATTTAATTGGTTCGATACAACATAGTGGGCTGAAGGGCCTTTTCCTGTGCTGTACTGTTCTATGTTCTGTGTTCTATTATCCTTGGATTGCAACTTTATTGCCTTCTTAGATCATGCTTGTATATGGATTGGTTTAAACAAATTTAAAGAAAACTGTTGAGCCAAAGTTTGATGTCTGAGCTTGCATACGAAATCATTGATACAGATGTCATCCAAAAATGCTTGAGAATTTCATCTACCACAAGTAACTGAGAGCTGTTCAAGACAGTGAAATCGATCCTGAAGCAAGTTGCTGAGAGCAGTTCAGTCAGTTGCTACCATTTCACTTTCAATCATCCACCTCAATCCTGTCAGTTCAAAACAGCAGTGTTTCAGTTGCCAAAAGAACCACCACATTTCAGCAACATTCCCTTTGTCACACCCGTCCCTCCACTGCCTTCTCTGCAATTGAAAACTAACTTGTTTTCTCTCTTCCCCAGTTCTGATAAAGGGTCTCAGACCTGAAGTGTTAATTCTGCTTCTCTCTCCACAGACGCTGCCTGACCTGCTGTTTCCAGCATTTTCTACTCTTATTTCAGATTTCCAGCAGTTTTTTTAATTTATATTTTGACATCGACCAGTTAAAGCAATTTCAATGGCCATTGGAAACAATAAACAAAGTGGAAAATGTCATAGCTTGGAAGTCCATTCAGACAATGAGGAACTGGGATTGTACAGTAACAGCCCCACAACCAGTAACAACAGAAAATATGGATGTTTGAATAAAGATGAACATCCTGTGCACTGATGTGCAAATCGATACTGCTGTGTACTGTTCAATAATAGGTCAACACCCAAGTTCAGACAGATACCATTGACAGAGAGTGACGTGAAAATGAAGACCTGTTCTGGTGAACCTTTCCAGACATTGGTGCAAACGGAGGACAGAGTGCAGCAGAGTGAGTACAGCATCGCTGTGGCAAACTACGAAAATAATGGGGAAGGACTTGCTGAGACATCTCAAGCTGGATTGAAAACTAGTTTTTAGTGTTGATGCTTCAAGGTCATATTTTAACACATTGTTGGAAAGGTACGATGGTATGTCCACTGGCGTAATAGGGTACAATATGCACATTTGCATCAGAGAAGATACAACGCCAGTCTACTACAAACCTGACCATCTTGTGATTTCCGCTGAGGAGGAACTGGATAATCCAGAATGAAACAGTCTGCTTGCATTAACAAGTGAATGGACTGGGTTAACAGTGCTGATCAAATGATGTGGCTATGTGGGAATTACAAACTCACACTAAATCCAGCTGGAGATGATGAACTATATCCAAGACCCACTTCACAAGACTTAGAAGATATCTTTCTCTTAGCAGAGTCTAGGCAGAGTCAACAGATAATAAGTTGTTCACAAAATTGAATCTCTCCCATGCCTGAGCACAACTGAATGTCAACAGAGGTAGTCATTAGCACCTGACCATCGACACACGAAGGGCTCTAACTCATACACAAGGTAACTCCATGGAGTCAAGTCTTCGCCCAAGCCTACTGGATTTTTTCAGAGAGTGCGTGCAGGGAATAATGATTTTGTGGTACTGATGAATAATCCCTTCAGTGGACTGAAGTGTAACACTTGGCTCATGTATCATTACTGAACGTGCTGGGGATGTGTTGAGATCTATATGTGTATGTCATGGGCTTACTTTGGACAACAGCCCTCAGTTTTGATTTATCCTGTTCACATATTTTATGGAACAGAATGGTGTCATCCAAAAATTAAAAATAAAACTGCAGGTGATGGAAATCTGAAATGAAAACAGAAAATACTGGAATAACTCAGCAGGTTGGGTAGCATTTATTCCTTCATATCAGCTGGCTTCAAATGGACCAATCCCAAGATCAGTTAGTCAACAAAGCTCGCAAGAAACAAGTGCTGCTGAGATATTCAAAATTCATCACAAAACATTTCAGTCCTGATGCAGGGTTTTGACCCGTAATGTCGTCAACTCCTTTCCCCCCCACAGGTGCTGCTCGACCCGCTGAGTTCCTCCAGCAGATTGTCCATTGCTCCTCAAAACATTTCTTGGCCAGTTCTGTGCTGAAGTATAAAATGACTCCGAACATTACAGAAGGATACAAATCTAAGGAGTAGTTGGTGAAGAGAAGAGTGAGAGCAGAAGCCAATGGATATAGACTTGAAGTAATTGGAAGAAGGATTTAAGTAGAGATAAAACAAAATGTGTTCACCCAGATGGTGGTGCGGTCTGGAACTCACACTCTTGAAGGATGGTGGAGGCAGAAACCTCATGAGCTTTAAAAAGGGCTTGGAGGGCCATAACCTGCAGGAACACAGTCCTAGTGCTGGAAGATGGGATGAGGCTAGTGACTGGCATGGATGTAGCAGATTAAGTGGCCTTCCACTGCATTTTACATTTTCTGTGATTCAATCAAACTTGGCTTCTAGAATTGAACAGAAACAATTGAATCAAAAATGTCTCTGCAGTGCCAATCAGAATGAATGTGGTTTCAAGCCAAGTGAACATGATTGTGTTCTTAGCTTCCCAAATAAGTTAAACTCACCCAAGTGGGAGGGAAGAACTGTGGAGGACATTAGTAGAACCAAGAGAAATCCATTCAGAATTGGTGACAAAATCCTAAGTGTTCGTGGAGATTAGTCATCCGTGCTGGAAATGAACCAAGTCTGGATGGTGAACCATTCAATCATGGGATAAAAACAGAAATTGCTGGAAATACTCAGCAGGTCAGGCAGCAAGTGTGGAGAGAGAACAGAGTCAACATTTCAGGTTGTCTTAACTGTTTCTTATTTCCGCAGATGCTGCCTGCCATGCTGAAGGTTTCCAGCATTTTCTGGTTTAATTTTTGATTTCCAGCTTCTGCAGGTTTTTGTTTTGATTTCCATTCACCCGATCATGAAGCTGTTTCTGAGTTGGATCAGTGCAGACTTCAGGAAGTGAGGTCTCAAATCCATGCACGCTGATCAAGATAGAAAAGTATCTCCGAGTTCAAATCCAGAACCAAACAATCCTAAAGCAGCTTCAGAACAAAACCTGAAAGGAGATCAGAAACTGTGACAGCTGGTCATCTGATTAGATTTATAGCTATTGTTCATTAAGTGTGCACATTGATAAGTTACTTGGCAGACACGGTAGTGTAGTGGTTAGTGTAACGCTTTACAGCGCCAGCGACCCGGGTTCAAATCCGGCTACTGTCTGTAAGGAGTTTGTACGTTCTCCCCATGTCTGCGTGGGTTTCCTCCGGGTGCTCCGGTTTCCTCCCACGTTCCAAAGACGTACGGGTTAGGAAATTGTGGGCATGCTATGTTGGCGCCGGAAGCGTGGCGACACCTGCGGGCTGCCCACAGAACACTCTACACAAAAGATGCATTTCACTGTGTGTTTCGATGTACATGTGATTAACAAAGGGATCTTATCTTATCTTTTAAAAATAGGGAGAAGCGTTATAGTGTATCGTTAAGCACAAACATGCTGTTCTCCCTATAATCCATGTGTAAATACCATGATTCTGATTGGACAAGAGAGTCATGTGGTGTGCCTGCATTGTACCAAAGCTGTATTGTCACATTCAGTCTTCCTCTCAAACCAACAACATGTAAACAGTTTAAGCATCCTGGCTTGTAAGTAAACTTATTATTTTCTTATGATTATGCATTATGCCCTGATACATTGGTGAAGATATTAGATTAAGATTCAGAGCTCCAGGAACAAGACATAATAGTGCTTATGTTTGGAGGCTCCCAGGTATTTACAAGAGGTCGGCATGGACAAGTTGGGCCAAATGGCCTGTTTCCATGTCGCGTAACACCATGACTTTAGGAGAGTCAAATGATGTGAAAGAGATGGCTGCACCAAATTCATTTTGTCCATGTGCAGCCTGCAAGAACCATCTACAGAAGTTAGGCAGGTGTGAATTAAAGGGGATAAGGTTCACCTGGTGCCCTTGGATCCTCCCCTTTAAGGGATGTACTTACCACTCACTACCACCCTCCCATGCCTTCCTTCAGGGTCCCCACCATCACTGCACCTGGTTATATGGATTCTTCAACCAACCCCCTCTCAACCATCTCAGCACCTCAGGCCCACCCACTGTCCTTTCACCAGACACACAAGAACATAAGAATGTGGGAGCAGGAGGAGGCCACTCAGCCCCTCAAACCTACCCCATCCATTCAATATGATCATGGCTGATCTGCCCCAGGCCTTAACTCCACCGCTGTGCCAGTTTTCCACAGTCCTCAATTCCCCGATCTTTCAAATATTTGACCACCTCCTCATTAAGTACCCCCAATGTTCCGGCTCCACAACCTTCGGGGGAGAGGATTCCAGACACTCGCCACCCACTGTGAGAAGAGATTCCTACTCAACCCAGTTTTAAATAACTGCCCCCTTATCTTGTGACTATGTCCCCTCTTTTGACACACTCCCACTCATGGAAACATCTCAACATCTGCCCTGTTGTGCCTCCTTACATGTTTCAATAAGATTACCCCTCATTCTTCTCAGTCCTGAAGGACACAGATCCAATTTCTTTAGAGGATAACCTTCTCATCCCAGGAATTAATCTGTTGAATTTCTTTTGGACTGTCTCCAATGGTAACATAAGAAGCTCCATCCTTCCTCACTCTCTCCACAATCCCTGGGTCTCCCTCAACTTCAGCACCCCTCCCCTGACCTCCAACCCAAAATTCACAATCTGACACTCAGCAAAGTTCCTCCTCTAGCTCCACAACAGTGGAGTCAGTGGGGGAGCGACCTCTGTGGATGATTTCCACAGATGGTCCAATCTGTTGTACACAATGTCTTGGATCATGGAACAACTTCCTGGCCATTATCTCTTACCAGAAGACCCATTCTAAGGAGACAGTGCCAACTTGCTCAAGTATTATCTCTTAATAGCAGATATCTCTTACTGATGCTGAAGGTTTACTGATGTTAATTGGGACAATCAGTGGCCAGTTGTTGGCTGGTTGCAAGGCTACAGCTCCGGGCCAGTGAATGGCTCTCCTTTGCTATGCTTGAGATTCATTTCCATCTGCAAAAATATGTGTCACTGTAAAATAAATGGTAAAGAAATGGAGGGCTATGTGGGAGGGAAGGGTTAGATAGATATTAGAGCAGGATAAAATGTCGGCACAACATCGTGGGCCAAAGGCCCTGTAATGTTCTATGTTCTAAATGATGTGCATTTATTGGTTACCAAACTTTATTCTTTCATCATCCAATGAATCACAAGTCACATGGTATGTCATCCCTGACTCCCTGAGATAAAGTCCTCCATTTTCATTGCACCTCTTTGCCTTTTGCAGGGCATCTCAAAGCAGTTTTACATGGTAGCAATGTGGTTAGCGTAATGCTATTACAGCGCCAGCGACCTGGGTTCAATTCTCGCTGATGCCTGTAAGGAGTTTGTATGTTCTTCCTGTGTCTGCATCGGTTTCCCCCGGGTGCTCTGGTTTCCTCCCACATTCCAAAGACATACAGGTTAGGAGCTGTGGGCATGCTATGTTGGCGCCGGAAGAGTGGCGACTCTTGCGGGCTGCCCCCAGCACATTCTTAGCAACGCAAAAAGACGTATTTCACTGTATGTTTCAATGTACATGTGACTAATAAATAAATATCTATCTTACTTCTGAAGAGTACTCGGTGTTGTAATGTAGATGACAATCTTTGGATAGGAAGCTCTCACAAACAGCAATCTGGCAATGACCAGATTTCCTAATTGGGTTATGTTGATTGGGAGATAAATATTGGCCAGGATACCAGGAATAGTCCCCTACACTTCCTTGAAATTAAAGTCAAAGTCAACCTCAAGTTTATGGTCATCTACACAAGTACATGTCTGCACAGGTACAATGAAAAACTTACTTGCAGCAGCATCCCAGGCACATAGCATCAGATAAGCAACTTTCAAAAGAAAAATATGAATTAAACATAAATTATACACTATTTTTACAGGACAGAACACAATTAGAACAAAAAAAAGTCCATTGTATTGCAAACTGGTCATAGTGTTGCTATACTGAGGTAGTGATTAAGGTCGAGCAGATTGGTTCAAGAACCAAATGGTTGAAGGGAAGTAGCCGTTCTTGAACCTGATGGTGTGGGACTTCAGTCTTCTGTACCTCCTTCCTGATGGTAGCTGTGAGAAGATGGCATGGCCCGGATGGTGGTCATCTTTGTGATGATCT
Organism: Pristis pectinata; assembly: GCF_009764475.1. Classification (NCBI taxonomy): domain Eukaryota; kingdom Metazoa; phylum Chordata; class Chondrichthyes; order Rhinopristiformes; family Pristidae; genus Pristis; species Pristis pectinata. Next base: position 34,621,709 of record NC_067421.1, read on the forward strand.
TTGAAAAAGTCTTAGATTAACATCTCATCCGAAGGAGTCTCGCATTCCATCAGTGCCACAAGCTAGATTTTTGTTGCTCATTTCTTTAGAATGAAAGTTGAGCCTACAGCATTTGGTTCAAGTTTCATTATAACTGAGAAACCAGGACCTGATCTGGGTGTGGTGACAGGAAGACACTAGAAAGAATGGTTCTGGAGAACTGGGAAATCACAAATGTCGCTCCACTCTTTAAGAAGGGAAGGAGGCAAAAAACAGGAAATTGTAGGCCTGTTACCCTGACTTCAGTGGTTGGTAAGATGTTAGAGTCCATTATTAAGGATGAGGTTTCGGGGTACTTGGAAGCATGTGATAAAATAGGCCAAAGTCAGCATGGTTTCCTTAAGGAGAGATCTTGCCTGACAAATCTGTTGGAATTCTTTGAGACCTACCAAATATTGAAAGGCCTGGATAGAGTGGATGTGGAGAGGATGTTTCGAGTAGCCGGAGAGTCTAGGACCAGAGGGCACAGCCTCAGAATGAAAGGACGTCCCTTTAGAACAGAGATGAGGAGGATTTTCTTTAGCCAGGGGGTGGTGAATCTGTGGAATACATTGCCACAGACGGCTGTGGAGGCCAAGTCATTGGGTATATTTAAAGTGGAGGTTGATAGGTTCTTGATTAGGTTACGGGGAGAAGGCAGGAGAATGGGGTTGAGAAGGAAAAATAAATCAGCCATGATTGAATGGTGGAGCAGACTCGATGGGCCAAATGGCCTAATTCTCCTCCTATGTTTTATGGTCTAACATTCAGTAATTAAGATAGAGATGTAAAGGAGAGGAAATTCAGGGGCAAGTTCATATCACCGCTGATGGGGAGAAGGGAGCGGTTGAAGGATATGGTCTGAGAGTTGGTCCGTCCTGGCAGGAGTGGAGAGCAGTATTACATTTGGGGATATCAGCTTTGGAACTTGCTGCTCACGGACAGTCTTCAAACTGGGGGAAGGGCAGGGTGGGTCATGGTAAAATATAGAAGGAAGAGCAGTTATGAAAACAAATACCTTTTATTCAAACTTTATAATTAAAGGGGAGAATGGTGGAGCAAATGAGAAATGGGAGACAACAAAGTAAATTTCAACCATACAGTTCTTGAACCAACTGGCAAAACCCTAATCACTACAGTTTAGCAACACTATGATCACTTTGCACTGAAATGGACCTTTTTTTTGTTCTAGTTGTATTCTTTCTTGTAAAAGTTGTGTATAATTTATATTTCATTTGTGTTTTTCTTGTGGATGCTGCTTATCTGATGCTCTGTGCCTGTGATGCTGCTGCAAGTAAGCTTTTCATTGCACCTGTGATTACATGTTCTTGTGCATGTGACAATAAACTCGACTTTGAAATTTGGGAACCTTTAGTCAAGTGAACAAGGGCAATAGGCTGACTGGTGACCAGCTCAGGAGATACATGGCTTGAGAGGAAGTGACTGCTCCTGTAGGATGCCTGAAAATGATTCAGTCACTGTCTGCAGATCAGCCATTGTTCTACACTCGGACTCCACAATCCTACTGTTCACTTAATATTTCTTTTCAATGTTCTTCTTAAAAGAGCTTTTTGCTCACAGGGTCTCATATTTAAAAATAATCTGTGTGGAAAATAACTGAAGCACACTCTGTTTTCATGAATTTCTTGCATGTTGAGAACAGTTCAAATGGGTTCCTGTGGGTGGAAGCTGATTTCTACCTCTGTGACCACTCTGTGCATATTAATGGCACTTCGTTTTTTTTCCTTGGATGTTTTGGACTGTAGCTTTTAATGTGTTTCTTTGTGTTAAGTATGTCACTAATTGTGAACATTTGAGTTAATCCTTTAGGGGATCAGGATTTTACAACATTCTGGTTCCCAGTGGGACTGCGCAGATACCAGACAGATGGCGAGCCAGGCTATTTACAATAGGCAGAAGTGATTGCACAGAGTGATATAACGGTCAAAGAGAGAGAGAGAGGGGGGGACTCATTGAGTGAGTGATAGAGGGAGAGCTACTGAGAAACTGTCACAGAGTAATCAGAGACAGGAAATGTGAGACAGACATAGAGAGATTGAGAGATGGCAGTCAGGGGTGGGGGTGGGGGGAGAGAGAGAGAGAGAGAGAGAGAGAGAGAGAGACCGTCATGGGGAGAAAGAGATAAACTGTCATAGTGAGAATGAGAGATAGAGAGATTGTTACAATGAGTTATAGGGAGAGAGAGAGGGAGAGAGTGTTACACAGTGATAGAGACTCACAGTGAGAAAAAGATAAAGAGTGTCACAGAGGTCACAGTTAGAGAGAAAGAGAGAACAGACTAAGAGATAAAATAACTCACAAAGAAAGAGAGAGGAGGGAGAGAGAGAGAGAGCAAAGTCCTTGTCTATAGTTTGCTATAAGTTTATATTAAGTGAGTGTCTGATCGGGGATACCTTGTGCAGTTGGACTCAAAAGGAATGTTACTCAGTGTTCTCATTCTGAAGACACTGGAGTGTTAGCCAATCTTTATGCCATTCAGCCTGGAGATATCCAGAAATTAGTGGGTGGGTGAGATGAAACAATACGGTGGACAGCAGGGTTTTTCTGTCCCTGGGATACTTCTGGAAGCGGCACCCCCACTGTGCCCAGTAATTTGAAACCACGCAGACATTGTCCGCTCCATCTTTCTGAACATAGTCCAAGGCAGGAGGATGCAGTGCAAAATTTCTACATGTTGAGTTTATGGGAGGTGTGGGGACAGAAATGAGGGAGACATAAGAGACCGCTGATGCTGGAATCTGGAGCAACAAACAATCTGCTGGAGGAACTCAGCGGGTCGGGCAGCATCTGTAGCGGGGGCAGGGATTGTCCATGTTACTTGTTCAAGCCCCTTTCTGGATTGATTCAAACCACTGATTGACAATTATTGTAAGGCAGAAACTTGAAATTACAGTGGGACAACAGAGATGCACGGGGACCTACACAGTCCCAGAACTAATGCACAAAGTGGGTCTTCTCATGCACACTCTCTCAATTACAGAGGACCTGGGGATGCTTAAGGGGAGTTCCTTACACAGCAGTAGCTCCAAAATAAACCATATTTGCATTGAGCTGTTGGTGGAGATGGGATCTGATTGCTCTGTAGGAGTGAAGGAATATCAAGGGTCTGCAAAACTGATCAAAGAAGCAGTGAAGATTAATAAGGGATAACTAGATAGGTAGCTAGTTAGAAGGCTGTGATCCTTGAATTACCTTGAGAGTGTCACATGATGCAAGAGCATCCTGGTGAAAAATTCAATATGCAAATCACCCATTGTCTCATAAAATTGGAGTTTTGAGGCAAGGGGCTGGGGGGAGGTTTCTGGGAGTGTGTGGGGAGTGGGCAGGGACCAGTCTATAAATTTGTGGGGTACTGCAGCATGAAAATGTAAGGCTGATTTCCAGGTGGTTAGGAATTGGGGTGAGAGGTGGGGATTTGAAGTCCCACCACTTCCAGGGAGTCTTAACATCTTGCACTTTGTGTATTTATTTACTAGCACTTCAGTTTGAAATGTGACTAGGAATGCTTGAATTAACAATAACTAGATTATCTTCTTGACCAGCACCCGACCTTAACTAGTTCCCTGACCGTCAGACATAGCTGCAGTAGGTACCAGCTACAAGATGCAATACAGAGTCCCTTTCATGGACTTCCATCACCTAGAGAAATAAGGAGCGACCCCCATCACCTGCACGTTCCCCACCAAGTGGCAGACAATGCTGACTTGGAAATATACCACCGTTCCTTCATTGTTGCTGGCTCTAAGTCCTGGAACTCACAATCCAACAGCACTCTCACCCTAGGGAGTTTAAGGTTGCAGTTCACCAGCACCTTCTCAAGGGCAATAGGGAATGGACAGTAAGTGTTAAATGTATAAAAATATCCATGCTGGTAGCACACATTCTAATGCACAGATAATGAACTATCTAATGTTATTTTAAACTCATTTTTCAGAATGTGAAGATCATTATATTATTATTATCATTGTCAAGGCCAATATTTATTGGCCATCTTAATTCCCCTTACAGGGAGTGGCTTGCTGGGCCACTTTAGAGGGCATTTTAGAGTCTATACATTTCCTCCTGTGATGTATGTGAGTGAGCTGGATGGGTTTTTATGACAATTTAGAGTTTTGTGGTCATCATAATTAATAGCTAATTTGTGTTTTTTAACTCCAAAGTATTAATGAAATGTAAGTAACACAGCCACCATGGTGGATTTGAATTCACCTCTCTGCATTGTTAATGTAGACCTCTGAATTATGAGGCCAGTAATTTATTTCTTTTTTTTTAACCATTTCTTGAGATCTGGACATTGCTTGACATCCCTAGAAGTCCTCGGGAAGGTGGTGGTGAGCTGTTTTCTTGAGCTGCATTTGGTGCAGATATTCTCACTGTACATTGGACATACCACCAGCATATCTGAGAGTAAATAGATCTGAAATTTAAAAACAAAGATCAAGATCCCTAATGTCTACCAGTAAATGTCGCGCTAAGCCAATCTGATACCAATGTGAATCTCTCATGTCTGTGCACAATGCACATATTTGCACCATTTGTGCTCATGCAGACTTGAACAATTTAAACACTTCATGATTAAAAAATTTGTTAGTTGGAAACAAAAAAAATGGGGCATTTAGGAACTGCTTTAACATAAAGTGTGTCACTGATCATTACTTCAAAAGCCCTGATATGAGAGAAAAAAATGATCTCTCGAGTGCCAAGAGATGGGATTCCTGAATGATGGTTCTTGAGGAACTTGAAAACTTGGATGCATTATCGTGAATCATGGCTGGTCAAGATAATGAAGGAACTCGGTGATGGAATATGCAGACTCCTGAGTGTACACTCGTTATTGAAACTACAGGAGAACTCATTGCAGGACACAGGAAGTATTGGTTAGTAAAGATAGAAAAGTTTATAGTGAATAATCATTAGTGAACTCAAAAAACACTTAGATGATGATGAAAGATCAAATTTGAAGGCAGAATACAAGGTTAATGGCAGGAGTCTTAGCAGTGTGGAGGAACAGAGGGAACTTGGGGTTCACGTCCATAGATCCCTCAATGCTGCCATGCAGGTCGATAGGGTTGTTAAGGAGGTGTATGGCGTGTTGGCCTTCATTAGTTGGGGTATTGAGTTCAAGAGCTGCAAGGCAATGTTGCAGCTCTATAGAACTCTGGTTAGACCACACTTGGAGTATTGTGTTCAGTTCTGTTCACCTCATTATAGGAAGGATGTGGAAGCTTTAGAGAGGGTGCAGAGGAGATTTACCAGGATGCTGCCTGGATTGGAGAGCATGTCTTATGAGGATAGGTTGAGTGAGCTAGGGCTTTTCTCTTTGGAGAGGAGGAGGATGAGAGGTGACTTGATAGAGGTGTACAAGATGATAAGAGGCATAGATCGAGTGGACAGTCAGAGAATTTTTCCCAGGGCGACAATGGCTAACATGAGGGGGCATAATTTTAAGGTGATTGGAGGAAGGTATAAGGGGGATGTCAGGGGTAAGTTTTTTACACAGAGAGTGGTGGGTGTGTGGAACGCACTGCCGGCAGAAGTTGTGGGGGCAGATACATTAGGGACATTTAAGAGACTCTTAGGTAGACACGTGAATGATAGAGAAATGAAGGGCTATGTGGGGGGGAAGGGTTAGATAGATATTAGAGCAGGATAAAATGTCGGCACAACATTGTGAGCTGAAGGGCCTGTACTGTGCTGTAATGTTCTATGTTCTATAAGGAGATTTAAAGGTTCTATACATTATACTAACCAAGCCAGCACATTATGCCAGCAATAAGTGAGACTACTCATTTGTCACCAGGTCTGCAGAAAACTTAGCTCAATGCGTTTAAGTGTTTTACCCAGCTATATTTTCTGATCAATTACATCAGTCTTTGAGTTTAACAAGAGGTGGAGAAGGATGGTTGGTATTGATCTAAAGATATTATTGACTAGGGCAGGAAGTAAACTTGCTGTTTTATTGGAGCCTTGGTGTAACATCTCGTCCAAAAGGTGGAACCTTTATCACCAGAATGGTCCCTGAACCAATAACCTCTGACCCCCGAGTGATGCCCCAGCACCAGACCAACTCCTGGCATTGGCCAACTGACACCTCACGGCAACCCGGGGGAACTGGCTTCAAAGGGTCTCGTCAACCAATCCGTGCAACGAATGGATGTAGTTTCAAAGCACCACCTCCCACGTTTGGTACAAAGCCAAACTATGATGTTAGTGCTCTGACAAGATCTTCATGTGCCAGAGCACCATTGACTACCTCTGGGCTGCATCAGTCATTTGCCCGTGGACCCTATTTATTACCTCCACTTTGGTTTTGCATTTTGCCCTTTCCATCAGTCAGCCTTAGCTTTGCCAAATTTCTCCAAAGGTTTGAAGAATTTTTGATCCCATTGGTGCCATTTGGCTTTAGGATGTTTTATTTGCATGATCAAATAAAAGAGCTAAGCATGAAAAAACACTTGCACTTTCTAACTGGAAACCTGTTGGAAAAGGTCCTAATGGTTCCTGGCAGGTTCAGGCAGTGAGGCGAGCTGAGGGCTTCAGCTCTGGTGGGAAGTTGGAATGCGGCTTCAGAGAAGGAAGAGCTGGTACACCAAGACCCCTATGTCTATACACACAGACAGAGAAAATCCCATGGCACTGATGATATAACAGCCAGGTTACTCCCTGCCCCAAATATTATCTTTAAATCAATACCAGCCATCTTTCCCCACCTCTTGTTAAACTCAAAGGCTGATGTAATTGATCTGAAAGTATACCTGGGTAAACTGTATAAATGCATTGAGCTAAGTTTTCCACAAACTTGGTGACCAAGGAGTGATCTCACTTGCTGCTGGCATAATATGCTGGCTTGGTTAGTATAATGTATAGAACCTTTAAATCTCCTTATACTATTATCTAAGGGTATTTTGACTCCTCCTGTATCTTCGCTGATGATTATTCACCATAAACCTTTCAATCTTTACTGACCCATGTCTTGCAATGAGTCCTCCTGTAGTTTCAATAACTATTGTACATTCAGGAGTCCGCATATACCATCACTGAGGGCTTGCAGCAGCCCCAGCAATATTCATCGAGGCCTGGGAACTCAGGTAATCTCTTACAGGCCGTCATGCAGAACAATCATTAGCGCACATTCCAGTGTGGTGGAACAGTGGGGGTCTTTCAATAGAACAGGACACTCAAGAACACAGTCTGCAGTAACTGGAACAGCTTACCTGGAGTGAACAAATTAGTTCAACCGTCACTCCCAGCAAAAGCCCTGCTATTTCCATGGCTCTTTGTCCTCCAGCGACCACAAGAATGTGGAAGAATATCTGAGCTGGGAGAGGAGAGGTCAGGGGTACAGCCACATCATATTTACCTCAATGTGCCTGCAAACAATGACACCCTCGTGGCTCAGCAAGCAAGCCTTGTTCCTTTGGGTAAATATTGTTCTTTTGCTTTACATATACCCTGCACCCTTATATAAATTAAATGCTTTATATAACAATAATTTTAATTAGTAACTAAAACATATTTCCAGCCATCATTGTAAGGCTCTGAATGATCAGACTCTCCTTGTTATGTGTCCAATCTTGATCATTATTCCATAAATTATCACAATTTCTGTCAAGCGTTATTGTCGTTAGAAGACGTTGTAAAAATACCTGCTGCAGAATTTGGCTGTGTAGCAGTTGTGGGTTGTGGCTCCCAACTTGTTCTGAGCTTGGTGTGTGCTGCATGTCTGCACATCGTAGTCACCATACTGCGAGGGGTTCTAGTACATACTCTAAGTGTGCAGAATAAGTACGTTGTGACAGCAATCCATGTGCAGTGCTGACCTCACCCCACTGGTGCTGAATTGGATATCAACCATGCAGCTAACACCACGCAATCAGCTTGCAATGAGGATCCAGTGTTTAGCAGCTGGAAGAATCTTTCCACCTTGCACTATTAAAGAGATACATTTTTGTGTGTGTTGACTGATCCTCTGCGTTGCCTGGAGTAAGTTGGTGTTTAGTGCTTCTAGACTTCACTACAGTGGAGTAGTGTGTCAGAAGCATGATTGTGTGTCAAGTGCGAGATCACAAACGCACACATCCTGGGATGGGACAGCGGTGCCATGGAACCACGGGCAGTGTCTCAGTAGTTCCCGTGGTGCATTGGAAGGCTGGTAGCTTGCCTGCCATATCACCCTGCAAGCCCGTGTGAACACTGGTGTCCACACAGATGATGCTAGCTGTCTGAACTTTGCTCTGCGAGGTTGGAGCAGCAGAACTGCAACGCATGCACAGTGGTTGAGAGCTTTCTTGCGCTGTGTGGAAAGTACAGTGAGTGTCATTAGAAATGGCTGGAGAATCTAGGGTGATATCCAAACCCCCTGGAATCTTATTCCCTGCTTCTAAGAATGCAGAGATGGTGGGCCACCTGATAAACTGGTCCACAGTTCCTCCTTAGTCTGATTTCTATCATTGGGGCAGGCAGGGAAGAGTTTTCCAGACCTTTTCCTTCACCTCTCTGGGTTTGGGTTTTCTGACTCTTTCTCCTTCCCTGAGGCACAGTTGTGACAAGGGTTTGGGGATGTCTGGTGAGGGAGGTGGTGTGGATAAGAACTGGTACTCCTGGGTGGTGTTGGCTTGAAGAAGCAGCAAGCTTTTTATTTCTCTGTAAATGTAAGGATGCCATGGGAACAACTGACTTCTATTGCATCCACGTCTTTTGCTGCACAGTGTGTAGTTAATATGGTCTCCGTTTCATCCAGTTTCATCCAAAGGCTCTTACCGTTAACACTGGTGCCTTGGACATCACTGTTTGTTATAGCAGACCATCGAGGATCAGAATATGTTTCATATTCATTTGAAATGAACATGCAATGCTTCTAATAATCATAGAATCATAGAACAGTACAGCACAATTCAGGCCCTTCGGCCCACAATGTTGTGCTGACCTTTAAACCTCGCCTAAGACTATCTAACCCCTTCCTCCCACATATTCCTCTATTTTAAATTCCTCCATATGCTTGTCTAGCAATCTCTTGAATTTGACCAATGTACCTGCCTCCACCACCACCCCAGGCAGCGCATTCCCTGCCCCAACCACTCTCTGGGTAAAAAACCTCCCTCTGATATCTCTCTTGAACTTCCCACCCATTACTTTAAAGCCATGCCCTCTTGTATTGAGCATTGGTGCCCTGGGAAAGAGGCGCTGGCTGTCTACTCTATTCCTCTTAATATTTTGTATACCTCTAACATGTCTCCTCTTATCCTCCTTCTCTCCAAAGAGTAAAGCCCTAGCTCCCTTAGTCTCTCCTCATAATGCATACTCTCTAAACCAGGTAGCATCCTGGTAAACCTCCTCTGAACCCTTTCCAACGCTTCCACATCCTTCCTATAATGAGGCGACCAGAACTGGACACAGTTTATGAATGCTAACATCCCATAAGCTTCCTTAACTACCTTATCCACCTGTGAGGCAACTTTCAGGGATCTGTGGATATGAACCCCCAGATCCCTCTGCTCCTCCACACTACCCAGAATCCTGCCATTAACTTTGTACTCCGCCTTGGAGTTTGTCCTTCCAAAGTGTACTACCTCGCACTACTCCGGATTAAACTCTATCTGGCTCTTCTCAGTCCAGCTCTGCATCCTATCAATGTCCCTCTGCAATCTTTGACAGTCCTCCACACTATCCACAACACCACCAACCTTTGTGTCATCTGCAAACTTGCCAACCCCCCCTTCTACCCCCTCATCCTAATATGGGTGCTTACACTATCCCAAACGGCAATGCTTAAACCTCTCTTTGTTACATAGTTCCCCATTATAAATAAGATAGTCTAACACACAATGTAATCTCTGCTGTATAACACACCCACATAACAAGGCTCTTCCTGCCTGTCTCCTTTCTTCCAGAGTTTAGCTGTTGTCAGTGAGCCAGAGTAACTCTCTACATTTTACTAGTTGGGGTGTTCGGGAGGGTGCGTTTGCCCTCACAGCTCCCAGTTCCCTTGAAGGTGTCACATCTGCAGGTCTGACTGTAAGTACTTGTGCTTGACCCATAATCATGCAGCGATAACACCACAGTCATTAATCCTTCTGCCTGAACATTATCTGCATCAGTGACAGCAAGTCCACAGGTATTTCCTGCCTGTATAACATCACATGCAAAACCAACAACCTCCAGTCCAACATTCTATGTAATTCACCCCTCCCCACCTCTACTGAACAACCTACGTTTATTTCCGTTCCAGCCTTGTGGTCACTGTGAGGTGTTTTGCAATTGTTCCCACTTGTAGAGAAGTAGAACTTCTAGAGTTGTGATTCACCAAGATAGTTTAACCAACTGGACCCATGAGGCCGGCAGAAGGAGGAGCCTTCAGCCCCTGCTACTTTCAATCTCAGCAGACACCATCCCAACAGGATCTCACTTCTGGTGGCAGGGAGTGGCTATCCAAAGTGGGGTTTACTCCTAGCAGGATGCTACTTGGAGCCAAAGATTCCCAGCAGAGGCTTATTCACTCCCAGTGGCCATTCACCCAGCCATGGTCTACTGTGGAGATTTTATGGCAGGAAGAAGAATACGATCCTATTGGTGGCTCTTGCTGGCTACTGGCGAAGAGTTGACAGCAAAACCCAAGAGACAAAGTTTGGTAGCACCATGAGTGATGTTGTGGGGAGGAGGTTTGGGTCAGGCATGGAGGTGAGAAAATAATTAAAGATTTAGAATACCTTCCTATCTTTAATTAATGGACTGACATTGCAAATCCTCAAGCCTTAGGCTCCTGTTACAAGCCCCAGAGCCCCATATTCCATTAAGTCCCCCTCTCTTGGTTCAATGCAGTGATAACTGAAGTGGGAGGCGTCATTGTGATCCAAATTCTAGGCCTGGGCCAAGCTCAGGTAAAGGCACAGCCAGGAAGCCTCAGAAATAGGTCGGGTGCCATCGGGCAGGAGGTACAGATGCTGGAAGTACCACACCACCAGGTTCAGGAACAGCTACTTCCCTTCAACCATTCAGTTCTTGAACCAACCTGCACAACCCTAGTCACTACCTCAGTGTAGCAACACCAAGACCACTTTGACAGCAACAACGAAGGACTTTTTTTTTGTTCTAATTGTTTTCTTTCTTGTATAATTTTTGTATAATTGATGTTTATGTTTTTCTTGTGAATGTTGTGTAATTGATGCTATGCACCTGAGATGCCGCTGCAAGTAAGTTTTTCATTGCACCTGTTCATACATGTACTTGTGCATCTGATGATAAACTCGACTTTGACTTCGCACAATTAATGAGTGTGTGTTCACCCTAGTTTCCTCTCTGCCCTGCCTGAGATCTAAGCGACAACGTAGAAAATACACCCCATTTGCCTCACCCCCTGTCGTACCTGGTCTAATTAGAGAAATTCCAAAACAATTAGATATCCCAGTGTTTCAATTCCCGGATGTAACAGTGAAATCAGGTTGCAGAGATGTTGTGGGTGTAGGCTCCCATTTAGGGGACATAATCATCAACAGCAGCAAATAATTAGAAAGCAAACTTAGTTAAACAAAGCGTGCTGTGCATGTTTTATTTTAAACTGAGAAAAACTGCATTGTTTCATCAGGATTGTCAGTCACAGGCCTAATGAATAATAACCTGTCAGAGCTGTGATCACACTGTTTCTGAGACACTGATTTTTTTTGGTGTTATTCTCATTGGTGCTTGGATAGAAGGTAAAGGGAGGAGGGATTTGATATGTAGGACAACTTTCTTTTCCTCTTCTTTCACTTCTCCAGTAATAGATGCTGATGGCTAGAGGCTCCTAAACTAAAGCAGGCTGGGATTGCCACCAATTCCGGGACAGCTCTTAGGAGCTATCTCAGACCTGAATCCAAAGGAACTGGGACGTTCAAGTGTCCAGCACTCCAGGACAGACAAAGATACGATTCGCTGATACTTTAGAGGGAGAAGAACAATATGGACAACAAGGTAAACCCGTAGTTTTATTTTTGTATATACTGAGAGAGAGAGAGAGAGAGAGAGATATAGATAGATATAAACATTTTTAATATTATAAATGAGTCGCTTTACTTTCTTCCAGTAACCTAGTAGTAGATAAATAAATGAGGATTCCTTTGGATCCCTATGAGAGATTAGATGCAAAAAATTGTTATTAACCTTTAGAAGAATATCAAGCTATAAATCAAAAGTAGAATATAGAATAACATTTGCTCTTAGTTTGACAGAAAAGGTACATTGATGCTGTTTTGTTTCTTTGCTGTTACGTTTCGATATTTAACATTATAAGTCAACATTCAAAGTTGTAGATGTTTCGTGATGATAAATAAAATGAAAAAGAGACTTGTGAATTAGGGCACACGTGGCTCCATTTTAAGACTGACCTCAATTAGGAGAGTCCATTGATTTAAACAAAACGGGAATCTTCAGCTGTCCCGGAATGTGTTGAGACATAAATGTAAAGACTCAACCCATTTATTCCACTTTGGTTCGAAAGCAAGGAAAGATGTAAAGAGATGGGGAGGTTTGTTGGACGATGGATGTTTCCTTTCCAGGCATAATACTGATTAAATATGGAGCCAACACCTTCTCAATCACTGTTGTGATGCACATAAATGTTGCCAAATGTTTGATTTACATTCCCCATCCTTGATGGATTTCACTGTGTTGACTCAAAGGTCCTTATTGTTGTAAACCCTTTATATATTTTCAGAGATCTGCTTTGATGCCTGAGATTTTTTGACAGGAACATTTTGAGACAATTTATCTGACCGTGGAGGGGCTTGGACCCTTCCTTTAAGTGTCACCTTTTATGTCCATAACACGTACAATCAGCCTGCCAAGAGTTAGAGTATTATTCATATCTATTTAAAATGTCTCTGTTCATATGATGAATGGAGGACTGGAACGTGGCTTGTTGAATTGGCTTGAGGTAGTTTTTCACTGCATAGAATATCTACAGTGTGGTTAAATCAACCAGGGTATGTATGCATACATTTTAATAAATGCCAGTTGAATTCTCCTTCTCTCACCCACCTAACTGAAGCCAGTCCTGGCAGTGGAGAGCCAGACATAACCCCCCTCAATTAGACAATAGCTCACCTATGGTTCAAAACCATTTTCCTGCCTTTGTTCCATTCCTCAATACAGTTATCTGAATCTTGAAAGCACCCACAGCCTTTCGGTGGAGACTGTTCCAAATTTCTGGTGCCCTTTCTGTGAAAAAATTGGTTCTAACTTTAAGAATGTGCCTCTATGAAATTGGCTTCCTCACCAGAGGAAATTGTTTTGGTACGTTAACGTGGCCTCAGGAAGTTCCAACCTGCAAAGCTGGTGAACATAAGAAATAGAAGCAGGTATAGATCATCGGGTCCTTCAAACCATCGATTTTCCACCTCAGCACCACTTTCCAACATTGTCCCCATATCCCTTGATTCCCCATCAATCTCCGTTTGGAATGAACACACTGACCAAACTTCTGTAGCTGTCCTAAAGAGATGGGTCCTCTCAGAGTCCTCCCTCTGGGTTTGCTTCCAACCCAAACCTCATGCAAAAATAATAACCAATCAGAGATGAGCTATACTCCACCATAGGTGAGGAGACCAAGACCATTGAAGCAAAAACAAAATGCAGATGCTGGAAATCTGAAACAAAAACAGAAAATGCAGAAACACTCAGCAGGTCAGGTGGCATCTGTGGAGAACAAAAAGAGAATTAACATTTGAGGTTCATGACCCTTAATCAGAAAGGTCATTGACATTAAGTGTTGATTCTGCTTCTCTCTCCACAGATTTAAGACAATTGTTCACTTTCATTTTCTGCAGGCTCACAGTTCCCATACACTTCTGTGAATCACAAAGTCGTGGATTTATGTCCCACTGCAGAAACCTGAGCATAAAATGTAGGTGAATTCTTCATTAAGAAGAATAGGTAATTCCAAATAAGCAAGTTGATAATTATTCATTATTGCTATTAAAAATAACTGTATTTAAATCCAAAAATAGTGTAAATGATCTGCTTTTAAAACTTTGCTTGGCTTCCAAGCCCCAGATACTATCCCATTCCGCAAAAGGAGATTCATACTCAGGAGTCCCCAGATGAAGGGTGTCGACCCAAAACATCGACTGTCCATTTCCCTCCACAGATGCTGCCTGGCCCATTGACTTCCTCCAACAGTTCACCTTTTGCTCCAGATTCCAGCATCTGCAGTCTCTTGTGTCTTTATATTCAATCTTCTGTTTCTTTACATGAAACATGAGACAGAGGGCAGGTCTTAAGTGGGGGCTGTACATTCTCCAGATCAATAGCTAAAGTCATAACTCACTTTTGATGTATCGACATAACATCCCTTTGAGTATCAGATCAGCTCTACCAGGATTGTATTCATCAAGGTTGTAGCAGATTAGAGGTATGACATCAACAAAAAAAAACCCAAATTAAAACCTTCCTGCTGAAAAAGAGGTTTCCAGTCTGATGTACCTGAAATAAGGCACCTGGATAATACCAAAAGGACATCGAGAGTTGGGGTTGAGGTAGATGCTTCCAAGGGTTGGAATTTTATTGCATTGGCAATTCTTTGAATTTATTCCATTCCATGCAAGAACCCCAATTTTTGTCAAGTCAAATCAAGTTGAGTTTGTTGTCATGGACGCAAGTATGGTGAGGTACAGGTACAAGGAAAAACTTGCCTGCACCAGCATCACAGGCATGTTGGTACAGACAACACACAGAATGTAAATTATGCATAAGTTATACAAGAGAACATGCCCAGTTTTGGCCTTGAGTGGAATGGAAGGCCAGTCACCAGTAAACCATATGGTGACCCTTTGCCAGTCAATGACACAGAGGATCCGCAGAATCACTGATGTGGTTATGACCCACTCCTCCTAGTCTGCACGTCTCATTCCCTAAAAGGCCAGGTTCTCCAGACTGCTTCAGGAGACTGAAGTGAATCACAGAGCAAGAGAACAGGGAAAAGCTCATTGATAAATATATAACAAAAAAAACCCCTAGCTGCTATTGTCACACAAAGCCACTTGAATTTCTTAGGTTTCGGTAGATCTGAGATTTAGTTGAACACCCGTCTCACTCCTGCTACAATCTCTTCAAGTGAGTTAAATCAGTGAGATCAGTGCACAGCTTTTCATTTATTGTTGTCTAATTAATAGCCCCAGAACTTTATAACTTGTGGCTCACCTTACCGTGGGCTTGGTGTCAGGTGTCAGCCGCTCCCTCTCTCAGATCTGGAATCTGCTATTTAATTGGTGCAGTTCGTCCCCCTCAATATCTTACAACCACATTAATAGTGAGTGAGACAAGGAATCTAAGTAGGTCAAGGAAAGGCCAAGTGATTTATTGTGGCTTAGAAATTGGCATCATTCATTGATTCCAGGATTTCCTGCACAAAACTGTGCTGTCTGGCCATTCTACAGCTGCAGTAAACACAGACATTTGTAGAATGGACTATAGGATGTCCAAAGAGGTTGTCATATTCTCTTTCTTCCTCTGCCGCATCATGATATCTTGCTTCTGCCCTTGTCCTTGCATCATGGGAACTGTGTTAAGTGCCCTGAAATCCTTTACACTGTTAGTGAAATAAACCAGTCAAATTTCTCCTGTCTCCAACCCTTCCCATCTTCTTGGACATCCCCTTATGTCCTTTTACCCTCTCTTGACCTTCTCATTTCCAAATGCCGATACAACATTAACAGTCTTGAGTTCTTCACTCCCCTTCACCCACTCCCACCTCAGCCCCCCCGAACGCGTAGATCTCTGCTCACTCCATACCAATCCCAACCTCATCGTCAAAAGACGAAGCGTCTCAAACTCGAGTTTATTGTTATCTGCACAAGTACATGTACGCACAGGTGCAACGAAAAACTTACTTGCAGCAGCATCACAGGCACATAGCATCATGTAAGCAGCATTCACAAGAAAAACATATTTTAAACATAAAATACACAATTTTTACAAGAAAAAAACACAATGAGAACAAAAAAAAGTCAATTTTAGTGCAAAGTGATCAGAGTGGTCATAGTGTTGTTAAACCGTAGTGACTAAGTTTGTGCCAGTTGGTTCAAGGACCGAATGGTTGAAGGGTGGTGCCTGGTGGTGTGGGACTTCCAGGCTTCTGTACCTCCTGCCCGATGATAGCTGCAAGAAGATGGCATGGCCCGGATGGTGGGGACCTTTGATGATAGTTGTTGCCTTCTTGAGACAGCGCCTCCTGTAGATATGACTGATGGTGGGGAGGAATGTGCCTGTGATGTATTGGGCAGAGTCCTCTACTCTCTGCAGCTTCTTGTGTTCCTGCACATTCGAATTGCCATACCAGACCATGATGCAACCATTCAGGATACTTTCAACAGTACATCTGTAGAAGTTTGTTCTATGACAAACCGAACCTCCTTAACCTCCTAAGAAAGATGCTGGTGCGCTTTCCTTGAGATTGCATCTATGTGCTGGGCCCAGGACAGGTCATCTGATATGTTAATGCCCAGGAATTTAAAGCTGCTTACTCCCTCCACCAATGATCTCCCAATGTAGACCGGCACACGTTCGCCCTCCTTCCCCTTCCTGAAGTTAACAATCAGTTCTCTAGTCTTGCTGATGTTGAGCGAGAGGTTGTTGTTGAGGCACCACTCAACCACGTGTCCTACCTCACTCCGATAAGCTGACTCATCGCCACCTGTGATTGGACATGACGACTGTCCATTGCCCTACACAGGTGCTGCCTGACCTGCTGAATCCCTCCAGTATCTTGTGTGTTGTTCCAGGTCCAGCACCTGCAGTCTCTTGTGTCTCCAGTCAATATTCAAGGACACCGGTCTTGTCTTACCTTCTGAATCTTCCCCTCCCAATTCTGAAGATTTCACCTCCACTCAATGGGACTGATTTTAATTTAGCTTAACCACTTTAATAAAAGGTCACTGACTGCAGTCCCCATGTTCCAATGCTTCTGAATGCTGAATGTATAAATTGAATTTAAATCAAGACCAGTCACATCCCACCAACAATATTAGCGCGACGCTATTACAGCGCCAGCGATCGGGGTTCGATTCCCATCACTGTCTGTAAGGAGTTTGTACGTTCTCCTGTGTCTGTGTGGGTTTCCTCCGGGTGCTCCGGTTTCCTCCCACATTCCAAAGACGTACGGGTAGGCTAATATGGGTTTAAAATGGGTGGTGCGGACTCGTTGGGCCGGAAGGGCCTGTTACCATGCTGTAAGTAAAATTTTTTAAAAATTTAAATTTTAAAAAAATTTTTAAAAAACTAAAACTGTTGAGTATTCAGAAGCCAAAAGAAATCTGATCAATGGATGACACAATCTGATGAAAAACATTTAAATGCTTGGAGTTTGGAGAAAGGAATGATGAGTCATTTCCAATGCTGTGAATCAAATTCATTCTTGAGAAGATTAATTACTGACGGTCAAGGCAGGGTTAACTTCTTCTAACCAGTGGGTGAATCTGAGATATACAATCACGGTTGTTATCTTTGAGAATGGATGTGTGATTTCTTCACCAGTCACCTTCCTTATTATAGCTCATGGTGTGTACTCACTTATAGTTCTTATCTAGGCTAGATGCTGATTCCACTCTGCATCTACATAAGATGTAAACTCTCTGGTGTGCTAGTGGCACCTCCAGGAATGAATGATTAATCTTTAGGACACAAGAGGAGTAAAATCTTACAAATAAATTATTTTTCTTTTTCTTTAAATATTTTAGTTTTATTAGATCTTTAAAAAAAATTAGAGATGGAACGTAACAAGATGTTTCACTCCCATTTGAGTAACTACTTTTCCAAAGGTGTGGAATGGTTTTGTGATACAAGAGAGGGGTGGCAGGAGAGTGGGAATAAGTTGTTTGAAGGTAGGAGATAATGTAATAAATCCTCTGGGAATACATATAAGTTTACACTTACACATGAACACCTTTTGGTGGTAGCTTTTTATTGTAGTAGGAATGGCAAGGTGAGCTGATTTTTCTGCCTTCCTAACCCGAGGCTGCTGAGACCCATCATGGTGACCATACCCTGGTCTGTTTGAGAGCAACTAACATTTTTCTCCAGCAGAATTTCAGTTCATCTCTTTTACATTATTCTTTTAATCTCTCCAGATTCCAGTTTACCACAGCCTATTTCTTTGTGTTCTCCCCACTCATCTCCTTTCTCTGCATCTTATCTTCCAATTTTTCATAGTTCTTCTGAAAAGTATTTGTCCTGAAAGTTAACCTCTTTTCTCTCTCCACAGATGCTGCCTGACCTGCTGAGCATTTCCAGTGCTCACATTTTTATTTCAGATTTTCAGTATCTCCAATATTTTGCTTTTAGCTAAGTCAATATATCAAAATAATCATTCGTTACGGGGCTCAACAATTGTACCTCCTCAGTTCAATACCCATCCCAAGCATCAAATGTGCATCAGGACCTTTCTAAAAATGTTGTCTATTTTTGAAAAAAAAGGGTAAGTGCTCCTTTTTAAAATATTTCTCCATTCCCTCATAGAACCATTATTGGATGAAAGGAATTTGTCTGTTTTTCTTGGAAGTCCATCACCTCAACCCAAGGACTTTGCCTTATTTTGTTAGGGTAGAGTTCTAGATCAATCATCTCAGTTGTTTCATTACTGCCCTTCCTTCTGTTGTAAGTTATGAAGGGCATAGATAGGGTTGATAGTAGGAATCTTTTCTCCATAGCAGAATTATCTAAAACTAGAGGGCAGAGATTTAGGGTAAGGGGTAAAGACATTTAAAGGGTATCTTAGGAAGAACTTTTTCAATGAGAAGGTGGTAGGACTCTGGAACCCACTTCCTGAATGAGTACTCTCAACAATGCTCAAGAAGTTTAACAACATCCAGGACAAAGGCACCCACTAGATTGAATTCAAGTACCCTTCTGGAGACTTGAAGTCCAAAATCTTGCCTGATGGTGCAGTGTGTTGCTGAGGGAGTGCTATACTGTTGGAGGTGTGGATGAGATGTGAAATCCAGGCTTCACCCATCAGGCAGATGTAAAAGTATTGACAGAACATTATAAGGTTGGTATATACAGTAATTAGAAGTTTTTCCTTTTACAGTTCACTGCTGAGAGTGATGGCCCATTGGAATTGACTAAATGGGTTAACAATATTTCTCTTTGATACTCCAATCAGACCAAATGCCTTTGAAATTTCAAGCAGGAACAAGTTTTGCACTGTATCTGGGTCACTGCAGTGACTTGTCTTTCCTTCAGCTAAGGCTAAAATAGTCATATTTATTTTTGGCTGAGCTTGGGTTTAGAGCAGGGGGAGGGGAGTTTGTCCTGCTTAAGGAAGACATCGGAAATTAGGTTGACTCCATGAAAATTCTCAAATGCTGTGTGTGTGTGTGTGTGTGTGTGTGTGTGTGTGTGTGTGTGTGTGTGTGTGTGTGTGTGTGTGTGTGTGTGTGTGTGTGTGTGTGTGTGTGTGTGTGTGTGTGTGTGTGTAGGTGAGAGAGTGCGTGTATTCCCACTGGATCCGGAGTAGTGTTCCCCAATGCAAACACTGGACAGTTCTCAGTGTTGATCTTAAATTAGGTCAATTTCTACTGGATTACCCCACGTCATCAAAATTCAGATCACAGTTCCTGAGAGTAATCCTTAAAAATGATTATTTTCAGTACTAAAAGAGTTTCAAAACAATCATTGTCCCTTCAAAAAACTCGCTTTGTATTTAAAACAAAGTAAACATTTTTTGTGGTGTTCTTCAGAATTCACATGCTATGATTTGTTGTTTCATTATTTAAAAAAAATTATTTTCCTTCCCTCCATTCTCAATTTTGTCGACTAAAGCTCTGCAGGCGCCCAAAACTGTGCAAGCTTTCGAGTGTGGGGCTATAGGGGGGGTGGGTGTCAGGGGTAGGAACTCTTGGAAAGGGCTTCATGAGAAATGAGGATAAACTACAGAGATGTAAGTGGGTGGGGGGGACGGTGGGGTTGCAGGGAAGGGGGAGCAGTCGAAGTTTTACTGCCAAGCATCCTGTTTATTTATATGGTCAGCGATTAAGCAGAATGGGACTGTATGTTCCCACTGATCTCCTTCTTCCTATCCCTAGACAGTGAGCAAGATGTTTCAGTTTTGTTGTAGCCTTCGTTACTTTCCCTGTGGGGAGGGCGGACCTGTGGGGCTGGATAGGCACTAAATTAAGAATATTAATCTCTAGAGAAATTCAGCTCACATTATATCATGTAAGAATTTTATTCTCCAATGGCTTATTGTGATTTTAATTCCCTCTAACATACTAACCTATCATCTGGGTTGCAATTTAGTCGTCATTAATTTATAGCCCATGTAAGATGAGAATGACACTGTTATTTCCCTTACTTTTCCGGAACTATAAGCTGTAACTAACATAATATCTGCAATCATATAACTGACAGAAACTCTTCTGTTTCCCAGCAAGCACTGTTTAACCAAAGAGAACAGTGTGAATGACATGGTCAGTATTTTCCTGTGGGCCAGGTTTTACATTTCTTGTTCATATACTTTTATTTATCATTGGCATTTGAATTGAAGGAATGTTATGGTCTTTTGGAAACTTTGCGCGAAATTCTTTCCCTTCCCTCTCTCAGGACCTTCCTCATCCCCTCACATCCAACCACCACTCCCACTCCCCTCAGGGAATTCCCCTTCTGATAAAGGGAATGGCTGCAGTATTGAGAAAATAATGCTTGAAGCTTCCATTTGATGAATTAAAATCCTAGAGTCATACAGCATGGAAACAGGCCATTTGGCCCACCAAGTCTGCGCCAGCCATCAACGAGGCAGCACCACTGGGAAGGGGATGTGAAAGAGGTGATTGGTTCAGGAGTCTGCTAGCAATGGGGAAGAAGCTGGACGTCCGGGCTTTCGAGCTCTTGCGTCTTCTCCTAGAAGGTAGAAGAGAGAAAAGGGAATGGTCAGGGCAGCAGGGTTCCTTGACGATGCTGTTAGGCTTCCTGAGGCAATGCACTGTGAAGGCCCATTCACACTGATCCCATTTCATTCTCCCCATCTTCCCGTCAACTTTTCCCCGGATTCCACCAGTCACCTACACGGTAGGGGCAATTTACTGTGGCTAATTAACCTACCAACCTGCATGTTTTTGGAACATGGGAGAAAACCCACATGGTCACAGGGAGAACATGCAAGCTCCACACAGTCAGCACCAGAGTTCAGGATTGAACCCAGGTCACTGTCGCTGTGAGGCAACATCTCATCTAGCTGCACCACCCAAAATATTTTCATGTTCTGTGGTAGTATTTGAAACACTGGGAATAGCTTGTCTCTCAAAATTCATTCAAAGAAAATGATCAAAGCATAATTATCCTAAATTTATAGTTAGTGGCAAATAGAATGTCCTAACTAAGAATTCCAAGTTATTAAATTGGTAGATGGGTTTATTATTGTCGCATGTACCAAGGCACAGTGAAGAACGTTGTTTTGCGTGCCATCCATACAGATCATTTCATTGCATCAGTACATTGAGGTAGTACAAGGGAAAACAATAACAGAATGCAGAATAACGTGTTACAGTTACAGAGAAAGTGCAGTGCAGGCAGACAATAAGGTGCAAGATCATAACGAGGTAGATTGTGAGGTCAAGAGTCCATCTTATCATATTAGGGGACCATTCAAAAGTCTTAAAACAGAAGGATAGAAGCTGTCCTTGAGCCTGGTGGTATGTGCTTTCAGGCTTTTGTATCTTCTGCCCGATGGGAGGGAAGTGAAGAGAGAATGTCCAGGGTGGGAGGGGTCAATGATTATGTTGGCTGCTTTACTGAGGCAGTGAGAAGTGTAGACAAGAGTCCATGGAGGGGAGGTTGGTTTCCGTGATGTGCTGGGCTGTGTCTACAACTCTCTGCAGTTTCTTGTGATCTCAGGCAGAGCAGTTGCCATACCAAGCCGTGATGCATCCAGATAGGATGCTTTCTATGGTGCATCGATAAAAATTGGTGAGGGCCAAGGCAGATGTGCCAAATTTCTTCAGTCTCCTGAGGAAGTAGAGGCACTGGTGCGCTTACTTGACCATGGCGTCTACATGGTTGGATCAGGACAGGCTATTGGTGATGTTCCCTCTGAGGAACTTGAAGCTCTCAACCCTCTCAACCTCAGCACCATTGATGTAAACAGGAACATGTGCACTGCCCCACTTCATGAGTCAATGACCAGCTCTTTTGTTTTGCTGACATTGAGGGAAAGGTTGTTGTCATGACACCATGCCACTAGACTCCCTATCTCCTTCTTATACTCTGAATCATTGTTATTTGAGATTCGGCCCACTGCAGTGGTGTCATCTGCAAACTTGTAGATGGAGTTAGAGCAGGATCTGGCTATGCAGCCGTGAGTGTATAGGGAGTAAAGTCATTGCCTATAGCAACAGAAAATTAGAATGTTAATAAAATTAAAATTAAACATTCTAAACTTAGTCTACAGCAGTACATTGACTGGTGGCCAGCTTGCTCCCAACTGCACTGAGATCAGAAATGGTATTGCAATTAGCCTCAACAACCTCAAGCTTAAATGGAAATATCTGCTCCTAGTTGTTGGTTACTGATCACAGCTGGATAGGACATGTGTGGGGATGTTGAGTAGAAACAAAAATGAGTTTGGTTGCCAAAGCATGTAGATGAAAAATTACTACCAGAGTCAATCTGTTTGCACCTGTGGAACCAAATTCTGGCAGGAGTTACTACTCACAGAAAGAGTAGTGAATGGGAAAACTAAATAAACAAAAATTAAGTTAGAGAAAAACAGGACAAGAGTGACTGGAAGCTGCATGCACAGAAAAGTAATTTTTGATTGATGCTTACATTGCAGTTGGGTAAGGAGAGAGAGAGAGAGAGAGAGAGAGAGAGTGAGAGAGAGAGAGAGAGAGAGCATGAATGTGCTCCAGTTGTGCGGGTAACTGTGGGACACATGGACATGTTACTTCAGCTCCTGAATTATTCATCACTCTCCATCTTGCCAGATAACGCTCTTGTGCGTCTCATTTAGCAGAGGTATGCATTGCAAGATTGGGGAACTGGCATCTCTTACTCATTTACATGCGATTAATTGAACAGAAGACATTATAACATGTGCATAATGCAGGTATTCTTCTTGATATATTTTGAAAGTTTACAACAAGTAACTAAAATGAACCAAATTAACCATTTAAAAAATTATGTAAGTTTTTACCTCATTGGAATAAACATGGTATTAGCATTCATGCAGAGCTACTACATAGTGGTATAGGGAGAGTGCTGCATTACAGTATAAGGTTGGGGGAAAGATTAGTTGTATCACTGCTTGAGTTATTCACTCAGGTAAGCTGTTGTGACTGGTGGGAGACTACATTATAGGTAAACATCTCTGTCTTCAGTCATGTATTGGGAGCAATCAGTCATATTATATATTATAAGGTACAAATGCTGGGTTTGGAAGGTGTGGAATATCTATTTGTGCTTGTCCCATCGCCCACTAAAGCGAAGAGACACGAAATGTACCTGACGTCATGAATGTTTAAACGATTTCTCTGTGTGCATGTCTGGTGCAATACACTAACCCTAATTAAAGCCTGGCTCTGAAGGAAATTAACTCCTTTGATGCTGTCAGAAGCCAGCGGGGACATGGTTGAGGAGTGGAAGAGCATCAGGAAGTGGCACAGGGTCTAGCATCATTTGAAGAGGTAAGCTCCTTGAAACTTTACTTTGTACCCTCTTCCATCATCTCAAAGAAAGTTGGATCGCAGGGTAACCCTTGGCAGATGGATGCATCGGGTTGAACTGTTTTCTAGAAATTCGGATGTGGAGAAGCTGGTTGGTTTGCTCATGTTCTTCTATCCCAAATCAGCAAAATTTTGTGACGAGGGAACGTGCATTGGTTTTGCAGGGATTGTTTCGGAGTGGATGTTTTCTCCTGAACCCAGTTCTGCTTCAGTTCAACCCAGTTTGTGTTTGGATCCATTTTTGAGGACTGGTTTCTATGTAAAAAAAGAATTAACTTTGGTTTTAAACAATAATTTTTTTTTCTGCCTGCCAAATAGTTTTGGGGTTTTCAGTGAATGGCTAGCAGCAGTGACAGGGCGAGAACCCCAATTGTAGGTGACAACCAGCACTTATCCGGAAATTATTATTGACAACTTGTTAAGAGATGTAATAAGACATTTACATTCATGATACTTCAGCAATGGCAATATCAAAATTGAATACATAGTTGTGCAGTGAAAGTATATTCATACTCTTGATGGTCCTGGTAAACAGGAATCTCATCAAGTTTCAGATACGGGTTTAGAGTGCTGCGTTTTGGACATTCGGAGTTAAAGAGAAAGTGAGATTTGAACTATGAAGTATTTTTCCTGTCCCTTCTGACATCTTAGTTGTTTCATAGCCAATTAAGAACGCTTGAAGTGTACTCACTATTGTAAGAAATATTGCAGCTAATCTATGCAAACGAATTTCCATATCTGGCTGTGCAACAGTGATCAGATAATCTTTCTTTTCTCTAATAAAAAATCGGGGACAGAATCATGAGGGGAATAGATAGGGTGAATGTGCACAGTCTTTTTCCCAGGGTTGGGGAATCAAGAACTGGAGGGCATAGGTTTAAGGTGAGAGGGGAAAGATTTAATTGGAACCTGAGGGGCAACTTTTTCACTGAGAGAGTGGTCAGTGTATAGAATGAGCTGTCAGAGGAAGTGGCTGAGGCAGGTACATTAACGACATTTAGAAGGTGCTTGGACAGGTACATGGATAGGAAAGGTTTAGAGGGATATGGGCCAAATGCAGGCAAATGGGACTAGCTTAGGTGGGAATCTTGGTCGCCATGGACCAGTTAGTTCGAAGGGCCTGTTTCCATGCTGTATAACTCCATAACTCTAACATTGAATGAGGAATAAATATTGGCCAGGACACTGAGGATAACTCCCCTGTTCGTCTTTGAGATGGTGCCTTGAGATCTTTTGCATTCACCTGAATGAGCAGACAGGGCCATAGTTTGACATCTCGTCTGACAGATTTGTCTTAGTCATGAGTAGAGACCAAGCTCTGGGCTGCCTTTTAGCATTATTTACCTTAATGTGGTTGCCAATGAGTTAGAGAGACACAGAGCCATACAGCACAGTAACAGGCCCTTCAGCCCATTATTTCTAGGTAAACCATCAAGTACCTATCTCAACTGATCCCATTTACCAGCACTTGATCTGTAACCTACTATGCCCTGGTGATTCATGCACTTGTCCAGGTGTTTCTAAATAGTTTTGAGAGTATCTGCTTCCCCCACCTTCTCAGGCAGTGTGTTCCTGAGTTAACTCCAAATCAGGAAACCTTCCAGCTTCTGAAATCCAGAGCTCACCAAAGGATATAATGCAACCTACCTCTTCCATGCCAACAAAGAAGTCTGATATTCCTCAGCGTGCTCCCTGTGAAAAAAGGACATTCTGAGTGAGGTTCAGTCTCCAAGTTCTCTCCTGTAACTTCACTGGAATATTCGGAAACACTGTAGCTACAAGCACAGTGTGCTGATTATCTGTCAATGTTATGACTGGGAATTTGTGATCATTCAAGCCAGAGTTTCAGCAGGCTCTTTAACTGTGTGGTGTATCAGATCATATGATAATCATGTCCTCAGCTGATGCACGTGTAGATGTGCGCACGCACACACACACATACACACGCAAACACACAAACACACACACACACACAAACACACACACACACACACATATTCAAATGGGAGTTAAGGCACCTGAACAATAAATAGACTGATTTTTCTCCTCCTGATCTTTGCAGTGAAAATAATGAAGAAAGAAAGGAGCTTGTATTTGTATTGTACCTTTAAGGTACTCATGAAATTGTAGAATTATTTTCTGTCAGAGTTCACGGTTGTAGCCTAGATCAATACACAGTGTGTGTTTGTGAAAGAGTAGTCCAGGAGGACTTAATGTCATGGGGAGGAAAAAAAGTAGTAGAAAAATACATGATCTATGAAGTAAAAAGGAATGCATTTATCTGGTTCCTTTCTCAGCCTTGGTGATTTACAGCCAATGAGGTACTTTGCAACTCAATGTTGCATTGTAATAAGTGTGGCAACTTGTGTGTACAGTAAGCTCCCATTATCACCTACAGCATCGACCAGGTAATCTACTGGAGTGAGGAATGAATATTAAGGATAATCTGTGACTAAAATGACACATGGAATCGTTAATACTCACTCAAGATTAAGACAAGGCCTTGGTTTCTTCTTTGTCTTCATAAGTGGTCAAGGATGACTTGCTTCCACTCTAGCTCTGTGGGTTGTGAGGTGGTTGAAGGGTTCAATGTGGACCCTGCCACCGGCGGTGCTTGACAGGCCTGTAGGGATTTAGAATCTTGGCTGCTTTCTCCGCTTTATGTGAATGGCTTCCACTTGTTCCCTCAGGTGTTTCCCTGGACATTCCTTCTGGAATTGAAGAGGAGGAAGAGTCCTGACACATTTTATTTGCGAGAGTAGATAAGGCCACCTCATCCAAAATACAGAGTGGCCGAAAATGGCTGGCTGGAGTTTTGTGCTCATATCCCTGGAATGTGCCTTAATGTCATAGAGGCATTGGAAATAGGGACAGGGGAAGGCCATTTTGCCCCTTCAGCAAGTTCTACCATTTGATAGGATTATATCTGATTTGACATTCCTCATGACCACCTTCCTGCCCTTTCCATTTAACCCTTGATTCCCTTACTTCCTCAGGAGGCTAAAGAAATTTGGCATGTTCCCTTTGGCACTCACCAATTTTTATCGATGCACCACAGAAAGCATCCTATCTGGATGCATCAAGGCTTGGTATGGCAACTGCTCTGCCCGGGACTGCAAGAAACTGCAGAGAGTTGTGGACACAGCTCAGCACATCATGGAGACCAGCCTCCCCTCCATGGACTCTGTCTATACCTCTCGCTGCCTTGGTGAAGCAGCCAGCATAATCAAAGACCCCACCCACCCAAGTCATTCTCTCTTCTCCCCTCTCCCATCGGGCAGAAGATACAGAAGCCTGAGGGTACATACCACCTGTGGCAAGGACAGCTTCTGTCCCACGGTGATAAGACTATTGAACGGTTCCCTTGTACAATGAGATGGACTCTTGACCTCACAATCTACCTTGTTTGACCTTGCACCTTATTGTCTACCTGCAATGCACTTCCCTGTAGCTGTGACACTTTACTCTGTATTCTGTTATTGTTTTTACCCTGTACTACCTCAATGTACTGTGTAATGAATTGATCTGTACGAATGGTATGCAAGATAAGTTTTTCACTGTACCTCAGTACAAGTGGCAATAATAAACCAAAACCAATACCAATGCAAAATCTAAATATCCTAGTCTTAAATATAGACACGGACCCGGTCCCCACAGCTCTCTGTGACAAGGAATTCCAAAGACTCACAACCCTCCGAGAGAGAAAGTTTTTCCTCATCTCTGACATAAATGGATGCCCCCAAATGCTGAAATCACGCCCTTTGGATCTGAACTCTCCCATGAGAAGAAACAACATTTCAGCATTCACCCTGTCTGATCCCCTAAGAACCTTACATCTGCCAATAAGTTCTCCTCTCCTTCTTCCAAATTCCAATGAGTAGTCCCAACCTCTCCAACCTTTCCTGTGGTACCCACTCCATACCTGGGATTATCCCAGTGAACCTTCACTGAAAACCGTCTCCAATGAAATATTTTTCCTTACAAAGAGGGAACAAAACTGTTCACAATTCACTAATGCCCACACATCTGCCTTCTCACTTATTTTTGCTCATCCAGAAATGTGGCTACCAAACATTCACTTCCTTCCTCCAAGACATTAATATATATTGTAAACTGTAGTAGTATCAGCACTGATCCCTGTGATACCCCACTGCTCACACAGAATCATAGAGGCATACAGCAGGGAAACAGGCCCTTCGGCCCTACTGGTCCATGTTGACCAACATGCCCATCCAAGCTAGTCCTATCTGCCAGCATTTGGCCCATAATCTTCTGAACCTTTCCTGTCCAGGTACCTGTCCAGCTGTCTTTTAAAAGTTGTTGTTATTACCTAATTCAACCTCTGGCCGTATGTTCCACATACATACCACCCGTTGTGTAAAAATGACTTGTTGCCAACCAGAAAGTGACCCCCGTATCCCTACTCAGTGCTGCCTGCCTGTTAGACAATCCACTAACCATACCAATACATTACCTCCAACAGCAGGGACTCTTGTGATTTAACCTTTGGTGAGGTACCTTTTCAAATGCCTTCTGGAAGTCCAAGTACATTTACTGGTTCCCCTTAATCCACCCTGGTTGAGATTTCCTCAAAATCTTCAATAAATTTGTCAGACATAATTTCCCCTTCATGAAGCCCTGCTAATTCTGCTTCATGTTTTTCCAAATGCACCGCTATTACTTCCTTAATAATTGATTCTAACATTTTCCAACAATAGCTATTAGGCTAATCGACTTATAATTACCTGCTTTTCGCCTTCTTTTTTGAATAGGAGTGTCACACTGGCCATTTTCCAATCCTCTGGCACTTCTCCAGATACTAAGGATTTGTGGAAGGTTATAACTAATGAATCCAATATTGTGATAGCTCCTTCTTTTCACAATCCTAGGATGTAAGCCACCTGGGCCAGATTTTGCTCTGTTAGATTGCCATAATACTATAACCTTGAACCTACAACTTTGTAGCTCAGGGTTAGATTGTTTCTAACTGAATCAAGGTTGTGATTTCGAGCACAGAGAATTGCGTTACTGAACTTGACCTGTTTTGGATCCTGTAGACACATGGGGCACATAACAGCATCTGCTCAATAGACACAAAAGAGACTGCAGTTGCTGGAATTGTGGAGCAATGCACAAAATGCTGGAGGAACTCAGTGGGTCAGGCAGCATCTCTGGAGGGAAATAGACAGCTGATGTGTCCCGATGAAGGGTCTCGACCTGAAATGTCGACTGTCCATTTCCTCCACAGATGTTGCCTGACCTGCCGAGTTCCTCCAGCATTTTGTGTTCTGCTCTAGTGAGTCTGACTCACTTGGGAAGGTATGGCCTGTAGAAGAGGTGATATGGATTGATGGAACTTACAAGGAATTCTGCAAAATGGAAAGGACAGAAAAGATTTCTGGAGTTTAGTAATTTGAGCTAAAATGTAGTTAAATCAATATTTCCCAGTTCCTGAATGGGGGTAAATGGGATTGTTTGAATTCCATGCTCTTGATGCCTCAGTAGCAAGTGCTTGGCTTGGAACTCTAAATCAAGGTGTCTGGGATGTACTTCTCTGTGTTTTTGGATTCTACAGAGGACCCTTGTTCACTAATTGATGTTTACAAACGTTTTGGCTTCAGCAGTGTGTGTAAAAGTGAAAAACTGCAAAGGAAACCCAGCAGATAATTAGTGAAAAGAATCCTGGACCCTTTCACAACACCTCCAGTCAATTTACTTTCCCTAATTGCTGTTTTTGCAAGTGTGTGAGGCAAAGAGAGGGTTGGAATTGGGAGGGGGGTGGGGGGGAAGATTGTCTGGACATTCACCTTCCCCCCTTCCCCTTCTCCCACCCTCTAATAACCTCAGTTCTTTCTTAAGTGCTTCTCGAAGTGCAGGAAATCCCAGTTGTGGAACAGAGGCTCCTTGTACTGCTGTGGAAACTCAGTCCCAGTCTGTATGTGGGTGTGATAGACAATTGTGATATTAGACGTGACATTTGTAATGGTGCTGCTTTAATGATATTGTTCACCTGTCTCATTTGGTTAAAGTGAGGGCAGACTGACTTGGGGGAGGGTTTGGTGGAGGCAGGAGAGGAGAGGGGAAGGCGGGTTGGTTGGTGTTGGTTGGAGTGGGGGGAGGTGGTTTGTGGTGGTGGGGCAGTGGGAGCTGTGCACTTGTTTGTCTGGCAGGTGGAGACAGTGCAGTCTCCCTCCTTGCCCCTTTGTGCCGAATGGCCCAAACAATGTTGGCCACATGACAGACTCTGAGAACAAGCCTCCATTGTTCCTAACAGTTTTAAATAAGAGCCTCGACGGGTAGGGGTCTCCAACCGTTAACTGCACGGCCAGTCTGCCTGTTGTCTGGAACAGACCCCGCCTCATTCCGAGTCTCTCAGATTAGAAGTGGGTCTTCAGTGGTTTATAAAAGGGAAAAGAGGCCTTCCTTTGTGAGCAGCAGTGTTGAAACTAGCCAGTGTGAAATGCGGCCTGACATTAAATGCTTTCTAATGAATATATATTCAAAGCAAATTTCGAAATATTTTTGTAGTGGATTGTTACACTTTGGAACTTCTATTTTACAGAGAAAAGTGCTGAGGTTTTCTCAATTATCTACACAAGTTTTTCTTTGACAGCTGAAGGCCTTTTGAGAGAGTTTGGTTCAAAGGATTTGGAACACAGGGCTTTAAATATAAAATGCAGAATTGGAGCATCTGTTGACAAAAAGTGTATTACTCTGAAGGAAGGCTTGTGAAAAAGTCCCATTGACAGTCTGAAAGTTTTCTCACAAAGAGTAAAGGGATTTATAATCATTATTCTGCTTTTATATTCAAAGCTTTTAAGGGAAAAACTGATAGTTCAGCTTAAATTTCCTCAGACACTTTGAGCTCTAGATTAACCCCTTCACTGCTGTCTCCTACCAGTGAGCCAGAAGCTGAACAATCGTAATGCTTTCCTCTGTGGTGATAAAATGTAAGATTTGTTCTGATTGAAACTTTTTGTTTATATGCCATTGATTTTAGTTTAAATACTTTGTTCTTCTTATAAATCTATAATTGGTGACAGGACTATATGGAAAGGAGTGTAAAGTATCTCATAAACGTGAAATAAGTTGTTTACCCCATCTGGTCTTTGCTGGTTCATACTACTCATCTGCCCCTTCTCACCCTAAACCCCACCACCTCTGCCTCCTTCCCCCAAACTCCCATGTCCCTCCATTACAACATAAATTTGTCACTCATGCATGCCCTTATTTGTTGATCGAGTGGGACTTACGTTGCTGTGACAGCATCGGGATCAAGTTACCGGACTAGTTTTCAGAAGGCTGGGCAATTGATCTGGAGACTTGAATTTGAATTCTGCCACGGTATCTGCTGAATTTGAATTCAAGAAATAGAATGTATCTGGTATCAGTATTATAGACCATGAAATAATTATTTTATCGTTAAATAAAAATCTGTTTCTCTGTTGGAAAGAAATCTCCTTTCTTTAGCTGGTCTGATATATATGTGACTCCAATGTGGTTGAAATGGTCTAACAAACTGGTAAACTTAGATGACAACATAACAGGTGCCGGAGGAACTCAACAGGTCAGGCAGCATCTGTGGTGGGAAGTGGACAGTTATGTTTTGGGCCAGGACCATTCATCAGTCCAGATGAAGTGTCTCGATCTGAAACATCGACTGTCCATTTCCCTCCATAGATGCTGCCCGACCCGCTGAGTTTCTCCAGCACCTTTCGCGTTGCTCCAGATTCCAGCATCTGCAGTCTCTCCAGTGTCTCCAACTTAGGGGACAAATAGGGATTGACAATAAATGCCAGCCTTGCCACTGATGCTGAAGTCGCCCAAACTAATAAATGATGTATTAACATGGAAGAGGTTAGTGTGGAGCATAATCCCAGTAATGACCTGTTGAATGCATTGTTTCTGTGCAGTTGTGTTCTATGCATCAATACTGTTTGGTAATAAGCTCAATATCCTCCATGTATTCTGTGTAAAGAAACCCCTCCTAAATCCTTTTTTTGATCTGTTAGTTATCCTCATCCAGACCTCGGCCAGAAGTAGAAGCAATTTTTCCACATCTAGATGATTGAACGTCCTCATAATTGCGAAGAATTTTACCTGGTCACCTCCTAATCTTCAGTTCCCCGTTCTGCCTCTTTTCTCTCTCTTTTAACCTAACCTGTCCCTTTCTTATCTCCCCTTTATGATCTATCTATTACCCAACCACTTCCTTCCCATCACTTCACCTTTCCTTTCACAGCTGCTCAGAATTTCTGTGTCTCAGCTTCCTCTCAGTTCTCGTAAAATCTTTGTACGTCTTTTCTCTGGTTTCGACAAAGCTTCGGTATTCTGTCAGGAATGGTGTGTCTGACAGTCTTTACCTCCTGGCTTTGAATTGTATTCTTCTGAGGACGAACTCTTATTCTTTATTGACACAGTTTACAGCCGTATCAATTTGTATTGCTATGTTCAGTGATTCATTATCAGACTTTTTCTAATTTTTGACTTCCTAAGATAAGATAAGATTTCTTTATTAGTCACATGAACATTGAAAAACACAGTGAAATGCATCTTTTGCGTAGAGTGTTCTGGGGGCAGCCCGCAAGTGTCGCCACGCTTCTGGCACCAACATAGCATGTCCACAACTTCCGAACCCATACATCTTTGGAATGTGGGAGGAAACCGGAGCACCCGGAGGAAACCCACGCAGACACAGGGAGAACGTACAAACTCCTTACAGACAGCGGCCGGAATTGAACCCGGGTCACTGGCTTCCATGTTCTGCATATTGTTTGCTCTATTGTTCCATTTGCCTTTTACCCGTGATACCCAGACTCCAGCACCTGCAGCCTCTTGTGTCTCCATACCTAGATCTTGCTGTCCCTCCATTAATTATCCTCTCTCCAACCCCAATTTGGTTTTATCGGCAAATTTCCACATCATGTTTCTCTGCCACATGATGACACATCAATCAACTTAAGGATCCTCAACACCACCAATGGTCCCTTGCATCAACCTTTGCCCTGTGCTAATTCTCCACAGTATGGCCGTGGGATTGGCAAGGATCCATGGCACTAGCAGTGAGGACTTGCTCATTTTAGGCAAACATTTTGGCCAAACCTCATCCATCTGCCGTGCTCACACTGCTGTGGGTGTTCTGCTTGTTATGGCCCACAGCTCAAAGTGACACTCACCTCAACTGGTCCAACTGAAAACCATTGGTGGGTGGAGGGAGGGGAAGTGGGCTTGTAGGTGAATTAGATGGTTCTGGCAAAGTGCTGGGATCAGTGAATCTACCGTCCACCATAAAGTGAAGGCCTGCGGTAAACTGAGGGCTGACCCCTGGACTCACCTGAATTGGCACCCACTGTTGGTCCCTGGGCACCTCACGGGTGAAGCTCGGGTCACTGACGTCAGCCCATTGTGGCCTGCCCCAGGTGATTGGAAGGGGAGGTGATCTAGAAGGGTCAGTCTGGAAGCAAAAGTGATTTGGAAGGAGATCTAAAGGGGTAAGGTGACCTAGACCAGAGAGGCAAGGTAATTGTTTTGCCTCATAATGTATAGGAGCAGAATTAGGCCATTCAGCCCATCAAATGTGAATAATTTCAAATCTTTATAAAATGATTCCATGTGTTTACTCCACCTAATTCTTCAAAAGCATCAAAAATTGTTCAATCATGGCTGATTTTTTTCAACCCTATTCTCCTGCCTTCTCCCCGTAATCCTTTCCCCTTTACAAGATGCAAGATACAAGATATTTATTTATTAGTCACATGTACATCGAAACACACAGTGAAATGCATCTTTTGCGTAGAGTGTTCTGGGGGCAGCCCACAAGTGTCGCCACGCTTCCGGCGCCAACATAGCACGCCCACAACTTCCTAGCCAGTACGTCTTTGGAATGTGGGAGGAAACCAGAGCACCCGGAGGTTTCCTCCCACATTCCAATCAAGGACTTATCAATCTCTGCCTTAAATACGCCAAATGACTTGGCCTCCACCACCCACTGTGGCAATGAATTCCACAGATTCCCCAGCCTCTGGCTGAAGAAATTCCTCCTCATCTCAGTTCTAAAGGGACGTCCCTTTATTCTGAGGCTGTGCCCTCAGATCCTGGACTCTCCCACTAATGAAGACATCCTCTGCACATCTATTCTATCCTGGCCTTTCAGTATCCAGTAGGTTTCATTACTCCAGTGACCCCGATTCAACCCTGACCTCGGGTGTGGAGTTTGCATGTTCTCCCTGTGACAGAGTGGGTTTCCTCCAGGTACTCCAGTTTCCTCCCACATCTGAACGTTGTGCTTTTGGTAGGTCAGTTAGTAACTATGCACTTCCCCTAGTGTGGTGGAAGACAGGAACAGATGGACAGGCAACATCTGAACAAAATTAAATAAAGCACCAGATAAAACAGGAGTGAGTTATAACAAAAGAGATCCATTTTAAAGCAAATATTGAATGATTCTTACCCCAACTACAATGCCAGGCACATTTGCAAATGTTCAACAGAGTCTTCAGTTATAGTGGCTCTCCTAGTGACATCAATACCAGTTATGTTTCAACAGATTTAAAGCATCTTGCACAACCTCAGAATGTTGCTCAATTTCTATTTATTCCTTCGGTCGTCCCTTGGTATCAAGGGTGACTTGTTTCCATTTCAGCTTTGTGGGTTCTGAGCTGACTGATGAAGCCAGTGTGAGAACTGCAGACTCTTCCAACTGAGAGGGCAGGAGATGCCCCAGAGGGCAGTGGCAGGGTTGTTTGTGAGGGGGTGCGCTCCTTCTGCCGCTTACGCAGGGCAGTGTGCTCCCGACACACAGACTCGAGTTTCTCAATACCATCCCAAGTGCTCCCTTTGCACTTCGAGCAGTCAGTGGGAATGTTGCACCACTTCCCAGAGTCCATGGGCAATCCTTGAATCTTTTCCTCTGTGCACCTTCCTGTGTCAGAGCTTGGAACAGAGTTTCAGGGAGTCTGGTGTCAGACAGGCAACTCCTGTCAGGTCCCATGAAATAAACCATTGTAGAATTATCAGTTCTGATGCAGGGTCTCGACCCAAAATGTTTGCAAATATCCCCCCCACACCCAACACACAGATGCTGCTCGACCTGTTGAGTTCCCCCAGCGTATTGCTTTTTGCTCCAAATTGTCTTGTAATCTATTCTTAGGATATGGTTTAAAGGAGAAATATTAAGATTTTTTTTCAGATATCTTTATTAGTCATATGTACATTGAAATGAATCTTTTGTGTAGTCTTCTGGGGGCAGCCTGCAAGTGTCGCCACGCTTCCGGCACCAACATATCATGCCCACAACTTCCTAACTGGTATGTCTTTGGAATGTGGGAGGAAACCGGAGCACCCGGAGGAAACCCATGCAGACATGGGGAGAACGTACAAACTTCTTACAGACAGCGGCCGGAATTGAACCCGGGTCACTGGCGCTGTAAAGTGTTATGCTAACTGCTACACTACTAGCCAGGAGCCCAGAGAGTCTTGCAACCCAGCTCTGAAATTGTGCTGTGTTCACATCCACTGGAATCAGGATTGTGTTTAACCTTCCCTCCCAAAGGTTACCCTTCCAGATTGCACAGTGAGTGTCTGGCAAGATCGCAGGTCAAGTCTCCGGAGTGGGGCTTGAACCCACAACCTCTGAAGTCAGAGTGGGAGAGTGTTGCCACTGAGCCAAGGTTGACACTGATCTTCATGTCCAGCCATTGTGCAGACAAGTTCACTGTTGTCTAGTTTTGCTGTCTTAATGATCTGTTTACTCTCTAACACAAAGCAGCGGCAATGGGTGGCTTACAGGCTGTTTAGTCAAACAACAGATGAAATCTGGAATGCTGTCAAAGCCATTCATTGGAAGCATTCAGTCAATGTGAAGCTGTTTTAAGCACAGCTACCCATGCACAGGCAAGTACCTTCAGCCATCAGACTATAAGTGAATCTACCCCCATGTAAAACATGGAGCAAGGGTAGATTATTATACGGTGTATAAAACTCCTTCTCCATTGGAGGAGGTTCAAAGACAAAGTCGAGTTTATGGTCATATACACAAGTACATGTGTGCACAGGTGCAATGGAAAACTTATTGCTGCAGCATCACAGGCACATAGCATCAGATAAGCAGCATTCACAAGAAAAAGATAAATTAAACACAATTTTTACAAGAAAAACATAAACACAATTTTTACAAGAAAGGACACAATTAGAACAAAAAAAAACACAAAGTCCATTTTAGTGCAATGTGACCAAAGTGGTCAGAGTGTTGCTAAAGTCTAGTGATTAGGGTTCAAGGAAGAACTCAGGATTTTAATCATGGAAATACATTTTTAAATTATAGGCAGGGTTGATCCAATTTATAGACTTAATTAGGGACTTAGGGAAGATCTGAGACACATCATGGGAATGCTGGGAACAACAGGCCAACGTAGGTGGATAATCTGGATTGTGATCACTGGGAAATTTTGACTAAAACCTGTTACATATCAGTTCCTCTCAACTCCCGTTCCTCTCCTGAGATATGTGGCATGAAACCTTGACTAAAATACTTAATAATTTTAGCAGAAATGTCAATAACTGGGGGACGTAGGTTTAAGTTATTAGTAAAAGGATTAAAGGGCAGTTGAAGAAAGTGAATGTTCACCAGAAGAGCAGTGGGACCGTCTGAAAGGGCAGTGAAGACAGAAACTCCTTTTACATTTCTAATGAAGAGCAATAACCTACAAATCTATGGACAAAGACTGGGAGATTAATCCTTAATATCTCCTCTTCTGGCCCACATGAATACAATGGATCGAGTGGCCTCTTTCTCAAACAAATTTGTTTGATTCTATACTTTGAAAAATTGTTGAAGCAAGATGATGTGGAAGGGTCTGGTATAAATTGGTATGTGGAAGCAGGAGGTTCATCATGTGGCACATACATAGATGGGGACACCTGTTAGGACCATTGACCCTGTTGCTAAGAACAGTTTCACAATGATCAAATAATGTGCATAACATGCTTGTTCTTGAGTTGATAAAATTTTGAACATATTTAGTTCACAGAGGCAGCCTAACGATAGTGTAGAATGTTAGATTAAGGAGGCAAAAACAAAAGAAATAGGAGCAGGATAGACCTACGATCATTCTGTAAGACCATATCTGATTTTGTGCTATGTTCCCGTCCCATCCCAATATCTGGTAATTGGGACACAAGAGATTCTGCAGATGCTGGAATCTGGAGCAACACACACAAAATGGTGGAGGAACTCAGCAGGTCAGGCAGCATCTATGGAGGGAAATAAACAGTTGGCGTTCCGGGTCGAGACCCTTCATCGGGTAACTGGTAAATTGGTTTATTTTTCTTTTTCAATCTTTTTATTAGTTTTCAAATTAATACAGATTAATATATAACAGCGGGATAGAAGCTGTCCTCGAGCCTGGTGGTGCAAGTTTTCAGGCTTTTGTACCTTCTGCCCAATGGGAGACAGAACGTTCAGGGTGGGAGAGGTCTTTGATTACATTGGCTGCTTTACCGAGGTAGCAAGAATCAGTTTTCAAAACTCTATCATTCTAAGCCTTGAATATACATACCCTCTAGGGCAGAGAATTCCAAATATTCACTATTCCCTCGAGTCATAAAACCCTAGAGTTATACAGCATGGGAACAGGCCCTTCAGCCCAAGTCACCCATGCCGACCAATGTAAGCTTGTCACATTTGCCTGCATTTGGCCCATGTCCCTCTAGATCTCTTCTATCAATGTACCTGTCAAACGTTGTAGTACTACCTGCCTCTACTGCTTCCTCTGGCAGCTCGTTCCATATACCCACCACCCTCTGTGTGAAAAAGTTGCCCCTCAGGTCCCTTTTAAATTTCCCCCCTCTCATCTTAAATCTATGCCCTCTAGTTTTAGAGTCCCCAACCCTGGGAAAAGAACTGTGACCATTTGCCTTATCTATGCCCCTCACCATTTTATAAACTTCTATAAGGTCACTGTGTAAAGAAATAGCTCAGCCCTTTTCCAAATGGGCAGTCCCTCATCCAGAGGAGGAAGCAGCCTCCCAGCACCTCCATAGGTACTCACCTTCAGTATTGTATGTTTCAATGAGATAAACAACATAAATCTTTGTATAATATTACGTTGAACTTACAGTACAGAAACAAGCCATTCCATCCAAATTGATATCCCACACGATCTCACCTTCCATCAGCAGTCTAGAATGTCACTTGATTTGAAGAGAAAAGGCAGGGAGAACTTCTCCCTGTGATTGTATGAATCTGTGGAAGGAATAGGCCATAAAGGTTTGGATGGCCTTGCTGAATTCTCTGCTTACTGCACGCAAATTGTGAACAGGTTTTGAAAGAAAAGTACCCAAAGTATCTGCTTACATTTACAGATGTCCAGTCATAGAGATCAGTCTGTTATCTGTGTATTTTGTAATCAGCTAATGTCAAACAGTAGACCTTTGCCTTCACATGTATGTTCACAGATAGACAGCACTAATACCAAGAAAACTTTTGAAAAATTAAAACGAGGCACTAAAATGTCTCTCCATACAAATATAAGTAGAATTAAATTTAATTCCAATTAATTGTAAATTTGTATGAATAGAATAGTGAGGACATGTATGTGCATTGACACATGTTTACCTGACTTTGTGTGTGTACAGTACGTACATGCCTCTGTCTGGGTACCTGCATGCATGTGTGTGCACATATGCCTCCATGCCTCTGTATTTGTTTATATGTGTGTGTATGTGCACTTAAACATGTATATGTGTCTGTATATGTGCATATGCCCATGTGTGTGTTTATATGTGTTTGTATGTGCACATTCTTCTGTAGATGTGTTTGCATAGCTCTGTGTATATGTGTGTACACACACCTATGTGTGCACAAGTAAATGCATGTGTGTGTATGTGTGTGCCTGTGTATACATGTGTGCACATATGTGCCCCTGTGTGTGTGTGTGTGTGTGTTATCTGTGAAACATCCTCCTCTAGTGGTAGAAATGGGATAATGCAAGTCAATTTAAATTCTGTCAAGCTCCACTTCAGTAAAATCATTGTTACCTTGCTGGAGAGCAGAACCTAAAAAAGTGAATAAAAACTACCGTGAATATGGAATGAAGCCAAAGCTAAGGTTCACAAAAAATCCTGACCGTCCAAGTACAAAGTCAAGAAAGTGGCCAGTCTGGCATTTAACTGGCAAGGTACAGAACACACTAATGTTCATTTAGCATCACATTACAACTCCCAGAGAGGTCCAGTGTGTGTACAATGAATGACTGAAGGAAATCATAGCTGTTATGTAGGCAGAGCCAAGTATAACCCGCACTGGAGTCCTGACCAGAAGGCCACAAAATAAAATTAACATCTAAAATATTGTGAAGATGTATTTGCCTTGCCTGCAATCTCCAGAACTGAAGGACACGGAACGGAACAGAACAGAGAGGGTGGAAAATTCCTGGAGCCTTGAGCTGATGCACAGTTAAATTCCAGCACGCCTTGCTCTTCAAGGTTCCCTCCCACCCTGCAGAGGGTAGGGCAGGTTCAACTGTAGGCCAGTTTACTCAGGCATTGGTTGTGTTCCAAATTTGTTATAACCAGTGCAGTTTTGTGATTGAAGTCCAGGTGTGTTGGTGAGAGGGGTGGGGCTGGGTGGGAGTGGCGTTAAGGGAGAGGTGATCCATGTCGTGCTCATTTGTTGGAGGAAAATTAATATAAGGGGAAAACCATTTTGAGTTCGTCCGGGTGTGATCAGTTTACCAGGAGCCACACTGAAAGCTGGATCCTTCCAGTTGTCCAGAGTCTCCACAGGTATCAAGTGGGTGCAAGAGGTCAGTCAATGCTTAAGACCTGTTTTAAGACTCGACACAAAATTTACCCCTGAACTGCCCACATGTTTATTCCAGCCCCAGTACAACCCACAGGAAGCAAATGAAAATCAACAGAAAAACTGCAGAACTTTGGCATTTGGAGTAAAACTAGAAAATGCTGGAAACACTCAACAAGTCAGTCAGCATCTGTGGAAAGACAGACAGTTGTTGTTGAAGAGAGACTGAAAGGTCTCAGCATGAAACGTCGACTGTCCATTTCCCTCCATAGATGCTGCATGACCCGCTGAGTTCCTGCAGCAGCTCGTTTTGTGCAAACGGTTAATGTTTCAGGTCTGAGACCCTTCATCAGAACTGAGGGAGAGAGACGGCACTGCTGGAGAAAGAGGTGGAAGCAGAGAAGCTGACAGTATTTAATTAGTGTCTAGATGGACACTTGAATTACCAAGGCATAGGAGGCTACGGGAAGATGGAATCAATATGGATGGGTGCCTACTGGCCAGTGTGGATGTGGTGGGCCGAATGGCCTATTTCCATGGTGTTGGATTTGACTGTTTTTTTTAACATGTATAGTGCTTAATACACCTCAAGTGGCTGCACAGGCAATGGCCGCTTCCTAGTTTATTGGTTTGTCCATCAGGTGAATACGTGTTTTCTCATTGGTTGGTTTTGCCACAGGTACTGGATCCTGATTGGACTATTGTTAGCTAAAGAGTACCTCTTATCTCAGGTATAAAAGGTGTCGTTTTTTTGTTAATCTCTCTCTTGCTCTCTTCCCCCTTCGGCCCGAGCTCATTTTTAGTTCCTTTTGCCTCGGCTCATCTCCCAGTAGTAAAGCTAGTGCCATGTGCTCTGTGACTGTTTCTTTGTTTTAAACTTTTCCAATAAAACTTTGTGAAGCACCAAGTTGTTTTCAACTCATTCCTGGACTCCTGAAAGAACCTGCGGATTCGAAAATAACCAGATCCAACAATGGAGACACAAGAGTCTGCAGATGCTGGAATCTGGAGCATCAAACAAACTTCTAGAGGAACTCAGCGGGTCAGGCGGCATCTGTAGAGGGAAATGGACAGATGATGTTGCTCGTCGAGGGGTTCAGACGAAGGGTCTCGACCCAAGATGTCGACTGTCCATTTGCCTCCACAGCTGCTGGCTGACCCACTGAGTTCCTCCAGCAGTTTGTTGGCCTTTATTCATGCTGTGTGACTCCATGACAAGACAAGCTAGTCAAAGTCGTAGGGAATGTGGGGGAGGACGGTGAGTGAACCCAAGGGAATTTCTCTGAAGGGGTGAAATGACATAACCCTTCAGGAGTAATTAAGCTCCTTTGTCTTTGTAACATGTTGCTAATATTGTAAAGTCTGGGTAACGTCTGACGTGCCAAGCGGACCAGAATAAGATAAGATAAGATCTCTTTATTAGTCACATGTACATTGAAACACACAGTGAAATATGTCTTTTGCGTTCTGGGGGCAGCCCGCCAGTGTCGCCACACTTCTGGTGCCAACATAGATGCCCACAACTTCCTAACCCATACGTCTTTGGAATGTGGGAGGAAACCGGAGCACCCGGAGGAAACCCACGCAGACACGGGGAGAACGTACAAACTCCTTACAGGCAGCGGCAGGAATTGAATCCAGGTCGCTGGCGCTGTACTAGCGTTACGCTAACCGCTACGCTACCGTGCCTGCCCTATATACAAGCAAAGCAGAAAAAATGGAAGACAGGTGTGACAGGCAAAAATGGCCGGTCCTGATACGAACAGAAAGAACGAGTGAGTTATCTAAAGTCACAGAAAGTTACTTTTTTAGTACCTCTCAGTTGGCACTTATTATCCACCGTCACTCTGCCTCACCTCTCTTCACTTTCACCACCCAACCCAGGGCCCACTCAGTTGGCCAGATTTCCTGAGGACCCAACAATGAACTGTGTCAGGGCACCCGGCATTTGCTGAAGGTTCTGCTCAATACTTGGAACAGCCTCAAGCTGAGCCTCCACGTTCAGTTTTCATGCCACTTAATAGGATTAGGAAAAAGAAATCAGCCTTGTCTCATGTTTCTGATTATTTTCCATCACAGTGGACTGGAAATTCTGTACACGGTGTTCGGCTGATAGCACGATCAAATTCCACCTCCTATAGCTGAATAGATCAACACACTCGCTTCTGAGGCCCTTACCTCGGCTTCTTGCACCTTTAGGACTTTGTTTACCAAGCAAGGAGAGGCAGGGACTGAGTTAGATTCATAATTTCATTCCATTGATTGTCACGGCCTGCCTCTATCTGTTGGCTTCAGGCCAACGGCTGCAGAGGGATTTCCTGATTTCAGTTTCCCTTGTTGATAGTGAGGCCAAACCAAACAAAGAGCAACTAGAACAGGATAGTGAGAACTCAAACTCCATCCCGTTGCAGGAAACTAAATCCAAAGCCAAAAAGATTGAATTGTAGATTTGTTCCACGCGCGATGCTACTCTTTCCTGAGTGCATTCGAAAGGATGATAAGGTCATTAAAGTAAACCTCTGCCTGACTCGGATCACAGGTCTTATCTGATCCACTTGTGGCTGAACTCCAAAGATGCTGCTCGGTTAGGCACCAGCTAAATGTTATTGAATGAGGCATAATCTGTAGTGGAGAAGAAGTGACGCATCTCAGAGGAATAGACCATAAAACCATAAGACTATAAGACATGGAGCAGAATTAGGCCATTTGGCCCATTGATTCTGCTCTGCCATTCGATCATGGCTGATTTTTTCAACCCCATTCTCCTGCCTTCTCCCTATGACCATTAACCCCCTTACCAATCAAGGACCTATCAATCTCTGCCTTAAATACACCCAATGGCTTGGCCTCCACAGCCCTCTGTGGCAACAAATTCCACAGATTCATCACTCTCTTGCTGAAGAAATTCCTCTTCATCTAGTTCTAAAGGGACGTCCCTTTGTTCTGAGGCTGCGCCCTCTGGTCCTAGGCTCCCCCACTACCGGAAACATCCTCTCCACTCTATCCAGGCCTTGCAGTATCCGGTAGCTTTCAATGAGGTCCCCCCCTCATCCTTCTGAACTCCATCGAGTACAGGCCCAGAGACATCAAACACTGAACTAGGACCAGTCTGGACCAGTCCAGGACCAAACTCCCACCCCTGTGAAGACCTGGGTTAATTTAGAGCAAGGATGAAAGAAAGAGAGATGGAAAGAAAAAAGGAAAGGTGGAGGAGAAAAAGAAAGAGTGGTAGAAAGGAACAAAGACAAAGGAATCCCACGGAATTTTCCCTGTATATTAGGAGCAAGAAGGTAGGTCCAACTCAAGGACAAAGCAGGAGATTTAAGCTTGGAGCCAGAGGAAGTGGGTGAGGTCTTTAATGAATTCTTTGCATCAGTATTCACCAAGGAGAAGGACATGGATGATGGTGAAATCGGGATGGGGGGAGTGCGGGGGATTATTGGATACTCCAGGGCATGTCGATATTCAATATTACAAAGGAGAAGGTGCTGGGTGTCTTGAAAAAAGGTAGATGAGTCCCCAGGACCTGATGGAATCTATCGCAGGATACTGAGGGAAGCAAGGGAGGAGATTGATGAGGCCTTGACAGAGATCTCTGTAATCCTTATTAGCCATGGGCAATGTGCCAGAAGACTGGAGAATTGTCAGTGTCGTTCCTTTGTTTAACAGGGAGAAACCAGAAATTATAGGTTGGTGAGCCTTACATCAGTGGCAGGGAAATTATTGGACAGGATATACATACATCT
Source organism: Pristis pectinata (assembly GCF_009764475.1). NCBI lineage: Eukaryota > Metazoa > Chordata > Chondrichthyes > Rhinopristiformes > Pristidae > Pristis > Pristis pectinata. Next base: position 34,664,977 of record NC_067421.1, read on the forward strand.
GGAAAAACATGGGCTTATTAGGGATAGTCAGCATGGCTTCATGCAGGAGAGGTCCTGTCTCACAAACTTAATTGAGTTTTTTGAGGAAGTGACGAAGATGATTAATGATAGTCGGGCAGTGGACAAGGTCCCTCATGGTCCAGAAGATTAAGCCACATGGCATCCACAGTGAGTTGGTAAATTGGATCCAAAATTGTCTTGGTCACAGAAGACAGAGGGTAGTGGTAGGGGGGTGTTTTTCTGACTGGAGATCTGTGACCAGTGGTGTTCTGCCAGGACCTGTGCTGGGACCCCTGTTGTTTGTGATATATGTGAATGATTTGGATGAAAATGTAGGTGGTCTGGTTGGTAAGTTTGCAGATAAAACAAAAATCAGCGGAGTTGTGGATAGCAAGAAAGGTTGTCAAAACCTGCAGCAGGATGTAGATCAGTTGGAAATCTGGGCGGAGAAATGACAGATCCGGACAAGTGTGAGGTGGTGCACTTCGGTAAGTCAAATGCAAGAGGAAAGTATACAGTAAATGGCGGTACCCTGAGGAGCACTGATGTACAGAGGGATCTTGGGGTGCAAGTCTATAGCTCCCTGAAAGTTCCAACACACGTGGATAAGGTGGTGAAGAAGGCGTACGGAATGCTTGCCTTCATCAGGGCATAAAAGTTGGCAAGTCATGTTGCAGCTGTATAAAACTTTGGTTGGGCCACACTTGAAGCATTGTGTGCGGTTCTGGTCGCCACACCGTAGGAAGGATGTGGAGGCTTTGGAGAGGGTTCAGAAGAGGTTCACCAGGATGCTGCCTGGATTGGAGAGTATTAGCTATAAGGAGAAGTTTGACAAGCTTGGGCTGTTTTCACTAAAGCGTCGGAGGCTGAGTGGAGACCTGACAGAAGCTTATAAAATTATAAGAGGCATAGATAGGATAAATGGAGTCATTTTCCCAGGGTGGAAATGTCAAATACTAGAGGGCATAGGTTCACGGTAAGAGGGAGACAGTTTAAAGGAGATATGCAAGGCAAGTTTTTTTTATAGAGAGTGGTAGGTGCCTGGAACAAACTGCCAGGGAGGTGGTAGAAGTGGATGTGATAACAACGTTTAAGAGGCGTTTGGTCAAACACATGGACAGATGGGAGCAGAGCAACACTGACAATGTGCAGGGACATGGGATGAGTTTAGATTGTCACCATGGTCAGCAGAGACTTGGTGGGCTGAAGAGCCTGTTCCTCTGTTGTACTGTTGGTTTCCTATCCAGGATGTCACTAGCACTTTAGAATCAATGACAGACTTGTAGTAACTGATGTAGGCCATGCAAGAGCCAGTGTGAGACAGAAAGATCCCACACAATAATCAGAAAGCACCTTTTGGTGATAACTAATTGAGGGATTATTATTGGACAGGCCCACAGGAATAACTTAAGAAACTAGTCCCATTGTGGGTCCTTATGCCAGAGAAGGCAAATGTGGCCGCGGTTTAGACTGTCATGTGAAAGTCAACAGAAATGTAGAACTTCCTCAGAACTGCCTGGATATTTAGGCACCAGTTTCAGAGTGGGGTTTGAACCCACAACCCTCTGCCTCAGAGGAAAGAGAGTTGCCAAATGAATCACAACTCAGACCTTTCTTAACAACGGCAGCAAAGTGGAATTTTCCTCCAACACTGTGAATGTGTGCAGTGAGCATTGGGAACAAGCAACTTAATGTAGGGAAAACAGGGAAATAAAACCGGATTGATTGAAGTATTTGGTGCTTATTATGAGGGGATTGTAATCTGAAAAGACCCAATTGATAAACAAATTTTCAGAATATCAATGATTGTGCATCACTTCAATAAGGACGTACAGAATATCTAATGGAGTTTTTTTTCAAGCCATCTAGAAAGAATGGGACAAATCTTTTGGTGTCGTGTGACCAAATGAAGGCACACAGAAAGAGTCATAGAGTTACACAGTACAGAAAAAAAAGAGAGGCTTCTTTATCCAAAGAACTGTACGGCCTTCCAGGTTAATGGTGAGAATCATTCAAAATGACTTTGATTTTATTCATTCATGGCATATGGGCACCATTGGTAAGGCAAACCTTGTTGGCCTTGTTGGCCTTGTGAACCCACACTTTGTTGGCCTTGTGAAGATGGTGCTGAGCTGTCTTCTGGCTAACAAGGGAAGTATGGGATAGAACTAGATCCAAGGGGGAAAGAATGACATGACAAACTAGCAAACTAAGGACAGGGAGTAGGTTAGAACACAACAAAGGAGGAACAAGGGATCAATTAAGATGGGGAATCTAGAGAATGCGAGTAAACTTGCATGGAACATAAAAAAACAACTGTAAAAGCTTCTGTAGATATGTAAAGAGAAAAGGATTGGTGAAGACAAGTATAGGCCCCTTACTGTCAGAGGCAGGGGAATTTATAATGGGGGAACGAAGAAATGGGAGACCAGCTGAATAGATGCAATGGGGCTGTCTTCATGGAGAAAGGACACACGTAAACCTCCTGTAAATGTTAGGGAACCTGAGGTCTAGTGAGAGGGAGGGACTGGAGGAAATCAGTATCAGTAGGGAAACTGGAGACACGGGAGACTGCACATGCAGGAATCTGGAGCAACGCACAAAGCTCTGGAGGAACTCAGCAGGTCAGGCAGCCTCTGTGGAGGGAAATGGAGAGTCAACATTTTGGGTCGAGACCCTTCATCAGGACTGGGACAAAAACGATTTACTGACAGAAACAATTATGAATACAAGATAGGAGAAGGCAGGACAGAGATCACCAGTATCTGGAAGCAAAAATGGAAGTAAGGGGAAATGAGTGAGGGGAAAGCACCAGGGAGAGGAGGATGGTTTTTATTAATTGCTTAGCAGTCTCGACCTGAAACATCGACTGTCCATTTCCCTCCATAGCTGCTGCCTGACCCACTGAGTTCCTCCAGCATCTTGCATGTTACTCTTAGTAGGGAAATTGATGGGATTGAAAACCAATAAATCTCTAAGGCCTGACGGTCTGCATCCCAAAGTCCTTCAGGAAGTGGCCCTAGATATAGTGGGTGGTCACTTTCCAATTGTCTTCAGACTTTGGATAATTCCTGTGATTGGAGGGTAGCTAATGTAACCCCACAATTTAAAAAAGGACGGAGAGAATTCCAGGGATTCACCATGATAGAGGCACGGCTAGTCTGAAGGGCAAGTCCCTCTTTTGAACCAGGAATTTGTCTGGCTCCATTGCCTCTGCTGTATCCAATACTCTCTGCCATCCCTTGATGCGATGTGGAGGGAATCAACTTGGTTGAAGATTTGCTTTTGTGATGGTGGGAATCTCAGGAAGAAGCTAGGGAAGAAGGGAAGAAAGGTCAACTATCCGGCATTTCTGGCTGAACGTCAAAGTAAAAGTCAAGTTTATTGTCATCTGCACAAATACATGTATGCACAGGTGCAATGAAAAACTTACTTGCAGCAGCATCACAGGTACATAACATTAGAGAAAATTCACAAGATAAACACAAATTATACAAGAAAGAACACAATTAGAATAAAAATACTGTAAGCCAAGTCCATTGTAGTGCAATGTAGTCATTGTGTTGCTATTACTGAGGTAGTGATTAGGGTTGTGCAGGTTGGTTCAAGAACCGAATGGTTGAAGGGAAGTAGCTGTTTCTGAACCTGGTGGTGTGGGACTTCAGGCTTCTGAACCTCCTGCGCGATGGGAGCTGTGAGAAGATATATTGGCATGAGAAGAGTAGATGCAAGAAGACGATTGGCATGGCCATCTATGAATGCCAAAACCAAACTGCCAGGGGAAACTCAGCTAGTCAGGCAGCATCTGTGAAGGCAGGGGGATGGTCAGCATTTCGGGTCTTGATGCAGGGTCTCAACCCGAAATGTCAATCTTCTCTCAGCCTCCACAGATGCTGCCTAACCCGCTGAGTTCCTCCAGCAGTTTGATTTTTGCTGCAGATTACAGCAACTACAGTCTCTCATGTCTCCGCGGTTATGTATACTTTAGCCTTGTCTTTAACACACATGTGCAGGGGCCCATGATTGAGGATGGGGATGTTCTTGGAACTTTATGCTTTACTAAGGCATGTGTCCACAACATTCACAACTAAACATGGCAGGAGTATACAGCCATTGGTTGTAGGATCACATAGCCTTGAATATTTAATGTTGTTTTGCTGTTTAGCATGTCCCTAGCCCTGTGATACGGATTCTTCAAACTACTCCCTGCATACTGAGTGTAATTAGTGCCTCAATGCTGTGAACATTAACCTGGAGATAAAACTTTTGTTAGCTTGCTTAATTTGCCACTAGATTTGGAGGATTTTGGAGGTAGCTTTGGTGGTACCTCCCCAGTACTTTGAGGTGCCTATTCCAGAGAGACTAGGAATCAGCTATGTATAGGAGGGCAGGGGTTACTGTTACTCCATACACCATGAGTTTTGTACAGGATTTGGGGTCTTGATCTTCAAACACAGTTTTTCACAGAAGCTTGGGCTGTGCACTGACGGCAGTGGTCAATCTTATCGTGGATGCCTGTCTTGGCGGACAAAATTGGTGCATATCTTGCAGGGTCTCATTGTGAACCTTTGAAGTTTGGTGCTGTAACAGCAAGAATAGATCGCTGGAGGACCATTGATTTGCAGACGTAAAGGGAAAGCCCATTCTCTCATATGCTTCATTGAATAGTTAGCAACCACGTGGAGCTTGGCCACGAATGTGCACAGAGCCAAGTGATTGTGCACTGCCTCTCGACGGTTGTTACACTGCTGCACCTCAACGCCAACAAGCTTCTTGCTGGAATGGAACTAATCTGCAGAGGGTGGCGAAGATCTGGAACGAGCTGCCAGAGGGGTTGAAGGAGGCGGATACAATTACATTTAAAAGGGGTTTGGACAAGTACTTGGATAGCAAAGGCATGGGAGATAAGAACCTAATGCGGGCAAATAGGATTAGCAGATAGGCATCATTGTGGGCACGGACAAAATGGGTCGTGAGGGCCCCTTTCTGTGCTGCACGATTTTATGGTTCAATGATCTAGAGTCATAGAGCTGTACAGCACCGAAACAGGCCATTCGGCCCACCACATCCTCACTGACCATTGTAATCTATACTGGTCCAATTTAACTGCATTCGGTCTGTAGCTTTCTAAGCTTTATAGCAACATTGGAGGGGGGATAAAATTGGCCTGAATCTGCCAATTGGGTAGCAAAGAGGCTCAGTTTCCGTGGGGAGGTGGGCTGCTGCATTGATGGACAAGTCAGGCAGCCAATCATGGGATGGTGGGTTGGGTAGTTGTAGGGGAAGGTCTTGTGTTATAAATACCGGGTGAATGGAAGAGCGCAAAAATGGCCCAATAAAATGATACCTGGAGGCAGGAAGAGTCAAAAGTACTGAAGCTAATCGATCTGGGTCTACCTTTTCTTAGAGAGCAGGGCATTAGTGACATCACATCTGGAGGACTGTGCATTGTATTGGTTTCCTTATTTAAGGAAAAATGTTAACGTATTGGCAGCAGTTCAGTGAATGGGAGGGTTGTCTTATGAAGAAAGATTGGACAGACCAGACCTGTATCCACTGGGGTTTAGAAAAGCAAGAAGCATACCAGATCCTTTGAGGCCTTGACAGGGCACACGTAGAGAGGATGTTCCCTTTCGTGGGAGAATCTAGAACTAGGGATCACTGTGTACAAGTAAGGGGTGGCCCTTGAGAGGCTGAGAAGAGATGAAAGGTTTTATTTTATCTCAGTGAGTATGCGTTTCTGGAACTCTCTTCCTCAAAGGGCAGTGGAATCAGTGTCTTCTTAAGGCAGAAGTAGAGAGGTTCTTGATATGCAAGAAGTTGAAAGGTTACCAAAAGTAGACATTAACAGAGCTGAGGTTATAATCAAATCAGCCATGATCTTATTAAATGGGAAAGTAGATTTGAGGGCCAAATGGCCTTCTCAACTAATTAACATGTTTGTATGTCATAGTAACTAGTATTTGATTAGCCACTTGTGAAGGTCCTACCCAGAGTGTAGGGAGGGACTTCAAAAAAGCTGCAGCTAAATTGATGGCAAAACAGATAAAATCACAGAAAAGTAATAGTTACTTTCTTCAATCATGGCAATTTATAAAAATCAGCCGACTGATTTCATGGGGAAAACAGCTTAAACTTCATAAACACTTCTTATAGTTCTTAAAGCATTTGAATCGTGCCATTAAATCATCTTTATGGAGTGCTTTACCTTGGTAACTATTGTTTCTTTCAAAACTCCTTGGTTCACTGCAGATTATTGCCCCAAACCGGGATTGAGATTGATTGGTCTGTGGATCTGCTGCAAAAACAGGAGAATCTGGGCACATGGATTTGGTGGACAGACGGCAAGCACCGGGAGTGCTGGGGTCCTGGAAGCAAATAAGGTGGAAACCAGCAACACTTCCCCCAACCGACCCCAACCCTTCACCGCACTCCCTCAGAGCTGATCGTACAAACCACCCCTCTGTGGAGCGGCCTGCTGTTGTAGAACATTATTCACAATGTTACAACTTCGATCATAGTTAAATTTGCCTAACATTCTCCTTTCAATGTGTGTTGAACCTGAAGCACCAATTCATCCTACTCTTCACTCTATAGAGACACAAGAGACAGCAGATGCTGGAATCTGGTTTGGGGTTTTGACCCAAAACATTGAAGGTAATCCTGATGCAGAGTTTCAACCTGAAACGTCGACAATTCCCTTCCTCCCATAGATGCTGCTCGACCCGCTGAGTCCTTCCAGCAGGTTGTTTCTTCATCCCCCATTCTATGTTTAGGTTTATGTTCACTCAGATGCATTTACCCTGCATTTATCGGATTGCCAATCTCTCCCTGTTTACCATGTCTTACCGATATCTGGTGGTAATTTATTTTGATCCCTGAATTGTTTACTACACAGATTTAGGCCCCATTCTCCTTGCAGCCAAATCATTAACATTGCCGGTGATGGTCATTGTATCCTCTGATTGTACCTTCGTGTTTTGTAACTTTAAATAATGTTCACAGAACTCTTAACCAGCAAATCACCAAATAAAAAAAATGTAATCAGCTTCTTCTGAGCACCAGTCCCAACACTTTATTTGGCCACTTGCAAATTGTCCTTGAACACTCCTTCCACCCTATTCTTCAGCCACTTTAATTCAAACTGGCAACAATATTGGTCTCCATTGCTGACTTCCTGTCCAGAGGTCATAACCCCACATTTTGTTTTTCTATATCTGAGCCCTGGTGTTATCGGTGGCATTTGTTCACATTGGAAATCGAATGTCCTCCCCCAACATCCACCCTTCAGCTTGAAATAAATAATGACATTGCCTTCCTTGTGGTGGAGCTCTGATCTGAATCTCCGAAATATCCTCCAACACACTGATACCACATATAGAGACTAGATGAACTCACGGGCACAACTCTTGCAAAAGACCTGAGTAGCAGAGCAGAGGAAACAAATTTATACCAAATCCACAAGGAATGTAAGAAAGGTAAGTTTATGAGATTAATGTGTAGATTAAAGAAAAGCTGTAGATGTTGAAAATCAGGGAACATGGAAACTGCTGAGAACACACTGGTATTAAGGAAAAGGTCTGTTCTGAGCTGCCAAATTTGATTACTACCCTCGAGGCATTAACCACATTTTTCTTTTTACAGCTACTGACTGACCTCCTGTGGTCATTTTCTTTTAGAATGGGTGCGTTGCAGAAGATTGTTAAATGGGAAAGAAATTTGGCATCTTATATGCTTGGTGCAGCTTGTGTAACATCAGTTTTGTAAAGTAACATGAACTTGTTCTCAAAGGCAGAGGATGTACATCCTATAAGGACCTTCAACATTCCCAACCGTTTTGTAGAGGTGGGAGTAACTGGGATGATTTCAAACTATCTGCCTTTATAAATCACAACGCTGGTAATGACATGCTGGTAACTTGCTGCAGGAAGACTTTTGTATGTCCCATCAGACAGATTAGGCAAGAACTGGAAAAGACGTTCTTTTTAAGAAAGAACTAAACATTTAAATAAACAGGTGATTGGAACACAGGAGCATGGATCAGTTTGGTTGAGGTGGTTTATTGTATAAACACCTTTTTAACCAATGTACCATTAAATGTTGCATTTTGACATGATGGAAATCATCACAGAACAATTACAGAACAGTATTGGTTTCTTAATTTAAGGAATGCATTGGAAGCCACTTAGAGAAGGTTTAATAATTGGTAATTGGTTTATTGTTGTCACATGTACCGAGATACAGTGAAAGGCTTTCCTTGCATTGCCATTTAGCAGATCGTTCCATACATCAGTACATTGAGGTAGTACAAGGGAAAAGCAATAACAGAATGCAGAATCTAGTGTTACAGTTACAGAGAAAGTGCAGTGCAGGCAGACAATAAGGTGCAAGGACCATGATGAGGTAGACTGAGAGATCACGAGTTCATCTTTAGCGTACAAGATGTCCATTCAAGAGTTTTACAACAGTGGGATAGAAGCTGTTCTTGAGCCTGGCGGTATGTGTTCTCAAGCTTTTGTATCTTCAGCCTGATGGGAGGGGGGAGAAGACAGAATGTCTGGGGTGGGTGGGGTCTTTGATTATGTTGGCTGCTTTCCCGAGGCAATGGGAAGTGTAGACAGGCGGCAGGAATTGTAGACAGTACTGGTCTGATACCTGGAATTGGAGGGTTATCATCTGAGGAAAGGTTGGACAAGAGAGGCGTGTATCAGTTGGAGCAAAAAACAAACTGCTGGAGGAGCCCAGCAGGTTGAGCAGCATCTTTGGGGGGGTGGGGGAGGAATTGTCGGCACAGTGCAGGGTCTGATGTCCTGATGTAGGGTCTCGACCTGAAACATCGACAATTCCTATATCCCCCCAGATGCAACTCATCCTGCTGGGTTCCTCCAGCAGTTTGTTTTTTGCTACAGATTCCAGCACCTGCAGTCTCTTCGAACATAGGGCATAGAACATTACAGCACAGTACAGGCCCTTCGGCCCACGATGTTGTGCCGACATTTTATCCTGCTCTAACATCTATCTAACCCTTCCCTCCCACATAGCCCTTCATTTCTCTATCATTCATGTGTCTATCTAAGAGTCTCTTAAAAGTCTCTAATGTATCTACCCCCATATCCTCTGCCAGCAGTGCATTCCATGCACCCACCACTCTCTGTGTAAAAAATTTACCTCTGACATCCCCCTTATGACTTCCTCCAATCACCTTAAAATTATGCCCCCTCGTGTTAGCCATTTCTGTCCTGGGAGAAACTCTCTGACTGTCCACTCGATCTATGCCTCTTATCATCTTGTACACCTCTATCAAGTCACCTCTCCTCCTCCTTCGCTCCAAAGAGAAAAGCCCTAGCTCACTCAACCTGTTCTCATAGGACATGCTCTCCAATCCAGGCAACAAATTTGATTTTTAATCGGATAATCCTTTGGATATCTTTATAATTCTTTATAATTCCGTGCAACTATGTATTGCCTTGCATTGCTATTGCTCAGTAGAATGAATGGCACCACTTGCAGAACCAATGAAAAATCTTTCAATTTAGATTGTTTCACTATTGTTATTTCTTCCTCAGTTGAGTTCATCCATAAAGAGATGTTGCCAATGAAATGCAGCACATGATAAAAGCCATTTGACTTTGCCCTACAACTATACTTCTTTCTTAATCGTGATTGGTTTAAACAGCTCAAAGATTCACCACATAGTTTCAAACAACCACTTAACTCTTTAGTTTCACAATTCTTTCAGTTACTTGCACAACACTTTCGTTTACTTTCACAACTTCCAAAACCCGCAACCTGTATTCAGATATTACCCAGCCTTAATGAAGCTGGCCAAGGATCGATCTCGGTAAGTTCTTCTCTGAGTCCCTGACTCAGGGCCTCCTTCAGCTGATCATCTCATGAAGCAACTTCTATTACATTTCTTTGCATATCTTCCAAACATTTATGCAGCTGGAATTCCAATCCTTATCCATATGAGTTCTTCAACTTCCCGCTAGTGCCATTCCACAATTAGTTTAATCATTTAGTTCCTTAATTATCAGAATGTTTGTGCTTTTGAAATTGTTCCTTTCACAAGATGTCAATTCCCAAAACATCCCCATTTGTTTGTCCTGTCCTCGGGTGAGTAGAGGGACTGAAGTTTCATGTTATATTGACAACATGTCGATTATGTGACCATTCCTTTACTGTGTTTCTTTGTTCTATGGTTCCCAGCATCTCCTCCCAGCCAGCAGAGCATCCTCCCAGAGCCTGATGGGATACTTGACGTCGCTCTGGCTGCTACAGAGAGCTCAACCGTTCTTTATTAAGACTAACGTTATGAAATGTGCATCTTGAATTGGACAATGTTTTATCCACACTTTGTTGCATTTATCTGTGAGTGATATCAGACTACAGCAGTAGGAGCTCACAGTGTAATCATGACTGCCCACAGGGAGAATTGTGTGCACCCCAGCACGCCAATAACCGTTGGTTGCTTTGGGTCTTGTCAGAGCCCTCCCTTGTTGGGCACAAAACCTAGCCTGAGACAACAAACCAGACTGCCCCTCCAGACATGCCTCTCTGCTGATACTGTCATCCTTCGGTGCAAGGTTAAAGCTCAAGCTACTCCTTAAATGAACTTTGAAAATGCTGGAGCTCTGATCAGGAAAAAACAAAAGATATTCTTTGGAGATTTGGGTAAGATGCCTTCAAAATTAGATCAACTGGTCTGTGGAGCTTGTTATCACAAAATGGCCACTGTACTTGCTTATAATCACAGCAGTCAGTAATTCACTTTATCATTTTGTTAAGATAATAAATATAATGGATGTGACATTGATGCAACAACACTAAAATGCCAGTAGTATTTTTTTCATCCTCAATGTCCTATTGCACTGATCTAGGGAATAGTTACTCTGGGATATGTGACACCACCAAAAACCATCAGATAAAAGCTCATCACCTGAAACATTAACACCATTTTTCTCTCTGCAAATGCTGCCTCACTTGTTTTTACTTAGGTTCTCATTTCCCGCAGGATTTTGATTTTGTTCCTGATAGCTATATGTCTGGTATTGGTTGGTGTCTCATGAGCACTTGCCTGGTAGAAAACCACAATCATTATCTAAAATGCCACAACACACCTCAGACAATCATTCACCCAAGCTCGGGGAAAACCATTTCCTCCACTTGCAAAAAGAAAGTTCCTTGGGAGATTAACTTCCGCACTAGGAGATAATTCTTGCTGGAACAAGATAAATCTCAGGAAAAATATTAGGTATTTTTAGAAACGTGAAGAAAAGGGAGTTTAGGTAACTAGAACTAAAATAGGTTAGTCAAGATGTACTGGACAAACAATGAAGGGACATGTAAATGGGATATATCCATTTATCAGAAGTTGATTATGCCCTAAAATAGTCCTCCCTCTGGTCGCTAGAGGCTCATCCTCATGGGCAGCAGCTTGGACCATCCTTCTTGATAGTCATTCCGCCATTGACAATCTTCCCCCCCCCCCCCCCCCCCCACCCTCTGTCTCTCTCTGTCTCTGTCTCTCTGTCTGTCTGTCTCTCTCTCCCTCCCTCTCTCTCTCTGTCATTCTCTCTATCTCCCCCTCACTCTCTTTTTCTCTGTCTCTCTCTGTCTCTGTCTCTCTCTTAGATAGACACATGAATGATAGAAAAATAGGGGGCTATGTGAGAGGGAAGGGTTAGATAGATCTTAGAACAGGATAAAATGTCAACACAACATTGTGGGCCGAAGGGCCTGTACTGTGCTGTAGTGTTCTATGTTCTACTATTGATGAGTAAGAAATCCTGTACAGAACTGATGCCCCAGTGCCAACAGAATGGGATCTCTCTCTCCCCACCCTCTCTCTTTCTCTCTCTCTCTCTCTCTCTCCTCTTTCTCTCTCTCTCTCTCTCCTCTTCCTCTCCCAGAGGCTTCAGGCCCTTGACAGGATGTGTTCTCTTCCACTTAGATGGATCTTAGAACAGGATTAAATGTCGGCACAACATTGTGGGCCGAAGGGCCTGTACTGTGCTGTAGTTTTCTATGTTCTATGTTCCCTCTCTTTCTCTGTCCCCCTGTCCCTCTCTGTTTCTCATAGGTTTAAGGTGAGAGGGGAAAAGTTTAAAGGAGATGTGGAAGGGATGTTTTTTACACAGAGAGTGGCAGGTGCCTGGAACTGCTGCCAGGGGAGATGGTATAGTACAGATACAATAGCAATGTATAAGAGGTATTTAGATAGACACAGGAACAGGCAGGGAATAGGGGGATATGGACCACGTGCAGGCAAATGGGAGTAGTTAGATTAGCTTCATGGTCGGTGCAGACATGATGGGCCGAAGGGCCTGTTCCTGTGCTGTGCTGTTCCATGTTCTGTATTCTTTTCTCTTTCTCCCTCTCTCTCTTTCGCTCTCTGGTAAAATTCTTTAGGGACGGACACAAGGTGGTCGGATGGAGAGCTGGATGCATCTTATGCTTGCTGCAACTTGTTAGTGACTTGTGTGGAGAGGGGAGTTGGGTGGAACGTTTACCAACACCTTGAAGTCTATGCAGCACCTTTCAAGTGGGAAAGAACATCCAAGGCACTAGGCAGCCGTGCTGTTCGGCAATACGGAGATCCTAGAAACAAATAGAGGAAATGTTAACGTTTCTCCGGCATTGATTATGCCCTAATTTAATAAAATAATAATTCTGTGGTGTTTCTCTGGGAATTATTGTCAGCATATTTAATAATAACCTGACTGTTTGCCAGAACTTATGATCTCATCAGTTATCTGGGTGAATGTGCTGATGTTTGGGGCCTTGAACTATTTTTAATCTCCTTATTTGAGATTTTACTGAAAGAAAACAAATATATGGATCACTTCCCCAATAACAAGCTCGTGCACATTCTCTCCCCCAACCTTTCCTGAAAACACTGGCACACTCCTGGGCAGTGTTCTATCACACACTACCTTGCTTTTGAGACACTGTGTTCCATGGGTGAACCTAAGGAGTGAGGGCCACAGGCTGTTTGGCCAGAGATCATCTAAGTCAACCCCTGATTCACTTCCAGACACACACATGAACTGCCTAACATCAGAAGTCGAATCTTCTCTCTGCCTAATCTACCAGAGCTACATCTGAGGTTAACACCTTCCACCTCTACCTCAACTGTAATTCAGCACGGTGCACCAGTCTGCCTCTGAGCCCTTGGCTCCACATATTTACATAGAACATAGAACATAGAACACTAGAGCACAGTACAGGCCCTTCAGCCCACAATGTTGTGCCGACATTTTATCCTGTTCTAATATCTATCTAACCCTTCCCTCCCACATAGCCCCCTATTTTTCTGTCATTCATGTGTCTAAGAGTCTCTTAAATGTCCCTAATATATCTGCCCCCACAACCTCTGCTGGCACCCACCACTCTCTGTGTAAAAAACTTACCCCTGACATCCCCCTTATACCTTCCTCCAATCACCTTAAAATTATGCCCCCTCGTGTTAGCCATTGTTGCCCTGGGGAAAAGTCTCTGACTGTTGACTGGATCTATGCCTCTTATCATCTTGTACACTTCTATCAAGTCACCTCTCTTCCTCCTTCTCTCCAAAGAGAAAAGCCCTAGCTCACTCAACCTATCCTCATAAGACATGCTCTCCAATCCAGGCAGCATCCTGCTAAATCTCCTCTGCACCCTCACTAAAGCTTCCACATCCTTTCTATAATGAGGTGACCAGAACTGAACACAATACTCCAAGTGTGGTCTGACCAGAGTCCTATAGAGCTGCAACATCACCTCGCAGCTCTTGAACTCAATACCCCGACTAATGAAGGCCAACACTCCATACGCCTTCTTAACAACCCTATTGACCTGTGTGGCAGCCTTGAGGGATCTATGGACATGGACCCCAAGATACCAACAGGACTACTTCATCTCCTGGTCCCTCGCTTACTGGCAATCTTCTCCCTCTCAGTGTCAGTCTGCCAAAGGCACAAATGTCCTCTTCTACCCTCTACTTGCGCTAGAACAGAGTGTTCTGAAATACTGGAGCTGTTTTAAAAGTCCCATTTAGACTGCAACCTTGCAATATGACTTTCATTAAACAGTGTTATCGAGTCGCCTGGTGTAATGACACTGTGTCAGTTTCAGCGTACATTACTCTGCTAATGCATTGCGATATCATGCAGCTGCGACCTCAGGAGACACTCCTTACAGGGATACATGCACAATACAAGTAGCAGTCCACTGATGGTGTGTTGTTGCTCCATATGGCCTTCCTGAAAGGAAGAGGCAGTGGGCTATTTGACTGCAGAAAGCATCATAGCTGACCCTACCTGACAATACATGCAGGTGGACCTGGACTCACTTTCCTCTTTTACCTTATCAGGAACTGATAGCAATTTCACACCTTTACTTAACAAGGGTTGAATTCCAAAGCTTCCTGGTCTGACTGGCTCAACTATTTCACTGACATTCAAGTTAAAGTACAGGAACAGGTCTTTTATCCCAGCTGATCTATTCTACCCAAATTTATTTCTGGCACAACCCCTCATCTAACCTAATTACTAAGCCCTTCTGCTCCCTCCATTTACCTCTTATCTGTTTATCCAGCTTCTCTATGTTACCTGCCTCAATGACCAAGTAATAGTGAGCTCCACATTCCAACCATTCTAACCAAAAATGATTTTTCCAAAATTTCCCCACTCAGTGCCTTAACTAGAGAAGCTGCAGAGAGCAGTGGACTCAGCCCAATACATCACAGGCACATCCCTCCCCACCATCGAAAGTTTCTACAGGAGACACCGCCTCAAAAAGGCGGCATCTATCATCAAAGACCCCCACCATCTGGGCCATGCCATCTTCTCACAGCTACCGTCGGGCAGGAGGTATAAAGCCTGAAGTCCCACACCACCAGGTTCAAGAATAACTACTTCCCTTCAACCATTCAGTTCTTGAACCAACCTGCACAACCCTAATCACGACTTCATATGACCACTTTGACCACTTTGCACTACAGTGGACTTTTTTTTGTTCTAGTTGTGTTCTTTCTTGTATAATTTTTCTATAATTTATGTTTAATTAGCTTTTCTTTTGAAAGTTGTGTATCTGATGCTCTGTGCCTGTGATGCTGCTACAAGTCAGTTTTTCCTTGCAGCTGTGCAAACATATACTTGTGCAGGTGACAATAAACTCGACTTGACTTGATATAAACTAGTTTTATCACCATCTGGCGATTCATGGCACACAGCAGCATACCTGCTGACGATGTTGTGGATCAGAATTCAGCTGAAGAATGTACCAGACTAGCAATGACGTATATGTGATGTATGCACTTCTCTGTCTCTGTGCAGCCAGTCATTTTCCTCTCGCTTTCTCTTCCAGAAGAAGGAAACAGGAAGCAGATTCCAAGTCAACATGGAAGGAGCTTTGACAGCCCGAGACAGAGTGGGAGTGCAGGATTTTGTGCTACTCGATTCTTACACCAGCGAAATTGCCTTTCTGGACAATCTTCGTAAACGCTTCCGGGAGAACCTCATCTATGTAACTGCTGCTCTTTACCAAATTGTCCTACAAAAAAAAGTAGCCCAGTAGAGGTTATCACTGCAATTTAAGTGGATCTACTTCTTACTTAATATGGTCTCTGAAGCTCACCCTAGCTAGTAGCAGAAAGGCACTCCCAACATAGAAGGGGCACAGCCATTGTAAACAGGCATGTTGTCTCCACCACAAGGTCCCAGCAGAGGTCACCCATGCCATCACTTTAAGACAATGAAACCTCCCAAAGGACTTTGCAGGGAGTGCAGACAGACAAAAATGACACTGCATCTTTGGATCAATGACATTTGGAACTGGGCAGGTTTCTGGCTGACTTTTTAAAAAGAGAAATGAGAGGGAACAATGACAGGGGACAGCATGTGTGGAGGGTGGGGTCAAGCATGCCACACTCCCAGCTATGACAGTGAGGATGAAGGAAGTTGGAGATGCCCTTGAGGCCTTGTCTATTCCCGAAACAGGAAAAGCATTGACAGATAAAAGGGACTTTAATAATTCCTATCTGGTGTGGGGACTGTAAATAATGCAGGATGCTGTTTTTAATTTCCTTTTGGTCATATGTTTGCTGGAAATAATGCTTTTCTGCTTTAGTTTATCATGATTCAGAAGGTTTATTTGGAATATCATGCCACTTCTTAAAGGGACCCTGTCTACCAGTGACTGCAGGGGCTGGGAGCGGAAATGCTTGTTGTCCCTCCTCCTCTCCTGTAGGGGGGACTACCTCACATTCCCAGCTGCAGGCCGAGTGAGCCTGCAGGCCATCTGCAATTGTGAAACCTCTCTTGTCCTTCCTAAACACCACATATGCTCACTTAAAAACAATAATTAAATGTGGGATTAAATTTGACAGTTTTTTTTAACTTGATCCATCTGATAAACTAATTCTAACAGCCCTATCATTGCTCCAGTTGGATTTGGTCATAGTCCACTTTAACTTGGCATTGGACAGAGATTAAATTTGCAGCCATCTGGTCTGATGTCTCAGCACCAGGGGTCTTTGAACGATCCCAGGGATGAAAGGCTTAACATATGTGGAGCATTTGATGGCTCTGGACCTGTACTTGATGGAGTTCATAAGGATGAGGGGGGATATTATTGAAACCTACTGGATAGAGTGGAGGTGGAGAGGATGTTTCCATTAGCGGGAGAGTCCAGGATCCAAAGGCACAGAATAAAAGGACATCCCTTTAGAACTGAGATGAGGAGGAATTTCTTCAGCCAGAGGGTGGTGAATCTGTGGAAATTGTTGCTACAGAGGGCTGTGGAGGCCAAGTCATTGGGTGTACTTAAGGCAGAGATTGGTGGGTTCTGGATTGGTAAGGGGGTCAAGGGTTATGGGGAGAAGGCAGGAGAATGGGGTTGAGAAAAGAAGAAAAAAAATCAGCCATGATTGACTGGCGGAGCAGACTCAATGGGCCAAATGGCCTGATTCTGCTCCTGTATCTTATGGTCTATGGTCTTTAGGGAAGCAGAGATGAACCTTCGGAGCACTTGCGCCTTTGACCACTGCTGAATCCCCACCAGAGTGCCCAAGGTCAAGAGCAGATGCGCCATGGGGGTCACACCTCAGGCAGATGGGTCCCCTGGAGGAGTCTCAGACACACGTGTTTGGGTTCTGGCCTGATCGAGATCTGGCCCACTCTGGCCTAATTGATCCTAATGGGATCGAGGCAAGCATCCTGGAACTTTGAATGGGTCCGGTTGCTCGGGGGATCAGGACAACACCTAGGTTGGGGTTCCTGAACAAAACCCAAGGGGAGGATAAGGCTGACATTTCCACCATATCATTGAGTTGCCCTCCACTGACCCTACACAGTCAGAGGGCAGCACAACCCAGAGTCAACATCGGACTCACGGCTCAAGAAAACTCAGCACTGTAGAGTCTACCTCGAGCTAGGTCTCTGGTATATTGTCCGGTACTGATTATAGGATAGTTCATTGATACTCAACTATATTGTTAACCAGTATTTATAAAGCAGCTTAAACACGGTGAAATATCTCCAAGAGTGTTGTCATTTAATCTGATTTAAAACTTTGAAAAAGACTGAAATATTAACACATCAATAAATATTTGTTCAAAGCGTTTCACATTGACCTTCCTTTACATGGAACCTCTTTTATTCTTCAGACATATATCGGCACTCTGCTGGTGTCTGTGAATCCATACAAGGAGCTGGATATATACACCCCCAAAAAGAAGGAGCTCTACCAAGGAGTGAATTTCTTTGAACTCCCACCTCATATGTGAGTTGTAGGATTGTACATGATTTTCTTTCTCCTTCTTTTCATCCTTCCCGCCACAACTTCCATTGGAGGGTGAGACTTTTAACCACCACCCTCTTTTTCCCTTCACATTTCATAACCATTTGCAGTGTTATTCAGAGTGTTAGAGCAGAACTCTTTTCATTGGAATATTGGGGGCTGATGGTGGAGGGATACAGAGTCAAAGTAATTGACAGAACATGAAGAGGTTTTTAAACTCAGCAAGTTATTACCCAGAACATGCTGCCTGAATAGTGTAAGAAACAGATTTAATTGCAATTTTCAACTTGGATAAACACTTACAAAGGAATAAACTCACAGGGCTAAAGGGAAGGAGTAGTGGATCGATGAGTCACATTTTGAAGAGTCCCCGCAAAATCCTCCTCTAATCTCTGATTCAATGAATCTCCAGTTTTCATCGACTGAGATTCATCCATTGCTCCCAAACCAATCCCATTACCTCATCTTATGAGGACAGGTTGAGTGAGCTAGGGCTCTTCTCTTTGGAAAGTAGGAAGATGAGAGGTGACTTGATAGAGGTGTACAAGATGATAAGAGGCATAGATCGAGTAGACAGTCAGAGACTTTTTCCCAGGGCGAAAATGGCTAACATGAGGGGACATCATTTTAAGGTGATTGGAGGAAGGTATAAGGGGGATGTCAGAGGTAAGCTTTTTGCACCGAGAGGGGTGGGTGCGTGGAACGCACTGCCGGCAGAGGTTGTGGGGGCAGATACATTAGGGACATTTAAGAGACTCTGAGATAGCCCCACGAATGAAAGAGAAATGGAGGAGTATGAGGGAGGGAAGGGTTAAATAGATCTTGAGCAGGATAAAATGTCAGCACAACATTGTGGGCCGAAGGGCCTGTACTGTGCTGTAGTGTTCTATGTTTTATGTTCTATTACCTCCGCCTTCATCTGATTGGTCATGTAATCCACCTGACTTTGTGCCTCCTTTTCCCTGGCTCTGAGTTTGCTTAAAACCTGCTCACCTCAAATATCATGAATGGTCATTGACTGTGGACATTGCTTGGGCTTCCCTCTCCATAGGATTTATGGGTCTGCTAAGTGTTTTGTGGCATTTTCTGATTTTCCCTATTCACAGTATTATCCTCTGGCCTCCCTTCCTGTCTCATCCTGAGATCAGCAACCTCTCCAAACGAGCCAAGAATTTTTCAACTCCCCTTTGCTTTCCCTGTGGAGATGTGACTGGCCATGGTTTGTTGCATCACTGTGGAACTTGGGATGGGTGGTGATGGGTGGGGAATGTGCTTGAGGAACGCCACTGATGACACTGTTAGTATCTCAAAGGTGGGCTCAACCAATGGACCACTAGGACACCGAGCACTGTGGCTGAGTCTTTGTCTAACTTCCACACATACCACAGGGCTGTCGCCAAAAACTCTGTGGGGATTACTTCTTTTCTGGAAATACAGAACTTATCCATAACCCAGGTTGAAACTACAACCAAGATTGGGGCCTGGTATTCCTGCTGCTCTGTGGAATGGTGTATCAGAGCATCAATGTGCTCCATGGCTGCCCTGCTCCATACTGAAACACAGAGGAATGGGAGACCATTCAGCCCCAAGCTTAATATTCAACTAGGTCTTGGCTTGACTCCATGCACCCACCATGGTCCCATAATCTCTTAATACCTGTGCTTTTCAAAATAGAACCACAGCATCAAAACCTCTGGTCCAAATCCACCAGTTTAAGTCACTCAACCAGGTTACTTTCCCAATTGAAGAAACCTCTAAACATATTCCTTCACTTTGCCCAGAAAAAATGGACTGTTTGTCTACAGTGAAGGTTCTGGAAGCAACTTCACCAGGGTTGACCCTGAGCCCCACAGAGCCAGAAGGGTAGATGGGGGGTGGGGTGAGTGATGGATTCTGTTTACTAAGGTAAACGTTATCAGATTCACCAGGTTTGCTGCTTCTAGTATGATTGCTAGGATTGTTGAATGTCTGAGGTTTCACTGGAGGCAGTAATTAAAGATCGCCTTTGCTTGGTTGTTGATATTGCTGGCATGTACCTTGCCACACATAAAGTCCTGTTAGATGTGCTGATGTACTGCCCAGTCTGGGTTAATTGCCTGATCCCTTGATCACCGGGACTGTGGAAGACTCTGAAAATCGTTTCACTCTCCCCTTGACATCTGGGACATATGAAGTGTTCCTGATCGCCATCTGTGCTGGCATGTTGGGTTCAGTTGGGATTTCCTCTCCATCATCATGTTTAATGGTCACATGAGCAATAGGTTACAAGTGGCCTTTGCAGTATCCATCGGCTAATACCTCAGCATGAACTGGTTCTTTCAGCATAGTGCAGGAGGCACAAATCTAAAGAAAAATAATTGGATTGTGGTCACCCGCATTACAAGAATTTGGCCTTCACTAATTGCCCTTAAGGAAACAGTGATGGGTCTTCATGCACAGCTACAGTCTGTGCAGTGGGAGAGTCCCCTCATCGTCCATGGGCGTTTAGGGACTTGCATACTTTCAAGCCAATGATGATGAAGGAGTGGTGTTATTTATCCCCGTCGGGATGGCGTGTGAGTTTGGGAAGAGCTTGGCGGTGATGGTGTTCCCATGCATTTTCTAGATGGTGGAGGTCATAGGTTTGGGTGATACAATGACTCGTTTTCACCTTTTGTTATCTGTTCCCCTTCAGCTATGCAATCGCAGACAATGCCTATCGGGTGATGTGCACGGAGTACAACAACCATTTCATCCTGATCTCTGGAGAGAGCGGAGCAGGGAAGACTGAGGCCTCGAAGAAAATCCTAGAGTTCTATGCCAAGACCTGCCAGACCACAGAACAGCTGCAGGTGGTGCGAGACCGTCTCCTACTGTCTAACCCCGTACTGGAGGTGAGTGCAGAATGGAATGATAATGTAATAATACTTGGTGCCTCTGTCCATAGTGTTGGTCTTGTTGAGAAACTCACAGGAAGTGCATTATATAGGGACAATGCTAGAAAACTCTGATCTTACTGATGAAATGTTAACCTTTCCCTTTCTGTAATCTTACTTCAGAAATTTTTGATGCTATTTCAGAAAAGAGCAAGTAAACTCCTCCCAGTCTCTTGGGCAATATTTACCCTTCATCCCTGAAACAAAGTATTTGGTCATGAAAAACACGATGATTTTGGAGGAACTAAGTGGGCCAGGCAGCATCTGTGGAGAAAAGCAGGCGGTCAACCTTTTGGGTCAGGACCCTCCTTCAGGACTCTCTTCGACGGGAGCTTTGTGAGTCCCTCTCTCACTGCTCCACCTCTGTGACCTCTCTTCGTCAAGTATTTGGTCATGTATTGGGAATAGCTACGTTGGCACAACATTGTGGGCTGAAGGGCCTGTTCTGTGCTGTACTGTTCTGTGTTCTCTGTTTCTCATCACTTGCTGGGCACAAAATGGCCACCACATTTCCTATATCATAGCTGGACCTACATATCCAATCCTATTTAATTAGGGTTAAAATACTTCGGAAGATTCTGAGCCATGAACTACAACAAGTATTTTTAAACAGAATATTTCTTCACACTTTTTGCTCTGGAGCCTTTATGTCAGAACTTTAAACAAATAGTACTTCCTTTGAATTCCATGACAACAATGAACCCCAGTGATTCTTTTAATGCTTTTAAATCACTTGCTGAAACAAAATGCCGATTTTAATCATTTCAATTATTTGCCCAGATCTCTTTGTTCTTCCTCTTCATTCAAATTATTTTATCCTCAAAAGGTGTAGGCTGTGTTTCTGTTTTGCCAGCAAAAGTAAGTCACATTAAATTTATCCATGTTGAAGACTATTCAGCATTTAACCGCACCGCTTTCAAGTTTACTTTATATTCCAATGCATTCTACCTCAGTGTTGGGTACTTCCTCCAGCTCCCCCTCCCCCCCCCCAAGTTTGGTATCAGCTGTAAAATTAACCTTTCATTTGCTGAATCCATTACGTATTTAGCCCTGCCTACTGGGTGCAGCACTATGTAGTGCAGTTAGTAGGGTGCCAGCCCTTTCACTTCTGATTAAACATCTTCACTATTGCTAAGGAGTTGGTTACGTGCAAACTAATAGTTTCGAAATACATCTCCAGCCCAGCAAGTCAGACTATATGAATATAAAGAGAAAAACTGAGCCAAAATAAGGACAGGCAGAAATGACCAGTTCTGATACAGAGAGAGATAAAGAGTAAGGTACCTAAAATTGCAGGTCGAACCTGCTGGCCGTGTCCCAGAGCTCTGCCATTAGCAACACACAATACAAGGAAACACAGTCTGATTCTAACTGCTACATTAATCCATTTGGTTTTAGCATATCTCAGATATTCTCTTTGTTCTACTCATCTCTGCCCCACTTTCTCTGATACTGAAAACTAACTTGTTTTCTCTTTCAGCAACAAACAAGATGCTGGAGGAACTCAGCGGGTCAGGCAGCATCCGTGGAGGGGAATGGTTAGCTGACTTTTCGGGTCGAGACCCTTCATCTGGACTGGAGGGTCATCAGTCCGGCTGAAGGGTCTCGACCCGAAACATCGACTGTCCACTTCCCTCCACAGATGCTGCCAGGCCCGCTGAGTTCCTCCAACGTCTTGTTTGTTGCTCCAGATTCCAGCATCTGCAGTCTCTTCTGTCTCCTTGTTTTCCTTCCCAGTTGTGATGAGGGGTCTCAACCCTGAAATATTAACAGCCTCTCTTTCCACAGATACTGCCTCTTCTGAGTGTTTCCAGCTCTTACTGTTTCTTCCCCAGATTTCCAATATTGAAGGAACATTGGATCAGCCATGATCCTGTTGAAGGGCAGAACAAGCTCATGGGACAGGATGGCCTACTGATTTTATGGTCTTATGGCCTTATGAGCACTAGAAGTGTCTTATCTACACAGCTACAGACCAACAGTGCAAGGGCTGGGAAGTGGGATTAGTCTAGCTGTTTTATTTTGGCTGGCAGAGACAAACTGGGTGAAAGGCCCCATTCTGTGCTGTAGATTTCCATAATTCTTTATGTCTGTTACTTGTGATCAGACCAGCCCAGAATTAAACCTCTTTTGTACGGGAAGGTAAAGAACAAAAGCAGGAATTAGGCACTTGACCCTCGTGTCTGTTCCACCATTCAATGTGATCATTTACCTCGAGGGCTCGTTCTTAACTGCAGAGAGTTGTGGACACAGCTCAGCACATCACAGGAACCAGTCTCCCCTCCGTGGACTCTGTCTACACTTCTCATTGCCTCGGTAAAGCAGCCAACATAATCAAAGACCCCACCCACCCCGGACATTCTCTCTTTCCCCCCCTCCCATCGGGCAGAAGGTACAAAAACCTGAAAGCATGTACCACCAGGCTCAAGGACAGCTTCTATCCCGCTGTTATAAGACTATTGAACAGTTCCCTAGTACGATAAGATGGACTCTTGACCTCACAGTCTACCTCGTTTGGCCTTGAACCTTATTGTCTGCCTGCACTGCACTTTCTCTGTAACTGTAACACCATATTCTGCATTCTGTTATTGCTTTTCCCTTGTACTACCTTGACGTACTGATTTGATGAAATAATCTGTATGGATGGCTTGCAAAACAAAGTTTTTCACTGTACCTCGGTACCTGTGACAATAATAGACCAATTTACCAAATTTAATTTTGTACTGACCCCATATCCTTTCATTCTCTTAATAAATAAAAACCTTTGCTGTTTCGTTATATGATTAGAGATTTTCCCAGTCATTATAGTGTGAGGGTATCCATTTTATCCAAGGGCAATTTAGAAAAACCCTGTTTTTTATACACATGAAGGTGAAGAATATCCTGGAAGTTAGGTTATTTCCTTTTTTGACCTCCAGTATGAAGCATTTTCAGTTCAGATGGAGGTTGACACAACAGAGAGAAGCATTCTCTACCATGCTCTGATGACCATGCCTGCAGAACCAATCTCAAAACAGCACTTGCAGTGCATCTGTACAACATTTCCCTCACAAACTCTCCTCGTATCTGAGTGAGAATGGCAATTTATGATCAAACTTAGATTGACGGCACTGTGTTCACAAGTAAATTGGAGACTATTATGTTCTCCATGTCACCTGTGACTGTCCATTATCAGTCTCGTTCTAAATTTCCACAGTGGACATCAGTCAGTCTGCAGTTCAGTATTGAATGAGACATGTTACTGATGTTTTCTTAACACTTCAGAAAATAAACGTCTATTTCCTCAAAGACGACAGGTTGTAAATTGAGAGGGAATCTTTTTACCACTTGAGAGCTGTCCTTACAATTTAAGGCAGCTTTCTCAGCAGCCTCATGACCCTGTAACCCGGAGAGCAACTTCTCTCTGAAGTGACAAGGTCCTTCAACAAATCATCAGGAATTGGACCTGTCCTGCTCCTAACTCCAGCAACCTTTTGTATTGAGTTCACCTGAGCCCCTACTGCTACCAATTACTAAAAGATAAACTCTGGAGGAACATTGTCTTCAAGAAGGGGAACAAGCTGCATCCCCGGTCCTAATCCCAATAAATGTGTTTATTCAATAACATTTTCCAATAACTTGTATTCATTCTCTGTGTCTTATTTCAGGCTTTTGGGAATGCCAAGACCCTCAAGAATGATAATTCCAGCCGGTTTGGGAAGTACATGGACATCCAATTCAGCTATACGGTACAAGCCTGATATTTTTCAAATTCCTATCTCATGCAGAGAGGGCCAATGACCACTGATGGCAAGAATTAAGGAGAAGATGGGGATGAAAAATCAAGGAACAACAATGAGTTATTGTTAACTTTATACTTGGCCTCCCAGAAGGACAGCCATGGTTTGGAGATGATGGGAAAGCATGAGATGGAGTATGGGAAATTTGATGAGCCTTGTTTCCAAAGTGAGAAGGTGCATGGTCTAAAGTTAGACGTGACATACATTTTTTGTCAGAGTCATGAACATCTAGCACTCCCAGGGAGCTCCTATTGTCCTATCAAGAAATCCCTAGATTTAGCACACCTAACTCACCTCCATAATGTTTCTCTGGTTATGAATGTCGGAGATTAGATGTAGAGTGAATTTCCACTGTGTCAACATTCAGCACCACCAGAGTATGTGTGGGTTCAGAGAGAAGCTCCATCCACACTGCCCCATTAGTACACTGTCCAGGTCAGCTACATTACCACACAGCCCCTCGATGTGAACCAAAAATGGGGTTTGTCAAAAGTGATCAATTTAACTGGGTGATCAACCTAGAAAAAAATGAAATAATTGCATTTGTATTGCCTGCAGAAACCTCTGTGGAGATACTTTTACCAATAGGAGTACGGAGGTGGTGCAGTGGTTAAGTTACCAGACTAGTAATCAAGAGGCCTGGACTAGTAATCCAGAGACCGAATTCAAATCGCACTACAGCAGTGGTGTGTTAAAATTAAGTTATCAGGAACTGGTGGTGGTGGGGTAGAGGAGAAGGGGTGGAGGCAGGGAGAAAGATTAGCTAGTCTTAGTAATGAAGACCACAATATTCTTAGAAACCCACCTGGTTCACTAATGTCCTTCAGGGAAGGAAACCTGGGCTACTCTGATAGCACCTCCCCTTCTAGGACGGCTACCACTAGGAAGGACAAGGGCAGTAGCCGCAGGGGAACGCCACCACCTACAGATTCCCGTTGGAGTTGCACACCAGCATGACCAACAATATATCACCGGCACTTCCTCGTCCCTGGGTCTAAACCCTCGATCCCACAACACCATAGGAGCATTTCCGCCTGGAGGACGGCCGTAGGTGAAGTTGACGGCTCACTGCCACCTCAAGGGCAATTGGGGATGAGCAATAAATGCTGGCCTTGCCGGTTCTGCCAAGATCCCAAAAATGATTAAAAAGCAGAAAAATTCCAGTGTAAATTCAGGTCTTATAAGTTTTACAATAGATTTACAAGCACTCACTGTTGGAATGCTCATTCCACAGCCAACCCTATGGCTTACTATGATCTGTCAAATTGTCTTTATGTTCCCCAGAAATATTTTTGGCTTGTGGTTCAATGTGACCTGGAGAACTGATTTATTAATATTAAAATCCTTGGCTTATTGCCGTTAACTTCGGCCAAGGCTGTTCTAACGTTTAGACCCTATTCACATTATATTATTCCATTGTCCTGTAGACTAGTCAAGGAGTATTTTGTTGCAGTTCACAATGAAATATTTAGAGTGAAATGAATTGTGTCAAATTCCAAGACTATTTACAGTGAAGTAATTCAAGACTGAATGGAGGCATTGTTTGATGTTGGAAAGCACTACTGGTATGCTGTGAAACAGTCAGAGCTCAGATACCAATCAGGACCATGTTTGAAAGACAGTTAATTTGGAGAAATGAAATGTTGGACATTGGGACCATAATAAATTAATCAGCTTCCTGAATGGTAAGGTGATCAAGCTTGTGAGACATGATAAGCTTGGAAGATGCTTGTTTTCTTGGGATGGCGCAGTGGCACAGCTAGCAGAACTGCTGCCTCACAGCTCCAACGACCCGGGTTCAGTCCTAACCTCAGGAGCTGTCTGTGTGGAGTTTGCACATTCTCCCTGTGACTGGGTGAATTTCCCTCAGATGCTCAAGAATTTCCCAAGGACGTGCGGGTTGGTAGGTTAACAGGTAAATTGCCCCTTGTGTGTAGGTGAGTGGTAGAATCTGGGGGGAGTTGTTAGAAATGTGGGGGGAATTTAAAAAATGGGATTAGGTGGGTGAGTGTTTGATGGTCAGTCTTTACTCAACAACCTACCACGGGAAAGTACACTGAGGCACTTCACGGAGGCCTAATTTGGTGGACAGGAAAATGTCCTACAAAAGATGAAAGGAAGACTTGCTTTTATATAGCACCTTTCATGATAATGGGGCTTCACAAATAAATGTTTTTATAGTTATTGTTGTAATGTAGGAAAGCATGGAAGCCCAATGTGCAAACATTAAGCTAACCAAAACAGTAACATGGTAATTACCAGATAATCAATCTGTCCCTCTGCCACTGATTGAGGGGCCATCACACCAGGGGAAACCCTTCCTTGTAATGATGCAGAGAAATCTTTCCCTTCCTGAGAGGGGACCTGAGATCTTGAACTCTCTCTGCATTTGTCCAATAATGTCAGTCCCAACAGAGAATCAGAATCAGGTTTATTATCACTGATTAATATGTCGTGAAATTTGTTTTTTGTGGCAGCAGTACAGTGCAAGACATAAAATTACTATAAATTACAAAATAAATAAATAGTGCAAAAGAAAGGAATAACAGATTAGAGTTCATGGGTTCATGGACCATTCAGAAATCTGATGGTGGAGGGGAAGAAGCTGTTCCTAAATCATTGAGTTTGGGTCCTCAGGTTCCTGTACCTCCTCGCCAATGGTAGTAACGGTAGTTCCGGATGGTGAGAGTCCTTTAATGATGGATGCCGCCTCTTGAAGATATCATTAATGGCGGGGAGGGTTGTGCCCGTGATTGAGCTGGCTGAGTCTACAACACTCTGCAGCCTCTTGTGATCCTCTGCACTGGAGCCTCCACACCAGGCTGTGATGTAACTAGTCAAAATGCTCTCCACCATACATCTATAGAAATTTGCAAGAGCCTTTGAGTGACATACCCAATCTCCTCAAACTCCTAATTGGAGCCTAAGTGCTAGGTGGAGCCTTAGCATTCCCATTGCAGCAGAATGAGCTTCCCATGTTCTGGAACATGGAGACAGAACATAGACACAGAGTCACACAGCACAGAAACAGGCCTCTTGGCCCACTGAATCCACGCTGACCATTAAGTACCCACTTGCACTAATCTTACACCAATCCCATTTTATTTCGCCCCACATTCCCAACAACTCCCTCCAGATTCTACCACTTACTGACACCAAGACCTCGCTTGGCTGACTGTAAGAGGGGCCCTCCCCCATCAGATCCTCCTGCATGGTCAGAGTCTCACTGCCCTCAAGATGGCTGCATTGGTGAGGAGATAATCACCCAACTGTGGGGTGGTGTTCAATCACCTAATTGTGGGGGCAGATACATTAGGGACATTTAAGAGACTCTTAGACAGACACATGAATGATAGAGAAATGGGGGCTATGTAGGAGGGAAGGGTTAGATAGATCTTAGAGCAGGATAAAATGTTGGCACAACATTGTGGGCTGAAGGGCCTGTTCTGTGCTGTAGTGTTCTATGTTCTATGTTCTACACACTAGGGGCAATTTACAGTGGCAATTAACCTATCAACGCTCACGTCCTTGGGATGTAGGAGGAAACTGGAGTTTCTGGAGGAAACCCAATGTTCAAGCTCTACACAGACAGCACCGGAGGTCAGGATTGAACCCAGGTCACTGGAGGTATGAGGCAGCGGTTCTACTCGCTGTGTTACTCTACCACCATAAATAGCCCACGTACTTGCCTGCACTACCAGCCAGGACTATGCCTTCGCCTTGAAAACAAGGGCAAAGAAAAATTACTGTAGAAAGTAGGAAAGGAAATAAAATGGAAGCAAAATAAAGAACGTTGCTCACTTCCAATTCGACTCACCATAAATAATGTTCAGTTTGTATTAAGCCATTCAATGGAAGAATACTTACAGAAACGGAGAGATATAATGTGTTGCTTCAAGAAGGGAGTCACAGCATTTGAACCACTTCTTGAGGAGTTGGTATTGGTTGTTAATACTTCTGTACTGCATTTTATTATGGTTCAATAGAGCTCCAGTCATTGTATAAATGTGCCACTAACTAACGCTGCACGGAAGCCAACTAATTCCAGCTCAAGGCCCAAGCCAATTGTTCTCTGATCTTAAAGGTGGCTAAGTCCACAATGCGGTAGGCTAGCCTCCTGATTTGAGGTACAGCAACACCCCATGATGTTCTTCATGAATTACCAAACCTAACCATTCCCTAAAGATGCAAAGCCCAAACAAATGAAACAACTAATGCAATGGAGACCCAAAGCACCATGTTTTAAAATGTTCTTTTCATTGACCTTATAGAGCTGTATAAAATCATGAGGGGCATAGATAAGGTGAATGCACTCAGTCTCTTTCCCAGGGAATCAAAAACCAGAGGGCACAGGTTTAAGGTGAGAGGGGAAAAATTTAAAAAGACCTGAGGGGAAAGATCTTGACACAGAGGGTGATGCGTAGATGGAACGAGCTGCCAGAGAAAGTTGTTGAGGCAGGTACAATAACCACATTTAAAAGTCACTTGGACAGGTACGTGGATAGAAAAGTTTTAGGGGGATTTGGGCTAAACATGGGTAAGTGGGACTACTTAGATGGGCATCTTGGTCAGCATGGATGAGTTGAGCCAAAGGGCCTGTTTCTGTACTGTATTAATCTATAACCCCATCCATTCCTTCCCAATGGCTATGTTCTCCCAATTCTGGCCCCTTGTGCCTCTGGATTTTACTGATTCCACAACCAGTGGCCACACCTTCAGGTCCTGAGGGACTAAGCTCTGGAGTCCTCTCCCTGAACTTCTCGGCTTTCAACATCCCTCAAGGCAGAGTTTCTTCGAACAATCTGCTCTAAGATCTCATTAAAAGGGTTGGTGTCAAATTCTGTTTGAGAACACTTCTGTGAAGTAACATTTGATATTTCAAAGGCACTATATAAATGCAATTGTTTTTGGGTCTGTGATGTTTAACATTAAACTCTTAATTTCATACACATAAGATAAGATAAGATCTCTTTATTAGTCACATGTATGTCGAAACACACAATGAAATGCATCTTTTGCGTAGAGTGTTCTGGGGGCAGCCCGCAAGTGTCGCCGCACTTCTGGCGTCAACATAGCATGCCCACAACTCTCTAACCCGTACATCTTTGAAATGTGGGAGGAAACCGGAGCACCTAGAGGAAACCCACGCAGACACGGGAAGAACGTATAAACTCCTTACAGACAGCGGCCGGAATTGATCCCGGGTCGCTGGCGCTGTAATAGCATTACGCTAACCGCTACACTACCGTGCCTGGGGCTCCATCCCCTTTTTATCTGCGTATTCACAACACAACCTCTAAACAATACTCTCTTCCAGGGAGCTCCGGTTGGAGGTCACATCCTGAGTTATCTCCTGGAGAAGTCAAGAGTGGCTCACCAGAATCATGGAGAGCGCAACTTTCACATCTTCTACCAGCTGCTGGAAGGAGGGGAGGACGAGCTGCTTCGCTGGTTGGGTCTGGATCGTAACCCACTGCTGTACCACTACCTTATCCAGGTAAGAAACACAGCATTAGCTGCTGCACTACCTTGACCAGACAAGTGGGACTCGGTTAGATGGGCATCTTGGCCGGCATGGTCGTGTTGGACCGAAGGGCCTGTTTCTATGCTGGAGCTTCCCGGCATCAAGTCGGCTTGTTTGTGCTCGTCCTAGATGGAGTTAACGTCACACCCAACCTGCTCCAAGAAGACCCTCTACCCCTTCCTGCCAACACCTTCCACATTCATGGAATTACCCAGCAATGCATGAGGCCATTCAACCCCTTATGTTTGTGCCAGCTCTTTCAAAGACCTCTTGAGTTCATCCCCGCTCTTCAATCTTTGCATTTTAAACGACATATCCAATACTCTTTGAAGGAACCAATATCTCTACTTCCTTTCAGGCACTCCAAAAACAAAATATTGCAGATGATGCAACTCTGAAATATAAAAAACATTGCTGGAATTGAAGATCATTTTGGGCAGTGCCTCCTATATCATGGCAGCCCGTTGTGTGGAGAAGATCCTCTCTTCTCCCCCTGGTATCACCGCCCTCTGAATAGAGATCATTTTGAGAGTGTAATGGGTTTCTCATTAGTTGGTTGAAGTCGCTGTCACATATTTCATTCCATCAGTATCAGTAAAACCAAACATCTGGTGTAACATCAAGCGGCGGCTGTACTTTCACACCCAGTTACCGCTAAAGAGCAAATACAGACTTCATCCTTGAACAAGGATCCTTCCTGCTCTCGATGACTCATCGAAGGCAATTGGCTGAAACCTTCAGAGTCAAAGGTCCAACCTTTAAAACGCAGACCAAAAAACTGCAGACGCAGGGAACATGAAATAAAAAGAAAAGATGCTGGAAACACTCAGCAGGTCAGGCTGCATCTGTGGGAAGAGAAACAGAGTTAATCTTCCAGGTCAAAGGATGCATTCTGAAGAAAGGTCCTTGGCCTGAAACACAAACTTTGTTTCTCTTCCCATAAATGCTGCCTGACCTGCTTAGTCCTTTCAACATTTTCTCTTTTTATTTCAAATAAAGATCTGTGAATCAGAGGAAGACACTTGAAACCCTGACAAGGTAGAACGTTCCTACTGTGTGTTTGCACGTTAACACTAGACTCCTGGGATAGACAGTCTATTCTGAGCTTTGTCAGGGGAAGAGATTACCAGGTGGACAGAGAACAAAATTCAAGGATGTGCGTGAACCTCCTTGAAGAAATGCAACAGCCCCGCTGACCTCTGGGAATTTTTGCTCCATGACTGCTCAAAGTGGAGAAGACACATTGAGAACCTTGGTGTGTGCATCAGGAGACCCAGTGTAAGCAGTGGATGGTGCAGACCACCTCACAGACAACCCACATGACCACCTTGTCAGCCACTCCTCCCCCATCCTTTATTCCATGGTCCACTGCCCTCTCCTACCGGATTCCTCCTTCTTCAGCCCTTGGCCTCTTCTACCTGTCACCTCTCAGCGATTTACATCTTCTCCCCCTCCCCCACCCACCTACCTTCCCCCTCTCACCTGGACTCGCCTATCACCTGAACTCACCTCTCCCCTGCCTGCGTGTTCTCCTCCCCCTCCCCCCACCTTCTTATTCTGGCTTCTGCCCCCTTCCTTTCCAGTCCTGATGAAGGGTCTCGACCCGAAACGTCGACTGTTTATTTCCCTCCATGGAGGCTGCCTGACCTGCTGAGTTCCTCCAGCACTCTGTGTGTGTTGCTCCAGATTCCAGCATCTGCAGAATCTCGTGTGTCTCCGCATGTGCAAGAGTCTGTGGTTCCCATATTGATCTCACTAGTTGCTCCAAAACACAGAAAACCAGAGTGGAAGTAAGTCATCCTTGATTCTGAGAGACTGCCCAACAAGAAGAAATTCGTCAGTACTTAAACGTTTCACCTTTACAGGTCCGAGCCTTCAGCTTCAAGTTGATCTGCAGTTTCCAATAATTACTGTCTTGATTTTGCAACGTTTTCTGTCACAAACATTTTCTTTTTGCTGTCTCTCAATAGGGTGAATGTGCCAAAGTGAGCTCCATCAATGACAAAAGTGGGTGGAACACCGTTCAAAAAGCATTGTCTGTGATTGATTTTACCAACAGCGACATTGATGTGAGTGTTTTTCATTCATTCTCCAGCTGTGGGCATTGCTGATGGGCTTTCAATTCCCCACCATACTTGTTGTTAATTGGAAGGCATTGGATGGCGCTCCCAAAGATGGTCTCTGAGGAGATTTCATTCTGATGGCAGGGTAGTGTGTGGCTTGGAGGTGATGGTACTGGTATTGGTATTGGTATTGGTTTATTATTGTCACTTGTACCGAGGTACCGTGAAAAGCTTGTCTTGCATATCGTTCATACAGATCAATTCATTACACAGTGCATTGAGGTAGTACAGGGTAAAAACAATCACAGAATACAGAGTAAAGTGTCACAGCTACAGGGAAGTGCATTGCAGGTAGACAATAAGATGCAAGGTCAAATGAGGTAGATTGTGAGGTCAAGAGTTCATCTCATTGTATAAGGGATCCGTTCAATAGTCTTATCACCGTGGGATAGAAGCTGTCCTTGAGCCTGGTGGTACGTGCCCTCAGGCTCCCTTATCTTCTGCCTGATGGGAGAGGGGAGAAGAGAGAATGACCCGGGTGGGTGGGGTCTTTGATTATGTTGGCTGCTTCACCAAGGCAGTGAGAGGTATAGACAGAGTCCATGGAGGGGAGGTTGGTTTCTGTGATGCACTGAGCTGTGTCTACAACTCCCTGCAGTTTCTTGTGGTCTCATGCAGAGTAGTTTCCATACCAAGCCGTGATGCATCCAGATAGGATGTTTTCTATGGCACATTGATAAAAGTTGGTGTGTGTCAAAGGGGACATGCTAAATTTCTTTAGCCTCCTGAGGAAGTAGAGGCACTGGTGAGCTTTCTTGGTCGTGGTGTCTATGTGGTTGGACCAGAACAGGCTATTGGTGATGTTCACTCCTAGGGACTTGAAGCTCTCAATCCTCTCGACCTCAGCACCATTGATGTAAACGGGTGCATGTACACTGCCCCCAAACCCAGTGGCTAGCAGGTGGTTGTGTCTCTCACTTATTCAGAATCAGCCTCTGAGCAAACAGTTTGTGGTTCAAATCCCATTCCCAGGACTTGCTAGTAGCTTTTCCCTCCAGTACAGAATGGTCTGACATTTGCTTAACATAGTTCAGTCCTGTAATAACACCCCTGCTTCTGTAGGTAGATCTCTGCGTTAACCATTGATCTGTGGCCAGCACCATTCTGTCTCTGTTCTGTACTTTGTCGCTTTAGTGTCAATACTTTAGGTTGTTTTAGTCTCTTGCATTTTGTTCTCCACAGAGCTGCAGATTCAACCTATTAAAAGTAAATTAATGTTGCCAGGACTCCACTTTGGATGAGCTGTTGACCCTGAATTTGAATCAACAATGCATTGCTTGCATTCACTGCTGATGTACAACATAAATTGCACTTAGCATGTGCAGTTCTCTCAGTGGTTACTTGTTGCAGCAAGACCCTATTTGTTGACTGACATAGGCAGCATCGTCTGATGGGCAGGGCTCACCACAACAAGCCCTCCCTCCAAAGCAGCTGGATAAAGATGAACCATTGATCTCACAATTTACCTCTTCATGGCCCTTGCACCTTAGTTGTCTACCTGCACTGCACTTACTCTGTACCTGTAACACTAGATTCTGCATTCTGCTATTGTTTTGTCTTTTGTACTACCTCAATGTACTTAAGTTTGGAATGATCTGTCTGGATGGCACGCAAACAAAACTTCTCACTGTATCTTGGTACATGTGATAATAGTAAACCAATTAAACTGACAACCGGCTACATCACAGCTCTGCTTGGCAAATCATCAAATCTTAGAATGTTTCCGACCATTCAAACCACTAAATGTTAAAATTGTTTTTTTTTAAATCAACATCGTAAACATTTAAATACTCACAAGTACTTATCAAAAAAAATCTTAAAATGTTAAAACATTACCTGAGATCCTCACAGCCATTCTCCTCCATTTAAGTTAAATGGGGAAGCTGTCTCTGCTCCAGATCTGACCTGACACAATTTATTTGAGTAGAATTTCCATAACTACTCACATGAGAAGTCCAACACAGAGCAAACTCAGGAAAAGTACCGTGAGCAGTGACTGTGACTTTGCAATTTGGACACTCACTTCAAAATTTCAAAGTTGCTGTGAATTACGTCAGCAGTAAGACAGATACCTACCTTCAGTTCTCTATAAGATCTGTCCCATTAAGCTGAGGCTGTTGCTGCAATTAATCCTAAACATTCGTTGCTGATATTCAAAGAGTAGGGAGGGCTCCCAGTATTCATCTCCTCAATACTTTTTCTTCATTGTCAACTACAAGGTAGCCATCACATTTGTTTACATAATGGACTTCATTGTAGGTGGTGCTTTGATCATGCTGGGGGACATTCTAAAGACCAACACACACAGCCAATAAATCCTGATATCTAATATTGGTCATTATTACTCATCACTGAGTGATCAGGTTCAAAGACGTGATGATGTCTGGTGAGCTCAAGCAGCCATCTCTTGATAACAATAATTAATCTTCAATCCCCTGGCATCTCTTCGAGTGCTGATAACTTGCCTCTGCCCACAGAACCTGCTGGGGATAATTGCCAGTGTTCTGCACATGGGAAACATCCAGTTCATTGCAGACAACCAAGGACGTGCCAACATCACCGTTGACAAGCAAATCAGATGGATTTCCAAGGTAAAGCTGTCAGGGCAGAGAGATAGAGGGAAATGAGTGCAAAGTAAGGGGCCAGAACCTTAAAATTAGGGCCAAATCATTCAGGAAGTATTTCTTCACACAAACACTGGTTGAAGATTGGGGTCAATTATCAGAACAGAGATTTTAGAACCTTTATTGGTAATGGAGTCATGTAGGCAGATCTGCATCAGCCAAGATTTGGTTGAACAGAGGGATGAGTTTGAGGAGCTGAATTCTTGCTCCTATATTTGTGGTAAGAACATTCCTAATCTGCTTAATTTATTGTAAAAAGCAGTAGTACACAGGTAAATATCTCAATATGCAGCATGGCACTGTTTAGTTCACTGCAGATCTAGTATCTAGGCAGGCATGGTAGGGTAGCGGTTAGCATAAGGCTTTACAGCGCGAGTGACCCGGGTTCAATTCTTCACCGTGTCTGCGTGGGTTTCCTCCCACATTCCCAAAGGGTTAGGAAGTTGTGGGCGTGCTATGTTGGCGCCGGAAGCGTGGCGACACTTGCGGGCTGCCCCCAGAACACTCTACGCAAAAGATGCATTTCACTGCATGTTTTGATGTACATGTGACTAATAAAGATATCTTATTTTATCTTATAAAGAACTCTGTCCTATGTAGATAGACAGAACCCCTTTCCCAAGGTAGGGGTATCAAAAACAAGAGGGCATAGGTTTAAGGTGAGAGGAAGGAGTTTTAAAGGGGAAGAGTGGGGTAAATCCTTTACATGGACACTGGTTGACATCTGGATCATGGTCCAGAGGAGATGGTAGAATCAGGTACAATGTTTAAGAGGCATTTAGACTGGCACTTTGATAGGCAAGGCATCGAAGGAAATGGACCTAATGCGGGCAAATAGGATTAGTGTAGATGGGCAGAATGTTCGGCTTGGCAATGGGCAGTAGGGACCGTTTCTCCACTGTACGACTCGATGGCAAGGAACTGTGATGGCCTTGGCCAATAGCCAATTAGCCTCAGGCATTTTCCTTTCTGAAGCTGAGTCCGACAGAGGGCAGGACGTTCTGGGCATGACTCCTGGCCTGTGCTGAACCATCTGATGTCACGGTGGGTGCTACAGTTGGCTTCAGTATCCTGGTACAAGGGAAGGCAGAAAGAAAGTAGTCTGGGATGTGTGTGTGGTGAACACAGGCTGTAAGTAAATGGCATGTGGAGGTGGGAAGGAAATATTGGATAGTCTGTGATGTGAAATAACCTGTTGATAAGGTGCCACATAAAAGGCTGCTGCATAAAGAAAGGGTTCACGGTATTGGGGGAAGTGTGTTAGAATGGATTGAAGACTAATTATCACATAGAAGAGAGAAAGTCAGAATAAATGGGTCTTTTTCAGGCTGGGTCATTTTGCAATGAGGATTTTTGGGCTCTGCAACAAGGTATGTTGGGTCGAGAGAGTGGGTGACAACTTGTCTAATCGTGTTCAATGCGGGAAAGTGCGAGGTCATGCACTTTGGTCGGAGGAATCAAAAGGCGGATTATTACTCAAGTGGAGAGAGATTGCAAATGAGTGGAGGATAGGAAAGGAGCAAGCATATCAGCAAGTAGTCAGGAAGGCAAATGGTTGATTGGGCTTTATTGGGAGGAAATAGGGAAGTATAGTTATAATTGTACAGGGCACTGGTGAGACCACATCTGGAGTACTGTGCACAGTTTTGGTCCCCTTATTCAGGAAAGTGAATGCAGCCATTGGAGGAGGTCCAATAGAGATTCAATAAGCTAATTCCCAGGATGAGAGGGATCAAGAAATTAGATCTGTATTCTTTAGAGTTTAGAAGAATGAGGGGTGATCTTATTGAAACACATACGATCATACGGGGGCAGGACAGGGTAGATATTAAGACATTTCTACTAGTTGGAGAGTTTTGAACAAGGGGTCATACTGACAACATAAGTAAGATAAGATATTTATTTATTTGTCACATGCACATCGAAACACACAGTGAAATGCATCTTTTTGCGTTACTGAGAACGTGCTAGGGGCAGCCCGCAAGTGCCGCTGCTCTTCCAGCGCCAACATGGCACGCCCACAACTCCTAACCTGTATGTCCTTTTTTTTAGAATGTGGGAGGAAACCAGAGCTCCCTGAGGAAACCCACACAGACACATAGGGAGAACATACAAACTCCGGGCGCTGTGATAGTGTTACGCTAACTGCTACAAGAAAGCACTGTCATTTAAAACAGAGGTGTGTAGGAATTTTTTCTCACAAGGAGTGGTGAATCTCTGGAAATCTCGACTCTGGAGGATTGTGGAGACTGGACATTGGAAGTATTTAAGGAGAAGTGGATAGACAAAATTCGGGGAATTGAGAGCTATGGGGACTTGGCCAAGAAGTGGAGTTGAGGCCTGAGGCAGATCAGCTATGATGGTATTATATGGTAAGGCAGGCTCGAGAGACCAGGAGGGCTCCTCCTGCTCCTATTTTCTTGTGTTCGTGTGATTCTTGAGGCAATGAGCCTCAGTCTGTCTATACTAATGGTGTGCTTCACTTCTCTTTTCTTCATGGTTTGTCTACAGCTGCTGGGTGTGCACGTCTTGGTCCTGCAAGAGGGTCTGACCCACAAGAAGATTGAAGCAAAAGCTGAAGAGGTAACACATGAATAGCTTCAGAAACTGTTGCTGGAGTCTAACAAGAGGCAGGTGCTGGAGATCCAGAATATAAACAGAAAATACTCATCAAGACAAGCAGTATCTGTGGAGAGGGAAACAGGGTTAATGTTTCAGGTCAATTAAAGCAGAGGCAGTGAATGTAAGTGCTTGAGAATAGTGAATGAAACATCTAGAGCCCCTAACAGAATTTTGAATGCTAGGAAGATATTAAAGTGGTGTCTTTTGTTTTAATTTGTAAACCCTTCTGACAAGACCAGCATTTATTGTCCATCCCTCATTAGCCTCGGATTAAGAGACTTGCAGGGCCATTTCAGACGTAGTCAGATTCCTCCGGGTCTGATGTCAAAATAGTCAAATAGGAAATTAGCAATCCAGTTGAGTTCTGGTAATCCACAATCTTTTCAGTTAAAGCAATTGCGATGGGGTTCAATCACATGTCTGTGGACTAGGCTTGTAGATATTAGTCTTGTATCTTAACTCCAGTGCTACTATATCCCCATGGTGGCCCAGCAGGTAAGTGCACTGAGCTGTCATGATCACTAAGTCTCCAGGTTGGGTCTTACCAGCAGAGACTGTGGTGGAAATCACTTTCCCTGTTCCTGGCCATTACCCAGCAACCTCTACTGCCTACAACTGGGGCGTCTGCTGGGATGAGGAATAAAGTGAAGATATCAGACACAAAAATCGGCGATTCCGTGAAAGGGAGGTAGCAGAGAAAAGGAGGAGAATATCAGATTCAGTGAAAAGCAGCATGTTGAATGGAATAGTCCTGACTCTACCACAGATATGCCACATTAGAGGACGTGGCTGACTGTGATTATGGTTCCACACCCGTCACCAGACTCTAATAACATTTTTACAGCAACAGGTTACTTGGGCATGAAATGACATTCTATAAGGTCTCGAAGATCTGATGTCCCCCTCACCATCCAGTAGCAGCCCAGATGAGCTCAGGGTTTTCCTGTTCGGTATCCTTTTTTCAAAATGTAATCTGTGCACCGATGACTCTTCATGCAATGATGGAATTTCTGGCATCCTGGTTCATTTAATGTGGGGAATGGAAGAACACTCATCTGCTCCACCGTCACCGTCAGCTATGTAACCTTCCACATCACAGGGCCCATCCCTAGCCTTGGTTTCCCTGACTGTAGCCTAGGATTGTATTGAAGCCTTAGAGAGAAATAGGCAAACATCTACAGAAATCAAAAATATGCAGATGCTGAAAATCTGAAATAAAACAGAAAATGCTAAAAATACTCAACAAGTCAGGCAGCATCTTACCAGCAAAGACTGAGGTGGAAACCACTTTCCCTGCTCTTGGTCATTACCCAGCAACCTCTATTGCCTACAACTGGGGCGCCTGTTCGGATGAGGAATAAAGTTAAGATATCAGGCACAACACAAATCGGCAATTCCGTGAGAGGGAATAGAAAGAGAATCAGAATTAACACTTCAGGTCCTTTGTCAGGTTAACACCTGGTTCAGGTGTGAGTAAATATCGTCTCTCATTTGTTCTTATCCAGTATGGCAAGTGACACACTTCCTGTCAGAAACAAGGTCGCCCTTCCTACCTCTGTCTCTGGGACCGTATTCGTGTGGGTAACAGCCAACTAACAGGAGCTGGACAGATCTATCAGGGGTTGCCAGCTTTTGTCTTAACTCAGTCCCATGAAGCTGAGGATCAGGATTATAGTCATCACACCACTGCTTTACTTGGTGGCAATTTATCCTAATCGTTCTTATTTTAAATTGAGATGTTTATTTAGATACAAAAGCATGAGCACATGTACCACCAGACTCAAGGACATTTCCTATCCCGCTGGTATCAAACTCTTGAACAGACCACTCATATGCTAAAAGATAAACTCTCGATCTCCCAATCTACATTGTCATGGCCCTTGCACTTTGTTTGTCTACCTGCACTGCACTTTCTCTTTAACACTATATTCGACATTCTGTTTTTCTTTTTACGATCTCAATCTACCTGTGTATGGCATGATCGGTCTGGATGGCACGCACGTAAAGGTTTTTCACTGTAGCTCATACATGTGACAAATAATAAACCAATAATAATAATAGTAATGTTATTATTAAAGAATAAGGGACAAGCAAAATCAAAAAGAAAATGTGAAAGGAAGAAGAAATCTCACTGCTTAAATGGAAATTAATGCACGTTTTGTTGTTTTGGAAGGTGTTGAGTCCACTGACTGTGGAACAGGCCTTTTGTGCACGGGATGCACTAGCAAAAGCTATTTATGGACGCACGTTTACTTGGCTCGTTAACAAGATCAACAGATCACTAGCTAATCAAGTAAGGAGCACTTTTTATAAAAATATCTTATGGCCCAGAAATTCATCCTCAGTTAAGTGTTGCTAACATGGATGGAGCTAATGTTGATGCTAGTACTGCTGCTGGTGTAGAACATTACTGGCCGAGATTGAATGTCAAGGCCTACTCGATTGATTGCTTCATTGTGTTGTCCAAAGGTGGGGTGTGTGGGGAGTAAGGTTTTGCAGTAGAAAGTTTTTCTGCTTGGAGCTCTGAGAAACATAGAAACATAGAAAACCTACAGCACAATTCAGGCCCTTCAGCCCATAAAGCTGTGCTGAACATGTCCCTACCTTAGAAATTACTAGGCTTACCCATAGCCCTCTATTTTTCTCAACTCCATGTACCTATCCAAAAGTCTCTTGAAAGACCCCATCGTATCCGCCTCCACCATCACTGCCGGCAGCCCATTCCACGCACTCACCACTCTCTGAATAAAAAACTTACCCCTGACATCTCCTCCATACCTACTCCCCAGCACCTTAAACCTGTGTCCTCTTGTGGCAACCATTTCAGCCCTGGGAAAAAGCCTCTGACTATCCACACAATCAATGCCTCTCATCATCTTATACACCTCTATCAGGTCCCCCCTCATCCTCCGTCGCTCCAAGGAGAAAAGGCCGAGTTCACTCAATCTGTTTTCATAAGGCATGTTCCGCATTCCAGGCAGCATCCTGGTAAATCTCCTCTGCACCCTTTCTATGGCTTCCACATCCTTCCTATAGTGAGGCGACCAGAACTGAGCACAATACTCCAAGTGGGGTCTGACCAGGGTCCTATATAGCTGCAACATTACCTCTCGGCTCCTAAATTCAATTCCCTGATTGATGAAGGACAATACACCATACGCCTTCTTAACCACAGAGTCAACCTGTGCAGCTGCTTTGAGCGTCCTATGGACTCGGACCCCAAGATCCTTCTGATCCTCCACACTGCCAAGACTCCTACCATTAATACTATA
Source organism: Pristis pectinata (assembly GCF_009764475.1). Classification (NCBI taxonomy): domain Eukaryota; kingdom Metazoa; phylum Chordata; class Chondrichthyes; order Rhinopristiformes; family Pristidae; genus Pristis; species Pristis pectinata. Next base: position 34,705,617 of record NC_067421.1, read on the forward strand.
CTCTGTCATCTCTTTTGCCTCTGAGGTAAAAGTCTGTCTTTGATTGCCTGCACAAAACAGAAACATTAGCACTGAAGTCAATGAGTCCATTAAAGGGAGGTGCTGCCACCTATTTAGCCTAAGACACAGAGTAATGCAGGCCACTGGAGATGAATCTCTTTACGTGTGCGTCAGACTGGAGCTCCCTCCAAGTGCTTGATACACAATAACACAGTCTCTTCTCCCCACCAGTCTAGGGCACAACCTTCAGGAGAATGACCACTGTTGTTTGGATATTTGTAACCTCCATCCCCCTCATCCCAAGCTGAGATGACAAACCGAATCTCAGTTCCTAGCCCCTGATTTTAACTCTGAACTATCTTCAGTGAGAGACTAGGAGGGATTCATGATTTCCATTCACTTTATCATAGGACCCCAGCAGAAAAACAGTGATTGGACTATTGGATATCTACGGATTTGAAGTCTTTGATATCAACAGGTAAGAACTTTGAGATGCACCACATCACAAGATCACAAGACAAGGGAGCAGAAGCAGGCCATTTGGCCCATCGAGTCTGCTCCAAGGAAAGGGAAATAGAAATGAGAAATGGGGAATGGGGGAAGAAGAAGAAGAAAAAAAAAACTATTCTAATCCCAATTACCGGCCTTATCCCCATATCCCTTGATATCCTGACTATTTAGATATCTATCTATCTCCTCCTTGAACGCCCCCACTGATCTGGCTTCCACTGCTGTACGTGGCAAGGAGTTCCACAAATTCACCACCAATTTCCAAGGTGTCAAGCTCAGGAGAAACACTTCACTTGCAGTTATGCCTTCTTTTATCCCATTTTTTGTCACTTTTGAGCAGACCCTGCAGCAGACAATAACTCAAGTGCAACTCAATTAACGTGCTACTTAATCAGTTCGCCAGGCTGCTCCACACCATTACGGAGATTTGTGAAACTGATGCAAATTCCCTCCTGGGGTAGAAGTTGATTCTGCGAGTAATCCCGTCACTAGTTACTGATGACATGTGCTACCCTTGCTGGTGCAGTTGACGGTCCCACCCAATACATTAGCTCAAATCTGTACTCAGGAGGATACCAGGAGGAAACAAAGCAGCGGAGGGATCAGGAGCAAGGGCAAGGATCAGCTAGATTACTCTTTGAAAGATCTGATGGGCTGAATAGCCTCCTTCTGCACTGTACTGTTCTATGGTCCTATGAAGAAGTAGTTTCATGACCAAATGAATATGTTCTCTTTAGCTCCAGAGTAACTAAACTCCTCTGCTCTTTTCACATTGACATGGAAAAATTCTGAAGTTATCCAACTAACCTAAAATCCATTTGTCATGGGAAATTTATTTTTAAAATGAGATAATGAGCACATTCTAAGTTGTACAGAAAGGTATCATTTTAATTCTGAGACGTGGCACAAAACACCAGACAGATTCTCCATCCAATTGAGGTCAATCAAAGGAGAAATCAACATAATGAATGGTCAGTTGAGTAACACCCATCGTTCACCATTGTCCGTCCCTACAATCAATTCACCTGGGACCAAATAACTATACAAAATGGCAGACATTAGCCAAAGAGCTAACCTCCAGTCTTGGCCAAATATTGGGGATTTGTGAAAGTGGGATCAGGACATTACCCTCAGATCTGGATTGGTCTTTTGGGTGGCGGACGTGTGTTTTCCAACAAACAATGTCAGTGATATCGTTGAAAGGACACGGGTAATAAGGCACTTTGATCTCTGACACCTGAGTTCAAAGCTAACTCAGAAGCACATATGGAAGGCCTGTTCTCTCTGACATGGAGCTTAGAACCTTGACTTCCAACTTCTGGAGCCTAGGACTAGTGTAGGGCTTTGATGGATTGACTAGTGTAGTGAACAGTAGATCTAAGTTTCCAGTATCCAAAACATTCCTTTAGAAATCCTGCAGGTCCCAATGCATTGCCATCTTAGATACTTCAGACTAGCGCTCACTATTATTTTGGTGTCTTTGCTGCCTCTTTTTTAGCACAGAAATAGGCCTTTTGGCCCAACTTGTCCATGCTGACCAAGATGACTGTTTGCCTGCATTTGGCCCATATCCTTCTAAACCTTTCTTGTCCATGTACCTGTCCAAATGGTTTATAAATGTCATAATTGTACCTGCCTCTACTACCTCCTCTGGCAGCTTGTTCCATATACTCACCACCTTCTGTGTGAAAAAGTTGCCTCTCAGATCCCCTTCTCTCTCACCTTTAACCCATGCTCTCTAATTTTAGACTCCCCTACCATTGTCGGCATGGTAGTGTAGCGGTTAGCATAACACTATTACAGCGCCAGCGACCTGGGTTCAATTCCGGCCACTGTCTGTAAGGAGTTTGTACGTTCTCCCCGTGTCTTCATGGGTTTCCTCCGGGTGCTCCGGTTTCCTCCCACATTCCAAAGACATAGGGTGTTAGGAAGTTGTGGGCATGCTATGTTGGCGCCGGAAGTGTGGCAACACTTGCGGGCTGCCCCCAGAGCACTCTACGCAAAAGATACATTTCACTGTGTGTTTCGATGTACATGTGACTAATAAAGAAATCTTATATATCTCTCATCATTTTATAAATCTCTGTAAACTCACCCCTCAGCCTCCTTCGCTCCAGGGAAAATAGTCCTAGTTTATCCAATCTCTCTGTATAACTCAAGCTCTCCAATCCAGGCAACGTTCCCGTGAATCTTTTCTGCGAGAGTTGCTGGTATCTTATCTTCATACAACTGTCACCTGTCCAATAGCAACAGGGCTGAGTGTATCCTCTCACTAATCCAGTGAACATGACACCGGTAAACATGGCTGGTCATGATAAATTAACTGTGGGAGTAACTGTAATCCTGTAATCATTGAACACTTGACTCCATCGCCTTACTTGATCACTCCTGTCACCACGGAGCCTCAGTTTGCAACTGAGCCAACTGAAGCAGGAATCCCCAGTGCCCGGAGCACAGCAGAGTGAAGACAGGATGCTGTGTCTGGCCTCAGCAACCTCTGGGTGAGAGAGAGGAAGAAAAATCAGTTTGGTGTTTTACTCCTGAATGTTCTTCAGTGACTGGGCCTGGAAAATGCACACCTGGGGGCATCAGCTAATGCTGAGAGGTGGGTTACATGTGCTGCCCCTACAGCCAAATAGCCAGACACCACTCCATAAGCTTATATAGAATGTACAGTCATTTAGACAAAGTGTTGGAGGCCTGTTGGCTTGGAACATGTTCTAATGTGAGAGGGAGCAACAGGGTAGAAATGGGAAAACTGGGAAGGGAAAAAGTCAAAATAAGGAGTCAGACACACACACACACGCGCGCGCGCGCACACTCTGTCTCACACACATTGTGTGTCACACACACACACACACATAACACACACATACATACATACACACACATACACAAATAACGCACACACATACATACACACAGACACACGTAGAAAACATTCACAGACACACACACATACATACACACACACATACATACCCATGCATGCACACACATACACACACACACACAGATAACACACACACATACACACACAGGTAACACACACACACACAGATAACACACACACAGACATACACAGACACACACACACACATACACACACACAGATAACACACACACAGGTAACACACACACACACACACAGACACACACAGACACACACACAGGCATACACACATATAAGCATACACACACATGCATGCACACACATACTCACACCCAAGTACACACACTCACAGCTAACACACAAAAACACACAAGCACATACACAAACACAGATACACATATAGACACGCATGACGCGCATGCCCACCCGCACACAAGCACATGTACGTGGGAGCTGCTGAGCGGAGGGAAGAATGAAATGAAGGGGTGGCTCATTCCACAGATGTTAAAGGCAGTGGATTGCTATCTGAGTTCAAGTAATGTCTAACGGGAGGCTGGGAGAACAGAGGGAGATGCCAACGTCAGACAGATAAGAAAACTTAAATGAAACCTTGTCCTATCTCCACTGAATGAATGATTTCTTTCTCTCCAGTTTCGAGCAGTTCTGTATTAATTACTGTAACGAGAAGCTGCAGCAACTGTTGATCGAGTTGACCCTGAAATCGGAGCAGGAGGAATACAAGGTGGAAGGAATCCAGGTACCAGACCACTCTCCTGTGTTACTTTAATCTATGCAGTTCCTACAGGTTGAATGGCTCATTAGTCACCTCCGCCCTCACGAGGAATTTGCACTATTTTCTCCCCACCTTAAAGTCTGATGGCCACATTCGGACTTATTTCACCTTGGCAGTCTTCTGTAAGTTACTGGGGGAAAAATCTCAAACGGCCAGTCAGACGAGGAAAATAAAGCAAGCATCAACAGGAACAGCTTGCATTTGTGTAGTAGCAGTCTGAATGTGGTAAACTGACCCAAGGAGCTTTGCCAAGAGTAATTATCAAACAAACCCTGGCAATAAGAAACAGAGATGATGCAAGGATACGGCTTGGTCAAAGGGGTAGGGAAGAAAGGAATGGGAGAGGCTGTCCCTGCTTCTCTGGCTGAGCTGGTGAAGGCTTCAAGAAGATCCCAGGTTTGATTCTTCGACAGCAGTGTGGGGAATACAGTTGGCTTTGGTATCTCCCCAACCACAATCCCACCACCGAGCTTTGAGATCAAGGTTGGGCGTGGGGCTGTTGAGCAAGGACGAGAACTGGCTTGACGCTGAAGCCTTACAATAGGTAAATGCCTGACTGCGGTGGGGTGGGACTTCATGCTGGCCACAAGGGCAAATCACGCAGTGCTGGAGCAGCTGGATGTTGGAGTCCGGTTCCAAAATTTCATTCCACTGACGACAACCTCAGGACTAGAATGGAGCCCACAGCACACCATATGTTGTGAGTTTAGTATTTGCAACCAGGGATGAACTTCTATCCCTCCTGGGTGATTTGGGGAAAGGACCGGTGCCCTCTCAGCTACTTCCCACCAGCCAGAGATAATGGGGAGAAACTCAATGTGATTGTGTCGCATTACTAACGCTGTAATGGTGGCCAGAAGTGACCAGAACTGTGTGTCGAGAACTGGTGTTGGGGAGAATGGGAAACGGTTTCCACGAATGTTGAGACTAGGACAGGACAAGAGCAGTCTTTCCACGTGTCCATAAAATATACTTACGTTCCAAAAATCCTTGCCAGGAGAAAGTCGACCTTCTTCTGGTGAGTCCTTCCAGTGGGATAAAATAAATAAGTTTGACAGCAGCACAGTTAGAACTCATAATAAAAGATGAGGAGGCAGACATAGCTCTGTAATAGCTTTCCTGGCCCTTTGAAGATGTCTCGGAGTCTTGGTGGGCCAAAGGATCTGTTTCAATGCTGTATCTCTCTATGACTTTACAGCTAATTTTGAGGTCATTTTGTGCTATTTTGTAGTGGCACGTTGGCATCGCAGATGGTGCTGCTGCCTCACAGTTCGAGCGACCCGGGGTTAATCCTGACCCCTGGCACTATGTGGAGTTCACACGTCCTCTCTGTACCTGCATGGGTCTCCCTCAGGTGGACTGGTCTTTTCCCTCATGCCAAAGACATGCTGGTTGGGAAGTTAATTGGCCGCTATAAGTTACCCCTCATATGGGTAGGTGGTAAGAAAATGAAGGGGGGTGTTGATGGGCATGTGAGAGAAAAGTAGGTAGAGGGAAATGGTGGGGGTGGGGTGGGGGTGGGAGTGGTGATTGCTCTGAGAGGTGGTAGAGTGTCAGTGGGCAGAATGGCCTCTCGCTCTGTCCTGAGAGAAAGACAAAACATGAGAAGAGTTGCCCCTCTTGCAATGTGGATTTTACAACGTCGCTTGGTGATAAGTATCTGTCAGGTCACCAGGGATAATTCCCCCGCTCTTTTTCAAAATAAAGTCGCTGGACCTTTTCCAGCCGACTGAGAGGGCAGATGGGAGATGGGGCCTCATTTTAACATGTTGTCCGAGAGAAAGCACCTCTGGTACTGCTGCCCTCCCTCAAGAGTGGTTGTCCGTGGCTCACCAGCACCACTTATTCGAATTAACCTTCTTTTGGAGGTGAAATCTGCTGTAAAGTGAGAAGCAGTATTGGTATTGGTATTGGTTTATTATTGTCACTTATACTGAGGTACAGTGAAAAACTTGTCTTGTAAGCCGATCGTACAGGTCAATTCATTACACAGTGCAGTTACATTGAGTTAGTACGGAGTGCATTGATGTAGTACAGGTAAAAACAATAACAGTCCAGAGTAAAATGTCACAGCTACAGAGAAAGTGCAGTGCAATAAGGTGCAAGGTCACAACAAGGTAGATCGTGAAGTCATAGTCCATCACATTGTATAAGGGAACCGAACCGGAACACTCTTCCACATCACTGACAGAAACTGAATGTCTCCTTTCCTCTCTGATTGTGGACTTAGGTCCTATCATGTTGATGGAGTGTTATCAACTCAGTCCAGTTGCTGTAAGTTGAGGTGCAGGTTAAGGGTACCTCTGTGTTACTGAAGAACCATAGAGGAGATCTGGCCAACTTTTGTATCATAATCTTCCAGAACTGATCAAAAGTGTGCATCATTGAAGGATTTATGGCAACTCATTTTACTATATCTTATGTGGTCACTTACACACCAATAATAAAGGTATGTGGATAATGATATGAGAAAATGGTAATATTCTCCATCCCTAACAACGACTGTTCTGAAGAACATTAGAATCCTGAAACAAAAATTGGAAAAAGTTGGCACTTGAGATTTATAAAAGATCAAGAGTTTTACTTTTAAGACTCACAGCCAATAAATAGTTATATAAGGAACAGTTGGTATCTCCCCTAATTCCTACCTTTACATAAGCACAGAGCAAACACACTATCCAGTCTTAATTGGCACTAAGAGCTACATCAGTTGGATGCTTGGGGTGTTGGGAATGGGGTGAGTCACACTGGTACAGCCTATCTGAGGCAGGGCAAAGTTGGGGAAACTTATGTCTGATAATGGAGTTTGCAATGGCCACATTGCTAAAATTCAATCTTGTTTTGATATTCAAAAAGTTTACTCAAAATTGAGAATAAAAAGTATTTATTGACGAATCCCTGAAAAATGAAAGATGATATATAAATCCAAATTTGTGTAAGTTAATTTCCCATGGACAATGTTACCTGGGGCTCCTGCCTGCCCAATGACTTCCAAGCTCGCTTTTTAAAAGACGGGCCAAGATTTTAGAGTCAGACTTCGAGATTGTCCCTGAAGTCTGACCCTGCTGTACACCCGCCCAAGGTCTGGAACTCTGTAACAAGAAAGCTGGGGTTAAAACTGAGTGTTGCCTCTCCAGAGTAGGTCTCAATGGCCCATCAATGTGCTTTAGCACCTCACTGCTGTAATATACCCCACATACTTCGACAGCAGACCTAACCCAGGGAGTTAAAGGGGTATTTTCATGTTGTGATCTGGAATGCAATACCTGAAAGGGCAACAGAAGTGGATTCAATATTAATTTACAGAGGAGAGTTGGAATAATAATTCAAAGGAAAAAACTGTAGGACCATGGATTGGTGCTGCAGAGATAAGGCAGCAAGATGGGTCAAGTTGCCTCCATCTGACTGGGGTCACCCTGATTCCGTGCAGATGTTTCCACATGACTTTGTTTATTCTTGTTTCTGCAGTGGGAGCCAATCCAATACTTCAACAACAAGATTATCTGTGATCTCGTGGAACAAAAACACAAAGGAATCATCTCCATTCTGGTGAGAAACTCCGCTCCTCTCTCTGCACGAAGATTTAAAATACAATTTCCATTTAAGTTTTGAAGTTTATAAGGCAGTATAGACAAAGTCACCCGAGATTGCTGTATGACCGACAATTTCTGAGTTTTTTTTAATCAAGGTAAGTGTGAAATGTTATATTTTTATTATAAATAAGTCAACACCTATTGTGGTTATTCCCCAGATCCCATTTACTGACACCAGTGTCCCTTGTCCTACCTGTGGGAGGTAGAGAAATGTGCAGGAAGCTCCCAGTTACCTTTGACACTTCAATGAATATATTAATCCGATAAGCGAATGAGAGATTGAATGCATGAAGACCTACACTGCTGGAGCATGAGGAGAACGTTTTATAAAGTGAGGCTTGAACACAGTGCCTGAACGAGTAGTAACAGCAGACTCAACAGTAATTTTCAGACTTGGATATAAGGGAAGCAGGATTCCAGAACCATGGGAAAAGAGTGGGACTAACTGATTAGTTTTTGTGTAATTTCTGCTTTATGGAGACATAAGATCTCAGAGCAGGATAAAATGTCGGCCCAACATTGCGGGCTGAAGGGCCTGTACTGTGCTCTAGTGTTCTATGTTAAGAAACTGCAGATGCTGGAATCTGAAAAAGCTTGAGGAATTCTGCAGGTCAGGCAACATCTGTGGAGGGAAATAGATAGCCGAGACCCTTCACCTGGATTGCATCAGTCGAGATGAAGGGTCTCGACCCAAAATGTTTACTGTCCATTTCCCTCCACAGATGCTGCCTGACCCGCTGAGTTCCTCCAGCTTTTTGTTTGTTAATTTCTGATTTATTTACTTGCTTGAATTTAAACTCCTCAGTTGCTCGAGGATCAGGAGTTCAGAGCTCTATCTGTTAATCCACCAGTTTAACCACCACACTACACAACTCTGAATGTAATGGCAGATTATGTGAGTGACTGTTTTTCTCTTCCTCATCAGGATGAAGAATGCCTGAGACCTGGAGAAGCCACAGATCTTACATTTCTGGACAGGATGGAGGAAAAAGTGGGAGCCCACCCTCACTTCCTAACGTGGGTACCTGTGCTGTGTGAGACCACAGCCCCTTGTCAACACATTTGTCAGTGTAATATTGGTTAAGTATCATTGCTGTAGGAAAGCTGTAGCACTTTAAGAATTATACCATGTGACTTGCTGCCATTGCAACAAGGTTTAGTGTGGAAGTCTTTCAGCCTCTGTGAAGTTAGCACTCAGTAGGAATGCTCCCCTGACTCACTGTACATTCTTTTATTAATAAAGTACTTTTCTAGTTTAATTTATCGCCTGATGTCCAAAAACTTAAGGAGGGTTTAAGGAAGATTTGGAGACACTGGAGAATCCAACTTTAAGGTTCAAAGATTTATCTGGAGAATTGAAAGCTCAGTGGTCATTTTTAATGTGAAGTTTGATTGTTGAGAACAGAAGAATGTCTCAATAGATAGTCTGCTGTTGAGACTGGGCAGGTTCTGTTCTCTGAGGCGCATTGGTGATTTGTTTTTCTAATTGCCACACCACTTGTCCTGGACATTGCTGATTATCAGTGACCATGGGGTGGGCTGCACTCAAACACACAGGGAAGTAATCGGTGGACATTCAGTACAGAGAAGGAGTTCATTTTTTTTGGAATGAGCTGGGTTGGAACTAAGGACTCAGATTTGAGCAGTTCAGTGTCTATTGGCTGTCAATCCCCTGCCCCTGGTCTGTGCTGTTACTTGGTCCTGAGCTGGTCCTGAGCTCAAGCTTCAGCTGACAGACGAGTTCCCAGCATATCTGCGAGGTCTGGCTGTGCTGAGAGAAGGGCTTTGACAGCTGCGGAGACCCCGTCTCCACGATTACCGGCTGTCAAAGCTGTTGCTGTTATTGAATGTGACTGACATTCAAAAGCACTCAAAATCACATGGGGCCTGTTTAGTACTAAAATAATGCTAAAACAATTAAATTTATTAAAAGAACTCTAAAAAAGAATTCTTAAAAAGCTCATTCCCATACTTGGAATCAATTAAATTACTTAACAAATTTAATTAAGTCACACAGAAATCCTTGCATAGTTTTCTCCTCTTAGACTAATATCCCCATTCATTTAAATGGCTCTACTGTACTTGCATCAGGTTAACCAGACCTAGTTTCATCGGGTGAATTTGCCAGCCAGAGAGCTGGGATGTCTTCATGAGAAGTCCATGGGTGTCCCAGGGCTGAGTGGAGGTATGGGAAAGAGCCAATGCTGAGGAAGAGCCCAGATACGGTTTACCCTCTGCAGATCTCAGTGGAACAGAGAACATAGAACATTACAGCACAGTACAGGCTCTTCGGCTCACAATGTTGCGCCGACATTTTATCCTGCTCTAAGATCTGTCTAACCCTTCCCTCCCACATAGCCCTCCATTTCTCTACCATTCATGTGTCTATCTAAGAGTCTCTTAAATGTCCCTAATTTAAGATCGACCCCAGTAGACTTGCCCTTCGCTTTACAATAATTAGCAATATTGCTTGCATTAAACTTCCTCTGGTCAGGCCCAAGAGCCTGAGGCAAGACAAAACTCCATCTAACCTTAGACCAAACTGGAACCTCAGGACTGATTTTCCTCAATCAGTGTGACATCACCCCGATAATGTCGGAGACAAACTGCACAGGAGGTGGTGAATTTTGGCCTTAAACTCAAACACCTAGCACTTGGACCCAGAGAAGCAGAGAGACAGACTTGCATTCCGTCAGAAAAGGTTGCAATAAAACCCTGGCTTGACAGGGAGAAGACATGACCCTTGACCCAGACCAAAAACCAATAGATGAGGATCTCCCATGACTGGTGTTGTAACCCCACATGCATTCACATCTGAAGTTAATATCTCCAGGGTCATTGACATTGTCTAACGCCCAAGCAGATTTCTTTCTTTTTCAATCTTTTTATTAGTTTCCAAATTAATACAGATTAAGATATAACATCGATGTTTGTACATGTAATACAAAGAGATCAGGAGAACAATCATGGCATAGATAATCATAAAGAACAATAAAATATAAAAAAATCTGTAGATCCAACAATCTCTTAGTAAATGAATCTAATATAAAAGAAAGGAAAGAAAAAGATTTATTATATAAAAAAAAGAAAGAGAAAAAAAATACCCAAATCAATAAGAAAAATTATAAACAATATATCAAACTAAACTAAACTAAACGAAAAAGTTTCAAAAAAAAAGAAAAAAAAAGAAAAAAAAGACTGGACTAAAATTTCTCAGTAGAAACAAAGCAATATTACGTTGTCAACTCCGTTCCTCTAAGTTGGAAAGTTATTGAAAGGGGATCTATATCATCTGAAAATATTGAATAAATGGACTCCAAATATCTTCAAATTTAAGCGAAGGATCAACAGTACCACTCCTAATTTTTTCCAAGTTTAAACATGATATAGTTTGAGAGAACCATTGAAAAGTAGTAGGGGGTATTGGATCCTTCCATTTAAGCAAAATGGATTGTTTGGCTATTAATGTAACAAAGGCAGTCATACGGTTAGCAGAAACAGATAAATGGCCAGACTCTATCCTTGGTAATCCAAAAATTGCAGTGATAGGTTGAGGTTGTAAATCAATCTTCAATACGTTTGAAATAATGTTAAAAATGTCTTTCCAATATTTTTCCAAAAGAGGACAGGACCAAAACATATGTGTCAAAGAAGCCACATTCGATTTACATCTGTCACATATAGGATTTATATGGTGATAAAAACGAGCTAGCTTATCTTTTGACATATGGGTCCTGTGAACTACCTTAAACTGTATCAACGAGTGTCTGGCACACGTTGAAGATGTATTAGCTAAATGAAGAATTTTCTTCCAAGTCTCTGTAGGTAAAGATGTCTGGAGTTCACTTTCCCATTCATTCTTAACTTTGTCCAATGATTCTGGACGTATTTTCATAATTAAATCATAGATTATTGCTATCAAGCCCTTCTGATAAGGATTAAGACCTAAAATTTTTTTCTGTAATTTCAGTTTTGTAAGGTGTCGGTAAAGAGGGTATAGTAGCTTTTAAAAAATTTCTAATCTGCAAATATCAAAAAAATTGTGATCTAGACAAATTGTATTTGTTAGACAATTGTTCAAAAGATGAAAAACAGTTATCAAGGAATAAATCACAAAAACATACTATTCTCCTCCTTTTCCATATGGAAAAAGCTGAGTCAACTCTGGATGGATGAAAGAAAGAATTAGATTAAATGGGACTTGACAAGTTAAATTTATTCAATCCAAAAAATTTATGAAATTGAAACCATGTTCGTATTGTATGTTTAACAATTGGGTTAATCATATGTTTACTTAATTTGGTAAGTGCAAAAGGGAGTGAAGCTCCTAAAATAGAAACTAATGAAAATTCAAGTATTGATTGGTGCTCAAGGTGTACCCATTTGGGGCATTGAATTACATCTGAATCTTGTATCCAAAAAATTAAATATCTGATATTAATTGCCCAATAATATAATTTAAAGTTAGGCAGGGCCATACCACCATCCTTTTTTAGTTCTTGTAAATATTTCTTACTTAACCTTGGGTTTTTATTCTGCCAAATATATGAAAGAATTTTAGAATCAATAGTGTCAAAAAAAGATTTCGGGACAAAAGTTGGAATCGCTTGAAATAAATATAAAAATTTTGGTAAAATATTCATCTTAACTGCATTAATTTGGCCTACCAATGAGAAAGACAGTGGGGACCATTTAGTAAATAATTGTTTAACATGGTCAATTAAAGGCAATAGATTAGCTTTAAATAAGTCCTTATGTTTCTTGGTAATTTTAACACCTAAATACATAAAATAGTCAGTTACCAATCTAAAAGGTAATCGTCTATAAATTAGGGTTTGCATATTTAATGGTAAAGTTTGCTCTTATTAAGATTTAATCTATAGCCAGAAAAAAACACTAAACTGATCTAGTAGTGATAGTACTGCGGGGATAGATTCCTCTGGATTAGAAATATAAAGTAACAGGTCATCTGTGTAGAGAGATATCTTATGAATCTTCTGTCCGCGAGTAATGTCACATATATTTGAAGAGTCCCGGAGTGCAATAGCCAAGGGCTCTAAAGCAATATCAAATAATAAAGGGCTTAACGAGCAACCTTGTCTAGTACCTCGAGAAAGCCTAAACAAAGGAGATCTTTGATTATTAGTAAGTATTGAAGCCATAGGTGTATAATAAATCATTTTAATCGCAGCAGATTTCAATTGTATTGAAAATTAGTGATGTATCCCAACTGGACAAAGTGGTCTAGAAATGGATTTCTTACATTTTAGTGACATTAAAGCAGCATTGTGCTGTTTGTGAAAGTCCCATAAAGACAAAGATCTTCAAAACATGGTTATTCTGTGAGTAATAGCAGTCATAGACCTAAGGTAGGTAAATGGGAGTAGTATACATGGCGCAACAGTTAGTATGGACTTGGTGGGCTGAATAGCCACCAGGTCCATACTAACTGTCCAACTCTATGCTGCCCAACTCTATGGGTCTAAATGAGGCAATTTTTCAGATCAATGAGGTGAAGTGTCACTGGAGACAAATTTTGTGCCTGGTGCTACTGTTGACAGGCACTTGGGGAAGATTTCCACGGGAAGGAAGAGGCTTGGGTAAACGAAAACCCCAGGGAAAGTTCTGCTGAATTTCCTGTTAGGACTGGTACACCCAGAAGTAGCCCACATGGCCGGACCCTGGGGAAAACTGATTTTCAATCACACTGGATTTTTTTTTGGAGTTCTCAAGGACTGTAATCCAGCTGAGATTATTTTTGCTGTGTTGTGCTTTGCAGACACAAGTTGGCCGATAAGAAGACAAGAAAGTCCCTGTGTAGGGGTGACTTCAGGCTGTTACACTATGCAGGAGAAGTTACTTACAATGTAACAGGTGAGTCAGGAGCTGTGTACTGGGAGCAAGCTCACACCTAGCAGCAATTCCTAATCTTCTCCAACCCTCCCTTGTGCCCAACCTGGTACCACCAACCATTGACCTACCTGAAAATCCTCACAGCTCCAGTGACCTGAGCTCATCCCTGACCTCTGGTGCGGTCCGTGTGGAGTTTGCACGTTCTCCCTGTGACTGAGTGGCTTCCCGCAGGTGGTCCAGTTTCCTCCTGCACCCCAGGGATGTGCAGGTTGGTTGGTTAATTGGCCACCGTAAATTTGCCCCTCGTGTGCAGACGAGGGGTAAAATCTGGGAGGAGCTGATGGAACGATGGAGAGAATAAAATGGGACTAGTGTAGCATTAGTGTAAATAGGCTCTTGAAGGTCAACATTGACTCAAAGGGCTGAAGGGCCTGTTTCTATGCTGTATGACTATATGAACATAGAACATAGAACATAGAACTCTACAGCACAGTACAGGCCCTTCAGCCCACAATGTTGTGCCAACATTTTATCCTGCTCTAAGATCTATCTGACCCTTCCCTCCCACATAGCCCCCTATTTTTCTATCATTCATGTGTCATGGTTCTATGAATTATTAATAACAATTGTTGTCATTGAATTAATTGCTTCAGACTGTGTGAGGACAGAGCGCTGCTGAAACTCTGAACATTCACTTACTGTCAGTCCCGAACTTACTGACCAGTAGAAGGAGATTTGCACAGTGCTAATTAATGAAACAGTGGTAGCATTGGCCTTGTGGGAGAATGGACCCACTGATATCAGAGGATTCTTTCCTGATTAGCTTACAAATAAAAACATGTCCCTATTTATCTTCTAAGAGGAAATATCTCTGTTTCCATCTTCCAGGGTTTCTGGATAAGAATAATGATCTCCTGTACAGGAATCTCAAAGAGGTAAGCGGTGTCACCTTGCAAATGTAAATCATTTGTGGCCTAAACTCTCAGGAGCCAATGCAGGGGATTCCCTGCAGTTAAGTGGCAAGAGGTCTTCCACTGCATCACGTTTAGGAATAATGAGTAACACGTTACTACCATCGGGGAGGAGGTACAGGAGCCTGAAGACATAGTCAACGTTTCAGGAACAACTTCTTCGCCTCCGTCATCAGATTTCTGAATGGTCCATGAACCCACCTCATTATTTCTCTTGTGCACCATTTATTTATTTTTGTAACTTACAGTAATTTTTATTTCTTTATGTCTCGCACTGTACTGCTGCCACAAAACAACGAATTTCACCACATATGTCAGTGATAATAAACCTGATTCTGATTCTGAGGAGAGTGCAGGTAGGGAGGTGCCAACGTCACCTGGCAGGTGCTGTGTGAGGTCACTGTAGAGTCGGTGAGCAAGGAGCACAGGCCATTGATACTTCCTCTCAATGAGTGCCTTCTTAAAGAAAGACATTGGGCGAAAGTCAATGGGATGGGCAGGCAGTCCAAAGGAGAAGAGGGAAAAACAGTAATAACTGCCTTAACACTGTTATGTGTCTGAAGGTGTCTCCTGAGATAAATTAAGAAATAGTGATTCAGTAAAACTTGAGGGTTCTCAGAGTTGGGACAACAATTGTACCCTATGCTTACCTTAGCTGTAGAGTAGATTGTTCAGTATTGAGCAATAAACAAGAAGCCTTAGGAACTCAATGGGTCAGGCAGTATCTGTGGAGGGAAGCGGACAGTTGATATTTCGGATAATTATCTCCCCTCTAGCTTTCACTGCAGATGAAGGGTCTTGACTTCACATTTCCCTCCACAGATGCTGCCTGACCTGCTGAGTTCCTCCAACGTCTTGTTTGTTGCTCCAGATTCCTGCATCTGCAGTCTCTTGTGTCTCCAGTGTTCAGGATTGCCTTGGATTTTAAATCATTTGGGCACTGACCATCCGTCCCCAGGGGTGTGTTGGAACAGCAGCAGTGACAGGGGCAATCAGCCTCTGGAAGAAATTTTCTCCCAGGCTTTGGCCTATTCACTACCAGGCTTTGATTCATGCAACACCTCGACTTTAAGGAGCTTCGTGCTGTTCCTGGGTTTTTGCAGGGCATCTCTTTCAATGCCTAGACCTAGACTTTCTGCCGAGGTGCACTAGGATGGATGGTGGGCTAAGAGAGAAGACCGAACCTGCCTCATTCCTTATAGAAATTTTATGTTTAAGTGAAAATCGTTTTTAAGTGAAAATCGTTTTTAAGCCTAATCTACTCAGTACATTCTGCCCCAACACCTTTCCTAGTTCTTCAGTACAAATAGATCATATAAAAAGCTAACTTCACATCCTTTTCAGAGTGAAGTGCTTCACAGGCAATGAAGTACCTATGGCGCTATAAACAGACCTTCAAATTACATCATCTGCAATCTCTTGTGTTTCCAATTACCTGTGGTATGTAGACACACTTGTAATGACGCAGCCACTGCAAGCTCCCACAAAACATTAAAGTGATAATAACCAGATTACCTGCTTTTCAGTAATGTTATTATAAGGACAAACAGGCAGAACATTAGGAATAAAATGAGATAAGATATCTTTATTAGTCACATGTACATTGAAACACACAGTGCATAGAGTGTTCTGGAGGCAGCCCGCTAGTGTCACCACGTTTCCGGCGCCAACAGAGCATGCCCACAACTTCCTAATCCGTACGTCTTTGGAATGTGGGAGGAAACCGGAGCACCCGGAGGAAACCCACGTAGACACAGGGAGAACGTACAAACTCCTTACAGACAGCGGCGGGAATTGAACCCGGGTCGCTGGCGCTGTAATAGCGTTACGCTAACCGCTACATTACCGGAGTAATGCTATGGCATCTCTGATGCTGTACTGAGAGAGCGGGTGGGGCCTTGTTTTAGCTTCTCATCTAAAAGAGAGCACCCTGAATGCAGCCTTCCTTCATTGGGACACTGGAGACTCAGTCTGAAATATTGCCATCAAATCCCTAACCTTCCGACTGAGAGGCCAGAGAGTTACCTGTAGAACTACAGCTGACATTGTGGCTCAATTGATAACAATCTAGTACCAAACCATAAGCATGCAACAAATATCTCTGTCTCTGCAGGCGATGCGTGGCTCCACAAACCTCATCGTTAAAGAATGTTTTGACACAACCGAACTGGACACAAAGAAAAGACCTGAGACTGTGAGTACCAACTGCACTGTCCATCGGGGACCAACAGTAAATACGTTCATGTCCTTGCACCTTGCACAGGTTGGCTTGTAACATTCTGCTAATAAGTTAATTTCCATTGATTTTGTTTTTGAGCCATTTTCTCCCATCCCTCTCCTGAAGGGATTGTGCATGAAGCTGCCTCAGGTGTGTGAGTGGCTCCGTAAGAGTGCTAAGGCAGCAACAGTCACCGAACGATGTGACATTGTGTGGGAGTTTATCCCTGCTGATCAGTTTTCTTTGCACACTCAGCAATGGGTTCAGGTAGTTCCGCCTGACAAGTCCTCGTGTACTATAGTAATTTGCACCACCAATTTAACCCATCTTTCCAGGCACCAAACACTTTCACGCTTTTATTTTCTCTGGCGTGTCGGAGGCTGAGGGGAGACCTGATAGAAGTTAATAAGATTATGAGAGGCATAGGTAGAGTAGACAGCCAGTACCTTTGTCCCAGGGTTGAAATATCCAGGGTTGAGATGTGCGGGGCGAGATTGTTTTTTACACAGTGAGTGGTTGGTGCCTGGAATGCACTGCCAGGGGTGGTGGTGGAGGCTGATATGATGAAGGCATTTAAGATGCTCTTAGATGGGCACATGAATATGCAGGGAATGGAGGCATATGGACCACGCGCAGGCAGAAAGGATTAGTGTGATTAGGCATCATTAGCTTTATTGGTTTGGCGCAACATCGTGGGCCGAAGGGTCTGTTCCTGTGCTGTACTGGTCTATGTTCTACATTCTATGTTCCACGTTCCGTTTAACACTCATCCCTCAGTACGAGCTGGAGCTCCATTTGAGACCTGATGCTCAGTTTCTGAAGTAGGACTTGAACCACAACCTTCTGCCTCAGAAGCTAAGGTGCTTCCACTGAGGCAAAGAACAAAGATTCCTTCATTTAAAAGTGTTTGATATATAAGTTTTCGCTATAATGTCATTGAATCTTTGGGGGAAGTATCTTTGATTTATGAAGCTATATTTTGCTATAATGAATAGTATGCTGCTCTCTTCACCACTGTATATTAGTGTCACAGCAGTAAAGCAAAGCACCAAAGACCCAAGTTCAAATCCCGCATTGGCAGATGTGAGATCTAACTCCAGTTAATAACTTGGAAAAAGTAACATACTGAAAAACCACAAAAACAACAGGATTATTGTCAAAACCCTTTTTGACAATTCACTAATCCTTACCTAGTCTGGTCAATATGTGATTCCAGATCCTTCCCATGGGGTTAACTCTGAAATAGCTTGGCAGGCCACCAAGTTCCAGGGCAGTTAGCAGTGGGCAATGAATGCTGGCCTACTAGTAATGTCCTGAAAAATTAATTCAGAAAGACCAAAATGTTTATTTCACCCAGCCTTTCTGATTTCCAAAATTTTGCTTAGCAAAATGTTGTCTGGCAGAACGTCCCTTGTCTAAATTGAGCAATTATTGTTTCTTGGGTGATTATGCTTCCTGACCCATAAATCTGGGATTAAACATTGCTCTACTTCCATTGGGCCTGAGATCAGCCAATTTAGCCTGGACAAGCTTTTAAGAGGATTTGCATCCGATTACCAAATAACCCACGCCGGGAACTGTAAGTAAAACACTTATCCGATGCCACCTTGGCTGAAATTGAGATTCATTTGACTCACAGCACACAATCTACTGAACAGCAAATTTGGAACCAAAATGCCACTGATTTTCAAATCTGAAATGGAAATAGAAAGTGCTGGTAAAATTCACTGGGTTCTGATAAAAGATTATTGACCTGAAAATTTAATTCTTCATAAAGGCTGCCTGAGCTGCTGACTATTTTAAGCATTTTCTTTTTTTCTTTCAATTCACTCAGAAAGTGGGTTCAGTTTGAAGAGTTCAGGAAACATAAATTATGGCAAACACTCCAGTAATTTCTCCCAGAAAATTCCAGAGTGAAAGTTAGTTACTTATAATTTATGAGCATAAATTGAATCTCAGGTCTAGTCACTCACAATAGTGCAGTCACCAGAACGGAACTGATACCAAAATTAGCCTATCAACTCCACACTGGGTGCCCATAATGTTGTTGACAATTACAGTCATTTTAGCACAAGCTATTAGGAATATTGTGGACTCAAAATTCACGTCTTAAATTGGGCAAAACTTTTCATACCTGGTTAACTCCAGTGATCATTTGTACAATGGTTTCTCCTGGAATAGGTGGCAACACAGTTCAAGTACAGCTTGATGGGTCTGATTGACATCTTGATGTCAAAGGAGCCTTCATATGTCCGGTGTGTCAAACCAAATGATGCCAAACAACCAGGTAAGTAGCCAACTTTGGGCCAAGGTGTTGAAGATTGTTCAGATGTGGGAGTGTTGTACAAGCATGTGTTGATCTGTCAAAGATGGTTGAGTGTTCCATAATCTACCTCACCTTCATCACCAGCATGAGATCTTCGTCAATGCGGAGATAATAATTTTGTAAGCAAGCAGTAGATACTAACCAGAGGAACTTATTTTCTACCTCTTCTTCCCTCACCCCCTTCTCTCTCACTCCCACTGCAGGCAGGTTTGACAACATGTTAGTGAGACATCAGGTAAAGTACCTGGGCCTCATGGAACACCTGCGCGTGAGACGAGCAGGCTTTGCCTACCGCAGGAAGTTTGACGCGTTCTTGAAAAGGTAATGGTTTAAGCCGAATAAGGCTGTTGAATTGGCTGGTTTAAGAATGAAACGAAGAAGGAGAAACATGCATTTGTATAGCAGCTCATGCAACTTCGGGGTGTCCTTAAACCCCTTCCGACCAATGAAGTGCTTTTGATTACCGCCACTGCTGTAATCTGGGAAATGCAACAACCAATTTGCATATTGCAAGGTCTCTCAATTAGCAATATGATAAGGGCAAAATATTCAGTTGTTGAGGGATAAGTATTGATCAGGATATTAGGGAGATCTGCTCTTCATTGAAATAGTGTCACTGGATCTTGAGAAGACAAAGGGCCTTTTAATTTATCTGAGAGTGTGGCACTCTGTCAATTATAGAGTCATACGGAAACAGGTCTTTCGGCCCACGTGGTCCATGCCGACTGTGTTGCCCAGCAAGCTAGTCCCGTTTGCCCGCATTTGGCCCATAGCACTCTTACCCTACACTGGACCGTTTGGAGAGAATCACTTTGGTATTGGTATTGGTTTATTATTGTCACTTGTACCGAGGTACCATGAAAAACTTGTCTTGCATACTAATCGTACAGGTCAATTCATTACACAGTGCTGTTACATTGAGTTAGTACAGAGTGCATTGAGGTAGTACAGGTAAAAACAATAACAGTACATAGTAAAGTGTCACAGCTACAGAGAAAGTGCAATGCAGGTAGACAATAAGGTGCAAGGTCACAACAAAGTAGATTGTGAGGTCAGAGTCCATCCGTATAAGGGAACCATTCAATAATCTTATCACAGTGGGGTAGAAGCTGTCCTTAAGTCTGGTGGTACGTGCCCTCAGGCTCCTGTATCTTCTACCTGATGGAAGAGGAGAGAAGAGAGAATGACCCAGGTGGGTGGGGTCTTTGATTATGTTGGCTGCTTCACCAAGGCAGCGAGAGGTAAAGACAGAGTCCGTGGAGGGGAGGCTGGTTTCCGTGACGCGCTGGGCTGTGTCCACATCTCTCTGCAGTTTCTTGCGGTCCTGGGCAGAGTAGTTGCCGTACCAAGCTGTGATGCATCCAGATAGGATGCTTTCTATGGTGCATCGATAAAAGTTGGTGAGTGTCAAAGGGGACATACTGAATTTCTTGCCAAGAAAGGCTTTTCTTCCAATGCATATGCAAGATACTTATTTTCTCCCTCTGACTTTTCCTCCTCCCATTTAGAGGGAGCTGACTCTAGCTGGGTTTGGTTCCATCTTTAGTACTTAAGGCATCGACTAATCTTTCTCCATTAGCCCAGACAACGGGCATTAACAGGATGCCCAGCCTGAGGGCTGCCTTCAGAAATGGACCTGTCCTAACCTCTCTCTCATGGTCTGCACACTCTCAAGGTCACTGAGGCTACAATTAGTTCAGTAATTGCCAAGCTGCCCAAATTAGAGTGCCTATATTTCATCCCGGAATTATATTGGGACTCATTCAGCACAAAACAGAATCTGGATCTGGATGGACCAATGACAGACAGTTTAGGAAGGCGGGACATGAGAGAAGTTGCCAAGGCAGTACATTGGTCGATGCTGTCCTTGAGAATGGATAAGTATAATACAGAGGATTGAATTTGGGTCTGTGGCTACATATCTCCTCATCCTGAGCTTCTGCTTATGGTCACACTGCTGGGAGCTGCACGAAGTTGCAAAATAAAAGCCATGGGAATGAAACGTACGGACTGTAGTTCCCCCACAACCACACATCCCATCATTTCAATAGATATTTCCCCATTCCCGATTAGTTTCCCTTTGGCTTTCTCCAGCTGGAGCATTGGGAAGGGAGGTAAACAGATGCTGTGAGTTGTATCTGATATCATCCTACAGCATCGACAGCACATTGGTGCCGCTGGTACATCCGCTACCTCGCAGCGCCAGAGACCCGGGTTCAATCCCGACCTCAGGTGCCGCTTGTGTGGAGTTTGCACGTTCTCCCTGTGACTGTATGGGTTTCTTCCAGGTACTCCGGTTTCTCCCCACATCCAAAAAACATGCAGGTTAGTGGCTTAATTTGTCACTGTAAGTTGCCTCTAGTGTGTAAGTGAGTGGTAGAATCTGGGTGCATTGACGAGAAACGGGAAGAATAAAAAATGGGATTAATGTAGGATCAGCATAAATGGGTTCTTGATGGTCAGCATGGACTTGGTGGGCTGAAGGGTCTCTCTCTATGACTCCATGCAACTAACATCTCCTGAGACAGGTGGAGCACTGCATTCCTTGGATAATTGGGCAGTGCCTCTGAGGTGCCATTGTGTCAACTTATCCTGAAAGGCAAGCTTCAGAGGTGATGGGTTCAATGAGAATTCCTCGTTCTTAGTCCCTTTTTCCCTTATGGTTTGAATTTATAAGCCAGCTGTCTACACGCCAGTGGCAGAGAGGAAATGCAAACAGCAGGTTAGAAAGATTCAGGATACATTTCATTTACAAGCCGCATGGATTACGGAGCGTTGCACATTCAAACGTTGATGTTCTTGTCCTGCAGGTATAAATTATTGTGCCCAGACACTTGGCCAAACTGGCATGGACCAGCTTCAGAGGGAGTTGAGAGACTGGTGAAGTATATCGGCTACAAGCAGGAGGAATACAAAATGGGAAAGTATGTAAAGAATCCCCATGAGACTGACTGCCAATTCCTTTAAATGAAAAGAGAAATTCTGGAAATATTCAGCAGGTCAGGCAGCATCTGTGGAGAGAGAAAGTTAACAATTCCATTTGACAGCCTTTCATAAAACTGGGAAAACCTTGAACTTAAACATGGTTTAAGTTGCAGAGAAGAGGGAGAGGTGAAGAGAGCCTGTGACAGGATGGAGACCAGGAGAGAGCAAAAGATCCAGTTAGTGCTGGTGGTGCTAGCTGAGAGGGGGTGGCAAAGGTTTGCTGATCAGTTTTGGAAGAGGTGCAAACAGAGGGCAGAAAATGAAATTCAAGGAGGGGAGAGGTAAAAATGACGAGAGAGAAAACTAATGCTGGACACATGGCGGAGAAGAAAAATGCCATCCAAAATGAGAATAGAGTATGCTTACAATATTCATCAGGTCAGGCAGCATCTGTGGAGAGGGAGTGAGAAAGAACATTTGAGCTTGATGACCTTTCAGCAAGAACTGTGCAGTTCTGGTACCAAACAGAATGGCTGGATATCTGTTGAATGCATTGTTAAGTCCTGAGGGCTGCAATGTGTCAGGTTGGAGGATGAGATACTCTTCCTTGAGCTTACATCAGGCTTCATTTGAGCAGCATAAGGAGACCGACGGAGGTTGAAGTGGGCGTGTGATGGAGAATGAAAGTGATGGTCAACTAGAAGCTCTGGATCACACTTGTGGACTACGCAGAGGTGTTCTGAAAGTAGTCACCCAATCTGCACTTATTTTTTTCCGACGTCAATCATAACATGAGCACCATCTATTAGCAAACTGGAAGTACGAGTGAATCACTGATCTCCTAGAAGGACTGCTTGGGTTCTTGGATGATGCAAAGGGGTTAGGTAACAAGGCAGGTCCTGCACCTCCTGCAGTTGCATGGGAAGGTGCTGTGAGAAGCGGAGTGGTTGTCGGTGAAGATGAAAGAATGAACCAGGGAGGTTCATTCTTTCATCTTCATTCTTCCATCTCCACCAAGAAGATGGTGAGGGAACAGTACCTTCAGAGTACTGAAAGGAGAGGGGATGGGAAGACGTGTCTGGTGGTGAACGTGGAGGAACTGAGGGTGGAGGATAAAGTGAGGGATGATCTATCAAATGTGGAAGCTGGTAGGGTGGAGGGTGAGGACCAGGGGACCCTGTCCTTCACTTGGTGGGAGGCAAAGGGTGAAGAGTAGAAGCAAGGCTGAAGCACAGTTGAGGAGATCTCAGAAGTGCTGCTGTGGAAGATGTCAACACTGGAAAGGACAATGAGGACACAATATGCTGGCGTATCCAGCAATGACCATGTATGTGACTCCAGACCCACTAACATGGCTGACTCTTAAATGCCCTTTGAAATGGCCAGCAAGTCACTTAGTTCAAAGGGCACTTAATGATAGTCTTGCCAGCAATGCCCAGATCCCAAAAGAAGAGTAAAACTCAAGCCAATCCCTGAGTAAGGAAGTTTCTTCTGAATTCCTTTTGTGTTTTACAAGTGACTGTCTTATTGTTACCTGGTCAGCCCAACTTAATATTTTCTGGAGAAAATTGCTCCAGACTGTTCTGTCTTTGGTGGATATCCATCATGAAATAAAGGCCCTGTATGAAAGACTCCCTCCATTTCACTAGTGCCTTGTTGTCCACTTAAAATGAGGCATGGGATCCATGGAGACTTGGCTGCATGGATTCGGAACTGGCTCCCCACAGAAGGCAGAGAGTGGTAGTAGATGGAGAATATTCTGCCTGGAGGATGGAAACCAGTGGTGTTCTGCAAGGATCTGTTCTGGGACCCCTGCTCGTTGTGATTTTTATAAATGACTTGGATGAGGAAGTAGAAGGATGGGTTAGTAAGCTTGCAGATGACACTAAGGTTGGAGGTGCTGTGGGTGGTGTAGAAGGTTGTCGTGGGTTACAACAGGATATAGACAGGATGTAGAGTTGGGCGGAGAAGTGGCAGATGGAGTTCAATCCAGAAAAGTGTGAAGTGTGAAGATCGAACTTGAAGGCAGAGTACAAGGTTAATGGCAGGATTCTTAACAGTGTGGAGGAACAGAAGGATCTTGGGGTCCAAGTCCATAAGTCCCTCAAAGTTGCCGTGCAAGTTGATGGGGTGGTTAAGAAGGCTTTTAGTGTGCTGGCCTTTGTTAGTTGGGGGATTGAGTTCAAGAGCTGCGAGGTAACGTTGCAGCTCTATAAAACTCTGGTTAGACCACACTTAGAGTATTGTCTTTCAGTTCTGGTCACCTCATTATAGAGAAGGAAGTGGAAGCTTTAGAGAGGGTGCAGAGGAGACTTACCAGGATGCTGCCTGGATTAGAGAACATGTCTTATGAGGAAATGTTGAGCAAGCCAGGGCTTTTCTCTTTGGAGTGACGCAGGATGAGAGGCGACTTGATCGAGGTGTATAAGATTATGAGGGGCATAGAGAGAGTGGACAGCCAGCACCTTTTCCCCAGGGCAGCAATGGCCAATACCAGAGGATGTTAGTTTAAGGTCAGAGGAGGAAAGTTTAGGGGAGATGTCAGAGATAGGTTTTTTTACACGGAGAGTGGTGGGTGCCTGGAATGCACTGCCGGGGATGGTGGTAGAGGCTGGTACAATAGCGAAATTTAAGAGACTCTTAGGCACATAGATGTAAGAATAATGGAGGGTTGTGGGCTGTGTAGGAGGGAAGGGTTAGATTGATTGTGGAGTAGGTTTATATAGGTCGGCACAACATCGTGGGCTGAAGGGCCCGTACTGTGCTGTTCTATGTTTTAAAACCTGTACCTCCCCCTTCCCAATCCCCATCACCAGTTCCATCCAACTAAAGCATTTAGGATTCAGCCTTCAATAGCACTAAAAAGTTGCAGACTTCTTCTAAAGATGGTACTAACAAGTTTATTTTGTTTTTCAGAACAAAAATATTTATTCGTTTTCCAAAGACATTGTTTGCCACTGAGGATGCCTATCAAGCCAGCAAGAATGCCTTGGGTGAGATCACCGACTTCTTCTAGCTTTCTAAATGATGTTAAAAGCAAGTGACTTTGAACAGAGTCATTCTACCAGTTAAAACACGGTAATGGTACAAGCAATGGGATGAGGTGGTGATAGGGTGTAACCCCAGGGTTTAACACACAATAGGCCCAACTAAATCAATCGTGAAACTTTTTAAAAAATGTACCCTGGACGCAATGAGTGGCAGGAATGTTCCAACTTATAAAACCAACAATCTGAACTTTACAGTTGTATTTGCATTTCACCTTTGACTGAAATAATTCTAATCAGGTACAGCTCAGTTACACAGAGAATCAGTGTGGAGATTTCCTTCACTGCTGAGTGAGCAGAGGTCTCAGCCCCACTCTGCTCAATCCTGACTGTTTTTACTGAGGGAGGATTAAAGAGGGGCTGTGTTGTCTGGGAAAAGGATGTGAGATATAGGAGGTGAGAGCACTTGTGCATTCTCCCCAGTAACACACTGTGTGTGGCTCAAATACCAGGTAGATGTGAGAAAGGGATAAAAACACAGGGAAACCTGGGACACACGCAAACCTCCCTTCATTAAACAAGTCAGACGGCACTGACTACTAGGTTGATAACAATCTTCTAACGTTATGGTTGTAATTGCTTGTCACAGGTAACCCACAATAGTAACTGTAAGTGGGCTAGTTACCATGTGTGCACCATAGTCAAAACTAATCTTGATGTCTGTACGCTTCCCAGCACAGTTCACTGGTCAGCAGTTGAGGGCAGGAGTTCTGGCTGATAGTTGTCCTCTTGAGTCAAGAGTGTCCAGGGGATGGGGCTTGGGGGGAGGTTCATTTCCCTTTCTTTTGGCCTATTTCAACTGATAAAACATGGGACTTGTGTGTAAACAACAGCCGGAATTTAAATTCCTCTATCGGAATGTAAAATCCAAATCCTCGAAACCCACAACCCTCCGACAAATCTGGGCTCCCTCATCTCCTTGATTTCCATCACTTCACCACTGAAGGTTATTCCTTCAGCTGCCCAGACCCTGACCACTGGAATCTACTCTCTAAACCTTTCTCCTCTGACTTGCTCCCTTATAAGACATCTTTTAGACTTTGTTTTGCTACATTAAAGGCAAATTATTGTGATATTTGTAAAGCGCTAATACAGATGTTTATGTTGGGGAGCAAAATGAGTTAAAAGAACTCTAGAAACTCATCCTGATTTGGTAACACTAAGTCACATCAGCACACTGCATGGTGCCTGCAAAACCCATTCCTTTGAAGTCAGTGAAATGAATTCCAGAAGCAGAGTACAACACAGTGATGAGATAAGATCTCTTTATTAGTCACATGTACCTCGAAACACACAGTGAAAGGCATCTTTTGCGTGGAGTGTTCTGAGGGTAGCCCACAAGTGTCGCCACGCTTCCGGCACCAACATAGCATGCCCACAACTTCCTAACCCGTACGTCTTTGGAATGTGGGAGGAAACCGGAGCACCCGGAGGAAACCCACACAGACACACGGGGAGAACATACAAACTCCTTACAGACAGCGGCCGGAATTGAACCCGGGTCGCTGGGGCTGTAAAGCATTATGCTAACCGCTACACTACCGTGCCAGTGATAGAACGAAGTAGCATTTGCAGTGCTGTCACACTGGGATGGATTTCTCGACTTCATTGAAAGAGTGTTCATGTGGATTATGAAATACTAATTAAAGATTATTGGAACTTCCCTGAATGTTGCCTACTGTGAGAGCTCTCGTCTTGTTATTCCTTTCAGTTGCGAAGCTTCAGGCCAAATACAAAGGCAAAGTCCAGAGGGGGGAGTTTCAGAAGCAGAAAAGGGCAGGTAAGAGGAAAGAAACAGCACCTGTGGAGCTGTGTTACTCTCCTTCCCTTTACCTCAGGTGATTTTAACCCAGACCCTTGGCCCAGGGGGAATTTGGTAAGGTAATGCTGGTTCTGTACATCCAAAGCTATCTAATGTTAACATTGAGCAGGATAGACAGCCTGCATCAAACATGACCTCAAGGCAAGATTTTCCCAATAGAGTTTCAAATAAAATTGTCCATGAGGTCTCTGAGCCATTTGGTGCCTTTACTCATTGATTACTGGAGAAAATTCCAAGGGACAGGATGTATGATCACTTGGAAAGATGGGGAATGACTAGGGGGACTCAACACGGTTTTGTGCACGGGAAATTCTGCCCTGCAAATCGGAATGAGTTTTTCAAGGAGGGAAATAAGAGAATTAATGAAGGCAGAGCAGTAGATAAGATATCTTTATTAGTCACATGTACATCAAAACACATAGTGAAATGCATCTTTTGCGTAGAGTGTTCTGGGGAGTAGCCTGCAAGTGTCGCCACACTTCCGGCACCAACATAGCGTGCCCACAACTTCCTAACCCGTACGTCTTTGGAATGTGGGAGGAAACCGGAGCACCCGGAGGAAACCCACGCAGACACGGGGAGAAGATACAAACTCCTTACAGACAACGGCCAGAATTAAACGCAGGTCGCTGGTGCTGTAATAGTGTTACGCTAACCGCTACACTACTGTGCCTGCCCTGCAGTAGACATGGTTTACATGGACTTTAGCAAGGCTTTGAACGAGGTCCCAGGCAGTAGGCTGATCCAGAAGGCTAAAGCACATGGGATTCAAGGTGTGTTGGCAAACTGGATCCAAAATGGGCTTGGTAGTGGTGGAGGGTTGTTTTCTGACTGAAGGTCTGTAACTAGTGGTGTGCCACAGGGATCAGTGCTGGGACCTCTGTTATTTGTTTTATATATATAAGTGACTTAGATGGGAATGTAGATGATCTGATTAGTAAGTCTGCTGATGTTTGTTATTTGCTGCAGCAATCAAGATTGAGACATGCTGGAGAGGAATTCAAGCAAGGCAGGATGCCGGGAAGAGAGCCTGGGCTGTAAAAGTAATCAAAAAGTACGTGGTCTTATCTTTTAATCATTTACTCTTTAAAAAGTTATCTTACTGCAATTATAGAGGGCCATGGTGCAACTGCAGCTGGAGTATCGGGTAGAGTTTTGACCTTCTTACCTAAAAGCTTCAATCAATTTAACCTCCCAGATCCCTTCTGTATCAGGCAGATTGAGTTGGGAAGCAGAGTCCACAAGCCACTGAAAGAGGGATATGGACCAAACACTGGCAAATGGGGCTAGATTAGATGGGCATCTTTGTCGGCATGGACGAGTTGGGCTGAAGGGCCTGTTTCTGTGCTGTATGACTCTATGACTTTATGAAAGCTAACATGTGGATGTATCAAGCAATTTGGAAGGCAAATGCTACATTGGCCTTTATTGCTAGAGCATTGGAATTCAAGAGCAAAGAGGTATTACTACATTAAGATAGGTGTAAAGTTTTGGTGTCCTTAAGTAATAAAGGATATACTTGTCATAGAGGGAGTACAGTGAAAATTCACCAGACCGGTTGCTGGGATGGTGGGTTGGTTTATGAGGAGAGATTGAGTAGATCTCTAGAGTTTAAGAAGAATGAGAGGTGACCTTATTGATACTTGCAATAAGATCACCTCTCATTGCAAGGTGATGTTCTTGCAAGTTTCAATAAGATCACCCCTCATTCCCTCTCATCCCCGGGATGTTTCCTTTGGCTGAGAAGTCTTGAATCAGGTGGCACAGTTTGAGAATAAGGTGTAGGACATTTAAGACTGAGATGAGGACAGTTCTTCACACAGAGAATGGTGAATCCTTGGAATTCTCTGCTCTGGAGAACTGTGGAGTCATTGAGTTCATTTGAAACAGAGCTCAATACATTTCTGGATTTTAAGGGATTTGAGGAATGTGGAGGTAGTGCAGGAAAACAGCATGAAAATAGAAGATCAGCTGTGACCGGTGTCTGGATGAGTGGTGCAGTGGTTGGGAAGGGTCTGATGGCCGACTCTGCTCTTCTTCTGTATTCTAATGAAGATGATCTGAAGCATCTGAGATTGCATGTAGATTGCTGAAATCCACCACTGTGGTCGGAGACCAGTCGCAGGATCAGGCCCTTTACATCAAGCGGAAGGGGGAAGAAGATCAGACCTTGTCATCTCCATGTTTCCCGTTGCTATGCATGAAAGGCCTAGCGATAAGGCCGACATACCACTGGGCTTGCGAATTTGCTTGGTACATCCACATGGTATCTTTCAATAACTTGTGGAGCTTCCCAAGTCGATCTGCCTGATACAGAAGGGATTTGGGAGGTCAACAGACAATTAGTAGCTGGAGGAGACCAAAACAGATTAAAATGGGAAAATAGCCTCGGAAAATCGAAAATCCCATCGGCAGCACTTCCCAACCCTCTGGCCCCTCCTGCCTAGAAGGACAATGGCAGCAAATACAGGGGACCACCATCACTGGCAGACACAAGAGACTGCAGATGCTGGAATCTGAAGCAGAAGTTCCTCCAGCAGGACTGGCAGACTGCCCTCCAGTCGCACGACGTCCTCGTTACCCACTGGCTTACTATCTGCAGATCTCGTACACTCAAGACTCCATTCAAGTATGTTCCTGAGGCACCAAAGGATTGGACTGCGTGCCCAGAGATTGGAAAGTGGGCCAGGCGTGTGGGGTCAGAACCAGGGTGCGGAATCTGAGTCCAGTGTGCAGTTAGAGCTGGGTTTGTGGGGCTGGAGCTGGGGTCCAGTGTGTGGGTCCAGAGCTTCTTTAGACAAACTGAAACTTGCATACAAGTTGTTGTATCTGTGGAAAGGTCATGGCCAGCAGTCTTAGTGGTATCCACAGTTATTTTGTTATCTGTGAGAAGTCTGAGTCCCTGTTTCTTGTGAATAACAAGGATTTAGTAGTCTGTCTTCCCTTCATACTCACTGAAATGCCCTGTCTAATCACTTTCACCATGCAAACTGCACCAGTTCACCACCTTCTCAAAGTTAATAAATGTGGGCCTACGCAGCAATACACATGACCCATAAATGAATTATAGATCATTATGAGTCAAAAAATGCAACCATTCTACTACCAAAATGGATACACAAGAGACTGCAGATGTTGGAATCTAGAGCAAAAAACACACTGCTGGAGGAACTCAGCAGGTCAGGCAGCATCTGTGGAGGGAAACGGACAGTCGCCACTGACTGTTCATTCCCCTCTGCCTGACCTGCTGAGTTCCTCCAGAGGCTTGTTTTCTACCACCAACACTAGTCGTTTTGAGATATTGTACTTATGTACGGAACGATCTGTCTGGATGGCATGCAAGCAAAAGCTTTTCACTGAATCTCAGTACCTGTGACAATAATCAACCAATACCAATACTAATTGAATATGGCTCCATTGATACGTACTGCCCCTTTAAAGAATACTGTCCTTTAAGAAGCCATGCATGTAAAGACTTGTATTTTTTTTCAGGTTTATTAAAGGCTTCATACTCAGAAATCAGCCAGTCTGCCCAGAAAATAAAGACTACTTGGCCTTTGCTCGATATAACTACCTGATGAACCTGAGGAAAAAACTGCCGAAGAACGTTCTGGATAAAAAAACATGGCTCAAGCCTCCTGCCTTCCTGGAAACGGTAGGGAGAGGTTGAAATGGAAGTTCTACAAATTGTGTTTTGCTTCATTTAATGGCAGGGGAATTGCTATGGGGGTTAGTTAATTAAAACAAACAGTACCAACGGTTTATGAGTTATTTTTGCATCAGGTTGTGTTTTCCCTCCCACCAGTGTTCATCTCTCTTCAATTATAAAAACACAGAGTTCCAACAATACTCAGCAGGTCAGGCAGCATCTGTGGAGAGTGAACATTTCAGGTGGGAGACCCTTCATTGTGTCTTCCAATGAAATCACTGACTAAGCCAAGCTATGTCACAAGTGGGTGGATCCAGCTGTTGCCAACTCTGATTAGACTATCCAGCAGGTTTCAGTCCATGAATTCCCAATTCCAAATGTCTCGATCAGTCCAACAGACCCACTCCCTGTATCTAATATTTTTACAACTAACTTGCCTGCTTGCTTACCACACAGAAGGACATTCAGCCCATCAGGTTCATGCTAGCTCCCAGCAGAGCAATCCTATTGGTCTCATCCTCCCCTCCTTATCCCCCTGTAGACCTGCAACCTATTGTCTCTCATACATGCCTTCCAATGCCCCTTTGATTCATATGAAACTAACCTACACTAAGGGGTGATTTACAGCAGCCAATTAACCAACTAAGATGTTTAAAGAAAATTAACAAAATATGCAATTTCTTTTAGAACATAGAACATAAAACAGTACAGCACAGTACAGGCCCTTCGGCCCACGATGTTGTGCCGAACTACCTACTCCATGATCAATCTAACCCTTCCCTGCTACACAGCCCACAACCCTCCATTTTTCTTACATCCATGTGCCTATCTAAGAGCCTTTTAAAGGTCCCTATTGTATCAGCCTCTACCACCACCCCCAGCAGTGCGTTCCAGGCACCCGCCACTCTCTGTGTAAAAAACCTACTTCTGACATCTCCCCTGAACATTCCTCCTCTGACCTTAAACAGATGTCTTCTGGTATTGGCCATTGCCACCCTGGGGAAAAGGTGCTGGCTGTCCACTCTATCTATGCCCCTCATAATCTTATACACCTTGATCAAGTCACCTCTCATCCTGTGTCACTCCAAAGAGCAAATTCTCAAGAGCCCTGCCTGATTTTTGCTTCCTAAACCTTAAGTATGCTTCCTTCTTCCTCTTGAGTAAATATTTCACCTCTCTTGTCAACCATGGTTCCTTTACTCTACCATCCTTTCCCTGTCCCAGTGGGACAAACCTATCCAGAACCCCATGCAAGTGTTCCCTAAACAGCCTCCACATTTCTTCTGTGCATTTCGCTGAGAACATCTGTTCCCAATAAACACTCCCAAACACCATTGTAATTAGCCCTGCTCCAATTAAAAACTTTCCCATATCACCTGCTCCTTTCCCTGTCCATGGCTATGCTAAAGGTCAGGGAGTTGTGATCACTATCTCTGAAATGCTCACCCACTGAGAGGTCTGTCACCTGACCAGGATCATTGCCTAGTACCAGGTCCAGTATGGCCTCTCCTCTAGTTGGCCTGTCCACATACTGTGTCAGGAATCCTTCCTGGACACATCAAACAAATTCTGCCCTGTAGAAACCTTTTGCACTAAGGAGGTGCCAATCACTATTAGGGAAGTTGAAGTCTCCCATGACAGCAACCCTGTTATTTTTGCACCTTTCCAAAATCTGCCTCCCGATCTGCTCCTTGGTGTCCTGGTGGCTACTGGGGGGTCTGTAGAATACTCCCAAAAGAGTGATCGCTCCCTTCCTGTTTCTAACTTCCACCCACACTGACTCAGTAGACGATCCCTCCATGACGTCCTCCCTTCCTGCAGCTGTGACGCTACTGCTGATTAGCAGTGCCACCCCCCCCCTCTTTTACCTCCTTCCCTATCCCTTTTGAAACATCTAAACCCCAGATCATCAAGCAGCCGATCCTGCCCTTGCGACAGCCAAGTCCCTGTAATGGCCACAACATCGTAATTCCATGCACTGATCCGTGCTCTGAGTTCATCACCCTTGTTCTCAATACTTCTTGCATTAAACACATTTCAACCCATCCAACTGACTGCATTTATGACCTATCTACTGTCTATCCTTCCTCACGGTCTCTCTGCACATCGCATCTATCTTTACACTTACTGTTCCATCATCTGACCTATCACTCGGGTTCCCATCCCCCTGCCAAACTAGTTTAAACCCTCCCCAACAGCTCTGGCAAACCTGCCTGCAAGGACATTGGTTGCTCTTGAGTTCAGGTGTAACCCATACCTTTCGTACAGATTATACCTTCCCCAGAAGAAATCCTAGTGATCCACAAATCTGAAACCCTTCCCTCTGCACCAACCCTTCAGCCACGCATTCGTCTGCTGTATCTTCCTCTCCTTACCCTCATTGGTGCGTGGCACAGGCAGCAATCCAGAGATTACCACCCTTGAGGTCCTGCTTTTCAGCTTCCTTCTTAACTCCCTATAATTCCCTCTTCAAGACCTTATCCCTTTTCCTATCTATGTCATTGGTACCAATCTGCACCATGATTCCCTCCCCCTTAAGAATGCTGTGGACTCGATCCAAGACATCTCTGACCCTGGCACCTTTGAGGCAACATACCATCTGGGAGTCTCGTTCTCGTCCACTGGATCTCCTATCTGTCTCCCTAACCAATGAATCCCTCATCACTACCGCACTCCTCTTCTCCCCCCTTCCCTTCTGAGCTACAGAGTCAGACTCAGTGCCAGAGACCTGGCCGCTGTGGCTTTCCCCTGGTAGGTCGTCCCCTCCAACAGTATCCAAAATGATATACTTGTTATTGAGGGGAATGGCCACAGGGGTACCCTGCACTGACTGCCTATTCTCTTTCCCTCTCCTGACGGTCACCCAGCTACCTGAATCCTGCAACCTAGGTGTGACTGCCTCCCTGTAACTCCTGTCTATCATCTCCTCAGTGTCCCGAATGATCCAGAGTTCATCCAGCTTCAGCTCCAGTTCCCTAACACAGTCTGTAAGGAACTGCAGCTGGACGCACTTCTCGCAGGTGCAGTCATCAGGGACACTGAAGGTCTCCCTGACTTCCAACATCCTGCAAGAGGACCAAACTACAGCCCTGCCTGCCACTCCCACTGCTCTAACTGTGCAATAAGAAAAAAAGAAACCCTACCAGAACCTCACCTTAGCCTCCACTCACCTCCTCCGCCTCTTCACGCCGAAGCCTCTTGAGCCAAAGCCGCAAGTCCCACTCTTATACTGAGCCACCCCTACAATGGCCGCTCCGCTTGAGCTTACCTTCTTTTTATTGGTTGCTATTGCCTAATTAGCCCAATTAGCTAAGCAACAGGACTTCCTCTCCAAACTGCTACCATTATGTTTTGCTACCATTTTGCTTTTTTTCGTGCAGGACTGTCCGAGAGATTAATCTTTAAATCCCAGTGATCCCAGGAGGGTTAGTTAGTTCCATATTTCCCATTTCTGTCAGCAAGGAGATAAAGATTAAAGGAAAAAGTGGGACTTGCCTCCTAGAAACTAGCTGAAGGATTACACAGGGGATGCCCGGGAGAAGGTTAAGCCCTGTAGACTAATTAACAAGGTAGAACATTACCCTGAACAAAAGGATGAATCATAATGTTTGCTGAACATTTTGTTCCCACAGACCTCAGAACTATTGAGGAAGTTGCACATGCGAACACTAGTTCGAAAATACTGCAGAGGGATCTCAGCCCAACGTAAGCTGCAGGTAATTGCACTTCTTAAAGTGACTCCTAGACCAACACAAGAGGGAATCATTGGATCTCACAGCGAGATGGGGACCGTTTGGGCTTTGTGATAGAGATATCCATCTATACGAAAGACCTATCGAACCGGTTTCACTCCCCCAACATCCCCCTTGTTCTGGTCACCACACCATAGGAAGGATGTGATTGCGCCAGAGGGGCTGCAGAAATGATTCACAAGGATGCTGCCTGGATCGGAGAGACTGTTTAAGGAGAGACT
Organism: Pristis pectinata; assembly: GCF_009764475.1. NCBI lineage: Eukaryota > Metazoa > Chordata > Chondrichthyes > Rhinopristiformes > Pristidae > Pristis > Pristis pectinata. Next base: position 34,740,190 of record NC_067421.1, read on the forward strand.
GTTTTCCCTGGAGCAAAGAAGACTGAGGGGTGACCTTATGGAGGTTTATACAATTATGAGGGGCATAGTTAGTGTAGATAGTTGCAGTCTTTTCCCAGGATAGGGTGGTCTAAAGCAAGAGGGCAGAGGTTTAAGGTGAGAGGGAAAAGATTTAAAGGGGAATAGAGTCATAGATTCATACAAAACAGAAACAGGCCATTCAGCCCAACTGGTCCATGTCGGCCAAGATGCCCATCTAAGCTAAATGAGAAACACTATGATGCAGGTCGTGGTTACGGACGGAGCACAGATGTTCTGCGAAACGGTCACCTAGTCTGCGTTTGGTCTCACCAATGTAGAGGAGGCCACACTTGGAGCACCGAATGCAGTAGGTGATATCAAGGGAGGTGCAGGTGAATCTCTGTCTCCCCATCGCCAGTCACTTCAACTCCCCCTCCCACACTACCACCGATATGTCAGTCCTCGGCCTCCTCCACTGCCAGGAGAATTCCAAGCACAAACTGGAGGAACAGCACTTCACTTTCCGTCTTGGAACCTTGCAGCCTAATGGCATGAACATTGAATTCTCCCACTTTAGGTAATCCCCACCCCCCCCTCCCCACCCCCCCCACCCTCCACCATGTTTCTTCTCTTCTCCCCTTTCCTAGCCTCTCTGTTTTCTACCTTTTGTTTTCCTCTGTCTCCTTACCTTTGACCCATCCCCCGGTAGATCTGCTCTCCCCTCCTCCCCCACACCTGCCTATTACTATCTCTTACCCACATCTACCTATCACCACCCTGTGCCCACCCCACCTCCCCTCTTTTGTCCACCTATCACTGCTCTGCTTTTCCCTCTATATTGGCCTTCCCCATTTCCTATCTTCAGTCCTGAAGAAGGGTCCTGACCCGAAACGTTGCCCGCCTGCTTTTCTCCACGGATGCTGCCTGGCCTGCTGAGTTCCTCCAACGTCAATGTGGTTTTCATCTAAATTCCAGCATCTGCAGTACTTTGTTTCTCTGCCCATCTAAACTAGTCCCATTTGCCCATGCTTGGCCCATATCCCTCTAAATCCTGTCCACGTGCATTTTAAATGTCCCCTCTGAACCTCCTCCGCTCCAAGGAGAACAGACCCAGCCTCTCCTCATAACTGAACTGCTCCACCCTGTAAGATGAGAGCAGAATTAGCGTTGGCTGCGATGCCCTCTGCAGTTGGATAGCCCATTGACACACACACACACACACACACACACACACACACACACACACACACACATACTCACACACACACACACATACTCACACACACACAGTGGAGTTCAAAAGAGTCATAGAGTTACACAGCACAGAAACAGGCCCTTCGGCCCACCATGAACATACTGACCATCAAGTACCCATCTATACTAACTCCCATTCACCAGCACTTGGTCCATAGCCTGCACAATGGTGGATGGTGTACACTGTGATTCATCTCCATCTGGAAGGAAGGTGGGAAGAAAGGGAATAAAATGATCTGTGTGATTAACATGTTTTAATCAGATGCAACAGAAGGTTGTGGCGAGTGCACTGTTTAAGGGGAAGAAGGACGGCTATTTACAGAGTGTGACCAAACCCTTCAGTGACAGCAGACTTCGTAAGTACAGACTGACTCCCGCAGCGCACACAGAAACAGCAACTAATTCCGAGGGCTCTTTCCCGCCACACATCCCCTTCTCAACGTGACATGTTCTCTGTCCGCAGGTGAACAGGATATCAACCCGAAGGCTCTCCAGCTGATTCGCCATGAGAGACTCAGGGTAAGGTTTCACACATTGGGGTCTGGTTTATTATTGTTGTCACATGTACCAAGGTACAGTGAAAAACTTCTGTTTGCGTGCCACCCAGGCAGATCATTCCTTACATAAGTACATCGAGGTGGTACAAACAGAAAAATAAACAGAATGCAGAATATTGAAAGTGCAGTGCAGGTAGACAGATAAAGTGCAAGGGCCATGACAAGGTAGGTTGAGAGATTCATCTTTATTGTATAAGAGCTCCATTCAAGAGACTTACAACAGTGGGATAGAAGCTGTCCTCGAGCCTGGAGGTACATGTTCCCAAGCTTTTGTATCTTCTGCCTGATGGGAGAGGGGAAAAATGGGAATGACCGGGGGTGGGAGGGGTCCTTGTTTATGTTGACTGCTTTCCCAAGGCAGCAGGAAGTGTAGACAGAGTCAATATAGTGGAGGCTGTTCCTTGTGACGGACTGGGCTGCGTCCACAACTCTGCAGTTTCTTGTGGTCTGGGGCAGAGCAGTTGCCAAGCCAAGCCGTGACAGTAGAGTAGAGCAGCCGGGTGCCACCTGGGGACACCCTGCTCCTCATCTGGCTGTTCATATCACAGAGGGCCAGGGGTAAGGTGTGGACACAAGAAGCTGCAGCAAAGCCATCCAGTCCATCTTCACCGTGCATTGCTTCAGGAAGGCTCATAGTATCGTCAAGTACGCCTGCCATCCTGGCCATTCCCTTTTCTCTCAGGAGTTTGAAAGCCTGAACGACCAGACTCAAGAACGGCTTCTTCCTCACTGCTGTCAGACTCCTGAACCAATCACCTCTCTCACATCCCCTTCCCAATGGTCCTGCCACCTTCTCCAACCCTTAACTTTACCTGTTCCATTGTTGTCACTGGAGCCCTGTTGTTTTGTGCTTGTTGCTGTAACTATTGTTGCATTCATTACCATGTATACGTTTACTCTGTGAGCTTCATGCAAGCAAGGACTTTCATTGTACCCTGGTATATATGAAAATAAAATAAACTAATGACTAACTAATCTAATATTAGTCCCGATGCAGGGTCTCAACCCAAAAGGTCCCTCCTCCCCCTTACAAATGCCACTCAAACCGCTGACTTCCTCCAGCAGTTTGTCTTTTGCTCCAGATTCTGGCATCTGCCGTGTCTCGTCTCTACCAGTTTCTATTCATCTAGGTCATCAGGATTACACTCTGTTCAGTACTGACTTCAGCAGGGAGTATTGCCAAGCTGTATGTAAGACCAGAGCCATACCCGATCAGGCTGGTCTCCCAGTGGCGGGTTTGGTTAAAGCTGCCTCCTGGTTACTGAGGCCGCGCGACCTTGGTGAGGTCACTAGAATCATTCAGCTTGTCCATTCAGCCTGACCAGCCTGTGTCAGTGTTCATCCTCCACTCGGGGCTCCTCCCGTACCTATCTCTTCAAGCTCAGCCCTCTGCCACTTTCTAATGGATAGAGTTCTAGCTTAGCTAGCATGGCGCTAAAGACATCTCCACTCTTCAACCCAACCACTCCCTGCGCCAGCAATGTCCATGTTCCCAACACCGTCTGGACAAGACATTTATTCTGAATTCTCTACTTGATTTCCTAGTGGAAATCTCTCTCTCTCTTTCTCGCTCTCTCTCTTTCTTTTTCTCTCTCTTTTTCTCTTTCTCTCTCTCTCTCTCTCTTTCTCACACTCTTTTTCTCTTTCTCTCTCTCTCTCTCTTTCTCACACTCTTTTTCTCTCTCTCTCTCTCGCTCTTTTTCTCTCTCTCTTTCTCTCGTTCTCTTTCTCTTTTTCTCCTTCTCTCTCACTTTCTCCTCTCTCCCACTCTCTCTCTCCCTCTCTCTCTCTCTCAACCTCCTCTTTCTCCCACTCTCTCTCTCTGCCTTTCTATCTTAAGCAGCTCTACTGGGTCACCAGGAGATACCCAGTCACCTTTTACAGATGGATACACAGGATCATGGAGATGAACAGGAACTGGCCCTTTCAGCCCATCTTGGCCATGCCGACCATGCTCCCCATACACGCTAATCCAATTTGCCTGCATTACATCCTTACCCTTGTCAACCTCTTTCTCTAATGTCTCACTGGTGGTGGATATTCTGTGTTGTCCGACCACTGGTTGTCAGACTGTTTGTTCTAGTATGACTCTGGGTGCAGTTTTCTGCTGGTATCTTCCACTCACTGTGGCCGAGTGTGGCACGGGGACTGCATCAGCCCAGGCAAGTGGCTGCACTCACAGGACGGTTGTGATAGCCGGTGAGCTTCCCACTCACCAATGGAGACACAAGAGACTGCAGATGCTGGAATCTGGAGCAACAAACAACCTGCTGAAGGAACTCAGCGGGTTGGGCAGCATCTGTGGGGGGGGGGGGGGGGGGGGGGGGGGGGTGGGGTGGGGGTGAAGGAATTGTCGATATTTCGGGTCGAAACCCTGCCTCAGGATCTGTCAGGGTTTTGACTCGAAATGTCGACAGTTCCTCCCCGCCCCCCGACAGATGCTGCTCAACCCACTGAGCTCCTCCAGCGGATTGTTTGTTGCATGGAGCTGTCAAATGTTTGTGAAGGTCACATTGAGGAACTTCTTTAAGAAATAAAAGCATTGTTAAAGCAATTTAAAATGGTAGATGATCCTTTCATGCCAAAATCAGGAAAGCACACACTGGCAGACTTAAAAGAACTTGAAACAATGTTAAATAGATAATGAAATGACCTCACTTCCCTCTCTCCTGTTGGTGTTCCATGTTATGAGCTTCATATGAAGCTAATTGTTCGCACTCCAACCGAGTATTGTTGGTATAGGTATTGGGATTGGTTTATTATTGCCACTTGTACCGAGGTACAGTGAAAAACCTGTCTTGCAGACCGTTCGTACAGGTCAATTCATTACACAGTGCATTGAGGTAGCACAGGGTAAAAACAATAACAGAATACAGAGTAAAGTGTCACAGCAGGTAGACAATAAGGTGCAAGGTCATAACAACGTAGATTGTGAGGTCACGAGTCCATCTTATTGTATAAAGGAACCGTTCAATAGTTTTATCACCGTGGGATAGAAGCTGTCCTTGAGCCTGGTGGTACGTGCCCTCGGGCTCCTGTATCTTCTGCCCGATGGGAGAGGGGAGAAGAGAGAATGATCCGGGTGGGTGGGGTCTTTGATTATGCTGGCTGCTTCACCAAGGCAGCGAGAGGTATAGACAGAGTCCATGGAGGGGAGGCTGATTTCCTTGATATGCTGAGCTGTGTCCACAACTCTCTGCAGTTTCTTGCGGTCCTGGGCCAAGCAGTTACCATACCAAGCCATGATGCATCCAGATAGGATGCTTTCTATGGTGCATCAATAAGAGTTGGTGAGTGTCAAAGGGGACATGCCAAATTTCTTTAGCCTACTGAGGAAGTAGAGGTGCTGGTGAGGATTCTTGGCCATGGAGTATACATGGTTGGACCAGGACAGGCTATTGGTGATGTTCACTCCTAGGAACTTCAACCCTCACGAACTCAGCACCGTTGATGTAAACAGAAGCATGTGCACCAACCTCCTTCCTGAAGTCAATGACCAGCTCTTTGGTTCAACATAGGACGGAGATCATTCATTGGGTCTACAGGGCCAGCACTCACAGCAGTACCTCGTCCGCCAACTAGTCATAGAGACATACAGCACAGAAACAGGGCCTTTGGCCCACCAAGTCCGTGCTGACTGTTCCAGAGTAAGCTGCTCCCTCCCCCACTGCTCTTGGTTAGGCACCCTTGCTGTGATGTAACATTTCACAGGGCTGGCACCGTTTCCAGATTTTTCTCAACACTGTATTGATGAAGGAAGTACCAGGTAGGGTGAATTAGCCAGTGGGTTACAGGAAGGGTGCTGTAGAGCAGTCTGCTTGTAATTGTAACTGTCTGATAATATCTGTACTCCTTCATTCTCAGTACGGTGTTCCCGTAATTAAATATAACCGAAATGGCTTCAAACCCAGACCAAGGCAACTGCTCTTAATGCAGACAAAAGCCTACATAGTTGAAGAGGACAAGATCAAGCAGAAAATTGAATATGCGACTCTGAAAGGTAATAGACTCCTGTTTTCAAACCTCGAATGAGTATACAAGGAGGTTGACCTCTCTCCCTGTCCAATGACTGGTCAGTTTACAACAGGTGCCATCTCGGATCCAGGCTGAAGCCAAGTGTTGTGATATGTTGTGACACCTTGCAATAGCTCTTCCAAAGTCATTGCCCGCTAGCATCAAAAAGGCAAAGGCAGCAGGCACAGCAAGTTCCCCTTCATGGCACACACCACTCTGACTGGAAGGAACTTTTTCCCCTATTCTTCACTGGGCCTTGGTCCTGGAACTCACAACACAACAGCACAGTGGGAATACCTTCTCCACAGAGTTCAAGAAGGCAGCTCATCACCACTTTAGAACATAGAACAGAGAACAGTACACCACAATACAGGCCCTTCGGCCCACAATGTTGTGCCGACATTTAAACCTTGCCTAAGACTATATAACCCCTTCCTCCCACATATCCCTCTATTTTAAGTTCCTCCATATGCCTACCTAGTAATCTCTTGAATTTGACCAATGTACCTGCCTCCACCACCGCCCCAGGCAGCATATTCCATGTCCCAACCACTCTCTGGGTAAAAAACCTTCCTCTGATATCTCCCTTGAACTTCCCACCCATTACTTTAAAGCCATGCCCACTTTCTCAAGGACAATTGGGAATGTCCAGAAAATGGTCCTCTTGCCACAATGCCCAGATCCCCTGATACCGAAAGGATTGAATGCATTGTAATAATGGTCTTTATATTAAACAACTATTAAATAATGTTTGTAGAATGCTAATAGTTCTTTACAGAGGAGAGTTTCTCTGGGGTGTTTGCACTTCTGTTTTTATTTCCATTACTATTAATGTGAGACCATTTGAAGGCACGGTTTTGTGCTTGTGCATTCTGAATACTGCAGTTATAGACAACTGACCCCTCAGATTGCTGACAGTCTGCGTTTTCCTGTCTCGTTTAGGTGTGTCCGTCAGCAACCTGAGTGATGGAGTCTTCGTTATCCACGTGCCCTGTGAAAACAACAAACAGAAAGTAAAGTTTCTGTTCTATCTTATTCCTTCTCGCAGTTAGGATAGGTGCGTGACATTGTGAAGCTGCCAGTGTAGTGAATCATCTTCCCATTATAACTCAGACCTACTTTCTGTCCCTATGAACTTCAGTTGAAAGGGAATATTGGACGTGCGCGGGATTTTTTTTCCCCCAATTTTTAGGAATCCTAACAAGAGAGAGTGGCAAATCTGGATTTAGTATTAGAGAATGAATGAGCAGTTAGAAGGAGATTCAGTGGGAAAAGCACTGTTGTGGTGGTGGACATAATTCAGTTTGGTTTAGCATGGTTATGGCAGAGGACAAAGGAAGAGTCATAAATTGTGGTAAGATCAATTATATTGGACTGAAGAGTGATGTAGCAAAATGGACTGAACTGTTTCTGTCTCCGTTGAGGCCACTTGACTTGCTGAGTATTTCCAGCAGTTTTTGTTTTAATTTCAAATTTCCAGTATCTGCAGAGTTTTTCTTTTTAATTTAGATTCATGTTCCAGGCTCGGAAAGGATTCAGAAATGTGTTTCTCCTGCAGATGTGGCCGATTACAAATCAGGTTGGGTGATGGTTGAGAAACTGCTTTCCCACATGGCTAGCACCTTCTGGAGAAGAGAGGGCTTTCGTCTAGGTGCAATAGGGGGCATTTAAAAAAACATATTCCCACAAAGAAAACATCTAGAACTGCCAAATCTGCAGCCCTCTGATGACAAAATCCACAGACAAAAAAAGGAAGTCTGTGTCAACCACCAAAACCTTAATACTTCTGAAAGTCTGGAGCAGTGTAGAATGTGTAGGAGCGAAATTAAAGAGAGATAAGACAATTTGACCACACAGTGAAACTGTGTCTACCAGTGTCTACCAATGTGATACACATTAAAGATACTTGTTAAACATGAGGGTGGAAGCGGTTGCTACCTCTGCCTGGTACCACATTGACCATCTCTCTCATGTATGCAGGGTGATGTCATTCTACAATGTGACTATGTCTTTGAGACTGTGACCAAGCTCTGCACAATGGCCAGCAAGCAAAACAGCTTCAAAATCGTACAGGGCAGGTGAGCAAAGAGAATTTCAGTCGCCAATGCATTGCAGAACAGTACCGGGGCTCAAGGAGTTCATTGTGACAGCAACCACTCTTCCTCGAGTGTAGAAGGTTAAGGGTGATCTATCTGATCTACTGAAGTGTTTACAGAGAACAACTATTTCCCCAGATGGGGTTCAGGAGTGGGTGGCTCTTGCCGAACATTAAGGGGTGGGACATTCGGAGCTGATGTCAGGAAGCACTTGGATACACAAAAGGACCATAGAGATTTGGACTCTCTCCCCCAAAGTCCTGTCAAGGCTGGGAGTCAACACGGATAGATGGAATGTTGTTAGGCATGGGGATTAAGGATTACAGACTTAGATGGATGGAGTTAAGATACAGTAAATGGTAGGGATACCATCGTGTGGTGGTTGTTACTGGACTGGCAGCCTGAGTTCTGGACCAGAGACACTTGTTCAGATCCCACCATGGCAGCTGGAGAATTTAAGTGCCAGTAATTAAGCAGGAATTTAAGGTGGCCTTGGTAACGGTAACCAGGGAACCATCCAATTGTTGTGAAAACCCAGCTGGTTCACTAGAGTCATAGAGCAATACAGCACCGATACAGGCCCTTCGGCCCAACCAGTCCATGCCGAAAATGGTGCCCACCCAACTAGTCCCAGTTTCCTGCGTTTTTCCCACTAATGTCCTTCAGGTGAGGAAATCTGCCATCCTTTTATGTAACTCCAGGCCCACTGATGTGGTTGACTCCTTACTGCCCCCTCTGTTCCAGTTAGGGATGGGCACTAAATGCTGGCATATCCAGCAATGATTATGTCCTGTGAACGAGTCCAACAAAGCAGAATGCTAGAACAAGCTCAAGGGCCTGAATGGCCTTCCTGTATTACTATGTTCCACGGAATCAGTTCGTTCCCCAAGTTTCCACTTGAAGGCACTGGCTCCTGCTCGGCGGCATAACAAATCTGTTGATTTTCACCAATACCCTTTGCTGGTGAGCTCAGATAGGAGGCTGTTCAACCACAGCAACACAATCCTGGCATCTCTCCATCTCTGCATACATGGACTTCGCAGTGGGACTGCTGGCTTGTGCTCAGGAACAGGAACCTCTTCCAGTTTGTTCCTTTCTCACCCTGGACCATCCAGAAAAATCACCTTGGCCAGGGACAATTCAACAGTCAAAACACACTCTGAGATCAAATGCATGGACTTCCTCTTCTGTCCTACCTGACTCGTTTAATTAACTAAAACGTTCCTTAAATTAACTGAATATTTGCAGCTTGAAATTAATTCATGGTGAAGTTTTAACAGTGGAATTTGATCGGGCAAAACAGGATGGAGAGGAGATATTGTGGCCACAAACTGGGACGATGCTTTTAAACATTCCAACTGGGGATATAGGAATCCCTCCAAACCTGGTGGGTCTGGTTACCTTGGGGAGGTGGTTATAGTGACCACAGTGGTAATGCCACTGGCTCGGGGTGGGAATGGCAGAACAAGGAAGATACTGCAGCTTTTATTTCAGATGTTGAGCATCTGTAGTACCTGCTTTTGGAAGTGGAATTGGAATTGAAGTTGGTTTATTATTGTTACACGTACCGAGATACAGTGAAAAACTTAGTTTTGCATGCCGTCCATGAAGGTCATTTTAAAACATAAGTGCATTGAGGTAGTACAAATGGAGAAACAATAACAGGATGCAGAATATAGTGTTACAGTTACAGTTACAGAGAGAGTGCAGTGCAGGTAGACAATAAGGTGCAAGGGGCATGATGAGGTAGATTGTGAAGTCCAGAGTTCATCTTTATCATACGAGAGGTCTGTTCAAGAGTCCTATAACAGCAGGATAGAAGCCTTCCTTGAGCCTGGTAGTATGTGTTTTCAAGCATTTGTATCTTCTGCCTGATGGAAGGTGGGGAGAAAAGAGAATATCCGGGACGGGAGGGGTCTTTGATTATGCTGGCTGCTTTCCCGAGGCAGCAAGAAGTGTAGACAGAGTCCATGGAGGGGAGGGTGGTTTTCATGATGGACTGAGCTGTAACCACAACTCTCTACAGTTTCTTGTGCTCTTGGGCAGAGCAGTTGCCATAACAGATAGGATGCTTTGTATGGTGCATCTATAAAAATTGATGAGGGTCAATGAGGGTATTACATTTTGTAATGTAATATGGTTCATGAGAGACGGGAGCAGGTGTAACAAGACCTTTCAAAGCATGGAATATAGAGCATTGTGAAGAAAGTTACGCCTGAGACAATCACATGTAGCAGAAATGTTATAACTGGTAGCTTTGTACTGAGGGCAGAACAGTTATCTCTGGATTCTGTATCAAAGAGTGTGCTGCAACAGAGAATGAGAGCTGGAACAAGGTGTGACATTGACAGCTGGAATGGTGTGAGTCATTAAGATCTAAGGACATTAATGAGGGAAGTGCAGCATGTTGTACACGTCTAACATTCTCCTAAAGGACTTACAGTTCTATAAATCAGAAAGTTTACTGGTGTTTTAATAACTTGTTCTGGTTGTACATTTTCCCATTTCAGCCTGAAATTCACAATTGAACCAGGAAAGGAGGGGATCGTCGATTTCACATCAGGTCATGAGTCACAGGTCTTCAAAGGGAAGAATGGTCACCTGATGGTGGTAAGACCGAACAACTGCATCAATGTTGGGTGTGGGGGGCGCGGAGGAATGGCTGACACAGTCTCTATGCAGAGAAATCTCAAGTGGTGAGAGAGATAAAGAGAGAGGATACCAGTCTCACTCATCTCCCACTGGCCATTTACAGAGATAGTATTGGCAATGACATGTCATGTGCTCATCTCCTGTTGCAGACACCACAGAGGTGCAGAACGTGCTGGAGGTCAGATACCAGAGAGATGTAAGTGGATTTGTGGGATGTGGAAGTTCAGTGCAGTGCTGGGGATAACGTGACAGGAATGGAGTTGAGCAGAACCTATTGTTTAACAGGAGGGACGGACGTTCTAATTCAAGGAGACTGAGTGAAATAAATAACATAATGTACAGGGAGCTCAGTAAGTTTTTCTTGTCAGATTTGTTATGCTGGGAATTGTCCTTCTTAAAGAGTTCATGTTATTTTTTTGATAGGATCTGGATAAATGTTGGAAGTGGTAGGGTGGATCTGTTTGATAGCATAATAGATGAGTAGCCTCCTCCTGTACTTTGAAAGGGCTCAAATCTTCCTAACAGAAGCAAAATGCTGCATCTTCTGAAAACCCGAAATGAAAATGTCTAGGATACTCAGCGGGTCAGACAGCAACTGTGGAGAGAGTAACTGACCACCGTTTCATGTCCTTTCAGCAGAATCTCATTAAGCTTTCACACAATCATGGAAAAGTTACACTACAGAAGGGGGCCAATTCACCATGTCGAATCCGTCTGGGTTCTTTGTGAGAGCAGGCCGGCTTGTCCCAAACCCCCAACCTCTCTTCATTATTCTGCAACATGCTTTCCTTTCAGATGTTTATCCACTCCTTTTGAACACTATGGTTGAACCTGCCTCCACTACTACCCCAGATAATTAAAGTTTTTCTTTGTATCACTTCTGGTTCTTTTGGCAACCACCTTTATTCTACACCTGCTTATTCCTGACCCCTCTGCCAAGAGGAGAAGGTTTTTTCTATCTACTCTGTCTCTTCAAGATTTTAAATACCTACTGCATATCAGATTCAATTGCAAACTCCTCTGTTCCAAGGAAAAAAATGCAGCTTTTCCAGTTTGCTGGATATAACTAAAGCTTCTCATCCCTGGACTCAGATTTGTAAATCTCTTCTGCGCCGTCTCTGAAGCCTTTACATAGAACATAGAACAGTACAGTGCAGGAAAGGCCCTTTAGCCCATGATATACCGAACCAATGACTCCTAATTAATCTAATCCCTCTTCCCTGCACACTGGCCGTATCCCTCCCTTCCCTGCATATTCCTGTGCCTCTTAAGAGTCTCTTAAATGCTCCTCTGCTATCTGCCTCCACCACCACCCCTGGCAGTACATTCCAGGACCCCACCACTCTCTGTGTAAAATACTTGCCTTGTGCATCTCCTTTGTACTTTCCCCCCTCACCTTAAGTACATGCCCTCTAGTACTAGACATTTTAATCCTGGGAAAAATATACTGGCTGTCTACTCTATCTATGCCTCATATTATTTTTTAAACTTCTATCAAATCTCCCCTCAACCTCCACTGCTCCAGAGAAAATAGAACATCAATGTTCTACGTACATCAACTCCATTTCATCATCGGCCCTCTCTGTTCCTCACAACCTACATTGAATTATCTCAGATGCACATCTTCTCTGGGCAATAGTACTCCTCTCACAATGAGGTGACCAGAAGAGTACTCAATAGTCCAGGAGCAACAAACAATCTGCTGGAGGAACTCAGCAGGTCGAGCAGCATCTGTGGGGGAAAAGGAATTGTCGATGTTTTGGGTTGAAACCCTACATCCTGATTCCAGCATCTGCAGGTTCATGTCTCCGCTCAATAGTTGGATACATTAGGGACATTTAAGAGACTCTTAGATAGACCCATGAATGATAGAAAATTAGGGGGCTATGTGGGAGGGAAGGGTTAGATAGATCTTAGAGCAGGATAAAATGTCGGCACAACATCGTGGGCCAAAGGGCCTGTACTGTGCTGCAGTGTTCTATGTTCCATGTCAATAGTCCAGGTTGACCTTGACTTCTTAAGCTAGCAGAGCCTGCTCTTCGCTTTGTTCTTTGTGTCTAATCATCAGCCCCTTCACATTCCAAATGTCATTCAGTTCGTTTCAGAGTTTATAGTTTGCAACAGGAAGGAGCCTCAAAGTTGGGACAAACTCGGTCTAACTTTACACTCAGCACACAATACCCGTCTGCAGCCCTGGGCTGAGTCAGGGCTCAGATTCCCAACCAGAGCATTAACTTCACTTCCCATGTTTGTCTTTACTGAAAGACGATGAAGTGGCAAAATGATCAACCACAGGAAATGTGTGTAAAGTCTCACCCAGATTGAAGCACTGTAACAATTTCTCACCCTCTTCCTTTCACAGATGACTCCGAGAGTAAAGACTCGATGACCTTCGCTATCATTCATCTCTTCTGTTTCAAATTTTATGGGAAATATAAATATGCTGCAAGTCTCAAAGGCATTCATTGTATTACCCTGTTACCACTTAATGATGCGTCACCGTGACGACCTGCAAAATGTTATCCTGCCATCAGTACATTGTGTGTTGGAGGCACGGCCTGTTCAATACTGCCTCATCGTGTAACCTTCCACAGTGCCTGCAAGCTCAAAGAGCCAGGAGCGGTTTGATTCAACGTAGGGAAACATCCTTTGGCAAGCTCTGAAGACGTCCCGGACCTGATTCTTTATCCAGTTCTGTTAGAAGATCGTGCCCCACTTGGCTTCTCCCTGGGCTCGGATGGGAGGAATCTGCGAGCTTCCTTGCTCCTGTTCATTGTGTGGTAACCCCGTGCTGGGAAGAGTGGGTGTTTGGATGGGATTTAAAAGCTTTTCTTCAGGACTGGAAAGGAAGAGGGAAGAAGCCAGAATAAGAAGGTGGGTGAGGGGGAAGTACATGCAGGCAGGTGATAGGTGAGTTCAGGTGAGAGGGGGAAGGTAGGTGGGTGGGGGAGGGGGAGAAGACGTAATAAGCTGAGAGGTGATAGGTATAAGAGGAAAAGGGCTGAAGAAGGAGAAATCTGGTAGGAGAAGGCAGTGGACCATGGAATGAAGGATGGAATAAGAGTCCTGAAGCTCATCAGTACTGAGGGAGCGGCAATTATTGCAGTTGCTGCTTCTTGGATCAGATCTTAGACTGAGGCCCCACCTTTTTCTGAAGATAACATTGGGCTGTGTTGAAGGGTAGGGTCTCCTTGCTGTCCTCCTTGGGATGTTCTGATTATACATTCAACTCCATTTTATTTGACCAAAGTCTTTGAATATTTTTAAGGCAGATGTAGGCAGATTCCTGATAAATAAGGGAGTAAAAGGTCACCAGTTGGCAGATTGTGGAGTTAAAATTAGTCAGGTCGGTCAAGGGGCGGGCCCAAGGAGGGCGCAAGTGGCCTGTTCCTGCTCTCGATTCACATGTCTGTATGCTTCCCATCCACGGTGAACTGCTTTGCACAACCGTGGTCACCTCATAGAGCTGCTTTCTCATAGTTCCAGCGACCTGGGTTCGATCCTGACCTCAGCTGCTGACTGTGTGGAGTTTGCAGGTTTCCTCCTGATGGTCCAGTTCCCTCCCATGTCCCAAAGATGTGCAGGTCGGTAGGTTATTTGGTCACTGTAAATTGTCCCTAGTGTGTAGGAGAGTGGTAGAATCTGGGGGGAGTTGGTGAGAATGTGGGGGGGGGGGGGGTGCGGGAAATAAAAAACATGATTAGTGTAAGTGGGTTAGAACATAGAACATTACAGCACAGTCCAGGCCCTTTGGCCCACAATGTTGTGCCAACATTTTATCCTGCTCTGAGATCTATCTAACCCTTCCCTCCCACATAGCCCCCTATTTTTCTATTATTTGTGTGTCTATCTAAGAGTCTTTTAAATGTCCCTAATGTATCTGCCCCCACAACCTCTGCCGGCAGTGTGTTCCACGCACCCACCACTCTCTGTGTAAAAAACTTACCCCTGACATCCCCCTTATACCTTCCTCCAATCACCTTAAAATTATGTCCCCTCGTGTTAGCCATTGTCGCCCTGGGAAAAAGTCTCTGACTGTCCACTCGATCTATGCCTCTTATCATCTTGTACACCTCTATCAAGTCACCTCTTGTAGATGGTTGGCACAAACTCAGTGGGCTGAAGGGCCTGTTTCCATGCTCTTTCTCTGCAGACTCTATGACAACCAGCTTGAGTGTTTTTTTGCCCAGGACTGTTGGCCCTAGGATAAGTGATGGGCCAGGGATATGACCTGCTACAAAAGGACCACGAAGCAACCCTAATCAATGTGGCACATACCCAGCTGACAATGTGCGCACTCATTGCAAGTCACAGTGGCACAGCTAGTAAGGCCGCTGCCTCACAGCTCAGCAACCCAGGTTCGATCCTGACTTCTGGAGCTGTCTATGTGGAGTTTGCAAGTTCTCCTCATGACCATGTGGGTTTTCCTTTGGGTGCTCCACTTTCCTCCCACATGCCAAAGCCGTGCAGGTTGTTAATTGGACACTACATACTGGCCCTAGTCGAAGAATTTGGGGGGAGTTGATGGGAAGGTGGGGGGAATGTGGGATTAGTGTAAGTGGGTGCTTGATGGCCGGCAAGGACTCAGTGGGCTGACAGGTGTTGTATGATTCTCGTATAGAACACTGCAGTGCCCTTTTAACCTGATTCATGCTTCAAATGCTGGGTCCTTGTTTCCCCAGTTCTCCTGCCTTGTTCTCTCCTTCTCTCTGTTGGTCGCCAAGCCTCAAACACAGCGGAGGGTTAGTGTGAGGTGGGAACCCGAGTGAACACAGAGCATCCCAGAATTCCCTCCATCTAATCCTTAACAAATCTCAAAGCTTAGTCAACTGCTGTTAACTGTCCTATATCTCGCCTGCAAAGTACTGATCTCCTCTGAGGTCAAGCAGTTTATACTTGAATCCCCCGATTTAAATTAACTACTGCTCGTGAGATAACACCCAGAATGGGTCAACTCGGCCAGTGGCCACAAGGCAAGTTGCACCTGGGATCTGCAAACTAGCTGATCCATGGTTAAAAAGCACATGGGGTAGGGACCTTTAACTTGTGTCATTTTTAATGTGTGAAAATGTGACAAAAATAAATATTGTGGTAGCAATGTTATTGTATGCATCACTGACAACATGTACAAAATGACTGCTTTGCAAAACTTCATAGAAAATAAAGTCATGCTTTCTAGAATGATCTTTGTGAGAATTATTAGCTTTCGAAAATAAAAAAAATGCTCATGTCAAATTTGTGAATCTGAAGCTCCGCACTTTTTGCTGGTGTCTGTCAGGTGTATTGATTGTCACTTGTACCGAGGTACAGTGAAAAACTTGTCTTGCAAACCGATTGTACAGATCAATTCACTACACAGTGCAGTTACATTGAGTTAGTACAGAGTGCATTGAGGTAGTACAGGTAAGAACAATAACAGTACAGAGTAAAGTATCACAGCTACAGAGAAAGTGCAGTGCAATAAGGTGCAAGGTCACAAGGTAGATCGTGAGGTCAGAGTCCATCTCATTGTATAAGGGAACTGTGCAATAGTCTTATTATGGTAGGGTAGAAGCTGTCCTTAAGCCCAGTGGTACGTGACTTCAGGCTCTTGTATCTTCTGCCTGACGGGAGAAGGGAGAAGAGAGAATGACCTGGGTGGGTTGGGGTCTTTGATTATGCCGGCTGCTTCGCCAAGGCAGCGAGAGGTAAAGACAAGGAGGGGAGACTGGTTTCCGTGATGTGCTGGGCTGTGTCCACAACTCTCTGCAGTTTCTTGCGGTCCTGGGCAGAGCAGCTGCCGTACCAAGCCGTGTGCTGTGTGCTAAGCGGCACCGGTGATGGTTCATACAGGTGGCTCAAGAATGGGGAATTGAAGAGGTACGAGGTGGGAGTGGGAGCCAGGAGTGCTGCTCATGTGGAGGCTTGGACTATAACCACCAGCGAAATACGTGAGGCTCAATGGCCTGTAATGGCTGACGACCCCTGTGTTTCAGTGCCTGATTCTGGTGTTGGTGGGCAGCTCCAGAAACACAACCACAACTTTGCGAATGCTACTTAAGCATTTGCCAGAAAGGCAATGGTGTTGCTTTAATGCATCGTCTGGCACACCCCATCGTGAACAAAGGAAAGCATTCCAAAGTGGGTCAACGTGCTGGCACTGATGGTAGAGCCATTGATTCACAGCTCCAGAAACCCAGGTTCAATCCTGACTTCTGGTCCTGTTTGTGTGGAGTTTGCACGTTCTTCCTGTGAATGCGTGGGTTTCATCCCGGTATTTCAGTTTCCTTCCTCATCCCAAAGCTGTGTTGACTGGTAGGTTAATCGGCCATTGTGAATTGGCCCTAATGTGCAAGCGAATGATAGAATCCGGAGGGAATTGATAAAGTGGGGAGAATAAAATGGGATTAATGTAGGATTAGTGTAAATGGGTGGCTGATGTTCAGGTCATGCTCAGTGGGCAATTTCTGTGCCGTACCCGTGATTCTAGTTTAATAACACCACACCTTGGTAACTGCAATAAATTACCTCCGTATCAAGTAGCAATCCTTAAATCGCTAACCCCCAAGATCTTCTTATTATTACTTGTTTTGAGACTCACACATGGACCCTGGGCATCAGCATCAGAACTTATTGCCTATCCCGAACCACCCTTCAAAGGATGGGGAGTAACCTTCCTGCACTTGGAGCGGTGAAGGTTCTACAAAGGTATTGTTGGGTAGGGAGCCCCAGGTTCTGACCCAGTGATGTTGAAGGAACAGTGAACTGAACCATGTAATTATTACCAGGCAGGATCTTCACCACTCAGTTTGGTCAGCAGGAGGCACTGGCGAGTCATTCTTGCCAATAGATGTTGAAGAGTCCCCACCCAGACTACACAGTGCCTTTGCTACTCCAGGTACTTCAAGTGTTGTTAAATACAGAGCAGACCAAGGAGTAAGACATAATCAGCTGGTTTCCTTGCACATTTGATCATTTCGATTTTCAAACCAACCCATTCAGTTGCCACTGATTGACAGAATGCTCCTTTGTCAAAGCCCAGACTCCAGTACGCTCGATGTTTGTACCTACACTGCTGGAGATAAGCTGGCTAAAACCTCGACTTCACAGCCAGCACAGAGTCCCTGCCCTACAAGGAGATTATCAACACCATCTTGCACTTGGCACCAAGTGCCTAAAGCTGACATCATTGGGTCACCAAACAGCAAGGAAGCTCCTAATTGGCCATTCCAGAAGTTTCAGGTAGTTTTTTTTTGAAAGCTCCATTTATTCAGCCAACCTCAGGGCTTTGAGACACTAGAGTGGTTACCAATATCTGCTTAGCCTTTACACAAGAGTGCAAGCTTCATTTCGAGGCCATGTGTAAACCAGATTCTGGATGGATACAGAAAGACCAACATGATATCACCAAGTTCTCCAATGGAATGTGTCGTCAATTCAGCAGCATGCAATTGGTCTCGTACACAGGCTGTACAAGAGTTCAGTTGGCGTAGATTGTTGGGAGCCAGGAGCCCAAACTATAAACAGATTGAAAATAGATACTAAATGGAGAAATATAGCACATTGGTAATCCTTGTTTACTTCAGGGATTCCACCCTCAATTCTATACGACACATTTCTAATCAAAATAATTTTGTGCCGTTTCAATCTAGCCCCCACGCTCAGACACCCAGGTCTGGCAGTTCACTCGGCCAAGCCGGAGAGAGCTGCTAGAGGCAAGCTAACCAGATGCATCAGGGGGTGCTCCCAGGATGGACCAGGCTCACCACTAGGGCAGAATCGACCATTGACTTGGGAATGCTCGACCATCCCATTCTCAGCTGGCTGATCTTAATTTGGTGACTTAAAACTGCAATTTACAATTCAATCCACGGCAGAGGACGCCCAGAGGGAAAAGTTGCAAACTCCCAGAGTTGTAGGTTTTGAGATCTACAGAGTTTAGAATGTCCATGGTAGTGTAGCGGTCAGCGTAACGCTATTACAGCGTTAAGAGATCCAGGTTCAATTCCAGCCGCTGTCTGTAAGGAGTTTGTACGTTCTCCCCGTGTCTGCGTGGGTTTCCTCCGGGTGCTCCGGTTTCCTCCCACATTCCAAAGACGTACAGGTTAGGAAGTTGTGGGCATGCTATGTTGGCGCCGGAAGTGTGGCAACACTTGCGGGCTGCCCCCAGAACACTACACAAAAAAAGATACACTTCACTGTTTCGATGTACATGTGACTAATAAAGAGATCTTGTTCTTAGACCTTTTCTTCAGTTTGTTCTTAAACCCAGCAAAATTAAGGGGTATAGAGAGGATAGACTGAAGGAAACATTTCCCCATATCAGAGGTAGATAAAACTAGAGGACACAGATCTAGAGTAAGGGGAAAAGAGATTGAGATGGGATACGAGGGAACCTTCCTCACCCAGAGAGTCGCAAGTACCTGGAATGCACTGCCTGAGAGTGTGGTTGAAGCTGGGTCACTGACAGCAAGTTTCTAGGTGAACACTTGAATCATCCAAGCATAGAAGGCCATGCTGGGAGATGGGACTAGTGGAGTGTCTACCGGTTCACTTGGACACGTTGGGCCGAATGGCCCATTTCCATACTGTACGATTCTACGACTCTAAATTACTCTTCACCTTCAATGATTTACACTAAAGGGAAGGCCAATGAACAGAGTCCTGATCCAACACAGCCAGCACCAACTCCACCAATTTCAGCACAAATCTGGAGGCAGATAAATGCAGCACCATACTTGTGGTGTGGCAGTCAGGGCAAAGCTGCTGCATCCAAACTCTGCAGTCAGCAGGTTGAGAGTTTAAGCCCTAGTACCTGATTTCACCTCACCATCACAGGAGGTACATCCCCACCCCATAAGACATAGGAACAGAATTAGGCCATTCAGCCCATCGAGTCTGCTCCATCATTCGATCATGGCTGATTTATTTTTCCCTCTCAACCCCATAACCTCTGATGCCCCTACTAATCAAGAACCTCCGCTTTAAATATACCCAATGACTTGGCCTCCACAGCTGTCCAAGACAATGAATTCCACAGATTCACCACCCTCTGGCTAAAGAAATTCCTCATCTGTGTTCTGAAGGGACAGCCTTCTATTCTGAGGCTGTGCCCTCTGGTCCTAGACTCTCCCACTACTGGAAACATCCTCTCCATGTCCACTCGATCCAGGCCTTTCAATATTCGGTTGATTTCAATGAGATCCCACCACCCCCCCATCCTTCTAAACTCTAACTAGCTTGTACATTTACGAAGTACGGCAAGGATCAAAGTGTGTCAGCAAAATAACATGAAGTCATTAATTTATAAATACTTGACAAATAAGCTTGGCAAAAGAAATAAAATTTTATTTAACATATTCACAAGTCAACGCTGGAGCAGTTTTACAGCAAGCAGAACATTAACAAAAAGGAACGAATGTAAATATGTCTGTACATTTCAAAGGAATTACATTTAAAAGCTTTTAGTCATGGACTAGATTTAGGAGCATTTTTGTTGAAATGCTCTGGTTAAAATAACATTTTGCCCAGATACGCACTGGTCATTTGAACAAAATTCCAACTTGGATCTGTTAAATGAGAGCTTTGGTTCAGTGAGGTTTACAAGATCTCAGATCTTGTAAATATACTAACTATGGCCCACCATTGACATAAAACCCATGCCTTGGTCAAGCTCTGGCAACTGTAAATCGTCAATGCCGTTAGGCTCCAGAGTGCTCCCACCAACATTTGCTACTCCCACCTTCTCCTCAAGGACTGGACTCACAGCAAATTCCAATTGATGGGAGTCTTCCCTGCTTTCTTCAACAACTCATTGGTTCTGGAGAAATGCTTGCAACCAAAGAAGCCTCTGTGCGCAGAGAGTGGAGACGGGTGAACTGTCTGCAGAACGTGGTGACGTTTCTGTAATGAGGAAACGCTAGTTAGAGAGGCAGTAGATGAAGTCTCCTACTAGTAGAGCATCATGACGACTATTAAAACCAAGGAGTCCTGTACAAGTCTTCTACATCACATAACAATGCAACACTTACCGTCAAACCATTACATAAACAGTTGAGACTCAGATTCAAATGAAGCAAAAGGTAGATATCTTTTTACTCAGTGTGAGCTGATACACAACTGGAGAAGACGACCCTTGGTTCGATCCCAGTATAGGTCATTAGCATTTATTACCCATCCCTCCTGCCCTAAAGCTGGCATTTCTGCTCATACAGGGAATTCCAGGACTATGATGCAATAACAAGGAGATTAGCGGTTCCCTTATACGATGAGATGGACTCTGACCTCACGATCTACCTTGTTGTGACCTTGCACCTTATTGCACTGCACTTTACTCTGTACTGTTATTGTTTTTACCTGTACTACCTCAATGCACTCTGTACTGACTCAATGTAACTGCACTGTGTAATGAATTGACCTGCACAATCGACATGCAAGACAAGTTTTTCACTGTACATCGGTACAAGTGACAAGAATAAACCAATGCCAATAATTATTTCTTAGTCAGCACAGAACCTGCTGGAAGCAAGGTTCCAATATGCTCACTGCCCTCATCCTTCTAGGGTGGCAGAGGTTGAAGGCTGCACGTTCATGTCTGAGATCCACCAGGTTGAGCATGTGCAATGACAGCACAGCTGCTCATCCTCCCCCAAACCAGCACAGGAGAGCGGGCCGTTTATTTCACCCCAGCTCTCGAGACTCCGCTGTTGTGAACTGTCCCCCAAGCTTGGTCATCCAAGTGACTTCAGAAAACACCATAAACACTCAGATCGAGCAGCATCCGCCGAACAAGCTAACATTTTAGACCCAAAATGTTAACCCTTCCTTACCACAGAATCTGCCCAACTTGCTGAGTGTTTGCAGCAGTTTCTGTTTTTATTTCCAGCTCCTGCAGTTTTTGATTTTCCTTCAAGGGTAATTGGATGTGAAGCACTTGCGCTATCTTAAGGACAGGCAAAATGCTCGATAAACATGCAAAAATCTTCATATGAACACCTCCCTTATGTATCGATGAACACCTCCCTTATGTACCGATTCACGCTGTATATCTTTGGAAACTTTTCACCAGCAGAATATTTCCCAGATTACCAGTAGGGGTGACGTACCCTATCGATGACGCTGCCCTTCCGTTGTGCGTATGCTCCCCACAGCATGAACACCAAGCCGTCCAGGTTGTTATTCAAGTAGGACACCACTGCATCTGTGAAATCCTCCCAGCCTTTATCTTTGTGTGAGTTGGCCTGATGTGCTCTCACCGTCAGGACTGCATTCAGCAGCAGCACGCCTGTTTGAAATAAAACAGAAAATGCACACCCGTGAGCAGCTTGGGGACTAGTTCTGCTCAGACACTACACTGAGACCAGGTCTCGACAAGGATTAGTGCGACCTGGACAAATTAGATAACATGCTGTAACTCGAGTTCACATCGAACCGCATTGGAACAGTGCAAGACAACAAGGGAGTGGGATTAAAGCCTGTTGGTCTTCTCCATCATTCTCTTATTTCAGATTTCCAGCAGTTCTGTATCTCGGTTCCAGCTCCATTTTTACCACATTCATCTCGTACTTGGTCCTCCTCCAGACCGATTATTAACAAGTTTTAGAACATTACAGTGCAGTACAGGCCCTTTGGCCCACCATGTTGTGCCAACATTTTATCCTGCTCCAAGATCTACCTAACTCTTCCCTCCCACACAGCCTTCCATTTTTCTATCAGTCATGTGCCTATCTAAGAATCTTAAATGTCCCTGATTTATCTGCCCCCACAACCTCTGCCGGCAGTGCATTCCACACACCCACCACTCTAAAAAAAAACAACTTGCCTCTGACATCTCCCTTATACCTTCCTCCAATCACCTTAAAATTATGTCCCCTTGTGTTAGCCATTGTTGCCCTGGGAAAAATTCTGACTGTCCACTTGATCCATGCCTCTTATCATCTTGTACACCTCTATCAAGTCACCTCTCATCCTCCTCCTCTCCAAAGGAAAAAACCCTAGCTCACTCAACCTCTCCTCATAAGACATGCTCTCCAATCCAGGCAGCATCCTGGTAAATCTCCTCTGCACCCTCTCTAAAGCTTCCACATCTTTCCTATAATGAGGCGACCAGAACTGAACACAATACTCCAAGTGTGGTCTAACCAGAGTTCTATAGAGCTGCAACATTACCTCGCGGCTCTTGAACTCAATCCCCTAGCTAATGAAGGCCAGCACACCATACGCCTCCTTAACCACTCTATCAACTTGCGCAGCAACTTTGAGGGATCTATGGACTTGGACCCCAAGATCCCTCTGTTCCTCCACACTGCTAAGAGTTCTGCCATTAACCTTGTATTCTGTCTTCAAATTCAATGTCCCGAAATGTATCACTTCACACTTCTCCAGGTTGAACTCCATCTGCCACTTCTCAGCCCAGGTCGGCATCCTAGCAATGCCCTGTTGTAACCTACAGTATCCACCCCACCACCAACCTTTGTGTCATCAGCAAACTTACTAACCCACCCTTTCACATCCTCATCCAAGTCACATAAAAATCACAAAGAGCAGGGGTCCCAGAACAGATCCCTGCGGAACACCACTGGTCACTGACCTCCAGGCAGAATACACTCCATCTACAACCACCCTCTGTCTTCTATGGGCGAACCAATTCTGAATCCACACAGCCATGTTTCCCTGGATCCCTTGCCTCCTGACTTTCTGAGTGAGCCTTCCACGAGGAATGTTATCAAACCCCTTACTAAAATCCACGTACACCACATCCACTGCTCTACCTTCAATGTGCCATGTCACAGCCTCATTCACCACATTCTCTCAGCCAACACCAATGGGTGTCATTCTTGCCCTCTTCGTAACTACACAAGACTTTCCCCTTCTCTGTAGCCCTCCGCTTCCATGTAACGTGCCTGTCCTTCAACTTGCCAATTCTCAGAGGTGCAGCATGGAAACAGGCCTTTCGGCCCACCGAGTTCCTGCCGACCAACAAGCTGCCATTTTATTCTCCCCAAATCCCCCTAGATTCTACCACTCATCTACAGACTTGGAGCAACTTATAGCAGCCAATTAACTTACCAACCTGCACGTCTCTGGGATGTGGGAGAAAACCCACGCAGTGAAAGGGAGGAAGTGAAAACTCCACACAGACAGCACCAGAGGTCAGGATCAAACCTGGGTCTCTGGCGCTCTGAAGCAGCAGAAGATCTACCAGCCGTGCCACTGTACTGCCCGGCAGAAAGAATCAGAATCAGGTTTATTATCACTGACACACGTTGTGAAATTTGTTGTTTTGTGGCAGCAGCACAGTGCAAGGCACAAGGATGTATAAATTACTGCAAGTTACAAAAAGGTCATCAACCTGAAACCTTAGCTCTGTTTCTCTCTCTCCATAGTCTCTGCCCAGCCTGCTGAGTATTTCCAGTAGTTTCTGTTTCTATTGTGGTAGAAATTACTCCCCTTTGGGATTGTTGGTGACTGCCCAACGCTTCACCAATCGACAGTCTTGGTCTCACCCTAACACTTTTTTGAAATGAGATATTAAACCAAGACATTGCCCACCCTCAAGCAGACTTATAATCACAGCGCTAATCGAGGAAGCAAACTCTCCCCAGTGCCATAGGGAATGTTCACTCCTCAAATCAATATCAGCAAAACAGCGTATCCCAACCATTATTGCTGGATCTTGCTGGGCACAAATTGGCTGCCACAGGTCCTACATTGTAACAGGGACTATGCTTCTAAACAAAACTTCATTTGGCTGCAAACACTTCAGGACAGCCCTACAGCAGCACGGAGAGCCCCATTTAAAAATCAAAACAAAATGGAATGTCATGGTTTTAAGTTAAAACCAATCTCATCCTGATACAGTAACGGACTCAACACTTGCTTTACGCTCCACCAAATACAATGGAGCCTGGAACTGGTTGGTTAAAAAACAGACACTTGACAAGATCCAGCCACATCTCTCTTGGGTGGTCCAAGGGTAAATAAAATTGCACAATTCTATTATTAACCTTATCGATAATCACTCCTTTTACCAGAAGCCACCTTCAGTTGCGTCTGAAGACTCAACTGGTGTTCTACAAGTTAGTGCACCTTTGGGAATGCAGGCGTCCCCCAACATCACACACTTGTCGGGCTTTGACCTAGTCTGTGATTAAAACTTTCTGCAGATTCCCCCAGCTCATTAATTGCAGGACTGGGAAATCGTAGCGACGAGAGAAGACTGGATGTGTTGGGTTTGTTTTCTTCGTAGTCGAGGGGAGACTTCATCGAATACATGAAGTGTGAAGGGCCTGGATGGAGTAAATAGGAAGGACTGATCTCTCAACTGAGGGGGTGAAAGAAACGCAAAAGGGCATAGTCAGAATAATTGGTGGAGGGATCAGATAGATGTGGCAAGTTGTCCACGGCAGAAGGCAGTGGGGTGGGTCTGACATTCACTGCCCAAAGAGACATCATCACTCGGATGTGTCCTTGAAGAGCCATGAACTGCAGGGTTACAGATCTAGTGCTAGAATGGTGGGACTAGACAGAGTGAAGGGGGATTCTTTTCCCAGCCATTTGGACATGACAGGCCAATTGGCATCCTTTATCACAAGTTGTGTTATTTATTTCAAATGAAATAAAAAATAATCATTAGCTCCAATCTTCTCTGTGTAACACCAAGCAGAACAAACCTTTACGATGTACGTACCTTGCTTAGCCCAACTGGTCAGATCCCCATGTGCCGGGCGCTTGAAGCCTTCGATATCTGATTCCAGCTCCTTGTACATGTTTTCCAGACTGCATGAGAACGGGATCGTTTTACAGCCTTCGAAACACAGGGTCAACCTCCATGCCACCCCCAACTCCACCTAGAATCTCCAGACCCACCCACTGTCTCCAAACAGGGAACCAGCTCCAGACAAATACCTTTCTGTGGACCACTTCTAAACAGGAATAGGATGCATTACTGCTGCATTATATCACACACCCAACCTCATGCACATAGCCAGCATGTATACACTTAAAGAATTTCCCTCTTAGGTTCAAATTCTGTTTAAGATACACCATTGGTTAATGTTCCTTTTATTGCCAGGCCTCTATTTTGTATCTTTAATGTTTGTTTTCTTTTTAAAACAAAAATTTTGAACACAAATACTACAGACCCAAGATGGATGCAGATAGCTGGTAACCCCTTAAAGAACGGGTGGGAGGCTGCAGACGAAACCAAACGATAGAACTCTGTGCCTACCTGGGAGGTGGCAGCACGGGGCGCTTGACACTGAAACACAGCCCGTGAGCCTGGTTTGGTCCATGGTACGGGTCCTGGCCAAGGATCACCACCTTCACCTGTGCAGAGACAGAGACAAAGACAAAGCTTCCTTTTATTCTGTTATTCTTCCCACATGCTCAATCCTTCCAACACTTCAGAGACTAATTCACAGGAAGATACATTAAAGCTTTCCACAGCTTATTTGCATTTTCTGCCTCAGAAACAGCATTTCTTCATTTAACCACATTAGTCAGAATTAAATTACAGACTGCATCCTTCTCCCCAGTCTGATCCCAAAGAATCAGACTGAAGGCTGCCTAGATGCTTTATCCCTGGTCAATGCACTTCTCTGCACAGAATTGCAAAATACAGACCATCACCAGATTTACAGACACCCACACGTACAAATGAGCTCCCATGATATTAAAGTCCAATTTACCTACATGCATTCTTTCTCAAGAAAGACAGAACTAGTTTCCTCTCTCCAATTTTAATGAGAGTTATCACTGACTTAAATGACGTGAAATTTGTTGTCTTGCGGCAACAGTAGTGCAAGACATAAAATGACTGTAAATTACAAAGATAAATAGTGCAAAAATAAGGAATAATGAGATAGTGTTCATGGATCATTCAGGAATCTAATGGCAGAGGGGAAGAAGCGGTTTCTGAATTGTTGAGTGTGGGTCTTCAGGCTCCTGTATCTCCTCCTCAATGGTAGTAATGGGAAGAAGGCACATCCCGGATGGTGATGGATGCTGCCTTCTTGAGGCACCACCTCTTGAAGATGTCCTCAATGGCAGGGAGGGTTGTGCCCGTGATGGAACTGGGCGAGTCTACAACCCTCTGCAGTACTGTTTTAGCAGCGGTTCTTAAGTGCTTTCGATACTGTTCATTGCAAAACTGTGGAGGTATGGTTACCATAAAGTGATTCGAGTGTAGTTTCTGACTTACGGACAAAATCGACTAATAGATATCTGTAAAACCGGAACCCCTTTTGTCTGTACTTTTTCTGGTTGAAGATTCATTGAAAAAGTTACAACACAGGAAGCCATTCAGTCCTTTAAACCAAAGTCTACTCTTTGTGCCTGGGGTCCAGACAGGCCCACTGCCTGGGGTGAGATTACAAGCAGTTCCTCACTTCCACCACCCCCACAAAACTGTTCATCAACTTCAATCCCAAACAGATCTTTGGACAATGGATTTGAGACCCAAGCTTTCAATTGTCTTAATACATGGCCCTTAATATTCAGGAAACTCAACACCAAGGTAGTGTAATCATTCCTTGTGATTAAACCTGGCATAATCTATACTGCTTCGCCTCAGATTTCTTTAAAGGTACAGCACACACAATAGGCATATGGGAAACCTACTAGGTATCCAGGCAACACACCAGCCTGACCAGCATCATTGGGTAAGGTCCAGGCACCCCTCTGTAGCAGCACTGTGGGGGTGTTTTTCAAAAGATGGCCTCTGCCCAGCCCAACTCTGGTGTGGCAGCCAAGCTATGGCACACAAAGCCACAACCCTCAGGGGAGACGGGTGCTAGCCACAGAGCCCGAGTGACATCCAGTTTACAAGGTTTACCACCTCTGTTACACCAGATAGATCCCCCACAAGGGGCTTTGTGGCAAAGTCTACAGAGAAGCACGTTCACTATTGCACTTACGTCACGGATATCACACATCTCCGACCACGTGAAGACTTGCTGGGGTGGTGGGTAAACTATGTAGTGCTTCCTCTCTGCTGCTACAAATCCCATCAGCTGCAAATAAACAAGGTGGAATTAAACACGAGCAGAAGCAGACACTTGTGTCTCCTTAGGGGAAAGGAGGTGGTTTTCGCCCCCCCCCCCCCCCACCCGAGATCTCAACAAACTGCTGATACACCAGACACCATCTTGAGTCAGAAAGCAGACCACCCATTCCCCTTTAAGCTAGAAAGATTTAGTTTAAAATACAAAAGAGAAAAGTGGATTTTTTAATTAAAATGGTAAGAGAGGGAAAGGTTTGGTGTTGAGGGAGACTTGATGTCCTCTTATACAAATCACTGAAAGTTATCATGAAAATCCAATGAGCAGCTAGGAAGATAAATGGTACATTGGTCTTTATTGTCACAGGATGGAGAACAGAATAAAGAGATCTGGCTGTAATTACAAAGGTTCTGGTGAGACCACACATGGAAGATTGTGTACTGGTCAGGTCTGGTCTTGCTTCTAAGGATCAATATGCTTACAACAGTTCACCCAATCAATCCCTGGTGTTTGGGACAGGAGTGGGGACCTTTGGCCAGTCCAGCAGATTCTAACAAGGCATGACAAGGTAAATACAGGGAAGGTGCCTTCCCTATCTGGAACCAGGAGTCACCGTTTCAATTTAAGGTGCAGGAGAGACAAGAAATTTCATCACCCAGTAAACCTTTAGAGTTCTCTCCTTGAGAGGGTTATGAAGGCTCAAAGTGTATACTCATGGCACAGATTGATAGATGTTTGAATATTAAAGGAATCTAGGGACAGGGAGTTAGTGCTGGGAAGTGGCACTGAATTGCAAGTCCATACCTCCCTAAAAGAGGCAACACAAGTAGATAGGGTGGTAAAGAAGGCACATGGCATGTTTGCCTTCATTGGTCAGGGTTTTGAGTATAAAAGTTGGGAAGTCACGTTGCAGCTGTACATAACTTTGGTTCGGCCACATTGGAGCACTGTGTGCAGTTCTGGTCACCGCATTACAGGAAGGATGTGGAGGCTTTAGCGAGAGTGCAGAAGAGGCTCACCAGGATGCTGCCTGGACCAGAGAGTAGTAGCTACAAGAAGAGGTTGGACAAACTTGGAGCATTCTCTCTGGAGCGTCGGAAGCTGAAGGGCGACCTGATTGAAGTTTATAAAATTATAACAGACATAGTTAGCCTTTTCCCCAAGGGTGGAAATGTCAGATACTAGAGGGCATAGCTTTAGATGAGAAGGAAAAATTTAAAGAATATTTGTAAGGCAATTTTTTAAAAAAAAGACAGCAGTAGTTAAATTGGTTTATCATTGTCACATGTACCAAGGTACAGTGAAAAACTTGTCTTGCATACCGTTCACACAGATCAATTCATTACAACTGTGCATTGAGATAGAACAAGGGAAAACAATAAGAGTGCAGAACAAGGTGTTACAGTTACAGAGAAAGTGCAGTGCAGGTAGACACAAGGTGGAAGGTCAGAATGAGGTAGATTGTGAGGTCAAGAGTCCATCTTAACATACTAGAGAACTGTTCAATAGTCTTATAACAGTGGGATAGAAGCTGTCCTTGAGCCTGGTATCTGGAACATGCTACCAGGGGAAGTGGCAGAAGGAGATGACAGCAACATTTCAGAAGCATTTAGATAGAGACATGAACAGGCAGGGAATAGAGGAACATGAACCTTGTACAGACAGATGGGATTAGTTTAGGTAGACATCACGGTCAGTACAGACATCATGGGCTGAAGGGCCTGTTCCTGTGCTGTACTGTTCTATGCTCCCAAAGATCAGATGTGAATGGAGCAGAGTCCTGTTTCCATTTTCTGTGTTTTCGGAAAAACTGCCATTCTGGGAATAAGGGAGGGGGCACTGGGTGCATCAGTGAAAATTCACCACACACATTGATACCTCTACCCAGAATACAAGACGTTACATCATTCCAACCACAAAACGCAGCCTGGTCTAACAGCAATGAGTTACTGGACTGCGATCCAGGGGAAATCGTCGCCCTCAGGTTCTTGAGCCAACCTGAAAAACCCTAACACCACCTCAGACTATTTCTTATTCCCCTCTCTCAACTTATTCATATTTTAAAAAATTAGTGCAATTTATTTTAAAGCTTCTGTTAACTTATGTTTGCCATGCTCATTAATGTACCGTGCTGTTGCTGCAAAAATATAGTTTTCATGGCATTTATACCCGGTGTATGTATGCCGAGGACAATAAACTCGAAATCCCATGATGAGCTGTGGATTTTAAAGCCAGTCAATTAAATCTAGGACAATAATATTGCCCATGAAATTACCGAACAACTAACACCTTTACCTCACCAGTGCCTGTTAGGGGAAGGAGTTTGTTATCTAGGAACCCGTTGATTTTAAATCAGCCTTTCAAACAGTAGGGTGAGCAGGAAAGTGCAATAAAAGCTGATCTTGCCAAAAACTCCCAACATTCCTTGAATAATATTCTTTAATCTGATTGTTGTTTGGCGAATTACGAAATATCCAAAAATCAGGCGGGTCAGAGGGCAGACCACAGGGATAAGGGTCTGCAGATTTTCACCGGCTGGGCAGCCAGCTATTCAGGGGGCACATAGGCAACCTAGATGTTGCAATGATTGTGAATATTAGAGGCGAGCAATAACACAAGGCCGCACAGATAGGAGGGCCGCTAATCGTCTGCAGCTCAATCTGCTCCCTGCTCTCACCCTGATGAAATAGGGCTTGCTGAACTCGGCCAGCAGCTCCTTCTTCCAGCTCTCCCCGAGGCCCGGAGGCGCATTCCGGGCCGCAAGTCTCTGCAGAGCCGCCTGCTTGTTCCTCTCGATGCGGGACAGCTGCTGGGGGCTGAGCGGGGACCTGGGTTTGGCCGGTTGGCTGTGCTCTTCCTCCTCTAGCCCAACCTTCAGCTTCTTCACGGGCGTCCACTTGCCATCCTGGGGACGGAGAAGAACCCAGCGGGTGAGGAAGGGACCGATACAACGCATGGCTGCAGGCGTCCAACTCACGCCTCCCCGCCCATTGACAAATCCAGGCCGAGCCCCGCCCCCTCGCCCTCATTGGCTGATCCCTCCCCCAGCTTGTTACTTTCCCTCCCAGAAACAAACTCTTTCCCGCCAACTCCAAATGAACAGATACTGAGCCTGAAATTATACATGGACGCATTTAAAAAAAACGATTAGGGGAAAAAAAGAGTTTCACACAAGTTTAATATTGTACGAATTAAAAATGAAAAGTTTTAAAACATTATAAGTCAGATAAAATTCAGCGACACTGGAGTCTGCGGATATTTTGCATACATTCTTAGTATACAAAGTTAACAGTAAATACAATCTACATGTTATAAAACGTTACAGTTTTAATCTTTCCATTTAAATAATCGAAATTAAAAAAAGCCTGCCGGAACTATACCAGCCGTGTTTTCTTTAAAACAGAAAACTTAACTTTCCGAATTATTCAAACCACAAACCGCTCCTCCTCCAACCAAAACTCTTCAAAGACAACAACACTTTAAGTGAAACTTAGACTGCTGCTAAACAGCACCCCCAAAACAACGATTAAAAGTTCATTAACATATTATTTCAAAATTAGTTCACATTAACGCTTCAAGTTTTTATAAGCATTGGCTGTTTTTTTTTCACCTCTTGATTAATTGCTTCCTTATCCTTGGATTCCTCCTCTGTAAATTCCGACAAATTCTTTTTCTTCACTGGAGTGCTGAAGTAGGATATAATGGATTTCTGTCCGATCATGTTGAAGAAATGTTTCTTTCGAAATGAATTAATATTTTCGGGCTTTTTAAGAAATCAAATTCATCCGGTCAGCACGCAGCCAGTCCACACAAACGATTTCAGCGCGGGCTTCTCACCCATGTGAATCTTTCGCGCCAGCTCCGGGGGGGGCGGGGCAAAGATTTTACCAAAAACTTCACAAAATGCAAATTCCCCCACCTCCAAAAATACTAATGAACAATCCTGCAAGGGGGGAAATTTTGTAAAATACCCCTACAGAGAGAGAGAGAGAGAAAGAACTTAATTTTAACTAACTTGTCAATTACAATAACTAGTAACAATCTAATTATTACAAGACAACAGGATCAATATTGTTACTCTTGTAGGTTTCACAGGGAATAGTTGCTTAGCTTCTCGAATGGTAACATTTAACAATGTCCAGAAGCAAACAAAATAAAAGCTAATATTAATGGAGTATTTTCGAGCTCTCGTATTTTTACTTCTAGCCTTTATTTAAATCTGCCGGGAATCCTAAATCTATTGGCGTGGATATTCAAAGAAAGTCAGCAAAAAAAAACTACATTCACAATTAAGCAAAAGGCTAATCTTGTTGTACGCAGCTGCTGCAATTTTCACAATATTAAAGGTCTGTGAGTGAAATGTTGGATTTATATTTCACGATGTTTTCTCCCCCAAATTATTACATTTATTCATACAGATCCCTTTTGATTTAGGCATTTATGGGGTTAAAACTAGGGATTGATTGGCTGATGTTGGGCACGTGGTTTGCTGACCTCGGAGCAGGAAGAAGGCACAGTGTGAGAGGTGGTGGGAAGGAAGTTCTGTCTGGGGAACAGCTGAGAGGAGGAGTTGCAGCACAGCACGGTAAGCAATAATTTCGTAAGCTTGTTCTCCAAGTTGTCATTTCAATTCTGCAATGCAATCGAAATCCACATGCGGGGGGAAAAGTGTGACTGGAGGTAACGCTTGATCTGTCGTGCATTTTGTTAGAACAAGCAATCTGCTGGAGGAACTCAGCGGGTCGAGCAGCATCGGTGGGAGGAACGGAATTGCCGATGTTTCGGGGTGAAACCCTACATCAGACATTGTGTTTAGTTCTGCCCTGTGGTCCCTATCGTACAGTGTGTGGACTGGGATGGGTCCCAAAGTTGAATAGTATTGACTGGTTTGAATGGCTTATATTCGACAGAGCTTAAAACAACGTGGGTGGGTGTGTGTGTGGGAGGGGGTGTGTGTGTGGGAGGGGGGATGTGTGTGGGAGGGTGTGTGGAGGGGGGGTGTGTGGAGGGGGTGTGTGTGTGGGGGTGTGTGGAGGGTGTGTGTGTGTGGGGGTGTGTGAAGGTGTGTGTGTGTGGAGGGGGGGGTGTGTGTGTGAAGGTGTGTGTGTGTGGGGGGGTGTGGAGGGGGGGTGTGTGTGTGAAGGTGTGTGTGTGTGGGGGGGTGTGGAGGGTGTGTGTGGGGGGGTGTGGAGGGTGTGTGTGTGGGGGTGTGTGTGAAGGTGTGTGTGTGTGGGGGGTGTGGAGGGGGTATGTGTGTGGGGGGTGTGGAGGGGGTGTGTGTGTGTGGGGGGGGTGTGGAGGGGGTGTGTGTGTGTGTGGGGGGTGTGGAGGGGGTGTGTGTGTGTGTGGGGGGTGTGGAGGGTGTGTGTGTGTGTGGGGGGGTGTGGAGGGGGTGTGTGTGTGTGGGGGGGTGTGGAGGGGGTGTGTGTGTGTGGGGGGGTGTGGAGGGGGTGTGTGTGTGTGGGGGGGGTGTGGAGGGGGTGTGTGTGTGTGGGGGGGGGTGTGGAGGGGGTGTGTGTGTGTGGGGGGGGTGTGGAGGGGGTGTGTGTGTGTGGGGGGGTGTGGAGGGGGTGTGTGTGTGGGGGGGTGTGGAGGGGGTGTGTGTGTGGGGGGGGTGTGGAGGGGGTGTGTGTGTGGGGGGGGGTGTGGAGGGGGTGTGTGTGTGTGTGTGTGTGGAGGGGGTGTGTGTGTGTGGGAGGGGGTGTGTGTGTGTGGGGGGGGTGTGGAGGGTGTGTGTGTGTGGGGGGAGGTGTGGAGGGGGGGTGTGTGGGGGGTGGGGGCTCAATTAAACAGAGTGCTGATGGGACTGCCAAACTAGAGGTGGGGGAAGGATGTTCCTGATAATGGGGAAGTGCAGAACAGGGGAAGGATTTTGGGACTGAGGTGGGGAGAAATTTCTTCACCAGTAGAGTGGTGAAGCCTTGACATTATCACAGAAAGTAGTGGAGGCCAAATCATGAAAGGTATTCGAGGAGTTAGATAGAATACTAATGGCTGAAGAGCACAAGGGAGGTGAGGAGAAAGCAGAAGTAGGGTCCTGGAGAAGTTGATAAGAGTCATAGATTGGGTAGAAAGTCAAAGTTTTTTTCCCAGGTGGAGATGTCAAATATCAGAGGGCATGGGTTTAAGGTGAGGGGGGGGGGAGGTATAAAGGAGATTTGCGGGGGATTGTTTTTTACGCCGAGAGTGGTAGGTGCCGGGGATGTGGTAGAAACAGATACAGTAGCAATGTTTAGGAGGCATTTCAACAGACCCATGAACAGGCAGGGAATAGGGGCATACGGATCACGTGCACGCAGATGGGATTAGTTTAGATTGGTGTCGGTGCAGACACAGTGGGCTGAAGGGCCTGTTCCTGTGCTATACTGTTCTGTGTTCTAATGTGGATGATCAGCCATGATTGTATCAAGTGATGGGGTGAAGGGCTGAATGGCCCACTCCTCTTGATTTCTATGATTGACTTGCTGAGAGTAGACAGTGCAAGGTTGAGGGACCGCGGTACTCACGATGCCTTTAGGTGCCAGCTTTGGGGAAATACAGCAAAAACCCAGATCTGGCAACCCAGGCGGTCTGGCATTTGGCTCACTCCTTAGTCCTGAATGTGAGTCGGGGGTCCAGGGTGTGGACTCTGGGCTAGGTGTGTGTGGCTGGAACCAGGACCGGTCTCGGAACACCAGAAGTCAGGAATGTGGGTAGGTTTGAGGCTGGAGCTGGGGTCTGCTGTACTTGTGTATTTCCAGGAGACTCGAGACTGCAGATGCTGGAATTTGGAGCAAAAGACAAACAGCTGGAGGAACTCAGCGGGTCAGGCAGCAGCTGCGGAGGGGAACGGAGAGTCCAAGTTTCAAGTCGAGAAGATGAAGGGTCTCGACCCGAAGCATCGACTGTCCGTTTCCCTCCACAGATGCTGCCTGACCTGCTGAGTTCCTCCAGCAGTTTGTCTTTTGCTATATATTTCCTGCTCTCTTTAAACTCGTTGGAAAATGTATTATTTTACTGAAATAAAAGTGTGTTTGCTTTTAATAGGAGGAACATCCAATAGTCCAGAAAATCTGCTAGTTTGGCAGTAGCAATGTCCGGAGGGTACTGGATTATTGGAGTGTCACTGATATAGACCATCCACAGCTGATGAAAGTCTATATTCTGTTTTCTAACTAGACTGCTGCTGAAAACTTCACCTCAGTGGAAGCTGCACAATGTATTGTCTGTAACAGTAGGAACAATGGACAAGTTTGTGGTGGTGAACAAGTCAAAGAATCCTAAAAGTTGCAGGTCAGACCTGTGTGAGCAGAAGGATGAGGACCTGGTGGGTGTGAGCAGTGGCGAAGCAGAGAGTCCCAGGAAGAGACTGAAAAGAAACAAGACAGGAGGAGGTGACGGATCTCCAGCACCCCTTGTGGCCCAGCAGGAATCGGTGAGTGACGTTGCCCTTTCCTGGAAGCAAATCCGAGCTGAGGGACTGAACTGTGACTACACCAAACTGTTCACCAAATCCGAGGCTGATGACATACTCTTGGAATTGGAGAGAACGCTGGAATATTTTTCAGGTACAGATTAAAGGAATGGGAAGTTCACACAATTCGCAGTTCTATGTCAATAGAAATCTCACCTCTGAGATGAGCAACAACCTGGCTCACTCATTTGGTAGTGGTGGGGATAGAGATGTAGGCCCTTTGGTCCTGCTGCTTACCAAGGCGAATAACTAAAACTCCTGTCTAACAGTAGTGGCTGGTACACTGGAAGGCACACCACATGGTACACTCTGTGCTTAAAGGTGCACTCATTCTATATACCTTCCGGGATGGTAAATTAGTTTATTACTGTCACATGTACCAAAATACAGTGGAAAACCCTGTCTTCCATACTGCCCATACAGATCATTTCATTACAACAGTGCATTGAAGTAGTACAAGATAAAACAATAACAGAACGCAGAATAAAGTGTTACGGTTACAGAGAAAGTGCAGTGCAGGCAGACAACAAGATGCAAGGCCATAACGAGGTAGACTGTGAGGTCAAGGTGATGAGGGGAAGGTATTGGGGTGAAGTGTTGTTGTTCCAAGAGGTACCAATTGGACCAAAAAAAATTAGCATTGACTGAATTTTTTTTATTCTTGCTAAAAACAGAAAGTATTAGAAATACTCAGCGAATCAGGCAGCTTCTGTGGAGAGAGAGAAAAACAGAGTGGATGACCTTTCATCTGTCATTGCGGGACACTTGATAAATAAAGAACACCATTTAATCCATCAATGATTCTCCTTCCAGAAAAATTCCATTGTAGCACGCAGTTGTTTCTTGAATTATTCCAGGGCTTTTCCACTGCTAATCTCTGAAGATTTTTAAACGAATCCCCTCCCAGCAACCTCCTGCAAATTACGCAAAGCCTGAATATCCGAGCAGACTCCATACAAGTTGCTGAAACTTCTGCAGAAAAGCTAAGCAGATGTATCTCTCCGTTGAAAGAAACTTGGAGCTGATCAAACTGAAATTTTCGGCATTAGTAAGAGAATTGTGAGGGTCTGTCAAAGTAATCCTTGCAGAGTTAGAGAGCTCCAAGGACATGTTAAATGTTGGGAAGCTGAGCCTAAGGCAGAGGGTTTCTTTTAACACCAGTTATAATAAATAATATTGTGGAATTATTTATTGGAGAAGCCTATTGAACCAAAGAGTACAGGTGTGGTGTAACAGTAAAATTACCGGACCAGAGGCCTAGACTAACAATCCAGTAATTTGAGCTCAAATCCCACCATTGTAGCTACAGAATCTAAAATCAGTTTATAAACTAAATTCTTTAAGGCTGGCGCAGCAGTGCACCAGTTAACGCTGCAAACTCACAGCACCACGGGTCGATCGTGACTGTGACTGCTGTCTGTGTGGAGTTTGCAAGTTCTCCCTGTGACTGCGTGGGTTTCCACCAGGTGCTTTGGTTTCTTCCCTCATCCCAAAAGATGTGTTGGTAGATTAATCGGTTACCCTATGTTGTCACTTCGTGTGGGCAAGTGGCAACAGTGCTGAAGAGGAGTTTACGGGCATTGAGAGAGCACAAGGGCTGCGGGGAAATAGGGAGAGGAGGAACAGGACTGATGAGAATGTTCTGCTGGGAGCTGATATAGACCTGATGGGCTGAATGGCCTCTTTGTTTGGTTTGGTTATTATTGCATGTACTGAGATACAGTGAAAAGTTTTAGTTTTGTGTGCCATCCATACATAATTACATAAAGGTAGTGAAAACAGAATGCGGAATGTAGTGTTGTAGCTACAGAGAAGGTGCAGTGCAGGTAGACAAATAAAGTGCAAGGGCCATGACAAGGTAGATTGGGAGATCAAGAGTTCATCTTTTAGTGTATGAGAGGTCCGTTTAAGAGCCTAATAACAACGCGATAGAAGCTGTCCTTGAGTCTGGTGGTGCGGACTCTCTGGCTTGTGTATCTTCTGCCTGATGGGAGAGGGGACTGGGGTGGGAGGGGTCCATGATTATGTTGGCTGTTCTCCCAAGGCAGCAGGAAGTATAGACGGAGTGTGTATGATAATAAGTAAGTTTTAAAAAAAAAATTATAAGGTAATTGAAAATGTTTTCTGGAGAGAGTGGTTTAATAAAAAAAAGCCTCACACATAAATCATCACCTTTCATGACATCAGCATCAAAGTACTTTGTGCTCTGCAATCACTGTCTAATGCAGGAAGGTATTGGCCAATTTGTGCATAGTAAGCTCCCACAAACAGCAATGACCAGACTTTTTCAGTGGATTGAGAGAGAGATGTGTTCAGGGTATTCAGAGTTAATACCTCTGCTTTTCTTCAAAATGGTTCCGCAGGATGTTTTATGCCAGAACAGACAGGAATTGATTTAATACCCCACCCAAAACTCTGCTCCCTGACAGTGCAGCACTCCCTCAGTAGTACATGGAACATCCACCTTGTAGACCTGTCAAGGTGGTGTAGACCTGTCAAGGTGGTGCACACCTGTCAGACTTGCCGTTCTTGAGATGTTGGCCTGAGGCGGTGGTGTCTTTACATCGATTGTTTTTCTGAATTTTATGTCTTTTTGTTTTGAGGTGATCTGACCAAGGTTCAGGTGTTTGGGAAATGGCACAATATCCCGCGCAAACAGGTGACCTACGGCGACCCTGGGTTGACCTACAGATATTCAGGGGTGACCCTGTCCCCGAAGCCTTGGACTCCTGTGCTGGAGAAGATAAGGGAGAGAGTGACGCAGGTGACTGGACACAAGTTCAACTTTGTGCTGGTCAACAGGTGAGGAGAGGATTTGAAAGCGATGAGGCAGGAGGTGAGGGACAAGATGAGGAATCCATGAATTGCTGGTTACCCGTCATTGTGTAGAGATCCTGGTTTGCCATGTGGCAAAAGGTCAGAATGCTGATCCATGCCTAGTTCTCCTGCAGAGTTCCTGATGCTGACCCTATATAGAGTGGACTGTTTTGAGACAGAGAGGGAACACCTGAACAAGAATGAAAAGGAAATCCATATATAAATAGCTTCTGTAGGCTGCATGATAGCAATCAACAGCATACTCTTAAAGATAGACATTGCTGAAACATAGGAAGCTGAGTAATCAGTTCACGCACAATTGGCTCCCAAAACAGTAGTATAATGGCCAGATTTATTTGATATCTTGGTGAAACTGATTGTTCAGGACACCTGGCTTTCAAATTAATGTGAAGGGATTTTTTTTTTTTTACCTCCATCAGTGAGAAACAGGGCCTCAGTTTAAGTTGTGTCTGAAAGAAGGCACCTTTGACAGTACGGGGCTTCCTTAGTACTGCAGTGAAGTCTGACCTCAATTCTCTGGAGTGGGATTTGAACTCTCAACCATCTGACTCAGGGTGAGAGTTATGGCTGTCATTGACATGGGGCTCTTGTAGTTTGTTACCAGTGCTCTTGAACCTTGAACTACATTTTCAGCTTGGGGATTTAGTGACCCCTTACCCCACATTTATCAAATGTGTGTGGTGGATTAGGAACCATGAATCATTTTTAACAGGGCACTTTGGCAGTTCCTGAGAGGCCATGTTCCAGTTATAGGAGTATAAATTGCTCATTGAACATAATTATGAGGGGATTCGACCCATTGCAGTGTGTTGGAGCTTTCTTTGATTACAATCAGAAGTCAGAGAGGAGTTTCCTTGCTGTTGGTTTTGTTTTAATAAAAGTCAATTAATTGGTTGCTCTGTGGTCAGGATAGGGCAAGCGATGATCTTTTGTCTATTTCCTTATCTAAAATTGAAGCCAAAACATTATGTAATTAGAATTATAGAATTGTTAAGGTTTAGACAGAGGCCGTTGAACCCCTTGAGTTTACACCAGCTGCTTCAGTGTTCTGACGGTCGATTGGCTACGTTACTAGTGGCTTGTACTTTGCCTGTGTAACGCAAGCTAATCACGGTATTATACAGCAAGAAATATTAATGTGGCATGAAGAAGATAGTGGATGTTTGGCATTTTTTAACAAGAGGGCAGCGAAGGCTCAGTTTTTATGATCAGGACAGGGAATGATAGATTTCTAGGCATGAAGGGAACTGAGTAAAATGGGGTCAGTGCAGGAAAGCTGATCTTTTATCCCTGCAACACTATGGTCTTATTAGATGGTGGAGTGGACACGAGGGGCCAGGTGACTTACTCCTGCTATTATTTCACATGTAACAGTGACCACAATGCCACCGGATTGTTGTAAAACCCCATCTGACTGACTAGTGTGCCTCAGGGATGGTAATCTGCCATTGTTGCTCCATACGTGTCTAAGTTGCCCATTGAAATGGCTTAGCAAGCCACTCGATTCTGGATCTGGAGACCATTGATCTGGAGACGTGAATTAAAATCCCTTGAATTTAACTTTGCAGAAGGAAAATTTGTCATCCATCCTTGCTCGGTCTGGCCTTTGTGATTTTGAACACATTCCCGTGGTTAACTCGGCTTCCTCTTCCTGTTGGGGGCATTAACAGATGGTCAGTAAATGCTGGAATAAAAACAAAAAAATCAGGAAGAACTTGGCAGGGCTGGTGGCATCTATGGAGAGGGAAACAAGAGTTAATATTTCAGGTCGATGGATGCTGGCTGACCTGCTAAGTGTTCTCATTTTTGTTTTATTTTATTTTTCCAAAATTTGCTTTCCAATTAATGCTGGGTTTGCCAGTGACATAAATACCTGCTAATAAATTAAAAAGCCAGAGGTCTCCAATCACTGAGCATCTTGTACGTTCTCCCCGTGGGTTTCCTCCAGGTGCTCCGGTTTCCTCCCACATTCCAAAGATGTACAGATTAGGAAGTTGTGGGCATGCTATGTTGGTGCCGGAAGCGTGGCAACATTTGCGGACTGCCCCTAGAACATTCTACACAAAGGTGCATTTCACTGTGTGTTTCGATGTACATTTAACTATTAAAGATATCTTATCTCTGGAGACCGAGGGAAGGTTAAA
Organism: Pristis pectinata; assembly: GCF_009764475.1. Taxonomy (NCBI): domain Eukaryota; kingdom Metazoa; phylum Chordata; class Chondrichthyes; order Rhinopristiformes; family Pristidae; genus Pristis; species Pristis pectinata. Next base: position 34,780,177 of record NC_067421.1, read on the forward strand.
TGGGGTGGGGAATAGGTGTTGCAATTTTGACCACTGTGAAAGGATGCTTCATAACCTGGCTGCAGTGCCAAGTGCAAGCTAGTAATGCTTCTGCTTGTCCACTCAACAGGTACAAAGATGGGAGTGACCACATGGGGGAGCATCGGGACGATGAGAAGGAACTGGAGCCACGCAGCCCCATCGCATCAGTTTCCTTCGGCGCCTGCAGGGACTTCATCTTCCGCCATCGAGATGCACGGGGGAAGAGCCCATCGCGTCGCCTGGAACCAGTGAAGCTGCTTCTGGGTCACGGCAGCTTGCTGATGATGAACTTCCCAACGAACGTCTACTGGTATCACAGCCTGCCAGCCCGCAAGAAGGTGCTGGCTCCCAGGGTCAACCTGACCTTCCGCAAGGTTCTGCCCTCACTGAAGAACTGAGCTCTAGACAGTCAGGCTTCACTTGTCAGCCAGGGGAGACTGCTGGGTTCGCGTCTTCTGCCGCCAGCAACTCTCGGGCCACCCGTCATATGCTGACTGAGCTGGTGACTAGTGGGTACTTAACCATGATGGGGTCACAGCTGAGCTCATCCTCCCTTTGCACTGCAGATATTTTACAGAGGCATTGAGAGTGATGCTGCTGATACCTTGGCTGAGAACCGCCCTCCCCTCTCTCTCAACTATCAGCCCCCACATCCCAGATACCCAGAAACAAATTCTAGCATTCCAAGATCTGCCACAGGGATGGGTGTTTTGCAGAAGGTTAGTAGGCAGTTTTTGGGATGCCTAAGGCCTAGGGATCTGTGAATTTGGAAGGTGCCTACATTTGGATGGGAGTCGGGTTTTAAATGACTGAATTGCAATGCAATTTGACCAATAATCTGCTTCCTTGCTATTTCAAGCACCTTGCTATTTCTTCCAAGAGAAACAAGACCACGCAAGTCAAACGTGCTTTAGTTACTCATGTTTCTCACACCTGGGTTGTACCACCGGTGTGACGATGCACAGTGATATTTAAAGGGTTCCAGTTGACAGCAATCAGAAATAGATGTGTCGGAAATCCACGACTACTGTTTGCAATTAGAACTGAACTTCTTAAATAAATGATAAGCCTCTGTCTAGAGATGGAAGTACATATTCAGTAATGATTTCTGTAGAATTGTGGGGGTATTGGTATCCATTCTGTCTGTATGTTGTATTTAAGTATTAAAACATTTCTACCCTGTTGAAACATATCACTTTTGTACAGTTTTACTGTAATTAGTCTACCCAACTCTTCCCAGCTTGTCTTAAGGAGACCATTCCCACTCCAAGTGACTTCACAAAAATCTAGGCCAAGTTTAACATGGGAGAGGGTGAGGTTGTGCACTTTGAAAAGAATCAAAAAACATTATTATCTAAATGGTGGAAGATTATAGATGAGCAGAGTATAGGGAGATCTTGGTGCTCTTGTGCACAAATCACAGAAGGTTATTAGGCAGGTCAGGAAGACAAATAGCATATTGGTCTTTACTGCAAGAGGGCTGGAGTTTAGAAATAGGGAAGCATTGTTACATTTGTACAGGGCACGGTAACGCCACCTGGAATACAATGTGCGGTTCTGGTTCCCTTAGCAAAGAAAGAATATACTGACATTAGAGGCAGTCCAAAAGAGATTCACCAGGCTAATTCCTGGCATGAGGGGGTTGTCTTATTGTGAGCAGCTGGGGAAATTAGATCTATATTCTTCAGAGTGTAGAATACTGAGGGTGATCTTACAGAAACATGGACAAGCAGTCCCCAGGTTATGACAGGGTTCTGTTCCTCAGCACTTGTTCATAACTCAAACAGTTTGTAATACGGAAGTGAACAAATACAGTGTGTGGGAGGGTCACAGAAATAGCGGCGCGGGGAGAGAGGCCGCCAGCCGGCCTCACTGACTCAGTGAGTGAGTGAGTCCGCTCAGCGCTCCCAGATCTGATCGGTCCCACCCAGCTCCCGATTGTTGCGGCTTTGGGGAGGGGGAAGAGAAGGCACTTGGAAACGTTGCCTATGCCCATTCCCACCTGCCAGAAGGTACCTGCAGTTCCGTGGTAGCTGGGGAAATCCATCCCACCGGTCTCCCAAACGCTCACTCATACGCAAGGGCAGTCCATAAGTTGGGTATTCGTCACCCGGGGACGACCGGGTGGATGTCAAGATGTTTCCACCAGTGAAGAACATCGAACGAGGGTACATCATTTCAAGATTAGTGGGCAGCCACTTAAAACTGAGTTGTGTAGGAACTTCTTACAGAAAGTGGTGAATCTGCATTGCTCTACCCTGGAACATTGTGGAGGTTGGATCATTAGGACTATTTAAAGATGAAATAGATAAATTTTTTAAAGATCAGAGAACTGACTGCTGTGTGGAACTGGTAATAGAACAGCAAGTGAGGCCTAGGGCCGATCAGCCATGATCATATTGAACAGCAGGGCAGGCTTGAGGGGCTGAGTAGTCCTGCTCCTATTTTCTTATGTTCTAACAACCTCAGTGCAATGCTGCCCCATCGGATGAATAGGATGAAAGCTATCTCATGCCACTAAAGGAGAAGGAAATTAGCCCCAGTGTCCAATAAAATGGTGGATACATCTAGGGGTGTCCCAGGCGTGGTGTGTACCCATTACACACAGCCCCCTGCCCCTTTACAAAGGTACCTTTTTCAGAAAGGGCAGTGGGACCCTTGGCTGATTATTTCCTTTCCCTAACCCATGTATTTTTCATGTTTCTTACAACGTAGGAGAAATTGGGTCCTTCAAGGTCTTGACTGGCTCTCTGACCATTCCCATCAACCCCATTCCCCCACTTATTTCCCTGTAATCTATTAGACTGGAGTTGTACAGCATGGAAACAGGCCCTTCGGCCCAACTGGTCCATGCCAACCAAGAAACCCATCTATACTAGACCCATTTGCCCATGTTTGGCCCATATCCCGCTAAGCCTTTCCTATCCATGTACCTGTCCAAGTATCTTCTGAATGTCGTTAATGTACCTGCCTTAGCTCATTCCCTATAATGACCTCTCTCTGGGCGAAAAAGTTGCCCCTCAGGTTCCTCTTGAATCTCTCACCCTAAATCTATGCCCTCTAGTTCTTGATTCCCCAACTTTTTGGGCAGGGGGAGGGGAATAGACTGAGTGTATTCACCCTATCTATGCCCCTCATGATTTTATACACCTCTATAAGATCACCCCTCATTCTTCTACGCTCCAGTGAATAAAGCCCCACTCACACGCGTCTCATGTGCCCATCAACTCCCCCTAATTCTCCTGCCTAACCCCTACACAAGGGGCAACTTACAGCCAATCAACCTACCAACCAGCACATGTTTGTGATGTGGGAGGAATCTGGAGCACCCAAGAGAAATCCACATGGTCACAGGGAAAACATGCAAGCTCCACACAGACAGCACCAGAAGTCAGGATCAAACTCGGGTCCCTTGAACTTGGAGGCAGCAACATTAACTTTCTATTAAACTGCAGGAAGATGAAAGATCTTTCTTCTTCCTCATCTGTTCATCCACTAGTGGGGCATTAATTCCCATGGAGTTAGTGGCATTACAATGTTCCTCAGGTAACCATTTTCCATGACTACAAACATTGCTATTCAGCTACAGCACATTTTTTAATTATCAGTTCACAAAATTGCAGGAAAGATTTACATTTATTCACTGATTGCCAGCTCCCTCCACCACACTAAGCCACTGCAGAGGGGAGTTAATAGTCAACCACAGTGCTGTGGGTCTGGGTTTCCTTCACCGAGTACAGCAGGGACATGGCTGGTTTTAATTATTTCAATTAGAATTAGCCAGCTGCTCTGGTGGGATTTGAATTCTTGACTCTGGATTAATAATCCAGGTTTCTGATATCAGTCTACTAACAGAACCGTTATCCTATCGTAACTTGCAATGCAAATGAGCCAATCTTGCTCCTGTCCAATATCAACGCGTACCAACTTCCGACAAGGCGGCTTCCTTCCGGTCTTGGTTTGGACTCTGGAGAAAAAGGGCAAACTCAGGCCAAAGTTGAACTAAAGGCAAATCCACCTTAAAATGGAGAATTGTCATCAGTTGAATGAACATTTTATTACTTTTCTGTTTGACAAATTAATTAAAACACTTGGAAAATACTTTCTCCTTGAACCAGTTCATATATATGTACATACAATTATTGGGTTAGTGCAAAAGTTGCTTTCTCTTCAAAGTTTCTATTTATACAATCAGAACTTCACATTATTTTCTCACAAAAGTATTAAAAATCAAATACGTAAACTTTCTCACTTTTCCATATCATACACAGTCAACACAGACACACAAACCTTGTGGTTACAACTTCATGGAGATTAATGGGTACACCAACAGCTAAGGCAGGGCTTGACACTGGTGAATGTCTACACAGCAAGGTGCAGGTGGGCACAGAATACTTGGCCTATTGGTCAGCCATTCCCATCTCTTCACACTCTCCTGGATCAGACTCATCTTCGATTCACTTCTGAAGAACAGCACAAGTTTGATTGCAAAAGATTCCAGAATATGACTTGTCTTTACCGAAGAGCCAAGATACAACAGTTAAAGCTTGGCTCATAAATCATCAAGTCTGCCAGTCTTGAGAAGTTGTTGTTACTCCTTCTCACACTCTCCCTCCTACCCTCTATCACCCAGTACACAGGCAATATAAAATAGAGCAGACTTTGTCACAATACAAAGCTACAGGCACTTTGAGGAGAACCCACTCTCGATTCAATACAGATACAGCTACAGCACGGCACCCACAATCTAATTTTTATTTTTGGTTAAACACAAAGTCTGTTCAGGTGAGCAGAATAGGTCTGGGCTCTCTGGCCCCTGTCATGTACGTTGGGCAGCAACACTAGGACATGGTCTTGGATCCAAGTCACTTGGATGAAAACAGGAAGCCTATTTTCATAGAAAGCACAGTGGAAATGTGGGACTCTCTCCCGTCATAAGATATGGGAGTAAGTGAGCTAGATTTTATAGTCTTTAGCATCCCTAAAATTTCCAGACCCAAATGGTTTATAAACAGCAAATGATGGAAAAGCTCTGCAGGTTGTGATGAAAGGTCAATGACTGGAAATGTTAACCGTGTTTCCCACTCCACAGACACTGCCTAACCTGCTGAGTGTTTCCATCATTTTCTGACTTTATTCCAGCCTTCCAGCATCTGCACTATTTTTCTTTGTTCGGCCAATTCCAGAACAACATGCAATGCGATACCAGATTCAATGAATAAACAATCTCTTGATGGTTTGCGTGGTATGGTTACGTGGGAGCGCATCTTTCGTCTATTTGACAATCTCCTTTCTACCAACAACAGCAGTAGGATGAGCGAGCACCTCAGAAACGACTGATGCTGAGGTGATAGTTGGCTGAGAATAGTGGTCGTAATTCCATTCTGGTCTGGACGGTGGTGCAATGTTGCGAAGCCCAGAAGCAAGGAAGCTCAACAGAAAGCCCAAATTTCCACCACTCACCCCGAAATTTGCATGAGACGCTGTGCTGCATCCAGCCTGATTGGGCTATGGCCTCTCACACCTTCAGGGACAACAGCATGGAATAGTGTAACGTGACCACCATCAAAGTGGTAACGAGAGGAGCTCTCCTCATCTCCCTGGTCTTCTTCACTACGCTGAAAGAACCAGTTCTCACTGAGGTGCGGCATCTAGCTATTCGACCATGAGAGGCATAACCATTAAGCCCATTTGGGTTCTTGCCCACTGCGCACACAGACGGAGTCAACAGATGACTGCGGATACTGAACATAGTTACATTCTGTAAAACTAAAGGTGGTGCAATACTCCTGGGGCAACAAGTAGAAGGAAGCTCATCAGAAAGGACACCCATCAAGCCCTTTGAATGTGTGGGAACTTTGGTTAAATGCAAAGCTGTCCTGGATCAGCTAATGTAGCACAGCGCAGCAACAGAGTGCAGTCTGTTTGGCTCAGCATCATGCCACGCAGTGAGCTTACCCTTGTTGGTGGTGGCATCCTTAAAGTCAAAGTAGTCAACTTGGTCCCATTAACAAAATAAAGCAACAGTCGCATATCTGAGATGATGTTCAGACAGGAGTGCACGCCATGGTTATTAAAGATCCTCCAGGTGTGGAAAGAATCGATGGTGATGTGGAACGTGGGGGATACGAAGCTGTAGAGAATAAAAATGAGGTGGCCCACTCAATCCAAATTGACAGACAAGACAGCCAATGAAAATAGGAGCCATTTGGAATATTACAACAGCGTCCAGTTGAATAGGACTGGGTGTCAATGCAAAGTATCTCACCGATCTGCGGAGAGAAAAGAATATATGAAGGAGATAGGCAGGGCTGCCCTTCACCCATTGCTGGTGGTAGTGGATGATCCGTGTGCCAGCTGACTGAGGGAAGGTAAAGCAAAAAGGACACGGGTGAGTTAGTTTCTCATTTCCCCCCCCTCAACTTTCTCTAGCCCAGAGATCAATGGGTTCCCAGCCAATATCAAGCGTCAAACGTGGGCATTCTGGCCTGTAAACCTTAGCAATTCTCTCCAAGCCTACACTGTTATGTTATCCAGCTGCCACTCCCAAAGCCCGAATAAAACTCCCAGAGGCTTTCTTCGTTGTGTCCGATTGGGAGGCAGGAGACGGATGCTTCATTGAAGGGCTCAACCCTTTGTTATTTTGTATAGGCACTTGTGCAAATACAAACCCTGCCTGACTCCTCTGAGTACTAACTCTCTACCAGTGAGAATTCCCAATAATCAATAGAGGGAGGATGTATTGAGATACCACAGATGCCAGCGGTCAAACATTGCCTTTACTGGTCTGTTCAGGCTTTACGTCAGCACTGCTCCAATTACTTCCATTGTGGTGAAATTCATTACCTCACTAATCATATAGTCTGGCTGTTATTTATTAATCCCTCCTCTCTTGAAGGCATCACCGCTTGCTGGGATAAGGTTCCATGGGCACTGGTGACCTTACAGTCCCTCAACGCTAGACTTCGCAGTTGGCAGTGCTCAAGTCGCAACGCCAGGTACAAGCAGGTGCTCTGACTCAGACACCACAACCTGCTGCTCTCCTCAGAAGACGTGCAATCCAGTAGCAATTAACGGGGCTCTCTCTCTTCCCGAATCAGGACCGATTCCAGCACCTCTCCCTGCTGTTGTCTGGAAATGGCAAATGCAGCTCAGGTAGAGGTGTGAGCTGGGAATCTTTCTGACCTACGTAAGGGATGCACTCACCCACCCAGTCACAGAGGGAGTTCTTGGAACTTTTTTTAAACCTTAAGTGCTCAGCCACGAATGTAGCAACATATCACAGAGTAATACAGCTGTTCCTCTAATGTGATCAATCTCACCTGGTCCCGTATGTGATTGGATTGATTTGTCCCTTTATGATCCTGACTCAATAATTCAACAGGGCATGCCAGTTTCTTCTCAATAATTATTCACCCACATCATGTAAAAAGAGTTCTCAACTAGTTCAAACAGTCAAAGTCCAAATATATACAACATACTCCCCTTATGGAGCCATTAATTTTAAGTGATAAATTAATTTTTTGATTTATACAATAGACCGCTTATTCTTTTGGTTCACTGCACAGATATTGTGAGGCAAGTATCAGGTCAGCATCAACCAGGCTCCAGCTCTTTTCAGAAATCACTTTCCTCTCCAACGGTGAAGATTATTTGTCTCTTTACAGCACTGGCCAAGTGCCCCAGCCACACCCGGACCACACTCACTCCTCTGGCACGAACTCACGGCTTGTGCGCCTCACCAGGGGCCGGACTCGTTCGTAGAAGAGTAAGTAGGCATTGGAGGCTTGGACTTCCTGCAGGCTGGCTCTGCGCACTGTGTCGTCCGATATCCACATCCACTGGCTGTTCACCGCCAATGGGTTCTTCGAGGTGGATGGCGAGCGGCGGAACGTGACAAAATGTCCCGAGTGTATGTCGCCGTGGTGGACTACCACAGACATCAGTCGGAACAAGTACACGGAGGACCTGTGGGATTCAAGCAGAAGGTTGAGTTTGTATTGAGAGGAAGATCTTCTCACCCCCTCGGAACTCCCCTCCTCACCCACTCAGCGAGTGCCTCACTGTGGGATCTTGCCTGGGTCTTTATCTTTACGTATTCCAAGGATGTGGGTGCCCCCCAGCCAGGCCAGCAGTCACTGCCCATCTCTGGCTGCCCATGAACTAAGTGGTCTGCTGGGTCAATACAGACGGCAGTTAAGAATCAGATACATTGCTGTGGATCTGATGCAGGCACGGTAGTGTAGCGGTTAGCGTAACACTATTACAGCGCCAGCGACCCGGGTTCAATTCCGGCCGCTGTCTGTAAGGAGTTCGTACGTTCTCCCCGTGTCTGCGTGGGTTTCCTCCAGGTGCTCCGGTTTCCTCCCACGTTCCAAAGACGTACGGGTTACGAAGTTGTGGGCATGCTACGTTGGCGCCGGAAGTGTGGTGACACTTGCAGGCTGCCCCCAGAACGCTATGCAAAAGATGCATTTCACTGTGTTTTTCGATGTACATGTGACTAATAGAGGTACCTTATCTTACATGCTTGCCACAGAATCAAAAGAGAGACCACTTACCCTGTCAAGTCCACACTGGCTTAGGTAAGAGCAATCTAATTAAACTCGTAGGAGCAGCAAATTTCCTGCTCTAAAAGGACTTGAACGAGCCAGAGTTTTACAATAATTTTGCGTTTACCGCTATTGATAACAGCTTTAAGAATAACTTTCAGATATATTTAACGATCAAGTTTTTACATTCTCCATATTCTGTGTCATTAGCTCAGACGACTGCATCACTAGTCCACCATGCTGTTGAAACCCACATGTCTACATGTGGGTCTGCACCAGTGGGGGCTGTCAGAAGGACATAATATCCATCAATATTCAGCTTGCACAATGTTACACATCACCGCCCAAGTTAGTTGGGCAGGTGGGAGATCAGATCAGATCCATAGCATCACTTTGTGACAAAACAGAGAAGTTGTTATTGCCTGTGCCAGCTCTTCCAGGGATCTACCAATTTAGTGCCACTCATCTCCACTTTCCAAGGACAAATGCCAAGTACACTTCTCAGAAGTGGGGAGAAATGTATTCACAGTCTTTACTGCATTCAGTTTTGCGAAGCTAGGAACCGTGAAACAAATATAACTGCAAAATCCATTTTGCCTGCTGCACAGATTGAAATGATGCAAAATTTGCTTCCACCATTACAGGGAGCACTATGGTTTATTAGCTTACTGAGGACCTTTGTTTGCTCCGTATTATTACTGTGTGACACCAGATATTTTCCTGCATATTATCCAAAGGTTCTTTTGATTCCGGAGTAGATCCTAATGTGCCCGTAATTTTATTTATTTCTACATATGGAACTATGTTGGGGAGGTGGGGGGGTGGTAATGAAGGAATATTAGAACATAGAACAGTACAGGCCCTTCGACCCACAATGTTGTGCCAGCCTATATAAACCTACCCCACGATCAACCTAATCCATTCCCTTCTACACAGCCCATAACCCTCCAAAGGGATATTAAATGGACTCACGAATAACTTCTGGTTCCAAAAGATGGTGCAGTTGCTAATGGTGATAGCAGAGATGATGAACATGCTCCATTCGCAACCTGCATTTTACTAAGGCTGGGTTGAGTGGACCCTGCAAGGAAGCACAGAGGGATGAAAGAGATTTATAGAATCACTTATGAAATGAATCACTGATATCTGCTGGTATGCAATGAAGCGATTAGGACCGTGAATGACGGGACTTGCGAGAGCCCGACTATTGGGATAGTCACAAGGAAAGTTGAATACAATGATTCCACAGAGTAATATACAGCCCCTGTGCAAAGAAATAAGATAAGTGCAGCAGATTTATTACTTTTTGAAAAGAAAGACATATTTAATCTTTCAACATCTATGGCCTGAAGGTTTTATTTCTTCACTCGTGATAACTTTAATAGTCTTCAAGGTTTATACCTCCTTTCAGATATTGGAATCTCGGATCTATCCACTGGCAAGGTAGCTGGCCCGGGGTAATAACTCAACTTTCACCCTTCCCTGAGAGAAAATAACTGGTCTGAAATTGATAGTAACACAGATCAGTATCTCAGGGGGAGCAGAGGTGAGAACTCACAACCCTGTATCCAGACACAGGGAAACCATGCTCAAACACAACTCTGCCATTTTAGGAAACATACACAGCATCCCCATGCCCTGTATTGCTCAGCTAGCACACTCTATTCCATTATGTCATGGGACCACTGTTACTTAACTACCTAGAGCTGTATATGGTTAAGTGGAATATGTCTCCTGTGAAATTTGTTCTTAAGTCATGTTAACAAATTACCAAATAACTTGGAGATTGATATTGATGCTGGGTGAATCTTCTGTGCATTAAACAGAAGCTGGGAGCAAAGGTTTTCTCTGGCTGTTATATTAAAAAACTTAATTAATGTGTGCTGCTGATTTGTGTAGCCTAGAAAATGTACCAGCTTCAATCTTTGTCTCCTGTGTTATTAAATAAACATCAGTCTTTCAGGAGGAGGAAATGGTTGATGGGATGGAGGTGAGCTGCAGATGAAGGGGAGGGGAGTTGTGAAGATGATGGTGGTGAAGGAGGAGGGGTAAAAAAACGAAGTGAGAGGGTGAGTGAGGGCATGGGAGTGAAGGAAATCAACAGCTAGCCACACTACACACAGCTGAAGTGGAAACACTAACAGAATGCCGATATCCCAAAAGAACACGTTCTATTTATGACAAGTTTTTAGTGAGAAATAACATGGAAATAATCATCGCGTCACTGACTCGAGATGTTGCCTGGTCAATTGCTGTTATTCCGACCAGTACCTGGCTTGCTCAGCATGGTGGCCTCCAGCATGTGAGGTAAGCTTCCAGTGCTGGCTGGTCTGCTCAGCCTGCGGTGTCCCAGCCTCTGAGATGGGCTGCGGTACTTGTAGGCATCGAGCGAGAGGAACTCGCCGAACTGGACGTGCTCGTTGCGCTTCAGGGGGGTTCCTTGGTTGGACCACGACAACCTTTGCAGGTGGATACACAGGCACTGAGGGAGCTTGGAATAAGGAGAGGAGGAAAAGTCAGGACGCGGGGATCCGAAACGACAGCGCACACTGGTTTTCTCGGTTAACAACGTCTCACGGAGCCACTCTCCACTTCTGAAGTGAGACAGGGATTGTCGACAGCTTGTCACAACTTTGGCACGGAAGTGAGAGAGAAAGGTCGAACCAAACCCCTTCCTCATCGGACATTCCTGTGTTCTTTGGGCTTCATTGAGTGGAGGAGGCCTGGAATACAGTGCCTGACAGGGGTTGTGCAGGTACAGGTCCTCCCCAGCTAATGAGCGCCCGACTTTTGTACAGCTCGTACATACGAACAAACGTTTGGGAGACCGGCGGGATGGATTTGCCGAACATAGCTCACGGCCGCATTTCCAACCTGTGAACTACTTGGGTTATGAAGAGTTTCCCCGGGACGGAATCCTGCCGTAACCTGGGGAGGACCTGTATTACCATCACCAAGCCCCTTGCCATTAATACTCTGGCACCATCGCTGAGTACCGGACCCCGTCTTAGGGAATGAGAACAGTCAGGTGGAGGAAATGTCAGTTGGGGAACACTTCAGAAACAGCGACCACAATTTCAAGGTAGTTACCGGAAAAGGGATAAGGTTGGTCCTTAAGATCCTAAATTGGGCGAAGGGTGATTTGGATAGCGCAAGAGAGGACACAGAAAAAGTAGACTGGGAGCTGATGCTTGTGGGTGAAACGATATCTGACAAGTGGGAGTCTTTTAAAAGGGAGTTAACGACAATTCAGGGACAGCATTTTCCGGTATGGGTTGAAGGATAAGATGGTGAGATTTGGGAACCTTGGATGACAAAGGTTTGATCTGGAAACCAAAGGAGGCACACAACAGGTGCAGGCAACTCAAATCAAGCGAGTCCCTTAAGAAATGTTGAGGTGCAGAGGTACTTAATAAGTAAATCAGGAGGGCAAAAAGATGTCATGAATATCCTTGGCAGGTAAAATTAATCCCAAGTCAATTTATAAGTACATTAGCAGAAAGAGGGTAGCAAGGGAAAGACTGGGTCCCCTTAAGGGTTGAAAGAGTAATCTGTGTGTAGAGCCAGGGGATGCGGGTGAAGTCCTAAGTAAATACATCTCGTCTGTTTTCACCAAGGAGAAGAACATGGATGATAGTAAGTTGCCTGTCTTCATAGGATGGGGCACAGGAGAGTTGGAACATTATGTTGCAACTTTAGAAAACACTGGTTAGGCCACACTTGTAGTGTTGTATGCAGTTCTGATCGCCACACTCACTATAGGTTGCGCTGGGGAGAGTGCAGAGGAGATTCAGCAGGATATTGCCTGGATTGGAGGACATTATCTTTACAGAGGGATTGGATAGGCTGAGCTTGTCTTCCCTGGAGTGAAGGAGGTTGAGGTGTGACCTGATGGAAGTGTACAAGCTTATCAGAGGTATAGATAGGGAAAAAGATTCTGACTATCTACCCTTACTATCAAACACAAAAGGGCATAGGTTTAAGGTGAGAGGAAGGAGCTTTAAGAGGGATCTGACTGGTAATTTTTACTTACACACCGCGAGAGGTTGATATCTGGAACTTACTGCCAAAGGAGGTGGTGGAATCTTATGTTTAAGAGGCATTTAGACAGACACTTAAGTAGGCAGGGCATAAGAGGATATGATCCTAATGCGGGCAAATGAGCTTAGTGTAAATGGGCAAAGAGATTGGCATGGAAGAGCCCATTGATGTGCTGTACAACTCTGACTCTATCCTACCATTGTTATCCTGGGAACACCATTGACCAGAATCTCACCATGGGCTGAAGGGCTAGATCCTGTGCTGTTCTCAACTGGATCAACCAAATAAATATGGGATTTGGCCTTTTGCTTTGAATGCCCAATTAAAATAACTCTTTAATGCCTTTGTGCTGTACAATTATTTACATCCAAAAGCAATTCCAAACATCGATGTGAGCCCACCTTTCCAATCTTCAGCTGTTTGATGAAGGTTGTCCTCTGGTTTTCCGCAGTCTCTCCACTCTGTTTCTCCCCTGCCTGAATTTGTGAAAGAACAGAAAGGGTTGCCAGAACCTAGAGAGTCAGTTAATCCCAACCTGATGGTCGATCCCCTCCAACATTCCACACTACACAGGGATCAAATGCTCCCCTCCTTGGACTCTGTCTTTACCTCTCGGTGTAGCAGCCAGCATAATCAAAGACCCCACCCATCCGGGACATTCTCCCTTCTCTCCTCTTCCATCAGGCAGAAGATACAGGAGCCTGAGGGCACGTACCACCAGGCTCAAGGACAGCTTCTACCCCACTGTGATAAGACTATTGAACGGTTCCCTTATACGATGAGATGGACTCTGACCTCACGATCTACCTTGTTGTGACCTTGCACCTTATTGCACTGCATTTTCTTTGTAGCTGTGACACTTTACTCTGTACTGTTATTGTTTTTACCTGTACTACATCAATGCACTCTGTACTAACCCAATGTAACTGCACTGTGTAATGAATTGATCAGTACGAACAGTATGCAAGACAAGTTTTTCACTGTACCTCGGTACAAGTGACAATAATAAACCAATACCACAGTCTATCTTTTTCCTTCTCTCCCTTTTCTCTTCCCAATGCTCTCGACTCATCTGAAGTTAGTCTAATGAACTTCTTCATATTGGGCCTGCTGCCAACACAATGTGGGCCAACTTTAGTAGTATTTCTGGGAATTATATAACTACAGTATATAAACCAAATAAACATGTGTGCCTTTATTAGATGGGCTGTTTTTTTTAAACCTACTATTCTGTGGCCTTTTGCACCATCTTTTCTAAAGGCCTGAATTCATGCTGGAGTCCAAAATAGTTACTCTTCATATGTCTCTGGATGGAGAGTGTGTGTCAGCTGTTCAATCGCAGCCCACGTCTTTATCCAACACCTACAAATACCTTTCCCATTGAAAATCAACAGATTACAAATCAGGATAAGGAATCAGCTCCTGCTCCCCCTCATCCCGAACATTTCCTTCCACCTCCCCCCCCAGAGTCACTAGAGCCAACTTTAGTGTAATCACTGTGGCCCTGCCTCAAAATTAGCTAATTTCAATAAATCCAGGAATTGAGCGTAAGACCTTCCTAGTTTGGCATTTACCGATTAAACCATCTGGGAAAGATCATAAATTTCTACCCTTACTCATTAAAAAAGTTTTCATCCCTCCTTTCTCCTCACTAGGACTTGCAAAGTAGAAAGTTGCACTTTCTGGCTCGGGAGTTTATCCATCAAATGAATGTTCACTGCTTCTCGCATTCTTTTATTTCAGACCAGCAACATTGCCATTAACAGGAATGAGTGATGCTCACCTTGGTGCAGTTCTCACACACCACGTCCTTAATGGTCTCGGAGGAGATGAAGTGTTGCAGGCAGAGATCCAGTGACACAGGTCTGCCCTGGAAGGTAGTCACAGAGTTATAGAGTCATGCAGCACGGAAACAGGCTCTTTGGCTCCCACTGACCATCAGGCACACATTTACACTAATCCGACACCATTCTCTCCACACTCCCATCACACAGCTACACAATAGGGGCAACTTACAGTGGCCAATTAGTCTACCAACCCTCATGTCTTTGGGATTGAGAGGAATCCCATGCGGTTACAGGGAAAACATGAAAACTCACACAGACAGCATCGGAGGTCAGGATTGAACCCAGGATGCTGGAGCTGCGAGGCAGCAGTTCTACTAGCTGCACCACTGTGCCAGGGTAATGCATGTGTAGAGCTCACATCACTGTTGTACATAAATGCACCACGCAGTAATACAAAGGTGTTGATGTCCACATCTGAAATTCATTCCGCCAAGGACTACGGAACTGAATTTAATCAACAGAGTTTAAAATACATGTGTAAGTACATCCAAAAATTAACATACATGACAGAGGATGAATTTCCAGGCCAGACTCTTTACATTTAGGCACGTTTTCTCTATAATTATCCTCACTGATTAAGATAAGAAAAGCAAAGTCATCAATTAGCAATAACTACCTTTCAGCCTTAGTCAGATATAAAACATTCATTCATTTTCTCCCCCTTTCTCTGCTTTCTTGCTCCCTAAATGCTATTTAAATTACGATTATCTTTCCTGTTAAATGTACTGTTGGGAGACATTCACATAGTTAAATAATCCCAGGAGTTCACAAGGGATATACATAAATAGCTACTACTGACAGGTTAGGGCAATGCGGCCCAGTTTCTCCAAGTCTATGGGAGGACTTTAGCTCAGTCTATGGCTAAAGACCAGCATTGTGGTTTAACACTGTGGTAGCTGAATGCACCATCCTTTGATTGCCTGTGAAGATCTGCTGATAGCAAATTAAGGTCACAAGCAATATCTGGCAGTGACCGTTCACATAGTTACTTCTTCCCAGTTGTCACCATGTAAATGTGGCAAGGTCAGAGCAGTGTGGTCAACACCTAATGGGAATTTGCTTTCAAATGAGGAGAGTCCATCCTGAGATCATAGCACTTTACTGTCTTACTCAACAGTTTGATCCTAATGCTACGTAGCTTTTTCACTCTTGGACATTTTCACGTCTAACCAATAAGGCCAGTGAACAAGCCGTTGAAGATCAACAATACTATTTCATTTCTTGCAATATGCATATATTTTTTACCCATGTCTTTGACCCTGCAAATCTCTTTAACTCAACAATAATGTCAGTACCTACAACTGGAACCATCACAGTGAACAATTACAATAGAAACCCCAATCTAAATATATCAGCGTTTTGGAACGGGCATACACTTGTAACAATGCTGTTACACACCAGGTGGCAGTGTGACACAGGTATCCAAACTCCATTTCTACATGTGTAGTTTTAACCTTTTTTCCTGCTAAAGCATTTATTTTATCTATTCCCATTACTCTGCTCTCCACGTGAGCTCCATATCTCTTCCCGGATCCCACGTTATTAATTCTTTGGCCCCAGTTGGAACCAAAGGAGTCCTCCCCGCCAACAGTCCGATGCATCTAGTCCCCACTCCCTCTGGTCTCACAGGCTCCATCTTCCTCCGCATGCTAACACCTTTGGTTTGAAGCCCTGATCTCTGACCAATCCCTGTTTAGTCCTTCACTGCCTGAACTGTCCGTCAGTCCTGCTCCACACCACAAATGACAGCTGAGTAATTGGCACCAGTTCCAACTTGGACCCAGCTCCCTACTTTCTGGTACTAAACAGAAGCAGTCATTTGCTTTTAAAACTTTAATTCAGGCGTATGAAGAAGCAGCTTCATTAACATTGCACCATTCACAACCTTGAAATAACCCAAAGCCATCTATAAATCTTGTACTGGCTGTAACTCAAGAAACTGGCAGTCAGCTTAGATTCAGAGCCTTACAGCATGGAAACAGGCCCAATGTATCCATCCAAGCCATCAAGAATCTATCCACATTAATCTTATTTTCAGAACTTGGCCACAGCTTTTAATGACATGGCATCTTGAGTGCTCAACTAAATACCTCTTAAGTGTCGTTAGAGTACCTGGCTCCACCATCCCTCCCCGAATCCCCCTTAAATCTCCTATCCCTAGCCTTAAACCTTTGGTTTCTGCTAGGGGGAGAAGTTTGTCACTACCTACCCTATCCATGATTCTCATAATTTTGTATGCCTCAATCAATTCCTCTCCCCCACCCGCCCCCCCCAGCATTATCTGCTCCAACAAAAATAAACCCAGCCAATCCAGGCTCTTCTCAGAGCTGAAACAGTCCAATCCAGGCAGCATCCCAGTGAATCTCCTCTGCACTCTCTCCAGTGCATCTGCGCCCCTCCTATAGTGTGGCAACCAGAACTGCACACAGCACCTCAGGTGTGGCCTAACAGAGGTTTTATACAGTGGTACCATAACTATATACTACAACAAAATAATCCCTCTTTTATATTCTATGCCATGGATAATGAAGGCAAGTATTCTGTGTGCCTTCTCAACCAACGTACCTACCTGTGCTGTTGCCTTTTAGGATCCTTGCACATTTACACCAATATCCCCCCCAGTCCTTCCTAGAATCCCATCATAGTGTATATCCTAGCCTTATCAGTCCTGCCAAAACCTAACACCTACACTTTTTAGGACCCCATCTGCCTTCTCTCTGCCCACCTTAGCAACTTCTGTGCATGGCAACTTCCACAGTGACTATTGAACGGTTCCCTTAGACGATGAGGTGGACTCTGACCTCACAATCTATCTTGCTGTGAACTTGCACCTTATTGCACTGCACTTCCTCTGTAGCTGTGACACTTTACTCTGTACTGTTATTGTTTCTACCTGTACTACATCAATGCACTCTGTACTAACTCAATGTAACTGCACTGTGTAATGAACTGACCTGTAAGATTGGTTATGCAAGACAAGTTTTTCACTGTACCTTGGTACAAGTGACAATAATAAACCAATACCAATAAACCAATACCAATAATCAGTTAAACTGTTTTAGTAATATTGTTTGAAGGATCAATATTGCTCAGAGTTCCCCTGTTCTTTAAAATGCGCCATGAGATCCTTTATATCTACGTAACTGAGCAGCAAGGCTCTCGGTCCAGTTTCTCAGCCAAGTGACAGCAACTGTGTCAGTGCTGCACTGGAGCAGCAGCCTGGAACCATGTTCCTGCATCTCCGGTTCCCAATATGTTAGACCACTCTAAAATGACAGAGCCAAATTCAATTTCTTTGTAAATACATGGTACAAAACAAATAACCCTTCAAAATGCAGACGGTACGTACCCACGTCACTGTTGGAATGCTGAGGGAGAGGCTGTCGAATGTGTCATACCTGACAGGACTCTGATGAGGAAAGGTGTAGTTAGTAACGGCACGGTTTTTCTCTACAGTGGCAAACTTAATACGTCGCGACCAGAGGGTGAGACCGTACCAGTAGTACCCACAGTGTTAGCAGATACGGACTGTTAGTCTGTGGCCCTGGTTTCAGAACTCACTGGCTGTGAAGCCAGGTCCACTGATAATGAGCAAACTTGAGCAAAGGCAGTACAGGTATATCCAGTGCCCAGCAGGATTAACAGCATACAGAGCTCGAAGACCAGTGCAGATTTGCATCTTGCCATTTATTTCACAAATACACAACTTTTAAAGCACTCAAAGAAACTTAGTTCATACTGGGAATTAGACTGGTCAATTTCAGTTACCCAATGAGGAACTTAAAGACCCCTGGGAGAGCCAGCGTTAAACTCACTTTAGTGACCGTTTTCACTGGTGGTACTCACTATCAGACACTGACTGCAACACAGCGAATCTGCGAGGAACAACTGCAGGCTAACAATCCAGCCCGTGCTCAGCACTGGTGGTAAGACGCATTTCCCCCTCCCTCTGCACTTAAAATCCACAAGTGCTAAAAGCTTGTGAGTGATGGAATTACTCAGCAGGTCAGTTAGCATTTGCTAAGTATAAGGCTGCATTTGGTAAGGACGCTTCAGCCAGCCAGATTGGAGATGATTGGATAATTTCCCTGTCAATCAAGCTTGATGGTCACACTGCTGTGAACACCCAAGATTATTTAATCCTCAAAATTCATTTCTAACAAACTTCCACTCGCTGTATTTTGTTTTGTAAAATAAAATTACCCAGCTATTACTGGGAGTTGCTAAGGTTCATTCCCTCTGCTCTTTGAGAAGGCTGTTCACTGAGTGAATTGTTTTTGTTTGTTATGCTGACAGTTATCTGTGAACCACGTGCTCTTCCCTAACTCTAGCTCATTGGCTCAGACAATGTTGGCAATAAGTCCTCTCAAGAATAAAAGCTACGTTATGACATTCTGGAGGAATGAAGATTATTGCTTCTCTTCAGATACCAACCAGCATGCTGAACATCTCCTGCAGCTTCAGAGGGATTTTCTTTCCAAATCTCCAATTCAGGGAAAGTATCGGGAGACTCTGGGTCACCAACTACTCACTAAGAGGGGTGGGGAGTTTACACAGTAGTAAATAACCCTGGTTACTGCAAATGAAGCACCTGCCCCTCCTACAACAGTGACATAGGTGGTCTTCTTCATTTGATTGACGCACAAGAGAGCCAGTTGATATCTGACGTTCAACCAGCATGAGGGGTCCAATCCCCCTTCACCCTGCCCCATCTCACCCCACCAACCAAATGACCTTCAGTTAGAGTTCACAGCACAATTCCAATCAGCACTTCTGCTTAGAAGTTGCTAGAATTAAGTTACCTAACCCAAGTCAGAAGGGCCAGACCAGATATGGACCAGGTTGTGTGCAGATGTTGGTAAAACATTCAGGTTCAGGTAGGTGTGCTGACCAGCCTAATAGTTTGTCCAGATCAGGAGCTCGGTGGGGAAGGACTACAGTTTAAGATTCTTCTACCACTGGAGAGGGGCGGGGCCAGGCGAGGAAGCCCCTTAAATATTGGAAATATGGCATTGGGGTAGCACCCCAGGGAGCCACACAAGCGGCATCAGTGCTGTGTTTTTTTATATATATAAAAAGGTAACACTAATGATTGATCCGTACATGAATGTAAAGGTTTGCACAGTTTTATTGTTGTATATAGTTTGTTTTTTATGATGAATAAAGTTTATTTTGGAATTTAAAAAAAAATAATTTGTCCAGATCAGGACGATTTGTTGCATGTAGCCTCTGTTCTTGATCAATATCTGGTGTTCCATTTTCAAACCAATCAACAGAACGTTTGCAATGGTCAGACTGGATATGGAAAAATTATTAAGTCCTTGGGCCCAGGTCTGGATTGGCGGTGACCAGGTCAGATTTTAGTTTTAGATTCGACCTGAACAGAGATCTATAGGAAGCCCCATCAGAAAGGCAAAGAAACATCTTGCATCACCACATGGCTTCACTGATTCAACGGAATGTCACCGACAATGGAGTGTTGCCGCCCCTTTCCCACTACTCACCCACCTGTTGCTCACACTGTTTACACACCATGTTACTGGTGAGCCGGCCGTGGAAAGGGTGCTGGGACTTCCAAGGACTTGGTGGCGGCGGCAAAGGTCCTTAAACAACAGACAGATTAATCAGCAGGGGAAATAAAACCAGAAAATGCTGGAAACACTTGGCAGATCAGGCAGCATCTGTCAGGAGAGAAACAGTTAATGTTTCAGGTCCTTTGACAGTAAAGTCTCAGACCTGATACGTTAACTGTATTTCTCTCTCCACAGATGCTGCCTGACCTGCTGAGTGTTTCCAGTACTTTTATTTGTTTTTATTTCAGATTTGCAGCATCTGCAGTTTTTCTGACTTTCAATTGGAAAGGGAAAGTTGCACAAATGGCTGAGAGTTTCACAGCAGCGTTGACTATAAGGGACAAAACAACCTCAGAGAGATAGCAAAAAATCAGATTGTAACGATAAAGGTGATGCCAAGTGAGCAACAATGAGCGATTGTGTGCACTGTTGTAATCTTGTGGAGTAGGTGATATGCATCTGGATAATATGCATATCATCTACTATATCACCTACTGCATAACTAGAACTTATTTGCGACAATTTGCAGAAGAAATGCTCAAACTGAATGCATTGGTAACAACAAAGAACACGAGAATAGGAGGAGGACACCAGGCCTCTAAAACCTGCCCTGACACTCAATATGATCATGGTGGTTCTATGCTGGTCTCAGTTCCTCTTCTGTACCAGTTCCCCCATAGCCCTCATAACCCTCGATCTGCTTAGTACACCGGCCAGCTGACAGACAGGAAGGAGCCACGTTTCATCTCTCGACCTGTGCCACATTATCTGATGATGTCTGGCACGGCAGGAGGAGCTGGGCATCTGACCCCAATGGTCCTGTGAAAGGGAGCAAGAGAGACCTTCCAGAGCGCACATTGGTAACCGCTAACCAGTCATCCCTTGCTGGAAAGTGGTTTTGTTGGGATTCCAGGGCAGGAGACCACGACCACTGTGTCTCTGCATGGGTCTGTTAGTTGGGTTTGAATGGGTTTTGGAGTTCAGGAATCTGCTGTCAACTTCATTCTACCACTCAGTACGACAGCTGTGGAAACATGAACTCCATGTTGCTCAGGTAGGATCATGTTTGGAGGAGAGGGATGTGGTTGGGTTAAAGCTGATGAAGCCTTACTCTGACTCTGCTTCACCTGGGGATGCCTGGTGTTGACACCAGCCACAGAAGGTAGAAAGCTATCCCCCAGAAATTACAATTCTCACCAAAAAATCCAGAGAGGAAAAGTTGAGGAAGGTGATAGATAAACGTAATTGCTCCTGTGCATCTGGATTTTTGGCTCCACTAATTTCGTCTGCCTGGGTACGGGCTCTGGAAATGGCTCCCAAACGTCTCCACTTCTGCCTCCTCTTTTACGACGTTAATCTATCTCTTTGACTGAGTTTTTGGTTACTTGACTGAATACTCCTTAATTGACTTGGTGCACTTTTAACCCATGAGCAAAGTGTTCTTAAACTGAACGCAGGTCTATTATTACACAAGACTAGTCACAATGGGCCCCATCATGGGTTCCTTCATATCAGTATTTATTCCCACAATTCTCCAATGGATATCCCGCTGCCTGCATCTCTCATTGGTCTAATCTCTCAGCTGAGGTTGCTTTTGTTGTTCAGTCCTTCATTGCGTAGAGTTGGCTACTGGCACTGTTGAACTGAGTGCCAAGGTTCGTTTTGCTACGAAGATTCTTACCTCGGCTCCTGCAGCTTGCCTGACTTTCCTCAGGTTCCGGTGGACTCTGCGAAAACCAAGGAGACAGTCAGATCACCAAGCCTGATGGAAAGCAAACACAATTGTTTTCTGAATTAAACAGTGGTTTGCTGGTTTCAGCTCTGACCCAGTTAGGGAATAAGAGAAGTTGGCTCCAATCAGGTCTGAGGTAACACCGCGTTGTAGTACTTGTTGCCAAATGCAGGTTGGTCTGCACTTACATGAGACAGAAAAAATTGCATCTTTAGTGCATTTCACAATTGCAGGACATCCCAAAACGCATCACAAACAATGAAGTACTGTTTGTGGTGCGGTCGGTTGTTACATACAAGCTCCCTTATACAAAACCATGAGAGTGCCCAGTGAAAATCTGTCCAGGTATTGACCCAGGACACCATGGAGAATTCCCCTGATCTTCCTCAAAACAGAGCCATGAATTATTAATAATTTACTTATTCACGGGATGTAGCTATCGCGGGCAATGGGAGAATTTATTATTCAGCCACTGGTCATACACATTGGTGGGTCTGGAGTCACCTCCAGGCACAGTAATGAGGGTGGTGGATTTCTTTTCCTGAAGGATATTAGGGAACCAGAGTAGTTTCATGGTTGTTACTAAAATAAGATTTCTTTATTAGTCACATGTACATCGAAACGCACAGTGAAATGCATCTTTTGTGTAGTGTTCTGGGGGCAGCCCACAAGTGTCGCCACGCTTCTGGCACCAACGTAGCATGCCCACAACTTCCTAACCCGTACGTCTTTGGAATGTGGGAGGAAGCCGGAGCACCCGGAGGAAATCCACGCAGACACAGGGAGAACGTACAAACTCCTTACAGACAGCGGCGGGAATTGAACCCGGGTCGCTGGCACTGTAAAGCATTACGCTAACCGCTACACTAATGTGCCTGCCCCCACACTGAGACGCTGTTTTCTCAAAAACTTCCAGATTTAGTTAACTGCTTGAATTTGTATTCCCCAGCTGCCGTGGTGAGATTTGAAGTTGTGTCACAGATCAGTGGTCCAGAACCCTGGCTGCTAGTTCAGTAACTTGACCACTATGCCTCAGTTCCCCAACTGCACCAATATCCTGGTCAACATTTATCCCTTACAAAACAGGTGGTTTGAACATTATCTCATTTATAGGAGCTTACTGTTTATAAATTAGCTGCCGTGTTTCCTTTACTACAACAATGACAATACTTTAAAAACATTTGTCAGCTGTAAAACACTCTGGGACATCATGAAAGTGATGTGAAAGGTGCTATGTAAGTGCAAGAATTCCTCTCCTCCTGTCTCAGTTCAAAGTGAGCAGGAAAATTTCACGTCCTGCGTTAAAAATTCGTCCATCTTAATTCAGCTTGAACTCACTTTGACGTAAAACATGCCATGCAATTGTAAATTATTTCTAATTCGCTCCATGGAAAATTGCTCCAGAAAATCCTGAAATGGGATAGCAGAACGATCAAGCCATTTAGTTTTGGGCAAAGTTTGGTTCTCGACACACCAAAAGGTGATCAGGCTTCCAAAAGGTTCGAGAGACCTCATCCACCCTGTGTCCTATTCACAACTGTTTGAACACAATCACAGCTTAAAGCCACTTTACCTCCAGAGACTGAACATCAAATAAGTGTGCAACTCGAGGCTGTCGGTCTCGCTCATCCTCCAGAGCAGAGGTGAGGACGTGGAACAGCTCATGAGCATCCTGTAAACAGAAGAACAGTGTCACCCGGCAGGAAGGCAGTCAAACCAAGAGCAAAGCATGATGTAAATCAACACCTTATTCTGTGAGATGAAACAAGGCAAGGAGCATGATGGCAAGAATTAACAACTTTGGATTTTTGCCAAATTATTGTTTAAAGGCAGACTTATAATGCAGAAGCTGATATCAGTGATAGAAACTCAACAGGCGAGAACCTCCTACTGAGGTTTAAATCACTGGGTCAACATCATCTACTGAGAGACAATAACCAAGCGAGTTCTTCCATGTTTGCAAAGAGCCGCCAACCCACTTAACCACAGGCCAGTTAGTTTAACTGCAGAGGTTGGCAAATTATTTCTGAGGAACAGTTTTAAACTTTCCATTTTGAAAGGCTAAGATTGATCTGGGACACCTAGCATGGATTTGTTAAGGGAAGGTCGTATTGAGGAAGCGAACAAGGAGGATTGACGAGGGCAGTAAGTTTTATGTAGTTTAAATGGATTTTAACAAGGTTTTTGGCAAGGTCCCATGTGGGGCACTGGTCAATAACATAAAAAGCCGTTGGGATTCACGGAAGAGGTGGATCTACAATTGGCTCAGTAGCAGGAAACAAAAGGTTGTTTGATGGGTGTTTTTGAGGTTGGAAGGCTGTTACCAGTGGGGTTCCCCAGGGCTCCATACTTGGTCCCTTGCTGCTTGCAGTATATGTTAATCTATTACATTTAAAAATTGGGGGTGTGATGAAGAAGCTTGTGGATGATACAGAAGTGTGGTTGACAGCGAGGGGAAGAGGCTTAGACTGCAGGAAGCTGAGCAGAAACTTTGCAAATGGAATTCACTCCAGACAAGTGTGAGTAAATGTACTTAGGGAGATGCCACAAAGCAAGAGAACGTACAACAAAGGGGAGGATACCAAGAGGTGGTTAGATCCTTTAAGGTACAAGGACAGCTCAATTAGATGGTTAAGAAAGGCATATGGGATGTTTTGATTAGCTGAGGCACAGAAGGTAAGAGCAAGGGGGTAATGCTAACACCAGATGCAACAGCAGCCTGACCACAGCTTGAGTACTGCATATATTTCCAGTCACCACATTACAGGAAGAGTGTGACTGCACTAGAGAGGGGACAGGGGAGAGTTACATTCATAGAGTCATAGTTATACAGCACGGAAACAGGCCCTTTGGCCCAACTTGTCCATGTTGACCAAGATGCCCATCTGCACTAATACCAAATGCCTGCATTTGGCCCATATCCCTCTAAACCTTTCCTATCTACGTACCTGTCCAAATATCTTTTTAACATTGTAATTGTACCTGCCTCTGCCACCTCATTCTATATACCCACCACCCTCTGCCTGAAAAACTTGACCCTCAGATCCCCTTTAAAGCTCTCCCCTCTCACCTTAAACTTATGCCCTCTAGTTTTAGACTCCCTTACCCTGCCTAAAAGACTGACCACCTACCCCCCTCATGATTTTATAAACCTCTGTGGCGTCACCCCTCAGCCTCCTTCGCTCCAGGGAGAAGTCCCAGCCTGTCCAATCCCTCCTTTTTACTCAAGTCTCCTTTCCAAGCAACATTCCTGTGGATCTTTTCTGCACCTCTCCAGCTTAAGCACATCCTTCCCGCAGGGCGGCGGCCAGAACTGCACACAATACTCTAAGTGCGGCTTAAGCAATGTTTTATACAACTGTAACATGACATCCTACGCGTATACCCAATGCCTTGGCCAGTGAAGGCAAGCACACCATACACTTTCTTCACCACGCTGTCTACCTGTGTCGCCACTTTCAGGAAACTATGCACTTGTATCCCAAGGTCTTGCTGTTCAATAACATTTGCCAGGGCCCTACCATTCACAGTGTACGTCCTGGCCTAGTTTAACTTTCCAAAATGCATCACTTTGCACTTGTCCAAGTTAAATTCCAGGAGACGTTGCTGGGACTGGAATAAGTTGGCTATGAGGGAAGATTAGATAGGCTGGGGTTGTCTTCAATGGAACAGAGGAGCTGAGGGGAGAAAAAACTGAGGTGCATAAAAATACAAAGGAATAAGTCGAGTAAATACAAAGGGTCCATTTCCCTACCAGACTGGTCAGAATACAGGGTCATAGATCTAAAGTAGAATGATTGGAGGGGACACGAGGAGGATGGAGGTCTGAAAGGATGGGAGAGGAAGAAATCCTCACCACATTTAAGCAGGACTTAGATGGATACTTCAAGAGCTGGGATCTGCAAAGCTGTAGACCCAACAGTGGAAGGTGGGATTAGGCTGGATAGCTCTTTCATGACCAGTACAGACATGACGGGCTGAATGGCAGAATTTTTCTACAATTATAACACAGTGGATACTCCTGCACTTCTACTTTCTTGGTGTTTACCTGCTCTTCAAACGAAGACATTTGCCACTTGTACATCCTCAAGACTTCCAGGAGACTTCCGGCATCCACCACGTCCTCTGAAGTCTCTTCAGCGTTGGATAACACTGCCAAAGAGGAGGCAATAAAGCTTGAAACTTGCAGCCTTCAACCCCACCTCCATTCCTTTGCTCCCGTAAGTCAGAAGAGCTTGGGCATCAAATGGGTCCTACTGCAGCTCAACCACAGCTCGGGAGAGACTGGGCGACTCATTTGTAAGTCAAATCAACGTAATGTGCAAACTAATCAGTGAGAAAAAAGTTACGCAAAATGTTCAATTCCTGAACATTTCAGCATACCACCGGGCAGGTAGAGACAGCTGTGTTTTTAAAAGAATAACACGGTCGCTATTCTGGTGTGCATGTGTGAAACACACCCAGAGATGATGAACACACCATCTATCTTCACACAAGAGGTATTTAATTCATACATGGGCAAGTTCCAACCCTAATTGTCTGTGGCTTGCTGGGCCATTCCAGAGGGAAATTCAGAGTCAACATCATTGGTGGTTCTGATGTCACACGTGCCCCAGAAGGCAGATTTTTCTTCCCTCAGTGAGAGAGAGTCTGTTACAACGATCTGGTGGTCTTACAGTCATACTTAGTGACACCAGCCTTTTGAGCTAATTATTTACTTACATTAAGATAATTTCTGCAGCTGACTCAGGGGGATTGATAGCCATTGAGTCATTGAGAGGTACAGCATGGAAACAGGCCCTTTGGCTTGCTGAGTCCACATCAACCATCAATTCACACTAAACCTACTTTAGCCTCACTGTTGATTCTCCCCACTTTCTCTTCAACTCCACCCCAGATTCTGCCACTCACCTAAACAATATACAGTGGCCAATTAACTTACCAACTTGGGATCTGGGAGGAAAATGGAACACTCAGGGGAAACCCACGCGGTCACAGGGAGAAGGTGCAAACTCCACACGGACAGGACCGGAGGCCGGGATTGAACCCAGGTCTCTGGCACTGTGAGACAGTGACTCTACCAGCTGCACCACTGAGATGTCCCAACTTGAAACCTCCAGGTCAATAGGATACTGGTCCTGTACTAATGTACCTGCTGGCCTGGTGTACCAAAGGAGTACTGACTCCCACTGGATTGTTTCAATGTAAGAATCTGCATCTGTATCAGAGAAGGAAGGACAATGGGAGAAAAAAATAACTGTTCCCTGCTTAAACAACAGAAGAAATTACAACAGGTCTTGAATGTAAGGTTCAGAGATCCTTATTCACTGTATCAGGAGGATGTCATACACCCCATCGTGCCTATGCAGCTCTTTGAAAGAGTCGTCCCAACTAATCCCACATCTGTGCAATTCTTTTGCCCTTTTGCGTGTTTACCTAATTAAGTTTCAAAACATTTCAGCCATCTTTCAGGCAGCCTAGACAAACAAAAATTTGGATTAAACAAAAAAAAAGTCTCTCTCTCCCCAGATCAAGGCTGTTTAACCCAAACTGCTGAGAACTCCAGAGAGAACACGGAACACTGCGACCAACCGTGACATAAAACAGCAAGTCCACACTCAGGATTCCTTCCAGCGTCTGTTGACTTTGATTGTTCCAGGCACAAGGTACAAGGGAAGAAAATAAATGAGAAGCAGCAAAAGTCCTCCAAATGATTACTTAAAATAAAAAAAGTGGCAAAATAATGGAAGTCTAAAGTAAAAAATAACATTTGGTGGTAGGAGATACCAACTATTATCTGCTGACTTTAAGATTACTTGGTGCCAATCTGATCTGTGGTTAGTATTGAGTCTGTATTGCATTAGATTACCTTTCAAGTAGATAAAGGAGGAAATCTGGACAAATCAAAATTTATCTTGAGACCATTAATACAAAACAACACACAGTTGAACGTGGAACAAAAATGGGTCACAATGCTCTGACCAACATTAAAAGGCAGCCTTTCTCTTGGTACTTCCGCTACTCCTGCACACCCTCAGCCCCGTCTCCCAAGAAAGGACCCATATCCAAGGCCTTCAGAAGGCAAGGTAGACTTCACCTTTTCCCAGCCCCGAGTCTTACCTCGGAGTAAGCGGAGGAGCGTGACAGACAGATATGGACAGCTCTCCTCCTGGGATGTGTCCAAGCTATAACGCGTCGTGAAGTCACTGAGCCAGCGGATGAAGGACGGACAAGCAGCCAGACCCTGTAGCAGGGAGTTCATAAAGCAGGTGTTTCCAAGGTTCAACAGGCCAGGAACGAGGCCTGGAAAAGAACAAGATTCAATGATAGATCAGTCTGCAACAAACCTATTAATATGCTGCTCTGTTTACGACAGCAAGCTGGTTTGGCTACGTACCATCGAAACTTGAGTGTCACATAGATAATGTTTGAATCACTGCTTCTATTAAGCTGCATGCACTTCAATGCTAACAGATCTAATTCTGACACATGTTCATGGAAGACCGAAAGCTATCATGAACCATCCTTTCCAAATTTCAGCCTGAATAGCAAGTGTCAGTAGAACTGAGTTGTCTGGACCATGAGTAGTGTTACCTGGGCTGAGGAGCTATACTCAGTCCCAAAGACCACAACTTGAATAACCCTGTTCTAAAGATGAAGACACAGGAGACGGCACGTGCTGGAATCTGGAACAACAAACAATCTGCTGGAGGAACTCAGCAGGTCAGGCAGCTTCTGTGGGGGGGAAAGGAATTGTTGGCGTTTCGGGTCAAAACCCCACATCAGGTCCTGTACTAAAGATATCGTCTCACAAACCCTCTCCACCGGTTACTTTCCGTTCATCAATCCTATTTGCAAATGCATGATAATCATTAAAAATAATTCAGCAAATAAACTGGGTAAACTCACTCCGGTAACTGAAATTTACTGACTTCTAATTGAAGTGAGAAAACATACCGGCATTCATTTGGATTTCCACAGATAGTGACCCATGATCTCAAAGGGGAAGACTATATTAATATCTAAACGTTACAAGCAAGATGCAGTCCACCCCTGAGCAATGACAGTAAGTTGAAAG
Organism: Pristis pectinata; assembly: GCF_009764475.1. Taxonomy (NCBI): domain Eukaryota; kingdom Metazoa; phylum Chordata; class Chondrichthyes; order Rhinopristiformes; family Pristidae; genus Pristis; species Pristis pectinata. The sequence continues at coordinate 34,809,021 of NC_067421.1, forward strand.
GACAATGTCCCACATTCCATGTCTGAGGAATCCCAAAGGACCCCTGCTCCCAGGCCTCCATGTAAAGGCAAGAGAGATGCTCAGTCTCATCTTCCTGAGTGGTGTATCAGTTGCTTCACGGTCAGAATCCACAAACCCCCACATTTCTCCAACTCGGATCTTAGAATTTGAAAACAAAAGATACATGATGGAAGAGAGAAGGAGAAAAAGTGATAACATCTCACCACTGTTTTCAGTATTAAACACTTAATAAAAATCATGATTTAATGTCACCATTTTCTAGTTCACTGCTTATACCAGGGGATTATTTAAAAAGCCTTTTCTTTGATTAAAGTTTGAATGCCGATGTTAGCACAGGGGCAGCATCAGCTTTAGAAGGTGAGAGCTAGAATGTTTAACAGAGCTGAATTAGCACATCCAATCAATGGCAAATCATCCTCTAACTGATTGACGGCCACAATAATTCAGTGACCTAACATTCAGCTTGCCTCAGAACTCCTTAACACCGGAACAACAATCCCATCAGAGTTTACAGGTCAAAAAGGGAAAGCACTGCTGTTTTTATGGTGAGGTTTGGAGAGAGAGAGTGCCAGGAAATGGGACAGAGACCTACTCAGATGCAGATAACAGGGTAAACAGGCCGCAGGGACCCACTCTCTGTATTAAACTCTCCTGAGGTCAGGTGATACAAGGCAAGGTGCTGAGGCAGCCACTTGTGACCAGCAGCAAAAGCAGGCAGTCCCTCCTACTGCGCCAGCTGAGAATTTTGTCCACACCAGCAATCCCGCTGTGCCTTTAGAATGAGAATACCAAGAATTTGACAAACACCAGCACACAAGGAGATTGACAATTTCACACAGAGTTGGTGCAGCAGCAGATAAAAAGGTATCCAATCACCCAGCTTAAGCTGTTAGATTCATTGTAAGAAACACCACAGAAAGAGACCATTCAGCCCATTGTGCATGTGCTATTGAACCTGCTCTCCAATTAGTCCCACATGCTTGTTTTTCATCCACGGGCAGGCAAAATTTTCCCTTTGTGTATTCATGCATTCCCTTCTGGAAGTTACTGTTGAAACTGCTTCCACTGACATTTCAGATTACAACTACTCTCTGGGTAGAAAAAAAATCATCCCATTTTCTCTCTGTTTATCTTGCCGACTCCCTTAAATCTGCACAAAGTTCATTTGCTGTGTTTTATTCCAAAGTCCTTCATGATTCTGACTAGCTTCAGATCCATCTTTAACTTTCTAAGAAGGAGCCCGGTTTGTGGAACCAAACTTACTGCGTCACTTATTTCTGCTAATACTTTCCTGTTAAAACCCAAAGAGAAGAGCGTTACACTTAATTTTTAAAAGGATTTTGGTGTAAACAAAAATACCCAATTTAAATACTTGATGAAAGCCGAGGTTAGCAGAAATAGATTTTCAATGGCATAGGTAACAAGAAGACATTCACTTGAGGACATCCCAAAGCACTTAACAACCAAATAAATAATTCCGGAGTCTGTCACTGTACTGGAGTTGAAGATGCAGGAGCCATTTTATACACAGCAAGTTACCACAAACTGCAAAGTGATAAAAATCAATTAATATGTTTCATTGATGAAATATGAGTGATAAATATGACATGGGAGAAGTCCCCTGATTAAGAATAGCACTGTGGAATCCTATATGTTCACACAGGGAGCAGACCAAGCTTCGGTTTGGTTTCTACTCCAGAAGCTGGCCCTTCTGACAAGGCAGCAACCTTCAGCACACTCTGAAGTGTCAGCATTGACTTATGAGTTCAAGTCCCTGCACAGATCATGACGCCTAATGCATCCACTGATACATCTCTCTTCCTCTGCCATAGAGTTCACGATAATCAAAATAAAACTGCAGCAGCTGGAAAATCTGAAACAAAACAGAAAACTCTGGAAATGCTCAACAGTAAGTCAGCATCTGTGGTAAGAGAAACAGGCAACGTTTCAGGTCAAAGACTTGATCTTGATGAAGGGTCTTTGGCCTGAAGCATTAACTGTTTCTCTCTCCACAGATGCTGCCTGACCTGATGAGTGTTTCCAGCGTTTTTTGTTTTTGTTATTAAGTAGTTTTGATTTGAGCAATATCACAGTGCTGAATTTCTTTAGTGAATAGTTTACACTATAAAGCAACCTTGGAAAGGAATTGTTGCTGGTACAAGTCGCAGGTACACAGGAACCTGACCAGCCAGTCTCACAACAGAGTGAGTGTGTGTCAAATCAGCTTGTGGTCAGACACAATGTTGCAACACTTTAAATACAGAATTTATGCATTTAAAATTCTGCAGGAGTGCAAATCCAGAGTACAGGACACTAGTAGAGATGTGTGTAAAATGTGTCAAATGATCATAGAATCATAGAATAGTACAGCACAATACAGGCCCTTTGGCCCACAATGTTGTGCCGACCTTTAAACCTCGCCTAAGACTATCTTACCCCTTCCTCCCACATATCCCTCTATTTTAAATTCCTCCATATGCTTATCTAGCAATCTCTTGAACTTGACCAATGTACCTGCCTCCCCCACTGCCCCAGGCAGCACATTCCATGCCCAACCACTCTCTGGGTAAAAAATCTTCCTCTGATATCTCCCTTGAACTTCCCACCCATTACTTTAAAGCCATGCCCTCCTGTATTGAGCATTGGTGCCCTGGTTGCCCTGGATGGCAGTTGGGCCCTAGTACAAACTAACTAGCCACTGTAATGGAGACACAAGAGACTGCAGATGCTGGAATCTGGAGCAAAAAGCAAATTGGACAAAGCAGTCTAGGTGAAGGGTCTCGACCCAAGACGTTGACAAATATACTCATACTATGAATGGCAGAGCACTAGGGAGTGTAATGGAACAGAGGGACCTAGCAGTACACGTGCATAGTTTGTTGAAGGAGTGTCACAGGGAGACAGGGTGGTGAGAAAGGCATTTAGCGCGCTGGCCTTCATCAGTCAGGGCATTGAGTATAGGAATTGGGACATTATGTTGCAGTTGTATAAGTCATTAGTGAAGCCGCACTGGGAGTACTGGGTACAGTTTTGGTCACCCTGTTATAGGAAAGACGTGGTTCAACTGGAAAGGGTGCAGAAAAGATTTTCGAGGATGTTGCCAGGACCAGAGGGCCTGAGTTATAAGGAGAGGTTGGCCAGGCTAGATCTTTATTCCTTGGAATGTAGAAGAATGAGAGGCAACCTTACTTAAAATTATGAGAGGCATAGATAAGGTGGACGGTAGGGGAGTCCAAAACTAGGGGGCATAGATTTAGGGTGAGAGGGGAAAGATTTAAATGGGACCTGAGGGGCAACCTTTTCATGCAGAGGTGGTGAGTATATGGAACGAGCTGCCAGAGGAAGTGGTTGAGGCGGGTACGATAGTCTCATTTAAGAAGCACTCGGATAGGTACGTGGAACTTAGAGGGATATGGGCAGAATACGGGAAATTGGGTGGTCAGCATGGACCGGTTGGGCCAAAGGGCCTGTATCCTTGTGGTATTTCTGTATGACTGTCCATTTCCCTTCAAAGATGCTGCCTGAGCCACTGAGTTTATCCAGCAGGTTGTTTTTTTTTTGACTGCAAAGTGCATCCACTGAAAAAGGGCTGGATGGAAAGGAGAGAGTTCTGTCCACAACGTTACTCACAAGCGTACCTTTCCTGCGTTTCTTCCTCTCAGTGATCGGCCCCCACAACACGTAGATGCTCGCTGCCAAAGCTGCCGCGATTCCTCCAATGACACCCCAGTTCTTCATCATTCTGCTTCTGTAACGCACAGGTTTTCATTTTTTTTTGTCGTCAGTGTCAAATTTACTTCCCCCCTTCTCCTCAGAACACTGTGCCCCAGTCGCTGTGTGGGTCCAGGGGTTTGTTTTGGGACAGGAGTCTCACTGGTGATGCCCAGACCCCGAGGGGTTATTGGGCACTGCCTGGCATCCACAAGTGGACACGGCTCTCCAGTCCCCACCCACACTGGCCGATGACGTGGAAAGTAGAAGCAGCAGACTATTCAGCCCATCGAGCCTGCTCCACCAATCATGAGCATGACAGACCACCTTTCCCAATGACACATTCCCACTCTCTCCCCACACTCTTCCACTACTTCCTCAGGAGGCTGAAGAAATTCAGTTTGTCCCCTTTGACTCTCAGCAACTTCTATCGATGCACCATAGAAAGCATCCTATCTGGATGTATCACGGCTTGGTATGGCAACTGCTCTGCCCAGGACTGCAAGAAACTGCGGAGAGTTGTGGACACAGCCCAGCGCATCATGGAAACCAGCCTCCCCTCCATGGACTCTGTCTCTACCTCTCGCTGCCTTGGTGAAGTAGCCAGCATAATCAAAGACCCCACCCACCCTCTTCTCTCCTCTTCTATCAGGTAGAAGATACAGGAGCCTGAGGGCACATACCACCAGACTTAAGGACAGCTTCTACCGCACTGCAATAAGACTATTGAACGGTTCCCTTATACAATAAGATGGACTCTGACCTCATGATCTACCTTGTTGTGACCTTGCACCTTATTGCACTGCACTCTCTCTGTAGCTGTGACACTTTACTCTGTACTGTTATTGTTTTTACCTGTACTACATCAATGTACTCTGTACTAACCCAATGTAACTGCACTGTATAATGAATTGACCTGTACGATCGGTTTGCAAGACAAGTTTTTCACTGTACATCGGTACAAGTGACAATAATAAACCAATACCAATATATCCATCCATATCCCTCTCTCCTTTTTAAATACATTCAGTGACGAGGCCCCTCGAGCAGTGTGCTGGAGTGAATGCCACAGCTTCACCACCCTGTGAATGAAGACATCCCTCTTCATCTCAGTCCTAAATCTCTTGCCCTATAACCTAAGACTGTGACCCCTTGTTCTACACACTTCCAGCCAGGGGAGACATCTTCCCCACCTGCAGCCTATAGAATTTTGTAAGGTCCAGTTAGATCCCCGTCTCATTCTTTCCAGCTCTCGTGATTACAAACCCAGTCATCCTAACTTTGCCTCATACAGCAATCCTGCCACCTCAGGAATCAGTCCGCTTGCTAAGGGAGGAGCGCGACTCAAGGAACGCCCCACTCTCCACCCACTCAACTCCACCCCACCAGTAACGTGGCTGCAAGGAAATTCAGCGCAGACTGCGATTAACCCGCTGGTCTGTGAGGATTAAGGTGAGATAACAACAAACATCGTGGGAAGTGGAGATCACTCTCAACAGAGTGTTAACTGCTTCCACCGATATTTCAACATGGGGGCCTTGAGCTCCCAAGTGCAGTCTGTTCACCAGCCTTTCAAGACTTCCTAATTTTAGTTTAGTAACACAATGCACACAAGTTCACAAACTATAACCCGAGCCCCAGAATTTCTCCTTCTATCTTTTTGATAGACTCGTTTATTCTGTGCAGTCCATCAGTCGGTCCAACTTTCAACTGCCTGCCCACTTGACCCTCCTGTAACCGATGCTTCTTAAATAGAAACCATCTGTTCACAATGAGGAAGTATGTGGAGACCTGCATTTTGTATTCAACTATAAGAGAACTATCCAAATATCTGTAGTCATCTTGTACCATTCATATAAAGAGAGTTAACGTGTAGCAGGGCACCCATCCAACAGCATCCAACCACTCTCCTGATGTATCATCCAACTGTTCCAGAAATGGTTCCAGAGGTTTTCATTTGTCGCTCATTTGGGAAATTTATTTCAAACGTTGGTTAGAAATGCTACAAAAAAGACCTGCATTTTGACAATGCCCTCCACCGCATCAGGGCATCCCGCTGAGGCTACCTGAAGCACTTCCGAGGTGGAAGCTCTGCTGCACAGTGGCAGACAATTTGCACACAGAGGCTCCCACAAACACCAAAGATACAGTAAGATTCTTTGAAGCAATGTTGGTTGAAGGGTGAATATTCCAACCACAACACTCACTGCACTGCCTTCCCGTTTTCTCCCTCCATGCTGCCTCTTCTCTCTCTCTGCTCTGCTCTCCCCTTATCCCACTCCCCCTCTTACGCTCTCCCTCTCTCTGCCCTTACCCCCTCTGCTCTTCCCTCCTCAACCTCTCTCTTTCTCTCTTCTTCTATCTCCCAATCCCCCTTCTCTTTCCCTCCATTGCTTCCCCTCTCCTGCCTTTCCCTTCACTCGAACCCTCCCTCTCCCCACCCTCCCCTCTCCTCCACCCTCCCCTTCTCCCCATTCCCTCCTCCCACGCCCTCTCCACCCCCTCCATCTCCCTCGCCCTCCCTCCTCTCCCCCTCCCCTCTCCACCCCACCCCATCCCCTCCCTCCGTCCTCCCCCTCCTCCCTCCCCCCCACCCTCTCCCTCCCCCCCCACCCCCTCCCTCCTCCCCTCCCTCCCTCCTCCCCCTCCCCTCCCCCCACCACTCTCCCTCCCTTCCCCCCTCCCCCTCCCCCCCCCCCCCCCCTCCATCCCCTCTCCCTCCCCCCCTCTCCCTCCCCTCCTCCCCCTCCCTCCTCCCCCCCACCCCCCTCCCTCCCCTCACTCCCCTCCCCTCCTCCCCTCCCCCTCCCCCTCCCTCCCTCCCTCCCCCCCCCCCTCCTCCCCTCTCCCCCCCCTCCCTCCCTCCTCCCCCCCACCCCCTCCCTCCCCTCTCCCACCCCCTCCCTCCCTCCCCCACCCCCCTCCCTCCCCTCCCTCCTCCCCCCACCCCCCTCCCTCCCTCTCCCACCCCCCTCCCTCCCTCCCCTCTCCCACCCCCCTCCCTCCCTCCCCTCCCTCCCACCCCCCTCCCTCCCTCCCTCCTCCCCCCCTCCCTCCCTCCCCTCCCGGGGCAGGAACACCGCCCGGGCCCACACTGCTACACCCGCCTCACCTAACGGTCCCCGCTCTGCAGGAACTCTCGCACCAGCCTATCGCCAGCCTCTGACCGGGCCCCCGGCCCGCTCCGCATCCCTCCCGCCCGGGCCCGTCCCGTCCCCGTCCCCGTCCCCAGCCGGCAACCGGGGCGCCCAGCCGCAGCCGGAACCAAAAAACACAGCTCGGCGCGTCGCGCCACCCGCCGGACTGGAAACCGCAAGCACCCGCACCAACGGGCGTCAGTACCGACAAGAGTTCCCTAAATGGTGTTCGGAGTAGAGCTCGTCCTCCTAGTGGCCGGGAGGAGTTGGTTCCACCAACAATATCCAGAGCTGCCTCCAACACAACAGAAGTTTTACTTTGTCCCCCCACCCCCCCCCCCCCCCCCCCCCCCCCCCCCCCCCCCCCCCCCCCCCCCCCCCCCAAACCACTGACAGAAATAAAACATTTGTAATAAACCCCTGACTGGTCAGAATGCTGATATTTCTGTGTTGGGGATTATTCATTGTGTCGATATTTCAGGAATTTGATCTGCAAACCTTTCATTATCATCTGGGATTTAGTTTCAGATAACCAGCCGAGCCAATCAAACAAACAGCAAACCTCTCCCAGTGAGGAAAGATTAAGGAATTGAGGGCTATGGGGAACTGACACAGAGGAGGAATTGAGGCCAGTGTAAACCAGCCAAGATCATGTTGAATAGTAGGACAGGTTTGAGGGGCCGAGTGGCCTATTCCTGCTCCTGTTTTCATGTGTTCTTTGTCAGAACCAGTTCTGATAAAGGGTCTCGGACCTGAAAGTTAGCTCCATTTCTCTTTCCACAGACGCCGCCTGGCCTGCCGAGTATTTCCAGCATGCTCTGTTTTTATTTCAGTCACAGAGTTATCCAACACAGAAACAGGACCTTCGGCCCAACTGGTCCATGCCGACCAAGGTGTCCACCTGAGCTGGTCCCATTTTGCCTGCATTTAGCCCACATCCCTCTGAACCTTTCCTATCCAGTTACCTGTCCAATTGTCTTCTAAACATTGTAATCATACCCGCCTCTACCACTTCCTCTGGCAGCTCGTTCCACACACCCACCACCCTCTGTGTGAAAAAACTGCCCCTCAAGTCCCCTTTAAATCTTTCCCCTCTCACCTTAAACCTATGCCCTCTAGTTTTAGGCTCCCCTACCCTGAGAAACAAGACTGTGACTATCTACCTAATCTGTGCCCCTCGTAATTTTAGAATCCTCTGTCTGGTCAGCCCTCAGCCTCCTTCGCTCCAGGGAAAACAGTCCCAGCCCATCCAGTCTCTCCTCATAACTCAAACCCTCCAGTCCCGGCAACATCCTTGTGAATCCTTTCTGCACCTTCTCAAAGTTTAATGACATCCTTCCTGTATCGTGGCTGATGGTGAGAATATCTAAATTAGATTGGTATCATGGTTGGCACAGACCTTGTGGGCTGAAGGTCCTGCTCCTACACTGCACTGTTCCACGATCTATGCTCTGAACGGTCCATGAAGACTACCGCATTATTCCTTTTCTTTGCACTATTTATTTATTTCGATTTATGTTCTAAAACTCCTTGTGTGAATAGAAAAGCCCACCATTGACAGCATCTACAGGAGGCACTGCATTCAAGAAGGCAGCATCTATCATCAAAGATCCCCACCATCCCGGGTCATGCCCTCTTCTCGCAGCTACCATCGGGCAGGAGGTGCAGGCCTCTGTATTTCAGATTTCCATCATCTGCGGGTTTTTTTTGATTCCCAAATGTTTATGCAGGAGGGTTATTAAAAGGTCGGAGTTGAAGATTGTAGCCCAAGTTGTTGCCAGCATTTTAGTGTGTGTGTGTGTGTGTGTGTGTGTGTGTGTGTGTGTGTGTGTGTGTGTAAAAGGAAACTGGAAATGTAAAGGTTAGTGGTGTGCAGCTATTATTTCTTCAACCATGACGTGACTATAGTTATGACTGCAAGATGTGCAGGTGCTTGGGTGAAACCAAGACGTGCTTAAGGCATATCTTGTTTTGCTAAAGTCTGCTGTAAGCAACTGCCCTAGTGTGTGCAGCTCTGCACGTAGGCATCTTTAAATTTAGTATAAAAGGAGGGACACTAACATGTAAATCTCTGAGTGGGGATCAGTACAGAGCTCGGGTTACACTGTTTACTCTTTCTCTGTACTCCTCATTTCCGCTAGCGTTAAATAATAAAGCATTAATTGTATGCTCTTTGGTTCTGCTGTTGTCTGATTTATTACAGCGTGGGTCACACATGCGGCTAGCTACACTACTATAGAATAAAGACATGGAGTCTGTTGCTTGGAGTCAGAAGTCGATTGTTGAACAGGGGCACGGTGCGCCTTTTAATACCGAAACTCTTCCCGTGCTGCAGTTCCCGCGCTGACGTCACGCGCGGGTCACCTGACCTTCCCGTGCGCGGGCTTTCTTAGCCCAACGATGGAGAAGAAGGAGGGCCCCGCGCCACCTTGGGTCAGGGCCTCCGACGACGCTCGCGATCTCAGGAGCCAGTTCGATACCGGTGAGTTGCCACATGCGCATGATTGTGTGTTTGTGTGTCTATGTGTGTGCATGTTCCCACGTGCGCACGTGTGTGTGTGTGTGTGTGTGTGTGTGTGTGTGTGTGTGTGTGAGAGAGAGACGGGAGCTGCTGCTTGGGCAGTAACATTAAGCAGCACACACAAATTTCTACTGCAAGTTCAAGGCCCATGAGAAATCCAGGGCAGAGCTTAACCCAATCAGGATGGGGAGAGGTTGGGGAGAGGGGTTGGGATCAAGGGCAGGAATGTGGGGGGCTGTCAGTGGTTGAGGTTGGCCTCCCCGGATCATGGCTGAACATCCTCCTCTGGTTAGGAGCTTTCTTTAACTCTCCATTGTCATAGATCAGCGCACCATACCAGTCCCCCAAATATCCTCAGCTTACCGCACACCCCATTATTTACCCAGCCCCGCCCCAATCACCTCCCTGGTACTCAGTCTACTGCCCAAGCTCCTTGTGGAGATGGGTGTCTTGTGCTCAGGACTCAGCAGAATTACTGGAGCACCTTCAAGGGGTGAAACCATCAGATGCCGAACTTGCCCTGAGGGCCATAAGCTGGGGTGTCTGCTGCTGTAGGAGTCCCCTCAGGGGTGCTGCTCAGATGAGTGCGGCACAGTGGCGCAGCCAGTAGAGCTTCTGCCTCACTGCTCCAGTGACCCAGGTTCGATTCTGACTTCCGATGCTGCCTGCATGGAGTTTGCACGTTCTCCTTGCCACTGAGTGGGTTTCCACTGTGTGCTCTGGTTTCATCCCACATCACAAAGACGTGCAGGTTGATTAATTGGCTGCTTAGTGTGTAGGTGAATGGTAGAATTGATCCAGAATGTGGAAAGAATTAAATAAATAGATTAATGTAGGATTACTGTAAATGGGTGGTCGATGACTAGCATGGACTTGGTGGGCCGTAGAGCCTGTGTCAGTGCTGTATCTCTCTTTGGCTCCATGAGAACACCCCAGCTCTTCAAGTGCCGATATTAAGTGTTAGGTCGTCACTCTGCCCGAAAGTTTCTGTGCCTGGAACTTTACTTCCCGTTCCTCCAACAGGACACCATCCCAAGAAACTGGAGCCATGTCAAACAGGCTCACTTCCTGTGTCCCATTGCAACCAGGGCACATCTAGAACCACAGGTGGGATTAGATAGGGCATGGATATGATTTACCCAAACAGGGATAGGGGACTCCAGAGTCTGCAAACGCTGGAATCCAGAGCAACAAACAAACTGCTGGAGGAACTCAGCAGGTCAGGCAGCATCTGTGGAGGGAAATGGACAGTCAACGTTTCAGGTCGAGACCCTTTGTCTTGATATTTCTTGACTCGTAACACTGTTCGTTTCCTTCCACAGATCCTGCCCGACCTGCTGAGTTCCTTCAGCTATTCGTGTGTTGCCCCAGATTCCAGCATCTGCAGTATCTTGTGTCTTAATTATAACCAACGGTGGGATTACGAGGATGATTCCCAGAATGAAAGGGCTTACATACGAGGAGCACTTGTCGGCTCTTGGACTGTACTCACTGGAGTACAGAAGAATGAGAGGGGACCTCATAGAAACATTTCGAATGTTGAAAGGACTGGACAGAGTAGATGTGGCTAAATTGTTTTCCTTGGTGGGTGAGTCCAGGACAAGAGGGGACAGTCTTAGAATTAGAGGTTACCCATTTAGAACAGAGATGAGGAGAAATTTCTTTAGGCAGAGGGTCGTGGATTTATGGAATCTGTTGCCACATACAGCTGTGGAGGCCCGATCATTGGGGGTGTTTAAGGAGGAGATTGATAGGTATCTAATTAGTCAGGGTATCAGGGGATATGGGGAAAAGGCCGGGAATTGGGGCTGGATGGGAGAATGGTTTAGCTCATGGTGAAGTGGCGGAGCAGACGCGATGGACCAAATGGCCTACTTCTGCTCCTTTGTCTTGTGATCTTGTGATTAGATGGGGCGTAGATAAGATTTACCAGAACAGGGATAAGGGACTCCAGAGACTGCAGATGCTGGAATCTGGAGCAGCAAACAAGATGCTGGAGGTATTCAGCAGGTCGAGCAGCATCTGTGGAGGGAAATGGAGTGTCAATGTTTTGGGTTGACACCCTTCATCTGGATATTTCTTGACCCAAAACATCGACTGGCCACTTCCCTCCACAGATGCTGCCTGACCTGCCGAGTTCCTCCAGCAGAGAAACAGAGGACGCCAGATGCTGGAATCTGGATGAAAAACACGATGATGCTGGAGGACCCATCCTGAGGAAGGGTCCTGACCCGAGGCGTTGACCGCCTGCTTTTCTCCATGGATGCTGCCTGGCCTGCTGAGTTCCTCCAGCATCATTGAGTTCCTTCAGCATCTTATTTGTTGCTCATGGCCTCCAGGCTAGATTAGATAGGTTTATCTTCCTCGGATGTGAGAAGGTTCAGACACCGTGACCAACATTGAGGCAGAACCCTTTACAGAACATCAGTCACCAGAGCAGGGTTCTTTTTTTGTATGATAGGCAAAAGAACTGAAAAAAAAATTGTGGAATTTTTAGAGCTACACTTTGTTTTCATTTGGAAAGCACTGACTGAGAGAGGAGTTGGACACAGTCTCGGCAAAAGGGAATGGAAAAATACTTGAAAAATTAGAGTCCCACCAAAACTGCAGACTGAATGGCCTGTTTCTGTGCTATATCATTCCATGGTATAAAGCTACTAAGCCATTTATAGATATAGAAAATACACACAGTACGTAAATATTTGGACATTTATTTATTTATAGATATATCTCATATTTAAAATACACTCACCATAGAATTCATATATATATCTCTTTTTAAATCATTTAATTTTACCCATTTAACTGCTAAACAGGATATGATTTCAAGTTTTAGAAAAGAAATTCAATGATAAAATATATATTTTACTATAAAGTTACAACATGTTGATACAGTGCTTCAGCAAGAGGCTCACGGGGTGGAGAAATGAACCATGGCACCATGTCAAGAAATACACCACGGAATGGTAAGGGGTCCGGGACTGCACTTCACTGCTCCAGGAGATTCTGCAGTCCAGCACAGCCAACTCTTCATAAATCCACCAAGACTTTTTTTTCCCTTCCAAAGCCAGGATGCACATTCCTGTTCTCTTAAATAAAGCCCATTGAGATGGGGAAAGAAAGAGTGGATACTGGGAGATAATTGGTATTGTTCTACTCGGAGCAGGATTGGGTGTGTCAGAGAGTGGAAGGCTGAAGACACTGGCACACAATGTCATTCACGGAAAGAGAAGGAAACAGGATTTTGAGCCAATAGTCACACAATGGAACATAAGTCTCCAATGAATCAGCACCCTCCTATATCCCAGTCTTCAGCACTGGTTTTGCTCCTGGGAGAGTCTTTCTTTGGACAACAAGGGTTCTGATATTTGGTTGATAAAATAACTAGCCACTGTAAATTGCCTCTAGATTGTACGGATGAGTGGTGAATCTTGGGAGAGTTGATGGGGAATGTGGGGAGACTAAAATGGGATTAGTGGATGTTTGATGGTTGGCGTGGACTCTGTGGGCTGGAGAGCTCATCTCCATGCTGTATGATTATTCCATGACTCTACAGCTCTGGAGGAGATAATGGCAAGAGGTACCTAAACCAACAAAATAGGATGTGCCATCTGAGCTACTAAGGTTGCAAATATTTACATGGCTGGAAAAGGGCTTGGGAGTAATCTCACCAAAATTTGGAGTTGCAAATATACATCTCAATAAGGTGGGCACGATCACAGGTTTTAGCACAGAAAGCACAGCCTTCAACGTAGAGAAAGGAGATGGAGTAACCTCGTCAGGAGGTGTGTGGAATGGGAGTGTCACGGAACGAGGGAGGGAATGAATGGAAACAGCAAATTCCACAGAGGTGTGGGGAAATGAAACGGATGGAGGTGTACCATAGGTGTGATGCGATAGATCCAATCCCAGACATTGGACAGGCTACTTGAATATCAACATGCTTATTAATTTAGAGAAACAAAGGACTGCAGATGCTGGAATCTTGAAGAAAAACTCAATGATGCTGGAGGAACTCAGCAGGCCCAGCGGCGTCCGTGGAGAAAAGCGGGCGGTCAACATCTCGGGTCAGTCCTGAGGAAGGATCCTGACCCGAAACGTCGACCGCTTGCTTTTCCCCACGGACGCTGCCTGACCTGCTGAGTTCCTCCAGCATCGAGTTTTTCATGCTTATTAATTTTTTTGGGATGTGGCCCACAGACACAGCCGGCATTATTGTCCATCTTGAATAGGCGTTGGTGAGTTACTCTCTAGACCTGCAGCTAGTGGTACTCCCACAGTGCTGACGACAGCAACTTGGGAGTCCACTGAATCCAGAAGTTAAGCAGAACTGTCTGCAGTCAAATGGCCTTGCGCACCACACACAAACTAATTGGAGGCTTTCCCTAACTCATGTTAGAGCAGTGAAATGTAGTCTAGGCCGTTACTAGTATCAGAACTGCAAGTACTGAAGTATGGAACGGTGTTAGCAGACCACAACACAGCCCCCATACTGGAAAAGATTACAACAAAGAATCAACGCCTTGCATCACAGAGGGGCAGTTCATTAACGTCATTGTTGAAGCTGAGCGATTTTCTTATTCTCCTTGGTGTTATCACTGATGGTGTAACGCTGACCTACCTGCCCATTCTTCTGATAATACTGTGGTTGCAAGAACCCAACCACTGGCAGGAGTCTGGGGAACACAGTCAGGAACTCGCAAGTCTCTTGAGAATCAATTCTTTTTGTCGCTTTAACTTTCTTTCCTTTCCACATTACCCAGGGGCTAATTCAACCCCTGAAATTACTCCACCTTCAAACAACTGAAGCACCTTTAATCTGGTTTATAAATCAAATGGAGGTCTGACTGCTGAGCTGGTCCTAAACTGGTCAACCATGGAAGTGTGTGAAGGAAATGTTAGTGCTTGTGGTCAAGGGCAGGCAAAAGCCCCAGCTAGACACAATGTGGCCCCCAGTGCACTGCTTTCCTTAGTTGGTGTATCTCACTCTAACACTGCTGGCATTTCACCGGACTGATGCCCTGGATGGAGGAAGGCTCCCAGATGCCGAATGGTGGCTCCCTATGGACTGGGCATCAAAGTTCCATCTTGTTCGCCTTGTGGAGCAGGCCACCGTGTAACAAGCTGAGACACCAGCCGCTGTTCCCTTAGCCTTATCAACGGGATTGAAATACTGAGGTGGGACTTGCAGCTCACCCTTGTCACCCAGACTGGCTGGGCAGCAGGGGCGACTCTGACAGAATGCCTTCATACCATGGCTTCTGGTCACCCACACACAGCAACTCTGAACAGCCAGTTCAAACTGGCTCTGCATTAGAATCACAAATACGTCCTCTTACTTTGCTTGACGAAGGAAATCCTCGTGAGCACGCTCATAGTGCTGCTACATGGGGCCTCCAGGGTTAGTTAGGTTTGAATCTGCAGCATGGATCCTATAGACGATTTTCCTTTATTAAAAATCAACAGTCTGGAGGCTGCTGCTGGTGTAAGATGATCCAATTCTGGGTTCCCATAAAACACAAACCAACCAAGCCAGAAACAGGACAGAATACCAAGAGGGCAGGAACTTAGCACATAGTGCAAATTGTGGTCCAGGGTATAAAGCACTAAGTGGCTTTTTTATCTCTGTAGAGAAAGCACAATTCACTTCTACAATATATATATATAATGTTCATCTGTGTATATGTACCTTTTCTGGGTTTAAACATTTGCAATAGATAATGTTTACCACATTTAAGAATCTCCGTTTATAGAACAACATTTCACAACAGGGCAGTGACACAGACACACTTTCAAAATTTACAACCATTTTGAATAACATGACTCAGACTCACGGGCACTTAGATTAGAAGAGGCCACCTCTTCTACACAGTGAAGGGGACTCAGGTAAACATCAGCAGCTTGCGGGTCCAACCCAGGACAGGGTTCCTTTATTCCTTTTGTTACAAATCATTGCTCATTCAAGCCTTGCCAAGGGAATCAGTAATACTCTCTCTGTTGAGCTGGACGCTTGGTCAGGAGGGGAGTGGACAATGGAGAAGGTCCCTTTAATTGGGGGCAGGACCCATTGCCCCCTTCCGTAATGTCGACTGTGCCTTTTATCTTGGTCATAAACCCAGGAAGGGATTAAGGGGTTGGAGTGCCAGAGGCGAGGACTCATGTATGTCATCTGCAGGACACGAACTATTGAATGGTTCCCTAATACGATGAGATGGACTCTTGACCTCACAATGTACCTTGTTGTGACCTTGCACCTTATCGTCTACCTGCAATGTAGTTGTGACATTTTACTCTGTATTCTGTTATTGTTTTTACCTGTACCACCTCAATGCACTGTGTAACGAATTGATCTGTACGAATGGTATGCAAGACAAGTTTTTCTCTGTACCGTCGACACAAGTGACATAATAAATCAATACTAATACCAATACAAAGGTAGCCTGCCAGAGGGAGTACAGGTCTCCCAACGCACAGACCAATTAAGGCTCCTGGGAGGGAGAGAACTGGGACAGAGAATCCAATTAGCCGTTTAGTCTGAATTATTCTCCATTCTGGAATCAGTTTCCAATGTGAAAAGGAATGGATTACCAGCAAGTCTTTGGTGCACATTACCCATTGGAACCTTCTCACCTTTGGAAAGCATATCTAATATAACCCACTCTTGAGGAAAAAAGATTGATTGACACGGTTCAAAGGGGCATGAAATCGGGAAATTTTACAAATTGCGATAAAACGTTCCTGTGTCGAAGAACCTTTTGATGTGCTTAGGCCCCATATTATGAGGTATAGCCAAGGTCCTCTGCATCTGTCCTCCCACAGGGATATCAAGGTCTTGGGACCTCCCTCCCTGAAACCCATCTTACTCCCAGCCCCCGGCTGTAGGTGCTGGGTGGTGTTTACACCTGCCTCCCCTCCACTGGTCAGGTGCCATTCCTAAGAACAAATGATGGAGGAGAGAAGGCCATACAGAGGCCATTCACTAAGATCACAGGCCACGATCTGCAACAATTCCTGGCCATTCCCAAAATCCCTTGACTCCGCTTGCACCACTATCAGACTTCACTATAATCGGAGACTGAGCATCCACATCTCTTTGGAGAGCAATTTCCAAAATTCCGAGACTTGGGAATCTAAATCTCACTGAGAATTACTCTGGCCCCCTGCCCAAAGCCCAGGGGTGGAAAGCGCAGGAGGCGAGATGGATTGGAAGATCAGGCAGTCACTCTGATTTGTGGCTTCCCAAACGTCCAAAACAGTGAGAGTGGTCCTTAAGGAGCTGCTCTTGCACAGTTCACTCCCACCAGGGTGATGTGGCCCCAGTTGTTGGTCCAAAGAGAGTGTGCTGGATACCACACCACTGATCGGACTCTTCTACTGCAGGCAACATCAACGAGAACCTTAAATCAGAGAACTGACTGGTGGCATCTGCCAAAAGCAGCCAAAGTCCGCTGCACCCACAGGTATTTGGGGGAACGGTAGAGGACACGGCAGGGTTGTATTGGGGGCTGGTGATCAGAAAGCATGAAAGGAGACACAGCTGGAGAGAAGTTTCTGTTGGCACAATTCAGAGACGGTCAAATGACAAGAAGGGGTTTCGCCTGGCGGAGTGAACGACAGCATGTGGCAGACGGCAGAAGTATGTTTGAGGTGGGAGGCCAGGGTTATGCATGCAGAACAAGTGAATTAGGGGGAAGGAGTAGGCCATTCGACCCCTCTCACCTGCTCTGCCATTTTATAAAATCATAGCCGATCTGACTGTAACTTCAACTCCCCATTCCCCTTGCTTCTCAAGTCTCTCACTCTACCTTGAAAATACTCAAAGACTCGACTTCCATGGCCCTCTGAGGAAGAGAGTTCCAAAGACTCACAACCCCTTGAGAGAATAAGATTCACCCTCACCTCTGTGTTAAATGGGCAATCCTTATTTTTAAAACAGGGGCCCCCAGTTCTCGATTCTCCACGAAGGAACATCCTCTCCACATCCATCCTGTCGCAATCCCTCAGGCTCATACATGTTTCAGTCTCCCTCTTCCAGTTCCAGTGAAGACAAACTTAACCTATGCAACATTTCCCAAGTAAGACAACTTCCCCCTTTAGGCATCAATCGAGAAAACCTTCTCTGATTTCTTCAACACAGTAACATTTTCTTCTCAGTAAGGAGACCAATACCATACACAATACTCCAGATGTGGTCTCACCAACACCTACATAAATGAATTATAGCCTCCCTACTGTTGTATTCAATTCCCCTCACAATAAACAATGTTAACTTTCCCAGTCTAGTGCTTGATTTGCAAATCACTAGGACACCACAAAGCTCTACAATCACTTGTCATTTAGATAATATGCTTCTATTTTTTTTCTGACAATTGGATGATTTCACATTTGCCTATACCTCATATGCTAGATGTTTGTTCATTGATTTAACCTATCAATATCACTTTGTATATCATCTCCTTATGCCCTACTCACAACTTTCCTACCTAGCTTTGTGTCATCGACAGATTTAACTAAGTACCTTTGGTGCCTTCATCCAAGTCATTTATAGAAATTGTACAAAGCTGATCCCTGTGGCACACCACACGTTACATTTTGCTCAACCACAAGAAGATCCATTTATGTTATCCATTAGCCAGCCAATCTTCTATCCACATCAGTGTTATCCCCTACACCATGAGCTTTAATCTTCTGCCATATCTTTTGATGCTGTTAGATTCGACTGTTTTAAGTAATTTTTTTAACATGTACAGTGTTTAATACACCACAAGTGGCTGCACAAGGAATGGCCACTTCCTAGCTGATTGGTTCGTCCATCAGGTGAAAACGTGTTTTCTCATTGGTTGGTTTGGCCACAGGTATCTAGGGTTTCTTGATTGGACTATTGTTAGCTAAGGAGTACCTCTTATCTCAGGTATAAAAGATGTTTTTTGTTAATCTCTCTCTTGCTCTCTTCCACCACCTGCCAACCCCCCCACCCCCCACCCCCCCCGGCCCTAGCTCACCTTTAGTTCCTTTGTCTCGGCTCATCTCCCAGTAGTAAAGCTAGTGCCATCTGCTGTGACTGTTTCTTTGTTTTAAACTTTTCCAATAAAACTTTGTGAAGCACCAAGTTGTTTTCAACTCATTCTTGGACTCCTGAAAGAAGCTGCGGATTCGAAAATAACCGGATCCGACAATGCAGCTCCTCATCGAATGTAAATCTATAAATCTTAGTATAGAACATCCACCAGCTCGCCTTTATCCATAGCACGTTACTTTTTCAGAGGACTCCAATAATGTCAGATACCAGCAAGAGAACATCTATTGCTTCAATAAATTGCTCAAACGTGATTTCCCATTCGCAACATCATGTTGACTTTGCTTGAATGACATGAATATTTCAAAATGCCTTGCTGTGATGTCTTTAATAATAGCTTCTAAAATTTCCCTACAACAGATATTAAACTAACTGGCCTGTAGTTTCCTGCCTTCTGTCTCCTTCCCTTTTTGAATAAGGGAGTTAAATTTGCTATTTTCCAATTTAATGTAACATTAGAATTTTGGAAAATTACAATCAATGGATCAACTATTTCGCCGACCACTTCTGTTAAGACCCTAGGATGATATCGATCAGGACCTGTCAGCGCTCACCTCCACCAATTTCCTCAGTACCACTTCCTCAGTGATTGTAATGTTCCTGAGTTCCTCTGTTCCTCTCTCCCAATTCCTGATTCCCCAGGACCCACTGAGAGTAACTGAACAACCTTGGGTCTGGTGATAGTTGCCCAAGCAACTGAAGGTGCCTAGAGAAAGTAGAGATGGTTTTAGCTTAGATTGCAGGGATCACAGAAAATCCAGAGTGTTATATTGGAATAAAGAAGGTTCTTTGTGGCTTAGATTGGGAGTGACAATGCCTGGTGTGATACCTCCCTCCCACTTCTCTCTTTGAGTAAATTGTCTGCAGTTTTGGTTCCTTCAGATAATGGGCAAAATCAAGGCACAGGGGCAGCTGATGAGGCAAGTGTCTGGAATGATACAAAATCGTAAGAGTTCTTGGTTTTGAAGACAGTTGCCAGTGTCAGGGATACACAGCTGGCTTAGATGGAAGCTAACATTTTGAATGGTCTGGATACAATCCAATTAGATAGTGTGGACAGTCAGACTAGGAAGTCAGTGTCAGCTGAGATGGCTGCAACACACATTCCGTGAATGGAGGGAACATTCCTTGTTGGAGGGATAAGCTGTAAGTTAGTTAAGATAACCAAGGTCTCCTTGTGCTTGTGTGATTGCTGTAAGGAACTGTAGAATTCCCCCAGTCTTTTCCAGAGACTCTTCTTCCAAGAAATGGGTTTGGAGGGCATCTGTGGGTGGTGATTGGGGAAGGTGGTATTGGTAATGGGACAGGGTGGGATCATCGCTTCACGGCCTCTGCACCCAGTGGTATAGACACGTCATGACACCACATGGTCTGAACCCTTCTCTAGAACTTCATGAGCTCACCACGGCTTCAACAACGAAACAGACCGAGAGCCAATGACAAGCTGGAAAGCGGCTGACTCACGTTGTATGTTCATCAAGAATCGAGCCGTTGATTTTTCCACCTTGCAATCGATCTGCCATTTCTTAGAAACACCAGCTGGCTCTGGATTTCCACGTATCAGGCCAGCACAACCACGGGGAAAGATCAAAACAACTTCTGCACAAAGACCAACTACCTCAGGGCCCAGGACCACCGAGCACAATTCATCGGATCCGTTTCTTTCAAGTAGAAGAGGGGCTTTATATATGGAAATGAAACCGCAGTGCTGTGAAGCAGTGATCTGATGGCCCTTAGGAAGTAATCCACCTCTCCCACTTCTTTTACAGCCAATGTCTATTTCCCCTTCTGTGTGCAGTTCTGGTCGTCCAGGAAGGACCTCATTAAGCAGGAACAAGTGTAGAGAGGATTCACAAGGATGTTGCTGGGGACAGGAGGGCTTGAGTTGCAAGAAGTGACCGGATAGGCCGGGTTTTTATCCCCCTGGAGCGTAGGAGGCTGAGGGGGTGACCTTTTAGAGGTATGTAAAATCATGAGTGGCGTGGATAAAGTGAATGGTCACAGTATTTTCCCCAGGGTAGGGGAGTCTAAGGCTCGAGGGCAGAGGTTTAATGTGAGAGGGGAAAAATTTAAAGAGGGCCTGGGGCAGGTTTTTCAGAGGGTGGTGGGTGTATGGAATGAGCTGCCAGAGGAAGTGGTAGAGGCGGGTACAATTACAACATTTAGAAGTCATTTGGACGGGTACATGGATAGGAAAGGGGTATGGGCCAAACGCGGGCAAGGGACCAGCTCAGGTAGGTAACTTGGTTGGCATGGACGAGTTGGGCCGAATGGTCTATTTCCGTGCTGTATAACTCTACGACTCTACGAAGAACTGTGGTAATGACCTACTCACCCTAGACCTTGGCTGTGTGCTCCAGAGGGCGTCTGGGTGTCCAAACCGAGTCTTTGCTAAGGATTTTATTGGAATGACCTCAGCCATTCACTCGTGCCCGCATCTCCCTCTTCCTGTCAACACATCCCATCCCAATTCTCCCCAGTAACCTCCAGTTCCCAATGAGCCCAGCTGACTGGTTGCATCATGGTCTGGTACGGTAATTCGAATGCGCAGGAACATAAGAAGCTCCAGAGAGTAGTTGACTCAGCCCAAGACATGACAGGCACATCCCTCCCCAGCATTGGGAGTATCTACAGGAGGCACTGCCTCGAGAAGGCAACATTCATCATCAAAGATCCCCACCATCTGGGCTATGCCATCTTCTCGCAGCTACCATCGGGCAGGAGGTACAGAAGCCTGAAGTGCCACACCACCAGGTTCAGGAACAGCTACTTCCCTTCAATCATTTGGTTCTTGAACCAACCTGCACAACCCTAATCACTAGAGTTTAGCAACACTATGACCACTTTGATCACTTTGCACTAAAATGTATTTTTTTGTTCTAATTGTGTTCTTTCTTGTAAATATTTATGTTTTTCTTGTGAATGCTGCTTAACTGATGCTATGTGCCTATGATGCTGCTGCAAGTAAGGTTTTCATTGCGCCTGTGCACACATGTACTTGTGCAGATGACAATAAACTTGACTTTGACTTGTTGTAAAAGATAAAGGACCAGTCATTTAAAACTGAGGTGCGTAGAAATTCCTTTTTAGAGAGTGGTGAATCTCTGGAATTCTCTGGCCCAGAGAGTTATGGAGGCTAGTATAAGTATTTAAAGTGATGGTATACAAGTATTTGAAATATCAGGGATTTGAGTCTATGGGGATCTGGCACAGAGGAGGAGATGAGGCCTTGAGCAGATCAGCCACAATCACATTGAATGGCGGGGCAGGCTTGAGGGGCCGAATGCTCTACTCCTGCTCCTAGTTTGCCTACTGTAGGAAGTACGAACCTTCACACAGAAAGATCCCATGAGCAGCACTAACGTAGAGGGACAGGGAGTTTACCTTGATGAGAGAGAAGGGTTGGAAGGAGAGAAAAGCAGCTTCAATTTTACAAGGCGTGCGAGTGTTGTGCTGGTGCCTGAGTGTAGAGGCAGTCCCTGGGTTACGTGAGGGTTCGGTTCCCGAAAACTCTGCATAAGCTGATTTCTCCAATAGCCAGAAACGTCTGGTTACTATAGCTACTCATATCGTATTGCGCGACATGCTATAATTCTACTGTTTCACCAAATAATCACCCTAACACTGCCCACAATTAAACTAGTGGAATATATCATGTATCCAGTCATTAATGAAGCATCTCATCATTATTACTACTATCTTGAAAAATCCTTTAAGAATGTATGGGAGAATTGGCGTAACATTGGAATTCCACAAGTCAGGTCACCCGTAACCTGTTGGCCTTGTACTTGTACAGAAGTTGGAGCAATTAAAAAAGACCAGTGGTTTATTAGCCAATATTGAAAGGGCTTGGATCATAAGAGGGATTGGATGCTACTGCAAATATATAGGTGAGCCAGCCCCACATTACGCCTGCTCAGATCATGGAAATTCGCTCTTACAGTGTTCACAAATCACCACCCAAGAATTTGAGCTACGTACCAAAATTCGCTGTCACGGAACTTATGTGTGGGGAAAAAAGAGTGTGAGGGTGTGGGGAAAAAGAATGTGGGGAAAATAAGTCAACATAAAATTAATTTTTTTTCAACATTCGCTTCTTGACGCAAGCAAAGATGGGGCGGCCTCGCATTATGGAGAATGGAAACACAGCCCGTTTTTTTAGGAAGGCAACCCCCTTAACGCAGGGGTTGCCTAAATGGGGCATTTGGTCAGGTCACACAGGAGTTCTGTGCTGGCCTCCTTTCCCAAGGATGGATTTAATTCCCCTGGAGCAAGTCCTCAGTGTGATCCCTGGAATGGAACGGCTAACTTTCAAGAGAGGTTGTATGGAGAGTCATAGAGTCATAAAGCTAAATAGCACGGAAACAGGCCCAACTTGTCCATGCCAACCAAGCTGGCTGTAGACATCAGTAGACTGAGTCTAAATTCTCTGTAATTAGTAGAATGAGAGATGACCTTATTGAAATGTACTATATTTTTAGTGCAACTGAACTAACATTTCTCAAGAGGCTGCTTCCTCAGACAGGTCAGTTCAGGAGAAGCGGACGGACATTTGAGCCTGAGATGAGGTGAAATTTCTTCAGGAAAAGGGTTCCAAACCTTTAGAATTCTCCACTTTGGAGATCTGTGGATGCTCAGTCACTGAGGGTACTCACAATCAATGGTGATCTCACTGAATGGCAGAGTGAGCTCGATGAGACATATGGCGGAATCCTGCTTTCATTAGAATTTGCTTGCTTTTCTTCTAAAGAGCAACCAAGTAATCTTGCTTTCCTGACCTGGTTGAAGGTTGGATCCAAAAGATGCCTTTGAATTTGAATTCAGAACCTCCAGCGTCAAGGGCAAGATGCCTACCAACTGAGCCACTGTGACCCCAACCCTAAATCGAATTCAAACTAAGGGAACTTATGAAAGAGCATGGTTTCGCTGTGGACCTGAGGAAAGTCTCTAAAGAACACAGGAAGCTTGACAATTAAAACCAGGGGAAAATGGTAAATGCTGGAGTGAACGGACCCTGCAAGGAACAGGATTGGGGGCTTCAGTCTGAATAAGAAGCACCAGACGGAAATAGTCCCCATACATGGCATTTGCAGCCCCCTGGTGGTGGCTAGTGAATCCTGCAGCTGATCCCTACACACTACCCAAGCAGGCAATGGAATGGCAGTCCATGAACCCAATGCTGGCTACTGTGTAAGAATCTTGGCACTGGACTAAAACTAATCCCTAAACACACAATGGGATGACAATAGGGAGTGAATGGCAGCTTATTAAGAACAAGCCCGACAAGCTCAATCCATCGTTGTCATATGTCAACCACTGTTTACTTGGCTTCTCAGAAATTGTCCAACTCCCTGTCCTGTTGAACCCTTTTGCACTCTCCGCATTGACTGTCATTCCTGATCGAACTCTATAATCCTTGCATGATAAAGATCATCTCCTTACAGCCTGGTGCCCTCACCTTTAGACAGGTTGTCCCCAGCATCTCAACATCCTCCGCCGCACTGAGTAAGAACACAGAAAAGACCGCACACAGAGGGACAGGGGCCCCTGGAGCCGGCAGAAACAGCAGACTCAGCAACTTAAATGGAGAAGTACAGGGGTGTTTAAGCTGCGGCCTCACAGGAACAAAGGAACAGAGTCTTTAATATTGCTCCCAAAGCACGCAGTGGCTAAACCAGAGGTCTCAGCACAAACGCAACACTATAAATGACAACGTTTAGATCGCCCTAAGGCTTCACCCACAATTCCTCTGCCGAGAAGCGGCCTGGATGCCCTCGTCTCGCTGTGGCTCTTCCTCCTCATTTATTTTCGATCAGCTTCTGTACTTTGTAGACCAGGTCACGTGCCAGCTTTAGAACTTGCTTTGTGTCGTGGTGTTCAGCCATTTCTGGAAGGCAAGAAGGGAAATGGGGGGGGGGGGGGGGGTCAGAAGTCAGAGGGGCTCTGGGGGGAGGGTTTCAACCTTCAGGGTGGTGTTTGGCCATTGGCCCCGTGAACAACTCGTCCAATTCCAAGTGGATGGCAAGTTGGGGCAGTTGTTAACCCCAGGGACCCGGTTCGATCCTAGCTGGGTGGAGTTTGCACGTCCTGCCCGTGACTGCACAGGTTTCCTCTGGGCGCTCCAGTTTCCTCCCACATCCCAAAGACACGTCGGTAGGTTAACTGGTCGCTGTAAATTGCCCCTTGTGTAGGTAAGTGGCAAAAAGGCAGTTAGCATAACACTATTACAGCGCCAGCGACCTGGGTTCAATTCCCGCCGCTGTCTGTAAGGAGTTTGTACGTTCTCCCCATGACTGCGTGGGTTTCCTCCGGGTGCTCCGGTTTCCTCCCACATTCCAAAGACATACGGGTTAGGAAGTTGTGGGCATGCTATGTTGGCGCTGGAAGTGTGGTGCCAACAAGAACCCCAGCACATTCTCAGTAACGCGACAAGACGCATTTCACTATGTATTTCGATGTACGTGTGACTAATAAATAAATAAATCTCTTAAATTTCAGGGCCACAGGGGAAGTAAGCAGGGGATGGGGCTGATGGGATTCCTCTGTTGGGAGTTGGCATGGATCCAATAGGCTGAATGGCCTCTGTCTGTGTTGTAATAAGTAATGAAGTCTCTTCTCCGCTGGGAGGTTTCGAGAGATTACAACCAGGTTATTATGTGAATTCCACATGGATAAAAGGGTGGAATTCACTCTTCTAACAACACTGCCTGCTACCCGTCAGGATGAGCTGCTCAGAATAAGATACATGGAGTTGGGTATCAAGGGTAATTGTTGGCCAGGAACAACTCCAATGAGAGAACAGACCTGAACGGCCCACTCCTGTTGCTCTAACCCTCTGCTGCAGTGGTTGCAGTGACCTCCATTCCCCAACTGTGCAGGCACAGTGGCGGCACTTCATTTACTCTTCCCCTCTCTGATGGTGATGATTACAGACAGCTCGCCTGTCCGCAGCTGTGCCCAGCGGGGACTCCTTGGGGCTCCCAACAAACCTGCAGCTCGTCCTCTCACTCACCGTTGAAGAACTTGATGATGTCCGTGAAGTCCATGTTATTCTCCAGAATGATGTCTCGGTAAAGCTCCACCATTGACAGTGCGATGAAGAGGACAAAGTGCGGGGATGAGGTGAACTTTGCTGCCCAAATGGTCTCCCAGACTGAAAACACGTCATCATAGACCAACTCTGCACAGAGGGAGAAAACAGACAAGCTGCTGAAACTCCACGGGAAAGAGAGACCTGCATTTCTCACAGAGTCACAGAGCACAGGCACAGCCAAAAATCCATTCCCATCATCAAACACCCATTTGCACAAATCTGACACTAATCCCATTTTATTCTCCCCACATTCCCATCAATTTCCCCCATATTATACGTGAACAGTGCAGGAGACTTTTTTTGGAAACTGTCATCACCCATTATAATTTGTAATCATTCCAGTCAGTTTTACTATGACTAACCTGCCTCATTACTAACCTGTTGTCTATGTGGGTGGCAGCAAGTTACTGAAGCGTGGGGGGATGTGGGGGTGAAATCCTCAGTGTGATATTGAGACATGTTTTAGCTGGAGTCACCGGACTGAAAGTGGGGTCTTTAAGTGATTCTTTCCCATCACCGGGCACTATGGTAATCCTCCAGTGACTTTCCCATCACTGGTAATCCTACAGTGATCACATTTTATTCTCCCCGCATTCCCATCAATTCCCCTAAGATTCTACCCCTCACCTACACACCGGGGCAACTTACAGCGGCCAATTATTCCACCGACCCACAAGTCTTTGGGATATGGGAGGGAACCGCAGCACCCAGCAGAAACCCATCCCCGGTGGGGGGGGGAAAGGGGGGGGGAAACAGGCCAACTCTAAACACACAGCGCCTGAGTTCAGGATTGAACTGGGGTCAGTGGAGATGTAGGGCAACAGCTTCACTTGCTGTGCGCCCTCCAGAGCACCCTTCACAACCCCAGGGCGTCCCGTAATACTTCACAGCCAACAAAGTACTTATGGAACTGCTGTCGCTCTGTATTGGAGGAGACACAGTGAGCTTCAACAAACAACAACAGGACAAACCCAGATAATCTGCTTCAGGAATTTGGGTTTCCATTGAAGAGAAAGGAATTAATACCAATGGCACCAGTGATCATGAAGCTTGTTGAAATCTCACAGAGTTCACCTATGTCCATTCGGGAAGGAAATCTGCCCTCCCTGCCCAGTTTGGGCCTCTTGTGACTCTAAAATGTTCTCTGAAATATGTTTGCAAGTTGCCCTGTCCAAGGGCAATGAGGGATGGGTAATACATCCTCACCTTGCTGGAGGTGCTCAAGCTTTGTGAATGAATTACAATAAAACCTCAAGACAATGGTTGCCTTTGGTTCAGTGGGGTTGGTGTTGCATGGACTTTCCCAGGGTGAGGAGCACTCCATTCTGCTCGTCTCAAAGCCTCTCGGTGCCCAACTGGGTGCTCGAGGCAGAGTGAATCAGGTAGCAGACGTGGGGTTCAGTGAGGTTTAACGTAAAGGGAGAAGAGCCCACCATAAACACGTACCTCGCTTGAAGTCCAGCAGGAACCATCGGTAGCAGAAGTAGAAGTGGGTGTAGTCCCCATTCTGGTGCATTAACTCGAAGAGCTCCGAATCCAGGATCTAGGACACAGATCTCGTTAGGGAGGGCAGCCTTTCTGTAAGAGTAAGCTCGACACCACCCCACCACCACGCCCTGCTCTCCAACCATTCACTCTTGCTGGTTGCTCCCCACCAATCCACCCTGACTCCAAAGCTCCAAGTGCACCAGTGTTCCTCCGCACGCCCCTCACTTTCTGAAGACCTACATTCCAATCTCTGCTTCTCTGCTGCCAGCAACTCGAAAGGGTGGAGACCTCTGTTAACTTCTTTCTTCCTCTAGTCCAAACCTTGCACCGCTAACTGCTTCTTTTCTCTCCCACCCTTGGCAGTCCCAGTTCCTCCACAACACAGATGCTTGCGGCCTTACCCTCACCATGACTGAGAACCATAGGGGATCATAGAGTGAGCCAGCATGGAAACAGACCCGTCCAAGTCCAAGCGGATGATCAACCACCCCTTTACACTACTTCTACTTTATTCTCCCTACATTCCCAACAACTCCCCCCCTCCCCCACACAAATTCTCCCACCCCTACTCACCAGGAGCAACTTACAATGGTCAAATACATACAATGGTCAAATTCAACCCGGATAAGTGTGAAGTGATACACTTTGGGAGATTGAATTTGAAGGCAGAATACAAGGTTAATGGCAGGACCCTTAGCAGTGTGAAGGAACAGGGGGATCTTGGGGTCCACGTCCCCAGATTGCCGATGGGTTTGTTAAGAAGGTGTATGGTGCGTTGACCTTCATTAGTTGGGGTAATGAGTTCAAGAGCCATGAGGTGATGTTGCAACTCGGTGGAACTCTGGTCAGACCACACTTGGAGTATTGTGTTCAGTTCTGGTTGCCTCATTATAGGAAGGATGTGGAAGCTTTAGAGAGGGTGCAGAGAAGATTTACCGGGATGTTGCCTGGATTTGAGAGCATGTCTTATGAGGATAGGTTGAGCGAGCTAGGGCTTTTTTCTTTGGAGCGACGGAGGATGAGAGGTGACTTGATAGAGGTGTACAAGATAATAAGAGGCATAGATCGAGTGGACAGTCAGAGATTTGTCCCAGTGCGACAATGGCTAACACGAGGAGACATAATTTTAAGGTGATTGGAGGAAGGTATAAGGGCGATGTCAGGGGTAAGTTTTTTTACACAGAGAGTGGTGGGTGCGTGGAACGCACTGCCTGCAGAGGTTGTGGGGGCAGATACATTAGGGACATTTAAGAGACTCTTAGACAGACACATGAATGATAGAGAGATAGGGGGCTATGTGGGAGGGAAGGGTTAGATAGATCTTAGAGCAGGATAAAATGTCAGCACAACATTGTGGGCCGAAGGGCCTGTACTGTGCTGTAGTGTTTTATGTTCTATACCACTATATATGCCTTTGGGATGTGGGAGGAAACCAGATCACCCAGAGGAAACCCAGGTTGTCACAGGGAGAACTCCACACAGACAGCATCCATGGTCAGGATTGAACCAGGGTCTCTGGTGCTGTGAGGCCACGTCTCGAGCTGGAGAGCCCCCAGATTTAACTGTTACAACTGCCGGAAACCAAGGTGATGCATCTGCTGTGTTATCCTGACACTACTTCAGGTAACGGAACATTGCACCAACAGGATCACGGATGTATCAATGACTGGACGAAAGGGCCGAGTGTATCGTAACCAAATTTGCCGATGATACAAAAACAGATGTATTGGCAAGTTGTGAGGAGGACACGAAGAGAGGGCAGAGGAATATAGATGGGTTAAGTGGGCCTATACTCATTGGAGTTTAGAAGAATGAGAGGTGATCTGATTGAAACATCTTAGACTCTGGAGGATGGATGCTGAGAGGACTTCTCCCCTAGTGAAGGTACCTAATAACTAGGGGGCACATGTTCAGCATAACAGGTTGCCCATTTCAGATGGAGAGGAGCAATTTCTTCTCTCAGAGGCTCATGAATCTTTGGAATTTTCTACGAGAGAGAGAGAGAGAGAGCGAGCGAGCTGTGAAGGGGAGTCACTGAATGAGGTCAAGATGAAGCAACAAACAACCTGCTGGAGGAACTCAGCAGTTCGAGCAGCATCTGTCGAGGGAAAGGAATCATCTACGTTTTGGGACGAAACCCTACATCAGGACTGAGAGTGGGGAGGGGAGAGGGCTGATATAAAAGAGGGGAAGGGGAGGTGGTGAGACAGGAGCCCGAGGTGATTGGTGGAACCCTGATCCCGTTTCCAGGCCACCACGTTCAAACTGGAGAGTGACAGACATCTGAGTCAAGGAGTGTGGGGACAGAGCAGGAAAGTGGTACTGAGGCCAAGATTGTATCAGTCATTACCCTTTACGGATGGTGGTACAGGCTCGAGGAGCTGGCTGTCGTTCTCCTCCTGTTTCCCATGTTTTTATAAACAAAAAGCTAGCCTTAAGGTAACCATAACCTGAATTGTTTTAAAAAAAACCCTTTGAATCATAGAACAGTACAGCACAATACAGGCCCTTCGGCCCACCATGTTGTGCTGAACTTTAAACCTTGCCTAAGACTATCTAACCCCTTCCTCCCACATATCCCTCTATTTTAAATTCTTCCATATGCTTATCTAGTAATCTCTTGAATTTGACCAATGTACCTGCCTCCATCACCACCCCAGGCAGCACATTCCATGCCCCAACCACTCTCTGAGTAAAAAACCTTCCTCTGACATCTCCCTTGAACTTCGCACCCATTAAAGCCATGCCCTCTTGTATTGAGCATTGGTGCCCTGGGAGAGAGGCACTGGCCGTCCACTCTATCTATTCCTCTTAATATTTTGTACACCTCTATCACTTCTCCTCTCATCCTCCTTCTCTCCAAAGAGTAAAGCCCTAGCTCCCTTAGTCTCTCCTCATAATGCATACTCTCTAAACCTGGTAAATCTCCTCTGCACCCTCTCTAAAGCCTCCACATCCTTCCTATAATGAGGCGACCAGAACTGAACACAATACTCCAAGTGTGGTCTAACCAGAGTTCTATAGAGCTGCAACATTACCTCGCAGCTCTTGAACTCAATCCCCTGGCTAATGAAGGCCAGCACACCATACGCCTTCTTAACCACCCTATCCACTTGTGAGGCAACTTTGAGGGACCTATGTACTTGGACCCCAATCTCTCTGTTCTCTAAGTGTGGTCACTTAGGTTCATGAATATCTGAGGGCATCACCTTTGGTTCATGAATATCCTTCAGAAAAGAAATTATTCTTTAATATATTCATTCTTTGGGGAAGGCAAGGCCAGCACTGTTGCCTATCCCAAAAAGCCCATGGAAAGGTAAATTGGACTAGTACAGATGGGTAGTTGATGGTCAGCATGAATGGGGTGGGCTAAGGGGCCTGTCACTGAAAGTTGCCTCACAGGTGGATAGGGTAATTAAGAAAGATCATGGGATGTTAGCTTTCAGAAGTCGGGGGATCGAGTTTAAGAGCTGCGAAGTAATGATGCAACTTTACAAAACTCTGGTTAGACCACACTTAGAGTACTGTGTCCAGTTCTGGTCGCCTCATTATAGGAAGGATGTGGAGGCATTGGAGAGGGTGCAGAGGAGATTTACCAGGCTGCTGCCAGGATTGGAGAGTATGGATTATGAGGAGAGACTAAAGGAGCTAGGGCTTTACTCATTGGAGAGAAGGAGGATGAGAGGAGACATGATAGAGGTATACAAAATATTAAGAGGAATAGATAGAGTGGACAGCCAGCGCCTCTTTCCCAGGGCACCAATGCTCAATACAAGAGGGCATGGCTTTAAGGTAATGGGTGGGAAGTTGAAGAG
Source organism: Pristis pectinata (assembly GCF_009764475.1). Lineage (NCBI taxonomy): Eukaryota > Metazoa > Chordata > Chondrichthyes > Rhinopristiformes > Pristidae > Pristis > Pristis pectinata. The sequence continues at coordinate 34,839,883 of NC_067421.1, forward strand.
AGACGTCAGAGGGAGGTTTTTCACCCAGAGGGTGGTTGGTGCATGGAATGCGCTACCTGGGGTGGTGGTGGAGGCTGATACAATGGTCAAGTTCAAGAGATAAGCATATGGAGGAATTTAAGATAGAGGGATATGTGGGAGGAAGGGGTTAGATAGTCTTAGGTGTGGTTTGAAGGTTGGCACAACATGGTGGGCTGAAGGGCCTGTATTGTGCTGTATTGTTCTATGGTTTCTGTGCTGTGTGACTCTACGGTGGGGATGAGCCACCTTCTTGAACGACAGCAGTCCCTCTGGTGAAGAGAGTCCCCATGGTGCTGTCGAGTGGCTTTAGATGCGGCAATGAAGAAGCAGCGGCGATAACAGACTGCCGTCCTTCCCCAGTCAGACTTGTACGTGACTCCGTGTGGTTGACTCTTAATTGCCTCCTCAGTTCAGGGAAAATTGGGGACGGAGAATAAATGGCAGCACTGTCAGTGACACCCTTTCCAATAAATTAGCAATAAAAGAAGCAGGCCCCAGGTCCGTGCCAATGGTCGTACTTCATCAGACCTCTTCCAAACTTACTCCATCTCTCCCCATCAATAAATGCCACTCCTCCCCACCCCCAAACTTCCTTCTCCCTTATCTGGATTCCTCTCAAATACGTTTATCCACGTGCATCAACCAGGCCCCGTTTTAGACCTGCCCAAGGCCTCCATCCTTTACTGAATATGGAGTCCGGCACTCCCACATGTGGTCTGAGCCAGGTTCTGTACAAGTTTGGTTATCACTCCTTCGCTCTGCCCAACTTGTGTGGAGGACTACTTGGAATTCCAAAGGGTACAAGGACCAGGAGCAAGTTGTACCTGAATGAGAGAACGCATGTTGGCAAAGTGAGTGTCCATGGCCCCACCGTGTGGGAAGTTCTGGTTCATTCTCTTCATCAGCTGTGTGAAGCAGCTAAACGCCATGGCCTCTGTGTGGGAGCAAGAATGGAAGAGGGTCAGTATGGAGGGGGACAGACTGCACCTCTCATCTGATGTCCTCACGGACTCTGGGGCTGCGGTTGGGGTGGATGAGAATCACCTCTCAAGGAGCAGCTTCCTCCAGTTCCGCCCTGGTGAAGAAACAGAGCTGAACACACACTTTACGGTGTACGAGCTGCATTTTGGTAGCACCTCTCAAGATGTCCCAAAGCACTTTACCGCCAGTGGAGTACTTGGGAGTGCCTGGGATCCAGGAATGAAAAGCCTAACGAACGATGAGCGTTTGATATCTCTGGGCCTGTACTCGATGGAGTTCAGAAGGATGAGGGGGGACCTCATTGAAACCTACAGGATACTGAACAGCCTGAATTCAGTGGATGTGGAGAGGATATTTCCATTAGTAGGAGAGTCTGGGATCCGAGGGCACAGCCTCAGAATAAAGGGACGTCCCTTTAGAACTGAGATGAGGAGGAATTTCTTCAGCCAGAGGGTCGTGAATCTGTGGAATTCGTTGCCACAGAGGGCTGTGGAGGCCAAGTCATTGGGTGTATTTAAAGCAGAGATTGATAGGTTCTTGATTGGTAAGGGTTACGGGGAGAAGGCAGGAGAATGGGGTTGAAAATCGAATCAGCCATGATTGATTGGTGGTGCAGACTCGATGGGCTGAATGGCCTAATTCTGTTCCTATATCTAATGGTCTTAAAAAGTGCGGCACTGTTCCAACGTCAGGTTTTGGATTGGTATTAACTTAAAGTATTCCTAATACTTCAGCCCTTAGTGGAATATTAGTATCTACATATTGGAAATAGTTTCAACCCAGGCTGTAAATGTACTCACTGTGGAAGCACAGAGTTCAGATGGATGGGGATGTCCAAAGCAAGGGAAAGAGCCTGATCATCCAGACTGAACCATTCAAGGGTGATGTCAGGAACCACTTCTCCACACAGGTTTATTTTATAAGAAAATGGACAAGAACAGAATTAATTGCCCAGCCTGAAACACCCACGAGAAGGTGGTGGTGAGTTGCCTTCTTGGACTACTGCTCCGTTTGGGAGGGAGTTCCAGGGTTTCGACCCAGTGACGATGAAGGAACGGCGATATTTGTCCAAGTCAGGGTAGTTTATGTGACTTGGAGGGGAACTTGCAGGCGATATTGTTCCCCTGCACCTGGTGCCCTTGTGTTTCTGACTGACAGAGGTGAGCAGGTTTGGGAGGTGCTACAAATTAGTTTCTCCAATGTGAAAAACACAATGCTGCTGGAGGAACTCAGCAGGCCAGGCAGCATACGTGGAAAAAAGCAGGCGGTCCTGAAGAAGGGTCCTGACCCGAAATTTTAAAATTGATCCACAGATTTTTATTGTTTATGGATGCTAAAGGATGCAGAGCAAACATATGTTATGATACAAGTTATGACGACCAAATTGAATAGAGGAACGAGCTTGGAGAGTTTCTCCTGACAGTACAGAAGCAGATATAAATAAACTGGAGTCACAGAATAACAGGAAATTCATGAAAGTACACTCAATATTAACTCAGAAATCTGGTTTAAAATTATTACTGACAATCAGAACTGATTTAAAAATTGACCTCAGTTAGAAGTGTACCAGCAGCAAAGGTAATGATAAATAAATAACTTACCATTGTCCAGAACAACAAGCAGAGGGGCCAGGAGATCACACATCCCCTGTACATAACCAATCTCCAAATGCTGCCAGATATAACTGCAAAATGAATGAACAGATGTTAAAGGAAACAATCATTACAGGACACTAACACAGAGAGGGAGCTGGGGGAAGAGTTACTGGGAGAGCAAACTACCTTTGTATTGTCTCAATTACATATGGGTAGCACCCAGTTACCACAAAGCAAACGGACACTGCTGACTGGCTGATTTACTCTTAGACAATAGAAATGAAAGAAAGTGAGGACAATCTCCACACCCATGACTCTCCCCCCACCACCCTCACCCCTCACCCATCCCCACAGCCACCAATCTCACCATTCAGTTCTCTCTCTCCAGGAGTGTCCTGGATATAAAACTTCACTTCCTGGACACTCCAGGTCAGAGAGAGCAGCAAACTCAGCTGTACTTTGGGAAGGGAAACCTGCCGGAAGGGGTCGTCGACCCATCTTAAACTGAGCACCAGTGCCAGTCAATTGCAGGTGACTCAAAACTAGTGAACTGTGAAGGGGATAGTAATGGCGGAAATGGCGTGCAAATGGCAGATGAAAGGTAATGCCGAGACGTGGAGTGCTCCAGTTTGGTAGCAGGGATGAGAGGAGGAAGCAAGAACTAAAAGGCACCATCCTAAGAAGAGATGCAAGGACAGAGGAATCTGGGGAATGTGAGGCAGGACAGGTTGAGAAAGCAGCTAAACAATCATCTTGGAATGGAGAAGACTGAGGGAATCTGATAAAGATGTGGGAATAATGGGAATGGACAGGGTAGATAGAAATGTTCCATGGTTACAGAAGAAGGTGATTGGCGAAAGAAGAGGAAATGTCAAAGTCGAGTTTATTGTCACATGCACAAGTACACGTCTGCACAGGTGCAATGAAAAACTTACTTGCCGCAGCATCACAGGCACATAGCATCAGGGTCATAGTTTTAAGCTGATTGGAGGAAGGTATAAGGGGGATGTCAGGGGTAGGTTTTTTTTACACGGAGAGTGGTGGGTGCATGGAACGCATTGCCTGCAGAGGTTGTGGGGGCAGATACATTAGGGACATTTAAGAGACTCTTAGATACATGAATGATAGAAAAATAGGGGGCTATGTGGGAGGGAAGGGTTAGATAGATCTTAGAGCAGGATAAAATGTCAGCACAACATTGTGGGCCGAAGGGCCTGTACTGTGCTGTAGTGTTCTATGTTCTAAATACACAACATTCACAAGCAAAGCATAAATTAAACATGAATTATATAGGAAAGAACACAATTAGAACAAAGAAAAAGTCCATTGTAGGGCAAAGTGGTCACAGTGTTGCTTTACTGATATAGTAATTAGGGTTGTGCCGGTTGGTTCGAGAACTGAATGGTTGAAGGGAAGTAACTGTTCTTGAACCTGGTGGTGTGGGACTTCAGGCTTGACATGAGGTCCAATGGTTTTGGCCTTCAGGTAGATTCAACTGGAGTGTTCAGGACCGGCATCTGGAAGGGAAGAACTTGGAAGAGCTAAGGGGACCGGGTGGGTGAGCGGGATTAGCTGGATTGCTCATGGAAAGGTGTATGAACTGTACCAGGCTGACCAGACCACCAGACCTTCCGTGATCCTGGGATTTACTCTTCCCGCCGAACTCCATGGGCAGTACGTCATTGGAGCATGGAGCAGCCCACGTACCTGCACATGACATTGCGCAGCTTCTCCAGGTTACTGGGCGTGAAGTACCAGTAGTTGCGGTCACACCGCTGGACGTCTTTCTCTATCCGGTGCAGGTTGACGGTGTACATGTCCAGCAGTTCTTGCTGAAAGATTCGTAAAGAAGGCGTGGCGTAGGTTATTACCCGCAACACTGACGGAAATGGTGCTGTGGCCCTGAGGCTCCATCCCCTCACCCCACCCGTCTCCCACCCTCCATGGCCCACACCCACGGTCACCTCCAGAAGGCTTCCAGATCATGGGGAACGTTCTGGGTTGGGCTCACTGAAGGCCAGCATTCCTTGCTTACTCCTAATGGCAATCTGCCTTCTCAAACTGCAGCGGTACCTCTGGTGAAGTCACTGCATGCTGTTGGATGGGGAGTTCCAGCAGTCAGACCCAGTGGCGGTGAAGGGACGGTGACTTCGAAGTCAGAATGGTATCGGACTTCAAGTGGTCTCCATTCACCTGCTGCCCTCACCCTTGTCAGTAGAGGTTGTGGGTTTGGGAGGCACTGTTGGAGAAGCCTGTGTGAATAACTGCAGTGCATTTTATAGACAGGACACACTGCAGTGCAGAGCAGTGCGCTGGCAGTGGAAGGAGTAACTCTGTGCATTTTATAGACAGTGCGCTGGCAGTGGAGGGAGTGACTCTGCATTTTATAGACAGTGCGCTGGCAGTGGAGGGAGTGACTCTGCATTTTATAGACAGTGCGCTGGCAGTGGAGGGAGTGACTCTGCATTTTATAGACAGTGCGCTGGCAGTGGAGGGAGTGACTCTGCATTTTATAGACAGTGCGCTGGCAGTGGAGGGAGTGACTCTGCAGTGCAGCGACTTGTTTGACCTGGATGGTGACGACATTGATAAGTACCGCACACATCCAGGCAAGTGGAGGGTGTTCTATCATGCTCCTAACTGGTGGCTTTAGGTGTTGGGACATCAGAAGGTCAGTCACCCACTGGAGGACACCCAGCCTCTGACTTGTGGCCACGATATCTATCTGGCTGGTCCAGCTGAGCTTCCGGCCAGTGGTCACCTTGGAGATATTGATGGTGGGGACAACATTGATAATACCACTGAAGGTCAAGAGCAGGTGGTTCGAGTCAGTCCTGTTGGAGATGATCACTGTCTGGTACTTGTGTAGAGTAAGTCTAACTCGCCACCTATGACGAGAAGAGTGGACGGAGGTACCAAGGGAACCTTGTGGGCAGGCACGGTAGTGTAGCGGTTAGCGTAACGCTTTACAGCGCCAGCGACCCGGGTTCAATTCCGGCCGCTGTCTGTAAGGAGCTTGTACGTTCTCCCCGTGCCTGCGTGGGTTTCCTCCGGGTGCTCCAGTTTCCTCCCACATTCCAAAGACATACGGGTTAGGAAGTTATGGGCAGGCTATATTGGCGCCGGAAGCGTGGTGACACTTGCGGGCTGCCCCCAGAACACTCTACGCAAAAGATGCATTTCACTGTGTTTCGATGTACATATGACTAATAAAGATAGCTTGTCTTAGATGTATTAGGAAGGAGGTGTCAAACAAGCCTGATGAATCGTCATCATTAGGCATCTGACTGACCAGCCAACACGAGTGTGAGGCCTAACATTGCGGAGGAGCTGACTGTCCCCTGCCCGTCACTGCCATCTGCTGGATATGGACACTGTCCAGATGGGACAGAAAATATTTACCATTCTCCATCACAGACACTGGATTTACACCTCGTACAACAACATAAGAAACAGGAGCAGGAGAAGGCCACTCTGCCCCTCTAGCCTGCTCCATCATTCAATAAGATCATGGCTGATCCAGCCTTGGCCTCAACACCAGGTTCCTGCTCTCTCCTAACGTTCGACTAAATACTGAAGGTCATAAGCGGACTCTCACGGCTCTTCTACAGCAACGACGCAGTGATGTCTAAACCCTGGTACTCACAGCATATGTCACCCCGGTGGATGAGACTGGTGAAGCCACAGGGACGCTGCTCTCAGCCACAGTCTGCAGCTGGGTGAAGCCTTCTGTTCCTTCTCCAACAGGCAGTGCTTCCTCCCGCCCCAGCAGCCCTTCCTCAGTCACCGTCCCTTCAGCTTTGGATGTACGAAGGTTGCCTTCTGACCCCTCACTGCCAGGAGGATCTTGCCTCACAAACTCTGACACTGGAACCACTTGCAATCCATCTGACACACAGTGCACACCTTCAGATCCATCCACCATAGGAACTACTTCTGATCCATCCACCATTGGAACTACTTCTGATCCATCCACCATTGGAACTACTTCTGATCCATCCACCAAAGGAACTACTTCAGATCCATCTGATACACAGGGCATATCTTCTGATCCATCCACCATAGGAACTACTTCTGATCCATCCACCATTGGAACTACTTCAGATCCATCCACCATTGGAACTACTTCAGATCCATCCACCATAGGAACTACTTCTGATCCATCCACCATAGGAACTACTTCAGATCCATCCACCATAGGAACTACTTCAGATCCATCCACCAGAGGAACTACTTCTGATCCATCCACCATTGGAACTACTTCTGATCCATCCACCATTTGGAGAACCTCTCCCAATTCATCCGCCTTAGGAACTACTTCCGATCCATCTGACATATAATGCACACCTTCAAATTCATCTGCCTTAGGAAGTACTTCCGATCCATCCGCCACAGGGACTACTTCTGATCCATCTGACGCACGGCACACACTTTGCAATTCATCCTCCTTAGGAACTACTTGAGATCCATCCGCCACAAGAACTGCTACTGATTCATCCTGCAGAGAGAGTCCTCCTGGTAGCCAGTGTAGGGTAGGTACTCCTTGGGGAAGAAGTACTTCCTCTGAGCTTGACTCTGCTTTATTTAGCTCCCTCCCGTGTCTCACGGTGACTGTGTGGTGGCTGCACTGCATTGCCTCCTCCGTGCTGAAGCTGGGCTCCGAGTAGTCAGATGTTGTGGGGAAGCTACATGAGGATGGGTGTCCAGAGTCAGGGGAGCAGGGGACGTTAGGCACAGCACCATTCGGAATGGCCACTACCTGTTTATCACCACTGGTCCCGGCTTCTTTTTCCATTTGTTCGCCTTCCGTATCTTCCACCGATTCAAAGACCTGAGAGCAAAGATGATTCAAAGATAGTTAACCTGTAGCAAGAGCAGCAAGCAACATCCTACCTGTAGTGGTCACCCTCTGCAGAACCATCCACTCAGCCACCAAGTAGCACGTACTCTGGTCTGACCTGCCCTACACCTCACTACCAGCTACTCTCCTACAACCACCTCATCCTGATGACAGGTAACACAGTCCCCCCATGTTTAAATGGTAGGTGAGCGCTCTTCAACTGCTGGATCCTAAATCTGACTCACACTTCTCTACCATGTCGCAGTGAGGGAACTCCTTCCTCTGCACTGGGAGGTGGTTGGCTTAAAATAAAAACAGTTGTAAACGGGAGTGTTTGATGATCCCCTTGGGAGCTGCACACAAAAAGTCGCCTCTCTCCGGTGCCATTTTTTTACATCCTTAAGGACCCTCGCCATCTGGAACATGCCCTCTTCTCGTTACTACCATCGGGGATGAGGCACAGGAGCCTGAAGACCCACACTCAACGATGCAGGAACAGCTTCTTCCCCTCCGCCATCAGATTTCTGGATGGTTAGTGAACCCAAGAACACTACCTCGTTACTCCTTTTTGTTTTGCACTACTTATTTTTATAATTTATAGATTTTATGTCTTTGCACTGTACTGCAGCCCCAAAACAACAAATCTCACATCATATGTCAGTGATAATAAACCTGATTTTGATAATAACAGGAAATGCTGGAGACATTCAGCAGGTCAAGCAGCATCTGTGGAAAGAGAAACAGGCAATGTGTCAGGTCCTGGACACCTTCCGCAGATGCTGCCCGGCCTGCTGAGTAGACCCAACATTTCCTGTTTTAACCTCCAAATTCCAGCATCTGCAGTCTTTTGACTTTCAGTTCCTGGCAGTGGGTTTGAGTCCCGCTCTCTGGAACGTGCCACTGGAGTGCAGTGAGCATTGTTGGAGGGGAGTTTTTTTTGGGGGAGATGTGAAATGGAGGCCCCATCCAAGCACCCAGATGGTTGTACAAGATCCCATGACACCACTGCAAAGAAGAGCAGAGGAGATCTCCCTGCTGTGTTGGATAATATTTATCTCCCAGTCTACACTGCCACCCATCACTGTTGCATTGGTAATTACTGGAGATTCCTACATGTAAACTGGCTGAGAGGGTTCCCTGAGGATCTATCCAAGCCACCACTCAGCTATGTTTAAGCATTTTACACAACTTGGCGACTTTTCAGTGCTTCACCAGTACAGCAGTGTGTGAGGAGCAACATCCTGATGTGTTAATATTCTCCCAACCGTGGGACACAGACTAAAACCATTAAATATTTGACAGGATCTAATCTTCCTCTTAAGCAAAGCTTGAAAATCCCTTCAGAGGGTCATAAAACCAGAAGCTGAGGAGAGATGACAGTTCTGCATGTTACCATTTAGATGTGGTGCGAAGTTTTCATCTGGAGTTTACAGGGTCAATGTCCTGCTCATCTTCCACACATTCCTACTCCTGGAGCCTGAATAGAAAGGGGACAAGCAGCCTATGTAGCCCGACTGTGATAAGACGCACCGGCTCTCCCTGGTTTCCACACGCTGGTTGACAGTGGTTCAAAGTGTTAGATCCTTGTGTCAACAGAAGACCTAACAAGTGCATGACTTTGTAGAAGGTTGGGGAGAGGGAGCAGGTGTCTAATCCTGGACAGTACAACAGTCAGTACACGATCACATCTGCAGCTAGGCTCGATGACAGCTCTTTAAACCTACCATCTTAGTACAAATACTGGAAACCTCTATTAACAATTCACCTAAAGTAAATAGCTATGCTTAATTTTGATCTCTTAATACACTCCATTTATATCATCTCAATACTGGAACAGAGCTTGGGCTGGTTCACTGAATTTGAACATAAAAGTACTCCGTGCTCTTTTCTCTGGCTCCCTTTTTCTTTCCCATTTAGTCTTCTCTCCTCTGCTCTACAAGTATTCATCCTGACACTCAGTTCCAGCGCCACCCCCTCCTGACCTCGCCACCCTTTACTTGATGTACAGGCCTTGGCAGCAAGGCTCCACTTGTAAAGTGGTGGGAGGTGCTGTGAATGAGAACCTAGAAACACGGTGTAAGTATCTGAAAAGAATAACCCCTCCCCTTCCTCCCCCCCCTTTTTTTTCCCCTCATTCTTGTGGCCCACTCCCCCTTTCTCTTTCCCCTCACCCACCCATGCCCCACCTTTTTTTTCCATGGTCCACTGCTCTTTCCCACTGGATTCCTTCAACCCTTTCCCTCCTCTACCCATCACCTCTCAGCTTCTTACATCATTCCCTTCCATTCCTCCTCCCCCATCTACCTTCCCCCTCTCACCTGGACTCACCTATCACCTGCCAGCCTGTGCTCCTCCCCTTCCCCTGACCTTCTTATTCTTGACTTCTGCCCTCTTCCTTTCCAGTCCTGATGGAGGGTCTCATCCCGAAATGTCAACTGTTTATTTCCCTCCCTAGATGCTGCCTGACCTGCTGAGTTCCTCCAGCATTTAGTGTGTGAGGCACCTGGGCTGGACCATGATTGGACTAAATGGTCAATTAGTCAAAATGGGATTTAACCTGCTGCTCTGGCACTTTGTCCTGTAAGACACAGGAGCAGAATTAGGCCATTCGGCCCATCAAGTCTGCGCCTCCATTCGATTATCATGGCTGATTTACTTTTCCCTCTCAACTCCATTCTCCTGCCTTCTCCCCATAACCCCTGATGCCCTCACTAATCAAGAACCTCTGTTTTAAATATACCCAATGACTTGGCCTCCACAGCCGTCTGTGGCAAGGAATTCCAGAGTTACCACCCACTGGCTGAAGAAATTCCTCCTCATCTCTGTTGTAAAGGGACATGCTTCTATTCTGAGGCTGTGCCCTCTGGTCCGAGACTCTCCCACCACTGGAAACATCCTCTCCACATCCGCTCTATCCGGGCCTTTCAATATTCTGTTCCAGCCGCTTGCATCACCTCAGCAACACAAGTGGAAACATGGACACAGGGATGAGCCAGGAATCTCAAGCAGGGGACACTGGGAAGCAGGGGATTTACCTGTGTGCTTGAGCTGGAGTCACTCTGCAGCCGGGCATGGTCCTGCCGGTCTGAGCCACAGCTCTGCGAAGACTGAAACATAAAGAGCGAAATCACTCAGAGGGAGGTGATAGGAAGGGAAATCCAGCAAACGAACATCAGACGGGTTCCTGCAGACTCCGTGTCACCCGAGCAACTTTGGGCTGTTATTTTCTTCTTGGAGAATTTCTTGGGGAGGAGGAAGACCTGCTTCTAACTCCAGTTCTGTGGGTTCTGAGGTGGCTGATGAGACTTTAGTTACAAGCTGTCCCGGGGGAACAAACAAGTCCCACTTTTACAGACATCCATAAGTCAGAAAATACACAAAAATCACTCGATATGATAACCATACCTCCACCGTATTGTAATGAACGGCATTAGAAACACACCAGACTGATAAGAAAGAACAATTACTAAAAGTGGAAACTAGTTCTGTCATTCGTAGGAACAAATGGATGGACATACATCGGACTTTTGAATTGGGAGCTTGTTTGTATATACGGGTGAGGTAAGTCAGGCCCTCGTAACTAGGGATGGCCTACACTGGATAGCAATCTCCAATCTCTTGCAGCTTCTGCCCTGCATGAGGTGTGAATGCCTGGATGTAAGGGGCTTTATTTTCACAAGGTGAGAGAAAAGCCAATTAATCAGCAGGTAACAGCAAGGTTCCTGCCGCCCACCTAAAGCCACCCGGGGAGCATCCCACCAACGTGGCATTCCAACTTCTCAATGAAGCCGGCTCCTGGGAGAGGGAACTGGGCCTTTGGAAGCCAAACGAAGACCATTTGGGGGTTGCTCTACCCGGCTATCAATCGACTGAGCCTGACAGAAGAGAAGGCCTGATAGTGCCACATCACCTCAGTATTTTCCTTTGATTTTTATGCAATTTAAATTTAAATGAAGAAACTTTAAAATAGAAATTCCATTGTACTTACACTACAGCAGTGTTAACGCTGTCTTAATAAATTGCATTAAGTTCCTGCATTTTAGAAACAGCCTTGTCAGGTTTCCCTGTGTAATGCTGCACTTTATCTGATTCACTGTGTCCTATCTGGATGACCTGCAGTAAGATTGCACAGTTGTGGGATCTATCTCACAGCTGCAACTTCCACGAAGGAACGCCTACATAACACTTGCTGGCAAAGCCCTGAACTCTGGAACTCTCTCCCTCAATCCCTCCACCTGGAGTTGGAGAGTCAAACAGTGCACCAAGTTTGCAATGACAATCAAACACCCCAATTACACTCTCCATTTTATTCTCCCCACATTCCCATCAAACCTTCCCTCCCCCCCAAAATTCTACCACTCACCTACATACCAGGGGCAATTTACAGCAGCTGATTAACCACTTGCACATCTGGGAGTAAACCAGAGCACCCGGAGGAAACCCACGCGGTCACAGGGAGAGCGTGCAAACTCCACAGAGACAGCACTGAAGGAGGGAACTGAACCCAGCTCAGTGAGGCAGTAGTTCCACCCTCTGTCACTTTCCCCTCCTTTAAAACATCCAAATCTCTATCTCCCTTTGGGCAGAGTGTCAAATTTTAGTTTTGATTACAATGCTGGGTCATCTGAATATCAAACATACCTGGATCAAGCAGGAATGCAGAATTAACAAAAGCGTTCAGTGTCTCAAATGTTTTTACGCTTTTAGAATGCTATAGCAATGCAAGTTGTTGTTGCCTTGTGGCTTCCCTCCCTCCCTCTGTCTCCCTCGTACCTCAGTGCTGACTGTGGAATCTCGGTGCATCATCCGCTGGATCTGCGCGTCCAGGCTGACCGCAGACGAGCACTTGGCCAGCGCCGCCGCGTGAGACTCCCTCTCTCGTTGGCGGACGACAGCTTCACAGGCCATCCACTCGCCCATGGTCTGCTCGTAGCAGCTCCGCATCTGATCGTCCACCTGGGAACGCAGGAGAACAGGAGCCGCCTTTAACCGAACCTGCCACCTCTGAGCATTTGCTTTAAGTCAGCTCACCCCGAACTCACTCCCCCAACCTCTCCACACTCACAGCGGCACCCTCCCAAAAGCATTCATTCCAATGATTCTGCCAACCCTGCCATCCTTACAGAGGACATTCAAGTGACTCATCTCCATTTGCATGTCTAGATGGAGAAATCCAAACATCCCTACTTCCTCCAGTTTAAGGAGGGCAGGGCTGGTCAGAGGATCAGGATCAGGAACCCAGTGCAACTTAAATAAAACAAAGAAAATGCCTTAAACACTCAGCAGGTCAGGCAGCAACATAGTGGTTGGCGTAACACTATTACAGCGCCAGCGACCCGGGTTCAATTCCCGCTGCTGCCTGTGAGGAGTTTGTACGTTCTCCCCGTCTGTCTGTGTGGGTTTCCTCCAGGTGCTCCGGTTTCCTCCCACATTCCAAAGACGTATGGGTTAGGAAGTTGTTGACATGCTATGTTAGCGCCAGAAGCATGGCGACACTTGCAGGCTGCCCCCAGCATATTCTTAGCAACGCAAAAAGACGTATTTCATTGTGTGTTTTGATGTACATGTGACTAATAAATAAATATCTTGTGTTATCTGTGGAAAAAGAAACAGTTGATGTTTCAGGTTGAGTCCCTTCTTCAGAACTGAAAGAGGAACAGGTTAGTCTAAGTCGCACAAGAGGTAGCAGGCCTGAAACATTTACTGTTTCTCTTTCCACAGATGCTGCCTGACCTGCTGAGTGATTCCAACATCTGCTGTTTTTATTTCAGATTTTCAGCTCCTGCACCTTTTTTTTATTTTCACCCTGTCCAACATTCCCACTACGTAGCACCTGAACGTTGATATAAACCACACCACCAGATTCAAGAACAGCTACTTCCCTTCAACCATTCAATTCTTGATTGAATCCCAATCACTAACTGTATAGTAACACTATGACCACTTTGCACTACAATGGATATTTTTTGTTCTAATTGTGTTCTTTTCTATATAATTGTGTATAATTAATGCTTAATTTACATTTTTCTTGTGAATGTTGTGTCTCTAATGTTATGTACCTGTTGATGCTGCCGCATACAAGTTTTTCATTGTACCTGTGCACACATGTACTTGTGCATATGGCAGTGAACTTGACCTTGAGTGTTTTTCACTGGACCTCGGTATGAGTAACAATAATAAACCAATACCAAACCCAGTCCTGAGCATTTACGAGACTAAACAAGGTGGTTCTTAGTTACCGACCTCCTTCCGCTCCACCTCGCTCATCCCAAACTGGTAGTGTCCCAGGAGGAACGGCCACACTTCCTTCCGAATCTCTGCCTCAATTCCTCCGTAGTAAATGAGACGCAGCAGCTCCTGTTCCTCGTAGCTCTGCAGTTTTGTTTAAAGAAAGAGCGTGCCCAGTTATTTCTTTAATCCAGTCACGGGAAACAGGTCAACAATGAATGCCCGACCACAGAAGTTAATGCTCAGAAACCTTCCCTATAAATCCGCTGATCAGGGAAAACATGGAATTGTTGTTTCTTTCTCAGCCTAGAAACTGGATGGCTTATCATGAAACAAAATCAATGTCAGGCCACACAGTTCCGATCTTACCTGGAGTTAGCAAACATTTCTGGGTGAAACCGCACCAATCCTATTATTGGACCCGGCACTTCCGGCTGCATTCCACACACAACTTTTCCCAATGTCCGACGAGCATCCAATGATGTCTATTTGCACGAATCCCATTTCTACCTTTGCCGGATTACACAGGAACAGAAAGCTCCACAGCATGGCCACTGGAACAACCTCACTCAAACTAGGAGCACATCATGCCAGTTAGCTGCTTCACTCTGTAACGAACAAAATGCTGGAGGAACTCAGAAGGTCAGGCAGCATCCATGGAGGGCAAATCCTTGAATTCCTCCAGTATTTTGGTTGTCACTCCAGACTTCTGCATCTGCAGTCTCTCGTGTCTCCAACTGCTTTACTCACTAGTTCAAGGGGGACGAACGACCTCAGATGGTGGAATCTGGACCAACAAACAATCGGCGGGAGGAACTCAACAGGTCGAGCAGCATCTGAGGGAGGGAAAGAATTGTCAATGAACAGGAGTCCGAGGTGATTGGTGGACTGAAGTTGTCACCTTTCACCCCTCCTCAGTCCACCAATCAACTCGGATTCCTTTCTCACCGCTCCCCTTCTCTTTATACGAGCTATCTCCCATTTCAGTCCTGATGCAGGGTTCCGACCCGAAACGTCAACCATTTCTGTCCCCCCACAGATGCTGCTCGACCTGCTGAGTTCCTCCAGCAGATAGTTTGTTACTTAAAGAGGTACACTGCTAAATTCATAAAGCTGCTCAACTCCATCAACAGCCACACAATCTGCTACAATATTCTCCAGCATTAAACTGCTGAGATCTTCATGCACTGGCTGCTGTAGCAGTGACATCGCTGGCAATCCTTAATGCCTAAATCGTTCTGGCTAATAGGGTTCCTCAGGTCAAGAATATGCTCATTTGTGAAATATTTACTCCTGGAGAGTCTTCAGAGACACCACTTCCTCTCTGATAAACAATGTACTCACAAGCTCAGGTTTTATAGGGGCATCATCACTCTGTCTACACTTCTCACTGCTTCGGAAAAGCAGCCAATAAAATCAAAGACCCCTCCCACCCTGGACATTGTCTCTTCTCCCCCCTCCCATCAGGCAGAATATAATAAAACCTGAAAGCACGTACCACCAGGCTCAAGGACAGCTTCTATCGCGCTGTTGTAAGACTACTGAATGGACCTCTTGTATGATAGGATGGACTCTTGGCCTCACAATCTACCCCATTATGGCCTTGCACCTTATTGTCTGCCTGCACTGCACTTTCTCTGTAACTGTAACTCTATATTCTGCATTCTGTTATTGCTTTTCCCTTGTACTACCTCAATGTGGTGAAATGATCTAGAGAAACAAAGGACCGTAGATACTGGAATCTAGATGAAAAACATGATGCTGGAGGTACTCAGCAGGCCAAGCAGCATCCGTGGAGAAAAGCAGGCAGTCAATGTTTTGGGTCAGGACCCTTCCTCAGGACCCGAAACATTGACCGCCTGCTTTTCTCCACGGATGCTGCCTGGCCTGCTGAGTTCCTCCAGCATCATCATGTTTTTCATGGTGAAATGATCTGTATGGATGGCATGCACAACGAAGTTTTTCACTGTACCTCGGCACTTGCGGCAACAATAAACCAATTACCAGTGTGGCATTCTCTGGCAAGATCTTCAGAGCCTGGACTGCTCTCCCTATTAAGGTTAAGGTCACTTTGACTTTCTTTTTCCTTACCAAAGGATCTTTCCAAGTAGCCACAACAAATCTCTCCCTTGTCTCCTAATCACCACTACAGTTGGGGAATTCCTTCCAATTCCACAGCTGTCAACATGTTTACCCAGAGCTCAGATGCATGGCACTCTGTGCATGAAACCCATTTCCCACCCCTGGAATGCAACACAATTCCGATGGCTTCCGGGCTGAATCACACATTCCCAGAGCTTCAGCCAGACAGCTGGTCACGAGTTGCACATTCCATGTTGGACACTCAACCAATGGTGTTGTCCCTCATGGTTCACGGATGGGACTGCCATTGGGCACTCTCAGGTCCCGGCCTGTTGCTCGGAACCCCCATGTAGGTAGGTTGCCTTTAGATACTTAGCTCCTTTCCTTGGGCCACACCCTCCTAAACTCAGGACCAAAACCAGCACTGTCCACACATCGATGTCCTAGAATCATTCAGCACGGAAACAGGCCCTTTGGCCCATCAAGTCTGCACAGACCAGCAACTATCCATTCACACCAATCCTACACTAATCCCGTTTCATTCTCCCCACATTCCATCAACTCTCCTCAGATTCAAACACTCACCTACACAGAAGGGGCAATTAACAGTGGCTAATTAACCTACCAACTTGCATGTCTTTGGGATGTGGGAGAAGACCCAGAGGATCACAGGGAGAACGTGCAAACTCCACACAGTCAGCACCAGAGGTCAGGATTGAACCAGGGTTGCTGGAGCCATGAGGCCAATGAATTTATAAGCCGTATCTCATCCAATCGTCTAATGTCTTTGCTCATGCAATGACCAGTTTACAGGGCACTTGTTTGTATGGAATCTTTTGTTTGTAGGGCAGGCACGGTAGTGTAGCGGTGAACATAACGCTATTACAGTGCCAGTGATCTGGGTTCAATTCCAGCTGCTGTCTGTAAGGAGTTTGTACGTTCTCCCCGTGCCTGCGTGGCTTTCCTCCGGGTGCTCTGGTTTCCTCCCACATTCCAAAAGATGTACGGGTTAGGAAGTTGTGGGCGTGCTATGTTGGCGCCGGAAGCGTGGCGACACTTACGGGCTGCCCCCATAACACTCTTTGCAAAAGATGCATTTCACTGTGTGTTTCAATGTACATGTGACTAATAAAGATATCTTATCTAGCATTAAGACAGGCCTGTCAGCCCACTTGTCTACCCTCCACACGAGCCTGCACTCAGCCCTCCGCATCTCACCTTAATAGATGATGACATGGAACAGTACAGCACAGTAACAGGCCCTTCAGGCCACGATGTTGTGCTGAACTAATTAAACTGGCAGTTAAATGCTTAACTAAACTAATCCCTTCTGCCTACACAATGTTCATATCCATCCATTCTCTGCACATTCATGTGCCTATCTAAGAGTCTCTTGAACGTCTCTATCGCATCTGCCTCCACCACCACCCCGGCAGCGCATTCCAGGCACCCACCACTTTGTGTAAAAAAAAAACTTGCCCCACACATCTCCTTTGAACATACCCTCTCTCACCTTGAATGCATGCCCTCTGGTATTAGACATTTCAACCCTGGGAAAAAGATATCAGCTGTCTAATCTATCTATGCCTCTCATAATCTTATAAACATCTATCAGGTCTCCCCTCAGCCTGACACTCCAGAGAAAACAACCCAATTTTGTACAACCTCTCCTTATAGCTAATACCCTCTAATCCAGGCAGTATCCTGATAAACCTCTTCTGAACCCTCTCCAAAGCCTCCACATCCTTCCTGTAATGGGGTGACCAGAACTGCACACAGTACTCCAAGTGTGGCCTAACCAAAGTTTTATACAGCTGCAACATGAATTACCCCATTTCTCCCCATTTTCGCATCAACTCCACCACTCATCTACACCCCAGGGCCAATCAACCTACCAACCAAATATTGAGACCCTCACTGTCTGAAGAAAGACATTAAACCCCAGGCAGCTCTAATCCCCAGCTGAGGCTCAACAACGTCGTACCTGTTCCTCCCTCACCACTCACCATTTTGTTCTGGAGGAAGCTGTGCCAAATCTCTCTGGTGAGGCCGCAGCCTGCATTGGACGGCGCAGCTGGACTGATGATGGTGTGGTTGACGAGCGCGGACAGGTGGGTCCTCACAGTGGAGAGGTGCCGGCAGTAGGCAAGCCCTGGGAAACAGAGCAATGTACAGGAGTGATGAACCAGCGGCTGCATTTACACATAAAGGCCTAGAGACCCATCCCTGATCAGTCATACTAGCTGTGCTGTACCGTCACATCAGTGCTTCCTTCCTCAACTCATTCATTCCTTTTGACCTCAGTGGGTGAACTTCAGAGGCACAGTACAATGCATCAATGCCACTGTACAATGCATTCAGCACCACTGACTAGAGTGAGTTCCAGCCATGCAAACCTTGGTCAGCAGATGAAGCTAAGCAATAAAAACAATGAGAAGTTGGGTTGGCCTGAATTATCTGCTCTTAAGGTATTGAAGAATCAGGTACGATCTTTGGTTATTGCCTGGTTGAAGATCTTGCTTATCTTTTTTACATACATGTGTAGATATGAAGCAAAATGAGACCATAAGATATAGGAACAGAATTAGGCCATTCGGCCCATCGAGTCTGCTCCACCATTCAACCATGGCTGATTTTTTCTTCAACCCCATTCTCCCCGTAACCCTTAACCCCTTTCCCAATCAAGAACCCATCAATCTCTGCCTTAAATACACCCAATGGCTTGGCCTCCACAGCCCTCTGAGGCAACGAATCCCACAGACTCACCACCCTCTGGCTGAAAAAATTTCTCCTCAGCTCAGTTTTAAAGGGACATCCCTTTATTCTGTGTAATTAGAAGCGATCCTGACGCAGGGTTTCGACCCGAAGCGTCAACCATCCCCTTACCTCCACAGGTGCTGTTCGACCGGGTTCTTCCAGTTATTTACCTTCTGCTCCAGATTCCTGCATCTGCAGAAGCTAATGTCCCTTAGTTAACAGCTGCATTGGCAGAAGACCCAGCAACATACCCAAGGCCAATGGGACCTGAGCACTGGTCCAGATCTGGGACTTGGTCGAGCTGCTTGTACATTCTGATGCTCAGGAGAGGTGGGGACCAGCTCACAACTTCATTCAGGTCAGGGAGGTGTGAACTGTGTTACTGCACACACCTTCTGTCATCCATCAATAACTGATGTCTCATCCTCCCACTGATCAACAACACGTTTGAGATTGTTGCATTCACGGCAATGTGCGGTTGGGATGCAGAAAAAATTATTGTCCTGAGGTCGGTTTTAATATTTCCTTCGGTTAACCTCATTGCTGCTGTAGAAACTCCACTCTGATGTTCATCAAATGCTCATGGAAAACAGAGGGTTAGAGTAAATGCGTCCTTTGCAAGCTGGAGGGGGCGTAACTGGTGGAGGACCCCAGGGATTGGTTCTTGGCCCTCAACTGTTTACCACTACCTGAAGGACTTGGAAGAGGGAATGAAATGTAAGGTGTCCAAATTTGCCAATGCTACAAAACTAGATGGATAGGCACTTTGCAACGAGGACACTGTGATTCTGCGACAGGATATAGATAGATTCAGTGACTGGGCAAAGACCTGGCAAATGGAGTTCAATGTGGGAAGCGCGAGGTCAGGCACTATGGTAAGAGGAATCAAATGGCGGATTATTATCTAAATGGAGAGGGACTGCAAATGGGTGAAGTTCAAAGGGAGAGAGAAACAAAGGACTGCAGATGCTGGAATCTAGATGAAAAACATGACGATGCTGGAGGAACTCAGCAGGCCAGGCAGCATCCGTGGAGAAAGGCAGGCAGTCAAAGTTTTGGGGTCAGGACCCTTCTTCAGGACAGAAGATAGGAAAAGAGGAAGCCTGATATATAGGAGGGAAAAGCAGAGCAGTGATAGGTGGACAAAAGAGGGGAGGCAGGGTGGGCACAACGTGGTGATAGGTAGATGCAGGTAAGAGATAGCGATAGGCAGGTGGAGGATGGGTCAAAGGTAAGGACAGAAAAAAGAGGGGGGTAGAAAAAAGAGAGATAGGCTAGGAAAAGAAGCATGGTTGGGGGGGGGGAGTGGGGGTGGGGAAGGGGGGTGTGGTGATTACTTAAAGTGGGAGAATTCAATGTTCATGCCGTTAGGCTGCAAGGTTCCAAGACGGAAAATGAGGTGATGTTCCTCCAGTTTGCGCTTGGAATTCTCCTGGCAGTGGAGGAGGCCGAGGACTGACACATCAGTGATGGAGTGGGAGGGGGAATTGAAGTGACCAGCAACAGGGAGTTGCAGGTCGCTGTTACAGAGCGCAGGTGTTCTGTGAAAACTGTTTCCTATCTTCAGTCCTGAAGAAGGGTCCTGACCCGAAACGTTGACCGCCTGCTTTTCTCCACGGATGCTGCCTGGCCTGCTGAGTTCCTCCATCATCATAGTGAAGTTCAGAGGGATCGAGGTATTCTAGGGCATGAATCACAGAGAGTTAGCAGGCAGGTCCAACAAGTAGTTCAGAAGGCATGTGGCATTTTGGCCTTTATTGTGAAGGAGTTGGAGTTAAGAATAGAGAGGTCTTGTTGCTGTTGAAGAGGGTGTTGGTGAGGTCACACCCGGAGTACTGCACACAGTTTTGGTCCCCTTACCTAAAAAGGATATAGTAACATCGGAGGAAGTCCAAAGAAGATTCACCAGGGCTAATTCCTGGGATGAGAGGGTTGTCCTATCAAGAGATACAATTTGGCTCTGTATTCCTTGGAGCTTAGAAGGATGAGGGGTGACCTTATTCAAGCATGTAAGATCTTGAGGAGGCTTGACAGGGTAGATGTTGAGAGGGGAGAGTCACAAACAAGAGGTCAGTCATTTAACACTGAGGTGTGTAGAAATTTCTTCTCCCAGAGGGTAGTGAACCTCTGGAATTCTCTGCCCTCGAGGCTGATGGAGGCCAGATCATTGGATATATTTAAGGTGGAGATATTTGAAAGATCGAGGAAATCAGGGGTATGGAGAAATGGCACAGAAGAGGAGCTGAGGCCAGCATGGATCAGCCATGATCATACTGAATTGGTGGGGGCAGGCCTGAGGGGCCTGCTCCTGCTCCGATTTCCTTGGGTGCTTGACCTATCCCCGACTCCACCCTCAACTTCCCAACCAGTGGAAAGTTTCCCTCTTTCTACTTTGAGTCTTCACTCATCCACCACCAGCGCTCCATGGTTACCAGGTGTATCAGCTGCTGGGTCCACTACAGGAACTTGCTGCATTGGCTGCTTCCTCTCACAGGAGGAGCTCATAGAGTCATACAGCACAGAAACACGCCCTCCTCAGGGTCCACACAAACCATCAAGCACCCACTTGCACTAATCCTGCACTAATCCCATATTTTATTCTCTCCACATTCCCACCGCTTACCTACACACCGGGGGCAGTATACAGCAGCCAATTAACCTACAGACCCGCACGTCCTTGGCATGTGGGAGGAAACCGGAGCACCCAAAGGAAACCCGGGTCGTCACAGGGAGAACATGCAAACGCCACACTGACTGCACCGGAGGTCGGGATCAAACTTGGACCACTGGAGCTCTGAGGCAGCGACTTTACCAGCTGTACCACGAGGCCACCCTTATTTGCAAAATTGTTCACATCCATGTCCTTTCCATGAGGAAAAGGCTACAATATCTTGGAAAAGGGACACTGGCTCGTTAAGTGAAAGAGCTGGAAGCACAATACACCAGCACTTCCCCACACGGAACCGGATCATGACGGCACGTACATCCGTAGAACGCTCTGGACAGGATCTGGTACTTCATGTTGTCGCAAAGCATCTTCAGAGGTGCCCTGGTAGGAAAATGGAGAAAGATCAGAGTAACCCACACACTGGAAGGAACACCATCGCATTGAAGGGGCAGACTGTGTGCTGGCTTGTGTCAGTACGAGCGATGGTCAGGCTAGGATCTCAACACCCTCGCCCCACCCTACCAGTTCACAGCCTAACATTGGTTCAGTGAACCAAATTATTCTGCATAAACCCTTCCTTGTGATACACCGTGCAGAGACTGACCAAACCGTCACAGCTTGCCACAGTGTTGCAGCTGGTAGAACCACTGCTTCACAGCGCCAGTGACCCAGGTTCAATCCTGACCTCTGGTGCGGTCTGTGGGAGACTGCACTTACTCCTTGTGATAACGTGGGTTTCCTCGGGGTGCTCCGGTTTCCTCCCACATCCCAAGAAAGTCTGGGTTGGTAGGTTAATCAGCCACTGTGAGTCGTCCCTAGTGTGAGGGTGAGGGGTAGAATCTAAGGTAAAATGATGGCAATATGGGGAGAATAAAAAGTGGGATTGGTGTTGAGGTCGGCATAGACTTGATGGGCCAAAGAGCCTGTTTCCATGCTGTCTCTCTCTTTCTCTATGACACACATTGGCAGTGATCTAACCGTCCACTGTGCAGCTAAGATGCAACAATAGCAAGGAAACTAAAATCCATTCAAGATCAAAATCGGGTTTGAGTTTGACCCCACCCACCCGGATCATTCTCTCTTCTCCCCTCTCCCATCAGGTAGAAGGTCCTTTGGGGAGACATTGCATTAACTGTAGTTTTAAAGAAATGGCTCTATAACTTTGATAAAATGAAAGCAAAACATTCCCAAGCATTGCCATTTATTTGCCATTCACAGCAACAAGGGCTATCCGCACCCAGAGGGAATCAGAATTGATTTAATGAAAAGGATTAATTTTCCCATGGTTAATCCATTTTAAAGCACATGTTAACACTACCAAGGGAAGGCCGGAAATTGGTGAAGCAGCCAGCATAATCAAAGACCCCACCCATCCGGGTCATTCTCTCTTCTCCCCTCTCCCATCAGGCAGAAGATACAGGAGCCTGAGGGCACGTACCACCAGACTCAAGGACAGCTTCTATCCCACGGTGCTAAGACTATTGAATGGTTCCCTTATACAATGAGATGGACTCTTGACCTCACAATCTACCTTGTTTGACCTTGCACCTTATTGTCTACCCGCACTGCACTTCCCTGTAGCTGTGACACTTTACTCTGTATTCTGTTATCGTTTTTACCCTGTACTACCTCAGTGCACTGTGTAATGAATTGACCTGTACGATCGGTATGCAAGACAAGTTTTTCACTGTACCTCGGTACAAGTGACAATAATAAACCGAAAATAAAAAATAATAAAAACCAATATTAAACCAATTCCAATACAGATTTACACAGAGTGAACTTCATGAGGACAGGGCAACGAGAATTTGTGCGGCCATTTCACCCTGAGGAATTCGGCAGTTGAGGGAAAGGGAGGAGAGAGGGAGGGAAAGGGAGGAGAGAGGTAGGGAAACTCATAGGTAGTAGTTGTGAGCTAGAATTTGTTGCCTGATTGGATGGTGGAAACCAAATTGGTAAATTGGTTTATTATTGTCACCAGTACCAAGGTACAGTGAAAAACTTTGTTCTGCATGCCATCCACACAGATCATTTCATCACATCAGTGCACCAAGGTAGTACAAGGGAAAAGCAGTAACAGAACGCAGAATCTAGTGTTACAGTTACAGTGAAAGTGCAGTGCAGGCAGACAATGTGCAAGGTCATAATGAGGTAGACTGAGGTCAAGAGTCCATCTTATTGCACAAGAGGTCTGTTCAATAGTCTTACAACAATGAGGGCCTTCAAAAGGGAATTGGACAAGCACTTGGGAGAGAATAAGGTAAGATAAGATATCTTTATTAGTCACATGTACATCAAAACATGCAGTGAAATGCACCTTTTGCATAGAGTGTTCTGGGGGCAGCCCGCAAGTGTCACCACGCTTCCGGCGCCAACATAGCACGCCCACAACTTCCTAACCCGTACATCTTTGCAATGTGGGAGGAAACCAGAGCACCTGGAGGAAACCCACGCTGACACGGGGAGAACGTATAAATTCCTTACAGACAGCAGCCGGAATTGAACCCGGGTCGCTGGCGCTGTAAAGCGTCACATTAACCACAACATAATTAGCAGCGTTAATGGGGAATGGAACTATTAGAATTGCTCTTCCAGGAGATGGGATAGATTCAATGGGCTGAAGGGCCTCCTTCTCAATTCTGTGCAATCATAGGGGCTGGCCAGTTCTTTTGGACCTCTTTAAGAAGCTGTGCAAGCTTTCCCCTCGAGAAGAGCTGACCTCCATCCAATGCAATGTTATTCAACCCAAGTGAGGCAGCCCCGCCCATCCCAGTCCCGACCGTACCTCTCATGATTGCAGCCATTGGACGGCCCTCCGTCGGATGACCCGCTCTGGGAGCACGAGGAGCAGGAGGATTTCCGGACGTTCGGCTGCCACATGAGGGGGATCCCACCCCCCTGAACATCCATCAGGTCCTGGGGGACTGCAGCAAGACACAGGAACCAAGCATAGATGGTCAGTCACCAATCTCCAGAGAGTGAGACAGCCAAGCACAAAGAAGAGGATGCAAGCAGCAAGGTATAAGGTCTGCTAACAGACCGATCCTGGGACGAAAGGGTTAAATGGTTCTGGTGACGTTAGGTAATGCACGATCCAAGAAAGGCGTGTCAGATGATTAAAAGGGGTTTTGTAGGATGGAATAAGAGAAGCTCTTTCCCGGCAAGAGTCTTCACCCCTTCAGACCATGGACTCTCCCCTGTCTTCAGAATTCCTGATTCACCTGGATCCCTTGCCTTGGATCGCCGGATCTGCTCATCGCTAATCTCCAGATTGACATTGACCATCTCAATTTTTCCACTGCCCTTACTCACTCCAATTTATCCCCCTTTGAATCTGCAACGCTCCCCACACAAAGGACCAAACTCACATTGTTATCAAACCTGCTGACGAGGACAGATTAGTTATTGGTGAACTGACCTCGACCTCACAGTGACTGGACACCAGCTCTCTGATAGCTCCTCAAACCTCCCACATTCATTTTAATTCACTCATGGACTGGGGGTCTTTCTGACGTAGCCAGAAGTTACTGTCCATCCATTACTGGATGGGAGAAGGCGGTGGTGAGCCACTGCAGTCCGGTGAAAGTGCTCCCACAGTGCTGTTGGCTAGGATTTAGACTCGGGCTTGGGAGGTGCCAGGCAGCTGCAGGTGCCACACCCTGCAGCCAGGGTGCGCTGGTGGTAGAGGGAGTGAGTGCCTCAGGTTGTGGATGGGTTGCCAATCAAGCCTCGATTGTTGCAGGGATGTACTCTCCCTGGCAAGACTGAGTAATCTACTCACTCGTGTTCTGCAGATAATGGGAAGTTTAGAGGTGAGTCATTCGCCACAGGACACCCAGCCCCTGACCACTGTACTTATGTGGTTTGGCCAGTTAAGTTTCTGATCAATGCTGATCTTGCCCAGCACACCTCTGGTGTGGGAATCGGGGACAGCAGGCGATGAAGTCTCAAGGGCTGGTGCATAAACTCTCTCTCATTAGAGATAGTCATTGCTTGGCACCAGTTCAGTTCTGAGGCCTTGTCAACGATCTCACCCATCACTTGGAACCAAGATTAAGGAACTGAACATAAAATCTTCAGTCTCCCTGACTCACTCACTGAATAAATTTTTTTTAAAAACCATCATGGAGATCCAACCCTAGAATTGTCCTTCCTCTCCATTACCTCCCATTGTTCTACAGGTGAGGAGATGGGCAGACTCTGTCCGGATGTTTCCATCCAAGGAGAGACTGGATAACCTTCCCTGGAGCAAAGGGTGCTGAGCAGAGACCCGATAAAGGTATATAAAATTATGAGAGGCGTCGATAGTAAGAATCTTTGTCCCGATATTGAGGGTGTCTAAGACAAGAGGGCACAGGTTTAAGGTGAGAGGGAGGAAGTCTAGAGGGGATCTGAGGGGAAAGTTTTTCACACAGGGTGGTTGATACCTGGAACATGGCGTCATGTTCCATGAGGAGGTGGTGGAGGGAGATGCAATCACAAGAGGCATCTACCAGACACTTGGATAGCCAAGGCGTAGAAGGCTGCAGCTCTAATGTGGGCAGATGGGATTAGTGTAGACGTGGACATGATGGGCCAAGGGCCCCTTTGTACTGTACGACCGTATGACTCTATTACCCATTACTGCGCTCTGGGGGGGGGGGTCCAGAATAACATGTTAGGAGTCACTTTCATCAGTCATGGAGTACAGGCCTTTCAGCCCACCACATCCATGCTGACCATCAATTACCCATCTATACTATCCAGTCCAGATGAAGGGTCTCGACCATCGAGGGAAATGGCTGCCCATTTCCCTCCATGGATGCTGCCTGACTCAAGTTCCTCCAGCTCTTTGTGTGTTGCTATACTATCTAGCACTTTGCCCAGGTCTCTCTCGCTGCCTCAGTAAAGCAGCCAACATAATCAAAGACCCCACCCACCCCGGACATTCTCTCTCCTCCCCCATTCCATTATTGCAAGATCCCCCTACCTTCAGAACAAATCTGTAGGTCAATGATTTGAGGTGACACCAATCCGGTTCCAAAGGCACTGTATTCCTGCTGAGATCTCAACCCTCTACATAAGCACTAGTTCAACATCACTGAGCTCACACACTGACTACCAGAGACCTCCAGATTGGTTCACTGATTGGCTAACGTTAGTGGATTATATGAGCACTTACCAATCTCGGGGTTTGTGCCTGGGAAGATTATTCGGAAAACATAGTCAGTCGCCTCCTCGTCCTCCTTGTCGGAGTTGGACTCTGCGGATCCTGGAGGGCTTCTCTTCCGCAGCTTTGGGAAGACCTTGCCCTGGAACCAAACGAACAGAAAGATGCAACTGGGCCGACTAAGCCATCTCATGTTTTTAAAGTGGCCAGTCTACATTTGCAGTGTTCGTTAGTTTATTAAATTCCCTTGCACACAAACAAGGGGGAATAAAAATCCTATCGTGCAGTCCTACAACTCCTGCTGTGCAATGTACTTTGATGAGTTCGAAGTGAGTCAGGAAGGTAATAATCCTCCTCATGGATTTTTTTTCCAGTTAACTCCTGACATGCATGAAAGGGTATTTAATAAATCACGAAACCACAGATGATGATGGCTCAGTGCAAATTAAGATTGGTATTGTTATAGGTTTATTATTGTCACTTGTACCGAGGTACAGTGAAAAATTTGTTTTGCATACTGATCGTATAGGTCAATTCATTGCACTGTGCAGTTACATTGAGTTAGTACAGAGTGCATTGAAGTAGTACAGGTAAAAACAGTAACAGTACAGAGGAAAGTGTCACAGCTACAGAGAAAGTGCAGTGCAATAAGGTGCAAGGTCACAACAAGGTAGATTGTGAGGTCAAGAGTCATCTCATTGTATAAGGGAACCGTTCAATAGTCTTATCACAGTGGGACAGAAGCTGTCCTTGAGCCTGGTGGTATGTGCCCTCAGGCTCCTGTATTTTCTGCCTGATGGGAGAGGGGAGAAGAGAGAATGACCCAGATGGGTGGGGTCTTTGATTATGCTGGCTGCTTCACCAAGGCAGCGAGAGGTATAGACAGAGTCCATGGAGGGGAGGCTGGTTTCCGTGACGCGCTGGGCTATGTCCACAACTCTCTGCAGTTTCTTGCACTCATGGGCAGAGCAGTTGCCATACCAAGCTGTGATGCATCCAGATAGGATGCTTTCTTACGGTGCATCGATAAAAGTTGGTGAATGTCGAAGGGGACATGCCAAATTTCTTTAGCCTCCTGAGATCACTGACCTGAAACTTAACTCTTTTTATCTCCCTACAGACGCTGCCTGACTCACTGATTATTTCCAAAACTTCCAGCTATTTTTTCATATTATAAATGTCATTAGAGTAATATACGTAGCTCCTGTGAGCTGGAATCCTAATTCCGGGTGCTGTTTGCAAGTTCTCCCTGTGATCGTGTGGGCTTCCCTGGAGTGCTGTGGTTTCTTCCCACATCCCAAAGACATGCTGGTTGGTAGGTTAATTGGTTACCTTAAGATCACCCCCAGTGTAGGTGGGTGATAGGAAAATCAATGGGGGGGGAGAAGTTGACGAACATGTGACATAGAAAAGATTATAGGGAAATGCATGGGGAAATTGATTTCTTCCCACTTCTTACAGATGTTCTGGCCAACAGTTTAATGGTCACAGTAAATATACCCGAGTGTGTGGGTAGAATCTGGGTGAGTTAATGGGAAAGAGAGAAGAATAAAATGGAGGACTACTGAAAATGGGTGCTTGCTGGTCAACGTGGACTTGGAGAGGTGAAGGGTCTGTTTCCAGACTATGCCTCTATGATTCTAGAGGGTATCAGCTAGTTATATCGCCTGGGGACGTGAGGCAGTGAATGCTGTGAACCATGTTTTCAGAACAACCGCTCTCCTACATAATTCTTCCCTCTGACCCTCACCAACTTTTAGCGATGCACCATAGAAAGCATCCTATCCAGATGTATCACAGCTTGGTATGGCAACGGCTCTGAGACAAGAAACTGCAGAGAGTTGTGGGCATAGCCTAGCACATCACGGAAACCAGCCTCCCCTCCTTGGACCCTCTCGCTGCCTCGGTAAAGCAGCTAACATAATCAAAGACCCCACCCACCCCAGGCATTCTCTCTCCTCCCCATCCCATCGGGCAGAAGATACAAAAGCCTGAAAGCATGTACCACCAGGCTCAAGGACAGCTCTTGACCTCACAATCTACCTCATTATGACCTTGCACCTTATTGTCTGCCTGCACTGCACTTTCTCTGTAACTGTAACACTTCATTCTGCATTCTGTTATTGGTTTCCCTTGTACTCCCTCAATGCACTGATGTGAGGAAATGATGTGTATGGATGGCATGCAAAACAGAGTTTTTCACTGTACCTCGGTATGTGTGATAATAATAAACCAATCTACCACTTTGCCAATTTATCTTTGGTCAGTCTCTCGTAGGTTTTACAAAGTTCATCTTTGCTTCAAACCCTCATGACTGGGCTGCAGTGTGCAAGAATCCTGTTGACAGGCCCTCCCTGTATAACCAAGATGCACTACGTTCATGAGGACCTGGGGTTTTCAAGGCCATTGTCCCATAGATATCAGCTTCCTCCTCCCACCCCACCTCATTGTCCCCTCACCTTGGGATGTGGGGCAGTCAGTGCTGTGAACCGTGGTTTCAGAACAACCATTCTCCCGTGTAATTATTCCCCCTGCCTTGAGGCTAGGGTATCTGTGTCCATCCCCAGCATCACATCAAAAGAGCAAACAGTCTGAAAACATCTTGTAGACTTTCTTGTTATCATGGATTTCATTTTCAAAGTGAAGGGTGTCACTGCAGGGAGATGGACCATTTCCCCAGCTCTGGGACCTGAGTAGATGTGAACTAAAGCCCTAACCGCACTAGGGTGGTCCGCACACCCAGCTGAACATTGTCCAGAGCAACAGTGGGATTTGTCACTTCCTTTGGCGGCATCCCATCCTCTTGGATGACCACTCAGCACTCCTGAGATTAGAAAGGTTTGTCCCCATGGGAAGCAGCATTGCTTACAACCTATTTCCTAATAAAACTGACATTCCCAATGGTAGTCTGGCTGTTTTCAACAGCTAGGGAGAATTCTTCAACTACCAAGATACCTAGAGTCTAATCTGGTTTACATGAGGTTACAAAAAGCTGGACTTATGGGTAATATCATATGGCATGGGTCATGCATAAGAACTGACCTGTTAAAACTTAGAACCAAGACTTTAAGCAAACTAAAATCGTAAAAAGGCAGCTGCTGAAGTAATAACAGAAAATGCTGGAAACACTCAGCAAGTCAGGCAGCATCTGTGGAGAGAGGAAGGGTATTGGTGTTGGTTTATTATTGTCACTTGTACTGAGGTACAGTGAAAAACTTGTCTTGCACACCGTTCGTACAGATCAATTCATTACACAGTACATTGAGGTAGTACAGGGTAAAAACAATAACAGAATACAGAGTAAAGTGTCACAGCTACAGGGAAGTGCATTGCAGGTAGACAATAAGGTGCAAGGTCATAACAAGGTAGATTGTGAGGTCAAGAGTCCATCTCATTGTACAAGGGAACCATTCAATAGTCTTATCACAGTGGGACAGAAGCTGTCCTTGAGCCTGGTGGTACGTGCCCTCAGACTCTTGTATTTTCTGCCTGATGGGAGAGGGGAGAAGAGAGAATGACCCGGATGGGTGGGGTCTTTGATTATGCTGGCTGCTTCACCAAGGCAGCGAGAGGTATAGACAGAGTCCATGGAGGGGAGGCTGGTTTCCGTGATGCGCTGGGCTGTGTCCACAACTCTCTGCAGTTTCTTGTTGTCCTGGGCAGAGCACTTGTCATACCGTACCGTGATGCATCCAGATAGGATGCTTTCTATGGTGCATCGTTAAAAATTGAATGAAAGGGGACATGCCAAGTTTCTTTAGCCTCCTGAGGAAGTAGAGGTGCTGGTGAGCTTTCTTGGCCATGGCGTCCATGTGGTTGGACCAGGACAGGCTATTGGTGATGTTCACTCCCAGGAACTTGAAGCTCTCAATCCTCTTGACCTCAGCACCATTGATGTAGACAGGTGCATGTACACCGCCCCCTTTCCTGAAGTCAATGACCAGCTCTTTAGTTTTGTTGACACTGAGGGAAAGGTTGTTGTCATGACACCATTCCACTAAGCTGGCTATCTCCTTCCTGTACTCCGACTCATCGTTATTTGAGATACAGCCTACAATGGTGGTATCATCTGCAAACTTGTAGATGGAGCTAGAGCAGAATCTGGCCACACAGTCATGAGTGTATAGGGAGTAGAGTAGTAAAGGGAGTCAATGTTTCAGGTCTGAGACTCTTTAGTAGAACTTGGAAAGAGAAAATAAGTTCGGTTTAGGTTGTAGAGAGGTTGGGGTGGGGTAGATAGGACAAAGGGAATCTCTCTGATAGGGCGAGGCCAGGGAGGGTTAAGCTGTTGGTGAAGCCATCTGGTTGATAGGTTAATGAGGGCAATTAGAGAGAGTAAAATCTATTAACCTATCAACCGGATGCCCTCATCAACAGCTAATCTCCACCGTCCTGAAATATTAGTTTTGTTTCTACTTCCACAGATGCTGCCTGACCTGCTGAGTGTTTCCAACATTTTCTGTTTATACTTTTCTACCATCATTTCCCGTTAAGAATGTCAGTGGGAGGAACTTCTCTTTACCTTCCCTCTCTGTGACCACAACGGAGGATCCAGCTGTCCACGAGGCAAGAGGCCGTTCTCAAGGCAGGAGAGGAACGCCAGAAGATGCCCTCCCTTGGGAAAGCGCAGCGGAGGTCTCTGAATGCCATCTTGACTCACCAGGACCACCGTACCACCACTGTCAACTGTGGACACACGGGAGGTTGAAACAAGTGAATTATCACCAGAACTGGCACGCTGATATCCATCCCTCGCTACTGGGTAGCTGCTAAAATTGGCAGGGACTTTGGCCAATAGCTGGCATGGCTGGAGGCACTCTCCAGGACTGCTGTTACCTGCATCTCAGTTGATTCTGGGAACCTTTAAGTGAGGGTGAGGACTGAGGATGGACTATGAATAGATTTTGAGCATAGAAAACAGGAAGTCATGTTGCAGCTGTATAAAGCTTTGGTTAGGCCACATTTGGAGCACTGTGTGCAGTTCTGGTCGCCACATTACAGGAAGGAATGTGGAGGCTTTGGAGCGGGTGCAGAACAGGTTCACCAGGATGTTGCCTGGATTAAAGAATATTAGCTATGAGGAGATGTTGGACAAACTTGGATCGTTTGTTCTGTAGCTTCAGAAGCTGAGGGGAACCTAGTAGAAGTTTATAAAATTATGAGGCATAGACAGACAGCCAGAGCCTTTTCCCAGGCTAGAAATGGTAAATACCAGAGGGCATAGGTTTAAGGTGAGGGGGTAATATAGACCACGTGCAGGCAGGTAGGATTAGTTTGGATTGGCATCATGGTCAGCACAGACATGGTGGGCCGAAGGGCCTGTTCCTGTGCTGTACTGTTCTATGTTCCATGGGGATAAAGATCCAATGACTTAAATCTGTGGCGGGATTACTCCAGACGGCAGCAGTGGGAACCACTGTCAGCCAACGATTTGGTGTCTCAATCTTTAGGATGAACCGGTGCAAGTAGACAAACTTGGCAATAGGTGTTTTTTTTTCATTTTTAGCTCAAGATGATTTCCTTGCTGATATTGCTGGAATTGCAACTGCACCTCGTAATTCTGGAAGGTTTATGGTCTGTGGAGGAACACTTGATTTATTTTTCAATTCATTGAGAGATTGCAGATATCATTGGCAAGGCCAGCATTCATCGCTCATCTCTCACTGTCCTTGAGAAGGCGGAGGTGTCCTCAGAGCAGGTTGGAAGAGCCGACTGGTTTACTCAGCTGATATCAAACCAGAAATGCACAGATTTTTGGATATTAAGGAAATCAAGGGATGGGAGGCTAGTGGAGCAAAGTGACTTTCCCCACCCCATGGACTGCAGTGGTCAAAGGCAGTGGCCCGTCACACCCTTCCCAAATAGGGAAGAGGCAATAAACACTCGCACTGCCAACACGCCCACATCCCAAGACTGATGAACCCCAAGGTGGTTGACCCGGAATGGACCTCTGAGGAGACCTTCAGGCATTAAAAGGACGTGCAATAAGTCGTAGAATAAAATCACAGAAATTGTGCAAACTGTTAGACTGGAAACTCAAGCAGCACCAGATTCGGGTAATTTTCCCTGGATTACTTGAGCCAGGGTTTCCTTCACCATCTGTTAACCCTCTTGCAGTCACTTCACCTAATACCAGAATTTAATCTTTATAGACTTTAGAGAAGTCAAACTCTCAGATTGCCACTGTGGGATTTGAACTCAAACTCTGGATGATCAATCCTTGCCTCAGTGGGATTTGAACTAAGGTACTCTGGAGGATCAACCCAGTAACATGTCCATGCCAGCCCAAGTAAACTTTAGGTTAATCCCACTTTTCAGTTCTCAGTCTGCACACCCGCATGTTGTGGGTCCTTAAATGGTCACCTGAGCTTTAGTAAATTAATCCTTAATTTAACTTTTGGC
The DNA here is from genome assembly GCF_009764475.1 of Pristis pectinata. Taxonomy (NCBI): domain Eukaryota; kingdom Metazoa; phylum Chordata; class Chondrichthyes; order Rhinopristiformes; family Pristidae; genus Pristis; species Pristis pectinata. Next base: position 34,872,606 of record NC_067421.1, read on the forward strand.
TTGTAGATCAGGGTGGAACATACATTGGAGAGTCGTGTAATGGAGGGAGAGGTACGACATGCAAACAAGAAATTCTTTCCTTCTTACTCTGCTGGTGACAGTGAAGGTAAACAATCTCTTCCAGGCGGATAGTCATGGCGTAGTCCCAGTACACGCTGGAAAACAAGATCAAATCTCACGCGGATTACACAGCAACATCTCCCAGCACACAGACATTTCCCACTGGTTGAGCCGATCATATTTCCCGAGCTCCGGCAGTCACCGGCACCGCTAGTGGATGGGCAGGCACGTCCAGCTGATGATCGCCCAGTCCACTCATGCACAGAGCTCCAGTTTACTGAACCACTCCTGCTTGAGCTGCCACAGTCACCCTTCGGTACTTGGGGCAGTGGGGCCACAAATAGCCGCGGCAAGTACACAGCTCCCTTCATTTGCCATTGGCAGTGATGCAGAATGACTTGTAGGATGCATTTTAGAGGGCTAAAGTCCAGCTATGGCTAGAGGAACTTTTACCCTGGTGTGACACACTGACATATCCCTGTTTATGTTTAATATTAATCAGAGCAAGGTATAACCTGGCCCAATGTATAACTTCTGGCACAGAAACAGGTTCCAACTTATTTACCATGTGTCTTCCATTCACCCCTTTAACAGCCTTCCTTGAAAACCCCCAAAGGATAACTGAAGGGAGACGAGGTAAATTATCCTTTGAGATGTCAGTCCTATCTATTTGGTTATGGGATGAGGACAGAAAGGTAACCTGGTGGTTCTAGAACCAGACATGCAGCTCAGACAACTGGACAAATTATGTACATACTGGACAAAAAAGGACAAACTTAGACAAATCCCAGTCAGGTAACTTGTAGAACTAAATGCAGTAAGTCTGGTCCTTGTTAGTTCACCAGAGAGTGGGCATTAACGTTGCTCGGTTGGTGTAAAAAGGCAGCAGATCCTCCAGCGAAGGGAGCCTGGTTCAGCTTCTAGTCAATGTGCAGAATCAACACGTGGTCCTAGTGCCATCAGTACAACGAGGGACGGGCAATAACACCAGTAATACTATGTCGCTGTCACCCATATCTGAACACCTCACATGGGAGTGAGTCTGAGCCAATGTGTGTGCAAGAATCGGTCACACTTAAGGTGCAAACTCCATGGAGCACAAACTATGAGATAAAGAAACAGAATCATATATTCATGGAGCAGAGAAACAGGCCCTTCAGCTCACTGAGTCCACACCAACCACCAATTTACACTAATTCTACACTCATCCCATTTTAGCCTCCTCACGTTCTGATCAACTCCCCCCCAGATCCTACCCCTCATCTACATACTAGATTAATTACAGTCGCGGATTAACCTACCAACCCGCACATCCTTGAGACGTGGGAGGGAAACGCAGTACCCGGAAGAAACCCACGCAGTTACAGGGAGAACGTGCAAACTCCATGCAGACAGCACCAGAGGTCAGGACTGAACCTGGGTCGCTACAGCCACGAGGCAGTCGATCTACTAGCTGTGCCACTGTGCTGCCCGAAAACAGCTGGTTGAGGAATACTTAAATATTGACCTCAATAGACATGTTCCTGCCATAAACAGCAAACGCCACCTACAATGATCCCAGCAGTAACACAGTGGTTACCTTTTCTCATAATCCAGGTCTCCCACGGAGCCATTCATCAGCTGGTTGGGCGTCCACTTTAATGTCATTGTGTCCGCTGTCTGATGGAGCGAGAGGTATCCCGGGGTGGGTTCCATATCATCTTTCTGAGGAAGGAATGTAACTTAATTGAGGAATGAGCGACCATGCAAGATTGACAGGGACTGAAGTTGGGGTGAAGGTGACTGTAGACCAGGGACCATTCAGAAAAATGGATTAAAATATCCCAGAAAAGACCAGGACAGTCCCAGGAGCTCTCACGTCCCACCGTGAAATGACAATCCCCTGGAACTCCAGAACTGATTCGTCCCCATTAGTTTCCCCAGCTCTTACTTAAGAAAGAAATACTTGTGTTTTCTTTATGGAGTTTTGTCATTCCTTAATAATATTCTGTACTCCCTGCTGTAACATGCAATACCCAACAGGCCTCTGAGTAGCTTTGTGGAGACACAAGAAAGACTGTAGATGCTGGAAATCTGGAGAGACGCACAAAACACTGGAGCATCTATGGAGGGAAATGGACAGTCGATGTTTCAGGTCGACCTCAAACGTCGACTGTTCATTTCCCTCCACAGATGTTTCCTGACCCGCTGAGTTCCTCCAGCGCCCGTGTGTACTGCTCTGAGTAGCTTCATCCATTTGATAGACTCGCCCCAGTTTCTCACCCCAAGGCTCACTCAGTGCCACACTGAGGTTACAGTGTTTGTTCATGGACTGTGGTCATTGCCAACAAGGCCAGAGCTTGGTGTCCGTGCCTACTTCCGCGAAGAAGCATTTGAAAAGGGCTGGTAAGAGTCACATACAGAGCAGACTATAGGACATAGAACAGTACAGCACAGGAACAGGCCCTTCAGCCCACCATGTCTGCTCCAACCTTGATGCAAATCTAAACTAACCCCATCTGCCTGCATGTGGTTTAAATCCTCTTAAGTGTTGCTGTCATATCTACTCCTATCATCTCTCTGGCAGTCTGTTCTGGGCAACCACTCTCTGTGTAAACAAACTTGCCTTGCACATCTCCTTTAAATTTTCCCTCTCTCACCTTAAAGTTATGCCCTCTAGTATTTGACATTTCCAACTTAGGAAAAAGACTCTATCTACCCCAAGTAATTTTATAAACTTCTATCAGGTCCCTCACCCCCTCAGCCTTTGTTGCTCCAGAGAAAACAACCCAAGTTTGTCCAACCTCTCCTTACAGCTCATACTCTCCAATCCAGGCAACATCCTGGTGAACCCCTTCTGCACCCTGTCCAAAGCCTCCACATCCTTCCTGTAATGGGGTGACCAGAACTGCACACTGTACCCTAAATGTGGCCTAACCAAAGTTTCATACGATTTAAGCAGAGAAGGATAGCACATTTCCTTCTCTGAAGTGAATCAAGTGGGTTTTTACGACAATCCCACAGTTTTGTATTGACAATTATAATTATTTTTTTATTCCAGACTTATTTCATCACTTGAATTTTGAGTTCCTCAGCTGCGGTGGTGCCAGGTGAACAGGGTAATTGCTCCATAGTAAGGGTGTCTAAAACTGGAGGGCATGGGTTTAAGGTTAAGTTGCAGGAGGTTTAAAATGGATCTAAGAAGGAACTTTTTCACCCAGAGGGTGGCTGGAGTCTGGAGTGCAGTCCCTGAGCAGATGGCGGAGGCAGAGACCTTCACAACATTTAAGAAGTATTTAGATGAGCACTTGAATTGCCAAGGTATAGAACTATAGACCAAGTGTTGGTAAATGGGATTGGTCTAGCTGGGTGCTTGATGGTTGGCACACATGTGAGGGTCTGTTTCCTCTGCTATTTAACTCTGTGACTCTGGATCAGTGATACTGCTTCACTAAGTTACTTTACCCACTCAACCAGTGGTTAAACCTCAAACTCATTCTAGCTCACAGGCAAAGAGCGTTACGATTAAGCCTGAACAAAGTGTGCAGCTTTTGGTTTTGCATCATACGAAGCGTGTGGTGGGAGAGGGGATCAGATTGAAGGGGTTCCAGGAAGTGGGTCGGGACGAGGAAGTGAGTCTGGCTTGGTTACAGCAGAGGAGATGACGGGATAGTTTAACAGAAACCTCCAACAACGAGGAGTGGACGGAAACCAACTCCTCCTGGTGACAGAAGGGTCTGGAGAGCGCGGGAGAGGCACAGAATAAGGATTAAATCCAAGAGATTTGAGTCAAGGAGGAGGATTTTTGACAGAGGACTGGGTGGAAATTCGCAACAGCCGATTCCATTGGCAACAAATGAAATGTTTAACATCAACAAGTGAAACATGAACTCTGCTTCTCTCTCTACAGATGCTGCCTGACCTGCTGAGTGTTTCCACTTCTGTTTTGGTTTGTATTTCCAATCAGTATTTCAGGCCTCTGAATGCTAGTCCAGGAACTCAACAGCAAACCACTGCGTGACAATGAATAGATCATGTTCAGTAACACTGGTTTAGAAAGACTGGCCAGGGAAAATGCTCCTGCTGCTCTTTACAACAATACGACAGAACCTTTCACATCCAGACAGCAGATGGGGCATTAAGTTGAGTCAAGTCAAGTCACGTTTGTTGTCATCCGCACAAGTACGGTGAGGTACAGGTACCTTGCTTGCAGCAGCATCACAGGCACGTAGATTCAGACAACACAAGGAATACAAATTATACAAGACAGTGAAGGAAAAAAAGACAGCAAGACTATTGACTTGACAGAGGTGTGCAAGATGATAAGAGGCCTAGATCGAGTGGACAGTCAGAGACTTTTTCCCCAGGGCGACAATGGCTAATACGAGGTGACATAACTTTAAGGTGATTGGAGGAAGGTATAAGGGGGATGTCAGGGGTAAGTTTTTTTTTTACACAGAAAGTGGTGGGTGCATGGAACGCACTGCCGGCAAAGGTGTGTGGGGCAGATACATTAGGGACATTTAAGAGACTCTTAGATAGATACGTGAATGATAGAAAAATAGGGGGCTATGTGGGAGGGAAGGGTTAGATAGATCTTAGAGTAGGATAAAATGTCAGCACAACATTGTGGGCTGAAGGGCCTGTACTGTGCTGTAGTGTTCTATGTTCTAAAACAAGGCATTAGTGCAAAATTAACACGATCAGAGACAAGTCTGTGGTAGTGCAAGAGGTAGTCTGTAGTGTTCCGTTGCTGAGGTAGGGTTAGGGTGCTGCCTAAACCATCTCATCTGAAAACCAGCTCCTCAGCACTTCCTCACTGCTTCACTGGAGCCAAGCCCAAGCTCACCATTGAACCCACAACCTTCTGACGAAAGCAGAAGTGTCAGCCTCTGTACCACATCCACAGGCAGAGGCACTTCTCCAGGTTTGCACAGTGAAGCACATTTGTGCACAGTTGGACGGTTACTTGAGCAGCAAACAATCTGCTGGAGGAACTCAGGGGGTCAGGCAGCATCTGTGGGAGGAGAGGAACTGTCGACGTTTCGGGTCGAAACCCTACTCACCGGCTGAACCAGGACGTTGTTTTTGCCGTAGAGCAATGTCGCTCGGGAATTCTGGTGCAGAGACTCGACGTAGTCACGGGCGGAGAGCGAGAGCCGGTCATCCATGCTGCCACTTGAATGCCTCTTCTGAATCTGGAGGGAAACACAGGAACAGGGTTGGTGAATGAGAGAACAGGAGAGAACGTGACATGGAGGAGATCGAACCAATGTTCCTCTGTGTGTTCGTGGCATGGGATCACTCACCATGCACCCTGGAACTGAATGGTTTGCTCATCCATTTCATGGGCAGTTCAGAATCAATGAGTCGGTCTGGATAAGGACGGCAGATTCCCCCTCCCCTGAGGTGCCTGATTAATCTGATGGGCTTTTACAACAACCAACATTACATCTTCAACTGTTCTATTACCAGCTTCGATTGATTCTCATTACATATACTTAAACTCACCAGATGCTGTGGTGGGACTTGAACTCATGTCTCAATGTCTAGGCCACTGGATACCAATCCAGCACCTCAACCACTATGCTGCCACATCCAGCTCATTATCACTGAGGCAACCTTTCAGCAAGTAACGAAGTCAATATCAGGTAGCAATGCCATTGGGGACACCTCAGCCGATCTGTCCAGAAAGCTGCTCCAACTCCCTCTCGGGTGTTCAGCTGTGTTTACAACCGGTGACCCTGTTTTTGTAGATGCCACACAGTGTAACAGTAAAAGGCAATTACTTTGGGGAGGGGGAAGTGTCAGGAATAAATCTTGCATTTTTACTGCATCCTTCACAACCTCAGGGTGGCTCAGAGTGTTTCTCAACCACTGAGCTTTTAAAGTGTGTGCACTGCTATTCTAGAGCATAGAACACTACAGCACAGTACAGGCCCTTCGGCCCACAATGTTGTGCCGACATTTTATCCTGCTCTAAGATCTATCTAACCCTTCCCTCCCTCATAGCCCCCTATTTTTATATCATTCATGTGTCTATCTAAGAGTCTCTTAAATGTCCCTAAATGTATCTGCCCCCACAATCTCTGCCAGCAGTGCGTTCCATGCACCCACCACTCTCTGTGTAAAAAAACTTACCCCTGACATCCCCCTTATACCTTCCTCCAATCACCTTAAAATTATGTCCCCTCGTGTTAGCTATTGTCACCCTGGGAAGAAGTGTCTGACTACGGCTACAACTTCCCTCGGTCACCAGCCCGACCGTGGCCAATACAAGAACATGAGAAAATCGGAGAAGAAGTAGGCCAGCAGGCCCCTCAAGCCTGCTCTGCCATTCAGTGTGATCATCACTGATCTATGCTGGTTTCAACTCCTCTATGTTTGGTTTACTCTATAGGCACCCTATGTTTTATTTTGACTCTGTGCTAACTCAATGTAACTACACTGTGAATTGAATCAACCTGTACAATCGGTATGCAAGACAAAATTTTCACTGTACCTCAGTACAAGTGACAATAATAAACCAATACCAATACGTGAGACAGATCTTGGGAAGGAGAAGTACGATAACCATCCACCTGTCTCTCACCAACTTTCGCTCTCCCCCCCTCCACTTCCAACACCGTCTGCTACCCAAATGTTTGCTTCTTGACTATCAAACTCTCTTTCCTGCACCAGTTCATTGATGTGAAAGAGTTCAATGAAGAAGAACATTGCCCTGATGTGAGTTTTTCTGCAGGGGCTGTCCTGAAGATTAAGGGTTCAGTTCCTGGGTGTTCTGTCATGTGTCTGCAGCAGAGGGAGGCGCTGCTTCTGAGGTAAAGAGGGAAGGCAATTATACTTCAACTGAGGTTCCTTCGGTCTGCTCCCCACCACACCCCCTGAGGCCACTGGCTAATTACAAGCACTCAGTGCTCACAAAATGGTCTGCTCTACCATGAGAAACCAAATGCAAAATAGGTGACCACTTTTCAGTCTGCAAGGTGGACCTGAACTTTCACTTTACTTACACTGCCAGTCTTAGCCCCCCCCCCACCACCCACCATCTTTGCCCCCTTATACGGTTCCAATAAAGCCCAGCATTACGGAGAAGCAGCACATCATCTTCTGACTTGGCATTTCAGCCCTCAAGATCAAACACTTAGTTCAACACACTCAACGTCAGGCTGCTGTTTATCGATTACAGCTCGGTGTTCAACACCATCATCCCTTCAATGCTAATCAACAAGGCTTCTAAACCTGGGTCTCCGTACCTCGCTCTGCAAGTGGATCCTCGACTTCCTTATCGGGAGACCACAGTCAGTGCGGATCAGTGGTAACAGCTCCTCCTCGCTGACAATCAACACAGCTGCACCTCAAGGATACGTGCTTAGTCCACTGCTCTACTCCCTCTACACTCATAACTGTGGGGTTAGGCACAGCTCAAACGCCATCTATAAATTTGTTGATGACACCACTGTCGTTGGCAGGATCTCAGATAGCGATGAGGAGACGTACAGGAGTGAGATCGATCGGCTGGTTGAGTGGTGTCACAACAACAACCTCATACTCAACGTCAGCAAGACCAAGGAATTGATTGTGGACTTCAGAAGGGAAGTCAGGAGAACACACACCAGTCCTCACTGAGGGGTCAGCGGTGGAAAGGGTGAGCAGCTTCAAGTTCCTGGGCATCAACATCTCAGAGGATCTATCTTGGGCCCATCACATGAGGAGATCATGAAGAAGGCACGCCAGCGGTTCTACTTCATTAGGAGTTTGAGGAGATTTGGTATGTCACCAGAGACTCTTGCAAATTTCTACAGATGTAAAATGGAGAGCATTCTGACTGGTTGCATCACTGCCTGGTATGGAAGCTCCAATGTGCAGGATCATAAGAGGCTGCAGAGGGTTGTAGATACAGCCAGTTCCATCACAGGCACAACTCTTCCTGCCATCGAGGACATCTTCAGGAGGCGGTGCCTCAAGAAGGCGGCATCCATCATGAAGGACCCCTCACCATCTGGAACATGCCTTCTTCTCGTTACTACCATCGGGGAGGAGGTACAGGAGCCTGAAGACCCACACTCAACATTTTAGGAACAGCCTTTTCCCCATCCACCATCAGATTTCTGAACGGTCCATGACCCATGAACACTACCCCGTTATTCCTATTTTGCTCTATTTATTTATTTTTGTAACTTATAGTAACTTTTACGTCTCGCACTGTACTGCTGCCGCAAAACAACAAATTTCACGACATACGTCAGTGATAATAAACCTGATTCTGAACAATTTCAGATAACCAGCCTTTCCAGTGTGTGGCAGAACTGACCTCTTCTGATGAGCGGTCACAGTCACACAGCACGGAAACAGGCCCCTTGGCTTACTGAGTTCAAGCCAACCACCAAGCACCCATTTTCACTGTCCTCACATTAAACTCATTTCATCCTCCCCAGATTCTCCCACTAACCTACACACTGGAGGCAATTTACAGCGGTCAATTAACCTACCAACCCACAGTCATTGGGTTGTGGGAGGAAACTAGAGCACCCTGAGGAAACCCAGACAGTCACAGCGAAAACATGCAAACTCCAAACTTTTCACGTCATTGACCTGAAACGTTAACTCAATTTTCTCCCTCTGCAGATCCTGCCTGACCTGTTGAGTGTTTCTAGCTTTATTTCAGGTTTCCAGCCAATGCTGCTTTTAGCTTTTTTAAAATAGGTAGAATTTTTAAAAAGGTAGCTTTAATTGTTCACAAAATTGAAGATCATTTTTTTGGGTTATTTTTGAGGCTACTTATTTGACCTGTTCTCTAACAGTTGGCCTTGACAGAGTAAGACGGCTGTGGGGCAGGGCAATGGAACAGTCAGTCAGCTACTCTGCTGTCCAATCAGCTGTCTTGAACCATGAAGGGGTGTGGTTTCTGAAGTTTTGCCAGGGACATAGTAATGGTGCCAGGAAGCTATTTTGAGGGTGGGTCGCTGGTCCTGAACACCTCCGCCATTTTTCTTGTGGGTCCAGGGATCTTTCCCCTTGCCCAAGGCTGCTGAGAGAGTCGGGGGAGGGTAGCAAGAAGTGAACTTACACACAAGGCTGGCCGTTTGGTTGGTGAATCCTGGCGACAATGTGCGCTGTGGATGCGATGCCTCTGAACCAGTTCGTCAGCCGAAGGGTCTGTCCAGAAGTGATCAGCCGTCTTCATCTTGGTGTACTCGAGGGCACAAGGCCCAACTGGTGAGAGAGAGGTGGACAGTGAGGGTATGGTGGTGTCCAAATCACAGTTATAACGGCACCCACGGGAAAAAGCTTGAGCCTGATAAAGTGGGTACACCCAAACACACGCAACACACCCAACCTTCATCGAGCTGGCGAACCACGTGTCTCATCGCCACTTGTACAGCTGATTCTGGTTCCCATTTGAGTATAAAAGTCAGGATGTCACCATATAAAACCTTGGTTTGGCCGCACTTAGAGTACTGTGTGCAGTTCTGGTCGCCCCATTATAGGAAGGATGCGGAGGCTTTGGAGAGGGTGTAGAAGAGGTTCACCAGGAAGCAGCCTGGATTGGAAGGCATGCGCTATAAGGAGAGGTTGGACAAACATGGGTTGTTTTCTCTGGAGCGTTGGAAGCTGAGGGGAGACCTGATGGAAGTTTATAAGATAGGCAGAGACAGGGTAGACAGTCAGAATCTTTCTCCTAGGTAGAAATGTCAAGTACTAGAGGACATGCATTTAAGGTGAGAGGGGGAAAGTTTAAAGGAGATATGTGGGGCAAGTATTTTACACAGAGAGTGGTGAGTGCCTGGAATGGGCTGCCGGGGATGGTGGAAGCAGATACGATAGTGGTGTTTAAGAGGCTGTTAGATAGACACATGAATATGCAGGAAATGGATCATGTGCAGGCAGAAGAGAATTAGTTTAATTTGGCATCATGTTCAGCACAGACATTGTGGGCCGAAGGGCCTGTTCTTGTGCTGTATTGTTCTATGTTTGTTATCTACTCCCCTTGTTAATCACTGCTGGGACTCCTTCCCCATGGGTACGGGCACTAGAAGGATTGCAGTTGTTTAAAAAGGCAGCTGATCTCCACCCTCTCAAGGGCAACTAGGGATGGGCAACAAATGCTGGCCTTGCCAGTGATCCCCATGTCCTGACAAAGGGAAAAAAAGAGGAAAATAAGAACCAGAAATAAGAAATAAGAACAAGAAAGAAAAGAGATCTGACTGACCAAAATTCAACCTTCTGGAACTTCTGTGATGACATCTAGACCTTGGGAGAGTTAACATACTGGAAAAACAAACACAAGCCGCTGGCCATCACTTTCAGGAGCTTTAGGTCAACTTGTTCTGTGGAGCCTCCATAAGGCAGCCATCTTTGACTTCACGTAGGCATCAGGTAGGTCTATAATGACAGAGTGCTCACCTAACAGAGAACCCAATATCGGCCCATCCACAGGGTCCATCAGTAGAGCCTCCTTCTCATAGTATTTACTGAGGAGAGGAAAAAAGAACACAAAAAATATTACATCTTTCTCAACTGCTGCTAGTTCTGCAGAGATCTTTGTTTTAAGATGTTATATTACCATTTCCTTTTCCTACCTCGAGACTTGTTCTCTGGGAAAGGCATCTTTGTTCCTTCGGCCAGTGGACTGCACCAATATTCTGCCCTGTGCCGGGAGTTATCTAGCTTCAGGGAACATCAGGACCTTGCTTACTCCCATTTCCCTCCTTGGCCATCCGGGCTATAGCTCTTCAAGTGCTCATCCTAGTACCTTTCAAATATGGTACGGGCTTCTGCCTCCACCATTTGACCCTTAAATGGCAGGACTGCACTCCAGTGAAACCTTAAGACAAGGACCTCTTGTTCTTTTCTCCTTTCTTTATTCCCAACTCCCACTGGAGAGACAATCTCTCCTCTGTGTCTGAAGCAAAGTCCAGCATGGTCACCGCACTCCTGTGGGCCAGGTACCAAGCAAGTACTGAGGGGATGGGTTGGGAGAGGGTGGCCAAAGGCTCAAGTATCTCAGCCAACAGTGAGCTGTTGGGACTTTGTTTGTATAATGGAGAAAGGTTGGAGATAGTTAACTGTTACCATGTGGAATAAGTAATAAATACTGGGCTTGCTAACACACACACACATCCCATGAATGAATAAACATTGTCTTCATTTACAAAGCTTATAAAAGGACGAGCCATGCTACCAAGATATTAACCGTGTAGTGAATTGACCTGTACGATCAGTATGCAAGACAAGTTTTTCACTGTACCTTGGTACAAGTGACAATAATAAACCAATTCCAATACCAATAACAGAGGGGCCACAGGTCATAAGCACTGACAAGTCCCCATTCCCCCATAATATTAGTCCTCAATCCAAGACCAATGCCATGATTCCTGTTTTAGGGAGAAGCAATGCAGAGACCCAGTGGTCCACAAGGCACAGGCCAGTGTTTTCCTGCTGGGCTTCCTTCACCCAGGAAGGCCCCGTCATTGACAGCAGGTCCCCAGAGCAACGGACATTCAACACCTTGACAGCAACATCACTGCACGTGTGCTGAACACCTTGACCCTGCTGCGCACCCGCGATGTCACAGGTCCAAAGCTGGCGGTGCAGGATGGGGTGGAAGGCGGGGGCCACGGAGAACGGGGGCACAGTGTGAAGCTTCCAAAGAACGCGCACAGGCAGGATGGAAGGGACCTTGCTCTCAGTGAGCCTACTTATTCCCTCCTCAAGTATACGAGAATCATCCATAGAGTCCCCGTGCACCATGACTAAACCAGCCTGGAAGCTGGACAGGTTCACTGAACACAGGAGAGTGTCACAGAAGTGCAGCTGGAAAAGCTGCTGCCTTACAGCATCAGCGACCCGGGTTCAATCCAGTGCTGTCTGTGCAGAGTCTGCATGTTCTCCCTGTGAGCACGTGGGTTTCCTCTGGGGGCTCCGGTTTCCACCCACGTCCCACAGGGGTGTGGGTCGGTAGACTAATTGGCAGCTGCACATTGTGCCTCTTGCGTGGGTGAGCGTTGGGATTTTGAGGGAAGTGGTGGGAATGTGGGGAAAATTAATTTGGGGATGATATTGCTCTGAGAGCTGGCAGAGACTCGAGGGGCCGAATGGCGTCCCTCTCTGTCTCGAGGAGAAAAATGAAGTAAGGAACGGATCTACTGCCCCGATCCGGCTGGGCACCCACCTGCTGTTCTCCACCAGGTGCTGCACGATCTTGTCCAGGACCTTCTCAAAGAGGGCGGTGCGGATCCACAGGTGCTTGAGGGCCTGTGCGGACAGGTTTGGCACCTTCTGGGACTTCCGTGCGTTCTCCTGAGGGATGGCACCTTGGGCCTTTCTGGAGAATGCAAGTCGTGTGTCATCAGAAAGAAAGAAATTTTAACAAGGAAGCGCCATTTCGTCCAACAGGCTCTGAATAAGCCATTTTGTTAATCGGTCCAGATGAAGGGTCTCCACCCGAAACATCGACTGTCCATTTCCCTCCATAGATGCTGCCCGACACACCGAGTTCCTCCAGCACTTTGTGTGTTGATAATCTATTACCCACAATTATATTATACCTTTGGTGTAGTTATACGGCCATAGACACTTTGCAGGATGTAATATTACACCTATCTATACTGCAAAATATTACGAACAGGTGACCAAGATCTTGGACAGAGAGATAGACCTGGAATGGAATTCCTCAGCTTGGGGCTTGTTACCCATTCACCCTGGCCATTCACAAAATATCTTTATTAGTCACATGTACATCAAATCACACAGTGAAATGCATCTTTTGGGTAAAGTGTTCTGGGGGGCAGCCTGCAAGTGTCGCCGCGCTTCCGGCGCCAACATAGCATGCCCACAACTTCCCAACCTGTACATCTTTGGAATGTGGGAGGAAACCGGAGCACCCGGAGGAAACCCACGCAGACACATGGGGAGAACGTACAAACTCCTTACAGACAGTGGCTGGAATTGAACCCGGGTCGCTGGCGCTGTAATAGCGTTGCACTACTGTGCCTCCCCACACACTACTGTGCCTGCCCTCCCTATTGACCTATTCCAAAATCCATTCAAAGATCTTGGTCACCTGTTCTAATGTTTTGCAGTATAGACAGGTGTCATATTACATCCTGTGAAGTGTCTATGGCTGTATAACCACACCAAAGATGCAATATAATTATGGGTAATGGATTAACAACACACTAAGTGCTGGACGAATTCAGCAGGTCACGCAGCATCTATGGAGGGAAGTGGACAGACAACGTTTCCGACTGTATCAGATGCAGCGCTCCCCGTAAATCAGTCTGTTGGGCTGGCACTCTGGGACTGCATTCAGGAGGTGCTGCACTATTGGACGAGCTGGCTTTCAGTTGAGACATTAAATCCGTCCCCACTGGTTCTTTCTGATGGATTCTGGCACTGTCCTGAAGACCAGGGGAGTTCTCCCCACTATCCTGGCCAATATTTATCCCACAACTAACATTTCTAAATATGATCTGATCACTGCTGTTTGTGGGAGCTTGCTGTGTGCTCATTGGCTGTTGTATTCCTGCACTTCAAAAGTTCTTCACTGGCTGTGAACTACTGGGGAGGTGACAGACTCCACCAAAATCCTCTTACTTCCCTCTTTTGTGTGTTTATTGAGATTTCCTTTAACGCCGGGGAGTGACAGGGTGGCACCATGCCGCCTCACAGCTCCCGTGACCCAGGTTCAATCCCGACCTCAGATGCTGCCTGTGTGGAGTTTGCACGTTCTCCCTGTGACCAGGTGGGTTCCCCCCCCCCCCCCCGCCCCAGATACTCCGGTTTCCTCCCACATCCCAAAGACGGGCTGGATGTCAGGTTAATTGGTTGCTAGGTAAATGAACCCTTCATGTAGGTTGGTGGCAGGATGGCGTAGATGTGCACACGAGAGAGATTAGGTCACAGGGAAGTGAGTGGGGGAAGGGATTGCCCTGAGAGCCAGCATAGACTTGATGGGCTGAATGGCCTCCTTCTCTGCTGTATGTCAATATATCAAGCTGCCCTCTCTGTGTGAAAAGCTTTCTCCTGAAATTGTTAAGAGATTCTGTATCAGCCATCAGATAGTCACTTGTTATGCTCTTGATGACAACCAAAGACATCCTCCTTACATCGACCCCATCACCCCCTCCATCACTGGGTCACAACCCGAGACCATCCTTCCAAAGCCCTGAGCCCCAACCTGCCGAGTCTTTGCCGCCATTTCCTCTGCCCCGCGGGGGTTACCTGCTCTCGATCAGCTGCTCCAACTCCTGCACCTTCCTGCACAGCTGCTCGGCCAGCGGGAAGGCCTTCGCCACCTTCATGAAGAGGGCGGCGATCTTGTTGCTCCGCAGGAAGCCCGCCGCCCTGCGCTTGAGTCCATGCAATACGCAGGCTTCCACTGCAGCTGGGGAGGGGCAGGAAGAGACGACCACAGGTGAGCCGGGATGGAGACACCCCTTACCCCACCCCTGACAAGAACTGCCAACCATCCCACCTTTCCATGACCCCATTTGGAATACTGTGAGCAATTTTGGGCCCCATATCGAAGGAAGGATGTGCTGGCCCTTGGGAGGGTCCAGAGGAGGTTCACAAGAATGAAAGGCTTGACATGCGAGGAGTGTTTGATGTCTCTGGGCCTGCACTCGATGGAGTTCAAAAGGATAAGGGGGGGATCTCATTGAAATCTACCCGATACTGAAAGGCCTGGATAGAGTGGGTGTGGAGAGGATGTTTCCATCAGTGGGAGAGTCCAAGATCCAAGGGCACAGCCTCAGAATAAAGGGACATCCCTTCAGAACTGAGATGAGGAGGAATTTCTTCAGCTGGAGGGCGGTGAATCTGTGGAATTCGTTGCCACAGAGGGCTGTGGAGGCCAAGTCACTGGGTGTATTTAAGGCAGAGATTGGTAGGTTCTTAACTGGCAAAGGGGAGAAGGTGGGAGAATGAGGTTAGTAATCAGCCATGATTGAATGGGCTGAGTGGCCTAATTCTGCTCCTATATTGTAAGGTTTTATGGACTCTCATCTTCAATACAAACAGCTTTAACCTTGCTCCACTGACCACTGGCTGAGCTGTTTTGCTGCACTGCTTATTTTGTGACCTCTGAACTCCCCACCCAGCCTATTGACCTCTTCCCCCGCCCCCCCCCCGTACCTGATGGTCCGCATGGACATGTTGGGCTGAAGGGCCTGTTTCTGTGCTGTATGACTCTGACTCTCCTCAACTTACTGAGCTGATTAACAGAAATGTTCAAAGATATAAAAGGCACAAAATATTTTCTTAAACATCCCCTCCATCATGTTTTTTGTCTCCCAGATTTGAGAGACAGAGAGAGAGAGAGCAAGAGCAAGAGAGAGAGATTAACTAGATCTCTCATAAGCTAAAAGATGAACTCTTGATCTCCCAATCTACCTTGTCGAGGCCCTTGCACTTTATTTGTCTGCCTGCACTGCACTTTCCCTGTAACTGCAACACTATAATCTGCATTCTGTTTTCCATTTAACCACCTCGATGTAACTACGTGATGTAAGGTGTGGTCTGTCTGGATGGCACGCAAAACAAATGCTTTTCGCTGTATCTCGGTACGTGAGACAGTAATAAATCAATCCAAACCAATCTCTCTTTTATTCCCAGCATGACACAGGATTAACCCTTTAATCCCTGGTGCCTCTTCAGGCACTCCCGGCCTACAATCTTCAGGAGCTTTGCATCCCTCTGGTTCCACACCTCCTGGAGAGGTGGATTTTGAAACAAGATTACTGGGACATCGCCAGCAGAGGAAAGGCAGGCATTTCCCGCCAGTTCCTACGTGCCCATTTTGCACACAGCTGAACATTTCATTGGGCAGTTAAAAGTCAATGCTATTGACGTGGGGTTGGAGCAACACACAGACTTGACCAGGTAACAATAACATCCCAAGGATGTACTGATGGGTCAACCAGCTACTGTGAATTACCCCTCAGTGTAGGTGGGTGGCCAAAGGGGAGTTGAACGACAACTGAGGGAGAAAGTTGCAGGGAAAATAAGGAGAGGGGGAATGGGATTGCTCATGTGGGCTGAATGGTCTCCTCCGTATCTTAATATGGGAGGATTATGCTGGTCAGTCCTACACCAAAAGGAGGTATAATTGACATTACGAGTGGTCAAGCCAGCACGAAGAGGAAGGACATGGTCCCAGCAACTAGCGGGCATGGAGTTATGGAAATAGTTGGAAGGTCTCGAGGAATTTGGAGCCTATTTTTACCCAAAAGGTAGTGGGGGTGTGAATCTCACTGTCACAGCAGTGGAAACTCTCCCCACATTTGACAAATCCTTGGATTGGTGTACTCACAAGGGCCAGGAAGTGAGAACAGTCGAACGAGCTCCATCATGGGCTCCTCCTCCTGGTTCAGGAACAGCTACTTTCCCACAGCTATCAGGTTCTTGAACCGACCTGCACAACCCTAAGGGCAGTACGGTAGTGTAGCGGTTAGCGTAACGCTTTACAGCGCCAGCGACCCAGGTTCAATTCCCGCCGCTGTCCATAAGGAGTTTGTACGTTCTCCCTATGTCTGCGTGGGTTTCCTCCGGGTGCTCTGGTTTCTTCCCACATTCCAAAGACGTACGGGTTAGGAAGTTGTGGGCGTGCTATGTTGGCGCCGGAAGCGTGGCGACACTTGCGGCCTGCCCCCAGAACACTCTACGCAAAAGAAGATGTATTTCACTGTGTGTTTCAATGTACATGTGACTAATAAAGATATCTTAATCCCACCTCAGCAACAGAACACTATGGACCACCTCTTACACTACCAAGGACTTGTTTTCAATTGTGTCTGTTTTTTTTTGCACTAAGGTCTTGGTTTTGCACAGTCTATTTATTCATTGTATGGCATAATTTATATTCTGTGTGTTGTCTGTACCTACGTGTGACGCTGCCACAAGCAATTTTTTCATTGTACCTGTACCTCACCGTACTTGTACACAAGACAATAAACTCAACTCGACTCCTGTGCTGTAAATTTCTGTGAATCTATGACAAGTTCCCCACTGTAGGGGGTAATGTGATGATGCACCCTCCCCTAGCTAGCTGGATTTGGAATTAATTCACCCATGACAGCTATAAAGCCGATACTCTGCCCGGGAGAAGTTCAGGATCGATATGTGTGAGCAAGGCATTGAGTCAGGGCTGGTGAGCAAGCAGATTCACAGGCTGAGAGGGAAAAACAAGCAAGATGTGGCCCTGTCCCATTGGATACAATCTGATGAACAGCCAGCAGGCAAGGAGAATTTCCAAGTGGAATTACATGAGCAATCTTCCTGGATCTATCTGAGGCTCCTTCCGCTCCGTTTCCATGGCAACCATCATCTCCGCTGCTCCTGACAAACAGTTCTCGCTGCCCTGAGCTCCTGCAGATAACAATGCCGCTCCTGATCTCCATCACGTCTCATCTCTTCAGCTCCGTCACCTACATCCCGCTGCCGTCTGCCATTCTCAGCCTCACCCGCTTCGTGGCCAAACCTCCCTCCTCCGTCCAACGCCACCACATGCCCCAGCCCCTGCACTCCGGCCTGACCCTCAGCTGGGCCAGTCCTCTGCCAGAACAGCATCTAGGGGCAGTGGTAAAGTAACCATCAACCAGTAATAAATTACCACTGGAAGTATCAAACAAGTAAATGATGTGGCTTCACATGAGGGTCCAGAGGAGGTTCATAAGAACAAGCCCAGGAATGAAAGGCTTAACGTACGAGGAGCGTTTGATGTCTCTGGGCTTGTACTCGATGCAGTTCACAAGGATGAGGGGGGATGTCATTGAAACCTACCGGATACTGAAAGGCCTGGCCAGAGTGGACATGGAAAGGATGTTTTCATTAGGAGAGCCTGGGATCCGAGGGCACAGCCCCATAATGAAGGGACGTCCCTTTAAAGCTGAGGTGAGGAGGAATTTCTTCAGCCAGAGGATGGTGAATCTGCGGAATTCGTTGCCACAGAGGGCTGTGAAGGCCAAGTCATTGGGTGTATTTAAAGCAGAGATTGATAGGTTCTTGATTGGTAAGGGTTACGGGGAGAAGGCAGGAGAATGGGGTTGAAAATCTTGATAGGTTCTTGATTGGTAAGGGGGTTAAGGGCTACTGGAGAATGGGGATGAAAAAAAACAGCCACGATTGAAATGGTGGAGAAGACTTGATGGGCCAAATGGCCTAATTCTCCTCCTATATTGTATGGTCTTATGGCTTCAATAAACCCCTTCTTTTTCTGGCCAGGATATGATGGGCCAAATGCCCACTTCCTGTGGCACATCTTTCTGTACATTCCATAATACCACCTTAGAGCAGGTAATGGTGATGAGGCACTCACCCACTCAAGTGAGGTCACTGTTGTAATGTGGGAAACATAGCAGCCATTTTGTGCACAGCAAGTTCCCACAAGCAGGACTTAGATAATAGCCAATAATGTGTTTGAGTTATATTAACTGAGGGATAAATACTGGTCAGGGCACTCTGTGGAACTCTCCAGCCACCCTTCAGACCAACACAGTGGGAAACGTTTCACGTAGGGTGTAGACGCAGCCTTGAGCCAAAGCCTCCGCAGTGGGACTTCAACCCACAACTCCCTGCCGGCTGACAAAATGAGCCTGACATCAAGTGCGGCACACAAATGATTGCTGGAGAAAGCTGCTTATTCCACCATTGCCCGTGTCCCTTCCCCCATCCCCTTATCCCACACACACCCTCCAGCACAGGCCAAGCCAACCCAGGCCAAGCCAGCTACCTAACTACACGTTGGGCGCAGTGGTGATTTAGGCGGGGGTGTCATGGGGGCTGGTGCCTTAGATGGGCAGGCTCTGAGCTCAGGGTCCCCCGCCTGCTGGGACCGGAATCATTGACCAAGCCAACAGCAAGTTACAGATGGAAACAGGGCCACGCGCTCTCCAACAGTGGCTGACTTTCAACCAGACAAACCTCCTCACTGGAACTCACTGCTAGGTAGGGTGGGAGGAGCAGACTGAAACAGCAGCTGGATGTGTACTTGCAGGGAAATGGACATAGTGCTGGAAGGTGGGTTAGGTTTATTGGCCAGCACAGATATGTTGAACTGAATGGCCTCCTGCCTTGTAAATTTCCTATGATTTTAAGCACAGATCTACTGTGTAACAACCAGGACCCATCACACTGCCATCACAGTGGCCAAGGTGACATTTTCTTCCTCAACTGCACACAGTTTGACACCCCCCACCCACAAAACACAGACCCACCTCTGTGTTGACCTGAAATACTACACAAGAGTGGTCTTTGTACTGCTTTTAGCTTCTCTTGGATGGGAGGGAGGGGGCAGAGTTTCATGCTGTAAGAGGATCGGGGAGTAGGGTGGAGACAGGTCCTGAGTATAGACTGGGTACTTCAAGTGCCAACATAAACCATGGCCAACGAGAGCATTGGAGAAATAATTCGGGGTGCTGTTGAGACTACAGAGCTCCCTGCCTGATAACTGATGCATCAATGAAATAAAAGCATTACCTGTGTTCTGCATGGAATCTGGGCACATTCCTCCAATGCACATTTCTCTAGCATCACATATCCATCTCGTCCTTTAAAAATAAAGCCAGTATCTCACAGGAATCTTTCCTGTCCACTTTTCAATCGATGCCATTACTGGGGAAGGAGAACATCCCCAAAAACATCTGGCCTGTTCAAAAACAGTCATTCCACAAAGAATTGTTCCAAGGTTTCTCACCGACAGCCACAGTGTTTGGCACCAAGGACTGCTACCTAACACCTTTCTGGTGTTTCTCACTTTCATTAGGAAATGGGTGCAAGGTATTTATTAAGCATTTCAGCTGTGTAAACACAACACATCCTCAAAGATTCAAACAGGCTTAATGGCAGTTTGCAATGTATACTGGATAAATCAATTCCATCGCCATTATGTAAAATACAACAAAGTAACTGATTGTAAACTGTTTTATGTATTTGATGGTGCTGAATCATTTGGTAACATTCATTTGACTGTACAACTTAATCCTGAGAAGTGAGAGCCAACCATATCACAGCGCAACCTCAAAACTTCAAACAGGCTAAATGGGTGTTTGCAATGTCTACTGCATGAATTCATCCCATTTCCATTATGTAAAATAGAACAATGAGGGCAGGGACCAGGGAACGCTGGGAAGACCCAGACAGCCAGGCACCATCGGTGTGGAGAAGGCGACCAGGTCTGAGCTGGTGACTCACCAGCACAGCTTACACTGATGGGAATCCACAACAAAATGTTCAGCACGGATTACTACTGCAGTACTCCAGTAATACTGAGTCTGGGATTGCGTTAGCCAGAGTGATGAGTTAGGGACCTGGTTGAACCTGAGGCAGAGGAACAGCACCCTCACCAGGCCGTAAACATAACCACTGCCAGTTAGGATCTCCCAGTGCCACGTTGCTTGCCTGTTTAATGGCCACAGGAAATATGGACATGCCTTTAACTTACTAATCAGCATCAAGGCTCTAGTTATACTCTGGGTGACTTTGCTTGCCTGCCCAACACCAAACTCCCTAAACAGGAACTCTCTTCCAAGCTTCAACATAGCAAGAGACAACCAGGAAGACAGAGAGAACCATTCAAGGATGTTCTCGAAATCTCCTTGGGACAAAAATGGACATCCTCACTGACTCGTGGGAACCCCTGGCCCAGCACTGCTCTAAATGGGGAAGGAACTCCAAGGAAGGCACTGAGCACCTTGAGTCTCCCCATCAGGAGCGCAAGGAAGCCTAGCGCACAGGCAGAAGGAGCGCACCACCTTGCAAACAACCCACTGCCTCGTCCGACAAAGCATCTGCTCCCCCATCTGTGAAGAAGCTTGTGGTTCCTACTCTGGCCTCATCAGCCACCTCGAGGTCAGAGTTATAGGGAGATACAGCACTGAAACAGGCCCTTTGGCCCACCAAGTCCATGCTAGTCATCAACCACCCATTTACACTAATCCCACATTAATTATTCTCCCCGCTTCTACCACCCACCTACACACTAGGAGCAATTTACAGTGACCGATTAACCAACCTGCACACCTTTGGTGTGTGGGAGCACTCAAAAGAAACCCGTGTGGTCACAGGGAGAACGTGCAAACTCCACACAGACAGCACCAGAAACTGGGTCTCCAGGGCTGTGCGGTGGGCAGCTCCACCACTGTGCAGCCCTCAGATCCCCCAGACAAGGAGACAACGCAAGTTACCCTCAACTCTGAGGCGCTGCCACAAAGGGAAGAAGTGTCTCCATTTGGCATTAAGGGAAAGGTGGAGGCTTGGGTGCTTCTGAAAATTTAGTATCAACATGGTTTGTTCTCTGGAGCACCACTGGATGCAGGAGTTCCCAGGTTGCTATTGCAGCTGGCAACAAGATTCAGATTCAGGTTAGTTTACTGTCACGTACACCAGGATGCAATGAAATTCCTTGCTCGCGTGAAGCTCACAGAATAAACAGTGTACATGGCAATAATAAATCCAACAATAAATCCAGTAATGAGCACAAAACCGCAGAATGGTGCAAAGATTGCAGTGCAATCTGAAGTAGTGCAGAAAGAAATGCTAACGTGACAATATCGGAATAACCAAGAGAGGTAGAGTTAAGAGTCTGAGAACACGGCAGCTCCACCTGGAAGGGGATGTGAGAGAGGTGATTGGTTCAGTGGGGATGAAGCTGTTCTTGAGTCTGGATGTCCGGGCTTTCAAACTCCTGTATCTTCTCCCAGAAGGAGAAAGAGAGAAAAGGGAATGGCCGGGGCGGCGGGCATCCTCGATGATACCGTTAGCCTTCCTGAGACAACGCACCATGAAGATGGACTGGGTGGAAGGCAGTGACAAACCTGTGATAGACTGGGCAGCGTTTACCCCTCTCTGCAGGTTCCGACCATCCAGAGCAGAGCAGAGCAGAGCAGCCGCCGTACCAGGCTGTGATGCAACCCATCAGGACACTTTCTACAGCACACCTGTAGAAGTTCGAGAGAATCCTCATAGACAAGCCGAATCTTAGATGCTTAAGAAAGTGAATATGCTGATGTGCCTTCTTCAACACCACATCAGTGTGGAAGAACCAGGAGAGGTTGCTGGTGATATAGATGCCCAGGAAAAATCTAGGAAAGATTCACCAGGTGAACATGAACCCCCTCCAGCTCCAGGATCAGTTGGGACACCAAGCAGGGCTGCAGGGAGGAGGTCTGGATGGAATGTGACCAGGTTCCCTCACAATGGGCCATGGGTTGGAAACTCTTTCCTGCAGCACAGTGTTTGTTGTGTACTTCACGATTAAATGCTATTGAAAACATCGTCTCATTTAGTGTGCGTGTGATGCACCTCCAAAAATCCACAGCCACCCCCTCCATGCACATGACATGCATTACCACATCAGCTGCAGGACCGTCGCAACGGTGTTCTGACATCACTCGCGCAAACCTGTGGGTGCCAAGCACCCAAATGCGGCAGGCCAAACCACGGCCATAAGAATCCTTAGGCTTCACAGGCATCTTGTTAGACTTAATGGGATACGGGTTCAAGCAGCAGCTTGAAGAGGGAAGTTTCAAGAAACGCTTTAATGGGGAGAGATGGCAGAGAGGAAGATCCAGAGTTCAGGGCCCTGGCAGCTGAAGGCCTGGCTGCCAGTGTTGGCGTGAGTAAAGTTGGGGAGATCTAACTGGAGCAGGGTAATGGCCTTGGCGGGTTTTACATTCAATGGGATTGACCAGCACATAAGGGAGAAGGGCAAGGAGGGATGTTAATAGAAGGTTTCACTGTACAGAAGACACTGGGATCAGCTGTAGTGTCCCTTCCTGATATAAGATCATGATACTCACACGAGGAATTTTCTGTGGGCAATGCTGTTGCTGTAAAGATATACCGCAGAGAGGAGAGAGGGAGAGAGGAAAAGGCACAGTAATTTTAAGTCCTCCGATCGACCATTTTCTCTCTCTTTCTGCTTTGTGTGGAGGAAGCTCTCCTTCACATCAGTTCTCTTCCACGGGGAATCTTCAATTGGAATTTCAATCAAACCAGTTTAAATCAAAGGCAATTTTCATCATTCAGGCCGCTGAGTCACGAATGCGTAAGCTAGCTTGATTTGGCAACCAACTTTCCCTGAAGTGTCTTAAAGAACTGGCAGCCCAAAAACAGCTGGACGGGCTGCCTTGTGCAGCTGTTGTGTTGCCTGTGAAATCAGCACTCCTTTCAAGAATACAACAGTTCTCAATTCCTGGCTTCCACAGGGCTGGCAGTGTTGTTGTTAAACGGAGCTGAGAGACAGATTAATGTGCAGTCAATGAAGAATCCACATCATTAGCCACTCCATCTCTCTCCTCCTATCTCCATGGTCATATTAATCCTACAACAAATGGGCCTCCAAGTAGCCGTGATAAGCAGTTTGGTAAATGAGGCTGAATCGAATTAAAATACACTCAGGATTGTGGCTTTTACTGTGCTGGCAGGCTGGGGTTAGTGTCAGCTCTTGGGACCCTTCATCCCCAAATAGTAAGAGCACTGTTCATTATCAATGGTTTCTCATTTCTCCCAACTCAAGGTGGGCTGCGGCCCTTCATAATGCAGCCACCCGTACAAAGCTTGCGGTGAATATCAACGATCTCCCCTCTCCTGATAGCCATTCTACCTCAATCCTCTGGGAGCCACCTGAGAGCCAATCCGCTTACTCTGGGTTACCATGGAAAACAAGCATCTCCAGATATCCGGTGCTGACAACCCCCCCCCCCCTCAAAAAACACAGAGAAAAAAAGGAACACTTCAAAAAAAATCATTCTGCTCATCTCCGTAGCTCTCAGCAGTCCTTCAGTCTGCAGGCCTGTGAAGTCAGGTTCAAATCCCATGCCAGAGATTTGAGGATAAAATTCGAAGCCGATCTCAGTGCAGCACTGAGCAGGTGCAGCTTTGTCAGAAGTGCCATCGGTGAGGCCCTGCCTGCTTTCTTCCTGACACCATGTCAGAGAGCAGGGGATTTCCACCACCAGACACATCTTTTCCTCCCCTTGCAGAGGGAAGGCTCCCCCCTCAATGCTCTGCCCCCTCCACTGAAACCCACTCTCCTTCTCCGGACACGTGCACTGCAGGAGATTCTATACTTGCCTTTTTACCTCCACTTTCCCACTGTGCACATCACTAGTCTCCCTTCCAGTAATTCTCTTGCACGTCTTCCAATTTTCTTCACTGCATTTGGTGCTCCCAATGTGGTTTCCTCTACATTTGGAAACCAAACACAGAATTTGCAAAGTACCTTCGTTCGGTCCTCAGGGGTGCCTCTGAACTCCTAGCCTCCTGTCATTTTAACTCTCCATCCCACTCCCCCTCTGACCTCGACCTCCTGCACTGTTCCGGCGAAGCCCAGTATAAGTAGGAGAAACAGCACCTCAGCTTCCAACTTGACAAATTACAGCTTTCAGAACTCAATAGCCAATAAACAATTTCATATAATCAGCCAACACAGTTTGCTATTCCAGATCTCTTGCATTTTAGAACATAGAACAGTACAGCACAGAACAGGCCCTTCGGCCCACAATGTTGTGCCAACATAGCTAATCCTTCTTACCTACAGAATGCCCATATTCCTCCATTTTCCTCTCATTCATGTGCCCATCCAAGCCTCTTCAAAGCCCCTAATGAATTTGCCTCCACACCCTATCAGGCAACGCATTCCAGGCACCCACCACTCTCTGTGGAACGTACCCCTCACGTCTGTTCTGAAGCTACCCCCTCTCACTTTAAATGCATGCCCTCTGGTATTGGATCGCTCAATAATGGGAAAAAGATATTGCTTGTCCACCCGATCTATGCCCCTCATAATTTTATACACTTCTAACAAATCACCCCTCAGCCTCCGCCGCTCCAGAGAGAAGAGCCCAAACTTGACCAGCCTCTCCTGATAGCACATGCCCTCTAATCCAGGCAGCATCCTGGTAAACCTCCTCTGCACCCTCTCTAAAGCCTCAACATCCTTCCTGTAGTGAGGTGACCAGAATTGCACGCAATACTCTAAATGATGCCTGACCAGAGTTCTATAGTGATGCAATTTTGTTTTTCTTTCTTTCTCTTCTGGTATTTTAGACTTCATTCACTTCCTCCTAATTACACCTCCTGCGCACACACACCTTTGTCACCCTATTCCTGCGAGCACCACAACCTTGTGTCACTCAGTGTCTCCTGGCCTCACCATATCACTGGTATTTCTCACTCTGCACCACCCCACCCCCAAACCCACCACCTTTCTCTGCAAATTAAAACCTGTTGCATTCCTAACTTTTCCCAGTTCTAATGAAACATTCATCGAACATAGAACAGAACAGCACAGCACAGGAATAGGCCCTTTGGCCCAGAATGTTGAGCCAAACTAATTAAGTTAATGACACCTAATCCTTTCTGCCTGCACATGGACAATATCCCTCCATTCTCTGCACATTCATGTGTCTATCTGAGAGCCTCTTAAACCCCTCTATCGTGTCTGCCTCCACCACCACCCCTGGCAGCACATTCCAGGCACCCACCACTTTCTGTGTAAAAAACTTGCCCCACACATCTCCTTTGTACTTTCCCCCTCTCACCTTACGCCCTCTAGTATTAGACATCTCAACCTCAAAAAGATATCCAGCTGTCTACTCTATCTATG
Source organism: Pristis pectinata (assembly GCF_009764475.1). Classification (NCBI taxonomy): domain Eukaryota; kingdom Metazoa; phylum Chordata; class Chondrichthyes; order Rhinopristiformes; family Pristidae; genus Pristis; species Pristis pectinata. The sequence continues at coordinate 34,898,254 of NC_067421.1, forward strand.
CCTCTCATAATTTTATGAACTTCTATCAGGCCTCACCTCGGCCTCCGCCGTTCCAGGGAAAACAACCCTAGTTTGTCCAACCTCTCCTTATAGCACATGCCCTCTAATCCAGGCAGCATCCTGGTAAACCTCTTCTGCGCCCTCTCCAAAGCCTCCACATCCTTCCTGTAATGGGGCGACCAGAATTGAATGCACTACTCCAAGTGCAGCCGAACCAGAGTTTTATACATCTGCAACGTAACTTCCTGACTCTTGAATTTACTGCCTCAACTAATAAAGGCAAGCATGCCATTCACTCTGTTTGTCTCTCCACTGATGCATGTTGACTATTTCCAGCTTTTTCTTCCTTGACTTCTAACATCTCCTTACAAGGTCTGATGATAAGTTTCACTGCAAGGTGGCACCTCGGGATGTCTTGCTATATTAAGGTGGCGTCTTGCTATATTAAGGTGGCATCTTGCTATATTGAAGGCTTTACATCAATGCAAGTTGTTGTTGTCGCCACTGCTGGACTTCAAGTGAAGAGCAGCAAGTTGATCAGCATGGGCCCTCAGAGCCCAGTCCCTGATCATCCACAGTGGAGATATAAGAACATAAGGAATAGAAGCAGAAGGCCACTCAGCCCTTCATGATAGTACTACCATTCAATAAGGTGATGGCTGATCTTTTACCTCAGTGCCATTTTCCTGCACTAATCCTATATCCCTTACTTCCCTTGATATTCAAAAACCTATCAATTTCTTCAAGGAAGGATATACTCAGCAACTGAGCCTCCAGAACCCTTTTCCAATGTTTTACCACCATCTGGATGAAGAAATTCCAACGTCTCCATCCTAGAAGGCCAACCCCTTACTTCCAGCAAGCGTACCCAGATAAAACACTAACCTTGCATCAGAATTCAGAATAATCAGTGAGGTCACCTTCATTCTTCTAAGTTCAACACAGGTTCCTCTGAGATGTCTTCCTGAACCTTGGCTTCCCTCTACCATAGGGGACAGAGCCCTTGACCAGGTCTCATCTATTGCTCATATCTCTGCTTTCTTACCCCTTCTCCTCCAGGACAGAGCATAAACAGCATTCCCTTGGTCCTCACCACTGGACTGAAACAAAGATGTTCCATGTATCCTGCAAAAGGCAGACCTGGCTTAGACCCATGTGGGTTCCCATCAGCTGCACCTTCCAGTGAGTGGAGTTGAAGGCGAATTTGCTCCAGTCTGGCCCTATAAATGAAGGGAACTGGTTGGGCCTTTGTTCAAGAACTGGAAGGTCCTCAGGCCATCCTGTACCTCTCTCCACAGATGCGGCCTGACCTGCCGAGAGCTTCTAACATTTTGTTTTTATTGTATGTTATTGAAGAGGCTTATCGATCTCAGAAGTTCACCTCAGTTCAGCCAGGAGCCAGTCTATGTAAAAGTTAAGGTCCCCCATTAAAGCTCTCTGCCCATGCTCATTGCTCTGCTAAAGGATTCATTCTGCCAATGAACATGCAGGGAATGGAAGGATATAGGCCATGTGCAGGCAGATGAGCTAGGTTAGAATGGCATCACGGTCAGCACAGACATGGTAGGCCGAAGGGCCTGTTCCTGTCCTGTACTGTTCTACGTTCTATCCCACTAACCTCCGCATCCGAAGGACCATCCTTCTACCAACTCCACTCGCACCCTGATCTCCCTGGCTGTGACTTCCTGTCATCATTCTGACTCAGTTTTTATAGCTTCTTTTTCTTTATAGAGTCTTGTCTGCTTGGCGCATTCCACGGTGACCATTAGCTGCACAGACAACAAACCTTAATTTGATCTTCGCTGCCATTTGGTCTCAACCTGTCAGAGATATTCCCCCTGTTCTACCCACCCCCATTTTCTCTGCTACCTGAAACCAACTCATTATCTCGCTTCCCCAGTTCTAATGAAGGGTCCTGGAACTGAAACGTTAACTGTTTCTATCTCCACAGACGCTGCCTGACCTGCCGAGTGTTTCTAGCATTTTCAGTTTTTATTTCAGTTTTGAAGCATCTGGTTTTCACAGTACAGGCTGGACTGTTTAATCTCACCTCACAGGACAACCCCACCATCCCAGGAGTCAATCTGGAGAACCTTCGCTCTCCAGAACCATTCACTCTCCTACACACATCCCTCCTTATGTAGGGTGACCAGACCTGTACAAATGCAGGGCTCACCAGGGCTCCATATAATTGCAGCAACAAGTCTCTACTCTTGCACTCAATACAGAATACTGAACAAGGCTGACGAAAAGGCTTTGTTGTTCGAAAATAACAAGTCACTGTGAAATGAAGGACACACACGCAGCTTCCCACGAAAGTACACTTCACAAACAGAGGAAACACCTTCATCCGTCCTGTTACCAAATTTTAACCCTAAATGTGCCATGAGCAAAGTTGGCAATGGATGTCACTAGATAGTGATAACCTTTCCATAACAAAACAAAAGCTTGATTGAACTGGATTGGGAGATTACCAGTTGTCTCTTTACCCTGTAACACACAATAACACAATGCTAGGTCTCTGGATGTTTTTTATTCGCAGTTAGGCAGCTCACAGGTCTGTCCACTTTCTTTTATATCTGGGGTGGAAAACAACAATGAGTTGTCCAGTACCTTGAGACCTCAATGCTCATTTTCCCTAAATGTAAATCACTTTACACAGAATAATCCATCACAGAAGGAAACCATTTGGCCCCCCTGCCTCAGCTGGCCCTTACATCAGCCTTCATCTACCCACATACCCAGGAGCATGCTGGTGCTTGGAATTGGCTTTCCAGCCTTCCACACATTTCAGGTCTTGAAGCCAACTACAGATCAGTTACAATCATTTCACTGTTCTCATGATCCATATATTCCATTCTTCCCAGGTTTTTCTCGCCCACATCCCTGGTTTCAGTAGCTCCACATTTCTTAAGTCCCAGTCCCATCTATTTTGTCATTTGCTGAATATTTGTGTCTTTATATTAATATTTCATTTTTAGTCACATGTACATCGAAACACACAGTGAAATGCATCTTTAGCGTTGTGTGCTGGGGGCAGCCTGCAAGTGTTGCCACGCTTCCGGCGCCAACATAGCACGCCCACGACTTCCTAACCCGTACGTCTTTGGAACGTGGGAGGAAACCGGAGCACCCGGAGGAAACCCACGCGAACGCACGGGGGGAACGTACAAACTCCTTACAGACAGAGGCGAGAATTGAACCCGGGTCGCTGGCGCTGTAATAGCGTTACACTAACCGCTACACTAATTTTGGTCCCCAATTTGTACTCTTTGATGTCCATCCCGAAGCTGGTTATGTAATTCTCCAGCCTGCTGCCTGCTCCTCATCACCCCTTCCCTTTGCCAAGCTGACCTTCATTCTGCACTTACATGCAAACTACTTCTGTATCTAGGAAACAGATCCCCCAAAAGTGGGAGAACACAGAAATTCTACAAACCTGAGTCCTGATGCAGGGTTTCAATCCAAAAATTTTACAATTCCTTCCCCCCCCCCCCCCCCCCCCCCCCCCCCCCCCCCCCCCCCCCCCCCCCCCCCCCCCCCCCCAGATATGTTGCTCGACCCACTGAGTTCCTCCAGCAGATTGTTGCTCCAAATTCCAGTATCTGCAGTCTCTTGTGTCTGCAGAGCTGAGAATTGTTCAAGTCTCCCTGCTTTCTGCCTCTCACCCTTTCCTGTGTTGTGTCAGACACTTGCTATCCCCCAGGTGCCAATCTATACCTACTCTCTCACACATACCAATATCAAAGGCATTTTTTTTGAAGGTCTATATGTACCACTGCAACCCCTCTGTATGGTAATCAGCCAACAGAAGCAAGTTACATCACATAACAAGACTCTTGTTGAATGTTCCTACAGAGACCACCAGCACTGCCCCTCATTCTAGCCTTTGGTGGACTCCCTTCTCATGCAGTGCCTGTTCACTGGTAACATTAACCAGTTACACAATCCATCCCACCGTTCTTGTTAAAAATATGTTCCATCTAAAGAGGAAAAGTAATGCCTAGGATCAGAAAGCATGGCCGTTCCTCTGGTTTGCTTCTATCCCCTGGAATACTTTGCATTTCACAAGCTTCTGGCCAGAATTTGCACAGGGCCATCAACCAATTGCAGGGATGGTGGATGTGAATTGTTCCTTGATGTGGAAGGATGTGAACTCAAATAATATCGTTCTCTACTCAGAATCATCAAAATTGACAGCACAGCCCATTCTGGCTAAGAATGGGATCTGAGTCCCAGCTCTGGCTTGTGGCCTGCAGGAGGTTGCTCTTCGTGGTACTGACTAAAATGTGCTTCCCCTACCCAGTGAGTTCCAGACCCCCACAACTCAATAAATATGTGAGACTCTCAGCTCCTCTCTAATCCATCTAATTAACTGCCCCCTTGTTACTGAACTGCAGGCCAGAAAGAAATAGGTCCTCCCAATTCAGCTCATGTGGACTTCCCAAAAATGTGATAAATCTCCATTAACTGTCCCCTGGTACAAGGAGGGCTCAGGTGACTATCTAATGCAGGGCTGTGTCACTTTGTTAATTCAGCACATTAAGCTGAGAAGGTCATTGGATTTTTCAGATGGCCTTTCTCTTTATCCACAAGTCATCCTTAGTAACTATCACCTTTCTGACCTGCCCCACTTCCCTACTGGTGTAACACATGGATGGGGGGAGTGTGGGGGGGAAATGTTGGGGGGAAGCCTGCCCGTCGCATGTGGACACAGAAGAACAAAAAGGCCATAGAATCATAGAGGTATGCAGGATGGAAAGAGGTCTTTTGGCCCCACCGGTCCTTGCCGACCAAGATGTCTATCCAAGCTAGTCCCACTTGCCTGCACTTGGCCCATATCCCTCCAAACCTTTCCGAGCCACGTACCTGTCTCAATGTCTTTTAAACGTTGTAATTGCATCCACCTCTACAGCTTCCTCTGACAGCTCATTCCATATATCCGCTCTGTGAAAAAGTGTTCCCTCAGCTCCCTTTTAAATCTTTCCTGTGTCCTCTAGTTTTAGACTCCCCTACCCTGGGAAAAAGATTGCGACCATCCACCATATCTACGCCCTTCATGAACCTCTATAAGGTGACCCCTCAGCCTCCTTTGCTTGGGGAAAACATCCCAGCCTCTCCCATCTCTACTTATAGTTCAGGTCCTTCAGTCTCAGTAATGTTCTCGTGAACCTTTTCCGCACCCTTTCCAGCTGAGAGGGTTTCCCTCACTCCGAGCTCCCCACAAACAGGGAAGGGCGTCCCTGCACTTACCGCAGAAGGAGATAATGTGGCTGCTGTCCTCGTGTACGAACTTCCTGGTAACGGCTTCCTCCATGATCTGCTTCACCTGCACAAACAACAAAGAGATGGCGTCAGTCCTGAATCTGGAACCCTGGACTGCAGGGAATCTAATTCACGGCTGTGTTGGGGGTTGGGGAGAGGAGGCCAGGTCAGCGGAAAGAGGGGTGAGGATTCACCAGTTTTTATGACAAGTACTTTCTTCTTGAAATGGATATATGAAGCTGTGCTCAATTTCGCATCAACCATTGTTCTTCAGTGAGCTTGCAAAACAATCTGTTATGACACAGCAGTGTAGCGGCTAGCGTAACACTTTACAGCGCCAGCAACCGGGGTTCAATTCCGGCCACTGTCTGTAAGGAGTTTGTATGTTCTCCCCGTGTCTGCGTGGGTTTCCTCCAGGTGCTCCGGTGTCCTCCCACATTCCAAAGAGGTATGCGTTAGGAAGTTGTGGGCATGCTATGTTGGCGCCGGAAGCATGGCGACACTTGCGGGCTGCCCCCAGAACACTATGCAAAAAGCTGTATTTCACTGTATATTTAAATGTTTATGTGACTAATAAAGATATCTTAATTCCTCAGAACTACCCCTTTGACCGAGTTTTTGACATTGGCCCTAATATCACCCGCTGTGGTCTGGTGTAAGTTAACTGGAAGGCTGTTTGCAATGTTTTACTACGTTAAGGGTGCTACATATACACTGCTTTTTGTTCAGTGTTAGCCTTCCTTCTAATGCACTATACTAGAGTGCAGTAACTGATCTGGGAAGACTGCCAACTGCTAAACCATCTTTCATCAACTCTGAAGCCATTTCTCCACAATCAGCCAACAAATGAGAACAAAATTGCATAGTGATAAACATCTGAACTCAATGAAACGTCTCCAATTACATTAATTATTTCAGTAAACAACATCCGTTTTTGGGACGGATGTAGATAAAGACGGCCATCTGGAGAAGCCTTGCTCGCTCATCCCAGCTCAGCATCCAACTGCGCCTGGAGCAAGGTCAGTGTCTCCACAGCTCGAGCTGTAGGTCCCAAGTATTTGTGCAGATAATTTCTCATGCTTACCCCATTTCCAACCAGTCCTGCATCGTCTTGTCGACTTCTGTCTCCCCACAGCCCCAGAACACACGATGCCTCCTCACTTACCCCAGAGAATCGAGACCAACACTCCAGGACTACCAAAGACACCATTTTCAAAATGAAAATGTAAGCCAAGCCATTATCTGCTCTCCAAAGTGAATGCTGAAGATCTTGGGCACTGTTTAGAAGAACAGGGAAGTTAAATCCAGTCACCAGGCCGTTATTTATTCCTCTCAGTACCATGACTAAAACAAATTATCTGTCTGAAGAATGAGGGAGCTTGCTGTGATATAAATAGGGAGCCATGTTTCCTACACTACAATGCTTCCAACACGCTTTCATAAAACCCAGTATTGTCTATTAGGCTGTTGTGGGCCAATATTAGAACATAAAACAGTACAACACAGGAACAGGCCCTTCAGCCCATAATGTCTATGCCAACCATGGTGCCAAATCAAACTAAACCTCTCTGCCTGCACATGATCCATCTCCCTGCATGTTTATGTGCCTGTCGAAATACTGCTTGAACATCACTGTTGTATCTGCTTCCACCACCATGCCTGGCAGCACCGTTCCAGGCACCTGCCACTCTCTGTGTAAAAGTGTTTACCTCGTACATCTCCTTTAAACTTTCCCCCTCTCACCTTAAACTTGAGTCCTCTAGTATTTGACATTTCTACCTTGGGAATAAGACTCTATCTACCCTATCTATGCCTCTCATCATTTTATAAACAGCTATCAGGTCTTCCCTCAGCCTCTGATGCTCCAGAGAAAACAACCCAAGTTTGTCCAACCTCTCCTTCTAGCTCATACCCTCTAATCCAGGCAGCGTCCTGGTGAACCTCTTCTGCACCCTCTCCGAAGCCTCCTCATCATTCCTGTAATGGGGTGACCAGAACGGCACCCAATGTTCAGGGCAGAGTTTGAAATTTTTTGCCAGCTTTCACCAGAACCTATCCATCACATACCCTGGAATCTTGGGTAGAAGGTTAAGGAGGTTTGGCATGCCATCAAATGCTCTAACAAACTTCTACAGATGTACTGTTGAAGGTATCCTGACTGGTTGCATCATGGTCTGGTACGGCAATTCGAATGTTTAGGAAAATAAGAGAGTAGTGGACTCTGCCCAATACATCACGGGCACATCCCTCCCCACCATCGGTAGTATCTACAGGAGGCACTAACTCAAAAAGGCAGCATCTATCATCGAAGATCCCCACCATCCGGGCCATGCCATCTTCTTGCGGCTACCATTGGGCAGGAGGTACAGAAGCCTGAAGTCCCAGGTTCAAGAACAGCTACTTCCCTTCAACCACTTGGTTCTTGAACCAACCTGCACAACCCTAATCACTACCTCAATATAGCAACACTAGGACCACTCTGATCACTTTGCACTACAATGAACTTTTTTTTTGCTCTAATCATGATTTTTCTTGTAAAAATTGTGTGCAATTTACGTTTGTTTTTCTTGTGAATGCTGCTTATCTGATGCTATGTGCCTGTGATGCTGCTGCAAGTAAGTTTTTCATTGCACCTGTGCACGCATGGACTTGTGTATATGACAATAAACTCCACTTTGACTTTGAATAAATTACATCCCAGGCTGCAGGGTCGTCCTTTTCTGCTCCCATTGCATTATTGTGGGTAGATTAACCTAGCTAAGCGGATCATAGGTTAACTCAATGTACAATGCCTTCAATGTGGACCCAGAGCTAGAATCTCTGTGCTGCCTGCTTCTCAGTGAGGGTCAAATGCTGCAAGATTTCCTGCTCTACCACCACAGCATGGCCTTATATCAGGGCCAATGTCACTGTCAGCGGCAACACTTATACTGAGAAAAGCGAAGAGACTGAAAGGAGATCTTATAGAGGTGTATAAAATCATGAGGGGCATAGATAGGGTGAAAACACTCAGGGTTGGGGAGTCAAGGAGCAGAGGGCATAGGTTTAAGATGCGAGGGGAAAGATTTAATAGGAATTTGAGGGGCAACATTTTTTTTAAAATACAGAGGGTGGTACGTAAATGGAATGAGGAAATGGTTGAAGCAGGTACAATAAAAGACAGGTGGACGGGTACATGGATAGGCAAGGCTGAGAAGTTTATGGGCCAGATATTAGCTTGGATGGACACCTCAGTCAGCGTGGACCAGTTGGGCCAAGGGGCCTGTTTCCGTGCTGTATGACTCTACGACTCTAAGAATTAAACTGCAGGCAACTCAAGAACCGCTTAATAGAAGGTTGTCTCATAACTTCGAGAAATAGCGAAAGGGAGGAAAATTCATAGACAGAACCAGGCACGGTAGTGTAGCGGTTAGCGCGATGCTATTACAGCGCCAGCGACCCGGGTTCAATTCCCGCCGCTGTCTGTAAGGAGTTTGTACGTTCTCCCCGTGTCTGCGTGGGTTTCCATAGAACAATACAGGCCCTTCGGCCCACCATGTTGTGCCGACCTTTAAACCACGCCTAAGACTATCTAACCCCTTCCTCCCACATATCCCTCTATCTTAAATTCCTCCATATGCTTATCTAACAATCTCTTGAACTTGACCAACATATCAGCCTCCACCACCACCCTAGGCAGCGCATTCCATGCACCTGTTTTTCTGGGTGAAAAACCTCCTTCTGATATCTCCCTTGAACTTCCCACCCATTATCTTCCTAGTTGTACACTGTTATTGGACAGTCTGTGCTTTCATGAAGTATGGGTAGCAGCAGCCAGCGTTCATCTCTTACAAAGTTTATCCCCTATGGATTTGAAATTCCATTTACACCATAATTACAAATGTCACAACATATTTCCCACAGAGGGTGGGGTTTCCTCCGGGTGCTCTGGTTTCCTCCCACATTCTAAAGATGTACGGGTTAGAAAGTTGTGGGCATGTTACGTTGGTGCCGGAAGCGTGGCGACACTTGTGGGCTGTCCCCAGAACACTCTAAGCAAAAGATGCATTTCACTGTGTGTTTCGATGTACATGTGACCAATAAAGATATTTTTTAAAAACCCAGCTTTAAAAATAGATTAAATCCAAACCATTATTCCTAGTCAATTATCCTTGAGTATGTGAATTAGAGTAGAGTGGTTTTTGTAACATGAGCTGAATGCCCAGTGAAAGAAAGAATTTTATCAGGTCTTTCCCAATCTCAACGTGCTACAGTGTGTCTTACAGCCCATGGTGTACCCCATTTGGAGTGTGGTCATTATTGCAGTTGGAAATGTGGTATCTCGGTATGCACAGCAAGCTCCCACAAACACCAACATGTTAATGACCAGATCGTCTACTTCTGTGACCTTTTAGAGGGCCTTATGCTGGGCAGTCCTGGTGACATCACTGATCACATGACTTACTAACATGATTATATCCTAACACACAAGGAGAAATGGGAAGAATCTCTACCATGTATCCTAAGATGAACACACATTACAGCTTTAAGAGTTGTGGATTTAGGAACATGTCACGCCAGCAAGAAAAATAAGATGCAGAAACAGCCCCTGAAGTTTAATCTTCTGACTATAAACTCATTGCCCATCCTGTTGTGTGGGTCGCAGGGGTTGGGTCAAAGACAAACAGAAAGAACTGTAGGCAACTGGGCTGCAGCACTTGATTTCAAAGCTGCAGCAACTAATTTCTGAAATAAAATTACAGGAAGAGAGCATTAAGTCTGCAAACGGTGGATCAGATGCAAACATGCAGAAGGCTTGAGCACTGCAACGCTATTAAGGTGGGAACAGAAGGAAAATGGTGTCTCAGAAACAAGGCTTCATTGGCCTGTGATCATTCACATCTTACATTGGAGAGGATGCAGAGTTTTCGTTAATGGCCATTAGTTACACTTGAGGCAGAACAAAGTGCAGGAAGTTCACAGTGATTGAAAGCTGTGGTGAAGGAATGGAAAACAGCAATATGTCTTGCAGAAAACAGTTCCAAAGTGTATCCCACGCTCACTGATGTCACACTTGTGAAGGTAGCGCAGAGGTTGGAAGAATACTTCAAACCACAGCCGCCTGCGATAGCAGAGAGCCATTTATTCAATCCATGCAAACAAGAGCTGGGGGGAACCGTGAGTGAACTGTGAGGGCCTATCAGGTTACTGTGACATCGGGGAGTTTCTGGAGCATGCACTAGGAGACAGGGTTGTGTGTGGTCTAGAAGATAAAATGACCCAGTTCGCACTGTTAGGCATGAAAAATGTTACATTTGATTTGGTAGGACTGAGATTTCCATGGTAACGGCAGCCAAACGTGTTAGAGAATCCTGTCGATGCACAACAGATAGCATTTGAACTATGCATGCACTGTTGGAGTGGATTTCTACAAGTGCATGATGGTACAATGAGAACCCAACAGTTAAATTGGTAAATTGGCTTATTATTGTGACATGTACCGAGGTACAGTGAAAAACGTTGTTTTGCATGCCATCCATACAGATCATTTCATTGCAACAGTACAGTGAGGTAGAACAAAGGAAAACAATAACAGAATGCAGAATAAAGTGTTACAATTACAGAGAAAGTGCAGTGCAGGCAGACAATAAGGTGCAAGGCCATAACGAGGTAGACTGTGAGGCCAAGAGTCCATCTTTTCGTACTAGAGAACTGTCCAATAGTCTTAGAACAGCGGGATAGAAGCTGTCCTTGAACCTGGTGGTACGTTCTTTTTGGTATTGGTATTGGTTTAATATTGTCACTTGTACCGAGGTACAGTGAAAAACTTGTCTTGCATACTGTTCGTACAGGTCAATTCATTACACAGTGCAGTTACACTGAGTTAGTACAGAGTGCATTGAGGTAGTACAGGTAAAAACCATAACAATACAGAGTAAAGTGTCACAGCTACAGAGAAAGTGCAGTGCAGGTAGACAATAAAGTGCAAGGTCACAACAAGGTAGATTGTGAGGTCAAGAGTCCATCTCATCGTATAAGGGAACCTTTCAGTAGTTTTATCACAGTGGGATAGAAGCTGTCCTTGAGCCTTGTATCTTCTGCCCAATGGGAGGGGGGAGAAGAGAGAATGTCCAGGGTGGGAGGGGTCTTTATGTTGGCTGCTTTACTGAGGCAGTGAGAAGTGTAGACAGAGTCCATGGAGGGGAGGCTGGTTTCTGTGATGTGCTGAGCTGTGTCCACAACTCTCTGCAGTTTCTTGCAGTCTGAGGCAGAGCAATTGCTGTACCAAGCCGTGATGCATCCAGGTAAGGAATACAGAGAAGGCAGCACTCCACTGAGAGACACAAATCCCACTACTGACAGCAGCCTCTGGTCTGAACCATGCACCAGGCCACAAGTGGGATACCACTCTCTCTCTCCTTGCTCCATTTCAAGCTCAAAATAAGTAGGTTCAGGAAGTTACGTGGAATCCTTCTCCTGGGAAAAGGCCGGACCGATTCAGTACCATCTCAGGTTGGCCAACTCGTTCTAAATATTTAGTCCATTCAGCCCACTGTGCCTTTACTTGAAGCAAGGCACCCAGACTAGGCCCACCCCGTACTGTGCCACCACAAAGCTGGAGGAGTTTGCCCCTGCTGACCACCCGTGCAGAGCCAAGATGCTGAAAGGGTCAGAGCTCAAACAGGGTGCATCGACTGACTCAGCTCTACAACTCCAAGGCACCGAGCACGCGATCTTCTTCATCCATCGCCCTCGGCCGCTGGAGAAATCCGAGGGCCTCTGGGACTGTAATCCGCAATGGAACACAGCCCGGCATCATGACAGCTACTCTGTACCTGCCTGTCATGCACAAAGCAACAGCAGGATACATCATCAGGGAGCCCAGAGATTGTCTTCGCCACCAGAACCAATATTCAGTCTTCACTCTAACACATTAAAGGATAAATGAAAGCTCTTTCCAGAGGATTACAGGAACTCCTTTGCTAACTGTGGAAACTGACTTACAATTTGTTGTAGCCGTTACCAGGTTAATGTCTTCCCCAACCCATTCTCACATTCACAGATCAATTGTCTGCTAATTAAACATTTATTCAGAATGTAGGTATTAAAATGGATTTAAAAGATTCAGCAGAATCGAGTCTGTGTAAACATCATCTGCAATGTTCTGACAGCCTGAGCTTACCAGGCAAGGGAATGAGAGCAGGACAGTCCTTCCAGCTCAAACCCTTGTGGTCCTTGTGAGCCAGCACATCTCAAGCAGTGAATGGCCCAGCTTGGAATACCTTGGAGATCCGCTGGAATACTTTGGAAACTATAGGAAGTCTCTCCTCTACACCCACCTCATGTCCGGAATGAATGTTGACAATCAGTGTGTTTCAGATCCATTATATCGTTAGTCGACAATCAATACTAAGATCCCAGCGATGTTGGTCAGCCAAGCTCAGGACACAGGCATATCATGATGTGACATGAGTGAAAGCAGATCACTGAGGTACGTTGCCCCATTTACAGAGCGCCAGACTGTGGTCAATTGGCAACTGCAAAGGAAGGCCACATTTTGGCTTCAAGAGGAAAGAATTCTCACAGACCCGACTGGCAAGATCTTTTTTGATGGAAGATGTTCACTTGTCTCAGGGAAATTGGCTGATCCTGTCATTCAATGGCAGTCTATGATTGGAGAGGATTGGGAACAGGACTAGATGCTAATCTGGGCAAGTATCAGTGAAACAGACCTTAAGTGTAGGTCCAGAGCTACAAGTGTTGTATATCGTGTATCAGGGCAATCAGCCCAGTTCCCAGTCTATACTTATGTGTACACAAGAACACCAGAAATGGGAGGTGGAATTAGCCATTTAGTCCCTTTGTCAGAGATGTACAGCATGGAAAAAGGCCCTTCAGCCTATACTTGTCTGTGCTGACCAAGATGTATATTCAAGTTAATCCCATTTCCTAGCACTTGGCCCATATCCGTCTCAACTGTTGTCATCTATATACCTATCAACATACTTCTTATATGTATCTAATGTACCTGCCTCGCCCACTTCCCCTGGCAGCTGGCTCCCTATATCTACCACTCACTGTGTAAAAAAGTTGCCCCTCAGGTTCTTATTAAACCTTTCACGTCTGACCTCAAAACTATGTCCTCTAGTTTTTGATTTCCCAACCCTGGAAAAAAGACCGCTCACCCTATCAATGCCCCTCATGATTTTATATACCTCCATGAGATCACTCCCTAGTCTCCTATGCTCCAAGAAGTAAATGTCATTGAATAAAGTCATGGTTGAAATAGTCAATGGCCTCGGTTCCATTTTCCTGCTTGATCCTTTGACTCTTGAATCTCCAAGAGTACAAAACTTTGTCCATTTCAGCCTTAAATACCAACTTAGTCCCTGCAAAGAACCATTAACTTCAACAGAGTATTCACTGCTTCTCAGGTAACTATTTCTCCTACCCTCACTCCTAAATCTCTTAGATTCAATCCTTCATCAGTAAGGTTTTTATTCTAGATCTTTCAATCATTCTTTTGATTCACTCTGTTGCACCTTCTCATTGGTTTAAGCACTTCTCTCCCTCTCTAACAAATACAGACCCACACATTCAAGCCATGATTTTGTACTTTCTCCGTCTAGATGGCATCAAAATACATCATTGTTGTACCCGCTCTCTTGGGTCCGCATGGATGCCACAATTGGACACAATTTATAATTTACTCTGGAATTTACCGTTCAATCTCCAGGACAGAAAGCGAGAAACTATAGGTGAGTTTTCCTAACATCAGGAAAACGCTGGATTTGATTACTAAGGAAGAAATAGCACAGCATTTAGAATATCATAAGACAATTAAGCAAAATTAATATGGTTTTATGAAAGGCAAATCATGGTTGACAAATTTTTATGAGTTATCTTTATTAGTCACATGTACACCAAAACACAGTGAAGTGCATCTTCTGCATAGAATGCTCTGGGGGCAGCCCGCAAGTGTCGCCACGCTTCCGGCGCCGACACAGCATGCCCACAACTTCCTAACTTGTACGTCTTTGGAACGTAGGAGGAAACCGGAGCACCTGGAGGAAACCTACGCAGACACAGGGAGAACATGCAAACTCCTTACAGACAGCGGCCGGAATTCAACCCAGGTCACTAGTGCTGTAATAGCATTACGCTAACCGCTATACTACCTTTGAGGATGTAACAAGCAGGGTGGATAAATGGGAAGTGGTACATGTTGGATATTTGGATTTCCAGAAGGCATTCCATTAGGTGCCACATAACGGGTTACTGCCCAAGCTAAAAGCACGAAGAGTTGGAGGTAATCAGAACAGAAAGTAATGGAAACACTCAGCAAGTCAGGCAACATCAGTGGAAAGAGAAAATCTTAACATCTCAGGTCCAGGATCCTTTGTAAGGTGAAAAGCCTTTGACCTGAAACATTAACTGCTTCTCTCTCCACAGATGCTGCCTGACCTGCTGAGTGTTTCCAGCATTTGCCCTATTTATTTCAGATTGCCAGCGTTTGCCAATTTCTTTTAACTTTCATTTTGATTTTGGGGGTGATATATTGGCATAGATTGGGAGTGGCTAAAATTGAGAATTGAAATAAATAGATCAGTTTCCAACTGGCAATCAGTAAAGAGTAGCACACTGTGATTGCCGGGGCCTACACTATTTACAGTCTATATTAATGGCTTGGATGAAGGGACAAAATGAACTGTGGCCAAATTTGCTGATGATAAAAAGATGGATGCGTTAGTGAGTTGTGTGAAGGACAGTAAGAGGACGTAGATGGGTTACACGAGTTGGGTGAGAAGCTGGCCGATGGAGTATAATGTGGCAAAATGAGAGGTCATCCACTTTACATGGAATAATAAAAATGCAAATTATTATTTAAATTAAGTGAGGCTACAAACTGTTGCAGTACAAAGGGATCTGGGTGCTCTAGTGCATGAGAAACAAAAGTCAGCACGGAGATATGGCTGATTTCCATTATTTTCTGTTATGATTACCTCCAACTCTTTGTGCTTTTAGCTTGGGCAGTAACCCGTTATGTGGCAACTAATGGAATGCCTTCTGGAAATCCAAATATCCAACATGCACCACTTCCCATTTATCCACCCTGCTTGTTACATCCTCAGAGGTAGTGTAGCAGTTAGCGTAACACTATTACAGCGCCAGCAACCCAGGTTCAATTCTGGATGCTGTCTAGAAAGGAGAAAATTTTAACACAAATTGATGAATTAGTGCAGTGCATTTTAATGCGCAGCAGGAGAGCAGACGGCTTGGTAACCAAATCCTGCAACCTTTTTCTTCAAGAGTCACTAATTGGATTCCGGCAAAACGCAACTGGGGAAGGCAGCAAAGTACATATTAAGTTTGTGGCTACTTGTGGGAGGGCAGAATCAGTGAGGGAGGACATAAACACAGTCTGGTGAGCTCTGGCAAAGGGAGCAAAATCGCAGGGCTCCAATTAAACTAGGTCAAAGTCAGCAGGAAGACCACAATTGTACTGTGTGCACTCAGGCAATGAAGTAAGATTATTGACGCTAGGTATTGGAAGAAGTTGAAATGGGCCTCGGCCCAGATCCCTTTGTACTGCAACAGTTTGTAGCCTCAATTTAAATAATAATTTGCATTTTTATTATTCCATGTAAAGTGGATGACCTCTCATTTTGCCACATTATACTCCATCGGCCAGCTTCTCACCCACTCACGTAACCCATCTACATCCTCTTACTGTCCTTCACACAACTCACTAACACATCCATCTATCATCAGCAAATTTGGCCACAGTTCACTTTGTCCCTTCATCCAAGCCATTAATATAGACTGGAATTAGTGTAGGCCCCGGCAATCACAGTGTGTTACTCTTTACTGATTGCCAGTCGGAAACTGATTCCAATTCTCAATTTTAGCCACTCCCAATCTATGCCAATATATATAACAAGCCAGAGGATCAAGATCACAACGTGCTAATCACTGCCGCAAAGAGCCCTTGTGCAGGTATCAAATCGACATCAGCACTGGGCTTGGGGCTGATGTCCCAGCCAGTTGAACAGCACACCAACACTTAACTCCTTGGATTATAATGGAAGAGACACACATTCAGTTAGCAGTAACCAAGGAGCCTTCTGGAAACAGTGAAGGAGAACAGAGACAGCGTGAATGAAGAAATCGTTGCCAAGTCTGGCTCTTGTGTAAAACAGTGCAAACAATAAATTCTCTCTATACCTTATTATTAACATCTTGTCTCACTGAGATGGGACTTTGCTTGACCTGTGCTTAAATTGCATGGTTAAGGCCGTAAATATTTGATTCCTCTCTCATCAGTCAAAGCCTTTGTTCTGTTTCTGTCCATTATTTCCACACCACTTCCACTTAGATCTACTGGTGCTTATATCGGTCCACTTACACTACTGTCATTATGTCTATTTTTGTTTATATTGTTGCGTAAATTAACATAAATTATACATAATTTAAGTTTATGTCATTTATGTTTGTCATGTACTGTGCTGCTGCTGCAGAACGCAAATTTTCATGGCATTTATACCCTGGGTATGTGCGCTCATGACAATGAACTTGAGATAAACATTGGCCAGGCCCCAGGGGAAAACTCTTCAAAACAGCAGCTCTCAGTTTCCGTACCCGTGCGAGAAGGGCGGTGTTCTCATTGGGAAAAACGCCACCTCTGAGGGTGCAGCCCTCCTGCCTACTCTCCCCGATCCCTCAGTACCACACTAGAAATATCAACCTACATTTTGGTGCCCGAATCTCTGGAGTGAGACAAACCGACGGGCTCCTGACTCAGGGAGCGCTGCCCACAGGAAGGGAGGAGAGGTGGAGAAATGGATGAAGAGACAAACTGCAGAGCTACAGACAGGTTAACTGTTACTGTTAATCAGGTAGATGGTAAACACCATTAACAAATCTTTCGTTACCACGTGAGGACTTATAAACCTCGACCTTGTTTTTACCAAATGGCAAGCATCCTAACGTGAAAATGGAAGAGGGAATTTAAACCAGATAAGTGTGAGGTAATGCACTTTGGGAGGTCAAATTCTGAGAGACTAGAAAAGGAAAATGGCAGGGACCTCGGCAGCGTTGTTGTACAGAGGGACCTTGGAGTGCAAGTTCACAGCTCCCTGATAATGGTGGATAGGTTAGTGAAGAAGGCATTTGGCAATCTTGCCTTCAAAGGCTAAAGCATTGACTATAAGAGCCAAAATGTCATGTTGCAGCCATACAAAACACTGGTCAGGCCAGACTTGGAGTACAGTACAGTTCTTGTCGTCACACTACAGGAAGGATGTAGTAGCAATAGAAAGAGGTTCACCAGGATATTGCCTGGAAATGGACGGCTTTATCATAAGGAGAGATTGCACAGGCTGTGTTTGTTCTCACTGGAACAGAGGAGGCTGAGGGGTGACCTCATCCAGGTTTATAAAATTTTGAGGGGCATAGGCAGGGTAGGTAGGTGCTCTCCTAGGGTGGAGGAATCTAAAACTAGGCGAGGGGGAGAAATTTGGAGGAGATCTGAGGGGCAGGTTTTGCTCACAAAGGATGGTGGTTACATGGAATGAGCTGCCAGAGGAAGTGGTACAACATTTAAAAGGCATTTGGACGGGTACTTAGATAGGACAGAAGCAGGGGGATATGGACCTAATGAGGGAAAATGGGATTAACGTAGGCATCATGGTCATCATGGACAAGTTGGGCCGAAGGGCCTGTTTCTATGCTGTATAACTGTAAAGGTGCAAAGAAGGTTATATATGAAAAGTAGCTAGCACTCATAGTATGATAACCAAACGGGTGTCTAATCCAATGAATTAATATTTCAACTCTGCCCTCCAATCCACTTTATATCAATGGAATGGAAATCTCGATTAGCAGCTGACTTTATGGGTTGGGCTACAAACACCAACAGGCAACATCAGTACAAGGTGGTGTCGGAAGCGAAGGCAGGAGTCTGTACTTGGCACATTTGTACCTAAACTGGAAATGAGCCATACTAATGTGGAAGAGCCAGGGTTAACCTAACCCAGCTGTCATACAACTGACGAGATCTGCTCTAACACTGGGACCACCCCTTGTCCGAGTTTACCCTCCAATGGGGTCAAACCCCCTCTCCCTCCCAATATCCCTCTGAATTACAACACAGTTGAAGGAAGGCTCCCATTATGAAGGGAAGCTTTTCTCTTTTGCTAACTAGCTCCAGAACCTTACAGAGAGCAAATGGGAAATGGTTTACAAAGCGCAAAGCAAATAACAAGTCGTGACAAACTGTGGATGTGTGTAGTGCGAATGTTTTTAAGCTCATGGCTTTTAAATAAATGGCATCTCCTGTATTTTGACTTTTCTGATACAAGGGCCTCCATTATCCTGTCCATTTGGCCTAATCTCCATTGGTTGCCACAGCAACACCCACCAGCCTCTCAACACCACCGTCTACCCATCCAGGGCTGATGATGGCCATTTCCTGGAAACAGCTAAATGCTTCTAATCCCACTAAAGCACAGATGCTAAAACCTTTCACAGTCTCTGTAATGTATGCTTGTAAGTTAGCCACTCTACACCCTTGTGAGTCCCTCGCTAGCCTACTGATATTCTCAGGGGAGAATTTATTTTCTGTGTGAATCACTCAGGTAATCAGCAGTCACCGTCACTACAGGGATGAAGAGGCAGGGAAGAGAGAGGAACAATCCACCAGACTCTTCTTTTTACATCAGCAAGTTCAGAAGAATTCATTGTATGGTGATTGCCACTTGTTGAAGCACATTATTTTGGCATCCTGCTGGACACCTTCCCACCTGTTCTGGACAGGGTATTGCCCATCCCAAGCAAGGCCACCCAGCACAGAGGTCCCATCATGGCAGAAGTGGGAAACTCTCTCTCCAACAAGAAGCAGACCCCAGCTCTGTTTGTCATTGAAGTCTGACATCAATAGATTTTTGCTAGCCAATGGCATTGAAGGATGTGGACCCAAGGCAGCTGGATGAGTGGAAGAACTGTGAGAGAACGAGCTTGAAGGGCCGAATGGCCTACATGCTCCAATTTCCTATCAGCACAAGTTATCGTATGGGTCTTTCTGAAGGCTCCGGGGATGTTGATAAGGGAAGGACCAGAGAGAGAGAGTGAGAGAGAGAGCGAGAGCAAGCGAGAGAGTGAGAGAGAGAGCGAGAGAGAGAGAGAGAGAGAGCGAGAGAGAGAGAGAGAGAGCGAGAGCGAGAGAGTGTCAGACTGGGGAGAGTTGAGGTGAACATGGGGTGAATGAAAATGAGATTAGCATAAATAAGTGCTCGATGGTCGTCATGGACTCGGTGAGCCAAAGGTCCTGTTTCCATGAGGGAACGTGGATCAACCCCACAAAATATTCACTCCAGTGTGCCTGCAGTGAGTCACCTAAAACGTGCTCCACAGTTACTTACCTAGGCTACTCTGGCAGCGCCACCAACAAGGGCAAGGACAGCAGGCACAGCGATGCCACCCCCTGCAAGTCCACTCCATCGCAACTTGGAAATACATCCCAGTTTCTGCATGGTTGCTGGGTCTAAACCTTCGACCTCCCATCCCAACAACATCATGGAAACACCTTCAGTAGAAGGACTGCAGTGGCTCAAGAAGGCTGCTCACCGCCACTGACTCAAGGGCAAGAAGGAATGGGCAATGAACTCTTCCCTTTCCAACAACATCCACATATACTTTAAAGTTATTTTTTGAGGTGACTTTGCGACTGTCTCATTTGAAGTTTGGTAATCCATTCCGACAGTGCCGATGCCCCCACCCTTTACCATTGACTTTCCCTTGTGCCCCTCCCTGTGCCCAACAAGCCGTTATTGAATTGCTGATGCAGAAACCATGCAGACCCACAAGTGGATCGGCATGCGAGCTAGTAATGGAATGACGCCAACATTTTAAATTATTTGGCTAGCAGCAGTGGCTGACAGTGTAGCTCTCTTGTGTTGGAGCAAGCAACTATAGAAGGTGGCTTCCATTTTGGCTTTATTATTGTCATATGTACCAAGATACATTTGTTTTGCATGCCATCCATACAGATCAATACATTAAACAGTGCATTGAGGTAGTACAAGGGAAAACAATAACAGAATGCAGAATAAAGTATAACAGCTACATTGAAAGTGCAGTGCAGTTAGACAATAAGGTGCAAGATTGTGTGGTCAAGAGTCCATCTTATCGTATGGATACCATAACAGCGGGATAGAAGCTGTCCTTGAGTCTGTTGGTATGTGCTTTCAGGCTTTTGTATCTTCTGCATGATGGGAAGGGGGAGAAGAGAGAATTTCCAGGGTGGGCAGGGTCTTTGATTCTGCTGGCTGCTTTACCAGGGTAGCGAGAGGATGGTTTCCATGGAGGAGAGGCTGGTTTCCGTGATGCGCTGGGCTATGTCCACAACTCTCCGCAGTTTCTTGCACTCATGGGCAGAGCAGCTGCCATACCAAGCTGTGATGCATCCAGATAGAATGCTTTCTATGGTGCATCGCTGAAAATTGGTGAGGGTCAAAGGGGACATGCCAAATTTATTCAGCCTCCTGAGGAAGTAGAGGCACTGGTGAGCTTTCTTGGCCGTGGTGTCTACATGGTTGGACCAGGACAGGCTATTGGTGATGTTCACTCCAAGGAACTGGAAGCTTTCAACCCTCTCGACCTCAGCACCGTTGATGTAAGCAGGAGCATATGCCCCATCCCCCTTCCTGAAGTCAATGACCAGCTCTTATGTTATGCTGTTATTGAGGGAAAGGTTGTTGCCATGACTTTTGTCTTCTGTTGAAGAACACGTTTGGCACACTGGCCTTCATCAGTCAGGGCACTGAGTATAGAAGTTAAGGTGTTAAGTTGCAGTTGTACAAGACATTGGTGAGGTCGCATTTGGAAATATTGTGTTCAATTTTGGTCACCCTACTATAGGAAAGATGTTATTAAGCTAGAAAGAGTGCAGAGGAGATTTACAAGGATGTTGCCAGGACTCGAGGGACTGGGCTATGGAGAGAGGTTGGGACTTTTTTCTTTGGAGCATAGGAGAATGGGGGGGGGTGATCTTTTTAAGGTGTATAAAATCATGAGGGGCAGTGTGCAGTCATTTTCTCCATGGTTGGGAAATCAAGAACTAGAGGGAAAATGTTTAAGGTGAGAGGGGAGAGATTTAATAGAAACTTGAGGGGCAACTTTTTCACCCAGAGGGTGATCAGTATATGGAATGAGCTGCCAGAGAAAGTGGTTGAGGCAGGTATATTAACAACATTTAAAAGGTACTTGGACAGGTACATGGATAGGAAAGGTTTAGAGGGATATGGACCAAACACGGGCAAATAGGACTAGCTTAGATGGGAATCTTGGTTGGCATGGAAGAGTTGGGCTGAAGGGCCTGTTTCCATGCAGTTCCATGTAGGTTCAAGTCCCTCTCTAGGTCAAGGTCTCAGTGTAACAGTGGGGATACCAGCAGCATCAAACTAGATCAACATAAACTAAATGCCCCAAGGCATCATTGTGAATAATAGAGAACTCTCCAGCTGCCCTGTTCCTCAAGAGTAACAAAGGACTGCAGATGCTGGAATCTAGATGAAAAACACGACGATGCTGGAGGAACTCAGCAGGCCAGGCAGCATCCGTGGAGAAAAGCAGGCGGTCAACGTTTTGGGTCAGGACCCTTCTTCAGGACTGCTTTTCTCCGCGGATGCTGCCTGGCCTGCTGAGTTCCACCAGCATCATCGTGTTTCTCACCCTGTCCATCAACCTGCTTCCCACTCACCCTTATCTAAAGATGTACATGTCCTGAGAAAGAAAGTGATGGAAGTCAGTCCGTGCAAAGCAACAAACTTCTCCGAGCAAGGGGAACAGTTTCCTGGGTAATTGACCCAAGGCAACTCTGTGCAACAAACCCTTGCAGGACAATTTTTCAGCCACAGAGCACAGATTTTTTGCTGCTTTTGTCTGTGTTCATTCAAACTACTGATCAATCCTAAAATCAGCGAGGGAGTAGTGTTTGAGAAACGCTTGCTCATTCCCAAGCTCGTTCTCTGGAACCAATCCAGCCTTACTGGATTCTGAATCATTCCCATCAGTCAGTGTCTGGAACAGTGAAGGGCGTTTGGGTGGGGGGGGGTGGTGTCGGACAGGTAAGACTGAAGGTGTCACATGATCTGAGTGGCTTTGCTGATGTTCTCAAGTGCAATTTGGTCCCTCAGTGCACTTGCAGATCCTGAGGGTTTAACCAACAAGTTAACCTGGAGACACATTCCTTTCACCCAGTGGATGTTCCTTTTATCTGTAGGTTGAACTGGTAAGGGTGGATCACCTCTGAGAATGGAACGCTGCCTTGGTATGACACTCAACTTGAGCTCTGGACTCAAGCCCCAAACCACACTAACTCAGGGAGAGCGAGTATAACCACACAGCCAAATTAACACCTACTGACACAAGCAAGTGAAGCAGATGATAACAACTTAATGTCCATAGAGATAACTACTGGAATTTTGAAGATAAGATGAGGTCTCTTTATTAGTCACATGTACATCGGAACACACAGTGAAATGCATCTTTTGCGTAGAGTGTTCTGGAGCAGCCCGCAAGTGTGGCCACGCTTCCGGTGCCAACATAGCATGCCCACAGCTTCCTAACCCGTACGTCTTTGGAATGTGGGGGGAAACCGGAGCACCCAGAGGAAACCCACACAGACACGGGGAGAACGTACAAACTCCTTTCAAGACAGTGGCTGGAATTGAACCCAGGTCGCCCGGGTCTCTGGGGCTGTAAAGCATTATGCTAACTGCTATACTACCATGCCCTAGAATGGTCAACCTATTGGATTTATTCTTTGTCAGTGTCTACAGAGCACACAGGCCATTCAGCCTGAAACATCTCTGTAGTGTTTGTTCCACAAGAGCCTCTTCCCAATCTTCTTCTTCCAACCGGACAACAGATCCTCCTATAGTGTAGCTGTTCCTTAAGTCCATCCTTTCTATCCGCCTCCACTATGCCACATAGTAGGCAACTCCACGTTTGGCCCCCTCTTGGGGATCTCACTGCAGGATTTAATCATGTCTCTCTTAAATTTACAGACCCGAGTTCCAGACTCAGGTGTAAGTGGAAATGCCTTTCCCTAGTCTGCTCTGTTAGACCCCTTTCATAACAGCTGACACCTCACCGACCCCTACCCTAGTACCAGTCCACTGTGCAAAGAGAATGCACAACTTCTGGAGGCTTGTCTTAACGTCCCACCGTAATACCCGCGATGGCCTTGCATGCCACCACCACCACAAACCCTCCCCACCCACAGCCCTCTAATCTTGTGTCAACGGTCTCTTGACCTTGAAAGAACACAATGTATTCAGCATGAATTCAGCACCTCAGCTGGGGGACAGCTCTGTCACCTCCTCTTGCTCCTCCCTATCGTTGAGAAACTGCTGGTCAGTTTAATTACAAGGCAGCATTGGAAATCAACAGAGACCAAACAGTTTAAGGCAGCGTTAGGAATTAATACTGAAGAATTCAAGGAAGTGTTGGGAATTAACAGGAAACAGTTCAAAGCAGCGTTGCAAGTTAACAGAGACCAAACAGTTTAAGGCAACATTCGGAATTAACAGTGAACAGTTGAAGGCAGTGTTGGAAGGTTTAAACCAATGTCTGGGTCATTGTTCCCAAAAAAAGATAGATAGGCCATTCAGTCCCTCGAGCCTGTTCAATCACCATGGATAATCTCCACCCTAATTCCATAACCGTTCATAGCCTTGTCTAGTGAAGACCTATTGATTACAGATTTAAAATAATGGAACAGAGCTGATTTTTGACAGGGGGGGGGACAGAGACAGGGGGGAGACAGATCTTTACCACTTCTAAGTGAAGAGGTGCTTTCTGGTCTCTCTCCTGAATGACTGGGCTGTGATTTAAGGTCACGTCTTCTTGCCCTACACTCTCCCCGCTGGAGGAGAGAATCTCTATTTATCTCACCAACTCATTGCCAAATCCAAAAAAAAATTAATCAAATTGCTCCTTAACCCTCTATATTCCAGGGAATCCAATCTGAGTTCATATCATCTCTCCACAGAATTTAAGGCCAAGAATTTCTCAGAGGAGTCCAAGGGGCTCTCAGATCAAACACTATCACACTGTGAGGCTTCCTTTACACACACCCACCCCCCCACCCCACCCTCAAAAACCTATTAGTTTTATCAGCATTGCTATCGTTCCTAATGGTGTCTGCAAACACTCACAATACTACATCCTCCCTCGAATTTATTTCTGCTATCCTTGCCAGTGAGACAAGGTAAGATCCTAAATACTCAGCCCCTGAAGCAAACCCCATCCACACAAACACCCCAGGCTCCTGCTTGTTCCTGCTGCACTGTAATCCATGTAATCCATGCACGAAGGAATTCAGCATACCCCTTATGTAACTGACAAGCAGATGGTACAAACAGAATGCACACTGATGATACTTAACCTATGAAGGATATCATGTAAATAAACACAGTTGGAAGGAGAAGGAGCTGGGAAATTCTCTCAGTTTTGAGAACATCTGATAAGCTTCCCAATCTGTGCACCACCTGGCACTGCCTCCAATATCCCCCACACACATGGGATCGGACTTCAGCCACTATGGCCCATTGCATGTTACAATATACATGGAGATACAATAGACATGGAAAAGTGAGTTTTTGGTTGTTGATGAATTTGAATTGAGGGCAGGCACGGTAGCGTAGCAGTTAGCGTAACGCTTTACAGCGCCAGCAACCCGGGTTCAAATCCGGCCGCTGTCTGTAAGGAGTTTGTACGTTCTCCCCGTGTCTGCGTGGGCTTCCTCCGGGTGCTCCGGTTTCCTTCCACGTTCCAAAAGATGTACAGGTTAGGAAGTTGTGGGCATGCTACATTGGCGCCGGAAGCATGGCGACATTTGCGGGCTGCCCCCAGAACACTATGTAAAAAGGTGTATTTCACTGTGTGTTTCGATGTAAATGCTGCTAATAAAGATATCTTTATCTTCTGCTTTGAGGATCAATTATGGATGCAATAGTTAATTTTGCCCAAATCAAACAATTCAAATTCACCAGCAGAATGAGATTTTGGCCTTGACCATCTCTTTAAATGTCACACCAAATGCAAAGCGTGTAATTTTGCATTAAAACAATAAATCCAAGTGGGCTTCAGACTCAAAGTCTTACCAATCCCCACTGCCCACACACTCCGCGAGCAGGTGGAACACTCCTCCCCAAATCTTTAACTCACACTGGACTCAAATGCTGCAGAAAGCCCGGATCTCATGTTTTTATTTAAATAAATAAAATATTTATTCACTATTTTCTTTCCGGAACTCCCTCCCCAACCTCAACACGCAGACCTGAGACACCTTCCACGACCCCACAGATCTGAGGCCTCGTTTATTCCTTTCAATTTTCCAAAATGATTGAATTGAGAACCAATCGCCCCTCCTGGTAGAATTATGTCGGACACTCGACATGTCCCACACCTATATTTAAAATGCACCGGGTTGTGGGATGGAATGCACCTGTCAATAAACTAAGTAAAGCAATTATCTCCCAAATTAATGGGATTAATAAAAGGGAAAACTCATTGGAATGGGAATAACCACACGGCAATGATAACCCCAAAGGTCCTTGTCAATGGCTAGCAGTCTGCATGAAGTACTGTGCAGAGATGTGCTTGTGTTTCAGCTGTTACACGGCTCGGTACCGAGGTTCCAATTCACGACATTTCCTTACAATGTACACAAACCAACTCACCTCCTTCTTGACTGTGCGCAGCAACCTCTGACGCATCTCTGCATCTATTGCAACAGGACAGATGTTATTTTTTAATATAAGCAACAGAGAAACACAATTTGCAAATATCATCTTATTTTTTTTTAGCAAAATAAGTCTGACTGCTGGATTGATATCAAAGCCGTCTGATTTTTGTCCCTACCTGCCATGATCCAGCAGGTACCGTGACCGAAGCCTTCGGCTCCTCGAAGCAGCTGCAGCGCTGGGTTGTTTGATTGACAGCTAACCCGTGTGACGTCAAGATCCCCACGAAACGTCCCCGCGTGCGCCTTTGATTGACAGCCTCGGCAATCAAAGCCTTGTGAGCCCAGATTTAAAGGGACAGGACCGCTGCGAATTGAGTCCTAACAATAGTTTTTTTTACTAATACTGCTTTATCTTATTTAACATTAATTAATGGATCATTTAAAAGCATCTGGAATCATAGTGTAGGTAAAATAATTATCCCCCCAAGTGAAATCAAAGTAATGTAAATTCACAATTGAAGTTGAAATGAGATAGGCTATTATTAATCAATGGCAACTGGAATGTCCCTGGGCGTCTTATCCTTTGCAGTTATTCTTGAAATCCACCCTTCTTCCCGTGCTTGGCAACATAATCCATTATTTTGAATATGCTTGGCGATGCATCCCATTGCTAAGAGCACTGGGACTGCAAGTTGTTGTTAATCCTGTAAGGTATCCTAAAGTCCCATCCTGTCTTACGCTTCACTGACTTGCAGTTTAGCCTCCAGGTATTGTGGCCATTTGACTGACAGTCATACAGCAGAGAAACAGGCCCTTCAGTCCTCAGAGCCAACCATCAGGCCCCCATTTATATGAATCCTACACTAATCCCATTTTATTCTCCCCACATTCCCACCAACTCCCCCCGCCCCCAGATTCCACCGCTCACCCTTACACTAGTGTTAACTTACAGTAGCCAACTAACCAACAAATATGTGAATGGTAGTGCCCTGGGGAGTGTAGTAAAACAGAGGGACTTAGGAGTAGAAGTACATAGTTGTACTCCATAGCACAAGTACATAGTTCCCTGATAGTGGCATCACAGGTAGACAGGGTGGTGAAGAAGGCGTTTGGCACGCTGGCCTTCATCAGTCAGGGCACTGAGTACAGGAACTGGGACGTTATGTTGCAGCTGTACACGACATTGGTGAAGCTATACCTGGAGTTCTGTGTAAAGTTTTGGTTACCCTGCTAAGGGAAAGATGTCATTAAGCTGAAAAGAGTGCAAAGAAGTTTTATGAGAATGTTGCCAGGACACGAGGCTCTGAGTTATAGGGAGAGGTTGGGCAGGCTAGGACTTCATTCATTGGAGCACAGGAGACTGAGAGGTAACATTATAGAGATGTATAAGATCATGAGGGGCATAGAAAGAGTGAAAGTACACAGTCCTTCTCCCAGGGAAAGGGAATCAAAAACTAAAGGGCATAGGTTTAAGGTGAGAGGGGAGAGATTTGAAAATGACCTGAGGGGTAAGTTCTTCATGCAGAGCATGGTGCATGCCTGGAACGAGTTGTCAGAGGAAGTGGTTGAGGCAGGTACAATAACAACATTTTAAAGACACTTAGACAGGTAAATGGATAGGGGATAGGAAAGGTTTAGAGGGCAATGGGCCAAATGCAGGCAAATGGGATTAGTTTAGATGGGCACCTTGGTCGGCATGGACCTGTTAGGCTGAAGGGCCCGTTTCTGTGCTGTATAGCTCTTTGAGATAAGAGAGGAAACCAGAGCATCCAGAGGAAATTCAGAGAATGTGCAAATTTCACACAGACAGTGCCGGACATCGGGATTGAACCGGGTTGCTGGAGCTGTGAGGCAGCAGTTCTACTGACCACGTCACTGTGCCACCTGTGAGGTGGAGTGAAATAAAAGCAGAAAATGCTGGAAATACTCAGCAGGTCGGGTAGCGTCTGGGGAGAGAGAAATAGGCCGATGTCCTTTCTTCAGAGGTTGAAGTGATCTTGGTTCTGGTGTGGAGTCAACGAAGGTCAAACAATTTCCATTTGTCCTGTCAACTAACTCCATTCCAGCAGGAAGCTACTTGGACTTGAGGAGCAAGAGGAAGTTTGAGATGAGGGTTGGTGCAATGACACAGTCTTGCCTGACCCCAGTCTGCGCTGGGGCTGCATCTGTGGTGGACCCGTTGATTAGAATCATGGCCTGCATGTTCTTGTGTATCAGACCCAGAGTGATATCAAATTCCCAAGAGGCAACTGGGAAGGACTATTGATAATCCCTGTCGGTTGGTAGAGACAAAGGCTTTTGAGAGGTTGTTGAAGACCATACATGGTGGTTGTGCTGCTTCTACATTTTGCTTGGATTTGCCATGTGATGCACATCATGTCTGTTGTCGTCCTTGCTGGATGGGATCAGCACTGTGACTCTGGGAGGAGGTGTCAGGCCATTAGGAGGACACAGTTAGGAAAGATCCTTGTGGTGATTTTCCCTTTGGCAGGTGGTAATTACAGGAACGAGACATCTCCTGTCCTCTGGATGGGTCACACTTCCAGCACCTCTGAGATTACCTCATATTTTCCTCCTCCCAGCTGGTGACCATCACACAACACTGATCCCAACAATCAAAATCCACAAAGAAGACCATGAAAATGTAAATGACATTCCCTACCTCAGGGATTACCTCTCAGCGAGGCCGGACTTCAGTAATTCACCACCTCCTCCAGAGCACCAGCGCAGCCTTCAGTGACTGAGAGTGTTTGACCAAGACCTCATATCTGGCACTAAGCCCATGGTTCACAGAACAGCAGTGAGCTCCACCGTCCTGCTTGCTTCAGAGACATGGACAGTTCACAGCAGGCACCTGAAAGAACTGGAGAGATACCAGCAACACCGCCTCAACAAAATCTTCCAAATCCATTACAGGAGTATGAACCAAGCGGAGACGAGTTTATTGTCATGTGCACAAATATGGTGGGGTACAGGTGCAATTAAAAACATGCTCGCAAGCAGCATCACAATAACATACAGAACATAAGTTATACATAAATTATTACAAGACAGTGAAGAAGAAAAGAGATTGTGCCAAACGAGACACTAGTGCAAGTAAAAGCACAAGTGGAGACAGGTCAGTGGTAGTGCAAAAGGCAATCTACGGTGTTCTGTTGCTGAGGTAGGACTGGGGGGGGTGATGTCGGCTTCCTCAGGCCAACAACACCACGCTGAGTCTCTGCTTACACTCAGCCAGCTCCAGTGGGCAGGCTGCATCTCCCACATCCCAGTGTCCCGAACAGGCACTCCCCTTTGGGCTCTGCCAGGTGGACAAAGGAAAAAGATTCAAGAGACTCTTTGAAGAAAATGTAACGTGGAATTCCTTGGCCCGTGACTGGTCAAGGTGAAGAAGGCCGTGCATTTAAAGCGAGAGGGGGAAAGTTGAAGAGAGATGTGTGGGGCAAGTTTTCTTACACAGAAAGTGGTGGGTGCCTGGAACGGGCTGCCAGGGGTGGTGGAAGAAGCAGATACGATCGAGGATGTTAGACACAGGAATATGCAGGGAATGGAGGGATATGGATCATGTGCAGCCAGAAGAGGTTTAGTATAATTTGACATTGTGTTCAGGCGCAGACACGATGGGCTGAAGGGTCTGTTCCTGCGCTGTACTGTTCTGTGTTGTTCGATGTTCTAAGGAGCATCTGGGAAGACACAGAGCACCACGAGGCTCTGGGTTGGGAACACAAATGGGCCGAGCACAAAGAGCAGAAGCGGGTCACAGCATCCCAGCCTGCCCACATACCTGCCCACGCTGTTGGTTCTTCTCGTCCCATCTGTGGAAGAGTCCACAGACTTGCTACTGTCGCCTTCAACCACCTCGCAACATCAGAGTGGGAGCAAGTTCTCCTCAACCCTGAGGGACCGCCTGCAAAGAAGAAGCAGCTCACCCAAAGCAGATCACAGCTTTAGAAGCAGGAGCGGGCCATTCGGCCCCTCCTACCTGTTCTGCTGCTTGATACTTCAAGGTTGTATTCAGGTCCGATCCACATAAACAGATGGAGAACTTTAAACTGGAAGCAACGTGGGGCTGGGGAGTCAGAGAGTCATACAGCAGGGAAATGGCCCAACTGGTCCATGCCGACCGAGATTCCCATTTAGGCCCAGGTTCAATTCCGGCCACTGTCTGTGAAAAGTTTGTACGTTCTCCCCGTGTCTGTGTGGGTTTCCTCCGAGTGCTCCGGTTTCCTCCCACATTCCAAAGACATATGGGTTAGGAAGTTGTGGGCATGCTATGTTGGCGCCAGAAGCGTGGCGACACTTGCGGGCTGCCCCCAGAACACTCTACGCAAAAAGATACATTTCACTGTGTGTTCCAATGTACATGTGACTAATAAAGATCTATCTTATCTAAACCTTTCCTATCCATTTACCTGTCCAAGTACCTTTTAAATATTGTTAATGTACCTGCCTCAACCAGTGGTGTAGGTTTGTGCAAACAGGGGTGAAAAGTGAGGAATTCCTGCAGCGATGTCCTGGAGCTAGGATAATTGACCTCCAATGTCAACAACCACCTTCCTTTGTGTGAGGTAGATTCCAACCACTGGAATGTTTTCCCCTTGATGTACGTGGACCTCAGTTTTACCAGGGCAGCTTGATGCCAGTCGAATGCTGCCTTGATGTACAGGGCAGTCTCGGATCACCTCTGGAACTCAGCGCTTGGAACAAGGCTGTGACGGTGCTGTGAAACCCAAACTGGGATTCAGTGGGTGGATTATCAGTGAGAAAGTCCCACCTAGCAGCATGGTGGATGACATCGTCCATCACTTTGCTGGTGATTGAGAGGAGATTAATTGGGCAGTAGTTATCCAGATTGAATGTCCTGCTTTCTGTGTGGGGAGCACACCCTGGGCAAGTTTCCATGTTTCCAGGCAGATGCCAGCATTGTCACTGTACTAGAGCAGCTTGTCTAGAGGCACAGTTAGTTTCGGAGACTAGGTTTTCAGTGCTGCTGCTGGAATGTTGCTTGATTCCATAACCCTTGCTGGGATATACCTTAAGGGTGGCACAGTGGTGTAGCTAGTCACAGCGCCAGAGACCCAGGTTCAATCCTAACCCCTGGTTACTGACTGTGCGGAGTGTGCATGTTCTCCCTGTGATGGCCTGGGTCTCCTCCAGATGCTCCAGTTTCTTCCCGCATCCCATCGGGTTGGGAGGTTAATTGGCCGTTGTAAATTGTTGCAAGTACGTAGGTGAGTGATAGAATCGGGGGGAGTTGAAGAGAGAGTGGGGAGAATAAAACAGGTGGCACCAAGGTAAATGGATGGAATTGGAATTGGTTTATTATTGTCACATGTACCGAGGTGCAGTGAAAAACTTGTCGTACAGACCGTTCGTACAGATCAATCCATTACTCTGTGGATTGAGGTAGTACAAGGTAAAACAATAACAGAATGCTGAATAAAGAGTGAAAGCTCCAGAGAAAGTGCAGTGCAGGCAGACAATAAAGTGCAAGGCCATAACGAGGTAGATTATGTGGTCAAGAGTCCATTTTATCGTACTAGGGGACCGTTCAATAGTCTTATAACAGCGGCATAGAAGCTGTCCTTCAGCCTGTTGGTACGTGCTTTCAAGCTTTTGTATCTTCTGCCCGATGGGAGAGGGGAGAAGAGAGAAGGGTCTGGTCTTTGATTATGCTGGTGGTTTTACCGAGGCAACGGGAAGTGTAGACAGAGCCCATGGAGGGGAGGCTGGTTTCCATGATGCGCTGGGCTGTGTCCACAACCCTCTGCAGTTTCTTGCAGTCCTGGGCAGAGCAGTTGCCGTACCAAGCCGTGATGCATCCAGATATGGTGCATCGATAAAAATTGGTGAGGGTCGACAGGGACCTGCCAAATTTCTTTAGCCTCCTGAGGAAATAGAGGCGCTGGTGAGCTTTCCAAAGATGTATGGGTTAGGAGCTGTGGGCATGCTATGTTGGTGCCGGAAGAGTGGTGACACTTGCGGGCTGCCCCCAGCACATTCTCAGTAACGCAAAAAGACACATTTCACTGTGTGTTTTGATGTACATATGACTAATAAATAAATATCTTTTCTTATCTCATCTTATCTTCTTTGCCGTGGCGTCTATGTGGTTGGACCAGGACAGGCTATTGGTGATGTTCACTCCCAGGAACTTGAAGCTCTCAACCCTCTCTACCTCAGCACCATTGACGTAGACAGGAGCATGTACACCGCCCTCTTTCCTGAAGTCAGTGACCTGCTCTTTTGTTTTGCTGACATTGAGGAAAAGGTAGTTGTCACGACACCATGTCACTAGGCTCTCTATCTCCCTCCTGTACTCTGACTCATTGTTATTCGAGATACGGCCCACCACAGTGGTGTCATCTGCAAACTTGTAGATGGACTTGATGGTTGGCAGGGACTTGATGGGCCGTAGGGCCAGTTTCCATGGTGTATCTCTCTCTGACACTCTTCCCAGTGATCTCAGCCATTTCTTAATATCACATGGGGTGAATCAAATCGGCTAAAGGCTGGATTCTCCAACAGTGCGGATCTCTGGAGGAAGTTCAGCTGCATCATTCACTTGACCCTTCTGGTTTCAGCGCTGCCTTTAGCACTAGTGTTTTGGATCAAGACTGCTGTAGGGTCTCCACCCAAAATGTCCACAATTCCTCCCCCCCCCCCCCCCCGCCCACAGATACTGCTCGACCTACTGAGTTCCTCCAGCAGTTTGTTCTTTGTACTCATGATGGCTTTGGTAAGAAAATATCCACCTTACATTCTAATAGAACATAGAACAGTACAGCACAGTACAAGCCCTTCGGCCCACGATGTTGTGCCAACCTATATAAACCTACTCCACGATCAACCTAACCCTTCCCTTCTACACAGCCCATAACCCTCCATTTTGTCTGTCCGTAAGGTGTTTGTACATTCTCCCTGTGTCTGTGTGGGTTTCCTCCAGATGCTCCGGTTTCCTCCCACATTCCAAAGATGTACAGGTTAGGAAGTTGTGGGCACGCTGTGTTGGCGCCAGAAGCGTGGCGACACTTGCAGGCTGCCCGAAGAACACTACGCAAAAGATGCATTTCACTGTGTGTTTCGATGTACATGTGACTAATAAAGAAATCTTTTATATCTTTTCTTATATCCATGTGCCTATCTAAGAGTCTCTTAAATGTCCCTAATGTATCTGCCCCCACAACCTTTGCAGGCAGTGCGTTCCAGGCACCCACCACTCTCTGTGTAAAAAACCTACCTCCGACATCTCCCCTAAGCTTTCCTCCTCTGACCTTAAACTGATGTCCTCTGGTATTGGCCATTGCCACCCTGGGGAAAAGGTGCTGTTTGTCCACTCTATCTATGCCCTTCCTTCTGTCAGGAGGAGATCCATTATGCCATCCAGATTCACGGTGCATCTTTCCCCTTAGGGCTATGTGCGTTCTTTGAGTTTTCCTCTTTTATTTTTGATAATTAAGTTCTGTTGAAAGAGACCAAGCTTCCCTCAGACCTGACAACAGGCGCAAGGTTGGCCGAGAGCGCCCTCTAGAGCCTGTGAATCTTTTCTTTTACCTTCAGTGAATGGTTCAACCAGTTCGAGGAATGGTAAATGTGTTTCCCTTTATTGTTATGAAGCTGACGCTACTGGCACCTAGATGCTGATCGTGCACCTTGACCACTTTGCAACCTTATCCCTGAGCAGCTCAGGTGTTAACCATACTTAACCTCCTAACTCGAAGGCAGCTCGACTGACACGGTTTCCAAGGGCTTTAAATATTCATGCTGCAAACTCGAGCACTCTCACCATCACAAAGCTCCCAGCTTGAACCTATTGTAGCCTATCAATTATGTGACTGGACTTTAATTGAGAAACTCAGCTCAAATCTCAGCTTGACAGACAGGGAGCTTAAATTCACCTCATTGAAGAACTCTGAAAAGCTCTTGTCAGCAACGATCTATGAACATAGTGGATTGTCAATAAGGACCCATCTGGTTCACTAATCCGTTATTTAATGTTCTTGCCCAGTTTAGGTCATATCTCACTCTATAGAAGAATGCAAAAACCAAACTGCTGGAGTAACTCAGCTGGTTGAGCAGTATCTGTGGAGGTGGGGGTTGGTCACCATTTTGGGTTGAAACCCTGCAGCAGGACGGTTGGGTCTGAGTTCTGATGCAGGGTGTCGACCCGAAATGTTGACCATCCCTCTGCCTCCACGGATGCTGCTCGACCCGCTGAGTTCCTCCAGCAGTTTGTTTGTTGCTCCAGATTCCAGCGTCTGCAGTCTCTTGCGTGGTTGGCTCTGAGATTCCTTCCAAAGTAGCCCGTCAAAAACTGCCACATACCCAGGGGAACAGTCTCGCCCCAGTTCTGTCATGGGACTGAGGGAAAGGTTCAAGGATGTGCTCGAAGCTTCCTTGAGGAAATGCAACATCCTCACTGCTTCCTGGGAATCTCTGGCCCATGACCACTCAAGGTGGAGAAGGAGCATTTGGGATGGGATTGGGGACCTTGAGGCCATGGTTCAGGAGGACACAGAAGCCTTGCGTAAGTGGTAGAAGGACTGCCACCTCCTGCCCCACACCACAAGCTCAGCCACTCCACATTGACAGCATCCAAGGTCAAGATTGAACCCAGATCACTGGAGCTATGAGGCAGCAACTCTAGCAGCTGGTGCCACTGTGCCACCCAAACTCTTCTGTCCACACACAAACATCTGAATTAGTAACAAGAGTAGCTAACTTCGCCCCTCAAGCGTGCTCCACCATTCAATGGGATCATTCAGCAACCTCAACTCTGTGTTCCCATCTGACTGTGGTAACCTTTCACCTCCCGTTCCTTATCAAGAATCCATCTACCTCTGCCTTAAAAACATATATTCTGCTTCCACTGCTCATTGAAGGAGAGGGTTCCAAACACTTGTGACTTTCTGAGAGAGAAAAAGTTTTGCCTTGTCTCTGTTTGAAATGGTTATGTCCTTATTTTTAAACAGCGACCCCTGTTTCTAATTCTCCCACAAGAGGAAACATCCTCTTCACATCCACCCTGTCTACACCCCTCAGGAATTTATGTTTCAATCAAGCCCCTTTC
The DNA here is from genome assembly GCF_009764475.1 of Pristis pectinata. Classification (NCBI taxonomy): domain Eukaryota; kingdom Metazoa; phylum Chordata; class Chondrichthyes; order Rhinopristiformes; family Pristidae; genus Pristis; species Pristis pectinata. The sequence goes on from NC_067421.1 coordinate 34,933,320, forward strand.
TCACTCTATTAAACTCCAGTGGATGCACACCTATTTTGTCTAACATTTCCTCTGTAGACAAACCCACCCATTCCAGGTATCAATCCAGTAAACCTTCCTAGAATGACTTACAACCCATAACCATCCTTCCTTAAATAAGGAGACCAATACAGAACACGGTACTCCAGATGAGGTCTCACCAGTGCTCAATATAACTGTAATTTTGCTCGGAAACAGTGCCCCAGACCAAGTCAGCCTTGTTAATATGGAACATAGACCAGTACAGCACAGGAACAGGCCCTTCAGCATTGGAGAGGGTCCAGAGGTGGTTTACAAGAATGAGTCCAGGAATTTGAGGATGAATTAGTGATCAGACTAACTTGAACTTATTGCCATGGTGGGATTTGAACTCTCGACAAAATCCTGCCCACTCCCATAATCATCCACCATCTTCACGATGAGAAGCAACTGTGAAGTGCAAAACGATAAGTACAATACTTACTGCAATAATCAAATTCCCTGGGAAATTCATGTGCATCTAATTGAATTAAAAGGAAGCAGAAACCAAAGACAGGTAACAATCAAAATGCCAGAGAGTATAAATCAGAAACAAATAAAGATTAGCCAGTTGTTCAACTCTGGGATTAAGACACAGTGGATAAATTGTAATGCTTCACTGTTTAAAACACAGTTTTCTTTGACCATGACCTTCAAGTGACCTTCGAGTCCTGTTACTCATTGTAATAATTGACTTTAAAAGTCATTAATGCTGTAGATGTCTGCAGGACATGTTTTTTTTGAAACCTTCATCTGTTCAATCTATTGTTCTTTGCCGGTCCATGCTTTGCTGGATATTAAGATGATAGACTCTCAGCCAGAAACTCATTAACAGCCTGGATTCTGTTGTGTGATCATTCATATCTGAGAAGTTTGAATAATAATGTTGTTAACTTAATGCGATTGTCCTAGAATGTAACAGTTCTTGAGTTCAATCACTGCTACTTTCCATATTAATAAACCTTGTTGAAGCAGTCATGGTAAAAATTACATCCTTGGCTTTTCTCTTTTTATTAAGTTAGAAAGCAACAGTGAGAACTTAGAAGGAACCATTAGACTCGAGACGCATGGCCTCATCCTTTTACTTCTTCATCCTTTTAAGTTCCAGCAGGTTCTGGCCACTCTCTGGTTATTGATCCAAGTGATTGTTCCTCGTGTGTGAGCACAGGGAACAGGGGCTCAGTTGAATGTGGAAAGTTTTAGAGCATGGCTGCCGTCCAGCTTTGTATTAATTTGTTCCCAGGATGTGGCCAGTGTTGGCCTTTGTTGACCAACCTGCCCCAGAACTGAGGAGGCAGATAAGAACCAACCACATAGATGGTCTGGAGTACCAGAATGAGGGAGGAATGACAAATTTCCTTGTCACGAGTGAACCAGAAGGGCTTTAATGATAATTCAGTAGTTTCATAGTCACTATTTTTATTCCAGATTTATGTAATTACCTCAGCTGTTGTAGTGAGATTTGAACTTACAATCCCTGCTCACAGAAGATTCATGGAAACCACAGCTGAGCTGAACACTTTAATTATTGTTTAAATATTTGAATTTAAATTCCCCATCTGCCATGGTGGGAATCGAACTCATGTCTGTTGATCAATGGTCCAGAAATCCAAACTTCACGAAGCAAGTGATTTTTCTGGCAATATTTTTCAATGTTAATGAATTGCAGACATAAATACAATTAATTAATTTTTTTTTACAGCTCCAAAGTATTTGAACAATAGTGGTGATTCAGTGCATGGCATAAATCAGGAAATTATCGGGTAATACAAGGACTTTCATGTACAGACCAGGCAAATGAAATTAACGGTGGACTTTGAATTCTATAGTGTATAAGACACATTTTTCTACATCAGGATGTTGGATTTAGTATTGTGCATTGGGAAAGAGTTAATTAATAATTTGGTAGTCAAGGGGGCTTCAGGGAACGTGATCATAATGGGATAAAAATTAATATACAAATTGAAAATGATTTAGTTAAATCTAAAATCAGATCAAGAAGATAGGAGCAGGAGTTGACCACTCGGCCCCTCGAACTTGCCCTGCTATTCAATATGATCATGGCTGATCTGCCCCAGGCCTTGTTTCCTCTTCTGTGCCAGTTCCCTTTAATACCCTGATCTTTCAAAATTTTATCGACTTCAGAGAGTCGTAGAGGCATACAGCATGGAAGCAGGCCCTTCGGCCCAACTTGTCCATGCCCACTGTGTTGCTCAGCAAGTTAGTCTCATCTGCCTGTGTTTGGCCCATAGCCCTTTAAACCTCTCCTATCCATGTACTTATCCAGGTACCCCTTATTTTCTCTTCCTCTTAAATGCCCCCAATGATCAAACCTCTACAACCCTCCAGTGTAGAGAATGTCAGATATTTACAATCCTTTGCAAGAACTTCCTACGCACCTCAGTTTTAAATGACTGGCTCCTGCAGCTCTATAGAGCTCTGGTTAGACCACACTTGGAGTATTGTGTTCAGTTCTGGTTGCCTCATTATAGGAAGGATGTGGAAGCTTTAGAGAGGGTGCAGAGGAGATTTACCAGGATGCTGCCTGGATTGGAGAGCATGTCTTATGAGGAGAGGTTGAGTGAGCTAGGGCTTTTCTCTTTGGAGAGAAGGAGGATGAGAGGTGACTTGATAGAGGTGTACAAGATAAGAGGCATAGATCGAGTGGACAGTCAGAGACTTTTTCCCAGGGCAACAATGGCTAACACGAGGGGACATAATTTTAAGGTGATTGGAGGAAGGTAAAAGGGGGATGTCAGGGGTAGGTTTTTTACACAGAGAGTGGTGAGTGCGTGGAACACACTGCCTGCGAAGGTTGTGGGGGCAGATACATTAGGGACATTTAAGAGACTCTTAGACACATGAATGATAGAGAAATGGGGAACTATGTGGGAGGGAAGGGTTAGAGAGATCTTAGAGCAGGATAAAATGTCGGCACAACATTGTGGGCCGAAGGGCCTGTACTGTGCTGTAATGTTCTATGTTCCAATCTTGTAACTATGTCCCTCATTTGAGTTTCTCTTACTAGTAGAAACATCTACTCTGTCACGCCCCCCTTAGTATCTTGTATGTTTCAATAAGCTCACCCTCAATTCTTCTACATTCCAAAGAATATAGATCTAATTTCTTTATTCTTCATTACATCTAAACAAAACAAACTCCAAAGATATGAGGTATTTGTTGGCTGTGGTCAGTTGGGAAGCTACATGAATCGATCAGCCAGTAAACAAACAACGTCTGATACTTGAAGAATTAATACAAAGTTCACAACAATCATTACTTATGCCTTTAAGGTACAAAACTTCAACAGGTAAAATGGTTGAGCCCTCACTAACAAGAGGAGTTAAAGGTGTGCACTACTCCCACTGGGTTCCCTCCCCCCACTGTTCCCATCTGCCCTCCTCAACTCCCTTATTTGACGCCACGCTCCACCTTCCTCTCCTATCAGATTGCATCACCTGCAGCCCTTTGTCAGCCCAGCTTCTCTCCCCTCCCCCACCTGTGTATCACCCCCTCCTCACCTCAATCCACCTCTCATTTGCCAGCCCTTGCTCCACCCCTTCCTTCCACCACTCACACTGGCTATCTCCCTTCTATCCTTCAGTCCAGATGAAGGGTCTCAACCTGAACCGTCGACTGTCCGTTTCCCTCCATAGATGCTGCCTGACCTGCTGAGTTCCTCCAGCTTCAGTAGAAGGGAAAATGCTGGAATCTATTATTACGGGAGTGGTAATAAGGTGCTTAGAAAATGGGCAAAGTGGACATGGATTTATGAAAGGGAAAGCATGTTTGACTAATCAGTCAGAGTTATTTGAGGTGTCAGCTGGCAGAGTAGACAACCAGAGGATGTCGTGCGATTGGACTTTCAGAAGGCCTTCCATAAGATGTCACATCAGATATTATTAAACAAAATTAGAATAAATAGGATTAGGGTTAGTAATCGTGGCATAGATTAAGGATAATGGATGGGAAGTAGAATAGAAACAAACAGGTCATACTTTGGGTTGGAGATTGACTAATGGAGTGCCTCAAGGATCTTGCTGGGTCTGTTGTTCACAATCTTTATCAATGATTCGGATGAGAGGACCAAGTGTAATACTTACAAGTTTCCTGATGATGCAAAATTAAGTGGCAGTGTGGATGATGCAGGGAGGCTCCAGGGGGATATGGAGAGGCTGAGTGAATGGGTGAGGACGAGTCAGATAGAATATATTATTGAAAACTCCAAACTGGAAGAAAAAAAGCTTTTTTTTAATAGTGAGACATTGAAAGGTGTTGACGTTCAGAGGGACCCGGGTGTCTATGTACATAAATCACTGAACATTAACGTACGTATGGCAAGCCATTAGGAATGCAAATAGCACTTTGGCCTTTACTGGAACAGGACTTGAGTACAAGAGTAGATGCCTATCTGCAATTATAGGGACCTGGTGAAACCGCACCTGGAATACTGTTACAGGTCTGGTCTCCCCACCTAACAAGGAATATGTCCCCATTGACCTCATCAATTTTTATAGATGCACCATAGGGAGCATCCTATCCAGATGAATCGCGGTTTGGTACGGTAACTGCTCTGTCTGAGACAGCAAGAAACTGCAGAGAGTTGTGGACACAGCTCAGCACATCATGGAAACCAGCCTCCCCTCCATGGACTCTGTCCATACTTATTGCTGCCTTGGTAAAGCAGCCAACATAATCAAAGACCCAGCCCACCCCGGACATTCTCTCTTCTCCCCCCTTCCATCGGGCAGAAGATACAAAAGCCTGAAAGCACGTACCACCAGGCTCAAGGACAGCTTCTATCCCGCTGTTTTAAGACTACTGAACGGTCTCCAGTACGATAAGATCTCACAATCTACCTCATTATGTCCTTGCACCTTATCGTCCGCCTGCACTACACTTTCTCTGTAACTGTAACACGTTATTCTGCATTCTGTTATTGTTTTTCCCTTGTACTACCCCGATGCACTGATGTGATGAAATGATCTGTATGGATGGCTTGCATAGCAAAGTTTTTCATTGTACCTCAGTACGTGACAATAATAAAGCAATTTGCCAATTTACTGATACACTTGCAATAGAGGAATGCAGTGAAGGTTCTCCTGATTCAGCAGACTGGGCCTATACTGCCTCCAGTTTAGAATAAGAACTGATTTCATTGAAACATATAATTCTACAAATTAAAGCCACTTTTCTGAGAGCAACTTGAGTCAGTGATAGGAATTTTTCTTACTATTTAAGATGTTGGGGGATGATTGTTGCTCTTCTTCTCCTGGATGCAGTGGCCATTCTTCATATTAAAACCAATCAGTCAGCCTTTGGCCGCAGAAGTTCACACAGTTGAATCTGGAGCCAATGCAAAGTTCAGATCAGGAACAGGGAAGAATGTCACCTCTCAAATCTGGCCTCGTGTAGCTTCCCTCCTTTTTGCCAGCTCTCTTATCCCAGAATGACGATCGACTGCAGAGGTTTTATCTGCATTTACAGATGGATCAGTGTTCAGGACATTGAGATGGTGTGCCAAGGCATGGGTGTTAGCCACATTCTGTTATCTGAAGGAAACAATGTTAAGTAAGACCACCATCCTCAGTTGTTTGGCAGGGAACAAGACACCATTTTCATTGATGCAAAGCAGAATGTATATTTACGGGAAGAGTTTTTAGAAATCCCTGGCTAGGAATGGGGTTGTGCAGTTCAGGAACTACTGATGTTTTTTTTTCTCTGTTCTGCCAACCGTGGCTGGGTTCAGCTTTGACATCTCTCATTCTTGGTTGGACTATCGGGGTTCTCATTCTCAACTTGACCGTGAAGAATGATCAGATGAACAACATATCTTGGGCACAGTGAGTACCCACTGGGGTATAAAGTGGTGTTTGTGAGAGAAAGACGAAATTCAAAATTAGCTATCTCCTCCTGCTTCGAATAATTGCCTTTCAGTATGTACTGAAGTATTTTTCTTAAGTACCAGGAAAACAGATGATTGCAAGTGGAACATTTGCACCAGAAGTGTCTCTCCTCTGGAAGTAATTGCCTTGATTCAAGCTACTGGCATCTCACACAAACACGAGTAGGCCACCTGGCCTCTTAAACCAGACCCGCTATTCAAGTCCTCTTTTGTGCCAGATCCCCATAGCCCTCGATCCTCTAATCTTTTGAAAATTTATCTGTCAGTACTTTAAGTACCTCCAGTGATCTAGCATCTGAGGTAGAGTATTCTAGAGATTCATTATTGCGTGCAAGAAGAAATCTCTACCTCAAAGTCCCAGACAATTCAGACTGCCCTGTGTGGTGAAATCAGTGCCAAATGGGGTAGTTTTCTCACCCTGGTTCTAAATCACACAAGAGATTTTCAGTATATAAATAATGAGCTGGAATTTACTGTAATTACATTGGAAGTTGTGTCTTAACACCTGGTAAAACTTCAGGAACTTGGGAGATTCAGACATTGGTGTCAGATGTCACAATTTTCCATAGGATACCAGTGCAACCGTCACAGATGGAACCAACACAGAATTCGTGATTTATTGCCAACCTAAATTACTTACTCATGTCATAAAGACTGACGAAGAGCTTAAGCCTTGTTTAAGTCACAACCTCTCTGACTCCGGAAAAACTCAATAAGTGTGGAGTACCATTCCATAGGCTTTATTTGGGGAACATAAAATGTCTCCAAATAGATGTCTTTTCCTAGGTGTTTCACTTTTAATCACATCTCAATTTTATCTTTTTTTTAAAAAACTGTCACTTTTATTCTTTGGTTTGGCAGCTTAGAGGAATCTTCAAACTGACCAGGCTTTCCTGAAGAGAAGTACCACAGATTTCCAGGTGAGTTTTATCTCTCCCATGTAGAATGCAAAATCTGGGCCATTGATACAAGAACCAGGAAAAAACTAGCCGAGACTCCTGAAGAACTTCTCTATAGTTTAGAACATGGAAAACACAACTCTCTGGAGCTGAGGCTTAAGGACAAGAGAAGTTCACTGGCTCAGTCCTGGCTTATGCCGAGTCATGGCACCACTAAAGATTTTATTTCTTTGTTCACAGGGTGTGATGATACTGGCAAGGCCAGATTTTATTATGCATGCTTAATTACCCTCTAGAAGCAGCTTTTAAAGCATATGAGGACAGTTAAGGGTCAATCAAGTTGGTGGGTTTAACACCATTTAAGCCAGATTGGGCAAGGATGGCAGATTTCTGTTCTGAACCTGATGTGTTTTTACAAGTCAGGTAGTTTCACAGTTACCAGCATCAATATTAACTTCTCAATCCAGACCCTATTACATTCAAATTCCCCAGCTGCTGTGCCAAAATTAAAACTTCTCTATCAATAGTTGAGGTGTCTGGGTTACTAATCCACCAACAAGCCCACTAAATTACAGCGTGGCTCTATAATTTTAACCTAGAGAATTAATCTGCATGAGGATGTGGTTTGGGACTGTGATATTAGGTTGGAAGGTAGTCACGTAGACCAGAATCAGATCTGCAAAGGATGCAGGAATGTTGTCCAAATATCTTTGGATCCTGAGTAAATAAAGACTTGAATTTTGCAGCTGATAGATGAAAATCAGAAGTCATGACTGGGTTTTCAGATGATTTACAGTTAATAATGGTCTAGATATTGCTGTTGATATTCTGTGTCCATTGGGAGTTTGTACAGAAATTGAGGGAATTAAACCCACAGAAAACTAAACAGCGTATAATGATTTCAGCAGGACAAGATAGAATGGTGGGTGATATTTGGTGGGGGGTCTGCATGTGGAGTTAAAAGCATTTTTATGAGTTAAACTGAGATGCTGTGGTTTTGCAGACTTGGTCAGGATAGCGATGAGCACAAGACCTTGGCTGGTTTCCTTTCTAAGCCTAGAGATCAATGGGAAGTGATGGCACTACATAAAATACACCAAGCTAGAAAGACCAAATTTAAGCAGAACATAGATATATCCTCTTGAAGGCAGGCACACAAGGGTAATTATGAATATAGTTCACAATTTATTCACATCATTTAGCTAAATAAAGGTGGAGATTTGTTTTTACATCTGTACAAAATGCAGATTTTTAAAATTTACTATCATAAAATAAAGGGGAATACAATGAACCTCCATGACAGTCAAAAATTTGAACAGATGAAACAAAAGTAGTTTTCAAAAGATTTTGGAAAATAAAAATCAGACATTGACTTGAACATACATTTGAAAATGGAAAACTGAAGGACAGTTGCATACAGAGAGCTGTGCTGGTGTAATTCTCTGAACAGATTACTATAGTACCAGATTGGAAGAGTAACTTGCAACGTAAAAAACATTTGTGGTATAAAAGTGCATGACACTAGTACTGGGGAATAAAGCATGTTCCATTCTCAAACACCATCAAGCACTCACAGAGAAGGTTATAGTGCCTTAAAACTCAGGTTTGAAGGAGCCCAATACAGTAACACAGATAACAAGTAAACACTAACTCAAAGTATCTCAGGAGAGCATTCTCCAGTAGTGTTCATTGTTTCCTTGCCCATGCTAGTTGTCTTACAGTCTGAGTACAAGTGTTAAAGGGAATTCTATGCTGTGGCAAGGTCTATTCAGGATTGCCCATATCTACAACACTTCACATTATGCAAGCATCACTAATAAATGGAAGTTTCTGAATAAACTTTTCCATTGAATTTGATCATCAGTTATTAAAACCACTGTTATCTTCTCAGCCAAAATGCAGCAGGTTATTCATTAAGGAAGCCATCCAGAAGATTGTGGTTGAGAACCTCCAATGATCACCATGCTTTGGGGTGCTTAAAGTGAGCTGTTAATCACACACTGTAGCCTAGAATCTAAGCAAAGACTTTCATGTCATTCAATTGAAGCCTACCAATGGTGTGGCTGAGACTTGGCTAAAGATAAATGAAAGCCATAAGCAGATTAATCCCTACTCCTAAAAAACATTTAAAGCTGGTTTTCTGTTTGAGCTTGGACCATCTATGGAGGACTTTCCTCAGAGCTCTCCATAAATGGAGGGCTGGGAGGCAAGGAAGAGACTGCAGTGTAATATTAACCGTTCGTCTTCTGTGTGGTTTTACAATAGAAACAACTGAAAACCGAGGCAGTGAAGTTATTTGAATATCTACCAACAATAAGGACATTCCATGAACAGTATTTACTATCACCATCGGCTCCTGGTCATATTAAAACTGAGTGTTAAAAAGACTGGCCATCTGAGGCACTACTGAACTACGCTGATTCCTAACTTCTCTCTACACCCTTTAAGGCTAACAAGGGATAGAAATTCATTCTTGGGCACAAGCAAGGCCATAGCCTGCTTCTGAAATTCAGTTCCAGCAAAGTTCACCAAATTTTTGGATACAGACTTCTACATGCACATACATACCTGGTTCATTCAGTCCATGCGATTGAGGACAAATGTCTGTACCTTAATATTTTTTTCTCCAACAAGTATTCCTGAAACTAGCTCATTGAAATAAAACAAGTCTTCCATTTTCCAAACATAGATCCACGGTTGTGTACACTCCAGTTTTCCCGTGACTTTGGCCCAAAAATTAGCTCCCACCAGCCTGTGAGTGCACACCAAGCACAGTGAACAACTCCTGTGCTGGATCACCTTGCATTAGCCCTCGGGACGGTCCCACAAATCTGGCAAACAGTTGACACCCGAATCAAATTGCTGGTTAGGCCAGAAGACGAACCGCATCTTGCTGGCTGGAGTCAGGCGAGATGGGATTTGATTAAAATTTAGTCTGCAAACATGAGGTTTTTCCTGTTCACTGTGGGCCACTTGAGTTCAAGGAATATCTACACTCAATGCATTTTTGTTCCTGCTTCAAACAGTTGCAATTCTCCGTCAAGGATAATTCCAGATGTGGTAAAATTGTGTTTGTGTGATATTAGATCACTGGTTCTAGTCATTGAAATAGCTTCAGATTACCAATGTTACTTCATTAACTACAAATTGGAATGATCAGTGACTGTTTTTCCTAATCAGGCTGAAGAGGTGGTACTTGCATGAGCCTCCATTCTACTTATTAGCTTACTTCATGCCAAAATGTTGATGCAAGAAATTAGTGATACGTCAGCACTGTGGATACATCATTTTCATTAATACCAGCTAACAGATTCAGACCATCCCACCATACTGTCCGCACTGTCTACAGCATGCTTTTGGGAAATTGGAATTAAGTCAGTGTGATGTTCTTGATTCACCACCTTAATTTACACTGTCTCATTCACAGTCACCATCATTTCACTCTAGTGATATTCAACTCAAAATGCTGCTTCCAATTGAACCCACGGGTGAGAATCTATAACCTAATTTCATTACATTGAGATTTCCCCTCCCTCTACAATTAAAGTGACCACAGTAAGAAATTTCACTGTGATTTAAAACCCAGCACTATGACTGTTGTGTGGTTTAGATTCAGCACGATTTGTGTTAACATATCATTTGCTAGCTAATTAACGTTAACCTTCCATATTAACCTAGAGGTAATAAAGAAAAACATTGAATTGTAATAAAATGCGACTTCAGAATGAACGCAGGTAGGTCTTCTTCTTTTGGGAGACACCGATTCCTGATTAGTTACTGTTGACGCAAGTTTCTTTAGGCTTTTATTTCAGTAATTTATTAAAATCTCTTGCAGTGGAAGATTGCCCCCCATCACTATTCAACACAGAAACACCCACTCTTAGATCGTGGCTCAGCAGTGGCAAGTATAATCACTAGAGTATCACTGTGATATCTCAGTCTTCAGGAGTGGTGAAATGGGTTTGGAGAAAGGGTTATTTTTAATGTCAATAGGGAAATGAATGGATGGTGGATGTGCTAGTATAGTAGGCAGTCAAAATCTGGAACAAGAGGGATAATTTAAACCACTACACAGTTCTGGTAACCATTCCTCTGATCAGGGATGGACATCACTTGCAACTTCAATGGGAACATTGAAGTTACAAGTCTGCTCCTCATGTCTTCCGAACAGAGTGATTCATGGGCAAGTATTTGTAACGTGAATGTAAATTCAGAAAGGTCCAGGGAACACTTTACAATGGAACTAAATCCCTACATTCATGCTAACATTGTGCACCTGACATTACAGGCTGGCCCTTCTATCCTCAGCCATAAAACATTCTCAATAAACTCCTAACCGTGATCACTGCTTCAGAATGGAAGGCCAGGAGTCAAGCTGCCAATCACTTGCACAGCAAAATAGAGTTTGTAATGGAGTAAAAGACTGAAGACAAGTGGTAGGAAGAAGATTCAATATTACAAATTTATCATGACTGGACTTTAGAGATTAAAAGGAGGTTTTATGGAGAATTCCGAATGAAGGACTGGAAAATCATCTGCAGCTGTCTGAAAATCTTAAAAGCCAAAGTAATGGATTGCAGCTCTCTGGGGTTACAAGGGAATCCAAACTGTAGCAATATCTCTGGTTGCTTCGGTAAATGAAAACAACAGTGTAAAATAAATAGTTAAGTTACTCAGCGACACCTGTGAGGAATAAAAGTACAGAGTGGTCGATGTGGAAGAGGAAAGAGGTTTTTGCTCAGCAGTGTTTGTTACACCAATTAATCAGGTAAAGAGATTGCTGGGAATCCAAAATAACCATGGCAAAATGCTGGAGTACACAGCAGGATGGCAGTGTTTGAAATAGAAAGGGCAGGCATGAAGCAGGATGTTACTTGACTGCAGCATCATCTGTCTCTCAGGTGTGATTCACCTGATGTTCATCCCCACAATCTCCAAGCTTACTCTCAGCAGCATGTGGAGGCTGCTAAGGTTGAAAGAGCTATCTATATATGGAGAAAGTGCAGCATATCTGATAACAATGAAAATAAATCAAGTGTACATGCACATTTTCTTTGAGTAACATTCTATACAACTTTTTAAAAAAAACACAGTACCTTGCTTCTTCATTAATTAGGGTAAATTTTAAGGCTAGAATTTAACTGTGAAGCCAGGATCCCACGTTAGATTTTGCAGTGTTTCTGCAATTCTCCACACTTCATGTACTGCTTCTCATGAGAAGATAGTCTGGCTAAGCTTTACCAAATGGCTTTAAACCAGTTTCCACTATCAAACTTTGCAAGAACTCCACCAGGTGATAATGTTTTCTGTTGTCTCTCTTTCTCCGAGGAAGGTAGGGATGGAATTGTACTGCTACTCAGCCGGAGAAACTACCCCTCACTGATGGAGATGTGATCGGTCATCTGGACGCTTGATGTGAATCCTCCGAACCCGTTCAATTCTCTCTCGCTCCTCCTCCTCTTCAAGGTGGTGAGACCGCCCAGCAGCTCCTCCGGTTGCCTCCAGCAGAGCATTGTCTGGCCCACGCCCATCCTGAGTCTCGTACAGTAAAATATTTAGAGTCTCTTCATAGATTCGGGCTTCAGGGAACTCAACCTGCATGAGTGGCAAACTGTTAATGAACATCTCACAATGCTGTACACCAAACTTAACAAATTTAAATATACTAGTAGAAATCCGACAGGAGTGCCTCAATTCACACTCCTTATTTGACAACCACTAGTAAAGCTGTGCACAAATATTTTGTCATGGAACACCAGAAAGCCTCAGAGAACATAGCACAGTATCAGCCCTTTAGCCCACAATGTTGTGCCAACCTATATAAACCTTATCCACATTCAATCTATCCCCCTCTCTACTTCACCTCCCTTAACCCTCTATTTTCCTTTCGTCCATGTGCCTATTTAATAGTCTCTTAAATGACCCTATCGCATCAGCCCCTACCACCAGCCCTAGCAGTGCATTCCAAGCACCCACCACTGTAAAAAAAAAACTAACTCCGACATCTTCCCTGAACTTTCCTCCACGCACCTTAAACGGGTGACCTCTAGTATTGGCCATTGCCATGCTGGGGAAAAGATGCTGGCTGTCCACTCTATGCCTCTCATAATCTTATACACCTCTATCAGGTCTCCTCTCAACCTCCGTCACTCCAAAGAGAAAAGCCCTAGCTCGCTCAACCTCTCCTCATAAGATGTGTTCTCCAATCCAGGAAGCATCCTGGTAAATCTCCTCTGCCCCCTCTCCAAAGCTTCCACATCCTTCCTATAATGTGGTGACCAGAACTGAACACAAGGCTCCAAGTGTGGTCTAACCAGAGTCTTATAGAGCTGCAACATTACCTCTCCATAGAACCATAGAGCACAAAACAGGCCCTTCGGCACACCATGTTGTGCCATCCATCAGACCACCCTCACACTACCTAACTCCTTCCTCCCGCATATCCCTCTATCTCACATTCCTCCATATGCCTATCCAACAAGCTCTTGAACCTGTTCAATGTACCTGCCTCCACCACCACCCCAGGCAGTGCATTCCATGCACCAACCATTCTCTGGGTGAAAAACCTCCCTCTGACATCTCCCCTGAACCTCCCACCCATAACCTTAAAGCCATGACCCTCCAATCCTCCGGCACCACCCCCGTAGACAACGAGGACTCAAAGATCCTTACCAGCGGTTCAGCAATCTCCTCCCTAGCCTCTCGAAGCAGCCTGGGGAAAATCCCGTCAGGCCCCGGAGATTTATCTGTCTTAATATTATTTAACAACTTCAACACATCCTCCCTCTTGATATCAACAACCTCGAGAACATTACCCTTACCAGCACTCCCTTCCGCATTATCAAGACCCCTCTCCCTGGTGAATACCGAAGAGAAGTACTCATTGAGAACTTCTCCCACTTCCGCCGCCTCCAGGCAAATTCTCCCACCTTTGTCCTTAATCGGACCTACCTTCACCCTAGCCATCCTCCTACCCTTCATGTACTTGAAAAAGGCCTTGGGATTTTCCTTAACCCTACTAGCCAAAGCCTTTTCATGTCCCCTTCTAGCTCTCCTCAGCCCTTTCTTAAGTTCCTTCCTCGCTACCCTATATTCCTCACGGGCCCTGTCTGAACCTTGCTGCTTATACCTCACGTATGCTACCTTCTTCTCCCTAACAAGTCGTTCCACCTCTCTCGTCACCCACGGTTCCTTCACTCTGCCATTCCTTCTCTGCCTCACCGGGACATATTTATCCCTAACATCCTGCATAAGATCCCTGAACATCGACCACATCTCCATGGTACATTTTCCTTCAAAAAGGACATTCCAATTTACACTCCCAAGTTCTCTCCTTATAGCCTCGTAGTTAGCCCTTCCCCAATTGAAAAACCTCTTGTCCTCTCTGCACCCGTCCCTGTCCATGACAATTTTAAAGGTTATGGAGCAATGGTCACTGTCCCCCAAATGCTCACCGGGATCCTTCACCTGTCCCGGTTCATTTCCTAAAACTAGATCTAACATGGCATTCCCTCTAGTCGGCCTGTCAACATACTGCATCAGGAATCCCTCCTGGACACATTTAACAAATTCCGTCCCATCTAAACCTTTGGCACTAAGCAGGTTCCAGTCTATATTTGGGAAGTTGAAGTCTCCCATTATAACAACCCTGTTATTTCTGCTTCTCTCCAAACACTGCCTGCCAATCTGCTCCTCTATATCTCTACTGCTACCGGGGGGCCTATAGAATACTCCTAGTAGAGTAACTGCTCCTTTCTTGTTCCTTAATTCCACCCATACGGACTCTAGAGATGATCCTTCTACAACATCCATCTTTTCCACAGCCGTAACAGTGTCCCTGACCAGTATCGCCACCCCTCCTCCTCTTCTCCCCCCTTCCCTATCCCTCTTAAAACACCGAAAACCAGGAATATTCAATATCCACTCCTCTCCTGACGTCAGCCACCTCTCAGTAATAGCCACGATATCATAGTCCCCCATACTTATCCAAGCCCTCAGTTCATCCCCCTTATTCCTGACACTTCTTGCATTTAAGTAAACACACTTCAGTCCATCTACCTTACTACTTTTACAGCCTGTATTCTGCTTCTCCTTCCCCAAAGCCTCTCTACCTGTTTGATCTAACTTTTCCCCATTCTCTTCTTCCTCTGACCTACTCCTCCAGTTCCCTTCCCCCTCACAAACTAGTTTAAACCCTCCCGAACCACCCTAGCAAATCTCGCCGCAAGGAATATTGGCCCCTTCTGGTTCGGGTGTAACCCGTCCTCTCAGTACAGGTCCCACCTTCCCGAGAAGAGATCCCAATGATCCAGAAATCTAAAACCCTCCCTCCTGCACCAGCTTCTCAGCCACGTATTTATCTGCCACCTCCTCCTATTCCTACCTTCACTATCAGCTCTTGAACTTAATTTCCCGGCTAATGAAGGCCAGCACACCATATTCCTTCTTAACCACCCTATCCACTTGTGAGGCAACTTTGAGGGATTTATGTACTTGGACCCCAAGATCTCTCTGTTCCTCCACACTGCTAAGAATCCTGCCATTAACCACGCACTCTGCTTCAAGCTTGTTCTTCCAAAGTGTATCACTTCACACTTCTCCAGATTGAACTCCATCTGCCACTTCTCTGCCCAGCTCTGCATCCCGTCTAAATCCCATTGCAACCTACAACAACCTTCTTCACTATCTACTACACCCCAACCTTCGTGTCATCTGCAAACTTAACAACCCATCCTTCCACTTCCTCATCCAAATCATTTATAAAAATCACAGAGCAGGGGTCTCAGAACAGATCCCTGCAGAAAATCACTAGTCACTGACCTCCAGGTCAAATACTCCCCTTCTACAACCACCCTCTGGCTTCAGTGGGCAAAATTTTGAATCCACACAGTTAATTTTCCATAGATCCCATACCTCATGGCTTTCTGGATGAGCCTACCATGGGGAACCTTGTCAAACACCTTGCTAAAAATCCATATATACATCAACCACACTACCTTCAATTCGTCTTGTCACTTCCTCAAAAAACTCTATTAAGTTCGTGAGGCACGACCTGCCCTTCACAAAGCCACGTTGACTATCCCTAATAAGACAATGCTTCTCCAAATGCTCATAAATCCTGTCCCTAAGAATCCTCCCCAATAGTTTGCCCACTACTGACGCATGACTTACTGGTCTATAATTCCCAGGCTTATCCCTTTTACCTTTCTTGAACAATGGAACGTTTGCCATCCTCCAATCCTCTGGCACCACTCCTGTGGCCAGGGAGGACTCAAAGATCATCGTTAACACTCCAGCAATCTCTTCCCTCACTTCCCATAGTAACCTGCGGTATATCCTCTCCAACCCCAGGGACTTACTTACCCTAATGCTTTTTAGTAGCTCTAACACTACTTCTTTCTTAACCTCAACATGCTCCAACACATTTGCCTGTTCTATGTTAACCTCAGATTCGTTAAGTCCCTCTCCCCGGTGAACACTGAAGCAAAATATTCATTTAGGAACTCCCCTACCTCCTTCGCCTCCAGATAAGTTTTTCCCTCCTTATCCCTGAGCGGTCCTACCCTACCCTAGTCATCCTCTTGTTCCTCACGTGTGTAGAACGCCTTAGGGCTTTCCTTAACCCTACTTGCCAAGGCCTAAACCTTAAATATGCTTCCTTCTTCCTCTTGACTAAACCTTCCACCTTTCTTGTTAACCATGGTTTCTTCACTCTACCATCCTTTCCTTGTCTCAGTGGGACAAACCTGTCTAGAACCCCATGCAAGTGGTCCCTAAACAACCTCCATATTTCTGGGGTGCATTTACCAGAATACATCTGTTCCCAGTCTACGCTCCCAAGTTCTTGCCTAATATCATCGTAATTTGCACTCCCCCAATTAAATACTTCCCGGTAATGTCTGCTCCTATCTTTGGCCTTGGCTGTGCTGAAGGTCAGGGAGTTGTGGTCACTATCCGCGAAATGCTCACCCACTGAGAGGTCTGTCACCTGACCAGGTTCATTGCCTAATACCAGATCCAATATGGCCTCTTCTCTCGTTGGCCTGTCCACATACTGTCAGGAATCCTTCCTGTACACACCAAACAAATTCTGCCCCATTTAAACCTTTTGCACTAAGGAGGTGCCAATCAACATTAGAGAAGTTGAAGTCACCCATGACAACAACCCTGTTATTTTTGCACCTTTCCAAAATCTGCCTCCTGATCAGCTCCTCAGTGCCCCGGTGGCTATTGGGGGGGGGGGGGGGGTGGGGGCCTATAGAATACTCCCAATAGTGATTGCTCCCCTCCTGTTTCTGACTTCTACCCACACTGACTCAATAGACGATCCTTCTACGATGTCCTCCCTTTCTACAGCTGTGATATTATCCAAGATTAGCAGTGCCACCCCCCGACCCCTTCTCCCCCTTCCCAATCCCTTTTGAAAGATCCAAACCCTGGAATCTCAAGCAGCCACTCCTGCCCTTGCGACAGCCAGGTCTCTGCAATAGCCACAACATGTACTGATCCATGCTCTAAGTTCATCACCCTTATTCTTAACACTTCCTGCTTTAAGGTAAGCGCATTTCAATCCATAGAACAGTACAGCACAATACAGGCCCTTCAGCCCACAATGTTGTGCCGACCTTTAAACCTCACCTAAGACTATCTAACCCCTCCCTCCCGCATATCCCCCTATTTTAAATTCCTCCATATGCTTATTTAACAATCTCTCAAACTTGACCAATGTACCTGCCTCCACCACTACCCCAGGCAGCGCATTCCATGCCCCAACCACTCTCTTGGTAAAAAAACCTCCCTCTGATATCTCCCTTGAACTTCCCACCCATTACTTTAAAGCCATGCCCTACTTAAAGCCATTACTTTAAAAGCAAAATCTATAGTTAAATGCAGACAATGCATGTCTATTTCTTTGCCAATTTTATATTTATTCACCAATGTAATGTTTTACTATGCAGTAACAATAATATTCCCCCAATGAAACAATGATTCCTTTTTCAATTACAGTATTCACAGCCCAGGTAGGCGATGGGGAAGTGAAATGAAATACAGTATATGATTAGTGTCTCTGTTCTAAGTTCTGTAGTCAGAGCTGTAAATGTTAGAGATAATTTCTCGTGAGCTTTGTTTACTAAGATTCTTAAGGAATCAATGCTATTACAGGACAGTAATCCATCAAACTGAATGCACTTATGCCCCGTCCCCTGCCTATCCTTCCTCACCTTCTCTGTACACATCGCATCTACTTCTACACCAACTGATCCATCCTCTAACCTGACACTCTGATTCCCATCCCCCTGCCAAGTTATTTTAAACCCTCCCCAACGGCTCTAGCTCTGAGATGTCCCTGACCCTGGCACCTGGGAGGCAACATACCATCCGGGAGTCTCATTCTTGTCCACATAATCTCCTGTCTGTACCCCAAACCAACGAATCCTCTAACATACTCCTTCCCTTTAGAGCCACAGAACCAGACTCCCTGCCAGAGACCCAGCTGCTGTGACTCTCCACCAGTGACTCATCCCCCCCAAACAGCATCCAAAACAATATGCTTGTTATTCAGGGAAACTGTCACCGGGGTGTCCTGTACCGACTGCCTATTCCTTCTCCCTCCCCTAACAGTCACCCAACTACCCACATCCCACACCCTAAGTGTAACTGCCTCCTGGTAACTCCTGTCTATCATCTCAACTTCCCGAATGATCCGGAGTTCATCCAGCCGCAGCTCCAGCTCCATAACGCGGTCTGTAAGGAGCTGCAGCTGGACACACTTCCTGCAGGTGAAGTCATCAGGGACACTGGAGGTCTCCCTGACTTCCCACATCCTACAGGAGGAGCACACTTCTGCCCGGACTGCCATTCCAACTGTTTTATACAAAGAAAGTTACAAATAGAAGAAAGAGAACCTACCAGAAGCTTCCACTCACCTACTCCGCCTCTTTCGTCACCTTCTCCCACAATGGCCACTCTGCTTGACCCTAACTTCTTTTTCTTGGCTAATTAGCTAATCAACAGGCCTATCAACTCACCACAGCAACAAGAACAAGGGGCCTACCTTTTCTAAATGCTTCCCACCCTTGTTCTCGTGGTACTTGCCATGGCAACGAGAGACTTCCTGCTTCCGTACTCGTACTAATCACATCACTAGGATATTGAGCCAATAAAAAAAAGGCAGGCATGCATTTATAAAATGCTTTCATAATATCGAACTGTTTTATGCCCAGAGTTCTTCTGAAATGTATTCACCATTATAATTGCAGCTGATACCAATTCAGGCACAGCAAACTCCCACAAACAGCACAAAGATCATCTGGTCATTTTATTGGTATAGGTACTGAGCACCAGGATATCTCCTCTGCTTTTCTTCAACTAATACCATGGGATCCTTTGCGTCCATCCTGAGAGGCTATATTGGTCTCAATTTAATGCCTCTTGCATAATAAATTATATAAAAATAAACATCATGGGGATAAAACAAAAGTGTGCAGCATGGCTTGAAACAGGAAGGCAGATTCATGTGGACTTCGTTCAGAAATCCAAGCCATCTCCGAGATGGAAGCCAGTCTTTCCCCTTGAGTTTAACCTGATGGGCAGTGTTAGCACTTCCTCTTTGAATCACTTTAAAGACATTTGCCTCAGTTCACCTGAAGTAATCAAAGCTTTATGTACAATATAATCAAAAGAAAGTGGACGATTTTGAATAATCATGCCACCTTCCACAGTTTATAGCTGTCTGGATCTTTATCTTTCACTGTTTAATCTGACAAGTTTATTACACTGAACAGGATTTTATGATGAAACAGTTTTACAACACTTTGATCACAAAACCACATTACTGGCCAGTGCTGGAAACAAAAACTCCCAATAAAGCTTTGCAATGCAGAACTTTAATATTAATTAGTTGTTACTTAATCATAATGGGCAGGAAAGTCCCAGAGACCCCATCTCAGTGACAGAACAGAGTTCATAGCTTCTTCCCCAATTTTGGAAAAGAGCAGGCGAGCGATATCTGGTGCTTTGGTCGATTTTAATCCTTCAACTACTAAAAGAGATAATTATTTGGTGAGTATCAGATCTGTGGAAGCTTGCTGTGGACAGATTTTCTGCTCTTTCTTTCACAGAAGAACACTGACTACACTTCAAATCCACTTCACTGGCGGTTAAGTACATTAATGTGTCCAGATATGAACTATGCTATACAAGTGGGAGAAGCGCCTTCTTTCATCTGATCATAATGCCATTTCCATTCATTACAGTAAACAGCAATCACCTTGGCAACAGTGAACAGCTCATTAAAACACTGGAACATTCGGTAACACTATAAAAATCCTCATATTTCAATATTACAAAAGTAAACAACTATAAAAAAGACAGAGAAACAGCTTCTTTTAATGGAGTCAACCAGTAACCCAGGAGAGTCCAAGTCCATTGAGTTAGTTTCACAGGAAAAGCCCAGGCTTATACCAGTGAATAAAACGTTGGTTTCTAGCTGAAACCCACCTTGGTCTGTTTCTTTTCTGTGGCATACACGATGGAAGTGCAGCACACCTCAGCAATCTTTCGCCCCTGTCCATAGAAGGACCAGCAGCAGATTTCATCACCGAGAACGTCCTTAATGAACAGAACTCTGCCATTAAAGCGCAGAGACAACTTGTCGAACAACTCGATGTTCTTTAGCATGTTATCGTCAGAGTTGCTGAAAATACAATGAAATGCAAATAGGTTGGTATCAGTAGATCAGAACCCCGAATTTCATCTCTAATTGAGGGAGCCATCAACAGGGATGATGAATGGTGATAGGCAAAAGTTTCCCACAAGTGTAATAAACACTGGGATTACAGTGACTGTAAAGCATTTGAGATGCTCAAAGATGTGAAAGGTGCTTTATAAAAATAAACTCACTTTTTCTTCCTTAAGCTTGTAGGGTAGGCAGAGACTGCAGCCCTTAAACTCTGGATATCTGATTCTCTCTCCTTCACTACACAGCTTCCAGATACACACCTTTGATTAAGCATCTGGTTATCTGTTTTAACACTTGCTTATGTAACTTGGTGTCAAATCCTCTTTGATGGCACTCCTGTGAAGTGCCTTGGAATGTTGCACTCCATTAAAGGTCTGTAAGATACGAGTGTTAAGCTAGGGATAATATGATGCTGGGGTGAAAGAATAGCATCTCCATAGAGTTTCTTTTCAGGGAACAGTACATAGTGGTCACGTTACTGGATCAATTATCCAGAGATCTGGACTAATGACCTAAAGAAATTTGTTCAAATATTATCACGGGAACCGGAAAATTTAAATTCAGTCAATTAAGTAAATCTAAAATAATAATAAAAAACAAAATGTTGGAAACATTCAGCAGGACATGCAGCATCTGTTTTAAGCTGCAAGTCATCCATCTGTGGTATTGGCTCAGATTCTCTCTCCTTTGGCACAAGCTGACTTGCTGGGCATGTCTTTCAGCCTTGCAGTTCACACCTTTTCACATTCCTTCTCACTTTCTAACTACCCTTATTTCATGGTTATTGTACCTTTTTTCCCTCTTTCTAAGTGCTCCCATTAGCCACTCGATGAATTCTTACAATGCATCCCCACTGCAACCTTGGCCTCACTGTGAGAATATTCCCTTTGTCCTGTCCATCCTTGCCTTCTCTGCAATTTTGAAACATGTTTTCCATCTTTCCCAGTTATGACGAACAGTCTTCAACTTGAAGCAACAATCTGCTGACTTAGTCCTGACCCAATGTAAAATGTGTGACTCTCAACCACCCTTTCAAATGTTTAGCTTCTTTTCAACAGCCAGGAATCTGGGGAGTCACAAGAAAAAATGGGCGCCAAAGAGCACCACCGTCCACCTCACCTCATGGCACTCCTCCTCCACTACTCCTCTTGCTGTTTTACACAAGAACAATAGGCTTGCATGAATTCTGGAGCATCCTTTGTGCATTGGTCTGTATAGAGAGTGCTGGTAGGGCACCGAATCCACTAACCCTTACACACTAAAAATCTTCCAGCCTCCTGTGCACCCCAATTTTCATTGCTCCACTAATGGCAGATATACCTTCTGCTGTTTTTGAACTCCCTCCCTACTTCACCTTCCTTAAAACCTCCTGCCTAAACCCATGTCAATGGTCCCAATGCATTCTGTGGCTCAGTGTCTGATATGAGGATGTTTTCTATTAAAAGCTGTCAAAACAAATTCAATTTAAAATTTAACAGAAGAAAAACATCCTGACACATCTTGACCCAGTCCAGAAAGCAATTGTTAATCCCTGGCCCAGAGATAAAGGCCAACATTATCACCCATACAACCCAAACCTTGGGAAATGGACATTCTGACCATTAGCTTTGTACACCATGTTTGGAAGACTACTGTGAGAACTATAGTAGTCTTCCAAACATGTGCAAGTAATGTCCAAGAGTGTGCTTGCATTAAACAATGATCTATACTTACCTAGTGTAAGAATATTTGTTGTTGCTTCTGTTATACAACAGCTTAACTGCAGGCTAGAAAGAGAAGAATATCACAATATGAGAAAGAACTAGCGACAGTTAACTAGACAATTAATTAGGTACATGGTTGAGAAGCACATCACAGAGACTATCAATCTAGTTTTGCTGGTAATTGCCAGCAGGACTGGGCAGCCCTGGCTTGTTAAGGTAAAACATAAAAGTCTTTAACTTACTCCGTAATAGGGCATCATATTTGTTAAGATGGTCTGCAACTGGATTCCCCATGGGGAACTAGCCCTCAGGTCTTGCACCATCAGACCTGCTGCAGTAAACCTAACCCCATTGATTTCAATGTGGATTATGCGTCTGTGCAGAAGAATGTAGAGGGGAAGATAAGTTTCTTTTTGTTTACTCCATTTAAATTACGATTTCAGCTGATTATTTTGGAACATTAAGTATTAGTTTTTAAAAGAAGTATTTCTTTGTTAATAGTTTTAAATGTTTCTGAAATTAAGATTTACAGGTTTGACCGTAAACAACGCTAACTGGTAGGGTTTGTCAGTTGACAAAGGGTTTGAAGGCATTCTGGGAGGAAGGTGTCAGACCATGCCAATGAAATAGAAGGCACCTTAAGATAGTGAGATAAGCCCCCTGTAAGTGGATTAGTTAAGTTCAGGTGATTACAAGTAGTGGGTCTGGGCTAGGAAGATTTGGGCCAATATTTTTTTTTGCTCAAACACTCTCTTATGGGTCCAATATGAAACAAATTCAACCACTCTTTATCCTACTCTTAAGGAAATACTACACAAGAGTCTAGAGATTGGCACAAGCTGGAAGTACCACTGATGGAAACATTTCACACTGGTTTTGAACAGGTGTTTTTGTAAGTTTGGCTCCAGCTCAGAACACATGGAGCCCTGTTTGTCATCTCATGACTTGGGCCTGACTTTATTACAACTGTGGAAAGGGGAAAGAGGCAAAGTTAATGACTACTTTTGAACAGTGAAGTAATAGCTAGGGGAATTGGGGACTGAGGTGGTAGGAACAGAGTCACAAGCGATGACACATCAAGAAGTCACCAACATTTACAGCTTCCTCACGGGGAACATTCCAAATGTTCTAACCTTATTGGATGTTGCTATTAATCGTTGCTCCTCTTTGTTTGATGTGATGACAGGAACTTTACAGAAAGGTTCGTAAGTTTCTTTCTGCTGTAAGACAAACAAAATTTAAAATCTGAAAATTTCCAAACATTAAAAACAGAAAGCATAGCTCACTTTAGGGATATAATTTCTAAGAGCAGTTATTGAAACAGGCACAATAAAACATTAAAAATTGAGGCAATGACACAGATCCAGGGCCCCAGACATACTCTGAGTGAAGGAGTGTGTTACTTGCACAATAGCATTTTCTTAGAGAGGGAGGGGGAAAAAAAAAAGAGGCACTTCCTGACATAGTAATGACATTCCTGGTCAGGACCACAAAATAATCTTCCCAATTATCTGTTCTTATTCCACCCCATTTTGTGGTTCTGTAAGGGTTCCTCTCGAGTTACCTTGTGTGGATGGTGAAAAGGTGAAGCTTGTCCAACCTTTCCTCAATCTCACCCCTCACACCACAGAGACTGGTCTTGATGGCCCATGATGGCCCATCATCCCCAGGACATTGCCCTTGCATCCCCACGCAGAACCCACAGTGCAACCTGAACAGGGCTCAGAATAAAGAACTCACACCAGTAAACTCACTAATCTAGCAATCTCGGGCAGCATCAGTTGCAGTTATTGGCTACGCTGTGATCTCCACTCATTGGCTATGCATCCACCCTGGTTCCAACTGCTGCTGCAAGAGTCCTGTTTGAATACTGAAGTGCACTATAATTCCCAAATCTTATCAAACCCAATAATGCCCTTTCTTTCAATCACCCCCACTGTTATACATGACGTTCTGGTTTGTTGCCCACAACCTTGCCATGATATTAACCTCCATTACCCTTATCATTGCTGACATGTTAGCTGTCCACTCCAACTTGTCAAGATCTACCTATATCTGCAACCCTTCCACTCTGTTGTTATGCTTGCTTCATTGTCACTGCAATCTCCTCCAGCACTCTACAGGTTCCATTCCTCCAATAGCAGTACACTGCAACACCCTGCTCACCCTTGCACTAAAAAGCCCGTGCTCATATTCTTCCTGAAACCTCTACACCTTCCTCTCTCCTTTGAGAGACCTTCTCAACATCAATCTCCTCAGCCAAGTCGTAGTTGTATCTTCTGAACTCTTACTTTGTGACGCAGTGTTTGTGGAGATCCTCGTGCATTTTAAGTGCCTTAGGGTGGCTCCTTAAGTTCAACAACTTTTGCCCAGCAGTGACTGGATACTTTGGCTTTATTATCATTCCCAGAGCTCCTCCAGTTTCTCTTCTAAATAACTACAGTGTACGTTTTTCTCCAGAACAGAACTGCAATTCACCAGGATGATAATGATGATGTGAAGAATTATACGAACTTTCAGTGTGTTGTTTTGAATTCAGATTCATCATTCCTGTGCCTGCTAACATTGGCTCCTGTTCAGTTAGAGGGCAACAATATAATTCCCATCCCATTTTCATACACATTTATGCTCTTACCTCACTCTTCAGTCTCTGCCAGTTGGCTGAGATCTCTGTCCTGTCAATTCTACCCCTTAAACCTCTCCTTTTGACTGAGCTTTTGGTCACATGGATATATCCATATATGGTTTGGTGTAAAAATTTTTGGAATATGTTGTTACGTTTAAACGGCAGGTATGATACAAACTATTGCCATTGAATTGAAGTGGTCAAAGGATGAACTAATTAACATCTTTTAAGTGGTTCTGGGATGGATTGGCCATTTTTTTTCCTGCAGGGCAAGTCCAGAACAAAACAATGCACCATAAAATTGAAGCAAGACCATTCAGCGGGGAAATCATGCACTGAAAACTTTCATACAGGGAGATCGGGGTTATGGACTGAAGCAGCATAATGGAGAAGTGGAACCATTCTGACAGAGTGACCAGGCTGGCTCAGGGGACTAAATGGCATACTCTTCTTTCAAGCCTCTGTCCCAGGAATTATACTAACATTCATCTGCATTACAAGTTCTACAAACTTCACCATTCTCAGTTTCTGAATTTAAGTTCCTAAGCAATGTAAATTCTTTACCAATCCTTTATCAATTAAAATAAGATATCTTTATTAGTCACATGTACATTGAAACACACAGTGAGATGCATCTTTTGTGTAGAGTGTTCTGGGGGCAGCCCATAAGTGTCGCCGTGCCTCCGGCGCCAACATAGCATGCCCACAACTTCCTAACCAGTATGTCTTTGGAATGTGGGAAGAAACCAGAGCACCCGGAGGAAACCCACGCAGACACGGGGAGAATGTACAAACTCCTTACAGACACCAGCGGGAATTGAACCTGGGTCACTGGCGCTGCAATAGCTCTACACTAACCACTACACTACTGTGTCATGCATGTTGTCAGATTACTGAACCTCTTAGCCACGAACACAATTTTGCCATATTAACTCTATAACAACCCTTCATAGTTGAAAAGGGAATCACTCAGGATGCTGATTTCCATATTGGGAAGAGTGAAGGACTGGTATTTTGGACAGGTTTATTAAGCCTTCTCCCCATCTGCATGACAACTGTAGTCTTGGCAATCACTTGGCGATGCTTTGGGGCTGGCAGTCTACAAGGCTGTAATGCTTGAAGAATGTGAAGGTGGTTTTACCTGAAGGGCAGCTTGGCACTCCTCCACCAGCCCCTGCACCAGATAGTATTTAGCCTCAGCCAGTAGTTCCTCGATCTCGCGGTTAGTCTCTGGGAGTGGCACAGCACCATCACGTAGGTAGTTCAGAACAGCGCCAAAGTGTTTGCCGCAGCGGTCAATTAGAATCCAGCCTGCAAAAAAATAGGAGACATTAAGGTGCTCATCTTAGTTTGAACTTCCACATTCTCATCCCTCCCCCACATACTATGGCCATTTTGCAGCCTTCTCTTGTCTGTGAACAAAGGTCCCTGTACGTTTCCTGAGGAAGCACAAATGCCAGAAGCCCACCCCCTTCTCAACATTACATACAGCCCAACTGGTGATCAAAAGCAGGACTCTATGGAGAAGTAAAACAGCCTAGTACTTCACATCACATCAGTGAGGACAGAGACTTAATGTTTTCTTCTGGCACTGGTGCCAGGTTTCCTTCAAGTCAGCAACACTTAGATGCCTGGTACTCAACCAGTTATTTTCCAGGCTGTTAGATTTCTACAACTGGAATTCGGGCATTGAATTTTCATCACCATTATTTGGCTAAGTTACCCATGATCAACTCTTAAATTTTTGCTGTGTGTTTTTTTTTAAAAATCAGCACTACTTGGTTTCTTCCCAAAGAAAACCTGCAGCCTGTTCACAATGCTGCCCTCATGAGGATGAGAGAGCTGTGTGTCACTCACAGTTAACTTGCATCAATGGCCTCCCGCCTGAAGCACTAGTCCCCAGAAATATACCAGGTTGTATGATCGACAATGAGAACTGTACATGGAGAAAATTCACACAGCAAAGTTTCCTCACTATGCACCTATGTTTTATCTCAAATAAAACCTTACTTTGCAAACATCTGGATTACACTAATGCTCCTTCTGGTGGCACTAGTGAGCAATTAGAGGTGAATGTACTCAATACTGCCCCCAGGAGGAGTGCAAATGCCTTGCAATTTGGGTGATGACAGACCAAACAGTGAGGACATTTTACTTTCCCTTCTTATTAAAATAATAAAAAACTGGCTACAACAAACAGGTAATAAAAAGGGGTCTATAGGCACCCACTCTGACTGGTAAATGAAAGGTCCCAATAATTCAACTGTAACTTAGAATCAGGAATATTCCAACTTCAACCAAAGGCAGCAAGGGGAAACTTTGCATCATTGCCCAAGAAACCATCCACATGGAGGTGAGAATGGGTACTAAAGCTGAAGATGGATGCAGTGCATTTAATAAAACTCATCCAAATCCACGAAAGTAGGTTGCCAACTGCAGAGGTCAGGTTTAAGAACTACGTGAAGGTTGTCAATCACAAGCTGTACAGTTGCCACGAATGTGGTGCTGGCAATTCACTGCCAGTTGCTATTGCTGTTTTTGCTTTAAATTTCCAGCATCAGCAAGCATTTCTTGGCAAAACTAAATAGGTTGAAAGTGGTTTCCAGTGTTCCTGTCTGCACTGTTCCATCTGCTGAAAGCAAAAATGTAATTTAAGCTACTTTGTACCCCGGATGTTAGGTCCAGGAATGTCAACCCCAAGCACTACTTTTGCACCTGGTTACATATATTACAGGGCAGCCTGTCTGAAAGAAACTCATTGCTGCAATCACTGTTTCGCACTTGGACACTGGTCAAGCCAGCATTTAGTTGGTCACTGCAGAGATCTTTTCTTCTTGGGCAGTCCATAAAGATAGTGGATGACTTGCATTCACTCTGGGTTGAGATGGCAAATTAGGCCAGTATGGGAACACAAGACTCTTCCACAGATGGGTAGCTTGTGAGGTGATGGTTATGCAGG
This sequence comes from Pristis pectinata, assembly GCF_009764475.1. NCBI lineage: Eukaryota > Metazoa > Chordata > Chondrichthyes > Rhinopristiformes > Pristidae > Pristis > Pristis pectinata. Next base: position 34,961,189 of record NC_067421.1, read on the forward strand.
ACTTCTCTGCAGTCCTGCTGCATGGTATCGAGATTCTAAATATTGTGCCTCATGCTCTTTCTCAGCTCCAGCAGTTAGGATCCAGAGGTTCCCTGGAGTCAGTGGGGATGTTGCATTTTTCAAGGTAGTTTTGAGCACATCCTTGAATCTTTTGCCGCATGGATAAAGCACTGGTGACTTGCCATCTGCACAAAGTGCTGAATGATGTAGACACAAGAGACTGCAGATGCTGGGATCTGGAGCAACAAATAATCTGCTGGAGGAACTCAGCGGGTCAAGCAGCATCTGAGAGAGGAAAGGAATTGTTGACATTTCAGGTCGAAACCCTATATGACCTGCTGGAGGTCCCCAGCAGATTGTTTGGTGTGAATCATGTGATCATTTGAGACTGCCCGATGGGACACCTATGGCAGGAACCAGGCTGGTGCGGATGTAACAGGCCAGTGCAAGGTCCAGTAACTTATTTTGGACACCTTTGCTGAAATGAAGTCAGAAATTAGTGGAACTTCTCTGCAGGTCAGATGATATCAATAGATAGATGCTGGGGCCATTGCTTCATATTGGCTGATGTATGGCCTTCTAATATAATCCAATGTCCTTTTGTTTACAGGTATTGCTGAGTGAGAGAGACAGGCACTAGTAGCACAGGTTACTCAGGGAGGTGTTGGGCATGGAGTGTTTGTACACCAAAAGCAAAATGCTGTCGAGGCTGGGAATTTGAAATAAAAATCACAAAATGATGGAAGTGTTCAAGGCCCTGGCAGCATCTGCGGAGAGAGAAACAAGAGTTGGTATTTCAGGTCAATGTCCTTTGATCAAAACAACGAGAGGTTAGAAATGAGACTAGTTTTAAGTTGCAGAGGAAGGAGGAGGGGCAGAAAGAAGGGAAAGTCTGCAATAGGGTGGAGACTGAATGAGACATTCGGGCTGAAAGGTGGTGGTGGTTCCTGGAACTGTTGTTGGCAATCCCTCCATTCAAAGATAATCTCTATCACAGATTTAGAAATCCAATCCTGGAATTGCAAACCTGCCTGTGGGAGGCAAGATATTTTCTTGCAGGTCAGCTGCCTGCTGGCAGAGGTTCTTTTCCTTCCCTTTTCCCATTTCTCCTTGAAACAGGCCACTGCCTGACAGAGAATGTGGCACCAATCCTGCTGGTAGATGCTTGCTTCTCTCACTTTGTGATGTCAGCCTTTGATTTCTTGGGAACATTTTCTTCGAAGCATCATGGGATCCCTGCACGCGAGACCGGAAGCAAAGAGATTGTTTGGAGAGATACAGTTCTTCTATCTACACTTAATGTCCAGTCATGTGCAGTTGGTGCATGAGGTTATTGTCTCAATAGTGGCGACACTAGCTTCAATGTGGCATTAGTCCAGTAATCTCCCTCGTGACGTAAAGGATTGTTGGAGGCATCACTTGTAGTATCTCTCCACACTTCTGAGCTCTGTGGGTCCCCCAACGTTTCACATCCATTGAGCATGGGGACGGCAAATGCATTATAGACTTGGACCTCATTGTCCTTCTGCACATCTCCATCAGTGAAAACGCAGAACAGTTTCCCCGAAGGAAGCAATTTCACACTCGATCCATCAATGAATTTCACAGCCAACCTGAAATGTTACCTTGTTTCTCTCCCCACATTTTCTGCCCGACCTGCTGAGCACTTACGCTATTCAAGCGTGATATGGCATGTCAAGTGAGAATCCTATATGTTTGTGCAAGAGGAACCAGTATGGACTGATGGTCATTCGCAGATGGCACAGTCATAGCATACTGGAGATCAGTAAAGGATGCCTTGAAGATGACGAAAATTAATCCAATCTGAAGACTGGAATTGACACACAGGCCAATGAAGGCAGGAATGACTGCTAGGAAGGAGAACAGGGTGGACACAATAACATAACCCTGCTTTACTGAGAACTATTTAGTGCCTTGCGTCACTATTTGAAGGAGTGACAATATTTTTCCAGCAAATATTCCAAGCATGCACATTATTGGATTTGATATACTCAGCGACAGGACAGGAAAAAGGCTTCAATAGGCTTATGTAAATTGCATGGGGCTGGGATCCAAGGAATTTATTACAGAAATGCAGGGGAAGATTGTAGGCTTTAAATTTCCTGTACAAATAAGGCAAGATATCCATTCCAAATATAATCAAGCAACTATTGCAAGGTTCATTTTATTCTCCTGATACAAGAATAAACATTACTTATAAAATATGATGCATCAACTTGGGATAGAGGCAGGTACTGACAAAAGCTCTCCCCATTTCTATCCTCTCATCCTTTTGTCCCCACTTTCTCCTTGTTCCTTCCCCCCCCCCCCCCACCCATCCCCCAACTTGTTATGTTCCACCCTTCCACTTTGCAATTGTGTTGTAAAGTTATAGGCAGATCTGAATCATAATGATGTGGAATGCATTAGACAACTCTGTGCAGTCATTCAACTTAGTGCAAACAACTAGTGTAAAATGGAACACCATATGGACCATTTCAACACCACAGTTCTTGGCAGCTACATTGGTTTTTTTTAAGTTTAGGATTTTGCAATGCCAATTTGTTTTTTTAAAGTTGGAATATTGCCTTGTCGACTTTTCACCCATGAGAAAGTTCCACATCTGCTGTACATCGACTAAATTAGGTTAAGAGCTGTTTGCATCTTGAAAAGGGACAGTGCTCTCCTGCTTCTTTGAAATAGTGTGATGTCCGATGAGATCTGAGCAGGATGACAGCCCCATCTGGTTGCTTATGGCCATTCTGCAACATGGCCAACTCCTGGTCTCGTGTTTCATCTCCAACACCAAAATGAAAAATGCTACACAGATTCAACTCTAGTCTGCTGTTGTACACTCTGTCTCTCCCTCTCACCCTCTTAACTTTTGATTTCATTCTCTCTCACACTCATAGCTTCTAATCCATCTTATTCACCCACTGAGGAAAGAGTTTCCACAATCCCACCTCTCCGAGGTTTTGCCCAAATTCCTTACTCGTTACATTACTACTTGTGACGTTCTTGTACACAAGTCACAAAGTTAACAGGCAGCTACAGTTAGCAATCAGGAGGACAAATGGTGTGCAAGGTTTCATTGCAAAGGGGCTGTTGTGCAAGCTTTAAAAAGTCTTCTTGTTGCTGTTATACAGGCTCTGGTGTGGTACTGTGTAGTGTTGTGGTCTTGCTGCACGGAAGAGTACAATTGTCTTCAAGAGGATGCAATGAATTGATTTATTCTTAGAATGAACACTACCTCCTTCAAATAGAGATCGAATACAATAGGCCAATATTCTCTGTAGTTTAGAAGACTGAGACATGGTATTATTGAAACTATAAAATCCTGAGAGGGCTAAATGCTGAAAGATAATTCCCTTGGTAAAAAGTTCAAAATCTCAGGATAAAGCTTAGCCATTCAGGACTATGATGAGGAGAAAATTCTTCACACAGAGTCTATGGATACTTAATTACATTCAAAACCAAGATTAGTGGTTACCAAAGGAAACAGAATATAGGGATAAGGCAGAAAAGTTGATGAAGGACTTCAGCCATAATTTTATTGATTACAGAACAGATGCAAGGGACGCTATGGCTTAATTCAGCTATTTCTGTTGATTTTATTCTAAATTCATTTACTCACAGGATGTAGCCATCACTGAAATGACTGGCCAGTTGACATTAAATCCCTTTGGTGGGTCTGGAATTACACTTGGCTAGACTAGGTAAGAATGGCAGATTTCCTTCCCTGAAGGTCATGAGTGAACCAGATGGGTTTTTATAATGTAATAGATTCATGGTCACATTCCTCCTTTTATTCCTGATTTGTGTAATTCTCCCGGCTGCTTCTGTGGGATTTGAACTCATGTCTCTGGATCGATGGTCTAAGCCTTCCAATACTAAACCAGTAATTTAACCACTTTGCTACAGCCCTCCAAGTATCATTCTCACATGCTGCAGAGACATCAACTCTATTAACCACCCACTATACATTTAAAGCCCTTTATTGTCACCTCTTAGTTTATCTTCCTCTGGAATAAGGAAGCCCAGCCAAGTGGTGGCCTGTCTCGTCAATGTGGGAGGTCATAAAGCAGTCAAGCAGACAACACACTTTACCTTCGCTATCTGTGAGCACCTCCATCCTGCCACTGAACATGGCCTTCAGCATGGTATCCTGCTTGGTCAGCGTCTGCATGGTTGTGTAATAGAGAGCACCTCCGACATTCAGCTTCACATACTTGGAGCTCGGACTCGCCCCTTTGAAAGAAGTGGTACGGGTGGAGGCTGCAGGTACTGGACTCACCGCACTTTCGCCAGACATTCTCTCTTCCTGTGTGGAAACACATTGTTTAGTTAGGATCCCTTTAACCCACGTGAACATTCCTGCCACCTGAAGGGAGTATTTCATGTAACGTTTCTTCTATGCAAGATCTTTAATATACCTAAATGTCCTAAGCTACTTCACAGGAATTATTGCCAAATAAAATTTGACATCAAATCACATAACTCTTGATAACTACACCTAGAAAGAGAAGAGTAGTAGGTGCATGAAGACAATTTATTATTGTTGGGTCCAAATCCTTGAACTCTCCACCCAACTGCATTGTGGGGATATCTTCACCCAACAGACTGTACAGGTCAAGGCAGTATCATATCATCAACCCCACAAGGGCAATCAGGGATGGGCCATAAATGCTACAATGCCCACATCCAGTATGAATAATAAAAAAATGCAATGCTTCAGGGAAGATGACCAATAGCTTGCTCAGATGTAGGTTTTAAACAGCACAATAGGATTTGAGTGAATGAATTCCAGAGCCTAGACAGCTAAAGGTGCAATGGACAAAAGATGAGACAGTGGCACTTGTGCCTGAGGCCAGAAATTATAGCACAGCAGGCAAAAGCTCAGAACAGGTTGGCAGGTCCCCATAATGGAACACTTCTGTAATTTGACCCGTAGGGCCCACAAACACACCAAAAACATTCAGTCAGACTGGAGAACTACTCTGTACGTACAGCCCAGCCCAGCCTCAGAACCCACAAAGTGGGTTGCAGTCCTGTCTGGCCTCACTAGGTGTACACAGAAGGGCTGTGAAAATGCTCAACTGGTCAATCAAATTAACTCAACTCCAAATGGATAAGCAACAAGCCTCACTTGACTATTCTCCTTAAAGTAGCCTAGATACCATCACAATGTATTTGTAACATCTCCTGTTTAGATTTCTTCTCATTCCTGCTCTTCTTCTAACCCCATCCCTGAACACTGGCACTCCACAAACCTACAAACATCAGCAGCCATGCATCCTGTACAAATGAGTGAGGGATGCCAATGACAACACAGTATTTCACTTGTTTCAAGGGCATCACAGGGCTCTATGAGTAAGAATGGCACAATCTGTGAAACTAAAATTAACCATGCACCATTTGAACTGCTCCTGTTCTGCAATGTGTGCCAGCCATGACTCAGTGGGCAGTTTTTTTTAGCCTTAAATCAGACAGTTGTAGGTTCAATCCCCACTCCGGAGACCTGAGCAAGTCCTGAGGGAGTGTTATAGTGTTAGTGATGCATCTCACAGATGAAATAGTCATCTGAAGCTCTGCCTGCTCTTAAGGGGCAAAGAAATCCATGCAACAAGATTAACTCTGGTATCCTGACCAGTATCTATTTCTTAATTAACACCACTGCATGGGATTACCTGGTCATATTGTTGCTTGTGGCTCTTGCTGAACAAATTGGCTGTTACATTTTCAATATTACAACAATGACTGTTTCAATGGTACTTTCAAAAGTACTTTGGGATATTGAGGTAACGAATGGCGCTGAAGAAATGCAAGTCCTATTCTCTATTTAATTGGAGGTTAGCTGCCAATTGAACACATGGTCAAAAACAGCAGTTTGGAGGTGGGGAACGGACAGATTTAAAGTGACTGGTATAAGGGTTAAAGGGGCATGAGAAAATATTCTCTCTCTCTCAGGGGGTGGGAGGCAAGAAAGCTCATCCTATTCAATGTACTTGGATGTGTACTTTAAAAGACATGAACTGTAGGGCTACAAATGCAGTGAAGGAAGGGGATCAGTGAGTGTCTCTTTTGACCGGTGTCAACATGGGCTGAATGGCTTTGTATAATGTCACCCTCTGATTCTACAATGATTTGGTCAGTGCAGCAAAGCAGCAGCAGCAGTCACCCCATTGGTTTCTAAAAACACTTGTATCTTTGCTTTTTCTACTGTGCAGAACTTCAATTGTTTAACTATCCCTTGCAGGCTCCAACATGTGCGAGGCAATCTCGCTTTACAGGAAGCGAAAAGCAAGAAGTTTTTTTTGTCTCAGAAACTTATTGCAGGAAGTCACAATACAAAAGAAAACAGGGCAGCTCTGAGAAACAGTGAACACACAAAGTGAACATTGTTTTCTTTTTCCAACAGACTTTGTGTAGTAACTTATCTCAGCACTGGACCTTGCCCAGGACCGCAAGAAACTGCAGAGAGTTGTGGACACAGCCCAGCGCATCACGGACACCAGCCTCCCCTTCTTGGACTCTGTCTTTACTTCTTGTTGTCTTGGTGAAGCAGCCAGCGTAATCGAAGACCCCACCCACCTGGGACATTCTCTCTTCTTTCCTCTTCCATCGGGTAGAAGATACAGGAGCCTGAGGGCACGTACCACCAGACTTAAGGACAGCTTCTACCCCACTGTGATAAGACTATTGAACGGTTCCCTTATACGATGAGATGGACTCTGACCTCACGATCTACCTTGTTGTGACCTTGCACCTTATTGCACTGCACTTTCTCTGTAGCTGTGACACTTCACTCTGTACTGTTATTGTTCTTACCTGTACTACATCAATGCACTCTATTAACCCAATGTAACTGCACTGTGAAATGAATTGACCTGTATGATCGGTTTGTAAGACAAGCTTTTCACTGTACCTCGGTACAAGTGACAATAATAAACCAATACCAAAGAACACAAATGATGTTACAGAAATGCAAATTCTCATTAGGGACACAAACCAAATCAATGCATCTAAGCAGGATGTCTCCAAATCAGTTGTTTTCCCAGATATTAAGTCCACTTCTCAAACTCAGTTGCCAGCCCTGGATCCTAACTCCTTCAAAGAATCCTCAGGCATGAATGGCAATCCCCAGAGCTCTCAAGGTGCAAACCCCAGCTCTGGATAGCAAAGCTTCAAGACCACGGCAAATCTCTCAGTGCCTGGACACAATCAACATAAAACATCAGCGAATTTTCAATGTACTCAGAGCATTAATGGTGCAAATGGTTTCCCTTGGTGGGTGAGTCCAGGATTCGAGGGCACAGTCTTAGAATTAGAGGGTATCCATTTAGAACAGAAATTTCTTTAGCCAGAGGGTTGTGGATTTATGGAATTTGTTGCCACGTACAGCTGAGGAGGCCTGATCACTGGGTGTATTTAAGGAGGAGATTGATAGGCATCTAATTAGTCAGGGTATCAACGCATATGGGGAAAAGGCCTAGAATTGGGGCAAGATGGCAACAGTTTAGCTCATGGTGAGGTAGCGGAGCAGACTCGATGGGCCGAATGGTCTACTTCTGCTCCTTTGTCTTGTGAAGTTAACCACTGGACTTTAATACAGTGACTGAAATGTTTCAAAAGTAACATAATTATGATACATTTTGGTGCATGGATATGAAAAACTCACTTCCTTTTTTTCTTGGTTACCACTGGCCCTTCAGAGGTCCCCCTGACAAACACTGGCCCAAATCTCTGCTGAAAATCCTTCTGTAAAACATGCTTCTTAAAAGAAAAATCCTTCCTCAACTCCTCACAAGGATTAAATGCGGTTCGTGCAGGAAATAACTACAGTTCAGTCACATGTTCAAACAGTTATACTCAACAACTCTAGTTAAACCGCCTCCTCTGAAGTGCCATCAATATTGCCAAGGGAATAAATGTAAAAGATACAACAGATGGGGAAAAGAGGTGGAAAATCTTTGCTACATCTTTGCATAAGAGGATTTATGGTCTGGAATTCTCAGCTTATTCTGGAAAGGGAATAGGATGAACACTTGAATTAATTAGCAGGGCTTTGGGGAAAGAGGGAATGATTCTGGTAGGGACTGGACATACTTGATGGACAAATGGTTTCTCTCTGACCCATAACATTTCTATGAATTCTATGATTCTAATCCTGCTCTAATGCCCTTGTTTAACGCTGCTGAGTGAACGTGCAATTAAATAACTACCCCCTCGGCTGCCTATCAACATTGTTACTACAAATGGAATTGAAAAGCAGAGCAGCAGAGTGGATTAGGTATAGCTGGTCCAACTGCATCACAGCCAACTCTCTGGCCAGCTTTATTCCTTCCTCTCAAAGGCCTCAAATTACCTGAATATTTAGAGCAAGCCTAATAAGCCTTCCTTAATATCACTCAGCGTCAGATAATACATTGCTACATCAGAGAGTTAGTGGCAACAAAGTGTGTCAAAGAGGTGAGGGGCAGCACGTGTGGACTAGGTACTTCGCAAGCCTGAATTCTATAATCAAAGTTCACCAACGTCCTATTTACTTTATTACAACTTGCATCATTTGATCAACAAACACATCCATCTTTTTTCAATGACAAATTCTAACAAATAAACAGACACCTATGCAAATTAATTTTACTAGCAACATGGATAGAGCAACATATTTGTTGCTGTGATAAAACCAAAAATACTGGAAATACTCAGTACAGGCATCAGCTGCAGATGAGCCGAGTTGTAACAAAAGGTCATCAACCTGAAATACTAACATTTGTTTTTCTCTCCTTTAATGCTGCCTTATCTGCTGAGTGCTTCCCGCATTTTCCGATTTTACTTGACAATTCAAGCATCTACAGAATAACTCCTTAAACTGTGAATCTTTTTTGAGATCAGCTCAAGCATTAGCTTTGTAAAATCTGTCCAGCTTCACACATTATGAATATCTTGTTTAACTCTTTGTTATCTCATTCCAAACAGTAATTTTGGGGAGGGGAGGAGAGGGCCGAGGGGAGGGGAGGGGAGGGGAGGGGCGGGGGGGGGAAGAGAGGGCCGAGTGGAGGGGGGGAGGGGAGGAGAGGGGGGAGGAGGGGAGAGGGGGGAGAGGGGGGAGGAGGGGAGAGGGGGGAGGAGGGGAGAGGGGGAGGAGGGGAGAGGGGGGAGGAGGGGAGAGGGGGGAGGAGGGGAGAGGGGCCAGAGACTTCCCTTCCTTCCCTCAGGCCCAGGACTTCCCTCACACCCACCATTCACATCCCCGGTGAGGCCACCGACCGCCCCCGCCCCCCCTCCACAAGCGGGTCCCGGGCCCCTCGCCGCCACCAACATTAAAAAAAACCCCGAAACTTCCCCAAGTTTCCGCCTCACCATCAACTCTCCGCTGCGCTCCCACCGATCCGCCAGCGCACTTCCGGTAACTCCGCCTCACTTCCGCCCCCCTCAGCGGCGCCTGAAGTTTGCTCCTCGCTGTGCATCATTTCCGCCCCGCAGTGTGTCACTTGGACGGGTCGTTTCCGCTCCGGGGCCGCTGTGCGTCACACTAAACCGGTCCCTGTCCTCCTCCCTCCGCAGACGCTGACTGACTCACTGAGCCTTTGAAGTAATTTCTATTTTTTCTTTCTCTCACGTTGGTGTTTCCTGTTGGCCAGCCTTCATCTGCCATCAGTTTCAACTCATCCAAATCTTTGCCATCTGTGTCCTCGATCACATGGAACAGGCCCTTCAGCCCAACTGGTCCATGCTGACCAAGATTCCAGTCCAAGCTAGTCCCATTTGCCTGTATTTGGCCCATGTCCCTCTAAACCTTCCCTATCCCACTACTGGTCCAAGTACCACATCATCCCAGAGTGCAAGGAATTTAGTGAATAAGGCAGAAGTGCGCCCTGATGGGCACATGGAAATATGGTAGAACCGCTGAGGAGAGATGGCTCAAAAGGGGTCAGGACTGGTAGCTTAATATTCTTTCAGGAAAGTTAGAGATGGATCAAAATGGAGGGTGTGTGGCAATATTGGTTAAAGAGACAATCGCAACTGTGAGAGGGGATGAGATTGAACATGGAACGGCACAGGAACAGGCCCTTCAGCCAACCATATCTGCACCACCATGATGCCAATGTAAACTAATCCCATTTGCCTGCAGATGATTCCTATCCCTTCATTTCTCTGCCCATTCATGTGTCTGTGTAAATTAAACATTGCTATTTTATCTGCTCCTACCATCTCCCTTGGTAACACCTCCAGGCACCTATCACTCTGTGCAAAACAAAATTGCCTTGCACATGTCCTTTAAACTCGCCCCCCCCCCCCGCCCTCACCTCCCCCCCGCCCTCACCTTAAACCTCTGCCCTCTAGTATTTGACATACCCAGCCTGGGTAAAGGACTGATCTACCCTACCACATGTAGTCATGTTAGAAGGATAAATGGATTGAACTGAAAAAAAACAAAAAGGGGGCACAATTGGGGTCACTGCAAACCTCTACACAGTCCAAAGGTGTTGGGAGAGCAACTTTGCAAGCAAAGTTTTGGTGAGTGCAAAAGCAGTAGGGTAGCGATAGTGGAAGATTTCAATTACACTTATACTATCTGAGAGACGGTCAAGGGAAAGGGATAAAGGCCTGAGAGTTCCTAAGTTGCATCTTGGAGAATTTTTACCCAGCCTAAAGAAAGGACAACATTCTGGCTTTAGTTTTAGGGAATAAAGCTGGGCAGGTGGAAAGAGGATCAGTGGGAGAGCATATTTACGGTAGAGATTAATATTATATTAGATACAGCACTTATGGAAAAGGGCAAAGATGAAATTGGAATAAAGATTCTAATTTGGTGTAAGGTCAATTTTACTAGATTGTGAAGTAGCAAAACTGGATCATACATACATGTTGGTAAATCAGTTATTGGAGTAAAAAGGTTCTGGGACTTCGGATTAAATGTGTATCTGGGCCATGCCATCTTCTCACAGCTACCATCGGGCAGGAGGTACAGAAGCCTGAAGTCCCACACCACTAGCTTCAAGAACAGCTGCTTCCTTTCAACCATTCGGTTCTTGAATCAACCTGCACAACCCTGATCACTACAGTTTAGCAACACTATTACGACTTGGATCAATGTGCACTAAAATGGACTTTGCTTTTTTTTCTAAATGTATTCTTTTATGTCAGAATTGTGTATAATTTGTGTTTACTTCATGTTTTTCTTGTGAATGCTGCTTATATAATGCCATGTGCCTCTGATGCTGCTGCAAACAAGTTTTTCGTTGCACTTGTGCATATGGCAATAAACTTGACTTTGACATTGACAAAGAACGGGTGGAATTACCAAATCGAGACCCTCTGGATGATAAGGTGCACAGTAGGTAGGACAAGGCAAAGAAGGAAAGCTTATGTCAGACTCTGAAAGCTCAACACACTTGAAATTCTAGAAGAGTGCACAAGGTATAGGAGTGAAGTTAAAAAGGAAATTAGGAATGCAAGAAGGGGGATGTAAAAAACTGGCAAGTAAAATAAAAATATATAAACATGTTTTGTGAGTACATAAAGAATAAAAATGAAATGTTGGGCCTATTAAAGACCAAAAAAGTAACCTGAATGTGGAGGTGGAGAAGTGGATAAGATTCTTAATAAGTTGTTGTGACTGCTTTCACAAAAATGGGTATTAATGGGAAATGGAACGTTGGATGGGGAAAACATAGCACAAGGTATTGGGTAATTTATCATCTTTCAAAATAGATAACTCACCCGGCTTGGGTGAAATCCCCCGGCTGTTAAAAGAAGAAATTGAGGAGACTTTGACTTTAGTTTTTTAATCCTCTCTGGCTACAGGAGAGGTGCTAATGATTAGCTGTGGCCAATGAAACCTGCATATATGCCTTTGTTCTCTCTCGAGAGAGTTGGTTCTTCCATTGCACTGCTGGCCAGTCTCTCATCTTCCACCCAGTATTAGCTCCACCCAAAATGTTGACCATCCCTTTGCCTCCACAGATGATGCTTCACCAGCTGAGACCTTCGAACAAATTATTTTTTGCTCCAGTTTCCAGCATCTGTAGGTCCCACCTCCGGAATTCCCTCCCTAAACTTTTTTCTATGCCTTTTAAAATGCTCCTTTAAACCTACACTTTTGACCAATCATTATCAAATTTTGTTTGGTTATCTCTCCTGTTAAACACTTTGGAATGCTTTGCTAAATAGTAGACGTCCTGAAACTGGGATGGACTCACTTGCTAAAACCTCGATGAGAGTTGAGCCATCAAGACTTTAATTCCCACAGCTTTGCCCACCCCACAGATGTTGACCAAAAATTGAATTAATAACCTTGAAATCTCAGAAGACACAAGGAGAAAAATATGATTCTGTGGAGAGAGGATTCAGAGGGCTAGAACAACAAGTTATTTAACATCTCCAATTCCTTGGACCAGCTCTGCACAGCTCAGTTCGAACTTCGTGACATATGGGGCTATTGAATTACACCGGATGTGGTTCCACAATTAATTACTTTTTATTTCCCATTTAACAGATTCAAGAAAATATTGGAATGACAGAAACAAAATCTGTGCGAACTCCATGCTGCATACTCCCAAAAATTACAGAGTTTTTAAACAGCTGTTGTTACATTCATATTCAGCAGATTGCTTGTTAAGGTAATGTGGCACTATTTCATAAACAACATACTTGCACTGCAAAATAGGTCTCTCTTGGTGATTGTAATACATGGTCTGAATATTACAACTGATGTTTAATTCAGGAAAAGTTGGCATGTTTTCATGTGGCCTTGTTTACTGTTTGACTTTGAAGGCAGTATAGTTCAGTATAGAAGCACAGGACTTGAATTGTGCTGCCACCATTTAAGAGATCATGAAATAATTTGCAGTGTCCACTCTTGTACCATTGCCCTGAAGCGTCAGAGAACACCCTTCTTTAGATTAACAGAGATGGCTGCCATTAAAACTCAATCCAGTTTGTGTGGCTTACGGTCACCAGTAAGAATCTTATAGTTGGGAGACACAGCAAGGATCTCAGGTGAGGGGGTGTCGAAGTGGTTAATGATGGCTAGAACCAGGGGACTATGTGTAGTTACAGTGCAGTAGATAGTTGCTTTGTTCAGTGGAGTACTGTGTCAGACTGATTTGTAGAGTTCCCATTTCAGACTCCAGTCCATGCTGAGCCAGACCTTCTCCAGGGATTGTCCAATGACTGAAACTTCTTTCCTAATGAATGTCTAGTACTCCAGGAGGTGTTGTGTGTTAGAAGACCCCTGTCTTAATTCTGTTGATGAGAGGGACTGCCTATAGTTTGTCTGGGGCATTTGGGAAGGGAGATTGGGAGAGAGAGATGAAGGAAGGTACAGGGTGTGTTAATAGTGCTGGTACAATTGGAACTCAAGGGATGTCAGCAGCTTTAGGACAGGAAGGGAAAAAAACTGAATAAAATGGAACGTAACAAATCACAACTTATCGTTCAAAGTGAGTTGTTTCCGTTGGTTGAGTTTAGAGTTCCAAAAGTTTACTGGACTCTCAGAATCTACTGGCTTCCCAAAACAGCCCACCGGATGGCGAGTCGTGTCATGGAAGCAAGGCTTTCCATCTGTGGGAGGAAAGAGCGAAGTAAGGGGAAGAGAAGTGAAGCAAGGAGAGGGGAAAGGAGGAAACAAGAGGGGGAGGGAGGAGAGGGAAGTGGGTGGGGAAGGAGTGTTGAGAAAGGAATAAATCTCCCACATGGACACAGTCAATCTTGCCCTACTTGAATTCTGCACTGCCTGACCCCACAGCTGCAATGTCACTGGTGAAACAAATTGTTGCCTTTCCCTGATTGGAGGAAGGAGTTAAGATTCTCCTTGAAAAATGGAAGAACAAGGGAAGGAAAAAAATATATTTTAAAAACATCAATCTATTGGATGTGGTTCAGACTGAAACTAAACAGAATGCTGGAAACACCTGGCAAGTCAGATAGCATCTGTGAAGAAAGGAACAGTTAATTCAAACTTTTGAGCCATTACTTCTACTTTCCTTTCCACAGATGATGTCTGACCTGCTCAGTATTTCAAATGTTTTCCATTTCACTTCAGGTTTCCATCTTCTGGGTTCATTCTGAAAAGCACAGGCTGACAAGATCACAGTCCAAGAGATAGAGAGTGGGATTGGGTTGGATAATCCCTCAGGATAATCCAGACACAACCAGCTAAATGATCTCCTCCTGTGCCATAAATTCCTAGGATTCCACCATCCGTGTCCCAAACTCAGACACAGTTTACATAGGTGTTAATAGCTGTTGATCAATGACACTCGAGGGAAATGGATGATAAAAATACCCGCCAGCCATCACATAGAGATGGTCATCACCAGTGGAAATATAGACAAAACGGAGGCATTCTTTAACACTCATGTTTGCATAAAAAAAGATTTAATTTCATAAGCAGGGTGTGAAGATTATATTGGCGGGGGTGCAAACTATCATCTTTCCAATATAGCACAAGCTGGAAAATCAAAGCTGTTGTATGCCTGCTGCATTACTTGACCTTCACCCAGTAACAGCAAAATATAACAATGCATTATATTATTACCAGTTTTATTTAAAGGGGCATTTTCATCAATAAAAAGTATTTACCAAACATCTTATATTTAAAGACCCAAGCACTGTGGCATAAATTATGTCAAAATGTGGCTTTTGGTACCCTAGGGGCGATGCAAAGAGGACATGGAATTCCTTCTCTGAAAGGACCTTTAAAGCAGAATTCACAATCTCTCCCGTACAGTATTGCAAACAGGGTCTCAATCTATAAATAACCAATTAATTAATCCAATCAAAATATTCGCCATGGTTAAAGGCTCAAATACCAAGGGACGTAGTTTGAAAACCAAGTAGTCAGGACTATGAAGGGAAATCAGAATGTCTTCACTCAACAGCTAGGCTCATTGTGCCATTAATGGGAAGCAGTGTGCAGAGGGTATTAAGCTCTGGTGATCAAACAGTATGCTGAATGGAGGAAAGACAGATTGGGAGTGAGGTCGGTCCAAAGGGGTGACTACACAAAACTTCTTTTATCCTTTTAGAGGGAAAAAGACTGCTTGACTTCCCTGTTTTTTTTTAAATCTTCATTTATCATATTTTACATTGAAAATGTTAAGCTACTGGGAGTCATATCAACATGCTCTATAAAGCAGTGTTACACAAATAGCATGGTCTGTATCTCTGATCAGATGGCACCATTCTGTATGTGTGGGGCTTTATATCAGAGCATTACATTGTAGGTCAATTGAACTTGTGACAGGTAGGACTTTAACGGTGTACTGTATGGTGGACTCAGAGGAGGAAGGTCACACAATGACAAAACCACCTTTGAAACTAACTCCACCTGTTTTGGACATATCTATGACAATAAGATGGAGACCGTACACATCACTTGCTTTGGGTACATGTATCGAGAGCTTTGTCCCCTTCAGATCCCTGCATGACCTTTTAATTGGCTGACTGATGCTGCTGTCACTTGGTTCACACCACCTGCTACCCCTTGATCTGGCAATGAGGATGTTAGCCATGAGCCTCTTTTGGCATGAGTGAAGAAGAATCAAATACAAATACAACAGCTGCTTGTCTGTAACTGCCTCATGGTCAAATGACTTTTGTTGCACCCAGTCTTGCAGGTTTCCCCGAGCAGTGGGTTACACTAACATTAACCACCCCATCAGTACCAATATCAAGCCCTGCCAGGTATGGCAGGGTTAGGTGTAAAGTGCCCCTTTGTGACCCTCAGCAACAAGTCCTGGCACAACTGTAGTAATGTGACACTGCTTATCTCCATTAGTAGGCCTGTGAATGACTGTTCTAATCTGGTGCTCTATCTTGTATCATGGGCCTATATTCCATGGGTCCTGGACTAAGGCTGCACAGATTCACCTTAAACCCAACCCTTACAAGCAACATAGCAGATGTTGAAAGGACCACTTTACTTTTTCTCCCATCTTTGTTTGGGTTTCTGACTTAACCCCTTGAACATTTGTGTCCTCTTTCAAGTCATTTCAAACCATCAAGTTGCAAAGACAGAAATAATTTGCTAACAAGTTTTTAAATGCTTTTAAGTGCTCCCAAGTCAAGTTCTTCAGATTTCAATGCATAGTCCTCACAAATGGTCTTAAAGTGCTTGAAGTCAGAGTGAAGATTTACCCCTTTTAGGTACTCGTTTCCCAAATACTGTGTTAGTGTTATTAGTAGGTGTTAGATTCTTCCAGTGACTGCCATATACAGACTCACCAACACCCCAGATATGTTAGCAGCCTCACGGAGACCTCCCTAATTGCTCTTTGGTTTGGGTTATTACTTTGTGATTCAGTGGTATATGGTCCTCAGTCCTTAAATACAAATTTTATTTGATGCACCTGTTACTGGAAGCTTGCACAGTGGAAATGCAAGCCGATAGGAGAGAAAAAGGAATGAATAAACAGAAGGGAAATCCTTCAGCCTTGGAGGGATGTGGATGGTGAGTCACTGAGGATATTCAAGGCTGAAATGAATAGAATTTTGCACTCAAAAGGGAACCAAGGGGAAGTACGTCTGCAGTGGAAGATCAGCTGTGACCTTACTGAACATAAAGGGGTTGGTTGGTGGTCTTATAAATGGATCAGAATAAGATCAAACCAAGAAAGAAATGCAAAGGGGCATGATCAATTAACAACAGGAACAGTGAAGAGGAAAGAAAACTTGAGACAGAAGGGGAGGTGAAACTGCAACAGAGTGATAATTTGAGGTAAAGAAAGGAGAATAGAACACTGAGAAAAGGGACAATACAAATAAAAGCCCAGTGTAAATGCAAAAGCTGCTGAGGATGAAGATGCTGTAAAGGCATCTCTTGGGGATAAACCTTGTATACATATCAGGGAGCAGTAAACCCCACAAACACATCAGTCGAGTCACTCAAAAATAGTCAAACTAATCAACGTCAAGGCAACTTCACTCAAAGTAAATTCAGTTTGAGTGCTGGGAGGATGCAATTAAAAACAAATGACTAACTTGAAGCCTAATTCTTTGCTGTAATTCCTTTGATTTTCCCTGCACCCAATCCCCCTCCTCCTGAGGTCCCCTAGATTCTGCCACCTCCCACCAGGCTGATTTCTCAGGCTTCTGGGACCACACGGTTGCAATGAAAAGTGTGCTGTCATCGTGGTTCACCATATGAAAAGTGCACTACTGCAACTTGCCAATTCAACTTTGACAGGACCTCCCAAACTTGCAACTTCTACTACCCAGAAGGACAAAAGCATGAGAAACACTACAGGTTCCTCTCCAAGTTGTACAGCAACATCAATTGGAAATATTTGTTTTTTTTTTAAAATATCATCACTGGGCCTAAATCTTGGAGCTCCATCCCTAAGAGTACAGTGGGCAAACTTTTGACAGAAAAACTGCAGTCTCTCAAGCAAATAATTCATGGATGGCAATAAATACCATTATCTACAGATGTCAAATGAATAAAATATTTCAGATGAGAACAGGTTGTTAATGTGTTGTTATCTCAACCCATGTTCTGCTGTCACTTACTGTCTGACCTTGTCTACAGCAGGTGGTGCTGTGAGTGGGTACAAGGGCTTTCTGGAGAAGAGGCAAATCCAGCAGATGAACAGGGTACCAATGTGATGACAGAGAAGATTGTGACAATAGGGATGCTTTAAGTTCTGTTCCACACCAAGTGGGAGACTCACCGAGAAAAGCTTCAATGTCTCTGCCACTGTGGAACTGCCAGCTATGGCAGTGCTACTCGTACAGGTGACAGCTCCTGTGGAATATTGCAGGAGCAGGGCTGATGCGCCTTCTGAGGAAGGGAGGGAATTCCAATACCTGGGCCTTGGGCAGCTGAGGGTACGGGCCCCACTTTTGGAGTAAGCCAATGGGAAGTACAGGAACTAAAATGGAAACACAAGGCTGGAGGAAGTCCCAGAAATGGGCTGGGGTTGGAGGGAGGTAGGAGACAAGGAAGGACTTAAACAAGACCAAGGGTGTGATCATTTCAAATTGGAGGCATTGCTGGTGTGGGTCAACAGGAGTGGGTGGGCACAGAATCCAGGATGCATCAGCTTAGATACAGTGAAACATATTGAGGCTGCCCATTGCAGAGCACGATCAAAATAAACCAGGGAGAGAGTCTTCTTGTATTCAATTGTGCTGTTAGGAATTGAGAAAACAATGCAGGAGTAAGTCTTTGCATATTGAGAACCATACAAGGAAAGTGAAAGAGAATGGGGCTTTGTGGATGGTTCTCCTCGGGAGGCCTGATGACCAGGTTGCTTCCTCCTCTACTGCGAGTGGCCTATCTGTAACCCAACCAATCGTTCCCTGGCAAACAGCAAGTGTCAGCATGAAATGCAGGTGTGGGGGAATTATCATAGTGGACCACAATCCTAACCTCGTTCTGTGTTCAGAAGCATGGATCTTTTAGGGAGCCGACTGCATGACAATCAAGGACAAATTCTGGCTTATTTTCCCTTTGAAAATCAGGAACGCAGAAGACAAATCTGACTCCACTCAAACTGACCTGCTTGAGAATTAATTTCACAAAGCCGTGGGATCAGACCGGGAAACTTCTTTGCATTGTGTAGCTCCTTACCACCCTAGATGATGCATTAATCCACTCACCTATTCAAAGGGAAACTCTGAAGCCACTCACTTGCTAACTCTAATAGTCTGGCATTCAAAAGCGTAACATTGGACCACTAATGGATGCTTGCATACCACACTTCAAAAGCAGCAGAAACAGAAA
Source organism: Pristis pectinata (assembly GCF_009764475.1). Taxonomy (NCBI): domain Eukaryota; kingdom Metazoa; phylum Chordata; class Chondrichthyes; order Rhinopristiformes; family Pristidae; genus Pristis; species Pristis pectinata. Next base: position 34,979,922 of record NC_067421.1, read on the forward strand.
GTTCTGGGTCGGCAATGACCACTGTGTCCCAAAGCCTAAGAAACATCAGCCTGAAGATTCTAAAAGGGTTCTTATGGCTTCCCTTTGTAACTCTTAACAGGACAACTGGAGTGAAGGAACAATGTTTCACATCACTCACTCCACCAAGGTTCTGTTCAAGTAATGGTTGAAGATTGATAGCGACTCAATGGAATTCATCCCTTCATCCAACTTTGCTCCAGACATATATAATCAACTCTCTTTTGACCTTATGATGCTCTCAGTCCCCAGTGCTTCTTTCTACAGTCCATTCTGTACACTCGACAGCCTTCCCTCTTCTAGGCTGGAGGCTGTATCTCTCCACATCCTGATAGTATAAAGGTCCATATCCAAGTTTAATCCTGCACTAACTCCTATTGAACAGAACATATCGGAGGAGGTGGGTTTCACAACATGGGCGGGGGGGGTGCTGTGGTGGGGAGAACCCAAATGGTGCAGGATTTTCTCTCCCTCAGGGTCCCAGGGGTGGACGGTTGGTCTGCATTAACCAGTTTTTGTTAGTAATCATTAATTAGGTTAGTAGAGCAGCAAGCACACCTGGTGCTTGTTATTCGTCTGTCAGATCAGATGCAATGCAATACAATACAAGAGGCACGCACAGACACACGAGAATATGGGTCTGCAAAGATCTGCTCTTTCAGCCCACCATCCCCGAAAAAGAACCATCAGGAATTTCCTGCTTGCAAGCCCCACATTCCCTCTTCTTTGCAAACATTCAGCAGAAATGTGCCTTGCTTAATATTTTCAACAGAACGTGCTTCTCAAAAAGGATCATTGATCTGCAACACTTCCAATTTTAGGCACTGTGTGTTTATAATGTCAGGGTATGACACTGGCTGAATGTAAAGTTTCGCTCTACTGCACCTTGGGGACTTCTATAGCCATTTGTTTGTGGATTAAGTGCTGTTGGAAACCATGGTTCTGCATTTAGCTGGATTGAGAACGTCCAACTCATTTGATCTGAAAAGGGAAAAGCTTCAAGTTTGAGATGACTGTCCAGTGTTTAACCCTATAAATTGCTGACAAACAATGTTGGAGATGGGGACAACAGTGACAGTTTGCATATATAAAGCAGCTTTCACACAGTAAAGCGATTACAGAAGCACTGGCTAAAAAAAGTGCAACAGCTCGTTGCAGAAGAAGATATTATCCTGCTGGCCAGAAGCTTGTTCAAAGCAAAAAGCTTTAAGGAGTGGTCTAAGGAAGAAGACAGCTAGTAAGCGTTTGGGAAAGCACCCATTACTTAGGCTGTGAACAGTAAAGGATTTGTTAGAGACAAGAATCAGGGGCTCACAGATATCTGGGAGGATTGGAGAAATGGTGGAGGTTACAGAGATAGGAAGGGAGCAAGGCCATGAAGAGATTTTGAGAACAAGAATGAGAATAGTGGCAGCAGCAGAGAACAAGTCAGTCTCGGGGCTGATGATTTTGTGCTTGTTTCAGGATTCTGTACTGGCCTCAACAACCAGTTTGTTAATAGGGATCCAGTTCCTAACACTTTAAGCAGCACGTGTTGTAGATGCAAAGCTGGGCTCTGCTTCAATCATTTGGCAAAGTTAACACTGGCACATTGATAGACATAGGAATGCGCAGCGGTATCATATCCAACATGGAGCACAGACAGAAGGTGCTTCAAGCAAGCAATACACATTGCCGCAGCTGCCATGTCTGAGGAACAATAATGTATGGAAGTGGAACGAGAACACAAAACCTGAGGAAGTCAGGGTTCACTTGTAACCTTTTTGAGTGCACACAGCTACAAGACTCAAGTTATGTCCCATGCTGAATGTTTGCACTCAGGAATTGCTCGAGCTGCCAGACATTCCTGATGCGGCAACACATTTAAAGGGGCACCATCGACCTGCTGGGGACACAAACCTCTCTTTACGGGTGTTCTTCACATTCCTTTTAAGTTCCTTTCCCCTCAAGTCCACCCGACATCAAATTTACCTCTTCACCTCCTCTCTTGAACACTTGGACTTGTACAGAGGACATAATCTCAAGGCTGCCTCTGGCCCAATTACTGCAGTTACACAGATGAGCAGGGCAAGATATCAATTAAGATGGACTGTCAAAGATGAGCCCAATTTTCCCCTCACCTCCCATTCAGTCGGAAGCACCGGCTAGCATTTAAAAGCTGGAGTTCTTGCCCAATTATTCCATTCTCAGCTCAGAGCCAATTTATCACTCCCTACCAAACCCAGTGCAGCTAACCTAGCATTGAACAAGCAAGTTTCAAACACACTCATGATTTTGAGCTGTGTTTGTAAGAACCCATTCCCATATATAAGTCTTTTTTAAAAAATATAAACCCGATTGCTGCAGATTCAGAATTGTTTCAGTGATTGCCAAATTTGGACAAGCTCCAAGTTTCAGCCAGCCGGTTCCTCAGTCCAGACCAGCAGTGCCCCTTTAAAAGGCAGACTTTCAATGCCCACAGACACGTTTTAAAGAAACATCTTTGTTCACATCCCTGAGCAGTGACAGATCATTCAAGCTTCCATGCACTACAAAGCTGGGGAGAGCTCCCTCCATTGTTAGTAAGCAGATAACCATTAGTGGTGTTAGTAATGGTTAGTAAAAACCAGAGTGTCCTGGTTGAGAGTATTAGTATGTCTTTACTTTTAGATAAGTTATCTGGCCTCTTATGAAAGTACAGGAAATTTTCTGTATCTCCCGACAACTTTAACCCATTCATTGATCCCATATTTTGTATTTATTACCCTTTCAGGACTTGGCGTTTATCAAAATCCTGCAAATTCTTCCCATCTGGAAACACTACCCAAGTGTTTCCTCAATCCCTGGCCAATTTTCACCTTCTACAGAAGGAGCTGATTGAGGTATAGTTACCACATTGCCCAAGCATCTATTCCTCCTGTCTTAGCCTGGATAGGGTGGGACAATCAGCCATCTAACAAGACATAAAGGGTTGCCACTGGTCCAGGATTGCCCCGAGGTCTCTAGGAACCAAAGACTAACTTCTGGAATAATCCAGAAAATAAAAACAGGAGCTTCATAAAATTCTGTTCTTTTTAAGGTAATAAAATCTTTGAACGTTTACAACAACGTTAGGAGACTGTTTGGACTGACAGTGAATCATTTGTTTGGTTAATAGGGAATCTATTAATTTTCTGATGGGGCAGGAAGGAGCTGTACCACAATACTGACCAATGATGAGAGTGGAAGGGATAGGCAATGCAATTGGAGCCAAGCGATCATGTGACATCCACAGTTGGCAACCCTATCTATGGAGGGGTGACGAAGGGGCTTGGTGATCGGTCAATACAGCCAATCCTGATCCTCCCATCACTTGATATTACGTTCCACTCCTTATACCATTTATTGTTGCATCAGTGATCTCTCTCTTATATGTACAGGTATAGCACATCGTCACTGAGGCAGTCCTTGGCATTAGCAGTGGGAAACCTGGCTGATTCATTTCCAGCCCAACCCACCCTGTTGCAGTCGGTTTGACCCCTGGTCTGGATCCTTTAAAGCACCACCGGCTGGATTCAAATCTGCGACCTGCTTTGAATGGTTCAACCATAGACCAGGCGGTGTGGTCTGTCCATTCACAACAACAGGTACTGCAATGACAAAGCCATTGTGGGATCACAGAATGCCAATTAACATACAGTTCCGTCCTCAAAGAGTTAACAACCTTGTGCAACAATACATTCCAACTGCGGTGAGGTTGTGAAATAGCAGGAATATTTGATTTGGAATTTCTTCCTTCCTTGCCCTCCTGTGAGAGTCCCATTGTGAGTTTCTTCACCAGGCAAAGGCATGGTAAGGTCCAACACAATGACCTTTGCATGCCTGCTCTTAATGTACGACAGATGTCAACCCTTGGACAAGGTAGGCACGAATCAGGTTCCAATCTAGTCAGAACACAGCAGGATGAATTGACATGATCTGCTGCTCTGGGAGGTCACAGAGTTACAGATCATGAGCTGATTTTAGTTTTGGATTCACAGAATGGCAGGAAATGTATTGACTGCACAAGAGTACTGAACCCCAATGCAGGCTGACACCACCCCTGGGCATCTTCTATCTGACGATGCCTTGGGTATACCTACCTAGTGGGTCAAACCTGGATTAAAAAAGGGTCCATGATGGTGAAAGGGTTAAAGTACAAATGACAAACCACTTGTGGTTATAGTTTTCAGACCATGGGAAACAAGTCCCTGTGGTACCAGAATTTTGTTTTAAACCCATGTGGTAAATTCTGACAGGAACTGGTCTGGGAAACACAGAAATCTCCAAATAGGCCTCACAGAATCATTAGTAGAGTGGTTAGTACTAGTTAATTTTGTTAGAGCATGCAGTGGTTTAGTAAAGAGCATCCCTTCAGCTCTGGATTTTTTCCCCTCTTGCCGACTCATGCAATTTTTCCAAACAAATCCCCTCCCACTTGACATTTTATTTAACTCCAACGGACAGCTGGTAGGAAGAGAAGGAGAAAGAAAATTTCTCAAGGAGGAATATTCTAAGTTGGGAAAGATGCAGGCCCTTACAGTAAAACAAGAAACATGTCATCACAGAGTACTGACGGGAAACCATTGGAGTTTTAAATGAACACTTTGACATCCAATGGTCTGAAATTCTCTCAGTAATTGCCAGAGCAAAAACAGCCACTTTGCAGCAGTAGCAACTGACACACAACCTATCTGTTCAAATACGCTGCATTGCTTTTAATGGTGCCTGCATCAATTTATGATGTCCAGACTTTTCAGCCTATTTATGTCTGACTCGGTCAGTTGGGAGCTTTGTGCTGGCAACTGGGAAATATCCAAAAAGCCCCTTAAAAGGAATACCTGTGTGACAGGAAATGGTCCTTAAAGCTTAGTTAAGGTGGAAAAGGTATCATATCCAAAAAGACTGTGGTGGAACCAAAAATCATATTTGAACATGGTTCTTGACCCTGATCTACTTTCTCTTGTCCTGAAGGTGCTGCTACCTCTGCTAATGGTTCTGCAGGTACCAGTTACCTTCCAGTGCCTTGCCCAAGTGGTTGCTTTGGGTCCAATGCTCAGTCTGACTACAGAGATGGAACATCAGTCAAGATAAATCCTATCCTTTATCAACAGTTTCTACTCTGGGTGGAGAGGTGGGGTTGGGGATGGTTCTGAAGAGGAAGGGGTTTGGTTTGGAGAGCAGAGCAGAGGGGATCAATATGGAGCAGGAACCTTTGCCAATTTCTTCCCCTTTCTCGGTTGGGGGGCACAGATACCAACTGTAACCGGGGTGCTGTTGATCCATTCAAGATCAGTGAAGCAAAAACACATCTGGGATCTTTCTAGTCCAAGGGGCATGGTACCAGAGTGGACTTTGTAACTACCAAAGCAGCTATCAGGCAGGCATGGTATCAGATTTATGGTATTAAACCCAACAGGACAATGACACAAGAACAATCTGGTCAAACTCCTTGTATGGTCACAAACAAATAAGCCACTTTGTTGAAATGTCAGCTTTACAACTGTATTATTTGAAGCAGCAAATATGATGGTAGACACTGACCTCACAACAGATAATGTTTGGGGGGGTTATTACTGAGATCCATGTGTATTAGGTAGAAGACTATTGGTACTTGTCTACCCATCACAGCAGGTCACGTATAAAAAGGCAAAACAATTGTCTAATAGCCCTCACAGGGTGTCAAAGCAGGTTTGCACACGTGAGCTTGACAGCAATTTGGAATGGCAATCTTGAAAGATTTACTTCCCCCAGGGCCAGGGCGTCCAAGCAGGAAGGCTTCCCAATTCTCTCTCCCTCAAATACACTCAGTGAAATTATCTCTACATCTCTCTTGAAGTAGCCTGACTTTCCACCTCAGTGTCTGTCACAGATGGAAGATCACAGGCATCAGATCCTTAAATCTGCAAGTAGGCTCCTCCTTGCAGGTGAAGCATATACCTGGGCATTGAAGAGAAAGATATGGGCCACTGCCTCTTCCCAGAGAGAATAGTGCTTTCAGCAATAGTTAGACTCAAGCAGTTCATCTGTCCAATTATATCTTTGTAAAGCGATTTGTTCATCTGACACGGATAACATCCATAGTACTTCATGACCTTCCCCAACTGGGGTTTTAAGAGTCAACAATCTGGTACTGTAGGCAAGACTGAGCAGAAATGCAGGCACAGTAGTGTAGCGGTTAGCATAACACTATTACAGCGTCAGCAACCCGAGTTCAATTCTCGCCACTGTCTGTAAGGAGCTTGTACGTTCTCCCCGTGTCTGCGTGGGTTTCCTCCGCGTGCCCCGGTTTCCTCCCACATTCCAAAGACGTACGGGTTACGAAGTTGTGGGCATGCTACACTGGTGCCAGAAACGTGGTGACACTTGTGGTCTGCCCCCAGAACACTCTACACAAAAGATGTATTTCACTGTATGTTTCAATGTACATGTAACTAATAAATATATCATAAAAAATGGTAAGCTTCCTTCTCTGAAAGACTGGAGAACTAGTTGGGTTCTTTCAACAACTTAGTAACGTTCTCAGGACATTTACATGGTGGCAGCTGCAAGGAACCAGAGTTACTAAATTCAGTTTCATTCTGGAGGATTTGATCCCAAGACCTAGGTTGTTAGGTCAATATTGTTACTTCTTTGTACTTGAGCACAATCAGCAATTGTGAACAGGTTACTTGACCACAGAGAATATCAGAACAAGTCCGATTCCTTCCAGATACAAGGATCACAAATCTACCACCCACCAAAACTCAGTGCTTTACTGACCCCTTCTCATTCCTTTGGTACCAGGGTCACTTGCAATGCCCTAGGTACTGCCCAGCAGGATCAACTAACTCAGGACAAACCAGGAGATCGAACCTAGTACCTTACAACTTTGTGCAGTTGAGTACCATGGGTGGGCAGTGAATCTACTGGGAGGTAATAGGAATTAGGAAGAGTAGGCCACTCAGACCCTCAAGCCTGCTTTACCATTAACACCATGGCTGATCTGATTGTAACCTCAACTCTGCATTCCCACCTACCCACTCATCATCCTTATCACACCACTGCATGCACAGTGGTAAAGTCAGGGCTCTTCAAGATGTTCCAATCACATCTGGCAATGTAATTATTGGTGAGATTTTCTCGGTGGAACCAATCCTATTTTCCAACAATCTTGGTAAGCATTATTCCGTTTGATGTGGGGCTCTGGCACATACCCATGAACGTACAGGCATCAGTGAAAATATTCACCTTGTATTGTTGCTGATCTACAAACGAAAAAGAAAAAATGCTGAAAACTCAGCAGACCTGACCTTTCATCAACTTAAAACCTTAACTGTTTCTCTCTCAACATGTACTGCCCGACCTGCTGAATGTTTCTAACATTTTGTTTTTGCTTCAGGTTTCCAGCATCGGCTGTATTTTATTTGTTTCTGCCATTTTATGTGCTGACCACACGATAACTTTTGATACCAAGGTTTATCATTAGTTAATCAGTTAGCAAGAGGTTTAGTAAAAGTTAGTTTTTTTTCCATGCATGTTAGTAGCAGCGTATCATACAGCAGTTAATGGATTGGGTTATGATTCTTTTCCCTCTGTACTTTTCTTCTATTCATGCAGTGTCTGTTGTTCATAATTGTGATTCCAAGGCAAAGTAGCACCTAAACTGAGCAGCCTTCCCTTTCCGTAGCTGAGAACCTTGCGATGGAGCTGTTGCCCATCACTATTGCATACCATCTTTCTTCTCTACCCCCCCACCCCACCTGACCCGCTTTACCCAACCAAATAGCCCACATTCTCCCCTCCAATTTCAACCTTACGACAGGTTCTAACTCTTGCTCTGACTCTTTACCCAAGTAACTATTCGGAAGGAGCGTGAGGCACTTTCTTCCCTCTCAAACATCCTCAGGTCAATCCAGGTTGTACAAACTCATGCAATAAACTCTGTACTGTGTTTATAAGGGAACAAGTGTAGTTCCTGACATGGTGTTCAGTACACAGATAGGAGGAGATTGCATGACTCGTCTGTGGAACTGGCCTGGGTACAGTGGATGGGGGCTTAGGTGGGAATCGTATGGCATAGACTTGACTACATGGTCTCTATTTGTTTGTTTTCACTGTCTGATGATTCACAACATCCCAACATCATTTAGAGTGTAGCTCTCATTATCTCCTTAAACACTGCCAAATATCATTCCCATGTTAATTAAACTTCATAGTTAAAATTAGTCCATTGGGTTCAAAATTCTTTGAAACATGTAATTAATCTGGCAGCCAGTGGTTCAGCTGAACACACATCCACATTGCGTATGGACTGATGTTGATGAGATCTTGGCCTGCTCTTTGAAACACTGTATGCAGTTTATAAGACAGTGTTTGTGCATCCCAGCGGTGAGGCAGTGAGCTGCTCAACTCACACTGTCTCAACACTTATGGGGATGATATACCACAGCAAACATCAGCATCTGGTTGTAAACTGAAATGATAAAGTGCGGGACAGTGTGCAGCAATGCTAGTTTTGCAATGGCAAGTTCCACATAATGTGTAACACTTTCAGATCATGAGAGGCATAGGTTAGAGTAGACAGCCAGTATCTTTATTCCCCCAGGGTCAAAATGTCTATTACTAATGCATTTAAGGTGAGAAGGGGCAAGTTCAAAGGAGATGTGCAGACAAGTTCTTTTTTAAAAAAAACATTGGTGGGTGCCCAGAATGCACTGCCAGAGGTGATAGTAGAGGCAAACACAATAGAGGCATTTAAGAGATAGGCACACAAATATGCAGAGAATGCAGGGATTTGGACCTTATGTAGGCATAGGGACTAGCTTAGTTAGGCGTTTAATTAGTTCAGCATTTAATTAGTTCAGTACAATATCATGGTCTGAAGGGCCTTTTCCTGTGCTATACTATTCTATATTCAGATTATTTTAAGCACGTTTCTCCCCTTGTCCTGAAGGTGCTACCTGTGATCAGGGATAGTTTTACCGTTGCTCTAACTCCTCCAGTACTTAGACCTTTTGCTCATCTGCAAAGCAAGTCCAGATGACAACTATTTGTATTCACATAGAGCCCTTCAAATGGTAAAACATCACAGGCCACTTCACTAGAGTCCTATCAAACAAAAGTCGACCTTGGAATAGATGACCAAAAGTTCGATCAAGTAGTAGGTCTTCAGGAAGATTTTAAAAGGAGAGAGAAACAAAAGGGACAGGCATTTAAAACGCAGTTTTCCCATCCCTTTACTGATTGAGGAACGGATTTCCAGAGCTCATAGCCCTGGCAGCTGAAGGCACAGCCATTAAGAGTGGAGGAATTAATGCTGGGGCAGTGGAAGCAGCGAGAATTGGAAGCGGGCAGAGGACTCAGAGGGTTAGAGGACTGAAAGGGGTTAGCGATAGGGAGGGCTGAGGCTATAATTAGGAATGTTTTTATTTAAAAACCCAGGCAAGAACAGACCAGGTCACATTGAGTGAATAGGATGGTGTGAACTGCAATATGGGCAGCAGCAGCGTTTACAGGCAAGGCGAATGCTGCGGTAGAGTGCTTAGGGCTTGTAACCATGGAAGCGTCAGATTCGAGTACAATCCTGATCTTGTCTAATAGGGACATGCAGTGGATGGTGATTGGGAACAGTTATCCAGGCTGATAGATCTCCCCGGCCCAGGGGAGTTGAGGGTAATTGTCACACACCAGAAACCGCCCTGGCTGAAATCTAACTCAGCGCAGACAAGGAAAATACTTCCTAATAAGAAGCAGAAAGGCAATTAACCACAATATAATTAGCAGTGAACCACACTGTAATTACATCAACTGCAAAGATGAATATAATAAACGACAGCTGGGTAACATTTAACTAGAATCTACACTGAATAATATTTAACCTCATCCGTTATTGGCAAAACAATTATTATTCTTTAAGCTTTGCTTCCTGCCAGATATTGAGAGGAGTGGAAGAGAACTGGAGCTGATTCATAAGCTATTTAACTTGGATCTGAAGTTCTTTACTCTTAGAGCCTCAAAAACAACTTGAATTTGTCAGGCACATTGAAAGGAGTGAAATATCCCTGGGTGATTTGCAGGAGCATAATCTGGAGATATTACGACTGACTTAGCTTTTCACCATCTGCAACAGGGTTTAAGATGCATTTCAGAAACGGGAGAGAGAAGCAGTGTTTTAGGGAGGGATTTCCAAAGCTCAGGGCCGCTAAAACAAAAGCAATTAAAGTCTGTGATATGCAAGAGTTAGAATTAGAGTGAGGAGGCCTTGGAGATTGCTGATCTCTGTAATCTCTCCAACCCTGCAAAGAGGTGGCAAAGGAGCAATCTGGAAACCCGGTCCAATATTTGAAACTTGAGACATCATTGGACTAGTTGGTCAGTGAGCACAGAGGTGGTGGGTGAATTGAACAGAAATTCTGTGGCCAAGGACACAGTTTAGTAGAATTTTCATGTTTGGTGATGGATTAGCTTTGCGGAAGCCAGATTCACATTTACAATCGCTAAATAGCACTGGGCAGTAAGGGGGCAATAGTTTACCATTTTAATCAGATATAATCTAACTAACCCAAATAGGACTAATGTATTGCAACTTTGTGCAAGACTGCCCAATAATTAGAACAGTTTCTCTATGTGCACAACATAGTTTAAAGCAATCTGGCTTGTTCACAGACCCACACGGGGAATATATAGTGGGTACAATCAGTAGCTCTGAATGACTAGTCACAAGAAAGTGGTACATTCATCAAGCTGATTATTAGAATTAATACAAATTAGTTTGTTAGAAATATTAGTTAGAAATGTTGGTATCAAATCAAGTTAGTTGAATTGTTGTGCAAATAAACATGCATCAGACCAAGTTCATTAGACAGTTGAGTATTCCAAGGCTGTCACAGATGGTAATTTACTTAAAAGGACTGGATGTTAGATTTGCAGTTAGTTAAGTGCGTAATCTGACAAGTAATTCTTCCCTAAACCCCGTGGTGTCCATTTTGGTCTTTTGTTTTGACGTATCTGTGGTAATTATTCCTCCAAATTTAAGTCTCTCCTCAGCTCCGACCAAGTCCCTCCCACCTGCTTACTTTTCATTCTCACTGCGTCCTCACTTATTGCATCGCCTCTTCCTCTAAAGCAATCTTTCCCAGCTCCTCCAGCCTTACTGTCCATCAGCCACCTACAGATTAAAGCCCATCTCCTAGAGCTACCACTCTCCACTTCCCAGAGCAACGGTAGAGAGGGGCAGCACGGTCGTGTAGCGGTTAGCGTAACGCTATTACAGTGCCAGCGACCTGGGTTCAATTCCAGCCACTGTGAGGAGTCTGTACATTCTCCCTGTGTCTGCGTGGGTTTCCTCCGGGTGCTCTGGTTTCCTCCCACATTCCAAAGACGTAAGGGTTAGGAGCTGTGGGCACGCGACATTGGCCTCGGAAGAGTGGCGACACTTGTGGGCTACCCCCAGCACATTCTCAGTAATGCAAAAAGACGCATTTCACTGAGTTCCGATGTACATGTGACTAATAAATAAATATCTTATCCTAATCTGTCAATTGTTTCAGCTCAATAATACTCTGAATCTCTCCTGGGTGACTAAGCCACACACGGAGGTCAAACTTTTATTGCATCCTGGATCATTAATGGCAATTCCTCTCTTCTTCCACACCAAAATAACTCAGTGTTTCTTCACTTGAAGTTATCAATGACGGGGGGCGGGTGGTGGGAGAAGGGCAGGGTGAAGTAATTCCCTATTGTTACAAGTGATAGCTCATACAATTTTATGGGACAGAAAGGTCCATAAGTAGGCCATACAGCCCTTCACTCCACCAATCAATGACATCATGGCTGATCCTATACCTTAAATCTATTTTCCAGCCCAATCCCATATTCCTGGATATCCACAGTTCTTGGCTCAACTGTCACCTCACTATATGAACACTAAAGAGGCCAAATAGTAATAAGAGGGAATTTCTCACCAAATTCCTCTCCCCAGCCACCTCCTCAGCAGACTCTCACCCCTCCAATATTGCTGGAATATTAGACTGAGAGGAGCATACACTATTTAGAAAACTACATGCTGTTATGGTATGTATAATTTCTGCCATATTCTTAGCAAGATTAAGGAGGATCCCAAAACATTAAGTATATCTGGAGCAAGAGGGTAGCCAGGGAAAGCATGGGTCCCAATAGGGACCAAAGGGAATAATCTGTGTGTGGAGCCAGGCAACGTGGGCAAGATCTTAAATTAATGCTTTAAAGCTATTCACCAGAAGGATGTGGAAGATAATGAGTTCACGAAGGGGTACATAGATAATCTGCAACAGGTTAGTATTGACGAGGAAAGAGGCATTAGATGTTATGGGTTGATAACTCTATCCCAAGTTACTATGGGAAGCAAGGAAGGAGATAGCTAGGGCCCAGACAGAGATGTTTGCATCTTTGTTTGCCACAGATGAAGTGCTAGAAGAATGGAGGATAGCTAATGTTGTTCCTTTATACAAGAAGGGCAGCAGGGATAAGTCAGGCAACTACCTACATCAGTGGTAGGGAAATTATTGGAGCAAATCCTGAGGGATAGGATTTGTGTGTATTTGGAAAGGCAAGGGGTGATCAGGGACTGTCAGTATGGCTTTGTGCTGGAGAAATCCTGCCTTTTTTTTTTAAAAAAGGTAACTAATAAGCTTGAAAACAGGGCAATAGATGCTGCTATATATGGACTTTAGTAAGGCATCGGACAAAGTCCCACATGGTTGGCTGGTTCAGAAGGTTAAGCCACATGGGACCCAAGGCAAGCTGGCTAACTGGATGCAATATTGGTTTGGTGATAGGAGGCAGAGGATGCTTTTTCAGATTCAAAGTCTGTAAATGGTGGTGAACTGCAGAGATTGGTGCAGGAACCCTTGTTTTTTGTGATATACATGTCAATGACTTGGATGTGAACGTAGGAGGTATAATTAGCAAGTTTACGGATGACACAAAAGTTAGTGGTGTTGTGAATAGTGAGGAATATTGTCTAAGGCTACACCAGGATGCAGATCAGATGGTAAAGTTGGGTGTAACATTGGCAGATGGAAATGCATTCTGAGAAGTCAGATAGGGGTAGGACATATACAGTAGTCCATAATTTTGTGAAAGTGGTAACAGCGGTAGATAGGGTGGTGAAGAATGCATATGGGCATGCTTGCCTTCATAGATCAGGGCATAGAATAATGTTGGGAAGTTATATTGCAACTTTACCAAAACACTGATCAGACCACACCTGTAGTATTGTGTGTAGTTCTGGTCGCCACACTATAGGAAGGAGGTGGTTGTGCTGGAGAGAGTGAAGAGGAAATTCACCAGGATGTTGCCTGGATTGGAGAACTTTAATTATGGGGAGTGACTAGATAGGCTGGGCTTGTTTTCCCTGGAGCAAAGTAGGGATGTACAAAATTATAAAAGGCTTGAATAAGATAGTCAGAATCCTTTTTCCATGATAGGGGTATGGAAAACAAGAGGGCATACATTTAAGGTAAAAGAAAGGAGTTTAAGGGAATTTGAGGGGAATTTTTTTTTAAAAAGTGCACAGGAATTGGTGACGTCAGATGTAATCACTATGTTTAAAGAGACATTTAGACAGACACTTAAATAGGCAAGGTACAGTAGGATTCATACCTACTGTGGGCAAATGGGATTCATGTAGATAAGCAAAACAGACATGGACATGGTGGACTGAAGGACCCATTTCTTTGCTGTACAACTCTAACACAACGCCCGGTGAGCAGACCAATGGGAAAACAGGGAGAGTCTGGGGTGAGTGTAGATTTGAACCAGCATTAATTTAACATAGTTTCAACAAATCTCTATTACCACATCAGTGACAGCCCCAGTATAATCAAGATTGCAGCTATCATTCCTGCTTATTCAAAATTAGAAAGTCAAGTTAGTAAATGATTAATCAGTGTTAATAAGACATCAGCACCAAGAGCTTGCGCTGTTAGTAAGTGTTTCAGTTGTTGGTTAAACTGGTTAGTAAAATGTTAGATTAATTTAAATTACAATGTTAACTCTGAAGAACTGCTGACCATTTGTTAATTTACATGCAAGTGTAAACTGTAACATTGCAAAACAGGTGCGCATACACAGACAGATTTTGCTTGACTGCTTTCTGGAAGGAGTTTAACTAAATCTGTGCTCAGAGTCAGCAATCAGCTTGACAATTCTTTGTGAGATTCAACCAATGGAACAAATCACAAACTCAACATTTGTAACACACCAATGTTGAGTGTGCATTTTCCAGCAGGTATCATTGCAATGCTGCTCAGGAGCCCTGATACCTTCTTCACCTCCCCTCTTCCCCTCCCCCCACCCCGAGACCTGGGCAAACCAAAAAGGATAGACAGAAACACTGAACATCAGGATGTTTAAAAAGTAACAAATTCTTCTGTGTAGATTTGTTGTTGCTCATTTGAAAAATATAATCAGAACTGATTATTCTGATGTAAATCTACATCAAGTATGACTGTGGCAGGAAACCAAGCTATGATTGAAGATTTACTGCATTCTCTTAGCTCTGCCATGGATGGCTGGTGCAGTGGTGTTGTGATTAAGTTACTGCACCAGCAGCTGGAGTTCTGGGCCAGTGATCCCAATGCAGGTTCAAATCCCACCACACCAACAGGGGAATTTAAGTTCAATGAATTAAATCTGAAATTTTAAAAAAGCTGTTTTTAGTAACAGTAACCATGAAACCACCAGTCTATCAAAATAGCCCATCTGGTTCACTGCCGTCCTTCAAGGAAGGAAATCCACTGCCAAGTCTGGCTCACACGACTCCAGTGCCACAAATGCGTCGACTCTTAGCTGACTCCTCAATTCAAGGCAATTCTAGATGGTTAATAACTGGCAGCATTGCCAATGACATCCATAACTCATGAATGAATAAATTAAACCACCGTATAATGCAGTTAACATTTTCCATGTGTTTGTGGAACTTTCACTTCAGTGGGATTGGGGAGGGGCCTCAGTACAAAGGAAGGATGTAAAGAGATCAGCCAGTCAGTCGTGGGTGGGCTTCAATGATTCCTGCTGAAAATGCACGTGTATAGTAGGCAAGGATAGATTCAATCAGACCCCCAGCCTTTAGCCACCACTCACTGTCAAACATCCATACACTGTATATAGCTGACTACTTCTTCATGCAGAAGATTGCCAAATGCCTTCTACAGTAACAAACACCAGAATAGCAGGAATTACTACTGGTTAAAGAAATTCATCACCAGGTCATCTAAAGCTGAACTAGATTACCCAGGTACAAAACAAACTTTAGATGAATTATTAAAAGCTATTAGCTCCTTGTACATCTCAGTAAGGCCATTCGGTCCAGTGGGTTCATGCTGTGTTATGCTCCCGACAAGCCTGCTCTCAATCCTATCAGTACAAGCTCCTCTCAGACTTTTTCAGCTTCCCTTTTGAAGGCAACTGTCCTAATCAACTTTGTAATTGCCTAGGGTTTTGTGCTTTGGCCTGTAGCACTGTGATAACTTGGGACATTCAGGTTATCATGTGGGATAACTTTTACTTATGGATCATAGTTTTCATTTTAGATATATAAATGGTTCAATATTTTGATACTCTCAGTGCAGAAGACTGATGTAGGATGTTGGCTGTTCTGGGATTGTGGTTAGAGTCAGATTAAATACAAAAGAGTCCACTGTAGCACACTGTTGTCAATCATGCACATTTGTTCAATAAACATTGTAACATGCTTTAAGTGGCCATTTGACCTCAACAGCATTATTTGCCATAAGCTTGCAGATGTACAGAAACTTTGATAATCTATATTTAATTATAATTTTTAAAGCAAAGTCTATCTTAAAGTTAAGCAGCAGGAACAATAGAGTGGACTGAAGGATTTATCTCAGGTTCAAGTAGAAATCCCTCTGCCTGACGGTACTGCCCAGTGTGGAACTGGAAGGTCCTAGGTTCGATCTCGGATCTGCACCAAGTTAGAGGGTCTCATGTGGTTGTTAATATTGGTTTCAGTACTCAAGGAAAAAAAATGTAGCAGGATGCCTGCCTGTGTGACAGACAGTTTACCAGGACGTGTTGACAACACGTGCAGGCAGGATGAGGATTGGGAGTGAAGCCCCTGTTCAACTTCAAACAGCCTGCATAGTTTTGAGGTTCCAATCAGAATGTGGGCCCCAAAGTGGCAGTGGTGGACAACTGATGTTTAAAAATTGACATCACTTATCCTTAAGGACAGAGCAGAGAAAAGGTGAAAGGTGAGGTAGGAGGAAAATACTTGAGCTACAAGCTTATAGTTTACTTCAAACCTGCCCATTACTACATTCTACTTTCTTCCAGGTACTTATCTCACATGTGGTCTCTGTTAAACCTAATATTGGTCAATGGTAGGGAAGCGGAGTTGGGTGCAGGCCACTGTATTACCATAAGAAACCATTGCAAGCCAAAGGAACGTCAGCATTGGAGGCCAAGCTCCTCTTCCTCCTGGATTTACTTCATCTGTTGAGGCCAGTGTGCAGCCCTGTCAGTTTTGGCACAATCACATCCGCAGAGCCACGAAGAGTCTCTTGGCATCCCGAGGACACTGCAAGAGACTAAACAGATTGAACTTACAGCAAGAGATCAAAAGGACTCAGACAAGCTTTCATTGGTCGTAAAAAGGTCAAACCATCTTACCTCAATGTTAAAGGGGCCAATGATTATCCTTTGGCCAGGTCTGGTTTTCAGCTTGTGCATGGAAAGATCACAAGCCTAAGTCCTGGAACTCCCTCTCCAGCAGCACCAGGTCTGCAGCAGTTCATGGAAACAGCTCGCCATCCCCTTCCCAAGGGCGATTATGGATGGGCAATTAAAGTTGGCCTTGTCAGTGATGTCTGTATCCCAAAAATTAAACAAACAAAGCGTTCAGCTGGGAGGTTTTCCTGCAGTATTAGGAATCCAAGGCCAAAGCAGGAAAAATTGGACAGGTATTTAGTCAGCTATTTTCATTTGAGGCAGGAGCATTTTAAAAAAAAATCATACAGCAAAACAAAATTAGTTCCACACTCAACTGGAGATGAGGAGATGGGCACAATTATATTACGGAGGTGGATAATTATCTATGAATATGAAAGGCAGACGGCTGTCCCAAATTAGTTGTGGTATATATAAATGGGGTGATGGAACATACCACACTGCAATATTTGGCAGAGCTTTAGAATGTAAAACAGTTGGCTCAGCAACTCCAAGACAGCATGGCTCACACTGCCAATTTAGTCACGAGTCTTCTCAATTGTGCAAGTTTCATTTTTTTTTGGTTTTAAACACCTCTTCTGAATCTCCTAGTTGATGCCATATTGCCCAAACACACACTCCTCACAAAACACATCATAATGCAAAATGTTCCACACTGGCTCAATGGGCAACTGCTCTAACCTGATAGGCCACTTAATGAAATAGAAAACAAAGTTCTGGCTAGCAATTGGCTCATTGAGGTCAGTTAGCCCCAAGCACTAAATATCGCTGATTGGGTATTACTCCCACCAGCAAGCACTGCCCCAGTAATCCCTGTTGTAGGAGCAAGTGCTGTTTAACTCTTCCCAGTGAGCACATCAACTGCAACATTCACTCCCACCCAACCACCCTGGAAGATTGATAGGTTAATTGGCAATTGTGATGGACCCTAGTGAAGGTGAGATTGCTCCTAGTGCAGGAGAACCAGGAGTTGTTGGGCATGTGAGAAAGAGACTAGGTTACAGGTCCTCCCCAGATTACAGCAGGGTTCCATTCTTGTGAACAGTTTGTAACCTGAACAGTTCACACGTCGGAAATACGGCCGTGAACGGGAGATGTCTGCAGACTGCAGCAGCTGACAAATCCATCCCACCAGTCTCCCAAACACTCGCTCATTGTTGTTCGTGAGCTGGGAAGGACATGTACAGGGGGAAAATGAAACAGATGGGAATGGCCCAAGAGCCAGCATAGACTTGAGATGGGCTGAATAGTCTCAGCCTACGTCATTATGAAATATGGAATAAACTACTAGCACTTGCTATCCATCCTAGTATCTAGGGGGACTGCACCACAGGGTGAAACTGCACGTTAGCTTGGGTCCGAGACTTCAGGAAGAGGAGGAATACAGGAACCTGAGGTAGATCATTGATTCTGTAGAGAATGTGGCCATTTGGCTCATTGTAACCAAGCCAGCTAGGGGGCACATTTATCTTTTGTGTCATGGGATAAGTGTATGTCAATAAATTCACCACGCTGGGCGTTCTTGCCTTCAGGTTTTTTTTGGGGGGGGGGGGAGGGGGGTGTGGGTCGGTCTCATTCCGATTTGCCCCAGCTCCTGCAGTGCTCATCCAGACACAGATTGAATGTGGCGATGGTTCTGCCTCCACCACCCTCTCAGGCGGCAGGTTCCACACCCCCAGCAGCCTCCAGGGGATATCAGTTCCTCACCTCCCCTCTAACCTTCCAATTACCTGAAATCACTGATGCAAAGAGGGACAGAGTGAGCTAGCATACAAAAAGTGAAAGGGATCCACACATAATTAATAATAAAGTTTGAAGGCTGATGCGTGATTGCATAGTGCAGATTATTTTTAGAAATCAGATGAAAAATGCATGCCTTTCTAAAGCAGTGAAGGACATTCAGCAATGTAGGCTGAGTTTTCATCACACACTTTTGTACAGATTCTTATGAGATATCGCTGCAAAAGAACCAGTTTTAAAAACCTATTCTGCTTCACTCCTGCCCCCAACAATACCTTCAAGTGGACAGCTGCTGACAGCCCTGTGCAGTCACAGCCTGTGCTGGAAGGCAGTAGGAAACAGAAGGACATTTCGCACACTGAACCCCCTGCACTGTTCAGTACAGTCAGGGCTGAACCAGGTCCACTTGGCTGCCCAATCTCTATATTCCTCAATTTCCTTAATCCTCCAAAACACTTCCGTCTTGTACCTATTGGTTAACTTGTATATTCACAGCCCTCTGGATAGAGAATTTCCAAAGATTCACAATCCCCAAATTTTATCCCAAAGGAGACCTCATGCACTTGCAAGTCCCAGTGGCCACAATGGGAGTCTACTTGACACCACCAGTGTGTCTTCTCGTTATAGGAGCCAAGGTCTGAGTGATGACGGACCAAGCATCACACATCTGTTGTTCTTTCACCAATTGTATTTGAGTTGCATGGAAGACTTTTTTTTTTTGCTGTGCTGGGCATAGAGGGTTCTGCTTATGGCTACCAATGAACCAAGCTGCACACGTCTCTTCTAGGCAGTGAATATCACATTACTCCCACCCCGCGAAGCTCCCCCCATTTCCAAGATGAATAATGGGATTTAAAAGACTGATGCTCACAAAAGGCACATCTCACAAGAACAGCAACCCTGCTAAACAACACGTCTGAAATGGATACAGTACACCCCGACATTCTCCTGCCTGGGCTTCCTCCTGAGTACATCCCACAACTAGACTCAACAAGGTTCAAAGACTCTGGAGTGAGATGGGCTCCAACCGTGTCCAAGTTCACCTGGGAGGGGGTGGAAGCAGCCAGAAGGGCATGGACACAGCAGAGGTTTGCACGCTGACAACTCGGGTTTTCTCTCTCCCACCCCCCCAATCCAGAGGTTGCAGGAACTTGTCCACCAGTGTTCAGAGGCCCAAGAAATTCAGGCATGGCTCTGGGGGAGGAACAGGGAGAGGGGGAAGGATGTGGGGTATGAAGGAGCAGGGTAGAGGTCAGCTGTGTCAAGTCCTTTGCTGTACTACTGTTCAGTGAACATCTAGGCTCTGCAGCGTGGCCACCTTGGTCAACATTTGGTGAGAGCGCAGGGGGAAGTTTGATTCAGGGGATCAGAATGCCTGTGGGAGCGACGAGAATGCTCAGCTTAGGCAAGTGAACAGCAAGGTGAAGTGTTCAAAACCATGAAAGCTTTAGATTATGACCAAAAGCAGGAAGATGGGTAACCGGATCACTGAGGATGAAAGGAATTGGAAACAGAGCCCAACAGCCTGAAAGGCTGGAGGAAGCAGATTCAATGATAACTGAAAACCAAATTAGTTAAATACTTGAAGGGAAAAAATTGTAAGGATATTGGTGCAGTGCAGGGCTCATGAGGATTTATTATGCAACTCTGTCAAAGGCATGATGGATAAATGGCCTCCTTCATTTCTTCATATTTATTAATGGTTCATGGACGTCACTTGCAAGGCCAGCGCTTATTATCCATCCTCACTTACCCCATGAACTGAATGATTTGCTAGGCAGGAGACACAAGAGACTGCAGAAGCTGGAACGTGGAGCGAACAAATAAACTGCTGAAAGAATTCGACAGGCCGAGCAGCAACTGTGGAGGCAAAAGGATGGTTGACGCTTCCGGTCATGACCCTGCATCTGCCAGGCATTACAGGGGGCATTCACAGTGAACCATGCTAATGGGCCTGGAGTCACATACAGACCAAGCTGGGCAAGGATGGCAACTTTCCTTCTGAATGAAGATAGTGAACCAGGGCATTGAGTATAGGAGTTGGGGCTGCATTTGGAGTACTGTGTACAGTTTTGGTTACCCAGTTACAGAAAAGACATCACTAAGCTAGATAAATGCAAAGAATATTTACAAGAATGTTGTCAGGACTCGAGGGCCTGAGTTATAGGGAGAGGCTGGAGTCTATTCCTTGAAGTGTAGGAGACTGAGGGGTGACCTTATAAAGATGTACAAAATCACGAGGGGCATAGAATGGGTGAATGCACAGTCTTTTCTCCCACCCCACCCCAGGGAAAAAGGAAATTAAAAACTAGAGGGCATAGGTTGAAGGTAAACAGCGAAAGATTTAAAAGGGGCAACTTCTTCACAGAGGCTGGTGCATGTATGGAATGAGCTGCCAAAGTGGTTGAGGCAGGTACAATAACATTTAAAAGACAGTTGGACAGGTACATTGATAGGAAAAGGCTTAGAGGGACATGGACCAAGTGGAACAAGCTTAAATGGACCTCATGGTGGCATGGACAAGCTGGGCCAAAGGACCCATTTCCATGCAGTATTACTCCATGACTCTATTAGACAGTCATTTCACAGCTTTCTTTTTAAGATTCAAAATTTAGTTCCCTGTACTTTAATTTCCCTGCTGCTGTAGTGGGACTTGATCAATAGGCTGGGTCCTTTGAATACCAGTTCAGAGACCGAACCACTATGCTACGTTCCTAGTGCATTCCTTAGAGAGTCGCGCAAGCTAAATGCACAATACATCTACATGCAGACCATCAGGAACACTGGAGAAAAGACCCCTGAAGAATGATTACGACAGCAACACCCGATTGCTTTGTCTGCGCTGATTAACACTGACCTCAGCTCGCTTATTATTTTTATCCGTAGTTGAAAAACGTGGCATTCTGTGGAAGTGACAGCCTTTCTACAGGTCAGTTGTGTGGGTGCCACATTCTCTTAGGGATTAAAAAAATAAAATCTTGCCTTCAGATAACACCAAGATGCCACTGAGTCTAAGTGAGCTGGAAAGAGGATTATTCTATCTCATCTTTGACAGCTTAAAGCCCAGTGAAAATCAAGGGCAGCCAAGGTCACCTGAGCTGTGGGATTTGCGCTTTTGCTCCGCAGCTTCGTAATCCTTCCATCAATCCTGGGTGGAATTAAACCTCGGTATCAAAATGCCAAACGCTGACAGAATTAAGCCTGTTTAAGCAGATCGAAGCCAACATTACATTTCACTTATTTGGCTAACACAAACTGTCCTTTCTTTTTCTCCTGCTCTGGGTTTAGCTTAATTTGCCAACAACATGCTCCATTTTGTCCAACCCCACATCAGGTCACTTGTCTGTAACAGTCGAGGAAGGGAGCTGACAAATGGCTGCTAAGACTGAATGAGAGGATTAAACTCACCAGCTGTGGGTCCCAAATCCCATTTGAAGCTCTAAAGCCTGAATTAATGGCAGGGGGTGTCTCATGTTTTGAATTTATTCTGCTTCCTTTCATTTTGTGCTCGTCGAGGTGAGGCAACGTCAGTTATGAGCATCAGTATCTCTGCATTGCATTTGGCCATTCAGCCCACCTTAGACCCAGAGTCATAGAACACAGGCTCTTTGGTCCATTGAATGTGTGTTGACCATCAAGCACCCATTTACACTTATCCTGCACTAATTCCACTTTATTCTCTCCAATCGCCTTCCTCTCAGCATTCTATCACTCACCCACACACAATGGGCAATGTATCCTACCAACATGCTCGTTTTTGGGACGTAGGAGGAATCAGAGCAGCTGAGGAAACCCACACAGTCACAGGGAGAACGTGCCAACTGCACACAGACTGCATTGGAGGTCAGGGTTGAACCCAGCTCGTTGGAGCTGTGAAGCAACAGCTCTATTAGCTGCACCACACTGGAGGTACAGAAGCCTGAGGTCCCACACCATCAGGTTCAGGAACAGCTGCTTTCCTACAACCATCAGGTTCTTGAACCGACCTGCACAACCCTAACCCTACCTCAGCAACAGAACACTACAGACCACCTCTTACACTACCGTGGACTTGTGAATGATTATGTCTCCACCACCCCACTGTCTTGTACCCTGTATATTCTGTGTTATCTACGTGCCTGTGATGCTGCTTGATGTTTTTCATTGTACCTGTACCTCACCATACTCATGCACATGACAATAAACTTGACTAAACATCCATGCACGATCTCTCCACCTACTCCCACTGCTTTCCTTATGGAGCTGTATAATTTATACTTTTCCAAGATCAAGTCCAACTCTATTTTGAAAGTCACCATTGAATCCAGTTCCTCTCAGGCTGCACATTTTGGGTCACCATAACTGCAGCAAAGCAGTCTGCTCTTTAGCCAATTATCTTACTTTGGTGTCCTCTGGTGACTGACCACCACCCCTCCTCCTCATCCCATTTCAACGTTTCCACACTTCAGCAGGATCATGTTGGCTCTCTCTGGGGTGTTGGATGAGATATTCACTTGGCTGTTCCCAAGTTCTCACTGCTGGTCAGGTACAAGCAGCATACCTAGGGTGTGAGTGCCCATCCCATTTTCAGGAGACCCCAACCATTCAGGAATGCTCAGGGAATGAACAGCTTAACCTCCCAACATTGTGACAAACTCTTGAGATAATAAGACATTCAGTTTCCCCCCCATTGTTCTCCAAACACCTTTATCAATTGTAGGTGTGTTGGAGAGGGCTAGTGAAATGAAGGATTGCTCGACTGATTAGAAGTCGTGACAAAACTAGTAGGTCCTTGCCCAGACTCAGCAACTTATCCATTCCGGGAGCATCCACATTCCCCTGTCATCTCTCCTTTCACAGGAGAGCCAATACCACCATGCCGGCCAATGGAAGGATCTGCCACTTTGGTGGGTGGGTGGGTGCAAGATCAGGGCAGAGCGGGGAGCAGAGAGAGAGAAGAACATGCGACAAAAGGAGGAGACATGAGGAAAGGACAAACCAAACTGAAAACAAATACAAACCTCCATGCACCTGAGAAGACTGAGGAGAAACTGCAGTCGGGCTGTAGCATCCTCGGTGGTAACATCACTGGAACCCTTGAAAGGAAAGTGGTAAAAAAAAAAAGCAGCAGACCACAGCACATAGAAGCAGAATGCACAACATACCATCGCGAAAAGGAGCTGCCTCAATACTGTAATCCATCTACAGATTCCGATTGAACTGTGTGTACCTTGGCCTTCATCTCCCAGCCATTGCTGTGACTGTAATCATGAGATTCCCATAGACTGGAGTAAAGCTCATACTGAACCTTTCACCTGGACTACCACGCAACACCGAGATATGGGGAAAGACTAGTAGGTCCATTAAGTTGCCCCAAGCTTCGTGGTGACAAGATCACAGTTAAACACTTCTTCCTTCCCCCAACGGCACTAATCCATGTAATATTCCAGGACAAAGATCAAACCATAGACCAACTGTGGCTTTCCTGGGTGAACAAGTGGGTTGATTGACATAGCTCGTGCTGTGATATTTCCAAGATGACATTTAGTTAGCATGTCAGTTTGGTTTCACTTACTGCCACTGGGTCAGTGTGGTTTAAGTTTAAAAAAAACAGGGCTTGAGCTCAGTGTGAAGTCTGGTCTACCCACAGAATTGCGGAGGGACGCCGGTTTACCAGAGGTGCCGTCCTTCAGATGAAGGAGGTCTGGTGGCAGTTTACAATGTCCTGCACTGAGGGGATGTAGTTGAGCACTATGGAAAAGTAGGGCCAAATGGAAGGATAGCTTCCTCAATCTGAACCTGTTCTCTTCAGCAATAATACAAGGCAGCCCACCACAGGACATTTGACAGTGTTGTTTCTTTCACTACTCCAGCCCACTCACAATGTATTGCTGGCAGCTTCAGCTGGGAAACTGGGGTAGTGTGGTCAAAGGACCACTATAACCAAGCGACTACATGACAGGGTCCCAGAGGGAACACAAGCGAATTGCTGGCATGTTTTCCACATGACTAAAATACAAAATTCTCAGGTGAGAACATAACCACAGTGAAAGACACCTAGATAATACATTGTCCTTGTCTAACTATTCTAATGCATAGGACAAGGGAGAGTACATTCAGCCCATCAAGTCTGTTCTGCCAATCAGTAGGAATTATAGCCCTCCTTCATAAATCTGTCTTTGGTTAACAAAAATCTATTAACCTCAGGTTTAAAATTAACAATGGTCCCTCTGGTCAGACCACACTTGGAGTATTGTGTTCAGTTCTGGTTGCCTCATTATAGGAAGGATGTGGAAGCTTTAGAGGGTGCAGAGGAGATTTACTGGGATGTTGTCTGGATTGGAGAGCATGTCTTATGAGGATAGGTTGAGTGAGCCAGGGTTTTCTCTTTGGAGAGAAGGAGGATGAGAGGTGACTTGATAGAGGTGTACAAGATGATAGGCATAGATCAAGTGCATAGTCAGACTTTTTCCCAGGGCAAAAGATGGCTAACACGAGGGTGCATAATTTTAAGGTGATTGGAGGAAGGTATAAGGGGGATGTCAGATATTTAAAAAAAAAAGTGGTCAGTGCATGGAATGCACTGATGGCAGAGGTTGTGGGGCAGATATATTAGGGACATTTAAGAGACTCTTAGATAGACAGATGAATGCTAGAAAAATGGAGGGCTATGTAGGAGGGAAGGGTTAGATAGATCTTAGAGCAGGATAAAATGTCGGCACAACATTGTGGGCTGAAGGGCCTGTACTGTGCTGTAATGTTCTTATGTTCTATGTCCCGACATCAAAACCAGGAGAAAATGACAATCTGCTGGAGGAACTCAGTGCATCGAGCAGCATCTGAGGAGGCAAAGGGTAGTCGACGTTTTGGGTCAAGACCCTGCATCAGGACTCAAAATAAAGATTAAATGGCCTGTGCAATAAATATGATGCTGATTGGGATCAATGGTTAAAACTGGGATAGAAACTCTCATTTGGTTCCCTGATCCCACTGGTCTGAACAAATGGCAAATCCAATTAAGAGACATCTTGAAGACAATTTTAACAAGAAACAGATGCATCAGGTCTTCAGTGCAATGAAATGCTCAAATATTAGAGGCATCCAGATTTAGGAGCTTCGGAGATGAGAATCAAAGTGGAATTTCTCCTGCCTCCCCCACCTAAATTTAAAAGGGTAAACACACCAGGGAAAGCCATGGATGAGACCAGAATAACTAACCAGGGAAAGCCATGGATGAGATTGGGATAAATGGGCTGAGGAAGCTTCAAGCTCTGATGAAGTAGTTTGAGGGCAGGGTCAAGGTAGACCAAAAAGAAATGTTTGAGTGGTCTCGTTGGCAAGGGTCGTTGTTATCCTCTGTTCCAGCAGGAATGGGAAGACAGAAGCTCAACATTCCACTTTATTGATATCAGGCATATTACTTTCTGGGTGAGTTCTAGTAGAGATGCTGCCTTAGCTGTAGTGACCCAGGTTTGATTCCAACTTGGGTGCTGCCTGTGTGGAGTTTGCACATTCTCCCTGTGGGTTTCCTCTACATGCTCCAGTTCCTCCCACATCCCAAAGACATGCAGGTTAGCAGGTTAATTGGCCACTGTAAATTGCCCCTAGCGTGTAGAATCTGAGAGGAAGTGATAGGAATGCAAGGTGAATAGATTATAGGGAAAATTAGTGGGATTGCTCTGGGAGCCAGCATAGAGTCAATGGGCTGAATGGCTTCCTCCCACATCATATGGAAATATGGAAGTTGGCAGTTTGTCCTCGTTTGGTGTCAAGTGTTGTTTCACCTCAAGCTTTAGACATGGAGACTGGCTATTAAAATGGCAGTAACATGCATGCTCAGGGAATTTTAATCCCCAGTTCTTTGCTCTGGGTCTCTGTTCATCCAGCTCCTGGCAAAATGAAGTGAGCTTTAAATTTATTTATTTATTTTTAAAATTCCCTTCAGCTGCTTTCTCTCCCTCACACCCCCCCCCACCCCCACCCTTCAGTAACATTCCCCCAATTGGAGTCGCTCACCTTCATGGATCCCAGCACCATCTGTTGCACTACTCCCTGGGGCACGGCTGCTCAGTGCTCCATGGCCGGGATACTGAAAGACAAGGTGGACATTGTCAAAGTCTCTTATAATAAACTTGCGGAGCGGGCATCATCGTCTGCAATGATTTATGGCGCAGATAGAAGCGAGGTATTAAATCTCGCAAGGAAAGGCCACTTTCCCTTTGAAAAATATCTAAAAAGGATTCAGGGAGTACAGATACACAAAGACACTAAAAAAAAGTGATTCAACAAATCCAGCATTGCATTGGTTGGAATCAATGACCTGTGTCTGTGTTGTATATACCATGTAATTTATAGCCAAATTCATTCCATTCTATAACTATACCTCCTCCTATTGAGACTGTGTGGGTAGCACTTTTGCTTCAAAGTCAGAAGACCAAGGAAGGATTTACGGACAACACAAGTACAGCAGACTGGGTTTCCACAGTTCATATCCCACTGTAGACCAGGCTGACATTCTGCTGCAGCACTGTACTTCTCTGGAGATTTCTTTTAGATAAGGTATTAAGCAGAGGGTCCCTTTCATTTCTTAGTTGAAAGTGGTCCTTGGCTAAAACAGATCACCCGCTCAATCTCATGGCTGTGTGGGGGAGCAGGCTGTATTTACCTTGGCTGCCTTGTTTTCTGCCCCTCCATCAGGGTTGAAGCTTCACTCAGTGCCTTTCCACCCTGCCTGCTTTACTGGCTGTCTGCTCTGGTATGCCTTGAAGATGCAATGTTGTCTTTTTTTTTAAAAAGAAGTTCCAACAACACATTCTGCCCTGTCTTAGCACTGATTGGAGGACTGGCCTGCAGTTCAGAAGATTGACAAGTGGGTCCAGTGAAGCGTGCAAGGATCCGAGGATATGGGAGGCCAAAAGAACTGAGAAAGACAAATTTTGGTTTCTCTGCTTGTATGCATGCTACACCGAGACAAGCAGACAGCGTCCACGGAGATGGGCTTTCTAGAAACTTCTCCCCAAACATTGCTGCAACACATGCAGAATGCAACAATCCTTAAAGGGGTACACACCCAATATTAATAAGCCACATATCTTGGAGATAATTGGATTTTTGGACACTGAGGCAATCAAGATATGTGGGAATTGGTGGGAAAACAGGCTGGAGGTAAAGATCAGCCACAAACCCACTGAATGGTGCTTGCAAGGTCATTCCTACCTCTATGTCTTATGTAATCATGTCTAAAGTACAGCACACCATTCTCAGTGCAATACAGGAACTGGCCAACAAACTGGTAGAGTCACCAAAACTCACCTCACACTGTTTTCCAGTGTTGATGTTACTCATTTTGATGATCTCCAAACAAAATCTAATTAGATAATGCATTAGTCATTATCTGATACAGGAGGAAGTCATTCTGTTCACTCAGTCTATACTGGCTCCTAGTGAAGCATTGCAATACTACAATGGCATTTTGAATGCCTAAACTTTTGCATGGTGCTCCTTTCCTTTATTCACTCTAAAATTGTACAAAGATAATACACTGATCTTGCTTAAACTATTAAAGAAATGTTTCATCTTTAACTTTGTGCCTTTTGGAAATCAGGTCATCTTTTACTCACTTAGCTATTCACAGTAACAGAAATTTTGACTAGTGGTGCCCAAACTTTTGCATGCCACTGTATATGACAGCACACCTCAGCACCAATTATTGCCTTTTCCTGTAATGTAAATTCTGATGTTAAAAGCCTGTTAGTTTCACCTGTCACCGGCTTGCTTCAAACTTTGTCACATCCTTTAGAATCTTTCTGCCAAAGATATGCAAATCCTGCATCAACTTGTCACTGTTGTCATCTTTGTTGACACCAGATATTGCCGGTAGACTTCCTAATTGTCCGTAAGCAGACAGGACAGGGACCTAGAGGCTGCTCTGGAAAGACCAGCACGAGATAGAGTCAGGAACTTCTCACGTGGAGTAGGATGCCTGCAGGTTGTGCTTTATTTTTAAGTCAGCCACTGGTGAAAGGAAAATCAATAGTCCCTAATTGGCCCATTAGACCATGCAGCGTAGGTGGCCCAAGCTGAGGGACAGATTTTGCATTCTCTTCATGACAAAGGCAGCTCCCATTTCACCTGCCTCTGCGACCTCCTCACCATTCTTGATGATGTGCTCTCATGTGACTTAGTTACATCCAGAATAGTTTTATAAACTACTCAATTTTGAGGGGGGGGGGGTGGTGGTGGTGGTGGAGGGGCAGGGGGAGCAGCGGAAAGGATGGCGCTGACAAGCTCAGCATTTATTGTCCAGCCCGAATTGGCTTGAGTAGGTGGTGATGAGGCACCTTCTGGAGCTGTCTGCTGAAGGTATTCCTATCGGTGGGAGTTCCCCAGCTTCAGGCCCACTGACGATGAAGGAACGGGGATACGTTTCCAAGCCTGGATATTTCCAGTCCTCATGCAGGGTTTTGATCTGAAATGTCATGAATTCCTTTCCTCCCACAGATGCTGCTCAACCTGCTGAATTCCTCCAGCAGATTGTTTGTTGCTCTGGATAGTGTACGACTTGAAGGGTTCCCCTGCACCTCGAGTCATAGCACACAGAAACAGGCCCTTCGGCCCAACTGGTCCATGCTGACCAAAATTCACATCCTAGTGGTCCTATTTGGCCCATATCCCTCTAAACCTTTCCTATTCATGTACCTGTCCAAGTGTCTTTTAAATGTTGCTAATGTACCTGCCTCTGGCAGCTCATTCCACATACAGACCACCCTCTGGGTGTAAAGGCTTCTTTTATCTTTCTTGATGGTAGAGGTCAGGCTTGGAAGGTGCTGTCAGTGAAACCTAGGTGTGCAGATGGTACATACTGCAACCATAGTGCATTATTGGTGACAGGAATAAATGTTTAAGATAGATTGGAAAGCCACTTATTTCTTCCAATCCATAAACTCCAGCCAGTGTAAATCTGTTACCCATTTCCAACCTGACACCAAGTATGACACACCCATCACCACAGTCCTATTTTGTTTCCTCATCGCCCAAGAACCTTAAATTTTAAAAAAAACCCAAATCTTTAAAACTTCTTTTCAGAGAGCTTAGCGGCACCATAATTAATCAATTATTTCCATTTCCAGTTGATTGAAGCCTGGCACAGGCCAGGATAATCCATGTCAGAAGGTGGTAATTTTATTTCATTTCCAGGCAAATTGGATTACGGGTTGTGCCTTGTGCAGATTTGATGTGTGCTCCAGCAGTCCTGCAGACCGAGACTAGCAAGCTGGCCTCATGCCAATCCCAAGAACAGTAAGGTTTAAAGGGAGACATCAGTAACATCTCTCTACTGGCATTTTTCTTCCCATTACCCCTTCCCAATTTCTTTTTATTTACTTGACCGGCCCCGTGTGACTGTCAGATCTACAACTGCCTTTAAGATCCAGAGGAATACAAGGAAACCAGCGAGGAGCAAAAGGAGACCATTTAGCCCTTTGATTCTGCTCCACCATTCATCATGGGTGATCTACCTCAAAGCCATTTTCCTGCTCTGTCCACACATCGATTCCCTTAACATTCAGAAATTTATTGATCTTTGTTTTGAATTAACTCAGGGCCTGAGCCTCTACAACCCTCCAAGTGAATTTCAAAGATTCGCCACCCTCTGGGGAAAGGAAATTCTGCTCATCTCAGTCAGTGGAATATCCTCCTTGCAGCCACCCTATTGAGCCCAGTAAGTTTCAATGAGGTCTACTGCCTTCTAAAATCTAGTGAATTTTGGCTTAATCTTTCCTCACAAAATCCACTCTCCTTGGGACCAGCCCTGTGAATCTTCACTGTACCCCCTCTATAGCAAGGAAACCAAGATGGTATACAATACCTCACATGCATCTCGCCAGGACCCTAAATAACTGCAGTAAGACAGTACGAATCCTATATTCAAATCCTCTTGTAATAAAGGCCAATGTCTCATTTGCCTTCCTAACTGCCTGTTCTACCTACATGTTAGCTTTCAGTGACTAGTGTACATGGACACCCAAATCCCTATGAAGTTCAACATTACTCAAAGTCTTACTATTTAAAAAAATAACTCTGCTCTTCTGTTTATTGTACCAAAAGTGGGTAACTTCACATTTTCCCAAATTACATTGCATCTACCAAATTCTTGCTCACTGATTAAGCTTGCAATTCTCATACTTTTTCCCTAAACAACACAGGAGACCATTAGCCCCCTCCGGTCTATGCTGGTTCTCAGGGTTTCCACCCAGTCCCATTTCCCCACTTATTTCCAATTGCCTATTCTCTCTCTCACATATACCCCAACTTCCCCCCCTCACATTCCCCTATCACCCATCGACACAAGGGGTGATTTACAATAGCCAAATTAACAAACAGCATATCCTGGGATGAGAGAGGAAAACAGAGAACCCAAGGGAAACCCACATAGTTGCAGAGAGAACATGCAAACTCAAAGTTCTTTTGAAGTGTAGTCATAAGCACAAATGCAGGAAGCACTATAACCAGAGCACAGCATGCTCCCGCAAGCATTATTGTGATAATTTTTTCTTCTATTGCTAGAGGTTATAAACTGCAACATACCCCAGGAACAACTCCTCCACTCTTATCAAACAGCACAGTCCACCGCATCCATGCCAACCAGGCAGTGCCAATCTATACCAATCACATTTACCAGCACTTGGTCCGTAGCCTTCTACGCCTTGGTGATTCAAGTGCTCCTTGAGGTGCTTCTTAGACGTAAGAGTCTCTGTTTCCATCACCCTCTGCATAATGACACAGAAACCTTTATGTCCACTTGAGGGAGCAGAGGGTCCTCAATTTAACATGACATTGGGAAGGGAGCACCTTCAACTGTCCCTCAGCACTGCACTGAGGCATCAGCCTAGATTTTTCTGGTCAAGGTTCTAGAGTGGGAATTGAACCTACAGCCTTCTGCTTCAGAGTCTGAAGCCAATAACAATGCTTCAAATGAATAAAATTTCTTCCCATTATTAAATCGATGTATGGAGTCGGCCAGTGGCGATAAATCCGTGCAACATCGGGGGTTTGTAAAGGAAGACAAATAGAGAGATGATGAAAAACACGAATGCAAGACCCGAGGACACAAGAGAATGTAGACAGTGGAATCTAGAGCAAAAAAAAACCAAACTGCTGGAGGAACACAGCGGGTCAGGCAACGTTGGTGGAGGGAGTCAGATGAAGGGTCTCGACCCGAAACATCAGCTGCCCAATTTCCCTCCACAGGTGCTGCCTGACCTGCTGAGTTCCTTTAGCAGTTTGTTTCTAACCAAGAGTCGGGTTGACAATATTTCAGGTCTACTCTGCTGTCAATGGTCGCAGCCAAGAGAAGTGTAAATTGGTTTATTATTGTCACATGTACCGAGGTACTGTGAAAAACTTTGTTTTGCATGCCATCCATGCAGATCATTTCATCACGAGTACATTGAGGTAGTACAAGGGAAAAACAATGACAGAATGCAGAATAAAATGTTACAGTTACAGAGAAAGTGTAGTGCAGGCAGGCAATAAGATGCAAGGTCATGATGTAGATGAAAAACACGATGATGCTGGAGGAACTCAGCAGGCCAGGCAGCATCAGTGGAGAAAAGCAGGCGGTCAACTTTTCAGGTCAGGACCCTTCTTCAGGACTGAAGATAGGAAAAGGGTAAGGGGGAGGCGGGGTGAGCACAAGGGGACTGACATATCTGTGATGGAGTGGGAGGGGGAGTTACTGGCAACGGAGAGATGCAGATTGCAGTTACAGATGGAGTGCAGGTGTTCTGCGCAATGGTCATCTGGTCTTCGTTTGGTCTCACCAATGTAGAGGAGGCCACACTTGGAGCACTGAATGCAGTAGATGATATTAAGTGAGGTGCAGGTGAATCTGCCTCACCTGAAAGGACTGTTTGGGTCCCTGGATGGAGGTGATGTAGGGGCAGGTGTTGCACGTATGGTGGGGTCAGTGTAAAGTCCCCAGGGGGAGGAGTGAACTAGGGAGTCGTGGAGAGAGCGGTCCCTGTCACCCTATCACCACCTTGTGCCCACCCCGCCTCCCATCTTTTGTCCACCTATCACTGCTCTGCTTTTCCCTCCTATATTTTGGGCTTCCCTTTTTCCTATCTTCAGTCCTGAAGGTGGTTTCCTGACCCAAAACATTGACCACCTGCTTTTCTCCACGGATGCTGCCTGGCCTGCTCCAGCATCAACGTGTTTTTTTTTAAATCTAGATTCCAGCATCTGCAATCCTTTGTTTCTCATGATGAGGTAGATTTTGAGGTCAAGAGTCCACATTATCATACTAGGGGTCCATTCAATAAGTCTTATAACAGCAGGATAGAAGTTGTCCTTGAGCCTGGTGGTACACGCTTTCAGGCTTTTTTTTAAATCTTCTGCCTGATGGGAAGGGAGAGAAGAGAATGTCTGGGGTGGGTCGGGTCTTTGATCATGTTGGCTACTTTACTGAGGCAGCGAGAAGTGAGAAAAGAATCCATGGAGGGGAGGCTGGTTTCCGTGACGTGCTGAGTTGTGTCCATAACTCTGAAGTTTCTTGCAGTCTGGGGCAGAGTAGTTGCCGTACCAAGTATGATGCATCGGGATTGGATGCTTTCTATGGTGCATTGATAAAAATTGGTGAGGGTCAAAGGGGACACGTCGAAGTTCTTTAGCCTCCTGAAGTAGTAGGGGTGCTGGTGCACTTTCTTGGTGTCTACATGGTAGGACCAGGACAGGCTATTGGCGATGTTCACTGCTAGGAACTTGAAGCTCTCAACCCTCTCGACCTCAGCGCCGTTGATGTAAACAGGAGTGTGCACACCACCCCAGTTCCTGAAGTCAATGACCTGCTCTTTTGTTTTGCTGACACTGAGGTGCAAGCCAGATATCAGTATTGGTTTATTATTGTCACTTGTACCGAGGCACAGTGAAAAATCTTGTCTTTCATACCATTCATACAGATCAATTCATTACACAGTGCAGTTACATTGAGTTAGTGCAGAGTGCATTAGTATGAAGTTCACACTCTCTACGAGCAGATGTGAATGGCACCCTCGGCCATGAGCAAGTCACAGGCTCCAAGCCACCACTGTGGGTGCTCTTGGTCTTTTACCAATGGGCTTCTACCCACCCCAGTACTGAAACTACATAATGGACCAATCTGCTACTTATTTTGTTGCTATTTCTGGGATATTGCTATAGAATGACCCTTGCACTTACTGCCATTACAACAGTCACAGCATTTTAGAAGGTAATTAATCCACATGAAGCACTGAGCCATTTTAATGATATGCAAATTGAAACGCAAGCTTTTCTTTTTATCCCCCTCGATTTCAATTTATATAAAGCTCATTGCAAATGTTGCCTGACAGATTTGAGTTGTGTGCGCCTCTGTGATGGCTGCCTACAAACCACACAAGGTTATAAGGCTTTGCACACTCCACTGAGTTTGCTTATACTTTTGAGATTTTAATGTCAAAATACACTGGTGAGAAAATAAAAAGAAAATATTACAATCTGCCTTCCTTGATTGTCAGCTCTGGGCTGCACTGAAACTTGTAAGAAAAAGACAAGAGAGTGATTTAAGATTACACGCCAACAAATCAACCCAAGCATTCAGTGTTACCACAAGAACTAAATTAGACTATATGATCCACCATTTTGTTGCCAAAGGCATCTCCTTAGCCTTTTGATCTCATTTCCCGGCATTTTCTCCTTTTCCTTGCCTCCCAATTAAGGTCAGTTAGCATGTTTCCCATTTGCAGCATTGCATATTCTCCCAACCACCTCCATCACGCAAAGCAGCCTCACCTCCATTGACTATGTCTACACTTCCTGCTGCCTTGGGAAAGTAGCCAATATAATCAAAGATACCTCCCTGCCCCCGTTCTCTCTTCTCCCCTCTCCTGTCAGGCAGATGATACAAAAGCTTGAAAGCACGTACCACCAGGCTCAAGGACCGCTTCTATCGTGCTTATCAGACCCTTGAACCTCACATACGCTAAAGATGAATCCTTGATCTCCCAATCTACCTTGTCACAGCCCTCGCACTTTATTCGTTTACCTGCACTGCATATTTCCCCTGTAGCTGCAACACTATATTCTGCATTGTTTTCTTTTTACTACCGCAATGTACCTATGGATGGCATGATCTGTCTGAATGGCATGCAGTTTTTTTTTTCACTGCATCTCAATACACATGACAATAAAACCAATACCTGCAGAGGGGTTTCACCAAACAAGATTTCATCTTTAGATAGTGCTCTCTTGTTTGAAAGCAACCTGTTCCACCTCACGCCAACCCTGTTCAAGAGGAGAGCCTTTCCTTTTCTACCCTGTCAATTCCCTGCATTATGCCATACCTTTTATTTAGATGAGGGGGTGCGGATTTTAGATAAGTTCGAGTTATGGGGCTCTAGAGCTGAAGGTACAGTGGCAGAGTAATTAAATCTGGTGGCAGGCAAGAGGGAAGAATTGGAGTGCAGAGATCAAGGAGGTCTATGGGCCTTGGATCTGCATACTATGGAATTTTAGGAGGGCAGTGATCTTGTGATCTTACTGAAGCATGCAAGATCCTGGAGGTGCACGACAGGGTAGACGTTAAGGGGTTTGCGGGAGAGTCTCAGATGAGTACATATAGTTACAAGGGAGTGGTCATTTAAAACTGAGATGCAGAGGAATTTCTTCTCAGAACGTGGCGAATCACTGGAATTTTCTACCCCAGAGCATTGTGGAGGCTAGATCATTGGAACTTCAAAGTCAAAATCGCGTTTATCGTCAGATGCACAAGTACATGTGTGCACAGGTGCAATGAAAAACTTACTTACAGCAGCATCACAGGCACATAGCATCAGATACACAACATTCACAAGAAAAACAAATTAAACAATTTTTTTTACAAGAAAGAACACAATTAGAACAAAAAGAACAAAGTTCATTGTAGTACAAAGTGGTCACGGTGTTGCTATACTAAGATAGTGATTAGGGTTGTGCAGGTTAGTTCAAGAGCCAAACGGTTGAAGGGAAGTAGCTGTTCTTAAACCTGGTGGTTTGGGACTTCAGGCTTCTTTACCTCCTGCCTCATGGCAGCTGCAAGAAGATTGCATGGCCCGGATGGTGGGGATCTTTGATGATAGATTTTGCCTTCTGGAGACAGCGCCTCATGTGGATACTACTGATGGTGGGGAGGGATGTGCCAATGATGTATTGGGCTGAGTCACTACTCTCTGCAGCTTTTTGCGTTCCTGCACACTCAAAGTGCCGTACCAGACCATGATGCGACCAGCCAGGATACTTTCAAGAGCAAACCCTTGGAAGTTTGATAGAATGTTCGGTGACATGCCGAATCTCCTCAGCCTTCTCAGAAAGTAAAGACTTGTAAAGGAGGTAGATAAACCTTTGAAAGGTTTGGGAATTGAGGGATATCAGGAATTAGCACAGAAGAGGAGCAGAGGCTGAGGATGTGGCAGACCAGTCACTATTGAACAATGGGGTACACTAGCAGAGCCTGATAAACCACTCCAGTTCCTATTTTCTTGTGTTTAGGACAGCAAAAAAAAACAAGAAAGGACAAGTGCTTGGAGAAATTTGGAAAGAAGGTCAAGACTTGAGGCACTGCTTAAATAAGGTAGCAAGCAGAGAGGCGAGTAGGGTTTGCTACTGGCTGGGCTGTGGGGATTAGTGTTTTGTTTGACCTCAACATTACTGCAGGGGAGGGGACACAGGTGGGTGAGGGGTGGTGGAACAAGGGGAGCTAATAGGAATATCAAGGATGAAACAACAGCTTGGATAAGGGTTTCAGCCAATAAGTGGAGGTAAAAGTCAAGTTTCAATCAGAACACTGCTTAACCTCAACCCTGCAGAATATAACCCATTTACCAGGCCTCATTACATAGCCAAATCCTTTCATCCCACTTATAACAATGAAGAAATGTTACTGGATCCACTCCCCAACTCTCACTAATCAGGCTTAAAGCCATTCTAATGCTAACCAAGTCCCTGAAATTGAATTAGAATGATTTTGCTGCTAGTAACGTTAAAAATATTGCTTTACGGTTATTCACTTTGTCTTTTCCCGTCATTTTGAATTTAAGGTTCACTACTTTCCAATGCTTTTGCTTTACCTCCAACTTTAGCACATTTTGAAAAGTTATAACTCTCTGCCCAATTTCCTCCCCCTTTTAATCCTGTAGGGTGCCAACCACCTGAGCCTCAAGTTTCAGCGAGCTTGGGTCAACCTATCGGCACTTGTGTTTACAGTAAAACTCCAAATAATCTGGCATCCAATTGTTCAGAATTCCTCACAATCCAGCATCTGGCTCATTCATTATTCCATAATGTGAGCAGGGGGGTCTGCAGCTGGAGCCAGGATAGGGACTAGAATACCAGGGACGTGGGTAGATTTGTGGCTGGAGTACTAGTATATTTCCTGCTCCCTTTGAACTCACCAGGTTTGCTGGAAAAGATTACACCACTGTGTAACATGCAAAATAAAGACAGTGAAATAAAAGTGGGTTGGAGTATTAACAGGAATAACATCCAATTGTTTAGAAAATCTGCCAGTTTGATACCAAAGTCCTGAGGGTGCCAGATTATTGGAGTTTTACTGTAATTGCAACACTATTAGCTTTCTCTCTCCCATCCCCTCTTAATCTCTCCTATTGCACACTTTTCTGCAATGAAGTCTGAGCTAAAATATCCAGTTACTGTGTCCCAACCGGTCCCTCCTCCAGCACCACAGTTCCGAACTCATTCTTACATTGAGCAACAACTCCTTCAAACTCACTCTCATTTCACTGCCACTCCTCCTTCCTTGCTCTTCTGAGTTTCAACATATGCTTATACAGGCTTTTGCCATTTCCATGAATACATCTTATTGCTCCAATCAACTCCCTTGCCATCTACTCTGAATTCATGGTGATGAATGGTGCAAGCACTGTTTGCCATTGGTACCACGTTGAGGTAATTGCATGCTATACATAATCATCCATGTGTAGTTTAAAACAAACCCTGCTATATCACAAGGGTGGTGGGAGGAGAAGAACATTAAGACAAGATCTCTTTATTAGTCACATGTACATCAAAACACAGTGAAATGCATCTCTTGCGTAGTGTGTTCTGGAGGCAGCCCACAAGTGTCACCATGCTTCCAGCGCCAACATAGCATGCCCACAACTTCCTAACCCGTATGTCTTTGGAATGTGGGAGGAAACCCACACAATCACGGGGAGAACGTACAAACTCCTTACAGACAGCGGCCGGAATTGAACCTGGTGCGCTGTAATAGCGTGCCTGCCCATGATAGAGACAGAAAGCAGGATTTAGCCCCTCAAGCCTGCTCTGCCATCCAATAAGATCATGGTCTCAGCTCCACTCTCCTACCTGTTTTTTATACCCCCGACTCCCCAAGGAGATTTGGCAGATAGAACCTGTACTTACTGGGAAGAATGAGAGATTTCATTGAAAAAATACAAAATTCTAGAGAGAAGCTTGACAGGGAGATGCAGGGATGATGTTTCCCTTGAGATATCTAGAACTGTTGGTCTCAGTCTCAATAAAAGGGATCAGTCATTCCGGACTAACGTGAAGAAACTTCTTCACTCGGGCGGTGGTGAATCTTTGGAATTTTTAAACCCAAGAGGGCTCTGGATGATCAACTGCTGAGTTCACACAAGGCAGAGATTTTTTAGATATTAAGGGAATCAAGGTATTACAGAGTTAGCAAAAGAAAATGGCATTGAGGTAAAAGATCAGTCATGACCCTATTGAATGGCAAAGCAGAAATGACCTGCATCAGCTTCCATTTCTTACCTGCCTTCCACATTAGATGTCAAGGAACAGTGGCATCCCTAGCTGAGCTTTACCCCCTTTCCTAGCATGGGCATGGTGGTCAGTGTAGTCCACAAATCACTGCTAACTTCAGGCACAGAACTGCTCATGTGGCTCAGCTCCGAGACAAACCTCTAACTAGCACCTTGTCTGTCAAGAGACCAGCCCCGAGCCAAGCAAATTAAACGGATGATTTACAAACAAATCCTCTGGAGTAGGGCAGCCAATGAGCTGAGATCACAGGCATTGTGCCTTCCTCAGCAAATCAAACGTTTCCCCATTTCTACTGGTAACCAACTCCCTGCTAGCTCATACCTGTGAAGGTGACTCCAAAGTTAGGAGCACAGGAATAGCAGAAGACCTACAGTCCACCATTCAGTTTGCTCATGGGACTGAAGTTGCTCTAGATTTCCACCTGCTTTTCAATATTAAATACCTTTTGCTTTAATTTCTGAAAGGTCTTGCTCCAGTTTTAAGTTTCTGGATACTGCACCCATTTCTCCCCATCAACCCTTACAATAATGCCATCACCTTAATGAGATGAACCCTCAGTCAACCATAGTCAAGGGAACAGGCAATGTTTGGGCAACCTGTCCTTGCAATCTGAGCCTTCAAGCCCTGTTTCATTCTTACCCAAGAGACAATAGCTCCATTTTGCTTCCCCTTTTCAACTATGGGGAAAGCAGTTCAGGGTACAGTCAAAGGACTAGCGTAGAACAATCTCAACAGCGAGGCACTGATGGGTTGACTTTGCTCGGGATAGACAAGTGAAGAGTCTTCCTGACCCGTGGTTATTCTGAACTCTGGAATCCCCCATTTTATTCCATTCTATCAACATCTTTCATGGTTTGGTGTACTGCACAATTTGCCAGGAATTCTCTCCCTAAAACTCCCTTCTTTTAAGATGTTCCTTCAAACCTTTTCAACTATCTTTTAGTTATGTGCCTTAATATTACCCTTGTGGCTTGGTATCAAATTTTATTAGATGGCTTGCAAAGTAGCCTGGGATGTTTTACCACAATTAAAGTCACTACACAAATGCAAACTGTTGTTTGTGGAATCCCTTCCCCAGCTAATCAGCCACATGTGACTAGGGAAAGAAAACTAGGAAATGTGACTAGGGAAAGAAAAGACAAACCCATTTAACTGCAGTCTGAGCAGCAAGCATGGTCTTATCTGGTGCTGCTAGTAAACAGATACATCACCACAAAAGGGGTTCTTCTGGACTCTGCCTATTCTGTCCAAAACACATTGGGCTAGCCACACAAGGCTGCGTGTTTGTTCTACAAATCCAATTTCCATTGAGCACAGATGGTTTCCAGACAACTGGACAAAAAGCTCTGTGGATAAAAATAGAAAGTCTCAACATTTAACTATCCGTGCCTGGCACCCTTGAAGTTAATGACTCCAAAATATGTAACCAGTCAGAAGCACGTGAAGCAACACAAGATTCACACTTAGAGAGGTGTTACTGCTACTGATTCAAGTGTTTAAAAGAACCAGTACCTCTTCATCTATGTTTTACAACCTTGACCAAAAGTGTCAGGGTATTCGAACAGAAGCAGCATCACAACTGCACCTTTGCTCGCTGTCACACGTGAACACTCTAGGAAACACAACCGAATATCTGTCCTTACCAAAACATGTCCCAACAGCTGCTCCCGCTTCGTTCAGGAACCCAGCCGTTGATATTCCCGGACTGCAAGTCTAGTATCGTTCTGCACAATCAATATGTTCATTAAGTCATCCTCGAACCCCAGTTACAGGCTTGGTTCCTCAGGCTTTGCCACATTGAGGGTGTACGTGCAGGTGACACACCCTAGATCCCTGACTTTGCTGCTCCTGGAACAGCATCTGAACTGAATCCTAGTGATCCCTCAGCAATTTCCCACAGGGAATACTCAACTTCAAATTCTCTGCAATGAAGAGGTGCATTGGAAACTCAAGTGTTAACAGTCACAGGTGCAAATCCACATCTTCATTCAACAGCACGTGTTGGCCTACCTGTCTAAACTTGAACAGAGCACTGATGTACAGACACTGAGTACTGATACATCCATGACCCAACAGTGTCAGGTGACACACAGACCAGTGGAATGTTGGTTGACCCCCAACCAATTGGTGAACAGGGATCCAAGGGTAAAAAAAAGTTGCCTTGCCTTTTGGTCAACACCTTCTCCAAAAGGTGGTGTGATTTCTGTGCCTGTAGTGAAGATGGGCCTTCTGCAATGCAGTTTTTGCAGGCATTTCACTGCATGCCTGATGCAAACCCCCTGCGGAATGAGGATTCGTAGAAAAAGAAAACTCTTTTTTTTGCGGAGCTGAAGAGTAGTTTGTGAAGGAGCAACATAGAACACAGAGTTAAGCACTGATTTGGCCACATTTTCAAATAAATTGCACCAGGCAACTCAGAAAATTAAGGAATCAGCACCAATTAATTTCAAATGCACACAAATTTACTTTTACAGCACAACTTGCAATCCAACATGACATATTCATGCGGTTTGCACAACAGCAATCCAAAAGGACATGATTTGCACAGTAATTAGTTATTTTAAGGTGAATTGCCCAATAAGTAGGCACTTCATGTGGACAATAATAGTGATATTACCTGGATTGCAGATTCACCAGCAACCATTTGCATCACCGTTCACGTTCACAGGATTTACTCCATAAAAGCTGCATCCTCTGCTTTTCCAGGGCTGTGTCTTTCGCCTCACTATCGGCAGCACCCTGTTCATCACGCAGTCAGATGCTTTCCTCAAAACCCTCTCTGCCCTGCGTTGCATCTCACTCCACCTGCAAAAGCCACTCCCCTCACTCCCCACTCAATGTCCATTTCCCCCTCGGGCACAACTCCTTGGAGCACTGTGTTCTATTCTGCAAGTTACAGAAACACGTCAACACCAGTCCATTATTTACACAGCTTTGCTAATGGCACACTATTTTCACACTGTTGCAAGCCCTGTCCAGAGCAAGACAATCCGGAGTGTTTCCTTAACTTTCCCTCTCGCACTCCCTTACAAGGAAATACCTTTTCACTATCACCGAGGGAATGGTCCAAAGGAATGCAGGTGAAAGCATTAATATATCTGTTGACAACAGGTTTTGGAAAACCTCTTCCAAAAAGGTTTGTGGTTCTACCTTAGCCAATGTCTCGCCAACATAATGTACCTTCTGCCCACCTAGAGATACAAACCCACTACAGATACAAACCCACTAGAGAAAATGCACAGATGAGGCAGACCCCACGGTGGCTTTTGGCTTACTTCGCAACTAACAACAAATTCACCAATATTTCAAATCCGGATCAGTCCTGTGGGACCTCCATTCACCTCACGATTCATGTCCTCTCATTCCCTCACCATATTATCAGCCCATTAATCGCTTCACTTCATGGACACCACGGCACATGTTTAATGGCTAATCTCCAGCATGATTTTTTTTTAAAAGAAAAATTGTGTTTATCGCACCCCCATTAGTTTTACGAATCGGGGCGTGCGCTCAAATCGTGGCAACAATGAAATATTCTAGACGGGGATACAGCCAATGGAACCCCCAAATTATCCTCGAAAATTAAAGTTATGCAAATAATGCAACTGGATCTCCCTCCCAGGATGTCTATTTTAAGTTTCTAAATGAAACTATTTTACCTTTCAGCACTAGCTACACAAAAGCATAATTGAATAAAATAAAACAGATTGTCAAGATGATTTGCAATCTGCGTTTTAATTCGATACATGCACCCTACCCATTCACGTGGCTGTTATATCTGCAATCTCCAGTCATCGTAAAAAATTAATGCATCTCCTCCGCATTGCTCACAGCCGCTTTATATAATAACCTTCGGACTGCCGGCCAACCTTTGTAGAATTTCCCGGGTTTAGTTTACTGGATTAATGCAATTGCCATCAACTGACAGTAACCGCACCTTTCCACAAAATTACACACACAACGGAGCTCCACAAATGTTAGGTTGCAAAATATACAAATCCTTCAAATCTCCAACCTCAGAACAATAAGTGTTTGCAGTTTCAGATTTAGTCCAACACATTACCTCTTACCTGTCAAATTGTCTCCATTTCCCTGAGTCGGATTAAGGTTATTCTTCTGTTGTTAAATGCTCCCCCACCTCCCCTTTGGAAAATTAAAACACTTGATAGTGCACTGATGCTTCAGATTCAACGGGAGAAAGCTTACGAAGGCTCCTTCGGCGTGGTACAAGACGAGGCTTGGGTAGAGCTAAAATGGGAGCCGGAGATCCGGCTTCTGATAACGCCGAGGACTCCGGTTGTAACATATGAAGTGGCAGAGATGTGGGGAGTTGCAATGGTGCGATTGGGCACGGCTGGTAACCGGACTGACGGGACTGTTCAAATGGTGTGCCCGTGTTCCGCCAGTCCTCTGAGCTGGTGCATCCTTCTTCGACTCGCTTATTTTTTCTTTAAAGAAGTGCAAAATACACATATATAAAAAAAATTAGGATGCGCCGTTTTGAGCTGTGTGCGTCAGAAACCAGGGCGGACCCTGCACTGAACAGAGAGAGAGAAAAAAATCTCCGTAATTAGTGTCACGGTAGATGAGGAGTGCGAGCTGAAAAGCATTGAATAATTAATCCATCTGTGCTGCCTTTTGAATGGGTTGTTCAAACAGCCAGCTGCTGGCTAATTGTGCAACCACTTGCAGCCATTGTTTGCCTTCTGCTGGAGCCTACAATCAGATACACACCTACCATCTGTGTCACCTAGGCAACAGGCTCCCATTCAACCTGGGGCAAGGGAGAGGAGAGATTGTTGGTGGGTGGGAGTGCATGTTCTTCACAAATCCTTGCCTTTGTTGATTGACCCTTTCCTATTCCTCTTATCTCTGTGACCCCCTCCACTCCCCCCAGCTGCTACACCCATCTACTTGGCTATGTCCCACTCTACTACCCCTTTCCAGGGTTTTCTGAGCTCAAGGGTACTCTACACTCTGGGATACAACTTTTGGTTGTGTTTTGCTCATTTATACTCTGGACAAGTTCTGAAACTGGTCAGGAGGAGAGAGAGTATTGCAAATGTTTTACTTTGAATAGAGAGTAATACAGCAGGGAAACAGGACCTTCGGCCCAACAGGTCTACGCTGACTAAACTGGTCCCAGTTGTCCGCATTGATCCATCTCCCTCTACACCATTCCTGTCCATGTACCTGTGCAAGTGTCTTTTAAATGTTGTTAATAACATAAATACTAGAGGACATACATTTAAGTTGAGAGGGGGAAAGTTTAAGGGAGATGTGTGAGGCAAGTTTTTTTACACAGAGAGTGGTGGGTGCCTGGAACAGGCTGCCAGGGGAGGTGGTGGAAGCAGATACTATAGCAGTGTTTAAGAGGCTGTTGGATAGACACATGAATATGCAGGGAATGGAGGGATATGGGACCATGTGCTGGCAGAAGAGATTTAGCTTAATTTGGCATCGTGTTCGGCACAGACATTGTGGGCCGAAGGGCCTGTTCCTGTGCTGTACTGTTCTATGTTCCATCTTCTATGTTTGAGCAGCATAGAGCCATACAGCACGGAAACAGGCCCTTCAGCCCAACTGGTCCATGCCGACCAAGAGGCCCCATCCAAGCTCGTCCCATTTGCCAACATTTGGTCCATAACCTTCTATCCTTTCCAATCCACGTACCTGTCCAACTGTTTTTTTAAAAGTTGTTATTGTACCTGCCTCAACCACTCCCTCAGGCAGCTCATTCCACATAGATACCACCCTTTGCGTAAAAAATGTGGCCCCTTCGAGTTCCTGTTAAATTTTTCGTCTCTCACCTTAA
This sequence comes from Pristis pectinata, assembly GCF_009764475.1. Classification (NCBI taxonomy): domain Eukaryota; kingdom Metazoa; phylum Chordata; class Chondrichthyes; order Rhinopristiformes; family Pristidae; genus Pristis; species Pristis pectinata. Next base: position 35,023,999 of record NC_067421.1, read on the forward strand.
ACCTATGCCCTCTAGTTCTTGACTGCCCAAGCAAGCAAGGAAACAGATGGGAGGTATACTCATCAAGAGGCCCAGTAGATCCAATCCTTTGCATGGCTCCTCTACAAGGCAAATACTATTCACGTGTAACCCGCGTGGGGTCACCAACATTGTATTCCGACAGTAATGAAGAGGATGTGGGCTGGGCTACGGCAAGCACACCACAGTGTATAACAGAAGATCCCAGGATCAGCACAGCCTCAATGGGCCAAACTGTCTGCTGTAACTGTGGAAACAAGAGAGTGAAAGAGAAAAAGAAAACATAATACATTAAAAGGCATTTGAACAGGAACATGGATAGGAAAGGTTTAGAGGGATACACACCAATTGTGGGCAAATGGGACCAGCTTGGATTGGGAATCTTGGTCGGCATGGACCTGTTGGGCTGGAAGGCTTGTTTCTGTGCTGTATGACTCTATGACTCTAATACAGGGGATGTTGCTTACCCATTCCTGAAATCTGACCATTAAACTCAAAAGGCAGCACTCCAAGCTAGTCAGAAAAATTACATTGAAGCTGAGTGTTGGTTTTGTTTACACTTTTTGGCGGTAAACATTTCCCACTCGCCCGCATCAGGAAGCTGCACACAGGTCCCTGTCCACCCTAAAAGTCCACAGTCCTCCAGCTTTATCCGAGACTCCCTCGGGTTATCCAAGAATCCCTACTTGTGCCTGTCTCTGAAAAGAGAGGGGCAGTGGCAGGGATGAACCTCGCAACCTAATGGATTTTAATAAGAGTTCTTTAAAATGCACTTAGTGCAATTGAACATCCCGATCAGCTCCAGGCTGTGTTCAGACTCGGCCTGCTCTCTGGTCATAGAGTCGGGGGTTATACAGCACGGAAACAGGCCCTTCGGCCCAGCTCATCCTTGCTGGTCAAGGTGTCTTCCTGAGCTAGTCCCAAATGCCTGCATTTGGCCCATATTCCTCTAAACATTTCCCATCCATGTACCTGTCCAAATGTCTTTCAAACATTGTAATTGGACCTGCTTCTACCGCTTCCTCTGGCAGCTTGTTCCACACACCCACTACCCTCTGTGTGAAAAACTTGCCCCTCAGGTCCCCTTTAAATGTTCTCCCTATCACCTTAAACCTATGTCCTCTGGTTTTAGACTCCCCTACACTTGGAAAAAGGCTGTGACGATCCATTTTATCCATGCCCCTCATGATTTTATAAACCTCTATAAGGTCAGCTCTCAACCTCCTTCACTCCAGGGAAAACAGTCCCAGCCTATCCAGTCTCTCCTCATAACTCAAGCCCTCCAGTCCCGGCAACACCCTTGTGAATCTTTTCTGCAACCTCTAGCTTAATCACATCCTTCAGAGTGAACATCACCAACAACCTGTCCTGGACAAACCATGTGGATGCCATGGCCAAGAAAGCTCACCAGCGCCTCTACTTCCTCAGGTGGCTAAAGAAATTTGGTTTGTCCCCTTTGACTCTCACCAACTTTGACCGATGCACCATAGAAAGCATCCTATCTGGATGTATCACGGCTTGGTATGGCAACTGCTCCGCCCAGGACCGCAAGAAGCTGCAGAGAGTTGTGGACACAGCCCAGCGCATCACGGACATCAGCCTCCTCTCCTTGGACTCTGTCTTTACCTCTTGTTGTCTTGGTGAACCAGCCAGCATAATCAAAGACCCCACCCACCTGGGACATTCCCTCTTCTCTCCTCTTCCATTGGGTAGAAGATACAGGAGCCTGAGGGCACGTACCACCAGACTTAAGGACAGCTTCTACCCCACAGTGATAAGACTATTGAACAGTTCCCTTATACGATGAGATGGACTATGACCTATGACCTCATGACCTCACGATCTACCTTGTTGTGACCTTGCACCTTATTGCACTGCACTTTCTCTGTAGCTGTGACACTTTACTCTGTACTGTTATTGTTTTTACCTGTACTACATCAATGCACTCTATACTAACTTAATGTAACTGCACTGTGTAATGAATTGACCTGTAAGATCAGTTTGTAAGACAAGTTTTTCACTGTACCTCGGTACAAGTGACAATAATAAACCAATACCAATATAGTATTGTGACCAAAACTGCACACAGTATTCCAGGTGCAGTCTCACCAACGTCCTGTATGGCTGTAACATGACGTCCCAACTCTTGTACTCAATGCCCCATCCGATGAAGGCAAGCATACCATTTGCCTTCTTCACCACTGTGTCGCCACTTTTAGGGAACTATGTACTTGTACCCCGAGGTTTCTCTGTTCCACAACACTCTCCAGGGCGCTGCCATTCACTGTGTATGTCTTGCCCTGGTTTATCTTCCCAAAATGCATTACTTCACACTCGCTTCAGTTAAATTCCATCTGCCATTTCTTGGCCCACTTTCTCAGTTGACCTAGATCCTGTTGTAGCCTTAGACAGCCTTCTTCACTGTCCACCGCACCACCAATTTTGGTGCCATCCGCAAACTTACTAATCACACCATCATGCCACCTACATTCTCATCCGAATCAATATATATGACAAACAATAGGGGACCCAGCACCAATCCATGCAGCACACCACTGCTCACAAGACCCCAGTCTGAAGAAGAACCTTCCCCTACCACCCTCTGTCTCTTTCCACCAAGACCATTTTATATCCAATTGACTTGCTCATCCTGGATCCTATGTAATCTGATGCCTAGGTCTGGTTTGGTGCCCAGACCCAAGATGGTCTCTGGTGCCCAGTCTTAAGCTGGTCTCTAGTTCCCTGGCACAGTCTGGTGCTCATACCCAGGGTGGTCATTGGGTCCCTCGCCTCAGGCTGGTGTTCAAGCTTAGGTTGGTCCCAGGCTGCTTTCTGGCGCCTGGCCCTGGGTCTGCACAGGCGACAGGGGAGTCAGGTTCTTCACTCAGGTCTTCAACTGCAGCCTCCACCAAACTCTGCCCAGTCCCCACACACCTCAAGGCTTCGGGGTTAACTGGCGATGATGTCACCATCCATTCCTATAAGGAGCTGTGGCAGTACTGGGGATCCCCAGCATCTTCTCCACAACCTTGGTTGGTTTTAAGGAAAAGTTGGCAAACCGCATCGATGTGTAGGATAGACAACTCTCAGATATAAGTAGTCCTGTATTGTGTGGGACTGTTGGCATCATTAATCTCAGGTACAGAGTCACGTGACACCCATTCAGACGAGAGATGTGAGACCCACCTCTGAGAGGCAGACTTGCTTTGATTTACATCCGAACGTATGAATTAGGAGCTGGACTGGGCCACTCTGCCCCTCCAACCTGCTCTGCCGTTTAATTATTTCACTGCTCATTGAGGAAGAGATTCCTGAGATTCACAACCCTCTGAGGGGGAAAACAAATTCACCTCATCTCAGTCTTAACCTGGTGACCCCTTATTTTTAAATGGTTCGGTGACCACTAGTTCTAGATTCTCCCACAAGAGCAAACCTTCTTTTCACATCCACTCTTGCCAAGGCCCCTCAGGATCTTATACATTTCATTCAAGTCTCTGCAATGCATTATCATTCGTTCTTAAATAAGGAGACTAAAACTGCATGCAGCACTCCAGATGTGGTCTCACCAATGACCTGACATCGCTGCCAGCTTTATTTTCAATTCCCCTGACAATAAACAACAACATTCTGTTGGCTTTCCCAATTACTTCTGTACCTGCAAGCAGGCCTCATTGATTAAGACCCAGATCCCTCTGCATCTCAGACCGCTGGAATCTTTCACTGTTTACGTAATATGTTTCTTTTTCATTTTAATTGCCAAATGGGCAATATTCCCACATTAACATCAACATTGATTTCTCTAACTTCCAGGAGACCCTCCCCTCTGTTTTCCCCTCCCCCCCATCCCCCCTTTGTTCTCCCTTATTCCTGTGGCCCCCTTACCCCTTCTCTTTCCCTTCATGACCTGCCCATCACCTCCCTCCTATTCCCCACCTCCTTCCCTTTATTCCATGGTCCACTGCCCTCTCCTACCGGATTCCTTCTTCTTCAACCCTTTGCCTCTTCTACCCATCACTCCTCAGCTTCTTACATCTCTCCCTTTCAGCCCCCCCTCCCCCACCCACCTACCATCCTCCCCTCACCTGGACTCACCCGTCACCTGCCAGCCTGTCCTTCTCCCCCTCCAGTTTTATTCTGGCTTCTGCCCTCTTTCCAGTCCTGCTGAAGGGTCTCGACCCGAAACATCGACTGTTTATTTATTCCTCTCCATCGATGCTGCCTGACCTGCTGAGTTCCTCTAGCATTTTGTGTGTGTTGATTCCCACATTATACTCTATTTCACGGACCTTTGCCCACTCATTAAAGTTACCTCTTTCCTATTGTGCTCTTGCTTTCTTATGTCATCTGCAAACTTAGCAACCGACCCCTGTGGAAACAATATCTGCTCAAGTATTTTATACATTGCCATATGTTTCTGTTGCGTAGTGATGTATTGATATTGGTTTATTATTGTCACTTGTACCGAGGTACAGGGACTAGTGATGTGGAATCAGTTTGGCTGGAAATAAATGGGGAAAATGACACAGGTGGGAGTTGTCTGAAGGCCCCGCAAGGTGTTGCTTCTCAATAGGGCAAAGAATAAATGGGGAAGTAACAAAGGCATGTAACAAAGGAACTCCACTCATTGTGGGTATTTTAATCAGCATTTTGATTAGACAAAGCAAACCTGCAAAGGTAATTTGTGGAGTGAATCAGGGATTTTTTCTGAGAGAACCTACCTGGCAACAAGCTATTTTAGATTTGGACATGCGGATTAATAAAAGATGTTGAGGTTAAGGATCCTCTGGGGAGTAGTGACCACAACATAGGAACAGTACAGCACAGGAACAGGCCCTTTTTCCCAGGATGTCTGTGCCGACCATGATTCCAAATGAAATTAACCCCACCTTCCTGCATATGATCCATATTCCTCCATTTTCTGTATGTTCATGTGCCTGTCTAAATGCCCCTTAAACATTCCTATCATGTCTGCTTTGTAGACAGAAAGAATTCAAACCCAGGATTTGCCTTCAGAACGAACTTTCTCTTTAATACAAGCTGACGTCAGCAGAGGAGTCACTCGTCCAGGAACGAATGCTCCCCGATCCAAAGTTTTCATTATTCTTATACTATTTCTTATCTACTTTTCCCCCCACTATCTCTACCCTGCTTGTGCTGTGTATACATAGAATCAGGTAAGCCTTTTGCAGTGAGCTGTGAGCTGTTCTGCAATGGCAAGCTTCCGTCCTGGAGTTTATGGGATAGTTGTCGGGCTGGTAACCAGGCATGAGTTCACTATCGTTCACTTTAACCTACAGTTTGTGGCTCGGGCCAGTTGAGCCTGTCACAGACTTTCACTGCCTGGTACCAACCCTGTAGCGTCCCCCCTTATTTCTCTGCTACACAATCATCTGCTGCTCTATACAAAAAAAGTACAAAAGTGAGACCCCTATTCAGAACCCTTGCGTGGGTTTCATATATATAGAACATTACAGCACAGTACAGGTCCTTCGGCCCACGATGTTGTGCCGACATTTTATCATGCTCTAATATCTATCTAACCCTTCCCTTCCACATAGCCCTCCAGTTTTCTATTATTCATGTAGCTACTTAAGCCAAGAATTCACTATTCCCTACTATGAGTTTACTATCCCCCACTATACCACTCCCCCAGGCAGCCTGTTCCAGACTCCTACCATTCTCTGAGTAAAAAACTTACCCCGCACATCTCCTATAAACTTTCCCCCTCTCACCTTAAGCCTATGCCCTCTAGTATTTGACATTTGTACCTTGGGAAAAAGACTTTGTCTACCCTATCTGTGCCTCTCATAGTTTTATAAACTTCTAATAGGTCTCTCCTCAGCCTCTGATGCTCCAGAGAAAACAATCCAAGTTGGTCCAACCTCTCCTTATAGCTAATACTCCATGCTTCATCCTGATGAACGTCTTCTGCACCCTGTCCAAAGCCTCCACATCCTTCCTGTAATGGGGCAGCCAGAACTGCACGCAGTACTCCAAATGCAGCATAACCCAAGTTTTATGGTAGAATTCCTGATTCAGTTTGAGGGTGAACACCTGGGATCTATAACCAATGTCCTCAACTTAACCAGGGCAAATTTAAAGGTATAAAGGTAGTGTTGTCTAGAGAGGACTGAATGGGAAACAGGCCGAGGGATAGGTCAGTGGTTGAGGAGTGGCAGATACTTAAACAACTAGTTCATAACACTCAGCAGAAATTTATTCCAATTATAAAGAAGGATCCCATGAGGAAAATGAACTATCCATCATTACCAAAGGAAGTCAAGGGTGACAAAAGAAATTAGATCTATATTCTTTGGAGTTTTGAAGAAGGATGGGTGATCTCATTGAAATATATATCCTGTTGGGGTCTGATGGGTGGATGTTGAGAGGGATAATCTCGAACAGGGGGTCATAGTTACAAGATTAGGGAAGGGTTATTTGAAACTGTGGTGCACAGGAACTTCTCACGGAGGGTGGCGAATTTATAAGATAAGATAAGATACCTTTCCTAGTCACATGTACATTGAAACACACAGTGAAATGCATCTTTTTGTGTAGAGTGTTCTGGGGACAGCCCACAAGTGTCACCACGCTTCCGGCACCAACATAGTATGACCACAACTTCCTAACCTGTACATCTTTGGAATGTGGGATGAAACCGGAGCACCCAGAGGAAACCCACACAGACACGGGGAGAACGTACGAACTCTTTACAGACAGCGGCCAGATTTGAACCCGGGTCGCTGACGCTGTAGAGCGTTACGTTAACCGCTACTGGGCGATTGTTGAGGCTGGACCATTGGAGGTATTTAAGGAGGAAGTAGGTACGTTTTTGAAAGATCAGGTAGTTGAGGGCTACAGGGAACTGGCACAGAGGAAGATGGGAGGACTGGGTCAGATCAGCCATGATCATTTTGAATGGAGGGGTAGGTATGGAGGGCCGAGTGGCCTACTTCTGCTCCTATTTTCTTACTACCTCATATTCTTATTTAATTAACTGAATTTAAATTCCCCAGCTGCCAGAGTGGGAATGAACTCATGGGTCTGGATTATTAGTTCAATCCTCTCGATTACTAATCCTGTAAAATGAGCACTAGGCTACCTACGCCGTTATAAGTGTAACCGAGGTTTAAAATGTTCCCATTGATCTCATTTTAAAATAATATCCTCAATAGGATAATCAGCTTTCTGCTGACATTAAGATTAATCCTGTGCTCAGGTAACAGCACGTGGAGCTTAATTACCCAAGAAACAAAGGACTCAAATATTGTCATGTAATTCACGCCACATAAAGAGCTATTTCAAAAGATGTCTCAAAAACAGGTCAAAAAAAGCATCCATAAGTGAGAACATGCTCTAGTTTGGGAACAGGGCAATTAATCAATGCAAGCAAGCCCTTCCTACTATGGGATTCGATTACAAACGTCAGTTCAGAACTCTTTCTTGAAAACTCAGGTGGACTCAGGGCCCACTGTTCAAACTGTGAATGGGTTACTTTGTGCTATAATAGCCCTGATCAGTTTATCAAAAAACTCACTTTAAAAAAAAGGGACAATTTGAGCTGCCATGTTCAATATCAAAGAATGAACAATAATTCAAGCTACCAAATAAAGAATAGACGTTGAGTCAATATCAGATTGATTCTTAGGATGAGAAGAGATTAAGATTGGCCTAGGCTCATTAAAGCTCAGGAGAGGGAAAATGAGCTTATTGAGACATGTAAGATCATTGACAGAGCTGAAGCCAAGTCCTCTGACAAGGGGGTCTTGAACTGGTGGTGTAGTCTCAGCAGCACTTAGCACCGAGGTGAGAAGAAAATTATTTTCACTGTGAACTGCGAACCTTTGAATTTTCCTACCGCGGAGAGCTGTAGATATTGAATCATTGGATATATCCAAGAGTGAGATGCACAGAGTGTGAGAACCCAGGGATCTATGTGGCCCAGGCAGGAAAGTGAATAGGCACGGGATCAGCCATGGAGCGGTACAACTTACTCCTGCTCCTCTTCCTAATATTCCAAACACAGGCAAATGCGACGAGCTCAGGTAGGCAACTTGGTCGGCATGGACGAGTTGGGCAGGATGACCTGTTTCCGTGCTGTATATCTGTATGACTCTATCCATACTCACAATGCACATAAGATGGGGATCTAGTGGGCCCCTAATTCTGAAATGATACTCACTAGTTTTAAATTCCCCCACCAGAGAAACATTTTCTCATCAGCAAACCTATCAAAGCCCTTCATTATCTGTTTTGTGTCAATAAAATCACTTCTCATTCTTCAAAACGCTGATGAGTATGGGGCCAAATTGCTCATCTTTTCCTCATAAGATCAATTCCTTGATCCCAGGAATAAAGGAAATGTGTTTTTTAGTGCACTGCTAACACTAAACACTTGGACTGGCAGTATGGCACCAGCTGGAATCTCAGTAATGCGGGGACAGTGAATGTTTATGACTCTAAAAATTTAGGAATCGGGATTGGAATTAAGGTTAGACTATTTGGTTTGGAGTTATAGAGCCAAAGAGTCATGGAAGGAGGCAGTTCGGCCCAACTCGTCCATGCCGACCAAGGTGATGTCCTGAGCTAGCCTATTTGCCTATATTTGTTCTGTATCCCTTTAAACCTTCCCCATCCATGAACCTGTCCAAATACCATGGTTCGGGGAAAGAGAAGGAACCTGTGGGGAAAGGGGACTGAATACTGGACATGAAAGTCAGAAGTAACTGATCAAATTATTCCATGCTTCAAAGCCCTGTTCTTAGAACTTAGTCCTCAGAAATAAAATTTAAAGATAACACATATTCCTCATAAATATCATTTCTTTCTTTTAAGCATTGAGTTTTCTTTTATCTTGCTTGTTGTAATCTGAAATTATCAGGAAGCAAACTGACACTTCAAAGAGGCAGGAAGCTCATCTCAGGACACCTTTTAAAAAAGACTTTGCCATCTTTACAGAAAGGAGACTTAACCAGCCGCTTTCAGTGGTGAAGCAATATCGCCAAGACTTAGATTTGACTTGGAGTCGACTAAAATGTATGTGGTACAGCATCAGTAAATGGGGCGCCACAGCTTCAAATAAATAAGTTTTGAAATAGTGAAGATAAGTTGCAAACAATTGTGTTGCATAGACAACGAATACAGTGCCTGGTAGGTTAGGAGAAACAAAAGATCTGGAACCATTTGAGGAACGGATTGTTATGAACAGGATCTGTGGGTTGCCTGCACAACAACAGTGACATTACTTCAAAAATGTGTTTGACTAAGATCAACTTTGAGACTTTTCTCCAAGATGCAAAATATAAAGGTGGCTCTTTCTTTGCTTTGGTACATTGCAAATGGATGAGCTTAACTGGGTCATAGCAACTGTATTGTGAGCCATGGAGGTTCCAAACAAAAGGGAATGGTCATTGGAAACCTCAAATAAAGGGGTGTTTTCCCCTCAGGGTCCCAAGTCAGTAACCCTTGTAAAAACCCTCGGACTTCATCTCACGGAATTAAACCAAAATTTATGTCATGATGATATAAAATTAATCTTGTAAGTGGGATGAGGTAACCTGTTGTGGCATGCATTTGAACAAACAAATATACCCTGTCTTGCACCATGAATGATGACATGAATGCAGCAACTCATGCACATTTTAGGAAGAAAGTATATTTGTATAACTCCCAGGAAGAATGATGTAATGGGACTAATGGATAGCCCTCTCATGGAGACTGCACAGGCACAATGAACAACATCACTGCTGTCCAGAGTTTACAGAACAGAAAAAAGCCATTTGCAGGCCAGGTAAAATTAAGGAGCATTTAGGTTAAACCTACTTCTCAGCTTTTGGGTCACCACCCTGCTGCTTCTAGCTCCAAGTGCCCATCCAAGTCCCCCTTTCAATGTGAGACATGAGAAACTGCAGATGCTGGAAATCTGGAGCAACGCACAGAGGAGCTGGAGGAGCTCATCAGGTCAGGCAGCATCTGTGGAGGGAAATGGACAGTCGACATTTCGGATCACGCCCCTCACCTGGATCCACCTGTCACCCGCCAGCTCTTTCTCCACCCCCTTTCCCCACCTTTTTATACTGGCTATCTCCACTTTTTTTTCCAGTCCAGGTGAAGGGTCTCGACCCGAAATCTCGACTGTCCATTTCCCACCTTAGATGCTGCCCGACCCGCTGAGTTCTTCCAGCTCCTGTGTGTTGCCCCTTTTCAATATGGTCTTTATTGTTTTGCAGGTTTTGGGAGCTTATTTTGTGCAAAGTGGCTGGTGTGTGGTTACACCTGCAAAATACTTCACTGCACATAAAATGCTTTGGGGCATTCTGAAAGCGACTTGAAAGTTTCTGCTAAATATAGATCTTTTTTTGCCTCCATACTCACGCAGATCTGTTCATTTCTAATGCTCAACAACTTGAGTTTATCTGGCACTTTTACTACATCATTAAGATGCTCACTAGGAATGACATCAAACAACAATTGATACTGAGCCACACGCAAGGACATTATACCACTGGGTGAAGGAATGAAGCGTGAAAGGGAAGTGAAGAGACAGAGTGCAAACTCCAAAGCATTAAGCCCAGGCAGCTGAAAACATGGCTCTGAATGCTGGGTTGAACAGAACGTGAGATATGCAAGAAGTTGGCATTGGTGCAATAGAGTTCCTGGAAGGTTTCAGGAAATTATAGAGGTAGGGAAGCCATGGGGTGATTTGAACATGAGAGTACATATTATAGATGGATTACATACCAATATCGTGATATAAGATAAGATCTCTTTATTAGTCACATGTACATCGAAACACACAGTGAAATGCATCTTTTGCGTAGAGTGTTCTGGGGGCAGCCCGCAAGTGTCGCCACGCTTCCAGTGCCAACATAGCACGCCCACAACTTCCTAACCCCTACGTCTTTGAAATGTAGGAGGAAACCGGAGCACCCGGAGGAAACCCACGCAGACATGGGGAAAACGTACAAACTCCTTATGGACAGCGGCCGGAACTGAACCCGGATCGCTGGCGCTGTAAAGCATTATGCTAACCGCTACACTACCGTGCCTACGATTATATTCCATGAACTATTTAAAGGATTCCAATTAATATTGACAGTCCTCATGCATAGCCTTGACCCAAAATGTCAGTTCCTTTCCCCCCACAGATGCTGCTCGACTCATTTGAATTCCTCCAGTGGTCTGGTTTTTGGCAGATAAGTCGAAGCAAGCTAAGCTCTAATGAAAGGTCATCAACCTGAAACGCTAACTGTGTTTCTCTGTCCACAGATACTGCCTGACCTGCTGAGTGTTTCCAGCACTTCCTGCCTTTCCTTCAGTGTTCCAGCATTTGCAATATTTTACTTTTGTACATGTGAGAACAAGGCTCAGTGTGGGCTGGAGTGTGGGAAGCAGGATTTTCCTGACTGCAGTTACAGATTAGCTCCGTGGAACAGAACACGTGTTTATAATTGCCAGATTGCACTGGGCTGTAAAGGAACAACACAATGCCTGAGGGTTTGCATAAATTCAGAGGCTTGAGCTGTACAGGCAAAAATTTTAATGGGGAAAACAAAATGGAATGTTATGTTTGCCAGATGCCATTGATTTAAAGTGTTTGCAGCAGAGCTGTTGAGAAGAGTCCTGCTTTTGTGTAAACTCACTTTCTCTGGAACCAAAGGTTGAGTCTGCTTTATTAGTCTCTCCTATCCTGTGTGTAAAAGCTGTACAAACATCAACTCCAAAGACAGTCTGCACAGTGTTTATGTGGCAGCTGCTTTGATGCATCTGATGCTTCTGTGCTGCAGGGATGAAGTACCTCGCTTTGTCGACTGCGTTCCTTTGTATTTTCGTCTTAAGGAGGCTCTTTGTGTCCAATTTTCTCCCTTCCTGTCTGTGAGGCAGAGTCTGCAGGTGGGGTGATCGTCAGGCAGAACCATGGGAACACCTTCGGCAGACAGACTGGAGTGTCCAAAGTAGTTCATTCACACCATCTTCACACGAAAGTGGGGAAAGCTAGGAATGGCTAATAAGTGGAGGCATAAGAGACTGCAGATGATGGAATCTGGAGCAACAGACAAAATGCCGGAGGGACTCAGTGGGTTGAGCAGTATCCGTGGAGGGAACTGGACAGTTGACGTTAATGGTTAATAAATGCCTGTCCCCCCAGGGATACTCACCCCCGGAGTGAGTTAAGAGAAACATCAGAAGCCATTTTTTTCTATGTGCGGGCTTGAGAGCACAACTAGATGATATTCAGCCGCCTCCCAATCTGCAGAAGTAGCCCATTCTCAGCCTGACACACTGACTCTTATGTTGCAGTTGTTCACAACGTTGGTGAGGCCGCACTTGGAGTATAGTGTTCAGTTTTGGTCACCCTGCTCTAGGACAGATGCCATTAAACTGGAAAGGGTGCAGAAAAGACTTTCAAAGATGTTGCCAGGACTCAAGGGACTGAGTCATAGAGAGAGGTTGAGCAGGCTAGGACTTTATTCATTGGAGCGTCAGAGAATGGGGGGTGATCTTATAGAGGTGTATAAGGGTCATAGATAGACTGAATGCACACGGTCTTTTTCCCAGGGTTGGGGAATCAAGAACTAGAGGGCATATGTTTAAGGTGAGAGGGGAAAGATTTAATAGGGACCTGAGGTGAAACTTTTTCATCCAGAGGTGGTGTGTATAAGGGACGAGCTGTCAGAGGAAGTGGTTGAGGCAGGTACACAACTGCTTTGAGTTGGTAGACTGGTCCATATTCAAAGAGTCAGCAGCCAACCTAGATGAGTATGTCACAACCGTCACGGACTTTATCAGCAAGTGTGTAAGGACTGTGTACCAAAGAGGGCAATCTAGGTGTTCCCAACCCAGAAACCATGGATGAACTGGGAAATCCACTTCCTACTGAAGTCTAGGACTGCAGCGTTCAAATCAGCTAACCCTGACCTATACAAGAAAATGAGATATGACCTCCATAAAGCTATCAGAGATGCCAAGAGACAATACCAGCCCAAAGTCGAGTCCCAGACCAGCCGCCAGTTGTGGCAGGGCTTACATGCTATGATGGGCCACAAAACAGACTTGGGCAGCATTGCCGACTACAGCGCATCTCTTCCTGATAAGCTTAATGCATTCTATGCACGTTTTAAACAGAAGGGGAGTGGAATGTCACCACCCACCCCGACAGCCTCCAATGCACCTGAACCCACAGTCACCGTTGCAGATGTCAGATCAGTCTTCCGGAGAGTGATCCCGCGGAAAGTGTCTGGCCCAGATGGAGTCCCCGGCTGTGTCCTTAGATCCTGCGTATATCAGCTGGCGGGGGTATTTGCAGACATTTTTAAGCTCTCCCTGCTTCAATCTGAGATTTCCACCTGCTTTAAAAATACCACTATCATCCTGGTACCTAAGAAAAATAAGGTAACGTGCCTTAATGACCACTGCCCAGTGGCTCTGACATCAACCATCATGAAGTGCTTTGAGAGGCTGATCCTGGCCCACATTAACTCCAGCCTCCCAGACAACCTCACTGCACTCGCCTACTGCCGAAACAGGTCTGTAGTGGACGTCATCTCCCTGGCCTTACACTCATCTCTGGAGCATCTGGACAGTAAAGACACCTATGTTAGGCCATTGTTTGTTGAGTTCAATAATTCCAAGCAAACTCATCTCCAAACTCCTAGATCCGGGAGTCAACACCTCCCTTTGTAGCTGGATCCTTGACTTCCAGATGGTATGTTGCCTCCTGGGTGCCATGGTCAGAGACGTCTCGGATCAGGTCCACAGCATTCTGAAGGCGGAGGGCGAACAGCCAGAGGTTGTGGTACATATTAGTACCAATGACATAGGTAGGAAAAGAGATGAGGTCCTGAAGAAGGAATATAGGGAGCTAGGTAGGAAGCTGAAAAGCAGGACCTCAAGGGTGGTAATCTCTGGATTGCTGCCTGTGCCACGCACCAGTGAGGGTAAGAATAGGTTGATCTGGCAGATGAATGTGTGGCTGAGGAGCTGGCACGGGGGCAGGGTTTCAGATTTGTTGATCATTGGGATCTCTTTTGGGGAAGGTACGATGTGTACAAAAGGGATGGGTTACACATGAACTGGAGGGGGACCAATATTCTTGCTAGAACTGTTGGGAAGGGTTTAAACTAGTTTGGCAGGGGGATGAGATCCCGAGTGATGGGTCAGAGGTTGGTGCATTTAGTGTACAAGTAGATGCAGAGTGTAGAAAGACTGTGAGGAAGGATAAGCAGTTGAAAGGGCAAAATTGCTGTCCGTTGGATGGGCTGAAGTGTGTCTACTTTCGTGTGAGAAGTATCAGGAACAAAGGTGATGAACTTAGAGCATGGGTAAGTACATAGAACTACCATGTTGTGGCCATTACAGAGGTTTTTATAAATGACTTGGATGAGGATGTGGAAGGCTGGGTTAGTAAGTTTGCAGATGGCACAAAGGTTGGTGGTGTTGTGGATAGTGTAGAAGGTTGATGTAGGTTACAACAGGACGCAGTTACAATAGGATGCAGAGCTGGGCTGAGAAGTGGCAGATGGAGTTCAACCTGGAAAAGTGTGAAGTGATACACTTTGGAAGATTGAATTTGAAGGCAGAATATAAGGTTAATGGCAGGACTCTTAGCAGTGTGGACGAACAGAGGGATCTTGGGGTCCATGTCCTCAAGGTTGCCGCGCAGGTTGACAGGGTTGTTAAGAAGGCGTACGATGTGTTGGCCTTCATTAGTCAGGGTATTGAGTTCAAGAGCCACAAGGTAATGTTGCAGCTCTATAAAATGCTGGTTAGATCACACTTGGAGTATTGTGTTCAGTTCTGGTTGTCTCATTAGAAGAAGGATGTGGAAGCTTTAGAGAGAGTGCAGAGGAGATTTACCAGGATGTTATGTGGATTGGAGAGCATGTCTTATGAGGATAGGTTGAGCGAGCTAGGGCTTTTATCTTTAGAGAGAAGGAGGATGAAAGGTGAATTGTTAGAGGTGTACAAGATAATAAGAGGCATAGATTGAGTGGACAGTCAGAGACATTTTCCCAGGGTGAAAATGGCTAACATGAAGGGGCATCATTTTAAGGTGATTGGAGGAAGGTATAAGGGAGATGTCAGGGGTAAGTTTTTTACACAGAGAGTGGTGGGTGTGTGGAACGCACTGCCTGCAGAGGTGATGGAGGCAGATACATTAAGGACATTTAAGGGACTCTTAGATAGTCACATGAATAATAGAAAAATGGAGGGCTATGTGGGAGGGAAGGGTTAGATAGATCTTAGAGCAGGATAAAATGTTGGCACAACATGGTGGGCGGACGGGCCTACACTGGGCTGTAATGTTCTATGTTCCTGACCAAGAGACCGCAATCAGTAAGGATAGGCTGCAACACCTGCGCCATGATTATCCTCAACACTGGTACCCCGCGAGGCTGCGTCCTCAGCCCCCTACTCTACTCCCTATACATTCATAACTATGTGGCCAGATTCTGCTCTAACTCCATCTACACGTTTGCAGATGACATCACCGTAGTGGGCTGCATCTCAAATAATGACGAGTCGGAGTACAGGAAGGAGATAGAGAGCCTAGTGGCATGGTGTCATGACAACAACCTTTCTTTCAATGTCAGCAAAATAAAAGACCTGGTCATTGACTTCAGGAAGGGGGGCTGTGCACACAGTCCTGTTTACATCAACAGTGTTGAGTTTGATGCATGATTCTCTCAGAAGATGCTGAACCTCTGGAATTCTGTACTCCAGAGGGTTGTGGAGGCTGGATCGTTGGGGGTATTTAAAGAAGAGGTAGATATGTTTTTGAAAGATCAGAGAATTGAGCACTCTGGGGAATTGGGACAGAAAAGGTGTTGAGATCTGGAGCAGATCAGCCACAGTTGTATTGAATGGCAGTTCAGGCTTGAGGGGCAATTGGCCTTCTATTGCTTCTATTTCCTTGTGTTTTGTGATCTTATTGAGTGGCAAGACAGGCCAGAAGGCTCATGTGGCCTACCCCTTTGTCTTATGTTCTTAGGCAAGACTGGTGGCAAGGTATTTATATAGGTGATAAACAGTCTAGTTCAGTTGTTGGGAGAGGGATGGAAGAATGTTTGTGTTTGCATGCCAGATTCATTTCTATTGGCCCCTTTCAGCCAATCAGAGAGTTCTCAGCTCTGAATGGAGCTGTTGCTGAAGTTTACATCCCAACACCTCTCACTTCCCCAGTGGTCTTGCCTGGTCCAACAGCCCTGCAGATACTTGAATTTGGGAATGAAAAGAGAAAATGCTGGAAATACGCAGCAGGTCATCCACCAACATCAGAGAGCGAAACAGTCCTACTGCATTCTGATGAAGGCTGTTCCACCTGAAACATTAACTCTGTTTCTCGCTCCACTGAGTACAGGAGTTGGGACGTCATGTTGCAACTATACAAGTCGTTGGTGAGACCACATTTGGAGTATTGTGCACAGGTCGAATCTCCCCAGTCCAGCATTGTTTTCTTATAGCCCTTTACCTGGTCCATCTACATCCCTCTCAGCTGACCTGAGACTACCCTGGAGACAAACACACTGGCTCCTGGCTGGGGTCAAGACACCAGCTGAGCGGTGAATGGTTTTAAACCACACAATTCCAACTACAACATTGCAGAATGGAACATCCCCCTTGAAAGTGACCCATTCAACTGTAATTGGCAGCAGGTGTCTAATTACTAGCAGTTTCTGATTACACTGCGTACCCTTTTGATTGTTCTTTTTCCTTTTGTAGAATGTAAAGATTCTGTCTGGAGACTAAGTAATTTGGTGCAAAAACAGTTCTTGTTACAGATAAATCAGTTTCTGCTGATGTTTGACAGTGATTAAGGATTTCCAGGTTGTTCTAGTTCTGTTATTAGATCTCTGGAAGATGCAAGGTTTCCAGTTTCTAATTGTACACTATCATTGTGGCATGAAGGAGATTTTCCATGTTCTTTAACCAGTGATAGAGGTATGGTGACTTAGTGGTTGAGTTGGTGGATGAGTATCAAGAAACATGGATTAGAGTCATAGTCATAGAGTCACATAGCATGCAAAAAGGCCCTTCGGCCCACTAAATCCATGGCAATCATCAAGTGCCCATGTATGCTAATCCTGCACTAATCCCATTTTATTCTCCCCACATTCCCATCAACACCCCTCAGATTCTACCATTCACCTATTCATTGGGAGCAACTTTCTCCAATTAACCTACCAACCCACACGTCTTAGGGATGTGGGAGGAAACTGGAGCATCCAGAGGAAGCCCACCTGGTCACAGGGAGAAGGTGCAATCTCTGCACAGACAGCACCAGAGGTCAGGATTGAACCTGGATCACTGGAGCTATGAGGCAACTGTTCTACTTGCTGCACCGTTGTGTTGCCAGGCTGAGCTCAGATCTCACTGTGACAGCTCAGTCAATATGCATTTTAAATAAATCTGGTTATTAGGGAACAAAAAGTTAGTGTCGGTAATGGTGACCATGAAACTATGGGTTGCTAGGAAACAAACACGGTGTTTTGTCAGCTAAATGTGGACCAGCTCAGTAAAGCCAGTCAGTTCAATTAACAGTGTGAACAGAGAATGCTGTTGGTATGAAACGGGTCAGGTCGCATCTCTGGGGAGAGAAGCAGAGCCAACATTTCAGGTTGATAGCTTTCAGTTAGGGGTGTAGCATGATGAATGCTTCTGGTCTCTGTAACAGAGAGGCTCTGGAGAGGGAGAGAAAAGCTTTACCAAAGTGGTACCAGAAGAGTTTTAATTATTATTATGAATAAATTTAATTATAATTTGGAAACAAATTATTTCCAGTAATTTAGGAAAAACATACAGAGGGATTAACCTTTCAGCAGTGTGCTGGTGGGAAGTGGGGTAGAGATTTGCTCCTTCTTCATCCATTCCACTCCAAAAGAGTTTAGAGACATTGAGGATGGACTTGAGCTTGCCCTCCTGCTGGCCCCTGCCACATGTGGATGGTGACTACGAGTGGCCCAGGCTGTTGTAAGTCTCCCCTCTGCGGCCCAGAGGTCGAGGTTAAGAGCAACTGTTTAGTTTTTTTGCTCATTGTGTTTGTACCAAACCGGCTTAGAAATTGTATCACGTATGTGCTTTCTTTCAGAGTGGTGAGATTGACAATGGACTTCTCCCAGTGTGAATTGATGTAACAACCACTTTTTTAATTGTTTTCTATCACTCTGGAAATTTGACTTCCCAGCGTAAGTCAGACTTGTGGTACTGGTGGCATTCTCTCCCCAGTACTCCTTTTGGTGTATTCTGGGGGAAATAGCCCAGGGTGTCTCGGGAGAGACTGTCATTGGGTATAATGTTATTCTGGTTGGGACTTCACGAGGGTGAGACCCATAACTTACCTCCTATCCCTCAAACACCCCAAACTTTTGGAACAGGCCTGGGCCCTGACTTCCTGAGTGAAGACCTCACCTCACCACCCCCCACCATTATGAGCCAGTCTTTGGCCAACTGCGTGCCTCAACCCTGCATCTGATTGGGCCTTGGGGTGACACAACTGCCTCACAGCTCCAGTGATCCAGGATCAATCCCGACCTTGGATGCTGTCTGTATGGAGTTTGCATGTTCTCCCCATGACTTTGGGTTTCCATCGGGTGCTCTGGTTTCCTCCCACATCCCAAAGACATGTAGGCTGGTTGGCTAATTTGCCACTGTAAATTGCTCTGGGCATGTATGTGAGTGGCAGAGTCTAGGGGAGTTGTTGGGAATGGAGGGAGAATAAAATGGGATGATTGTAAATGGGTGCTTGATGGTTGGTGTGGACTCGATGGGCTGAAGGGCCTGTTTCCATGCTCTATGACTCTTTCCAAACCTCACCTGTGCCTTTCCAATTGCAGATCAGGCCTTCAATAAAGAATCCCTCTCCCCAGGCCTAGATTAGGCTTTCAATCACATGTCCACTCTTTTTCCCTCCTCCCCCTGAGAACAGCCAGCCCTCTCCCACCCACCCAACCCAGAGCTCAGCCTTGGTCCCTGCCGCTGGACTTCCCATTCTCCTATGGATAATGGCCTGGTGATACTCATTACAGCCAGCCCACAGAGGTAACAGGTGTCAGTGCGCTGTGTACCAACCCTGGTCGGCCTGCATTGTCAGTTCCTAAGCTGCTATTTGTCTCCTCTCCGAGATATTCACTGGACATTTTGTGTTATCCAGTGGGTGTTATATAAATGCAAATTTATTTTTCTTTTAGAGTATGTTGTAAGAACATGGATGTACAGACCATTACTACGGCAAGTGATTTGTTATTGCTGCAATCTGCTCAAAATTGGCACTTTCACAATCTCACTGACATAATGCTGATTGCTACTCAGGTGACAAGTTGTTCCTATTACCTCCATTTTCAAGCAGACAGGTCTTATTGCATGTCACACACACCTTGTCTTTGAAGGTTAGATAAGAAACCTACCTTTCTCTGTGAAGAAAATGCCTGATTAAATGTATTTCTTTCTGTAAAATTAAAGCAATGACATGGAACATTTTAAACTCATGTTTGAACTCCTCTTGGAAGGACATTTTGGGCTAATTTCTAGGGCTGCCTATGCAGTTCTAAAGAAAAATTGTATTTCTATGGTGACACAAGAGACTGCAGATGCTGGAAATCTGGAGTAACACACAAAAAGCTGGAGGAACTGATGAAGGGTCTCGACCCAAAACGTCCACTGTCCATTTTCTTCCATAGATGCTGCCTGACCCGCTGAGTTCCTCCAGCGTTTTGTGTGTTGCTCTGCATTCCTATGGTGCCTTGCCTTTCTGAACACTAAAACATCCCAGATGCCTCACAGCCGGTGAAGTACTTTTTGAAGCATGGTCATTGTAGAAAGCTGGGTAGCTCATTTGTGCAAAGCAAGTTCCCTTGAATAATGTGCTAATGACCATGTAAACTCTTTCTCGGTTAAGCTAATTAAAGGATATGTATTGACCAGTAGATGAGGGTCTGGAGGTGTGCTTGTGGCTAAAATTGGGCCCTGGCCCGTGCTCAGTCTAATGAGTCCAGTGTAGATTCAACCTGAGTCCAAGAACTTATGATTTCCCTGAACTGACATAACATAACTAACAGTTCTTTACATGCCAGCTTTCCCTCACCTCTCTCTCTGGATTGCACTGTCTAGTGGAAGCAGAGTCGCTGACAGCATTTCAGAACTGTTTAGACGAACACTTGAATCACCTAGGCATAGAAGGATATAGGCCAAATACCGGATGATGGGATTAATACAAGTGGGTGCCCACTGGTTAGCATGGATGTCATGGGCTGAATGGCCTGTTTCCATTCTGTAAGATAATGACTCCATGACACTCTCTCTCTTTCTTTCTTTTCTCTCTCACACACTGTCATTCTCACTCTCTCTCTCTCTCTCACACACACACACACACACACACACACACACACACACACACACACACACACACACACACACACACACACACACACACACACACACACACACACAGTACATATAGTTGTCTCTCAACAGACTCAGGTCCAAACCCAGGCCCTACCGGGAACAACTCCTCCACTCTACTGACGTGAGATGTTTTACACACAACTAGGAGAGCAATTTAACACTCACCTGGACAGTAGCATCGCGGGCAGTGTAGCACCTCCTTGGTATTGCACTGGGAGAAATTGGCCTGCAATTTTGAGACCAAGTATCTGATTTGGGGTCTTGGCATCTTGAGATTAATTGCAGCACCCTTGAGCTATGAAGGAAGCTGGTTTAAAACTTAAAGCCAGTTGAAAGCCCTGATTGTAAGTCAGAAGTTGATTGCAGTAGGGTTAAAAATTCTATAATACTCTTTAAGTTGTTTCCTCTATAATCTTTTGTGTCCAATCATTTGTTGAAGTGTGTCAGAACTGTCCCTTTGAGGGATGCATTGTTTTGACAAATTTGGATGAAGGGTCTCGCACCTGAAACATTAACTCTGCTTCTCTCTCCACAGATGCTGCCTGACCGGCTGCGCATTTTCATCATTTTCTGTTTTTATTTCAGATTTTTAGCATCTGCATTGTTATTACGGCCATTCTGGTAATAGAAATTTGCCCTCACAGAATTCACAAATCACTACCCAAAACATTTGAGATTCAGAATAAAATCCGCTCTCATGGAATATGTGTGGAAAAAGTAAAGAAATTAACACAGTTTTTATTTTTCAAGCATTATTATTTTCACCTCACCTTTCTTGACACGTATGCAGATGACGCGGTTTCATGATACAGTCTGTTTTCGAGGAAGGCAATCCCCCAGTAACACAGGGGTCACCTGCATAGGACTCAGGTGAGGAGAAATTTCTTCACTCAGTGGATGGTGAACCTGTGGTGGTCACTACTGCAGACAGCTGTAGAGACCAAGTCATTGACAATTTTTAAAAAGAAGATAAATAAATTTCTAGATACAATATTCATCAAGGGATAGGGGAGAGAGTAGGAATATGGTATTGAGATAGAGGATCGGCCATGATTATATTGAAAAGCAGAACAGGCTCAAATGGGCAAATGGCCTACTCTTTCTCTATGTTCCATTAAAGGAGTTTAACCCCATAGGTATGCGGGCAATTTACCAAGGTGAAGATGGTAGCATTATACATGTTTGGATGTAATTGGTGATTGGTTTATTATTGTCACATGTACCCAGACACAGTGAAAAGCTTCTTGTGTGCCATCCAGACAGCAGACCATTCCATACATAAATACATCGAAGTAGAACAAAAGGAAAAACAAAATGTGTTAGTTACAGAGAAAGTGCAGTGCAGGTAGACAAATAAGGTTCAAGGGCTATGACGAGGTAAATCGTGAGCTCAAGAGTTCATCTTTTTCGTACAAGAGGTTCGTTCAACAGCAGGATAAAAGATGTCTTTATATGTGTTCTCAAGCTTTTGTATCTTCTGCCCGATGGAAGAGGGGAGAAGAGAGAGTGACTGGGATGGGAGGGGTCTTTGATTATGTCGGCTGCTTTCCTGAGGCAGCAGGATGTGTAGACAGAGTCAACGGAGGGGAGGCTGGTTTTCGCGATAGTCTGGGCTATGTGCACAACTCTGCAATTTCTTGCGGTCTTGGGCAGAGCAGTAGCCACATGTTGGTGTTAGTGAATTGGATATATTTCCTGGAAGGCTTGGATCATCATTATTTA
Source organism: Pristis pectinata (assembly GCF_009764475.1). NCBI lineage: Eukaryota > Metazoa > Chordata > Chondrichthyes > Rhinopristiformes > Pristidae > Pristis > Pristis pectinata. Next base: position 35,046,139 of record NC_067421.1, read on the forward strand.
TCCCTAGGAAAGGATGACATGTTAAATATGGGCTGAAACTCCTTCTGATCAATGCATCAATGACCATTGGAAGAATATCGTCCACTGCAATCGTTTGTACTTACACCAGCTGATTGGTTTACACCTCAAAGTATTATACGATATTGAGTAAATGTAGATCTTACATATTTTTCCTGAGCTGAAGTATTATCCAGTATTACCTTCCACATGGCATCTTTTGGTTCATTCCTCATTCTATTGACGTTTACCCTTTGAAGTTGAATATTTTTATCACAGTTGTTCTTGGGTGTTAATTGCGTAAGTACTTTCTCTTGTCCCAAATGGTCTCACTGCAGTTTCGTGGATGCTGCCCTGATTACTTGAAAAAACTTCAGCTGACAATTCCTTTTGCTTTTTGAGATCAACCCAATTATTTAAAAGAAAAATGTAGAAACTGCCAGACATCCTCAGCAGTAAAGGGACTGTCGGTGGAGAGAGAAACAGAGTTAATATTTCAGATGATGACCTTGTGTTGCAAGGTCACTGACCTGAAAATTCAATTTTCTCTTATTCTGACCTGTTAAATATTTCCAGCAGTTTTTGTTTCTATTTCAGATTTCTGCCATCTGGAGTATTTTTAGTATTTTTTTAATAAGTACTTTTACTTGGGTCGGGCCCACTTCTGGCATGGTGCCAAATATATCTCATCCTGACTCATTCAGACTCAAACATATAACACAGTATGGCATTTGCCACACTGTTGCGGGTTATGGGAGAATAATGCAGGTCATCACCACAGTTATACAGCATGCAAGCGTATTTCCACAGTGTCCTTCATGGCCCCAGGAGGTCCCTGGCTGCTTTACAGCCAATGATGCAGTTTTCAAAGTGTGGTTGTTGTTGCAATGCAGGAAATGTTGCAGCCTATTTGGGCATGGCAAGCTCCCACAAGCAGCATTGTGACAATGACAACATTGCCTGCTCTGAGGATATTGATTGACAGTCTCCAAGACACCTGGAATAACTTCCCTGTTCTTCAGTATATTGTCAAGTTATGTCCAGGTTCAATTCCGGCTGCTGTTTGTAAGGAGTTGGTACGTTCTCCCCGTGTCTGCATGGGTTTCCTCCGGGTGCTCCGGTTTCCTCCCACATTCCAAAGACGTACGGGTTAGGAAGTTGTGGGCATGCTATGTTGGTGCTGGAAGCACGGCGACACTTGTGGGCTGCCTCCAGAACACTCTATGCAAAAGATGCATTTCACTGTGTTTTGATGTACATGTGACTAATAAAGAAATCTTATCTTATTTTTTCTTTTTATTAGCATTGCCTGACCTGCTTTGTACATTCCACAGACCATTAGCAACTCATATCTCAGGCAAAGAAACATAATATGTTTGAACTGCAATAATTACGCATTTGGTCTCACCCTATAAGAGATATTCCCTTCATTCTATCCATTCCTTCACCCCCATCTTCTCTGCTGCTGAAAGCCAACCTCTTTTCTCTCTTTCTCAATTCTGGCAAAAGCTTTAAGACTTGAAACATTCACTGTTTCTCCCTCCACAGATGCTGCCTGACTTGGCAAGTGTTTCCAGCATTTTTTTGCCTTTATTTCATACTTCCAGTATCTGCATTTTTTTCACCTAGCTTTCCCTTCAATGGTTAGTACATCACCAGCCAGGTTTGAGCAGAACAAAAGTCTTCAGTATGCAGGATGGCAAGAATGGTTTTGGCTAGCAGAGATCAACAGAGGGAGTTCATTCTTAATGAGCTTCTGCACATCTTCTGGGAGATATCAATGGCTGAGGAAGCCTTGTAGAATCAGCACCACAGCCAAAGAGCTACAGAGATGGCTGGAGTAGGCACTTCAAGGGCATTGCTGGTGTGAAGACCATGTTGGATGATAGTATCGTCCTTTAGAGAAGGGTAGACTGATGCAGGGGCAGAGATGTAGCCTGCCAAAAAGGCGAACAGATTCAGAGAGAAGAAGTTGAAGTGCAACATGTGGAAGTCACCCTTCACACTGAAGGAGGTTTCCCTCAAGGGCCACATTGTCGTCGTAGAGAGTGCAGAAAAAGATGCAGCATAATGCGACAGAAACATTTCCAGCCAAAGGCAGCTGCTCACATTCTGAGTTCAAGCTCTGCCTATTTCCTTGCTCCCCCTTGCACCTCTCTGCCCCCACTTTATCAATCTTTTTGACGCAGTTTCCCCACTCCTGTCACCCGTTTTACTACTTAAAACAACCTCCTCCCTTGACTGAAATCCTCCACCATTAATCTTCTCTGCACGCAGTCCGCAAAATGCTGGTTGAAAGCACTGAAACGTTATGTGATGTTTGAGTGATTTGGTTATTGTGGAGCCTTGCTGTATGATCCAGCTTCGCTTTGTGAACCCTGCCTTGTGGTTGTAAACTCATTAGACCAGCAGCACTGCTGATTTATAAACCAGGGGCCAGAATCTAAAGTCACAAACAAAATTAGTTGCGTGTGGGGAGAAGATGAGAGAGTTGTGTTAGAAAATTGTTCTTTCATTTCTGAGACAAAAGGTCCCATTCAGATCACCACTTATAGAAGAGATTTCTGCTCAAAGTTTGTGTATTACACCATTCGGGCTTGTGTCAAATGTTCGGCTTAGGGTGTTTGCAAGCTATGCAATGATTATTTTTCGAAAGGTTTGGATTAGAATAATAAGGGTTAGAGTAACTCTCTTTCAACTGCCTGGTTTAGGATTAGTCTGACATTTGAAGGAAAATTTCTGAAATATAAACCTAGACACTGAATCTTTTCTCACTTTTGTTCTCACTTCTTTGTGTCTTTATGATGCAGAAGGATTAATTTTTGCAGGACTGTCTGTTGATGTGCACTGGGAGATTTTCAGACACAAGCCAGAGGCTTGAGCACCAACTCGTGTCAGAAACATTAACGGGGCTAAAAGTAGCCAACTATTTTTGATAGGTAGCCAAGAGACCTCAATGTACTCAGGTCTCTTCTTGTTATCTTGTAATTATGTGCTTTGTTGAGGCAAGAGTAAGAGTGTGCTGTTCTAGGGCTTGTGTCTTTCATAGAGTCCTGTCTACACACAGAAAGACAGATTTGTATAATTTTCACATTCCTTCAGGATATTGCAGAGTGCTTTATAGACTAATAAGTGCTTGTGACATATAACACCTTTGTAATATAGAAAGCATAATGACAGAATGGTTAGGCCATGGAAGGTGGCTGCTCAACCCAACAAATCTGTGCTAGCCCTATGCATGAACAATCCAGTTTGTCCCTCCCGCCTCCCTGCCCTCTCTATAGCTCCACAAGTTGTTACCCATCTCCCTTTTGAACAGTAGAAATGAATATGCCTCTGTCACTACCCTGGCAGTGCATTCCAGTTTCTAACTGCGAACTGCACACCGTTTTTCCTCACGCCACTTCCGGTTCTTTTGGTTCTGTTTCCAGTCATCTTCATTCTACTTTTCCTGGTCCTTGACTGCTCTGCCATCGGGAATACTTTCTCTCCACCTCTAGGTCCTGCCTGATTTTATACACCTATCAGATCCCCTCTTAATCTGCCGATTTCAATGATCAGTGCACAAATATCTCCCAGATCTTTGCTCTTGCACCCATTTTAAATTTTTCCTAGTTTATGTTGCCATCCAGTTTGTACACAACAAGCTCCCACAAACAGAGATGTGATAATAATCAGCTTTTTATTAATGTTAATTAAGATATAAATGTTGGCTGTGATATTGGAGGAGCTTTCTTCCATTCTCTGAATTTGGGCTGTGGGATAGTTTATTTGCACCTGTGAAAGTATGCAGGATTTTGGAACAATATCCCACCTGCAAAAATGGCACCTCAGACCACGACGCACTCCCTTGTTGCCGCAGTGGAGTGTTATCGGAGATTTTGTGTTCAAACACTGATCACTTGCTCGTCAACCGCTGTGAGAAATGTTGGCTGCACAAGATCTTGGCAGTCCTGGGCAGTCAGAATAAGGTACCTCAAACTTTAACCAACAAGACATTGAGCATAAACATTGGGAGGTCATGGTGTAGTTATACAGAATGCTGGTATTGGTATTGGTTTATTATTGTCACTTGTACCGAGGTACAGTGAAAAACTTGTCTTACAAACCAATCGTACAGGTCAATTCATTGCACAGTGCAGTTACATTGAGTTAGTACAGAGTGCATTGATGTAGTACAGGTAAAAACAATAACAGTACAGAGTAAAGTGTCACAGCTACAGAGAAAGTGCAGTGCAATAAGGTGCAAGGTCACAACAAGGTAGATCGTGAGGTCAGAGCCCATCTCATCATATGATGGAACCGTTCAATAGTCTTATCACCGTGGAATAGAAGCTGTCCTTAAGCCTGGTGGTATGTGCCCTCAGGCTCCTGTATCTTCTATCTGATGGAAGAGGAGAGAAGAGAGAATGACCCTGGTGGGTGGGGTCTTTGATTACGCTGGCTGATTCACCAAGTCAGCGAGAGGTAAAGACAGAGTCCAAGGAGGGGAGGCTGGTGTCTGTGATGTGCTGGGCTGTGTCCACAACTCTCTGCAGTTTCTTGCAGTTCCGGGCAGAGCAGTTGCCATACCAAGCCGTGATGCATCCAGATCGGATGCTTTCTATGGTGCATTGATAAAATTAAGGCCACGCTTGGAGTATGGTGTTCAGTTTTGGTCACCCTTCCATTGGAAAAATGTTATTAAACTGGAAAGAGTGCAGAAAAGATTTACAAGGATGTTGCCAGGACTCAAGGGACTGAGCTATAGGGAGAGGTTGGACAGGCTAGGACTTTATTCCATGGAGCGTAGGAGACAGATCTTATAGAGGTGTATAAAATCATGAGGGGCATAGATAGGGTGAATGCACTCAGTCTTTTTCCCAAGGTTGGGGAATCAAGAACTAGAAGGCATAGGTTTAAGGTGAGAGGGGAAAGATTTAATAGGAGCTTGAGGGGCAACTTTTTACACAAAGTGTAGTGTATATGTGGAACGAGCTGCCAGAGGAAGTGGTTGAGGCAGGTACAATAACAACCTTTAAAAGAAACTTGGACAGGTACATGTATAGGAAAGGTCAAATGCTGGCAAATAGGACGAGCTTGGATGGGGTATCTTGGTCAGCATGGAGCAGTTGGGCTGAAGGGCCTGTTTCTGTGCTGTATGACTCCATGACTCTATTCCCCAAAAACAGAAGGTTGGCATGGGTTGGTTACTGTTTCCTCTGGCAAAATTTTCCATATGTAGGATACTGCTGCCTGCTCAGAGGCTGAGAACCTGGCCCGCCCACTCCTGGTGATTACTCAAATTAAATTCATATTTCATGATGTGGAATTCCTGGGTAGTTGTCAATATTTTGGGGACCAATTGACATTGTTTCAAAGAAGACCACAGGAGTTCACCCCCCCCCCCACCCCCCCAGAGCTCTGGCCAGTATTTATCCCCCTTCTAACATCAGCCAACACTGATTACCTGTTGGCATAGTGGTTAACTTACTGGTTGGCAGCTGGTGTTCTGGACCATTGATCCAGAGACATGAGTTCAAGTCCCACTACGACAGCTGGGAAATTTAAATAAGTAATTAAATACATTTTGAATTTTCTGAAAAAACAACTAGTCTCAATAATGGTGAACACCAATCTATTGGAAAATTATACATGGCTCATAGGAAAGGAAATTTACCATCCCACCTGATCTGAGCCAGATGTGACTCCAGACCCACCAATCTGGTTGACTCCTAATGGCTGCCTTTCCTCAGGGGATAGTCAATAAATGCTGGCATTGCCAGTGATGCCTACATCCTGTGAATGAATAGTTCACAAAAATCTGGTGATTATCAAATTGGTGTTTGTGGGATCTTGGTGAACAAAAGTCATGTTTAGATTACAGAGTACTTTGTGAGCAGTGGCCACACAGTGAAGGTCATCTGACAAGTGAGGTGCAGCATCTTAGAAAATTGAAGAATTTATGTGATAATGGCAATCAATCAATCATTCAACATCAAACTTTGGAAGTGTCACCATCAAGGTATGTTAGCACACCAGGGAAACTTTTCAAAAGAGCTGAACTTACTAACTGGAGGTTAGTTTAAGATTAGCCTCTTCTGTATTAATCTCCCACAAGGCAGTGTGGGTGTCTGGTGAAGATACCATTGAATTTCCCTGGGTGACTTGCGACATAGTTGAATATTATGGTGAATTTGTTCTTTGGAAGAATGGTCATTGGGTTAGGTAGTCAGAACCTGCTCAGGAATGATCAAATCCTTCAAGAGTATAGAGGAAGGAACTAGAGAAAGGAAAGTCGATCAGTGTACCACCTCTCATGGTTTCCAGAGGGATTTGCTTCTGTTGGGCCATTTGATTGGACTGTGGTTGATTTACTGGTCTAGCAACCTAAAAACCAAGACAATCAGAATCAGAATCAGGTTTATTATCACTGACATATGTCATGAAATTTGTTGTTTTGCGGCAGTAGTACAGTGCGAGACATAAAAATTACTATAAGTTACAAAAATAAATAAATAGTGCAAAAGAGGAGTAACGGGGTAGTGTTCATGGGTTCACAGACCATTCAGAAATCTGATGATGGAGGGGAAGAAGCTATTCCTGAATGATTGGATGTGGGTCTTCAGGCTCCTGTACCTCTTCCCCGATGGTAGCATTGTGAAGAGGGAATGTCTCGGATGGTGAGGGTCCTTAATGATGGATGCCGCCTTCTTGAGGCACCGCCTCTTGAAGATGTCCTCGATGGTGGGGAGGGTTGTGCCCGCGATGGAGTTGGCTGTCCACAACCTTCTGCAGCCTCTTTCGATCCTGCACATTGGAGCCTCCACACCAGGCAGTGAGGCAACTCCGAAACCCTAACCAAGAACACAAGAAGTACTCAGCAGGTCAAGCAGCATCTGCGGGTAGAGAAACAGAATTGATGTTTCAGGTTGAAGGCCCTTCATCAGAACTGGAAAAGTGAGAAGTCAAGCAGGTCAAGTTCCATGGAGAAGAGGTGGGATTGAGAGAGCAAAAGCAACATCTGTGCCCAAAGTTGCCAAGGTAAAAATTACTTTAAGATCTGGCAGTTACAGACAGAAGAGAAAAATAAAGGAAGAAATTGAAACAAAAAAGGACCACATCTCTGGAGGAAAAAAGGGAAGGGTTACCTTAAGTCGTTAAGTTCAGTATTGAGTCCCGGGGCTGCAGAGGGCAGATGTTTCATAAGCTTACATTGGGCAATGTTGGAACAATGTAGGAGCCTGAAGACAGAGAGGTCAAAGTGAGCATAGGGTGGAGAATTAAAGTGGTAGGAGACCGAGCGCTCAGGGTTACCCTTGCGGACAGAGGTCACCCAATCTGTGTTTGGTTTCTCCAGTGTAGGGGAGACTGTGTTCTATGGGGGCGGGGTTAGTGGAGGGAGGGGCGTGGAGTATGGCGGGCAGAGTTGAAGATTGACAGGTCTGTGTGTGTTTGGGGGTAGGGGTTGGGCAAAACAGAGTCGACGAACTTCATCAAACTCAGGGATGTTTCCAGTGCAGCTGCTGATGTGATGGATATTCACTCTCCAGGCCCCAAATAGGCTTATTGCTAACCTCAGCTTTTTAGCACAGCAGCATGACCTATCCAAAGGCCAAGAAGTGGTTGCTCATTAAGGTAAAAATCCCTTTTGCAAAAACAGCAGAAATTGTCCAAGGCTCAAGATGTTTGTTGTTTGTTAAGTTAAACTTCTAACCAATATTCCCTGCTCAGCCTCTCACATAAACAAGAGAACAATGGGATCCACGTCTACTTAATTAAACAACAGCCACCTGGCCTGAAAACGTGGTTGAAAAAACATCACATGCCAATAATGTCAAGTGAGTGAAAAACCAGTATAAATGTTAGAAAGCAGTCAGGGTGCGGGGGTGGGGGGGGGGGGGGGGAGGATTGACAGAGAGAAGGGGTTACAGAAAGAAGACCAAGAATTCATTCCTCAGCCTTTGGTTTTTGCAATGGACGACTTGTTCACCTGCAACTTGTTGGTGTGACCTTTTAGTTTGTAAGAATTGTACTTGTGTTTGGAAGTCCTTTGTAAGTCACAAGTCATTGTTAAGAATTACTTGCTAGAACTAAACGTATCTCACTTAAAATCAAATAAACTGTGTTTAAACTGCTTCAGTAGCTGGAAATATCTTCATGGCTGGGAGGAGGGACCCACTGCTCGAAGTAGTGATTATTGACAGCTAGACCCTTCCATAGTGAAGTAAACTAGTCCTCGAAGTGTCAGTTGATACAATATAATCTCACTATAGTGAGGGTACTCGCAGATACTTATGCCAGGTAGAACTTAAAGACTTAAGTTTAGAGCTCTCGGACGACAAACTCAATATCATCACACTGGGCAGTCTGATCTCTCAAGCCAATGGAAAGGCTGGTGAACTGTATTGTCTCCTCACCCAGCTGAATCTGGCTGAGCAATGGCTTGTGTAATGTATCCACAATCATGTTGTTCACTCTGTATCTGGAGGTAAACACAAGAAAACAGCAGGAGTAGGCCACTCGGCCCCTCAAGCCTGTCCACCATTCAATATGATCATGGCTGATCTGCCCCAAGCCTCAACTTCTATTTAGTATTGGTTTCCCAGTGCCCTCTATTCCCCCATCTGATCTACCTTCTCTTTACATACCTCCAGTGATGTCACCTCAGCAACCGGCCAGAGTAGAGGTTCACCACCCTCTGGAAGAAAAATTTCCTATACACCTCACTTTTAAGTAACTGCCCGCTAATCTTTTAACGATGTCCCCCATTCAAGTTAATGTGAATAGATGTCATCATTCATGCCTTACCAAGCCCAGTTTTCCCACTCTCAGCCCCTGATGGCAATCTGCATTAGCCACCTGCTCCATATCTCTTACAGTGTAAGCTCTCTCTGTCTCTTGATTTTTGCCTCCAAGAGAGATCGATCGGGTCTTACAATCAGCGTTAGGAAGGGTACTGGGCTAAGTCTATTTGCGGCACAATACACTCAGGTATTAGGACTCAGTTGCTTTTTGAACTTGATAATTTAATCAAGTATTGTCACTCCAAGGTAATTTTCACACGATGCAGGAGCTAAATTCTCATGGGGTTCACTGGCCTGAACAGGTTTTCTGTAGCTTTACTGCAGTTCTAAAGAATGGAGCAAAATTGTTCTTTTGAAAGGGATTCCGGTTTTGTCTGGAAGCTGTTAGCAACTGGCTGAGGCTTTCATTCTTAACAGTACATTGTGACTTGTTAGAGACCTTTAGAAACTGTGAACAGTTTTGGTATGGTGGAGGCAGAATTGACAAAATTACGGAATAGTGAGAGGCATTGACAGTGTAAATCATTGGAAACTATTCCCCACAGCGTTGGTGTCTTGACAGCATAGGTTCAGGGGAAGGGGTGGAAAGCTTAGAAGGAATCTGAGGAAGAATTTTTTCACGCAGAGGGTGGTTGGAATCTGGAACACGCTTCCTGAGAGGGTGGTGGAGGCAGGAACTCTCTCGACATTTAAGAAGCATCCAGATAAGGATTTGAATCGCCAGGACATAGAAGGTTGGTAAATGTGATTGGGTACAGATGGGTACTTGCTGACTGGGGCAACACAAACAGTGCTGGAGGAATTCAGTGGGTCAGGCAACATCTATGAAGGGAAATGGATAGACGTTTCGGGTAGCCTCTTTCTGTGCTGTATGACTCTATGCGTCTCTGACTCTTAAGACATTTCCACATGGGAGGATTTAAAGTAAGTGATCATAAATATAACCCTAATAAATAAGTTCTTCTCTACACTATGATATGCATAATAAATCCAGATAAATCTATAAACTGTACTGTGTTATTCTCAATTCCAAGTAAATATATATTTCCCTGTAAAGGATACTAGATTATCCAGTTTGGTAGGAAAATGATTAACATAGAACATAGAACACTACAGCACAGTACAGGCCCTTCAGCCCACAATGTTGTGCTGACATTTTATCCTGCTCTAAGATCTATCTAACCCTTCCCTCCCACATAGCCCCCTATTTTTCTATCATTCATGTGCCTATCTAAGAGTCTCTTAAATGTCCCTAATGTATCTGCCCCCACAATCTCTGCCGGCAGTGCGTTCCACGCACCCACCACTCTCTGTGTAAAAAACTTACCCCTGACATCTCTCTTATACCTTCCTCCAATCACCTTAAAATTATGTCCCCTCGTGTTAGCTATTGTCGCACTGGGAAAATGTCTCTGACTGTCCACTCGATCTATGCCTCTTATCATCTTGTACACCTCCATCAAGTTTAACTAAACTAAAGAGATTGTTTAACTAAAGAGCTGCTACAGAATCCTGCTGCTGTGTTGATGCATCTGGATGTACTTATACACAAAACACACAGTTAGCATGCAGTACAGTGAGTAATTAAGAAGATGAATGAGACGTTGGCCTTTGTTGCAAGGGGGATGGGGGCGTAAGAACAAGGAAGTCTCCAACTGTGCAGGCCTTCATGAGAGCACACCTGGAGTGCCACGTACAGCTCAGGTCTCCTTGTTTAAGGAGGGATTATTTGCAGTTCAAGAAAGGTTCACAAGGTTGATTACTGGGATGAAGATATTTGTCTTCAGAGGAATGGTTGAGAAGGTTGGGCCTACACTAATCGGAGTTTAGGAAAACAAAAGATAATCATGATAAAAGATCCTTGACAGGGTAAATTCTGAGATGATAAATCATAATTGTGCTACAATATATTCGACTGGAACATTGGGGCATAAAGTCAGGTGCTTTTTGTAAATTTAATTATCCATCAATCCAGGGGAACTTTCACACAAAGCAAGAATGATGATGAGAGGGATTAAATTAGATTTCGTTTATTGTCATATATACCAGGGTGACGCGAAATTCCTTGTTCGTGTGAATGTCACAGAGTAGACACTATACCTGGTGATAATAAATACAAATACAAGAATAAACGCAAAGCAGAAGAGTGGTGCAAAGATTTGGGGAGTGCAGGACTAGGGACCATTATTTCTGAACAAGGGGTTGGTCATTTAAGACAGAGTTGAGGAAGAATTTCTTCTCTCAGAGGGCAGTGAATCTTTGGAATTTTCTACCACAGAGAGCTGTGGGTGCTGACTCATTGAATATATTCGGGGCTGAGACAGACAGATTTCTTTGGTCTATAGAAAAGTCAATGTTAAAGAGGAACAGGCAGGAAGTTTGAGCTGAGGCCAAGAGCAGAATCAGCCATGATCTTATAGAATGGTGCAGCAGGCACAAGGGCCCACAAGGTGAACTCCTGCTCTGATTTTGTATAATATTCACTGTTCTAAAGTAATATGTACCGCACTATGATATATGCTCATAAATTCAGTCCGGTATTTAAGAGTGATGGTTTCCCTCAGAAGGATTAGAACTTGGCACACCCATCACATGGATAAAGCCCCAGGGCCTGATGAGGTGTCCTCTTGTACCTTGTGGGAGGCTAGTGCAGATATTGCAGGGGCCCTGGCAGAGATATTTAGAATGCTCTTAGCCATGGGTGAGGTAGCGGAGGACTGGAGGATAGCTAATGTTGTTCCGTTGTTTAAGAAAAGCTCTAAGAATCAGCCGGGGAATTATAGGCCGGTGAGCCTGACGTCAGTCGTGGGTAAATTAGTGGAAGGTATTCTGAGGGACAGGATATGTAAGTATTTGGATAGACAGGGCCTGATTGGGGATAGTCAACATGGCTTTGTGCATGGCAGGTCATGTCTAACTAATCTTATAGAGTTTTTCGAGGAAGTTACCAAGAACGTCAATGAGGGAAAGGTGGTGGATGTTGTCTGCATGGACTTCAGCAAGGCCTTTGACAAAGTCCCACATGGGAGGCTGATCCAGAAGATTGAGTCGCTTGGCATTCAGGATGAAGTAGTCAATTGGATTCAACATTGGCTGAGTGGGAGAAGCCAGAGAATGGTAGTAGATGGTTGTCTCTCTGACTGGAGGCCTGTGTCCAGTGGTGTGCCGCAGGGATCGGTGCTGGGTCTGTTGTTGTTTATCATCTATATTAATGATTTAGATAATAATGTGGTGAACTGGATCAGCAAATTTGTGGATGCCACCAAGATTGGGGGTGTAGTGGACAGCGAAGGAGGTTATCAAAGCTTGGAAAATGATCTGGACCAGCTGGGAAACTGGGCTGAAAAATGGCAAATGGAATTTAATGCAGACAGTGTGAGGTGATGCATTTTTGGGAGGACAAACCAGGGTAAGACTTACACAGTGAATGGTAGGGCTCTGAGGTGTGTGGTACAACAAAGGGATCTTGGAATACAGGTCCATAAATCCTTGAAAGTGGCATCACTGGTAGATAGGGCCATAAAGAGAGCTTTTGGCACATTAGCCTTCATAAATCAGGGCATTGAGCACAGGAGTTGGGATGTAATGTTGAAGTTGTACAAGACATTGGTGAGGCCAAATTTAGAGTATTGTGTGCAGTTCTGGTCACCTACCTACAGGAAAGATATCAATAAGATTGAAAGAGTGCAGAGAAAATTTACACGGATGTTGCCGGGACTTGAGGACCTGAGTAAAAGGGAAAGGTTGAATAGGTTAGGAGTTTGTTCCCTGGAGCGCAGGAGAATAAGGGGAGATCTTCTAGAGGTATACAAAATTATGAGGAGTATAGATAGGGTGAATGCATGCAGGCCTTTTCCCCTCAGGTTGGGTGAGACTAGAACTAGAGGACATAGGTTTAGGGTGAAAGGTGCAATATTTAAGGGGAATCTGAGGGGGAATAACTTCCCTCAGAGGGTGGTGCGAGTGTGGAATGAGCTGCCAGCAGAAGTGGTGGGTGCGGGTTCAATTGTAACATTTAAGAGAAGTTTGGATAGGTACATGAGTGAGAGAGGTATGGAGGGCTATAGTCGAGATGCAGGTAGATGGGACTAGGCAGAAAACCAGGACGACATTGACTAGATGGGCCGAAGGGCCTGTTTCTGTGCTGTAGTGCTCTGTGACTGAGGTGTCCAGCATTGGAAAAATGATGTAAGTACGTGGAGAAAGGAAGAGAAGGGTATGGTAATAAACAGGGAACTGTTACTGTGGAGACAGCTCTGTGTACTGGTGTTCATACTTCACTGGTGGCTCTGCCAACATTACTTGTTTAATTTCCTCCAATTCTTGCTGATGTCACCTCCCCACTGGTTCATGCTGTTAGCTTTCTCTCACTTGTAAGTGCATTCCAACCACTAGGTGAAACAGGTTTGTGGAAGTACTTCAGTCCATCTTCACATTTAGCTGCTACTGGAGTGGATTCTTTCCTTTGAAGATAGCAAGGTAGTTATGAATTAAGATGAAGCAACGTGCTCCTTGTACTCATCAGCTGTGACTCAGTGGGTAGCACCTTGCCCATGTGGGTTCAAGTTCCTCTCCAGAGATTCCAGTACAACAATCTAGCCTGACGCTCCGATGCGGGACTGAGGGAGCACTGAACATTTGGATGACATATTAATCCACAGTCCCATTTAGTCTCTTGAATGGATGCACAATGCATCACTTCCGGGAAGAACAAAATCTTTATTCCCAAGCCATGGCCAACATTATTACCCCAATTAAACACAAATATTGTTAATTGAGTGTACTTATGGTGTACAAATTGGTGGCTGTGTTTCCTATATTACAACGGTGACTAAACTCGAAGAGATATCTTGTTGGTGTTAAAGCACTTTGGCATGTTGTTAAGGGCGCATTATAAATGCAGGTTTCAGTCTGCTTGTGAGGCAGTAAAAGTAATTGCAAGCTAAATATGTCACAATAATGAAGCCAACCAATCTCAGTTAGTGAGTGCTGAGCCTGAGAAATAAGGTTTGAGTTTTAAGAACTCAAATCCAATTATAAAACCAACCTATCACTTGGAGCAAGCACAGATGCTTATTTGTTATATGATTGATTACAGTGTCAGTTCATCAGCAAAGACTTCAGATGTCCCAGGCCATTAATTTTGTTTACCTTTTATATATTAGCCATGTTTAAGTAGATAATTGGAAGTTTTGTTCTTAAGAAACATGGAAGCATGGACGAGAGAATATACTCCACCTTTGGTGAAATGTGGAACGTTTGGGTAGAGACTTCAGCCAATGTCCTGGAGGCTTTGCCTGGGATTCTTTTGGGATCCACCTGTACTCCAAAGCTTGTAGTTACAAGACAGAGTCTCCCACCCAGCCTGGTTTGGGAGGTGTGTGAGGAGGGTGCATGGAGAAGAGTCAAGTCGAGTTTATTGTCATGTGCACAAGTATGGTGAGGTGCAGATACAATGTAAAACTTGCTTGCAGCAGCATTACAGGCATGTCGGTTCAGACAACACACAAAACTGATACATAAATTGTACATAAATTATACAAGACACTGAAGAGAAAAAAAGGCTGTGCAAAACAAGACATTAGTGCAAAAAAGAGACACAATCAGAGACAAGTCCATGGCAGTGCAAGAGGTGGTCCCTAGTGTTCCGTTGCTGAGGTAGGGTTAGGGTTGTGCCGGTGAATTCAAGAAGCTGATGGTTGTAGGAAAGGAGCTGTGTGGAACTTCAGGCTTCTGTACCTTCTGCCCGATGGTAGCAGCGAGAAGAGGGCATGACCCGGATGGTGGGGGTCCTTGATGATAGGTGCCACCTCCTTGAGGCAGCGCCTCCTGCAGATGCTGTCAGTGGTGGGGAGGGCTGTGCCTGTGATGGACCGGGCTGTGTCCGCTACTCCCTGCAACCTCTTGTTTTCCTGGGCATTGGATCATACTGCCAGGTCTGGATTTCATTTTGATAACTGCACCCACGTACAGACAACAGGCTGTTGTTGCATAAACATCCACACGCATTTCAAGAGTAGTCAGTGTTTTTTGACGTAGAAGGAGGCCGTTCAGCCCATTGAGACTGGAGGCTCTCAGAGCATTCCCATTTGTCCCAATCCCCCACATTTCCCTGTAATCTATTCCCTCTCACATGTCCAGTAGCACCCTCTAATTCTTCTGCCACCCACCTACACTAGGGATAATTTATGTAGCCAATTAGCCTGCCTTTGGGATGTTGAAGGAAACTAGTGTACTCAGGAGAAACCCACGCAATCACAGGGGGAACATGCAAACTCCACGCAGACAGCACCGGAGGTCAGCATCGAACCTGGGTTGCTCGAGTTGTGCCATGGCGTCACCCAGTGAGTCTTAAGGTTTCTGGTTTCCTTTCCCCTTCTCTTGTGGTGTATTGTTCTACATGTGCCACCTGGGTACCTCACACTATTGAACACTGAACATCAGGAGGGTTTTGACTCAAAACGTCAACAGTTCCTTTCCCCCCACAGATGCTGCTCGACCCACTGAGTTCCTCCAGCAGATCGTTTGTTGCACCAGGAGGGTTGCCTGCCTTGGTGAAAATCCAACTGAACCCAAACTCAAATAAGCCACAAGACATAAGAAGTAGACATAGCTGTGGTACATTTAGTCCCTCGTGCCTGCCCCCACCACATTCTCAGTAATGCAAAAAGACGCATTTCACTGTGTGTTTCAATGTACATGTGACTAATAAATAAATACCTTATCTTATCTTTTACCTCTGTGTCACTTTCCTGCACTAACCCTGTATGCTTGATTCCCATACTATCCAAAAAATTTTATTAGTGTCTGCTTTGAGTGAACTCAGTGACTGAACTTCCACAGCCCTATTAGCTTGAGAATTCCAAAGATTCACCATGCACTCGGTGAAGAAACTTCTTCCCATCTCAGTTGAGGACATAGATAAGGTAGATGCTCACAGTCCTTTTCCCAGGGTAGGGGAGCCTAAAACTCGAGGGCATAGGTTTAAGGTGAGAGGGGCAACTTTTAAAGGGGAGGGGCAACTTTTCCACACAGAAGGTGGTGGGTATGTGGAACGAGTTGCCAGATGAAGTGAGAGAGGCGGGTACAATTACGTTTACAAGGCATTTAGACGGGCACTTGGAGAGGAAGGGTTTGGAGGGCTATGGGCCAAACACAGGGAAGTGGGACTAGCTCAAGTGGGCATGGACAGGTTGGGCCAAAGGGTCCGTTTCCATGCTGTATAACTCTATGACTCGGTCATGAATGGTCGGCACCTTATTTTGAGACTGGACACCTTATTCTGGACCCCCCATACTGTGCCTACATAACCTCTCATCTACCTTGTCACATCCCTGTAAGAATTTTTAATACCTCAGTGAGATCACCTCCCATTTTTCTAAACACAGGAGTATGGTCCCAGACTGATTAATCTCCTGTTATAAAACAATCCTCCCATCTTGGGAACTAATCTAGGGCACCTTGGCTGCACTCCCTCTACCACAGATATTCTCCTCTGAAGGTGGGAGATGCTACGAATTTAAGGTCCTTTAAGATCACACAGCTATCGATGCATTTCCTTCAGTCACAGTGGCCTTTACAACACCCCCTGCCGACCTTCCCCCCCCCCCCCCCAACCAGATAGGCAAACACAGCAGAGCTATTTGGAGACCCTTCTTAGGAGGTTTAAGTACCCACTGGGCACCAGAGTCTCAGCTGAGGTTGCGGGTGAGTCTTGAATCCCAAGTTATTCCATGATTGATCATTAAGGATAGAAAGGCGTGTGTTTCTGTAGCATGTTGCCCAGCCTCTGTACATCGCAAAGCATTTGACAGACAAGTGTGGTCACTGTTGTGATGTGGGAAGTGTGGCAGTTCATTGCGCACAGGAAGCTCCCACAAATAGCAGTGTGAAGACCGGTCAATATTTTTTTGGTGATGTCGATTGTGGTGTAAATAACAGGAGCAGGACACCAGTGATAACTCCAGTGTTTTTCCCTGAAACAGTGGCATGGGGCCTTTCAAATGGAGGCAGCGGACGGGGCCTTGGATTTAAACTCCTTGTCTGAAAGATGGCACTTCCGACAATGCAGCACCCCCTCAGCGCTGCACTGGAGTGTCAGCTGAGATCATTTGATGCAGATACCTCACAGTCCCACATCTTCCAAACTGAGAGGTGAGTGCGTGACCTGCTGCACCACAAGCAAGCGTAACCAAACACTTGGGGTATTCCATGGGGGTACGAGGCGGGTATGCTCACGGGACTGGTAATCTAGAGGCTTGAACTCAAAATCCGGGCTGTGTGAGTTCAAACTCCAATTCGCAAATTATAGTTCGGACTCTTTGTTCAAAACAAAAAGTAGCCCTGAAGCTAGCAGACAAGGACCCAACCGTTGCCTTCAGTGGGAGGGACACAAGCGAGTGTCTCAGAAGTGAAGAGGCAGCCATGTTTCGGGGGGCAAGGTTCACCACCACTGCCATTGTTGACGTCTTCTCAGGAGAGCTACCTGTGGGCGATAAGCACCAGCCTTGGTGTTTACTGCCAAGTCGGGATTGCGCAGTTTGTAAGTGCCCCTTGAGAGGGTAAATGGGACAAAGCCGACACACTGGCGCTTGGAGCCACGCGGTGTTGGAGTCTGGAACTTGGCCATGTTTGGTTTGGACATTGCTTCAATAAGACCAGATGCTTTTAACAAAGAAGGAAACTTTATTTGCTTTGTTATTTCCCAATTGCTTTGAAGGTTAAAACAGGCACGACCAGCCGCGTCTCTCTACTGTTGGATCCTGCGGATGGATTGGATTTGGAAGGTCTGTGCATGGGAGCCCCACTCCCGCCAGTGCTTGTATTCTCCACAGTGACGGTCACACTCCATGATGAACTGGTAGCCACGGTAACCAGGGTACTGGTAGCACACCCACCTAAAAAGGAAGGTAAGCAAAAGTTGTTACTGGAGGCCGAGCACCTTTAATCTCTGCATCCAATTGTTTCTGTGGCATTGATTCAAACTTACTTTGACAGACGGTGCACCATGGGAACCTGTTGTATTTTTGCGTGGGATAGCATTGCATGGACTTCTCAATGTACCTGGGAGCCTAACTGTTTATAAGAGCATAAGACATAGGAGCAGAATTGGGCCATTCGGCCCATCATGTCTGCTCCACCGTTCAATCATGGCTTTTTTTAAAATCAACCCCACTCTCCCGTCATCTCTCCGTAACCCTTAACCTCTTTACCACTCAAGAACTTATCAACCCATGCCTTAAATACACCCAATGACTTGGTCTCCACAGTCCTCTGTGGCAACGATTTCCACAGATTCTCCACCCTCTGGCTGAAGAGATTCCTCCTCATCTCAGTTCTAAAGGGATGTCCCTTCATTCTGAGGCTGTGCCCTCGGATCCTAGACTCTCCCACTAATGGAAACATCCTCTCCACATTCACTCTATCCAGGCCCTTCAGTATTCTGTGTTTAGCTGACTCTGAAACCTTCTCAGTCCAGCTCAAACGAGTTGCGATCAGCGTGCACCTGGGTGGGCTTCGGAAGGTGGACTTCTCCGGGTGGGCCTTCAAAGGTGGGCTTCGGAAGGTGGGCCTCTGAAGGTGGGTCTCCGTCTGGGCCTTGGAAGGTGGGCATCAGGGTATAGGGAAGACGGACTTCATGCGCACTTTCAAAGGTGGTTCTCTCTGCCTGCAGTGACTCAGTCCCTGGAACCTTCGTGGATTTCATACATCACCATAGTGTCTGTATTGTATCCAAGAGTTCCTAGGTAGGGTCTTGCAGCCAGGCTGCCTGCAGATGAATCTCAGCAGTGGAAAGATGATGTACCACCCGCACCCTTCATTGTGCCATAGTTAAAATAAAATTAAAAAAACATGTAAAGTGAATAACTACTATTGTACCTCAAGTGTACAGAGGTTCACCCACCACTGACACCAAAGCAGGCCCTTTAAAGACCTCTGCCCAGCAGAGGTCGACACTATTCCATTCTTTACCACACCAGCCATTCTACTGGCTTTCCAAAGTGGAATCATTCCTGGTCATCTGCACAGTGGGGACATAACTAAGATCATCTTGATTCATGCTCACATTACAACCAGCAGAGAAAAGGCCAGCATACCCTCAGCCTGGGCTATCCTCATTGTACCATCAAGATCCAATAGGCCATCACGATGGGGTATAAACTCGATTAGATATTTATGTCTAAGGCACTAGGGATCTGAGGCATGTTGGCAAGCTGATCCAAAATTGGCTTGGTGATAGGAGGAGATCAGTGGTTTTCCGATTGGAAATCTGTAACAATGGGTGTACCACTGGGATCGGTGCTGGGACCTTTGTTGTTTGTAATATAGACTTGAATGATTGGGATGAGAATGTATGTGGTCTGATTAGTAAGTTTGCAGACGGCATGAAAATTGGTGGAGTTGTAGATAGTGAAGAAGGTTGTCTAAGGATACAGAGGGGCATAGATCAGCTGGAAAGTTGGGTGGAGTGGTGGCAGGTGGAACTTAATCCAGACAACTGTGAGGTAATGCACTTTGGAAAATCAAATGCTGGTGGGATATATAGAGTAAATGACAAGGACCTTGGGAGTCACAAGAAATTCTGCAGATGCTGCAATCTGGAGCAATACACAAAAAGTGCTGGAGGAACTCAGCAGGTCAGGCAGCATCCATGGAGGGAAATAAACAGTCGATGTTTTGGGCTGAGACCCTTCATCAGGACTGGAAAGGAAGAGGGCAGAAGCCGGAATAAGAAGGTGGGGGGAGGGGGAGGAGCACACGCAGGCAGGGGATAGGTGAGTTCAGGGGATAGGCGAATCCAGGTGAGAGGGGTAAGGTAGGTGGGTGGGGGAGGTTGGGGGAGATGTAATAAGCTGAGAGGTGACAGGTAGAAGAGGCAAAGGGCTGAAGAAGAAGGAATCCGGTAGGAGAGGGCAGTGGACCATGGAATAAAGGATGAAGGAGGGGAGGGGAGGAGAGGAGAATTAGGAGTGTTGATATAAAGTGGGACTTTGGGGTACAAGTCCATGAGCTATTGAAAGTGGTGTCACAGGGGGATCAGATAATGAATAAAGCATTTGGTATGCTTGCCTTCATAGACCAAGGCATTGAGTGTAAGAGTTGGGCGTCAAGTGGCGGGTGTACAAAATATTGGTTAGACCGCACGTAGAGTGTTGTCTTCAGTTCCAGTCATGTCGCTACTGGAAGGATGTGGTAGCGATAGAGGGAGATTTACCAGGATGTTGCCTGAAATGGAGTGTAGTCGTTATAAGGAGAGATTGGACAGGCTGGGTCTATTCTCACTGGATCGTAGGAGGCTGAGGGGCGACCTTGCAGTGGTTTATTACATTATGAGGGGCATAGAAAGTCAGAGTCTTTTTCCCAGGGCAGGAGAGTCTAGAACTAGAGCACACAGGTTTAAGGTGAGAGGGAAGAAATTTAAAGGAGATCTGAGGGGTAAGGTTTTCACACAGAGGGTGGTAGTTATCTGGAAAAAGCTGCCAGAGGAGGTGGTAGAGGGAGGTTCAATTACAATATTTAAAGGGTGTTTGAACAGATACTTGGATAGGAAAGGCTTAGAGGGATATGGGCTTAATGTGGGCAAATGGGATTTGTGTAGACAGGTATCACAACAGCATGTTCGAGGTGGGTCAAAAGGGCACGGTTCTGTTCTGTATGATTTAATGACTTTAAAAACTCTGAGGGAGTCGGAGAAGTGAACAGAGGAGCAGGGTGGTGATGAGAATAATTGAGTTGCTCTTTTGAAGGGCTGGCAAAGGAAAGGTGGGCCAGGTGGCCTCCTTTTGTATCATTCCACAAGGAAGAAAACAGGATACATCAGTTTGTGTAGGAGTCAAGCTTTGGGACATAAGCGTTAGGGTTTGATACTTTGATGGAAGTTTAGTCTACCAGAGGAACAAGCTTGGGCCAAAACGCTTTTCTTGTGTTGTAGCCCGGAGGAACACTTACGCGCCAGAGTGGACACGGAAGGATCCGACTTCATTGTTGCACCAACCCATGGCCTGTAGAGAAGGGTAGTCGTCGCTCAGCTCCCCCTTCCTGCCCAGGAAGTTCTCCCTCTCAAACATGGTCATCCTGCATTCACGGTGATTCTGCAGAAGGGAGAGACCGCACCAACTCTTCAGGTAATTCCTTTCTGACAGACTAAAAGCAGCTTTTTCATCTGGGGCAGGAAGAAAGTGGCCCAGTTTTTTCACCACCTCTGTTCCCATTCCCACTGCTTGTGTAAGAGTCTAGGTACCAAGACATAGGCTTTTGCTTGCAGATGACATAAACTAAGCAGGAATGTCGATGTTCAGTGTTCAGGATGTGCCTGAGCCTCATCACATTTGTGACTGCAAGAAACTGCAGAGAAATGTAGACACAGTTCAGCACATCACACAAACCAGCCTCCCCTCCATCTGTCTGTACTTCTTGCTGCCTCGGTAAAGCAGTCAGCATAATCAAAGACTCTACCCACCCTGGATGTTCTCTCTTCTCTCCCCTCCCATCAGGCAGAAGATACAAAAGCCTGAAAGCACATACCACCAGGCTCAAGGCCAGCCTCTATCCCACTGTTATAAGGCTACTGAACGGTCCCTGTGTACGATAAGATGGACTCTTGACCTCACAATCTCTCGTTATGACCCTGCACCTTATTGTCTCCCTGCACTGCACTTTCTTTGTAACTGTTACACTTTATTCTGCATCCTGTATTGTTTTACCTTGTACTACCTCGATGCACTGTGTAATGAATTGATCTGTATGAACAGTATGCAAGACAAGTTTTTCACTGTACCTCAATACAGGTGACAATAATAAACCAATTCCAAATTCCCTTCATTATATCCTCCAACAACTCCTCCAACTCCCTATGCATTTAACTGGCTCTGCCTGCAATCCCGTCTGTAGGAGTCCTTGTGGCAGCAAGAACCCTGCCTGGGTAAAGAAGTCCCTTCTGGACCAGATGCCTGTGTGCACAGCAATGTGGTGGGCTCGCGGCCCTGGCTTTAGTCAGTCACACTTGTGGAAATACTTACAGCGCAGGCGATCGGTCGGAAAGAGGTCAGCCTCTCGGTGTGGTAGGAATTGCTGCCACTCCAGCTCTCCCAGCGTGGATACTCGCCTCTCTCCAGGACGAACTGTTGACCCTGGAAGCCCGAGTGTTCATAACCCGCCCAGCTGTGGAGGAAGCATAGGACAATCAAAGAGGCTTCAAGGTGGTGCAGTGATTGCTCAAAGAATCTCAGGTCAGTGTCGATCACCCTCAGTGAGTCAGGGCTTGGATCAGGATTCTGACTGAGGGAGATGAGTGACTGTAAGTGACCAAGAGGCAGGCTCGGTAGTGTAGCGGTTAACGTAACGCTATTACAGCTCCAGTGACCCAGGTTCAATTCCAGCCGCTGTTTGTAAGGAGTTTGTACGTTCTCCCCCGTGTCTGTGTGGGTTTCCTCTGGTTTCCTCCCACATTCCAAAGACGTACGGGCTAGGAAGTTGTGGGCGTGCTATGTTGGCGCCGGAAGCGTGGTGACACTTGCGGGCTGCCCCCAGAACACTCTACGCAAAAGATGTATTTCACTGTGGGTTTTGATGTACACGTCACTAATAAAGAAATCTTATCTTATAAGTTCAGCATGGCAATCGGTCAGGATGGGTGGTCTCAGCTTTTGGGTATTCCATTGGCACTGTACCACTAAAACAAAGTAAGCACATCATAGCCTTCAGAATTCATTGTGGTTCAACACTTATAGA
Source organism: Pristis pectinata (assembly GCF_009764475.1). Classification (NCBI taxonomy): domain Eukaryota; kingdom Metazoa; phylum Chordata; class Chondrichthyes; order Rhinopristiformes; family Pristidae; genus Pristis; species Pristis pectinata. The sequence continues at coordinate 35,068,653 of NC_067421.1, forward strand.
GAATGATTCTGCTTTTAAGCTTTCTCTGGACACACCTTTTCTTACCCCATTGCCGCTCTGTTTCACCTGCACCGTCGTGTCTTGACATTTTGCCTCTCCTTCCCTCTAACCCAGCACAGCCCTTCTCTTTTGTTTTCTCCTCTCTTTTCCCTTTTCTCTGCATCTTAAAACTTAGTTACCTCTTAACTCTTCCCAGTTCTTATGGAAGGTCATCAATCTGATATGTTAACTTCTCTCTCCAAAGTACTTCTCTCTGTTTATATTTCCAAATCTGTGTTCTTTTCTGTGCTATCGAAGTATGTTGCAACATCCTCCTTTGTCTCTGTATTCCCATTTGTTTCCATGAGTCAGATTCCTGCCAGAGGGTATGATATTTAAGGAATTTTCCCAGGCCAGAGCTGAACCTCTAGTATGGTTCAGAAGGAGAGATGCTTTGGATGAGAGATTACATGGAATTCCCACTTGCTTGGTCCCGAGTTTTGGGTGGATACTAAAATCTCCATTGCACAATTGATGGAGAGCAGGAAATTCTCTGGGAATCTTGGACAACGTTCCTCCCTCAACCAGCAATCCAAGTAGATCATTTTGCTTGAACCTTCTTACTAATCTCACATTTTCTTCCTATAACCTAGAGACTCTGAAGGCCAATCCTGGTGTCATAGATTCTTAAGTCAACTATACAGCACGGAACACAGGCCCTTCAGCCCAACTCGTCCATACCGACCAAGTTAACTAACTTAACCAGTGTCACCTGCCTGCATTTGGCCCCTAACCTTCCAAACCTTTTCCTGTAACAGTCCAAATGTCTTTTAAATGTTGTGATAACAAATTACTCGATCTGTCTGATTTTTTGCAATTATAATTGTTGGTCGAGGAGTGTGTTCTTCTGCGGAAGTATTGTTAGGAGTTTTCAGTAAAGCAAGGAAAGGACGTACTTAACTGGAGCTGAGGCCCATACTGGGAGCCCATCCAGTGAACCTACACAACTATGGGCTCCGACTAAAGAGAGGGGCAGAGAATGCAGAGGTGTTTGTGAAGTGAATTGGAGCTCAGTTCAGCTGCTAAGATGGAGTGTAAGGTGAGGTATACACAAGGAGCCAAATGGGAGGGATGGAGAACTTTAGGACTTCTAGGTATAGAGGGAGGACTGGGGATGTTGAAGGATTTAATTGTGAGTTTGGGAACTTTAAATTAAGGGCATTGAACATGGGGAACAAGTGAAGTGAAGGGGGGTGGCTGAATGGAACATCGCGGGGGGGGGGTTGATAGAAATGATCAGTTTGCAGAGTGTGAAAGGTTTGCAAAGCTTGGAGGCTGTCAGGCTGGTAGTGAGGGAGCCAGCTCTGCCAACCTGCTGGCTGGCGTTGGGTGCAGTGTGAATCCTGGGGTGGGTGGGGGGGTCTTTATCTCCCTGGGCTGATCCAGAGACTGTTCTGAAGTGTCTGGGACCTCGGTAATTTCCATAAATTACAGGTCAGACCCAGAAAGTCTCAGATGCAGGACAGTTTTTGAAGCAAGCAAATTAAAAAAAAATAACAGGAGGCCATTCTGTCCCTTGGGTCTGTCCTGGCATTCAATGAGTCATGGCTGATCTGAGCCCAAGCCCCAGTAACCACCATTTCCCCATATCCCTCAATATCTTTGATCGACAACAATCTATCCAACTCAGATTTAAAATTAGCAGTCAAGTCAGTATCAGTTCAGATTTCTGCATCCCCTGTGTGCAGATGCTTTCCTCAACCATGCATGGTCTATCAGGCTGATGAACAAATAGCTGTGATTTTATCAATGTTGCCATCACGTTAATCAAGGTAGCCTCGCTGAGAGTCGTGTACAGAGCTGGTTGCCTTGACACCACCTGATGTAGCTGTGTTGACAGGTGTTAACAATGCAGATGCCGGCTCCTGAGAGCCACCTGTATTTTCCAGCTAACTGCCCAAGCTGATCCTCTCCTGATTCACTGTCTGTGTGAGTTGTGGCCAGCATCTGGGGAAATTCTTCGGGCAGAGAACATAATAAGCCATCAAACACAATTGTTATGCAGCTTCTGCTTTATCAAAATGTGGGTGACATTATATTACAGCACAGCGTCCCTGAAAAGTGATGGCTCTGGAACAACCGTGGCCTTCCCAGAGTTGGGATGGCGGCGGTGTTGTTGCACCAGGAATATAAATGGCTCAGAACACAATGAAAGGAACGTGGAAGTTCTCCACGGAGTGAACTCAAGATCTGAAGGTGCTGGGGCTCTGAAATCAAGTACCACTCAAACCAAGGCCCAACTTTCAAAGGTCCCATACTGGGTTTTATGGAGTGATAATATGGGCACTTTACTGAAGGTTCCATGATGTTAGGGAAACTAACAGTTTTTTATATTTTTTATAATAGTTTTTATAAATGTTAGTAATTATTTGGGAACAGGGGGTACCAGGGCATATAAATTAGGGCCAGACGTGTTCGGAGTGGAGGTAGGGAGCACCTCTGCATGCACTGGTCATTGTTAGTTTTAAACAAAGAACAAGACACTGGAGGAACTCAGCAGGTCAGGCAGCCTCTGTGGAGGGAAATGGACAGTCGACGTTTTGGGTCGAGACACTTCATCTGTTCTGACTGGGTCCAGATGAAGGGTCTCGACCCGAAATGTCGATTGTCCATTTCCCTCCATAGATGCTGCTTGACCTGCTGAGTTCCTCCAGCATCTTGTGTGTTGCTCCAGGTTCCAGCATCTGCAGTCTCTTGTGTCTTCATTGTTAGTTTTAAGCCTGAGATTGATAGGTTTTTGGTACAGCACACAGGGAATACCTGAGTGAGTTGGGTCACAGTGCAGCCATGATCTCATTGAATTCAGGGGAGTAATTGGGCTCTCCTCTGCCCTACTTTTGTGCTTACATGTTTCAAAAAATTGTTCATATGATAATCTACCTACAGATTTGATAGGTATAATGAAACGGTAACAAGAAGAGCTCCTGACAGGTGATCGAACATAGGTTAACTTAATTGTTTGGGTGTCCAGTTTAGAAGCCATTGATACCTTCTGCAGCACCTCGGTGAGGTAATATCTTTAGTTATGTAATATTTCAGGAAGAAGCCAAGAGTCTCCTCACAGGTACTAGTTGTGGTGGACCTCGGGGTTGTCCAGACGCTGCCGCTCGTTGGTGCCAGTCCCTGGAGTAAGGATGTTCCTATCTGGTCAAGTACTTCTCCCTCTGCTGAAACGGTGTTGGTAACGGCAGTACAACGCTCTAAGCATTTCATCTGAAGGAGGGACCCTGCTGGAGTTACCGTCCCCTTCCCCATTCTTGCTGATCGCACCTTGCCAGAGGATTGTGTCTTTCCTCACCCTGACCGGGATTGCCCAGGAGCATCAGCTTGACGGGAGTGTCCTTGACTACAGCCCTCCACAAGCCACCCAATCCAGTCTCACCGACGCTGCAGACAAGAGGTTGAAAGGATCATATGTCAACTGCTTGCCCTCCTGTACAATACTAAGACATGGGCTACCCACAGCAAACACCTCAAAGCACCATCAACAATATCTCTGCAAAAATACTTCAAATCAACCAGCAAGTTAAGTGAACCAAGTCAACAGGGTCTCTGGGGCAATGATCCCAACAAGGAGACTCTGGTGAGCAAGCCACATTACTTGCAGGTCCAACATCAGACTCCTGAAACACACATTCTGTTCCATGTTTGGTCACCGTAGGAAATTAGCAGGAGGACAGAGGAAAGGATTTGTCAAAGTCTCGTTGGATAGATGCATCATCCTCAACAATCCCTGGCCCCAGGACAACCCAGAATGGCGAAGGAGCATCATGGATGGCACAGAAAACCTTAAATATTTTTGTCAGGAGGACACAGAAGCCCAACACAAATGGCAAAAGCAATGCGCCACGTCTCAAGCAACCCCTGCCCGCCCAGCCGAGCTCCTTCTACCCCGTCTAGTGGGGCCCACATTGGTCTCATTATCCAGCTCAGAGCCTATAGAGGTGGAGTGAAGCAAGTCAGCCTCAAACCCGCGGCACCTTATTGCACTGCACTTTCTCTGTAGCTGTGACACTTTACTCTGTACTGTTATTGTTTTTACCTGTACTACATCAATGCACTCTCTACTAACCCAATGTAACTGCACTGTGTAATGAATTGACCTGTACGATCGGTATGCAAGACAAGTTTTTCACTGTACCTCGGTACAAGTGACAATAATAAACCAATAGCGATAGCAGAAGAGGAAAATCGAAGGTCCCATGGACAACACAAATGATAACTCTTCTCAGACAACGCGTCACGAAGGACCTGACAAGCCCCAACTGACAGGACTGGCAACACGTGTACAGTGTCTGGACAACCCTGAGGTCCACCACAACTAGTACCTGTGAGGAGACTCTTGTCTTCTTTATGAGATATTATACATAACTAAAGGTATTACCTGACCGAGGTGGATGGATCCAGTTTTCCGGAGGCTCAGATACTCACGCTCCACTTTCCACCTTCATCGAGCGCACGGTTTCAAATCCACACTCCATGGTATTGTAGCATTCTGCTGTGAATTCATGCCGGCGGCCCTGGAAGCACTCCTCATCCCAAATAATGATCTGCGGGAGAGTGAAAGCCCTGTAAGACCATTCTTTGCTGACTGCTGCTCTGCAGTGTGCAAGAGTGAAGGGTGGTGTTGGCAGGACAGTGGCAGAGACGGTGTGTGGGAATTTGCAAAACCGAGCGACTGGCTGGCTCTCAGAGGGAGCACCTTTGCACTTCGCGGCTTAAGGCAGATCACCGGCATCCTCTAGAGGGTAACTAGAGCGCAGAATATAGAACAGTACAGCACAGGAACAGGCCCTTCGGCCCACGATGCCAATTTAAGCTGCACACCTGCCTGCACATTAAGATTGTGAATTAAATGCTGGCCATGCCAGCAAGGTCCAAGAAATGAATAAATAATAATAAATAAAATTAGAAGCCGATCACATTTTTGTGGGCTTGAGGTCGCATATGGAGGATAAGAACAGCAGATTTCTTTCCCCGAAGGACATGAGTGAACTGGATATTTATTCTTGACAATCCAGCAATTTCACGGTCACCATTACTAATGAAGAATTTCTGTTACTGATTATTTAATTAACTTAAATTAAATTCCTCAGTTGCCATGGCAAGGTTTTAAATCCAGATCATTATCAAGGTCTCTGCATTACCCAGTCCAGTAACCCAACTCCTGCACTAGTTCAAACCCTTTCATGAATTCTATTGCAGGAAAAATAGTAACAAATGAGCTTTTTACATCAGTGGGGGATTCAGAAATTTCAAAGTGGAAGATCCTCGGAGACTGACTGGAAAGAAATGTGCCGTAATCATTTAACGCTACTTTTATATGTGTGAGCACATGCTGACGTGGGAGCCACAGAGGACTGTGATGAGTAGGGCCTGTTTCTCTTGCATGCCTTCCTCACTTTGGACTGCAGTGTGTTGTGTGGGTCTCAGGTGATGTGGCCATCATGCCAAACCTGGCGCAGAATGAAAAATAAAATAAAGCAGCTTTAAGAAACAACAACAGAAGCAAAATGCTTTTCCACAAGAAAGTTGTTCCATCGTTATCCGCACAGTGGGTAGGCTGACTTGAAAATTAAACAAAGAATTATGTTGCGAGACTCCATGTAACTGCAAGGGGCTGAGTAAAGCTCACACCATGGAAATCCTACAGAGCCATCGCATCAGACAGCATCATGCTTAATGAAAGCTGTCACAAGGATTCCAAAATGATCTTTAAAGATTGTATTATTGCAGGATATGTCCAATAAACCATTATAGAAAATGTACTCTGAGTGAAAACACATTTACTGTGACATGCCATTAGGTTTAGTTACTTTAAGCAATTCATTTTCTTTGCTACATATTATTTACCTCTGAATTCCAGCTGCCTGCATTTAAATTTCATTATGTGACTGTCATTAAAGATTCAGCTGATGCTAATGCTAAACTGGGAGCTTAAAAGAAACATTCAGCTGAGTCTGTGTTTGTCTACTGACAGGGGCTGTCTTTTCCAACAACACTTTGGGTCAGCGGAGGAAGAGGATGGCATGTTGGATGCTAACAAGAAGGATGTCTTATCGGAATTCATGGAAGCAGAATGAAAGTAATGCATGAGGAATAGCACTGAATCATGGTAAGCTCCCAGGACCAGATGGTTTCCATGGCTGCCGGCAGATACGAGGCAGATACGATAGGGTCTTTTAAGAGACTTATGGATAGGTACATGGAGTTTAGAAAAATAGAGGGCTATGGGTAAGCCTAGTAATTTCTAAGGTTAGGACATGTTCGGCACAACTTTGTGGGCCGAAGGGCCTGTAATGTGCTGTATGTTTTCTATGTTCTATGTCCTAAGGTCCCTTGATCCAAGAGTTATTCATATAGATTGAAATATTGTGCACATTGACCATAAGAACACAGGGGAGGGAAGTCCAGAGAATTATACATAGGTTAGCCTAACATCTGCTGTAAGGGAATTACTAGAGGCTATAATTAAGCATAGAGTACCTGAAAATTCTGAGTCAGGGTCTGATGAACCCAACTGAATATCTTGATGATGTGACTAAAGTAACTAAACATGATGGCACGTCACAGTAAATGTGCTTTCACTCAGAGTACATTCTCTATAATGGTTTATTACTCTACAGCTGTTACTTATGGTGCTTTGGGATGCCCTGAAGAGGGGTAAAATGCAAGGGCTTTTTATTGGTGCAGTGTTCAGCCTGGGTGTTGTTCTCTGTTACCTGCAGGTCGGTGTGTGCACACTGATTGTCACCAGGATGAAGTAACCCTGATGGAAACTCTGTAAACTTTCATAGTTTGGTTGCCAGGAACGCGAGCTGGCTTGATTTGAGATCCCAGAGAATGTACATTTGGATTGTCATTGGATGCATGGGACTTGAAACTGATATAGAAGGAGTTTGAAACAATGAGTACCATCAGCAGTGCTGAAACAATCACATCCTGGTCAAAAATAGTCTGTATAATCAATGTTCTGTCTACTTACCTTCCAGTGGCTGGAGAGTTTAGTGCAATGAGACATCCTGAAGTTAGTCTGTGTTTTAGATTAAGCCTTAGGGATTTAAAAGGAAAGGAAAAAGCATAAACATATTGCTGACAATGTGAAGTTTGTCTCTAGTTGTGTTGCTGATTTTTTTTTCTTTTTTATAGAATTTTACGGCAGAGAAGGTAGTTATCTCTTTGAAAGAGGCATCCAATTATTCCCCCTCATTCTCTCCATTGAGTATTTATCTGTTTCTCTTTTGAAGTTGCTGTTGGATCTGGTGCCTCTTCCCCTTCCACCCACTCCAGACCATTACAGCTTTCACTACCCCTAACAGTGGTTCAATCCATCTGTCCTACATGTTATTTCTCAGGTGTTTTATGTGGCAAGTGGCAGGTTGTTGCTCAGTGCGTGTGTCACCTTGCATCACTCCATGCCTGTGTACACACTCAGCAGAAGCAATTAGACATGGAAGCCCTTCAGTCCTCTGTTATCTCAGGGAGCTGATTCCTGGATCCACAAACATGGGGGTGGTGTGGATGAACCTGACCCACTAAAGAATAATTAAACCCTGAGTGGGAGCAACATGAAACCTTCTGTGAAAGCCTGAAAGCACATACCACCAGGGTGAAGGACATCTTCTATCCCACTGTTATAAGACTATTGAATGGTTCCCTACTATGATAAGATGGACTCTTGACCTCACAATCTACCTTGTTATGACCTTGCACCTTACTGTCTACCTGTACTGCACTTTCTCTGCAGGCACGGTAGTGTATCAGTTAGCATGACACTATCACAGCGCCAGCGACCCAGGTTCAATTCCAGCCACCGTCTGTAAGGAGTTTGCATGTTCTACCAGTGTGTCTGCATGGGTTTCCTCCGGGTGCTCCAGTTTCCTCCCACATTCCAAAGACGCACGGGTTAGGAAGTTGTGGGCGTGCTATGTTGGCACCGGAAGCATGGCGACACTTGTGGGCTGCCCCCAGAACACTCTGCATTTCACTGTGTGTTTCGATGTACATGTGGCTAATAAAGATATCTTATCTTACTGTATTTTGCATTCCGTTTTGTGTACTACCTCAGTGCACTGTGTAATGAATTGATCTGTATGAATGGTATGCAAGACAAGTTTTTCACTGTATCTTGGTACATGTGACAATAATAAACCAATTTACCAATTTACCAAGTCCCCTGCCTTGACCAACATACTTGGATGAGGTGACAAAACACTGTTACAGTCAGAGGTATCACTCCCCCGCTTGATTTGGGACTCTGGTCAGATTGTCAAAGGATGCCTCAGAGATCAAGTGTGGCAGCATTGCCACGTCAGCTGCATTGCAACTTTAGTGGCAACCCAATCTTCTGGGTCAACCTTCCAGCTGTTTTGAAAAAAATCAACCGCTCAGTTGATAAGCCGGGGTAGCAATGAGTCAGAGGGAGTTGAAAGGCCACAAGTTCAATCCCAGGCTTTTGCTGATCTCAGTCAGTGACGCAGACTTTGGCGAGGAAGCAGCCTGGGCAATAACAGTGATATATTTCAAGGTCAGGAGGTTACAAACCCATAAACGAGAAGCCGGAGAAAGCCATTGAGCCCCTTAGGTCTGTTCCATCATTCAGTAGGATTATGGCCAATCTGATTGTAATCTATCTCTTCGTTCCTGTCTCTCTGCAGCAACATTTCTCCCCTTGTTTAAGATATTTTTTAAGATATCTTTATTAGTCACATGTACATCGAAACACACAGTGAAATACATCTTTTTGTGTAGAGTGTTCTGGGGGCAGCCCGCAAGTGTTGCCACGCTTCTGGCGCCAACATAGCACACCCACAACTTCCTAACCCATACGTCTTTGGAATGTGGGAGGAAGCCGGAGCACCCGGAGGAAACCCACACAGTCACGGGGAGAACATACAAACTCCTTACAGACAGTGGCTAGAATCAAACCCGGGTCGCTGGCATTGTAAAGTGTTACGCTAACCGCTACAAGAATCTATCTACCTCTGCCTTACAAATATTCAAAGGTTCTTCTTCCAACTCCCTTTGAGGAAGAGATTTCCAAGGACTCACAGCCTGGTGAGATAAAAAAAATGGACATCCCTTTATTTTTGAACAGTGACCTCTCGTCCTAGATTCTCCCGCAAGAAGAAACATCATTTTCACATCTACCCAGTCAATACCTGTCAGGATTTTATGTTTCAATCAGGTCCCCTCTTGCTCCATTACATTTGAGCAGACATTAGCCTAGCCTGTCCAAACTTTCCTGATGAGACCACCCAGGTATCAGTTTAATAAACATTCTCTGAACTGCTTCCAATGCATTAACCTCCTTCATCGAACGTAGACATAGATCAGTACAGCACTGGACAGGCCATCCGGCCCATGATGTTGTTGCTGATCTTGATGCCAATTTATACTAAATGTCCTCCTCCTGTGTATCATCCACATCCCTCCATTCCCTTCATATTCATGTGTTTATCGAAAAGCCTCTTAAACTCCACCAAACTGCCCGCTTCCACTACTACCCCTGGTAACGCATTCCGGGCACCTACCACTCTCTGCATAAAAAAACTTGCCCCTCACATTGTCTTTAAGCTTCCCCCCTCGAACCTTAAAAGCCTGTCTTCCAGTATTTGACATTTCTACCCTGGGGAAAAGATTCTGACTGTTTACCCTATCTATGCCCCTCACAATTTAAAAAAACTTCTATCAGATCTCCCTTCAGCCTCCGATGGTCTAGGGAGAACAACTCAAGTTTGTCCAACCTTTCCCTATAGCTCATAATCTCTTATCCAGGCAGCATCCTGGTGAACCTCTTCTGAACCCTTTCCGCAGTCTCCACATCCTTCTTATAATGGGGCAACCAGAACTGCACACAGTACTCCAAGTGCGGTCTGACTAAAGTTTCCTCAAATAAGGAGAACAATACTCCCAAGTATTGTACTCAGTTCCTCCTGCAATAAAAGATTACATTCTGTTAGTTTTCCTAATTACTTACAGTACCTGCAAACTAATCGTTCACATGTCATTCACTCTGATACCCAGCTCACCATTTAGATAAGAAGCAATTTTATTTTTCCTGCCAAAATGTACAATTTCAAATTTTCCGCATTATTCTCCATTTGCTGACTCTTTGCCCCCTTCTAAACCTATCCCTTCCCTCACTCAAAGGTAAATGGTTGTGGTTGTTGGAAATCAATACTCCCAGGTGTAGAATATCACTGCAGGAGTGGCATGTGATGTTCATGCCATGAAAGTGCCAAGTAACAATCATTTCCAACAAGAGTAAGTTTAACCCCCAACCATTGATATTCTCTCCATCTTGGAGGATTGGGAATGGTATCCATTGACTAGAAACTCAACTAGACTAGGTGCATAAATATTGTGGATACAAGATAGATTCCTGACTGGATTATCCTGTGATGTGATCCAAATCCCGACAGCTAAATCCTTCCCACCATCTACAAGGAACAAGTCAGGAGTATGTTGGAATTCTATCTCCTTGCCTGGAGCTCCAATTATTCTCCAAATAAAATTGCAACATATATTCCCGAATTTTCGCCCTGTGCTCACAACATCAGAGAATTGCTTGCATAAAACTACATAGAAGTTCCAGGCCATTTGGCCCAACAGCTCAGTTCTCTTCTTTATGATCCACACAAGGCTGTTTCTAGTGTCCTTCATCACACTCCTACCTTTATCCAGCTCCTCCTTGAATACATCTACGTCATTTGCCTCCACCCACTCCTTGCAGCACCAAGTTCCACATTCCAATCCTTTTTTAGTTAAAGGGGTTGCACATTGGATATATTAGACACTAACTTGGACTCCCCTTCAAGGAGAAACATCTCCATGTCTTCCCCACCAAGCTCCTTCATAATCTTGAAGACCGCTATTAAATCAATTTCTCTTCTAGAGATGAGAACCCCCACCTAATTAGTCTTTCTTGATGATTAAAACCTCTCAGTTCTGGCATCATTCCAGTATATCATTTGTTTATGCATCTACTCCAGTTACTTTATACATCTTCTGTATCGTGGAGACCAGAACACCGAAAAATGCTGCAGCCAAAGTTCTATCCAACATCATCAGCTGCTCCAATGCTCTTAAATCCAAGTAAGACTTTTATTTAGTTCTAATTCCATCAGCCCTTACCTTTAAGTTACTTAGATCCAGTACTTCAGATATACTGCACCCAAGGCTCTGACAGTATCACAATATATTTTCTCACTCACCTTGCTGGACTACAGTGGAACTTACAGCCCTGAGAGCAATGTGTGTTTCCTCTCTGGGTTTTTATAGCAAGCACTTTACATGGACTCATTTGCTGAGATGTGTATTCTTTAAACCCCTAGGTCAGCATGAGGGAGGGGATTTACTGAGAGGTTATTGTATTCACAACAATATATGACAATGTCCCGATCTATAGAGAACAGAGGAAGGCTTGAAGGAAACTGCATGCACATCACATCAGCAAAAATAACTTTGGTATTAACCCTTTGACCCAGGAATGTAACGCATGAGGCCTGCAATCAGAATCCAGCCCCTGAACAACTATTTACACAATCTGGTAATGCCCTGAACATCATAGAGGTCAAATATTGTGAAATGGATTTTCAACTCACCCACACAGGGAAACATCTTCTCTACATCTAGCCCATCAAACCCTTTCATATTTTTCTCTGTCACTCTACTCACAGCCTTGCCTTGCTCAGAGCAAAGAGCCTATTTGTAACTGGTGGTTATTAACTCTTGCCCTTGTTAATCCTTTATACAATGTCATCACTCAACGTTAGTTATGAGTGAACTGTGCTCAGCAGTCCAACTGTGCTGTGCTCGAGAGACACGAGAGGTTGCACATACTGGAATCTGGAGCAACAAACAATCTGCAGGAGAACTCAATGGGTCGGGCAGCATCTGTGGGGGCATCGCCCACAGGTGCTGCTTGACCTGCTGAGTTCCTCCTGCAGATTTTGTTGTGCGACACTTTACCTATATATGAGCTTTGAACCACATTTCTGTGCCGTCACTAAGGTGGTCTGCTTCCACCTCAGGAGCCTCAGCTCACCTGCTGTTGAAACCTTCCTCCCCATCCCTCTTTGTATCCTCTGGACTTCATTTTTCTGATGTGTACTTGTTCAAACTATTCCCCGTAAACTTGAGCTCAATCCAATCTCTGATGACCATGTCCTAACCCATACCAAGAGCTGGTCATTGACTTCAGGAAAGGGGAGATGTACATGCTTCTGTCTACATCAATGGTGCTGAGGTCAAAAGGGTTGAGAGTTTCAAGTTCCTTGGAGTGAACATTGCCAACAGCCTGTCCTGGTCAAACCATGTAGATGCCATGGCCAAGAAAGCTCACCAGTGCCTCTACTTCCTCAGGAGGCTAAACAAATTTTACACGTCCCCTTTGACACTCACTAATTTTTATCGATGCACCATAGGAAGCATCTTATCTGGATGCATCATGGCTTGGTACGGCAACTGCTCTGCCTGGGACCACAAGAAGCTGCAGGGAGTTGTGGACACAGCCCAGCACATCACGGAAACCAACCTCCCCTCCATGGGCTCTGTTTACACTTCTCACTGCCTCAGTAAAGCCGCCAGCATAATCAACAACCCCACCCACCTCGGACATTCTCTCTTCTCCCCTCTCCTATCGGGCAGAAGATACAAAAGCCTGAAAGCACATACCACCAGGCTCAAGGACAGCTTCTATCCCACTGTTATAAGACTTTTGAACGGTCCCCTGGTATGATAAGATAGACTCTTGACCTCACAATCTACCTCGTTATGACCTTGCACCTTATTGTCTACCTGCACTGCACTTTCTCTGTAGCTGTGGCACTTCATTCTGCATTCTGCATTGTTTTACCCTGTACTACCTCAATACAATTGATCTGTATGAACGTATGCAAGACAAGCACTGTACCTTGGTACAAGAGACAATAATAAACCAATTCCAATTCCACTCAGAAATGAGGATGACTTATCTCCACTTCAGTTTTATGTTCTTAATGGCTAGTGAGGGCAATGTGGGAACGACATGAGGGGCATAGATAGAGTGAATGCAGTCAGTTTTTTTCCCACGTTTGAGAATCAAGAACTAGAAGGCATAGGTTTAGGGTGAGAGGGGAGAGATTTAATAGGATCTTGAGGGGCAACTTTTTTTATACAGGGGGTGATACAAATATGGAACGAGCTGCCAGAGGAAGTGGTTGAGGCAGGTACAATAACAACTTTTAAAAGACAGTTGGACAGGTACAAGGATAGGAAAGGTTTAGAAGGTTATGGGCCAAACATGGGCAATGGGGACTAGCTTGGATGGGCCATCATGGTTGGCATGGAACATTTGGTCTGAAGGGACTGTTTCCGTGCTGTATGACCTTATGACTCTATAACAGGGCAATAGTGGCTGAGGGGGAGGGATGGGGAGTCTGTGAGATGGTCCATTCTTTCTACCCCTCATGCAGGGCCTCTGTGTGCTCCTGAGGTGTGGCTTCGAGGTTCTCAATACTCTTTCTCCACGTGGTCCAGAGATTCCTAGGAGTCCGTAGGGACATTGCATTCCTTCAAAGAGACCATCCCTGAATCTTTTCCACTGTCCTCTTTGGAACACTTTCTCATGACAGAATTCAGGATACAGTGCGTCCTTGGGGAGTCTGGTACCAGGCATGTGAGTGACGAGGACAGACTGGTGTAGCTGGTTGAATGTAAATAGGGCCTCCGTGCAAGCAATGTTGGCCAGGGGGAGGATCGCCATGACGGGCAGGGGGTACAGAAGCCTGAAGTCCCATACCACCAAGTTCAGGAACAGCTACTTTCCCACAACCATCAGCTTCGTAAACTGACCTCTGCAACCCTAACCCTACCTCAGCAACGGAACACTACGGACCACCTCTTGCACTGCTGTGGACTTGTCTAAGATTGTGTCATTTTTTTTGCACTAACATCTTGCTTTTACACAGCCTTTTTTTTCCCTCTTCACTGTCTTATATAATTTATGTATAATTTATGTATAATGTATTATGTGTGTTGTCTGAGCCTGTGATTCTGCTGCAAGCAAGTTTTTCATTGTACCCTGTACTCACCCGTACTTGTGCACATGACAATAAACTCGACTTGACTTGACATTGGTTTACTGAACCTTCCAGTGAATTTGAAGGATTTTGCAGAGCACTTTCTCAGTGCCTGCTACAGGTAGTCTAGGTCTCGGAAGCATAAAGGACATCAGTGATCACTGCTGCTCGGTAGACCACAAGTTCTTGTCAAGCCATCGCCCTTATTCTCAATGAATAACATTGGCTCCCGATTAATTTTACAAGTTCATTACCCTTCCCTATCTCTGCAAGTAACACTCTGAAGTATCACAATTTCCGACCACTCAGCACTGGCAGCTGTTCCTTCAGCTGCCAAAGACCCAAACTCTGAAGTTCCTCCCCAAATCCCCTGTCCATTTTTTAAAAATGCCCCTTAGCTCCTAAAGCAGCTTAACTGATTTGAGAACACTCTCCTGAGATACTTGGGACTTCTCACAATGTGAAAAGGACAATGAGATGGAATTTGCCACTGCTGTGACATTGCAATTGCTGGGGACATGCAGTGTGCAAATCGGCTGCAGATTCCAACAGAGGGTGACATGCAATTTCTTAGTTAACTTCAAGCTGATCTCTCTGGATGTCTTGTGGTTGAGATGGATGCCAAGTGAAGGCAGCTCTTTTTACACCAATACACTTTGGATATGAGAAGCCAGTGAAAGTCAAAGTGTTGGTTGTCTTGGATGAAAGATGGAGCAATGTCCTACTTGGGTTTTCATTTGCCGGAGGAAGGAAAACCAAGGAAACAAAGGAATTCCACAGCTAGGGAGTCCAGGCAAGAATGAATTGCAAAACATGGTTCATACACAGCACGTAAATACTCATTATCTTTCACCAGTTCCCCTCCCCATTCTAGTTTAATAGAGAAAGTTAGATTTGTTTTAATGCAGCACCTCTGCCAGAGTGGATGGGGCACCTTGGTCAGTATGGACCAATTGGGCTGCAGGGTCTATGTCTGTGCTGTATGATGTGTAACTCTATGGTACACCATCAAAGTTGAAGTGTTGTCACTGCTGCAATGTTGGAAATGCGGCAGCCATTGTTTGCACAGCAAGCTCCCAAGAGCAATACAATAATGACAAGGATGTTTATCTTAGTGATCTTATTTGAAGTTTGAACCTTGGCCTGGACTCTGGAATGAACTCCTTTGTTCTATTTTGAAATGTTGCTCCAGATTCTCACATGTTTGTCTGAGGAGACAGACAAGGCCTCAGTTTAACTTCCTATGCAAAAAAACCCCCAGCAGAGCTGAAACTGCAGCCTGGTTTTGAACAAGTCTTTGAGGTCAGATTTGAACCCTCAATTTTATTGACTCATTGCAGCTTGTGGTAAGCCATAATGACTCAGCTCCAAGCCCAGATACCGAACCCACTCAGGTGCTTTGTAACTGGTTGTGAAGGAACATGAAACTCAGGGTCAACAAACAATCCACTGGAGGAACTCAGCGGGTTGAGCAGCATCTGTGGGAGGAAAAGAAATGTCGACGTTTCGGCTCGAAACCCAGCATCAGGACTGAGAGTGGAGAGGGGAGATAGGCAGTATAAAGAGGAGAGGGGGAGAGGGGGAGTGGTGGGACGGGAATCCAAGGTGATTGGTGGACTGAGGAGGGGTGTAAGATGACAGGCAGGTTGCACCAGGTAGGGGAGGGCAGCTGGGGTGGAGCAGGTGAATGATGAATGGAGGCAGACAAAGAGAGAGAAAAGAAATGAGCGGCAGGTGGAGCGAGGTGGAGGGAGGGGAGGGTGGAGGTTGGAGACAGCTGCTGGAGGGAGATAAGCAGGAACACAAAAGGCTCCCAGTGCTGGAATCTGCTGTAAAAGAGGTGAGAATGGGAACCATTCGGGGAGAGGTGTATGGCAGGTGGAACCAGAACCAGATGGGGAAGGTGGTGTGGGTGAACTGTGTTGAACTCAGGATAACCTTGAATGATGATGGATACTGAATGGAGAATGTCCCCTAAAAGTCTGGGGAACCAACAAGTAAAGTCTAACTCAACATTTGACGTAAACTCATCACACGTTGGCAGTTTCCATCAGGTTTGTTTTTGCTCTGTGATTGGTGAGGATGGGTTCAATTTTGAGCACAAAACCCAGGCTGACTAGGCCTGTGCATATCATTGGGAGCAAGGAAAAGATCCCTGGCATTAGTTCAGAGATCATTTTGTTCAGTTTTCCAGGTAATAGTGGATAATGGTCTAATAATCATTATCACATCTCTGTTTGTGGGAGCTTGCTGTGCATAAATCAGCTGCCACAGACTGACATCAGTACAGTGACTACTTTTCAATATTATTTCATTGGCCGTAAAACCCTCAGGAATAACCAGTGGTCAGGCAAGGTGCTATAGGAATGTGGTCATTTCCTCCTTTCACTGAGGTTCTCCCAGTAAAGACAGAACTGGTCTGGAGTGTTTGCCTGGATTCTTGTGCTCTCCTTTGTAGTGAGACCTGAACTTACAACCTTCTGACTCAGTGCTATCCTCTGACACCTTATAGCCTCCAGATCAGTGTATGTCGATGTATGTTTTTTCCAATCCTCAGCATTGTTACTTGATGAACAAAACTCACATGTCAGTGGCCTTTTCTTTGTGTTGGGTCAGACAACATGTAAATCACTTTCAAACAAAGCAATGTGCTTGATTCAGCTGTCAGTGAGTTGAGATTATTCCACCCCACTGCCTGGGAAAAGTACTTTACTGCAATATGTGATGACCGGTAAGTTTGAACAGCAGACTCTGATGAGCTATCAGATCCATTGTCTGCTTTAGTTTGAGGGCTGTATTTGCCAGAGTATAAATTGAATGCTGAGTGCTTGTCAGGCATCAAGTTGGACCAGCGATCCACTGGTAAGAGACTCAGAAAACCCAGAGAGTGGAGAGCAAGGAAGCAGAAGGCTGGAAAGAGAAAAGGCATAGCAGAAGGAGTATCGTAAATGAAGGATCAACGAGAAGATCTAGAGAGAAAGTATTGAAAGAAGCTTTGATCAAACGTTTTTGTTAAATTGAGAGATCAGGGTGAAGAAGCTTCAGTATGATACACCAGCACTCCAGTAGGTGTGAAAGGAGTCAGCGAAGATCGAGGGAATATCAATGGTTGGAGTTTTAAAAAGTTCTTGTGTGCAAGGAATGTAAAGAGTAATTCCGGTTTAATATATTAGGGTCAGATACCCTGAGGGAAGAAGTTGTGAACTTCTAAGAATAACAAGATGTTGAGAACACACAGAACTCAAAAGAGTGAGATACTTTCTCATTAAGGCAGCTTGTTTAGCTTATTGTTGAGAAATACAGAATAGAATATAAACATTCAATTTCTTTTTTCTGATTATTAATTGGACAAATGGTTTGCTGATTGGAATTCCAATATTCGCTCATCCCAATTCAATTTGAAGCTGTTTGTATTGCAAATTGATAAGCTCGATAAATCATTATTTGAGGCATGAGGGTATTGATTTACTCAGTTTTTCTGCTGTGCTGTGTTGGGACAGGGGATGTGTTATATTTCTATCTCTTGTTCTCAGCTTCATATCGTACTTGAAGGTGCAGAATGTCTCAGACCACAAAGAGCCCCACCCAGGAAAAGGGCAACCCCGGCATTGGCCAGGTTGCCACTCCAGGCTCCAAGAACCCCAAGACCAGAGAACCAGGAATGGGCAACTTCAAGGTGAGTGTAATATCATGCCCCAAGTAACGTTGAATGGGTTAGCTCTGGTTTACTGTGGAATTAATTTTGGGAACTGGTAAAAGCCCTTGAGTGTATCAAGCTCATCCCTCCTTTGTCTGTTTAATTCCTCGTCATCGTATGTCTGTGCTATATTCTGAGAGGCAGGCAGGAGAGAGAAAATGGGGACTTAGAGATCAGTCAGCCAGCATTATGGAGTCACACAGAGTGGGAACAGGCTCTTTGACCCATCAATCTGCTCTGACCATCAAACACCCATTTTATACCAAGTCCTATTTTATTCTCCCCACATTCCCATCAATTTTCCCCACTCCCCTATATGCTAGGGATAATTTACAGTGGGCGATTGACCCACCAGCCCACACTTCTTTGGGATGTGGGAGGAATCTGGAGCACGTGGTCACTGGGAGAACATGCAGACTCCACTCAGACAGCACCCAAGGTCAGGATTGAACCCAGGACCCCTCCATCCTCTGAAAGGCGATTGTGGATTGGCAATAAATGCTGGTCATGCCAGAACACTCGGATCCTGAGAATGAATATTAAAAAAAACCTTGAAAAATTTTGTCCAAATTGTTGCTTAACTTTCTAAATTTCAGTGAATACAATTCCAGTTTGTATAATCTCCCCTGGCAGATAAATATTTGCAACAGTCATTAAGATCAAGTCAGGTCGAGTTTATTGTCATGTGCACAAGTACGGTGAGGTACAGGAACAATGAAAAACTTGCTTGTGGCAGCATCACAGGCACGGAGGTACAGACAACAACACACAGAACACATAAATTGTACAATATACTGAACTACCGGCCAGAGTTGAAGCATACTGATCCATAGACAAGAGTTTGAATCTCTACATGGGATCTCAGGAACTTAAATTCAAGTAATTAAATAAACCTGGAATTAAATACAAAGTAGTCTCAGTAATGGTAAGCATGAAACTACGGGATCGTTGTAAAAACACAAATGGTTCACTGGTGTCCTTCAAGGAAAGAAATCTGCTACTCTTACCCAGTCTGACCGATACTCCAGACCTACCAATGTGGTTAACCCTTTAATGTCTCCTTATTTTAAGGCAACTCAGGTCGGACAACGATTTCTAGGATTGCCTGTGACGTCACATTCTATAAATGAGTAAATTACATAAAGAAGACAGGTTCCTTTGAATGCTCCTCAGTATCACAAGTAAAGACCTTTATCTTCAGGCAAGCTTTTAAACACATCATTAGCTATGGAGATACCAAGCTATGGAGGCAGATACCACAGAGCCCTCCTCACTCCTTGGTTTCTGTGTACTGAGGAAGCTGACTATATGACCAGGTTTCAGATTCAGAGTTACTCTGTTTTACAGCATTGACTGAGTCTCTGGGTGCCCACCTTGCAGTCAAAAAAAGGTTACATAAAATATTTAGAAGTGTGTTCCATTGAAATGAGTCTGATTGAGTGGGCCTGAATTCTTTGAGATTCTCTGATTTTCCACAGCCAATTTGATGGAAATGCCAGAAGAGTAGTGTAAATGGCTGCCTTTGCCATTTGAATTGTATTTCAAGGTGAATGCCACAGATCCTGTAGCAAACCTCTGAAATTCCATGTTAGTGCATAGTTTTTGGCTGTCTTTAGGTGTCATTCAGGGAGGTTAGAACTGCAAAGCATGGAATTACTTCAATTGAAGCAGTGGGTTTGTGCATCAAAGTGCCCAGCATCCATATAGTCTGAGTGAAGCCCAGTCTGGTCCGTTACTAGTGATCTCAGGTGAGCAATTTCTGCCGTATTCATCCAAGGAAAATTAGCAGATTAGTGCAGACAATCTTGCTCACAGGATTGAGGCTAGGCTAAGGTTTGGAACAGAGGATCCAGTCTGAATTATTTTGGGACCTTCATTGCTCAATCCCCTAACATCTGATGTAAACTAACTAGTACAAATTTCATGTTATTGAAAGAAGGAGACAGCTTTGTACACTTCCTTCTGGAGACATTTGACCAAGTTAGGAACATTGACGTTAAAATGACATTGATCTCTGATCCACGGCTGAATGCTTGGCTTGTTACCTGATTGACTCCATCCTTTGCTGCAGATCATCATTTATGAACAGGAGAACTTCCAGGGCCGATTTGTAGAGTTCTCCAGCGAGTGTGTGAACCTGTGCGATCGCAACTTCGACAGAGTGGGCAGTATCCGCGTGGATTGTGGGCCGTAAGTGACCCTTCAAATGACCCTTCAAAGAGCCACTGGGCCAATGGGTAGAGGGGAGTGGACATATATGACAGCCCCTCATCGGTGTGAAGTTGTGACATTGAGAAGTGCTTCATCCATTTCCCACGCCCCACTGCTCTTCTGTGTTTATTGGAATGTTTCTGGGCCAGATAGGTGGCAGTTGCCAAAGTTCTGAGCAGTGGAGGGAACAGAATGAAATGGAACTTTGGAGACAGAATATCTATTTGCTCAGAATGAAGAAACGCGTTTCTTAGTCATACTGTTTTAAAGATGACAAAAAGAAGCGAGGCGTGCTGCTAAATGCTTGGTCCATCTCACTTCTGATCTTGTGACTGCAAATCAGTCAGTCCTTTTGAGGTTGGACCAATGTGATGTACTGGGATATAGGGAAAGTGGGAGAATAATGGGGCAGCTCTTCAAAAAGAGCTAGCACAGATTAAATGGGCCAAATAACCTCCTTCTGTCATAGAGTAAAACAGCATGGAAACAGGCCCTTCAGCCCAACTCGTCCATGCTGACCAAGATACCCATCTAAGTTAGTTCTGTTTGCTCACATTTGGCCCATATCCCTCTAAACATTTCCTATCCCTATACCTGTCCAGATGTCTTTTAAATGTTGTTATTGTACCTGCCTTCCTCTGGCAGCTTGTTCCATGTATGCACCACCTCTGCATAAAAAGGTTGCCCTTCATATCCCTCTTAAATCTTTCCCCTCGCACCTTAAACCTATGCCTTCTAGTTTTTGATTCCCTTTCCCTGGGAAAAACACTGTGTGCATTCACGCTATCTATGCCCTTCATGATCTTATGCACCTCTATAAGGTCACCCCCCTCTGAGGAATAAGGTCCTAGTGTGCCCAACCTCTCCCTATAACTCAGGTCCTCAAGTTCTGGCAACATTCTCATAAATCTTCTCTGCACATTTTCCAATTTAATGACATCCTTTCTAATAACACAGTGACTAAAACTGTACACAATATCCTCCACTATTCTATAGTCCTCTATAAACTTATCTACAGAAGATAAGAAACACTGTCTTTATTAATATATTCTATAACTTTGGTTCCAAACAGCTAGGAAAACTTGTTGTTCTTCCTCTTATT
Organism: Pristis pectinata; assembly: GCF_009764475.1. Classification (NCBI taxonomy): domain Eukaryota; kingdom Metazoa; phylum Chordata; class Chondrichthyes; order Rhinopristiformes; family Pristidae; genus Pristis; species Pristis pectinata. The sequence goes on from NC_067421.1 coordinate 35,089,765, forward strand.
TAAGCTTATTTGTTTTTGTTTCTTACACCAGATGGGTTGCTTATGAGCAAGCAAACTTCCGCGGAGAGATGTTCATCCTGGAGAAGGGCGAGTACCCTCGCTGGGATTCCTGGTCCAACAGCTACAGGAGTGACCGCATCATGTCCTTCCGCCCGGTCTGTATGGTAAGTTGTCCACACCTGAGCGTGGAGAGTGGTGAAACACAAACAAATCAAATGTACGTGAAAGATATTCTTGGCGTAGTCACCTCTGTCAACCCCTTAATGTCCACTTTGACTTTGCACCAACACTGGGGAGAAAGTTTCAACAAGTCTCTCGTGCCTGGGTAGAACATGAAAGGAGAGGTCGTCAAACAACAGGATTCCTTGCCCTTCCAAGCTCGAGTCTGTTTCTCAGGCTAATCTTTCTTGTCTTTATTTTTGGCCAATGCCTTTGTTTCCTGTTTTGCTTAAGCTTTGAATATACCCTCCTACAATGTCTTTCATGCTCTTGTGACAGCTGGCTGTGTGCAGCTCGATTGCTCATCTCCCAGATCTCAACATGACTTCACTGGCTTTAAAATGCTTTGAGTTATCCTGAGGTTGTGAGGGCGCTTATAGAAATGTAAGTCTTTCACCTCACCACTGCTGTCGTCTCTCACTCTGCGCCTTGACCGACTAGATCCCACTTGTTGAGATTAGTTGGTGAGTGTACCCCCCCACTCCCCGTCAAAAAGTAGCCGTCAATGAAGGCAGAGGGAAAGGGAAATGTCGGATTCCCTCACAGTATGTTTTTATCCACTGCCTCACAGGATAACCAAGAGCACAAAATCAGCCTGTTCGAAATGGCCGAATTCCAAGGAAACAAGATGGAGATTATGGAGGATGACATTCCCAGTCTGTGGGCCTATGGATTCAGTGACCGTGTGGGCAGTGTGAGGGTCCACAGTGGCACGTGAGTAACTGCAGTGCAACTTATATGGAGAGCTGATGTCGCAGGGAGTTAAGGTAGCTTGTTCCGAATGTACTTGTTATCTGAATGGTGACAGATTGGGAAAGGGGGAGGTGAAACGAGCCATGGGTACCGGTTGCTGAAGCTAAGCACGTAGATTTTATTCCCTGGAACGTAGGAGATTGAGGGGTGACCTGATAGAGGTATATAAGATCATGAGGGATATAGACAGGGTGAAAGCACATAGACTTTTTCCCAGGGAAGGGGTGCTAAAAACAAGAGGACATAGGTTTAAGATCAGAGGCGAGAGATTTAAAAGGGACATCAGGGGCAGCTTCTTCATGCAAAGGGTGGTGCGTATTTGGAATGAGCTGCCAGAAATAGTGGTTGAGGTGGGCACATTAGCAACATTTAAAAACCGTCTGGATAAGTACATGGGTAGGAGAGGTTTAGAGGGTTATGGACCAAACATGGACAGGTGGGACTAACTCACTGGGCAACACAGTTGGCATGGATGAGTTGGGCTGAAGGGCCTGTTCCCATGCTGTGTGACTCTGTGACTCTACATACAGCAGGTGGTTGAGAAGACGAATTGTCTGCAGGCCTTCATAGGGTAAGGATTCAAACATAGGAGAGAAACAAGGGACTGCAGATGCTGGAATTTAGATGATAAACACTATGATGCTGGAAGAACTCAGCAGACCAGGCAGCATCTTTGGAGAAAAGCAGGCGGTCAACGTTTCGGGTCAGGACTCAAATATCGGAGCAGGGATGTCTCGCTGTGGCAGTGGCAGAGAATGGAGTCGGCAGAGTAATCCACAATAGGAAGGACGACTGATCTTTTCTCTCCCTCCCGCTGTTGCAGATGGGTTGGTTACCAGTACCCTGGATACAGAGGATACCAGTACCTGTTCGAGATGGGGGACTACAAGCACTGGAACGAGTGGTACGCCCAGCAGCCCCTGATGCAATCCATCCGCCGTCTCCGAGACATGCAGTGGCATCAGAAGGGCTGCTTCCAGCCCGCCACCAAGTGAGGAGGCTTCACCTCCCACCACCCACAGAGGGCACTCACCCAGCTTAGTCTGTTCAGGGAGTCAGTTAAGATAAAGGTCCCGATCCCTATTTTTAATTCACCTGGAGCAGGTAATTTCTCTGCACTTCACAATGTAAAGCAGGTTTTTCAGAATCCAAAGTGTACATTATGATGCAAATAAAGAAAGTGGATGAAAAGTTATCGGCTTGGTCTGGTTCATGCGGCAAGTAAGCATTTGCTGCATTTCCCTGAAGGGGTGGAACTTGTCCTCAGGACCTACAGCAGAGGTGGACTATAGGGATTTGGATACCTGAGGCACTGGACCTGGAATCCAGTCCTGTTGATTTAACTGAACTGATTTCAGAAGCAGAGTTCAACGTGCAAGTTTTATGTGTTGTGCTTTTGGCTTAAAGGTCTGAGGAAGCACTTCTGTGTTCTCTTGGGACAGGGTTCCATGAGTACAATAGTCCTCTGTACCATTCTTAAGTAGCGACTGACCATGCATGACATGCTGGGCAGTGGTTACTCCTTGTTCACTGCATTCGACAATGGGCACTGGACACTGTGAACAATATAGGTCCAAGGGGCTGTGGACCCCATGATCACTGGACACCATGGACAACATGGGTGCTGAACACTAGACCCTATGGACAATATAGGTAGTAGACACAGTGGGCATGGGACACTTTGGGTTCTGGACATAATAGACTGTGGACACTATGGACACGGGACACTATGGTGCTGGATACTTGACACAATGAACACTATGGTTACTATGGATAATGGACACTACTGTACACTACGGACACTGGATACTATGGGCATAGGTAATGGACACTATATATATTAGGCACAACAGACATTGGACATAATGAACACTGGACTCTATGGATACGAAACACTATGGACACGAGACTCTATGGACACTCTGGATATTGGACACCATGGACACTGGACACCATAGGCATTGTGGCTAGTGGACCATAAGCCACTCAATGTACAACTGCAGACTGTTCCTCACCACCCTAGATATTCAGTTCCAAGATCGGAAGGGTCTGCCGCCCATTCATTGCTGGCAACCAGAGGTGAACGATGGGCGATGGCAGGGTACCTGACTGCACTGAACGTGGCTCGGGACCTCTCCCCACACATACTCCTCATGGCACAGTTGCAGGAGAGAAGTTAGCAGGGCTGGCTCTGGCTGGCACCTCTCTCCTACCAAGCCAGCTGTTGTGATAGCCAGTTGGAAGAAAGATATTTTGCCAATGTGATGTTGATTACTCACCAGAGACCTGGGTTCAATCCTGGCCTCTGGTGCTGTCTGTGTGGAGTTTGCACATTCTCCCTATGACCATGTGGGTTTCCTCCCACATACCAAAGATGTGCAGGTTGGTACATTAATTGGCCACTGCAAATTGCCCCTAGCTCTTCCATGATGCCAGACTCCCTGCATGAAAAATACAGCTTCATGTTACTGAGCTCCATGTTTTATTACTCTGACTCCAGGAGTGCGTTGCGTATTGGGGTGAGCGGGTGGGCAGTGGTGTTGTGTTGGACAGCACTCTAACCTCTGAACTGTATGCTTGTGTGTTGAATCTCACTCCAGAACACTAATGGAGCAATGGACTACTGCACCACCAGAGGGGCTGTCCTTAAGAGAAATGGTTAAGCCAGATCTCCATGTTATCTCAGAAGGATGTAAAAGATCCTGCAGTTTTAGTCAGGGAACAGTGGGAGATTTATCAGGTTATGATATAGTTGAATTAAATGTCAGGACTGGACAACACCTTGAAGTCCATGCATCCTGCCCAGTCCCAGAGGTTAAGAAATCTCTGTCATCTCCCTTCAAATATCCATTCAATCTGCCTGCGACTTTCAGTGCAGTGAGCTCCACTGGTTAAGCTGGTGAGCTGGTTAAGTCTAAGCTGCCTCCTGTTTTTTGTTTCATTTACTGGTAATCACAACTCTCAGCCTTCAACAACCACCTTAGGCGTCTTGAACGTGGGGTCTTCCCAGGACTTTGCTTTGTCTGATTGAGGTGATGTTCAAGCTCTGTAAGCTTGTGGTCAGCTGCCTTGTGTAATTAACTATGTTGAGGTGACCTCACTGTACGCCATCAGGCTACTTGTCAGTGGAGGGCATCGCACCAAGGCTGAGGGGCTCTTTGGTCAGTCTTCAGCGTTGTGCTCTGTGATCCCTTATGACACAGTAATGATCTCATCCTTGTGCCCAAGTCTGCAAGAAATTGCAGAGAGTTGTGACTGCCCAGTCCATTACGCAAACCAGCCTCCCCTCCACTGACTCTGTCTATACTTCCTGCTGCCTCGGGACAGCAGTCAACATAATCAAGAACCCTACCTGCCCTGGTCATTCTGTCTTCTCCCCTCTGCCATTGGGCGGAAGAAACAAAAGCTTGAAAGCACATACCACCAGGCTCAAGGACAGCTCCTACCCCGCTGTTATCAGACTCTTGAATGGACCTCTCTTACGCTAAAGATGAATTCTTGATTTCCCAATCTACCTCGTCGTGGCCTTGCACTTTATTTGTCTATCTGCACTGCACTTTCTCTGTAACCGCAACACTATTTTCTGCATTCTGTCTTCTTTGTACTGCTTCATTGGAATTATATATGGCATGATCTGCCTGGATGGCACGCAAACAAAGCTTTTCACTGTATCTCAGTACATGTGACAATAATAAACCAATACCAGTAACCTGGCAACACTCTCATGAGACAAGACTGGGATAGAACGCTTGGCACTGGCCTGAGTGACTGCAATGCCAACAGTCTCACTATGCTTGACATCATATCGGGCAACATAGTGGCACAGCTGGTGGAGCCACTGCCTCACAGCACCAGAGACCTGGGTTCAATCCTCACCTCTGGTGTTGTCTGTGTGGAGTTTGAACGTTCTACCTGTCACCGCATGGGTTTCCTCTCACATCCCGGAGACGTGTGGGTTGGTGGGTTAATTGGCTGCTGTAAATTGCCCCTAGTGTGTAGGTGAGTGGTAGAGTCTGGGGGGAGCTGATGAGAATGTGGGGAGAATTAAAAGAAAAGGAATTAATGTAGGATGAATGTAATTGGGTAGTTAATGGTCAGTGTGGAGTCAGTGAGCTGAAGGGCCTGTTTACCTGTTGTATCTTGTTCTGATTCTCTGACCATCCAGAACAAAGCAGCCCACTTGGTTGGCTCCCCCTCTATCACCCTAATCATTCCCTCCTTCCACTGTGGCTGCAGTGTGTACCTCGGTACAAGTGACAATAATAAACCAATACCAATACCAATCTATAAATTGCAGTTACTCACACAGGCTACTCCGCCAGCACCTCCCAGACCTGCCACCTCTATCATCAAGGGCAGCAGGTGCATGGGGACACCACCACCAGCAGGTTCCCCTCTAAGCACCACCCAAACTAAGAAATATATCGCTGCTCCTTCATCGTCGTTGGGTCTAAATCCCAGAACTCCCTTCCCAACAGTGCTGTGGGAGCACTTTCACCAGAAGGACTGCAGCTGTTCAAGAAGGTGGCTCACAATCACCTTCTCAAGGGCAGTTAGGGATGTGCAATAAATGCTGGATTTGCCTGCTACATCCATTGAAAAACAAATTAAGAGAAAAGCAGCCACTTTTTCCGAGGAAGCCTCTCTCAGGAGAGACTGAACACAGCAGGTGTGTGCCCTGCCTGGTGTCATTGTGACTGCCACAACAACCAGTTCACATGACAACGCTGTGAACAGCATTGCAACTGCAGGGGAGCAGCTGGTGGGGAAGGGTGCATCGGTGGGGGAGGTACCCACGCCATCCGTTACAGAGGTCTCCTGCTTTGTGATTCACCCACTGCAGAACTGAAGTCAACACGGACTTCCATCTGTTGGTGCTCTGTAGAATAGCTGCAACTGTGCATTATGCTTTTACAGCCAAATCTCAAACCTCACCTGCTTCCCTTCACAGGGGAGGACAGTGGAATCAGATTGTCTGTGTGTGTGTGTGTGAGACGGTACAAAGCAGATGATAGCTATAGGCAGCTGTGTTACACAATTCCCTCCTGACTTGTGTTTCTGCTGAAGTCGGAATGAATTCATGATGGGGAGAGATGTAAAACCTGGCAGTGGACTTTGCTGTTGCCTGGTTTACTCTGTTATGCACAAGGTTAAATTATTTACAGGGTGCGGTCAATATTGTTGATGTTGCCTATATTATCAGCTAATCTTTTATGCCTTATGATCCCACAAATGAGGCAAAGTTAACCTGATCTTTATTGCATTTGTTTGAAAGGGGAATGTTGTCCAGAATACAAGGATAGTTCCAGGGTCCCATGTAGAGCTTTGCACATTTGAGAGCACTGTGGATAAACACCTTACCAGCTGTAGAGTAATCCATCAGTAGATGTGCCATTAACCAGATTTCAATGTCCATGCCACAGACTGGGACTCCCATGAAGAGGAGTGTGCTCCCAGCTAAACCAAGTTTACAATTAAATTGTAACACCAGAAGCTTATAGTTCTATACTGGTGTTTCACCGAATTATATACTGAGATATTATAGCAGTTGCCCAAAAGGTTGGTTAGATGATTAATTGATGGTTCCAGGATTGGAGACACAAATTCTAAATCTTGAGCAAAACACATAAGGGGGATGTGAGGAAAGAATTTTTTTGTTCAGAGCAGTTCTGCTCTGGAACCAACTGCCTGCGTGTTGGAAACAAAGCCAACATTGGTCTTCTAAAGGGAACTGGGTAGGACCTTGAGAGGGAATAATTTGCAGGGCTGTGGAGAAGGAGTGGGGAAATAAGACTGATGGGATTTGTTCTACGAGGAGCGGGCATCCATTCAGCAGGCTGGATGGTTTCACTCTGTGTGAGAAGCCAGCTTGAAACCCAAGGCCCACTCCTCACATGCACTGTTCTTCATCAGCTTGTTGGGTTTGACCTCGAGATGAGCCTTCAATCACCTATCTGTACCATCAATAAAACCAATTAACTCCACCTCCATAACACTGCTGGACACCTATTCGACCTCCTCTGATCTACTGCCAGACCCTCCTTCACGTGTTTGATAGTAGAGTTGACCATTCCACGGTCTCCCAGCCAGCCTCCAATACACACGAGCTCATCCAAAGCTTTGCCACCTCTGTCCTAACTCCCAACCAGTCCTATTCACCCTTCACCCACCTCCTGACTCCTAATCCAGCAATCACCCAATTTTAAAATCCTCATCCTCACCCAAATCCCTCCACTGGGTCTCAGCCCTATTTCTGAAACTTCCTTAAACCCTACAGTCCTCCAGAGATCTCTGTTCCCCCTTTTCTGTCCTCTTGATCTTCCTTATTGAATCAGCCCACCATCAGTGCCTCTGCCTTCAGCTCCTGAGACCCAAACCTAGATCTCTCTGCCTCATTCTATGACTCTGCAAGGAAGAGGTGGAGGTTTATTTGGTGGCACCAATAAGTGATTGGAGGCTCATTTTGAGGTCAGTGCATGTGAGGAGTGGGCCTTGGGTTTCAGGCTGGCTTCTCTCACAGAGTAAAACCATTCAGCCTGCTGAATGGATGTCTGCTCCTCGTAGAACAAATCCATCTAAGCAAGTCCCATTTGTTTGCATTTGGCCCTTATCCCTCTAAAGCTTTGCTATCCATGTACCTGTCCAAGTGTCTTTTAAATGTTGTTATTGTACCCACGTCTACCACATCCTCTGGCAGCTCGTTCCATATACGTACCACCCTCTGCATGAAGAAGTTGCCCGTCACATCCGTTTTAACTTTTCCCCCTCCACCTCAAACCTACGCCATCTAGCTTTTGATTCTCTTTCCCTCAGAAAGAGAACTGCTGATATAACCCTTCTGATTTTATACACAGTTCACTCTTCAGTCTCCTATGCTTCAAAGAATAAGGTTCTAGCCTGCCCAACCTCTCCCTATAACTCAAGCCCTCAAGTCCTGGCAATATCCTTGCAGATCTTCTTTGAAATCTTCCCATCTTAATGACATCAGTACAAGAGACTGGCTACAACCATCCCTCGTGAGTTTGGTAGTGCTTAGTTCAGGTAAACCTTGTAAATTGGAGGCTATCGAGTCAATATCGAGTCGAGACAATGCTAACCTGTTATACCTCTTCAGTAATAAGGACCCAGAATATCCTGCAAACGATGAGTGGCCTCACTCACCACAACCCATGCAATAAATACAAACTTTAAGGGTCCACTGGTGTCAACTTCCTGAATCGTCACTGGCACGAGGGTTCACGCACGGGATGTTTGTCAGATGAGAAGCCAGGTGAACTCTGCCGAAAAAAGAGTTGAGAAAAAGACAGGTGACTGAGCTACAGTTCCCTGGGATTAGCTGGCTGTCAAACCTGTGAAGAATTTTGAATGTTTCAAACATTCAGGGCCATTCAAAAACAATTAAAAACACAAATTCATCATTTTAAATGGTAAAAAATTAACATGATTGAAGTATTAGCTAACCTCAATGAGTCAACAAATAAATCAATGACCTAATATTTATCTTAACCCTTGCAGCTCTTCTTCTCCATTCAACAAGCTGATAGGTATGAGAGGGTGAATGGCTTTGTGCTGGATCTATCAGTGAGTCTATCTCTTCATAACTTTCTATTTCATTCTTTGATGGGAAAGAAGTCAGAAGCTACTTTTAAACACAAAGGGGAATAGGTTTGTGGAATGAGTTATCAAGATATGTTAAGAGTGAGAGATTTTATAAATCAAGGTGTAATCTCTTAATAGAGAGATGGAAATATAAGCTACAGCTGGGGTCAGTCACTGAACAATGGACCTTCTTGTTGCAAATTACTCTCTTCACTCCCAAAAATGCTTGCATTCAATGTCTGTAATACTCACCACTTAAAAATAATTAAAATGCTTTATCACTGCCTGACCTTTCCTGATGGTGAAGTCTGCCACTTAGATAAATGCACATTATGTGTCTATATATAATTAATCTTGATTTTTGTCACTTATGTTACTGTGTCGCTGGGTCTAATTCTTTTCAATGCCATTCTCTAAGCTCAGTGTGAAGGAATAGCAAATAGTCTAATGTTATTAGGGGTCGATGCTATAATAAGATATGATTATTTAGTCATGAATCGTATTACCTCTAATCCCGGCCCTGACTTCTCCAGTGTTTGGTTGGTTACAAATCAAGAAGGAATCCTTCCAGCTGACATCCTCAATCACTGTGCAGCCGCGATATTTTGGGCAGGCTTTGACCAGTGCAGGCCTCGGGTAGCAACCGTTGCCAAGGGGACACGTTTGGATCAGGACCTGTAGAATAGGGAATTCTGGGAATTGATCTAATTGCAGAGATTGAATATATTGAAAGAATGAGGGGAGATTTGATAGAGGTTTACAAAATTATGAGGGGTATAGACAGAGTAAATGCGAGTAGGCTCTTTCCACCCAGATTAGGTGGGTTAAGTATGAGAGGACATGGCTTTAGGGTGAAAGGGGAAAGAGTTAGGGGGAACATTAGGGGGAACTTTTTCACTCGGAGAGTGGTGGGAATGTGGAATGAGCTGCCATCTGACGTGGTAAATGTGGGATCACTCTTAAGCTTTAAGAATAAATTGGATAGATACATGGATGGGAGAGGTCTGGAGGGTTATAGACTGGGTGCAGGTCAATGGGACTAGTGGAATAATGTTTTGGCACAGACTAGAAGGGCTGAATGGCCTGTTTTCTGTGCTGTAGTGTGCTATGGTTCTATTATCAAACTCAATACAGATTTCATGGTATTCTAAGACTTTTATTACATCATTTGTTGTGGTTATCTTATCAAATTTTTTGTGCCAGCATATTTATTTGGTCTTATGCTTCATTAATACGGGCCAAGATGTTGCATTCGTACTTCACTGCAGACTGCACCCAGGAATTCTCTGGATTTGATCAGAATTTTGGTAATTTAAGAGAATAATTCCTGGGCTTTTAGACTGAACTCAAGCTGGCCAAGGCATTCGGAACTATGTGCAGTCAGAAATACCGAATAAATGACATCTTCCTGAGATGCCACTGGTCTCCAGCCAACTAGATTCAACCCTGTGTGTTATCAAGAAAAGGTTGAGAGGGCTGGATGCAGTGGAGGTTATGGGACCAGGCAATACCCCGGCTATTGTACAGAAGACTTGTACTCCAGAACTAGCTGTGCCTCTAGACAAGTTGTTCCAGTACAGGTGTAACACTGGCATCTCCCTGACAATGTGGAAAATTGCTCAGGTATGCTCTGCCCACAGAAAGAAGGCAGATCCAATCCAGCTAGTTGCTGCCCATTTGGTCTACCAGGCTTGTTTCTGGTGGCCAAGGGGGTTAAGGGAGATGGGGAAAGGGTCTTAGGAAGTTCGGCTGCAAATCAACCGTGAGTTCATGATGTGGGAAAACAGACGCATGAGGCTTGACAGCCGCCTCCTGCTGCACCATGCTTAGGATCATTGCTTGGTCAGTGGTGTTAGTGTTAGAGAGTCACAGAGTTATACAGCATGGAAACAGGCCCTTTGGCCCAACTCATCCATGCTGAGCTTTCCTGAGCTAGTCCCATTTGCCTGCATTTGGCCCATTACCCCTCTAAATCTTTCTTATGAACCTGTGTAAATGTCTTTTAAATGTTGTAATTGTATCTGCCTCCAACACTTCCACTGGCAGCGCGTTCCATCCACCCACCGCCCCCGTGTGAAAAAGTTGCCCCTCAGGTCCTTTTTAAAATCTTCCCCTCTCAGCTTAAATCTATGCTCTCTCGTTTTAGACTCCCTGACCCCTTATTGAAAATAATCCTACTTCCCAGTTCTCAGTACATCAAGAGTTCATCCTGATACTCTTTAAGCACAGTACATTTCCTTTTTAAGAATAGAATGCATTTCCCCTTTAAGACTTTGACTGGTTCTGAGCATGCCTGGTAGGTCAAGTGTGGTGGACAGGAAGGCAGGTAGTTGGTTCACATTGGGCAGCAATGAGTTTAGGTATTTGTAGTGTATTTGGTGCTGGTTTACAGTCAAGATGTGGTATTGGTTGCAAAAGAGTAATTGTTACTTTAATAAAAACAGGACAATTCTGGGGATGCTCAGCAGGTCAGGCAGCATCTGTGGAGAGAGAAACAGAGTTAATGTTTCAGGTCTATGACCCTTCATTAGAACTGGGAAGGGTTAGAAATCAATGAGGTTTTAAGGTGAAGGGAAAGGGAGGGAAAGAGCAAAGGGAAGGTCTGTGATTGCGGGGAAAACCAGGGGAGATTAAGTGATGCAAGTAGCCGTGATGTTGGTTGAGGGAAGGTGGTGGGGGAGTGTCTGCAGGTGGTGTAACTAGGAGAATAAAGTCTGGGATACCAGAAGAGGAGCAAAAAAGTTAATCTGAATGCTGCAAATGTGGGATACAAGTCCAGAATGGGTGATTATCTGAAATTGTTGAACTCAGTGTTGAATCCTGAAGGCTGTAATATGTCAAGTCAGAAGATAAGGTTCTGTTCCTCCAGCTTATATTGAGGTTCGTTAGAACAGGGAGGGAGGTTAAAGACAGAGGTGGCAGGTGGAGTGGAATGGAGTGACAGGTAACTGGAACTTTAATGTCGACCCTGTGGACTGAAGGGGGGTGTTCTACAGAACGTTCTGTGTTGGGCTTCCCCAGTGTAGAGGAGACCACATGGTGACCACATGGCTTCCAGAATCAGTGTTGAGGAATCACTGGAACCGCCAGTCCTGTTCAAATCAAGTCTCGGTGAGTTTGTTAGACGCTTCTTCGTGCTCTAGCCCAGACACTGCCAGACCTGTACAAACTCAGTGTGCTGTTTTACATAGACTTTCTGATAAGCACGTATTTTTCTGAGACTCCATTTCAAATGCGTTTTGCTACAATAACAAAGGAACACCAATAGAATTTAAATCAAACTCTACCACTTAAAGAGAACCAACAGGGGTAGACGATTTGGGCTGTTCTTCCGAACTTGGGCATCTTTTCATTTAAACATCAGTCCACATTTGGAATAAATGCAATGAACCAAAATACAATAAAATGTTTTGTTAATTTACTAAAAGGCACTTCTGTCTGAGCTCCCTTGATCTACTCTATCAACTGCAACTCTGTTACCTGTATCCATACTCACATCAAGTCCCAGTCACCGCTCAACACTGGCTCTTGAATAAAAAAACATCTTGGTTTCCAAGTTTCTGATTCTTGTTTTCAAATCACCCCACAGCCTTGCACCTTTCCCGTCCTATAACCCTCTGAGATCTCTGTTCCAGTTCTGGCTTCTTGATCGGTTTTAATCGCTCCATCACTCACAGCCATGCCTTAAGCTACCGATACCCTCACCTCTCGGTCTCTCCATCTCCCTCCATCCTCTTAAGATGTTGCTTAAGGCCCATCTTATTGACTAAGGTTTGATCACAAGCTGGACCTCAATGTTCTGCTCCTTGCGCAATGAATAAAAAAGGAAAAGGATTCCTGCATAATATCCACAGAAAGCCATCCTTATAAGTTCTAACAATGGGAGTTTGATCTTTTACTAAAATTCAATTTTCTGAGACTTAAATAATGTTGAAAATGAATCCTTGCTTGGTTGTCAGATCAGCAACAGTTGACACAATTTCCAAAAGTAAAAATGGATCAATTAACACTCGGCCGGTGGTGATTAACTTACAGTGAGTGTGAGGTTAGCCCAATGTCTTCGTGCTTCCCTTTTGCCCTCGTCCCCTGGAATGCTTCTCCTTTTTCACCCAGCTCCGATCATTAGCCCGGCCTGTAACAGTGATCGGATGCCCAAACCTGCAACCACATCGGGTATTTATAGCAATGAGTTCTGCCTAGTCAGCTGTTGACTGCTTTATCACACTTGTGTATGTGTCTGTCTGCTGGTCAATCCTTATCACATTTCTCTTGCTCTGTGTGTGTGTGTAGCCTGCCTGCCTGCTAGGATCCATTAGTGGCTGTTTTCTAAAGAAGCTTCCAAGCTCCCTGCGATTACAAGTGAACAAAGTTGTGAAAGATTTTCTCTAGAAGGTACGTTAACACTTGTGGTGTGGGAAGAGCGCCATTGAATGGGAATTCAGCAAGTTCTTTCCCATTTGCTCCTCTCCTTCTTCTCGGTGTGTTTCACTGGCTGTCCGTGGGGAGCTTGTGAGAGGGGTTATTTTTAGTGCCTGCTGGGACAGCTGTTGCCGTGTCTTCGGCCTCTCTCCCTGAGCCCTTGCTGGGATCGTGAAGCTGCTCGCCGCGGGATTCGGCAAAGTGGAAAGGGTTCCGAAACAGTGTGTATGTTGGGGTCCGGTGGTGAGGAGCCAGTAGGCTTAGGGTTTGATGGTGGCAGAGGGAGGGGGTAGGAAAAAAACCAGGTTTTAAGAACAAAACCCAGTTGGCTTCTTGTGCTGGAGAGAGATGGCTTGTCTTCTGTTGCGGCATTGGGAATGTTGAGTTGATCCTCTCAGTGGAAACAGTGAGTGGGAGCCGGGGACTGAGAGGTCCCCCTCCCAGTTGGGGGAATGTTGAGGGCAACTGCCCGTCCCCCCACGGCCTTCCCCCTCCCCCCTTCCCTTCCCCCTCCTCCCTTCCCTTCCCCCTCCTCCCTTCCCTTCCCTTCCCCCTCCTCCCCTCCCCTCTTCCAACCCTCCACCTCCCCCTTGCCCCACTTCCCTCTCCCACTTCCCCCTCCCCCACACCTCCCCCTCCCCACTCCTTCCTTCTCCCCTCCTCCTCTCCCCTCCTCCTCCTCTCCCCCTCCTCCTCCTCCTCTCCCCCTCCTCCTCCTCTCCCCCCCCCCGCCGCCTACTCCTCCTCCTCCTCTCCACCCCTCCTCCTCCTCTCCCCCTCCTCCTCCTCCTCTCCCCCTCCTCCTCCTCTCCCCTCCTCCTCCTCCTCTCCCCTCCCCCTCGTCCTTCCCCCTCGTCCTTCCCCCTCGTCTTTTCTCTCATCTTCCCCCTTCCTCATCTTCCTCCCCCCTTCCCTCTCCCTCACCACTACCCCCACCATGTATTCATGTATCCACCCCTCCCCATCACCATCCCCCACGTCTCCCAGGCCTTGCTCACTGGTTCTGAGTCGACGATGAATGAAGGTGAATGAAGCTGTGCTAAGAGAACACTTGTCTCATTTTGGTCCCATTTACTTTCTCCTGCAGTCTACTTCAGGCTTTGTTTGTGTAACAGAACAGTGATGACGTACTGACAACCTTTGTTTCATTTATCTCACATCTCTAGAAGTCGGATCTCACATTTATACCTCTTCACAGTGGGCCAAGGAGTAGAGTTACAGAGGCTTGATGCACAGGCCAGTGACAAAGCATAATACACAACTGTACAGAGGTCTGTGCGAAGGCCCAGAGTGCTGGGTTATGGAGCGAGGGACAGATGAACTGAGGGCCTCAGTGAAGGGGTTGATATGCATGGGGAGACCGATGGTGGTGAATTTGGTCCTGGAACGGTTCAGTGAAGAGGCCTGGTGTAATTGATCATGGCCTTGACAGCAGCAAACAGGACCGTGCACTGGGGCAGGTCCTTGTATCTGGGGAAAAGGCAGGGAATGAACATAACCACAAATAACACCGCTTTCCAATCATTCTGAAAGGTTTGCTCAAAATCTCTGTTGAGGTGTAAGTGGCCTAATCGACAAAATAATTCAATGTGAAGCAGGAATGGCTCCACTCAATCAGCAGCCTGACGACGTGCTTCAGTCAATGGGGAATGTTAGACTGGGGGCAGCCACAGAACTTTTTCTTCAGAGATGGTTTCCCAGGAATTGGTGCGATGATGCTGTCAGGAGTTCAGGAATTACTTCCCTTAATCTCTCCACCTTTTCCTTCCTTTTTATGGTTTTCATTCTGCTGTGGAAGATAGAATGGGGCTAATGTCATATCCAGGCACTGGCAAGTTCCATACCAGAGGTGGTTGTATATAAAGGAACATGCACAATGGGTCTTAACACTTCAATTCATTTCTTCGTTATGCTACTGTTGCAAGGTTGACACATTTTAGAATTATTTATTCCTTTACAATATCTGGGTGTTCCTGGCAAGGCGGTGGTGATGAGTCTTTGCCTTGGGTTGCTGTAGTCCACTGGTGAGGGTAGCTGGTCCAAGATTTTGATCAACATCGAATAAGTAATGGTGATCTGTATTCCTGTGCGGCTGTTGCCTTTGTCTTTCTTGGTGGTGGCAGGTTTGGGGAGTAGCCCAAGAGAGTAATGGCAGTGCATTTTGTAGATGGTGCATACTGCAGCCATTGTATGCCAGTGGTGGAGGGAATGAATATTAAAGATGCTCTTTAAATTGATTTCTGGGATCTGGGCATTGTTGACAAGGCCAGCATTTATTGCTTATCCCTAACTGCCCTTGAGAAGGTGGTGGTGAGCTGCAACCTTGAACTACTGCAGTATCAGAACATAGAACATAGAACATTACAGCACAGTACAGGCCCTTCAGCCCACAACGTTGTGCTGACATTTTATCCTGCTCTAAGATCTATCTAACCCTTCCCTCCCACATCACCCTCCATTTCTCTATCATTCATGTGTCTATCTAAGAGTCTCTTAAATGTCCCTAATGTATCTGCCCCCACAACCTCTGCCGGCAGTGCATTCCATGCACCCACCACTCTCTGTGTAAAAAAACTTACTCCTGACATCCCCGTTATACCTTCCTCCAATCACCTAAAAATTATGCCCCCTTGTGTTAGCCATTGTCGCCCTGGGAAAAAGTCTCTGACTGTCCACTTGATCTATGCCTCTTATCATCTTGTACACCTCTATCAAGGCACCTCTCATCCTCCTCTTCTCCAAAGGGAAAAGCCCTAGCTCGCTCAGCCTCTCCTCATAAGACATGCTCTCCAATCCAGGCAACATCCCGGTAAATCTCCTCTGCACCCTCTCTAAAGCTTCCACATCCTTCCTATAATGAGGCGACCAGAACTGAACACAATACTCCAAGTGTGGTCTAAGCAGAGTCTTATAGAGCTGCAACATTACCTCGTGGCTCTTGAACTCAATGTGGAAGTACCCTGGTAAAGGTACTTCCACAGTGATGTTGGGAAGGGAATTCCTAGACTTAGTCCCAGTGACAGCGAAGGAACAATGAGGTACTTCCAAGCCCAGATGGTGTGAGACTTGGAGGGGTACCTGAAGATGGTGGTGGTCCCATTGTACTGGCTGCCCTAGCCCCTCTTGATGGTAGAGGTCACAGGTTTGAGTGATGCAGTCGGGGTACTCTGGGGGAGCAACTGCAGTGCATTTTGTGGATACACACTGCAGACACTGCGCTGGATGACTGCTTCTGGTGGTGGATGGGGTGCTATGCCCGAGGTGGCATCAAACTTCCTGGATGTTGTTGCAGCTGCATTCATCCAGGCAGGTGGAGAGTATTCCATCCAATCCTGACTTGTGGCTTGTGGGTGGAAAGCCTATGGAATGTCAGGAGGTGAGTCACTCGTTCCAGTGTGCTCAGACTCTGAGCTGCGGTCGCTTTGTGGTTACCCTCAGTGGCCTGCCCACTGCCTGACGATGCCCAAGAGCCCCTGAGGTGCAGATAGTGCTTTAACATTTTAAGGATAACGTGGCAGACCATTCGTGCTTTGGAAGAGCTCACAAAGCACCAATGGTCTGCCATTGGTAGGATGCAGACCTGGGCTGAGAAGTGGCAGGTAGAGTTCAACCCGGAAAAGTGAGAAGTAATACACTTCGGAAGATTGAACTTGAAAGCAGAGTACAAGGTTAATGGCAGGACTTTTAGTGTGGAGGAACGGAGGGATCTTGGGGTCCACATCCATTGATCCCTCAAGGTTTCGGCGTAGGTCGATAGGGTTGTTCAGGCGGCGTATGGTGTATCTGCCTTCGTTAATCGCGGTATTGAGTTCAAGAGCTTCGAGATGGTGTTGCAGCTCTGTAGAACTCTGTTTAGACCACACTTGGAGTATTGTGTTCAGTTATGTTCGCCTCATTATAGGAAGGATGTGGAAGCTTCGGAGAGGGTGCAGAGGAGATTTACCAGGATGCTGCCTGGATTGGAGAGCATGTCTTATGAGGATAGGTTGAGTGAGCTAGGGCTTTTCTCTTTGGAGAGGAGGAGGATGAGAGGTGTCTTGACAGAGGTGTACAAGATGATAAGAGTCATAGATTGAGTGGACAGTCAGAGACTTTTTCCCAGTGCGACAATGGCTAACACGAGGGGGCATAATTTTAAGGTGATTGGAGGAAGGTATAAGGGGGATGTCAGGGGTAAGTTCTTTTACACAGAGAGTGGTGGGTGTGTGGAATGCACTGCTGGCAGAGGTTGTGGGGGCAGATACATTAGGGACATTTAAGAGACTCTTAGACACATGAATGATAGAGAAATGTGGGAGGGAAGGGTTAGATAGATCTTAGAGCAGGATAAGATGTCGGCACAACATCGTGGGCTGAAGGGCCTGTACTGTGCTGAAACGTTCTATGTTCTAAACAAAGGGCAGTGGGAAAAATGAGCAGCTTATCTGTGTACATGATGCTGCTTGAGAAAGAAGCATTGGCCTGGACACAGGAAGGATTCCTTGATCCGTGAATGTGTCTGAGAATGTGCATTAATTGGTTAGCTGAAGAGTGCTCTTAACCATCTAACAGAATGTGTCTGGTGACACAGTCTGAGTATCAACACCGGTCACCTGTGGGGCCCAGAACATTTGGAGGTAAGGTACTGTGATACATGGACGGTTCAGTCAAAGTTGAGTTTGTGGTCATATGCACAAGTACATATACGCACAGGTGCATTGAAAACCTTATTTGCAGTAGCATCACAGGTATATAGCATCAGATACACAACATTCACGAGAAGATCATAAATTTTACATAAGTTATACAAGAAAGAACACAATTGGAACAAAAAAAACTGGAAGTCCATTGTAGTGCAAGGTGGCCAGAGTGTTACTGTACTGAGGTAGTGATTAGTGTTGTGCAGGTTGTTTCAAGAATCGAATGGTTGAAGGGAAGTAACCGTTCTTGAACCTGGTGGTGTGGGACTTCAGGCTTCTGTACCTCCTGCCCGATGGTAGCTGCGAGAAGATGGGGACGATGCCTTCTTGAGGCAGCGCATTCTGTAGATACATCTGATGGATGGATTGGCAGTAAAACTGTGCCCCATGTGGCACCAGGCGCTAAGTGGTTAAACAATGCCTTCCCCATGGGCTGTTTTGGATTGGACACTCCCAGTAGTGCTCATATCCTGTGAGTGAAGCTATATTACAGAAAATCATTGTGTGTCATACAGCTGAATCAGGTACAATCTTCTTGATTTTTTTCAGTGAAGACGAAGCTATTGAAACATTCCCTTTAATGGTTGTGTTCCCAAAGAGTCCATTTTATTTTTACTTAACCTCCTAAAGGGTACTTAGTTGGACGCAGAAACTCCTAAAATACGGTTAACTTCCTTGGGGGATGAGCTCAGTTTTGAGGAGAGGGGACTGCCTCCAGCACATCATTTTAAAACAGGCCCAAAATGTTGTGCTGATCGAAACTTGTGCTTAAAATTCCCCAATACTTTGCTGCTGATTTTTGGGCAATTAAGCCAACATAGTCAAGTAGAAATTTGTTGTTATCTGGTCATTATCACATCGTGATGTGTGGGAGCTTGCTATGCAGAAATTGGCTGGCACCTTTCCTACATTACGACAGTGGGACACTTCAAAGAAGAACTTCATTAGTTGTAAAGCATCTTGTTGGTGACCACAGAGTATAGAAATGCAGGTCTTTATTACTTTTGTCACAGACTGGCCTGCTGCATAGATTAAGGTCTTTTCCCCAGAGAATCTATAGATTTAAGGTGAGAGGAGAAAGATTTAAAGGGGACGTGAGGGGTAACTTTTTCACACAGACGGTGGCGGGTATGTGGAATGAGCTGCCAGAGGAAATGGTAGAGGTGGTTACAATTACAATTTTTAAAAGACATTGGGACAGGTATGCAGATAAAAAAGGTTTAGGAGGGATATGGACCAGACAGAGGCAAATGGGGCTAGCTCAGGTAGGCAACTTGGTCAGCATGGATGAGTTGGGCCGAAGGGCCTGTTTCCATGCTGATTGACCCTATGACTGTAAGGACCCCAGAGCCTCCCTCCCAATAGTCACTTCAGACATGGGGCAGACTTCATGATGCTATGGATCTGGATTGGTGGATGGCTGGTGTCATTGTTAAACCTCTTGCCGCCCTATCATATAACCACATGCTGAGATCAAATAGCACTGTCTCAAGGAGTCCCCATCTTCAGCTGTTCATGACAGAATAGACTGGGAGTTCAAAGTAAAAATTCTGACCAAGGAAGAAAAAAATGCTTTGGTACTGGAGGGCATGCATCTAAGGTGAGAGGGGGTAAGTTCAAAGGAGATGTGTGGGGCAAATTTTTTTACACAGAGTGGTGGGTGCCTGGAATACGTTGCCAGGGGTGACAGTGGAGGCAGATACAAGGTTCTTAGATAGCCACATGAATATGCAGAGAATGGAGGGATATGTTCTTGTGTAGGCAGAAGGGACTAGTTTAGTTAGGAAGAGAAACAAAGGACTGCAGATGCTGGAATCTAGATGAAAAAACACGATGATGCTGGAGGAACTCAGCAGGCCAGGCAGCCACGGATTTCTCCATGGATGCTGCCTGACCTGCTGAGTTCCTCCAGCACCATCGTAGTTTAGTTAGGTGTTTAATTACTAGCTTGATTAGTTTGGCACAATATCCTGGACTGAAGGGCCTGTTCCTGTGCTGTACTGTTTCTGTATTGTTCTATGTACTGATATTTTCCTTTTCCATTGATTGAATAATCTTTTCTCCCTGCCGTGTACCTCCCACACGTCCATTGTTCAGGCACCCACGTTGTCTCCCAGTTAAGGAACACCTTGATTTTTTAGGTCTCTGCACGCTTGTCTCTGTTCTCTAGCCATACAATCCTCTCATATCTGCCCTTCTCCAATTCTGGTCTCAGGATTAACCCTTGCTCCACCATTGCCAGCCATGTGTTCAGCTGCCAATGTCCCGAGTTCTGGAGTTCCTTCCCTAAACCTCTCCACCTCTTCCTTCCTTAAACCACCTGCCGCAAATACCGTTGTGGGCAGGCACAAAGGTGTAGCTGTTAGCGCAACGCTATTACAGTGCCGGTGACCCGGGTTCAATTCCGGCCACTGTCTGTAAGGAGTTTGTAAGTTCTCTCCGTGTCTGCGTGAGTTTCCTCCGGGTGCTCCGGTTTCCTCCCACGTTCCAAAGACGTACAGGTTAGGAAGTTGTGGGCGTGCTATGTTGGCGACACTTGCAGGCTGCCCCCAGAACACTCTGCACAAAAGATGCATTTCACTGTGTGTTTTGATGTACATGTGACTAACAAAGATATTTTATATTTCCAACATTCCCTTGTGAGCATATGTCAAACTATCTTTGATGGTGCTCCTCCTGTTAAACACCTTGTTAACTACATTGAAAGGAACCTTGTAAGTGGAAGTTCTTGTTGACAGCAACAAACAATCTGCTGGAGGAACTCAGCAAGTCGAGCAGCATCTATGTGGGCGGGGGGGGGGGGGAGCTGTTGAAAGGAATTGTTGACGTTTTGGGCCGAATCCCTGCGTCAATCCTGCATTGAGCCCTGATGCAGGGTTTCCACGCTGAAACGCCGACGATCCCTTTCCTCCCACAGATGCTGCTCGACAACCTCCGGCAGATTGTTTGTTGCTCGAGGTTCCAACATCTGCCGTCTCTTGTGTTTCAACATTGTGAGCCCAGCCTTCCTTCACTTTCCTGCCCACTCCACAGGGAGACACCAATGTGAAGAGGTTCACCAGTGGCTGACCATCGTCACAGAGTCCTGCAGTGCCATTCCCAGTCAGATGGCTGTGTGATGTTTTCACTTAATTACTCTCACCCTTCACTCTTTCCCCACAAGCTTCTCTCCTCAAGTGTATGTGCAAGTCCTTCTGAAGTTATTACTGCCTGTTTCAATAGAGAATAGACAATAGGAGCAGAAGTAGACCATTCAGCCCTTCGAGTCTGCACCGCCATTTTGAGATCATGGCTGATCCTCAACAATCAATATCCTGTTCCTGCCTTGTCCCCATATCCCTTGATTCCCCTATCTATAAGAAACCTATCTAGCTCCTTGAAAGTGCCCAGAGAATTGGCCTCCACTGCCCTCTGAGGCAGTGCATTCCACAAATTCACAACCCTCTGGGAGAAGAAGTTTTTCCTCACCTCTGTCCTAAATGGCCTAGCCCTTATTCTTAAATCATGCCCCCTGGTCCTGGACTTCCCCAACATCTGGAACATATTTCCTGTCTCTATCTTGTCCAATCCCTTACTAACCCTGTATGTTTCAATCAGATCCCCTCTCAATCTTCTCAACTCCAGCGTGTACAATCCCAGTCTCTCCAACCTCTCAGCATAAGACAGTCCCGACATCCCCGGAATTAACCTCGTAAACCTACGCTGCACGCCCTCTATAGCCAGGATATCCTTCCTTAACCCTGGAGACCAAAACTGTACACAATACTCCAGGAGTGGTCTCACCAGGGCCCTGCACAAATGCAAAAGAATCTCTTTGCTTTTGTACTCAATTCCCTTTGTAATACAGGCCAACATTCCATTAGCCTTCATCACTGCCTGCTGCACTTGCTCTTGACTTCCACTCTACCTTTTTTATAACCCTCTGTGTAAACACAGCTCCTCACCCTCTCTCTGCTCCTCATTAATCTGTGCCTTCTTGTTCTTCATCCTACTCCCAGTGGAATCTTCTTCTCCCTATTTAGCAAAATCCAAAAATAAAAATGCTGCTTAGCAGGTCAGGCGGCATCTGGGAGAGAGAGACTGAATTAATGTCTTAGCACAACAACCTAGTTCTCGTGGTAGGTTATCGCCATGAAAGGTTAACTGTACGTCCATAGATGGAGCAACAACAAAGTGCTGGAGGAACTCACTGGGTCCAGGCAGCATCTATGGAGGGGAATGGACAGTCAACGACTCAGATCGAGACCTTCATCTGGACTGCTGAAAATCCAAATTCCAGTCCACATGAAGGGTCTCGACCCGAAATGTTGACTGTCCATTTCCCTCCACAGATGCTGCCTGACCTGCTGAGTTCCTCCAGCAGATTGTTTGTTGCTCCAGATTCCAGCATCTGCAGTCTCTTGTGTCTCCATACGTGGTGACCTGCTGAGTGTTTCTAGCATTTCCTGTGTTTTTTCAGGTTTTCAACATCTATAATTCTTTGCTTTCTGATTTCCAAAATTCTACTTAATTTTGGAAGTTGCTCTTGAGTCTTCCCACAATGTTCCCTGCTGTAAGGAAAACAAGCCCATCTTTCTAGAGACCCAAGAGATAAGATACGATTTTTTTATTAGTCACATGTGCATCGAAACACACAGTGAAATGCATCTTTTGTGTAGAGTGTTCTGGGGGCAGCCTGCAAGTGTCGCCACACTTCCGGCGCCAACATAGCATGCCCACAACTTCCTAACCCGTACGTCTTTGGAATGTGGGAGGAAACTGGAGCACCCGGAGGGAACCCACGCAGACACGGGGAGAACTTACAGACAACGGCCGGAATTGAACCCGGGTCGCTGGCGCTGTAATAGTGTTACTGCAGATGCTGGAATCTGGAGTAACAAACAACCTGCTGGAGGAACTCAGCATCAGGACCCACAATGTCCACAGTTCTTCCTCCCCCCCCCCCCCACAGGTGCTGTTCGACCCATTGAGTTGCAGTCCAGATGAAGGGTCTTGACCCAAAATGTCAACTGTCCATTTCCTTCCATTGATGCTGCTGGATTCGCTGAGTTCCTCCAGTGTCTTGTGTTCATCCAGCAGATTGTGTCGCTGGAGCAAAAGGAAATTAGAGTTTTATGTTGACATTTGATGGCCAGTTGATAATGTCAAGTGGTTAGTGTCGAAAGATAGTTGAGGGTCAGCATAGGGACTGTGGGCAGAAGAGTCTGTTTCTGAAGTGACTCTACAATGCTATGGATTGTGTCAGTCCCTCTGTGGTGTGTGGATTCAGGGCAGGAGCTTCCAATGGCTTTTAAATGCCCTCTGAAGCCCCAGCATTGCTTTCACTTCTGCAAGCTCTGAAGCTAGAAAATCGAAGAGGGGTCGGTCCCATTGTGTCTGGATTATTGTGGCTAAACCCTTCCTAATTTCTCTTCCTCCCCCACCTACCTTCCTCCCTGCAACATCATCTCTGGAGAGAGGCAAGAAACGGGGAAAGTGTTCTCAGCACCAAAAGGACTTTCAGTCTGAGATCGTAGTCTCGGGATCTTGTCGGTGAGGCTGCGTATGGAATATTGTGTTCAGTTTTGGTCACCCTGCTATAGGAAAGATGCCATTAAGCTGGAAATAGTGCAGAGGAGATTTACGAGGATGTTGCCAGGACTCGAGGGACTGAGTTATGGAGAGAGGCTGAGCAGGTTGGAAATTTTTCATTGGAGCGTAGGAGAATGAGGGGTGATCGTAGAGAGGTGTATGAAAATAATGAGGGGTATAGATAGGGTGAATGCACACAGTCTTTTTCCCGGGGCTGG
Source organism: Pristis pectinata (assembly GCF_009764475.1). Classification (NCBI taxonomy): domain Eukaryota; kingdom Metazoa; phylum Chordata; class Chondrichthyes; order Rhinopristiformes; family Pristidae; genus Pristis; species Pristis pectinata. Next base: position 35,113,223 of record NC_067421.1, read on the forward strand.
GGAATCAAGAACTAGATGACATAGGTTTAAGGTGAGAGGGGAGAGATTTAATAGGAACCTGAAGGGCAACTTTTTCACCCAGAGGGTGGTCAGTATATGGAATGAGCCGCCAGAGGAATTGTTGAGGCAACTACATTAAAAGGTACTCAGACAGGTACGTGGATAGGAAAGGTTTAGAGGGACATGGGCCAAGCTTGGACAAATGGGACTAGCTTAGATGGGAATCTTGGCCAGCATGGACCAGTTGGGCCAAAGGGCCTGTTTCCTTGCTGTATGATTCTATAAAACCTTGGCCAATGAGGAATGAGATGAGGAGATATTTCTTTATACAAAAATTTTCTTCCCCCTCCCAGGATTCTAGATGCTTGTTCACTGAGTAGATTTATACGGGGATTGATAGACGTTGGACACTAAGGAAATCGAGATACAGGGATTAGCCTTCAAAGTGGACAGGTCCTAGGATCATCGATGATCTTGAATAGTGGAGCAAGCTGGATTAGCCACGTGGACCACTCCTGCTTCGATTTCTTTATTGTTCTTCAATATACTGATGAGAAGATTAGAAATAGAGGAACTAAAAGATCAGAGGACATTCAGTGAGTGTTCCACCACTCAGTAAGATCACGGTTAATCCTTTACCTCAGCACCACTTTTCTGCTCCAACCCCATATACCATCATTCTCTTAAAACTCGATTATTGCTGTCTATGGATCAATTTTCAGGAAGTTAAGATGACGTATCTCGATTGATCGGTGGATGCATCACACTGCTCCACTGCTGGACTCTGCACGAAGAGCCCTGTGTTGCTGGGGTTCCCCAGCATTGCTCTGGAGAAAATCAAAAACCCTCAGATGCTGGAAATCTGAACTAAAAAAAAAGTGCTGGAAACACTCAATAAGTCAGGCAGCATTGGTGGAGGGAAACAGAGCTGACATTTTAGGTCACTTATGTTCTGATAAGGGTCATTGACCTGAAATGTTACAGAGTCATAGAGTCAGAAACAGGTCCTTCGGCCCAACTTGTCCATGCCAACCAAGGTGTCTATCCAAACTAGTTCCATTTACCTGCGTTTGGCCCATGTCCCTCGATATTTCCTATCCATGCACCTGTCTAAATGCCTTTTAAACATAGAGTTAGCACTATCTCCCTTTCCACAGATGCTGCCTGACTTTCTCAGTATTTCCAGCATTTTCAGCTCCTTTACAATGGGGAACTTGCTTTACCAGTCAGATGTGACATTAGATCAGGGACCCTGGTTGTTACTGTGGGGATTCCTGGCTGGAGATGGGAACAAATGGGCAAGTTAATTAATTGAAATTATTTCCTGGTTCCTCGTGCTTCTTATCAAATTTATTTTTATAATGCATAATTTTGAAAATTATTTACAGAAAACTTTGACAACCAGAGACATTTAAAAACTTTTAAAGTTTCAGAGGTAGTTCTCTGCTCCCTCTGCTTTGTCAAAAGCTGTCAGGGTGTTTTTGGGGGCGAGGCCTCAACACTAATGCCTGACGCCTACTTGCTGTTGTAGCCTCATTACTTTGTCTGGGAGGTGAGGCTCGTCCCTCCCGGGCAGGGTGTCCCTTTGGCACTCTGGAACCTTGTGGTCTTCTGTGAAGTGATAGGATGCTATGTAAATGCAGGTTTTAGTATCACGTTGCTGATCTGCCTGTGTGTTGGCAGGGACAAGGTTTGTCACTGAGGCTAAATATATCACGGACACACTTGGCAAGGCGATAGCTTGATAAACAATGTGGCTGTTTATGAGTGGGATCTGATCCATTTATATCCCTGGGTGGATTCACAGTGCCACGGTTAGTTTAGAATTAGAATGTGGTTGAAGAGAAACACAGAACAGTGCAGCATAGAACAGGGCCCTTCGGCCCACAATGTTGTGCCGACATAGCTATTCCCTCCTACCTACAGAATGCCCATATCCCTCTATTTTGGTCTCATTCATGTGCCATCCAACCCCTCTTAACAGCCCCCAGTGAATTTCAGCAACGCATTCCAGGCATCCACCACTCTCTCAGTAAAAACATACCCCTCACGTCAGTTCTGAACCTACCCCCTCTCACCTTAAATGCATGCCCTCTGCTATTGGATCGTTCAATATGGGAAAAAGATATCGCTTGTCCACCCTATCTATGCCCCTCGTAACTTTATACAATTTCCAACAGATCACCCCTCAGCCTCTGCTGCTCCAGAGAAAAGAGCCCAAGCCTCTCCTAATAGCACAGAAGGAGGCCATTCAGCCCATTATGTTTAAAAAAAAAAGTACTACTCGGGCCTAACCCAGCACGTGGTCCATAACCCGCCATTTTACGGCTCGTCAAGGACACGTAATGTAGAACATAACATGGTACAGCACAGGAACAGGCCCTTCGGGCCACACCATCTGTGCTGAACATGATGCCATATTAAACTAAATCCCTTCTGCCTGCACATGATCCCTATCCCTCCATGCCCTGCGTACTCATGGGTCTACCTAACAGCCTCTGAATCACCACTTTCTTTCTGCTTCCACCACTCTTCCCCCGGCAGGCTGTTCCGGGCACTCGCCACTCTCTGTGTGGGGGGAAAAAAAAAACTTGCCCCACACATCTCCTTTAAACTTTTTCCCTCTCACCTTAAATGCAAGCCTCTAGTACTTGACATTTCTACCCTGGGAAAGAGATTCTGACTGTCTTACCCTATCTATTCCTCTCATAATTTTATAAAACTTTTATTTGGGTCTCCCCTCACCCTCTAATAATCCACTGAAAACACCCCAGTCTGTCCAACCTCTCCTTATCACTCATACCCTCTAATCCAGGCAGCATCCTGTGAATCTCTCTTGCACCGTCTCCAAAGCCTCCACATTCTTCGGGTAATGGGGCGTCCAGAATTGCACACAATATCCAGGCACGTCCGGGCACTTTTTAAGTGTGGTGCGCGTTTCTGCCTCCATCACCCTTTGAGGCAGTGAGTTCTAGACCCCGAGCACCCTCTGGGTGTAGAGTACTTTCTAATCTCCCCTCTAATCCATCACCAGTGACTTTTAAGTCACACCCCATGGGTTTTGACCCCTGTTCTTAGGTAAACAGCTCCTTGCTACTTGCGCCGAATTTCATTTTGTTTGAAGGTTGCAGATCAACCTTGGCTGTCAAACTGTTCCCAAGAGTTGGAGAAAGTATGTGTTGGTATTGGTTTATTATTGTCACTTGTACCGAGGTACAGTGAAAAACTTGTCTTGCATACCGATTGTACAGGTCAATTCATTACACAGTGCAGTTACATTGAGTTAGTACAGAGTGCATTGAGGTAGTACAGGTAAAAACAATAACAGTACAGAGTAAAGTGTCACAGCTACAGAGAAAGTGTGGTGCAATAAGGTGCAAGGTCACAACAAGGTAGATCGTGAGGTCAGAGTCCATCTCATCGTATAAGGAACTGTTCAATAGTCTTGTCACAGTGGGGTAGAAGCTGTCCTTAAGTCTGGTGGTACGTGCCCTCAGGCTCCTGTATCTTCTACCTGATGGAAGAGGAGAGAAGAGAGAATGACCCGGGTGGGTGGGGTCTTTGATTATGCTGGCTGCTTCACCAAGACAGCGAGAGGTAAAGAGAGAGTCCAAGGAGGGGAGGCTGGTGTCCGTAATGCTCTGGGCTGTGTCCACAACTCTCTGCAGTTTCTTACGGTCCCGGGCAGAGCAGTTGCCTTACCAAGCCGTGATACATCCAGATAGGATGCTTTCTATGGTGCATCTGTAAAAGTTGGTGAGAGTCAAGGGGGACAAACCAAATTTCTTTAGCCTCCTGAGGATGTAGAGGTGCTGGTGAGCTTTCTTGGCTGTGGCTTCTACGTGATTTGACCAGGACAGGCTGTTGGTGATGTTCAACTCCAGGAACGTGAAGCTCTCAACCCTCTCAAACCTTAGCACCATTGATGTAGACAGGTGTATAAGTTGTTGGTGAGGCCACACTTGGAGTACTGCGTACAGTTTTGGTCACCCTGTTATAGGAAAGATGTGGTTAAACTGGAAGGAGTGCAGAAAAGATTTATGAGGATGTTGCCAGGACCAGAGGGCCTGAGTTATAGGGAGAGGTTGGCCAGGCTGGGTCTTTATTCCTTGGAATGTAGGAGAATGAGGAGCAACCTTATAGAAATGTTTACAATTATGAAAGGCGTAGATAAGGTGGATGGTAACAGTCTTTTCCCCAGGGTAGGGGAATACAAAAGTAGGGGGCATAGGTTTAGGGTGAGAGGGGAAAGCTTTACAAGGGACCTGAGGGGCAACTTTTTCACGCAGAGGGTGGTGAGTATATGGAACGAGCTGCCAGAGGAAGTGGTTGAGGCAGGTACAATAGTCTCATTTAAGAAGCACTTGGATGGGTACAAGGGGCAGGGCTTAGTGTGATATGGGTCGAATGCAGGAAATTGGGGCTACCTGGATGGGCAATGTGGTCAGCATGGACTGGTTGGGCCGAAGGGCCTGTATCTGTGCTGTATTGCTCTATGACTCTACATAATACCATCTCTCTCACTGAGGCTGGCAATGATTATGCACCAAAAGATAGATCAGAAAATCTTTCTGACAGGTTGGGATGCAGTGGACAGTGGAGATGGTGGTTGTTGGACAGTACAGAGCATCGTCTGGGAGCTTTTAAAGTCATGGAATCATGGAGTTATGGGGTATGAAAACAGGCCTTTAGTTTACCATGTCATTGCTGACCGTCAGGTATCTACCCATACTCATCCCATTCAGCAGTACTTGGCCTGAAGCCTAATATGCTTTGGTGATTCAGTGCTTGTCCAGATGCTTCTTAAATATTGTGAGAGCATCTTTTTCCCCACCTTCTCAGGCAGTGGGTTCTGTTTAAACACAGCCCAATTAACAGATTTAAAGGCTTTTTCCTCCATCTTGTATGGAGAATCTGACCCTAATCTGAACTTGTGCATGTTTTGTGGGAGCAGGAAAAGGCTATTCAGCTTCTTGGCCATGTGCTGCCTTTCCATTGGATCACAGCTCTTCTGTACCTCCATTCAATCACATTACTTTCGTCTGATCAGAGAGGCAGGAGGCTGAGAGACCAGTACAGCTGGGCAACCTGGGGAAAGTTAAGAGACCTGTACCTGTGTTGTACTGTACTCTGTTCTATGGTGGGGAGTAGGAGGGAGAGAAGCAGGCACAGGCAGAGATGGACAGACCAGAGAAACGGAAAATATCAGTGCAAAATGTGGAATGGTGGGAGTCTATTGCACTTGTATTTCATTTAGTGGTTATTTTTGATGGGGCTACTCAGCTAATTGATAATTGTTTCTACAGGCTTGTGTTTAGTTTCAGCGGTTAAAGTTTGCTTTTTGGTGTTCGTTGAACAATCAATTAGATTTGAACTTGAAATAAGATCCTTAAATAAATTAAACCTATAAATGATATCAAGAACATTGTTCTGGTTGAAAGAGGTGCACGTGAGTTTTTAATGTCACGCTGCCAATCAACTTTCTGGGCTCCCCAGAAGAGAGAGAGTGTGTGTGTGTGTGTGTGTGTGTGTGTGTGTGTGTTTGTGTGTGTGTGTGTGTGTGTGTGTGTGCGTGCGTGCGAACACTAAATTTTTTAGCCTATGTTTCAATAAATAACATTTTAATCCCTTGTGGATACATCAATTTTTAAATATTTAAGAAGTTCTAAAAGTTAGAGGTTTTTGCTTCCTAGGGTGCTGCCCGTCAGCAATCCGATTGGCTGCTCAGCCAGTGTATTGACACCACTATTGGTGGGTGCCACACATCCTCGACAGAAGGAGCCTGATATCACAGAGCCCACTGCTCCTTGGTGGTAAGTTCCTCTGAGGTCAGTGCTGTTTCACTGCTGCTGTAGGGAAAATGCAACCCCATATACCTCTCCTGAGTTGTGTCTGCACTGAGCACATAACTCTGGGCAAGCATCTGACCAAGGTGCAGTAGAACTGAGATCGAAATGAGTATCCCCTGTCCAAAAAGGGTCCACATTACAAACAGACCCTTAAAGTCAAGCTGGAGTTGACTTTTTACAGTTTTGGTCTGAAAGCCAAGAAAGATGCATTCAATATGTGTCAAAATAACTTCAGGCTGAAGGGCAGAGGATTGTGCCTTGTTCAAGAACTGTGTCACTGGCATACGAGGCATACTTTATCCCCGAGAACATTTTAGCACATTAATCAACATCATTAAAACACAACGGCATGGCCCAGAGACATCGTACACGGCCTTATGGGACACCAGCACTCCACTCAGTGATTTATTAAGTGGGATACGATTGACTAATTAAAATATGAACAAATCTTAGCTGAGGGGGAGCAGTGATGCTGGTATTTCTTAATTTGATTAATGAAAGATTGATTGGGCTAATGGCTGGGAGATAGATGGGAAAAAGGTTGTGCATTAATGTTTCAGAGCGTGGTTTTGCTCGGGAGGAATCAGTGTCATAGAACATCGAACAGTACAGCGCAATACAGGCCCTTCAGCCCACAATGTTGTGCCAACCTTTAAACCTCGCCTAAGACTATCTAACCCCTTCCTCCCACATATCCCTCTATTTTAAATTCCTCCATATGCTTATCTAGTAATCTCTTGAATTCGACCAATGTACCTGCCTCCACCACCACCCCAGGCAGCGCATTCCATGCCCCAACCACTCTCTGGGTAAAATAAACCTTCCTCTGATATCTCCCTTGAACTTCCCACCCACTACTTTAAAGGCATGTCCTCTTGTATTGAGCATCAGTGCCCTGGGAAAGAGGCGCTCGCTGTCCACTCTGTCTATTCCTCTTAATATTTTGTACATATTTTGTGTTGGAGTGGGGGGAGGTAGGGGCGTGAGGAAGGATTTATCTATGGCAGAATGCAAAGGGAATTTCACCAGATCTGATTCCAGATTCAGCGCTGAGTCAGTTGATTGGGTGACTGATACTTAGGTAAGATGTCTGTGGTTCAGAGCAGGGTGAAAATCAGCTGGAGCTCCCACTCGTGATCCCTCTTTGGTCTTGTTGGAATAGTGTGTCTGGCCTTAGGTGAGCTCATGATCGAACATGTGCTGCTCCTGTGGCTGAAAAGCAACAGAATTATGAATGAACCAGCCCTGAATAAAATCCAGGATTTGTCTGACGTGTGGCAGCTCACAGTTGCATCACATAATGGCTCAACAATGACCACTTGGAAAATTAGAGTCATATAGTCATAGAGTCATACAGCATGGAAACAGGACCTTCGGCCTAACTGGTCCATACCTGTCCAACCGTCTTTGAAGAGTTGTTATTGTACCCGCCTCAAGGGAGGTGAGACTAACTGGATATTTCTTTCAAAGAACTAGCAATGGACCTGATAAGTTAACTCTGTTTCTCTTTCCACAGATTCTTCCTGACTTTCTGAGTACTTGCAACACTTTCTGTTTTTATTTTAGACTTCAGTGCCCTTCCATGAGTTTCAATGACTGTTGGTAATGGAGGTTGCTGCTTCGGGAGGTGCTGTCGCAATAGTCTTGGTGAATAACTGCAGGCATTTTGTAGATGGTGCACTGTGTGCATATGAGGCAGGAGCTGGATGAACTGAGATTAGTTCTTCACTCTTCAAAGACTTCAAAAACCCTCAAAGCCAATCCACAATCTAGATATCTCCGATTGGAGTGTGATAGAATACTAACTTGTATCCATCCAAATGTTTATTGTGACAAAAGAACTAAAAAAAAGCTTGACAATAACCAGGACAATACTATCTCCTCAATCCAGATGTGGACCACATTGAATTTACAGTGAGGAGGGAAACCACTTAGCCCAAATGGTCCATGAGGTGTTTACACTCTATGCAAAAGTTCTCCCCTCTCTCTCCATCACATCCCATCCTTGCTGTTCATTTCTCCCTCTTGTTCCCATATCCTGATGTTCCTGTAACATTGCTGGATCACTGTGCTGCCACTTCCTATCCAAGGCCACAAGGTGGGGAAAGCAAGGATTGGAGCAATTCAAGGAGAAAACTCAGCCCCTCCTTCTTGGAGCAGTTTGGGATGTACAATACATGTGGCCGCCTTCTGTTATTACGGATGCACTAAGTTCGGCTCACACCTGAAGCACAGTCACTTGTTTGATGCCCATGTTGGCTTATGGAAACATACCCAAGCAGACATCTACAGTAAAATAAGGAACTAGGGGTTGGGTGGAGAATAAAAATCACTCTCACCTGCAGCACCTCATAATTCAAGAAACCATACTGAGAGATTGTGAATATATTTTACTCCTAATTCACGCAGTAGTTCACTCATTCCCATAAGTTTGGAGATGTGGATCTTCTTGTCTTATCTTTGACCTGGATTTGGAGCCTAAGATTGGTTTGGCCACCCTACAATATCTGATGTGGCTCCATCAGTGATGCTAGAACTAAGGTTGTTGGATTGGTTATCCATCTAACAGACTTACGTGGGGTGCCAATGGGTAGATGCTCTTTAGACTCAGTAAGAGAGACTTCACATGTATGTGAATACTGAGAGTTTGTCTTTAGCTCTTTGTAATTCAATAATAAATATCGAAGGAATATCTTTTGGTTTGAAAGACTTTCGGCAGCAACGTTCGAGAATTTTGGCTCTGCAAACAAACCCCATCTTCAGTCCAGAGGCAGATGCTGGAATCTGGAGCAATGCACAAAAAGTGCTGGAGGAACTCAGCAGGTCAGGCAGCATCTATGGAGGGAAATAAACAGTCAACGTCTCGGGCCGAACCTGATGAAGGGTCTCAGCCCGAAACGTCAACTGTTTATTTCCCTCCATGGATGCTGCCTGACTTTCTGAGTTCCTCTGGCACTTTTTGTGTATTGCTCCATCTTCAGTCCTCTGTTGACTGTCCATATATGCATCTTCAAGACTATGTGCTGACATCACATATTGATATGACCCTCATTATAGGAAGGATGTGGAAGCTTTAGAGAGGGTGCAGAGGAGATTTACCAGGAGATTGCCTGGATTGGAGAGCATGTCCTAAGAGGACAGGTTGAGTGAGCTAGGGCTTTTCTCTTTGGAGAGGAGGAAGATGAGAGGTGACTTGATAGAGGTGTACAAGATGATAAGAGGCATAGATCGAGTGGACAGTCAGAGACTTTTTCCAGTGTGACAATGGCTAACACAAGGGGACATAATTTTAAAGTGATTGGAGGAAGGTATAAGGGGGATGTCAGGGGTAAGTTTTTTACACAGAGAGTGGTGGGTGTGTGGAACGCACTGCCGGCAGAAGTTGTGGGGGCAGATACATTAGGGACATTTAAGAGACTCTTAGATAGACATATGAATGATAGAGAAATGGGGGGTGATGAGGGAGGGAAGGGTTAGATAGATCTTAGAGCAGGATAAAATGTCGGCACAACATTCTGGGTCGAAGGGCCTGTACTGTGCTGTTGTGTTCTGTGATATTTATAGCAATCATCCTGTGTGGGAATGAAGTTCATATTAAAGGAATTTTTGGTTGTTCTCTCCTTGGACCTTACAAAATGTGCTTTCTATTACCTTTAAGAATACCAGGCAAAATCTTATCAACTGTTTGTCCTCATGATTAGTGACATCACCATATCGATGGACCAGTAATCTGGTTTAATAGTCCACTTTGGGGGAATTTAGATTCAATTAATTAAACAAATCTATAATTAAAAAGAGAATATCTGTAAAGGTGACCATAAAACTACTGGATTGTCATAAAACTTACCCGGTTCACATATGGCCTTCAGAGGAGTTAGTCACCTATCCCCTTACCTTGTCAGGTCTGTGTGACTCTAAACCCATCGCCACAGTTCTCAACTACCTTCTCAAATGTTGCAGCAAGTTACTCAGTTTAATGGGAAGAAATGAAACTCACACTAATGCATGAACTTTTAAAAAAAAGACTTCTAATTTGGTGTGTTGACATTGGTGCCCACAAGTTCATTTGAAAACATCTTTAATTGGCAGTAATTGCATGGACAAACAATTGTGATTTGATGAGGGCAGGCACGGTAGTGTAGCGGTTAGCATAATGCTTTACAGCGCCAGCGACCCGGGTTCAATTCCAGCCACTGTCTGTAAGGAGTTTGTACATTCTCCCCGTGTCTGCGTGGGTTTCCTCCGGGTGCTCCGGTTTCCTTCCACGTTCCAAAGACGTACAGGTTAGGAAGTTGTGGGCATGCTGTGTTGGCGCCAGAAGCGTGGCGACACTTGTGGGCTGCCCCCAGAACACTCTATGTAAAGGATATATTTCACTGTGTGTTTCAATGTACATGTGGCTAATAAAGATATCTTATCTTATATGGATGTTATGGATTGGGATGGATGGTCCCTTTCTGTGCTGTATCCCCTCTATACTTTCCTGTACACATTAAATGTCCTGTTTTGCTGCCTCTACACTGCCCAGGACAAAGCAGCCCACTATCACCATAAACTATGCCTGCAACATGTACCATATACAAAATGCACCGTAGTTATCTGTCTAGAGTACTCCGACAGCACCTCCCAAATCAGTGACCTGTATTACCAAGAGACAAGGACAGAAGGTCATGGGGACTTCCCAACTTTTGTACTCAATGCTACATCCGATGAAGGCAAGCATGCCGTTTGCCTTCTTTACCACCCTATCCACTTGTGTTGCCACTTTCATGAACAGGCATGTCCTGATTTGGAAATGTATCACTGGCCCTTCATTGTCACTGGGTCTAAATCCCAGAACTCCCTCCCTCTCCAACAACACAATGGGAGTTCCTTCACCAGATGGACTGTAGTAGCTTCAGCAGATGGGCCGTCAGCACCTTCTCAAGTGGAATTCTGGATAAGCAATAAATGGCGGCCTTGTCAGCAATACCCAGATCCTGAAGAATGGATGTAAGCAGCAGGCTCGAGGGACTGTCTCTCCTCCTCCTGTTCCTAATCTATTGTTCTCATGTGGACATGAAGAGAAAGGCTGGTCTTCTCATCTGATCCCATTGAAATGAGATAGAATAGTGGCAATGGCTACATGGCATTACCGTGAGGGTAATTGGGATTGGGCTGGGTTTTAGAATTGGCAGCTGAGTCATGAGGAGGGCCTCTTGCCTGAGTGCTGTCTCTCTGATTGACAATAGGGACAAAACTTTGCAAAGCTGCACCCTTGAACAACCAGTGGATATTTTGTTTTCTGGCTTGCATCTCCTTCCTGACTCTCTGCTCCAATATGGTCCCCTTGTTGGCTTTTCTGAACACATCAGGCTTGCTCCTTTCATACTTGATCAAAGACGATGGCACCTTTGAAATACAACTGAAGAATATTGCTGATAAAGAAATACCTGCTTCAAGCAAGGTTCCTCATCACGACAAGGCTCTTCCCAGCCAGAGTGGAGGTGATTGTGTAATTCCACCGTCAATCAATCCCAGTGACCTCGTTCATTAAGTGACTGTGCTTGATGTTATGCACAATTTGTATGTAACTATCCTCCACTCTCTGCATTTCTCTGGAGAAATGACCCTGCTTTAATTAAGAGAAGTTCCTGCCATTTCTTTCCCCTCTGCCCTGAAGACTCTGTTTTCTGTGTAAATTGACTTTGTCAGTTGTATATTAAGATTCTTGCTCTCAGTCCCCGACTCTGTCCCACCTCCCATTCTAATACAACGTTGTCAGTGCTCTCTTTGTGTAACACCTTCTAGATGTCCCAAAGTGTTCAACGAAGTGCTTTGAGAAGTGTAGTCTCTTATAGGTAATGGAGCAGTTGATTTGAGCAAACAAGCTCTCAAAAACCACAGTGGGACAACAATCAGGAAGTTTGTTTTTCTGACGTTAGTTGCAAGATGAACACTAGTCAGGGCACAGGGATAACTTCACTAATTTTCCTTGAAATTCATGATGGGATCTTTCATGTTCACCTCAGAGAGCACACCAAGCTTTGCTTTAGCATCTCACCCAAGAAGCAGCAACCAGCCTGATTACAAATTGAGATGTCATCAGAATCAAATTCTGCTCACTACTCTTCAAAATGGAAGAATTTCTTTGTCCATCCTGGGGCCTTTGCTATTCCTTCCTCTTCAAAGAAACTGCTACCTTGCTCCTAACCTGGCTCTCGTTGGCTTTGCCCCCAACAGAATGCCTCTGATGGCACATCCTGCAGCAAATGCAAGCGTTTTATCATTGTTTTCTCAGCTCCATGAGCAAAAGCAGCCCCCCTCTTCCTCAACAACCTCCCGACTGGCCTTCACAAAGGTTGCATTAGCTTTTGGACTTGCGGTCAAATACCTCTGAGACTTATTTGAATGTGGTTGCTACCACTCATTGTGGGCTTATCACAGGTGGTCTCCCACATTGGACCAATACTGCTGACCAATAGCCTGTACAGAAGGAGTGAATTATAAAGGTACTGACTGTAATGTGTTAAGTGCCTTGGCTGTTTCAAGCTATTTGATAAATTCCTCATTGCACGTCATCCCATGAATTTTTGAAGTGAGCCCTTGTCTTGGGAAGTGCAGTTGAGTTGAGGTTGTGGTTCCCTTGACTGTGGTTGTGAATTAATAGCCTGCCTTTCAGATCAGAGCACCTGAGCACTATATGACTCCAGCCACATCAGATGACTCCAGCCACAACAGCGAAATGGGGGGACTTAACACCGAGGTGAAAATGAGAAGACTTATGGCTAGAAATTCATTCTCATTCACAAGCAGGAGATGTTCAATCAGCAGATCCACTTCCAGAATGTGGGTCTGTTGATAGCAAAGGACTCAAAGGTCAGAAAAGGAGAACTGCATTTGGTTATGACTGAGGACGAATTTCAACCCTTTGGTTTTGCCCTGTGTGCGATACCCAAAATGGTTTCCATCAGCGCTGTGGCTGCCTTGTTGAATCACAATAAGAACTCGACCCCCCCCCCCCCCACCTTCCATGTAGGAAGGATGGGGCAGCTGCAAACACTATTGCCATGGGAAACGTGCAGGCAGAGGTGTAAGAAAAGATGGACTGAGCAAGCCCACCCGAAACAATCCTTCTTTTAAAAACAGAAGATGTTGGGAACATTTAGCTGCTCAGCCAGCATCCGTGGAATGAGAAACAGTTAATATTCCAGGTCTGGGACCCTGTATCAGAAATTCTGATGAACAATATTTGTCCTGAAGTGTTAAGTGTTCTTCACTCCGCTACCTAACCTGCTGAGTGTTGTCAACATTTTCTGTTTCTTGTTCAGCTTTCCACCATCTGCAGTTGTTTTGATTTTCAGACATTTTTAAAGGTATGTTTCATAAATTCTTTTGTCTTGTGGGTCTCCTGATTGGCCAACAGGGCTAAAGGCAGCACTCTAATCAGGTGAAATCCTATTCCCAGACACATTACATCCTCTGTTGCTGCTGAGACTTCCCAGTATTTTTTAAGATTTCATATTAGAACGATCTTTTCTCTTCGGATCTGGCCAGGAAAGCTGTTAGCCCGGCAGATGATTCGTTCTACCTGAGTAGCTGTTTAGGTCACAAATTGAACAGCCAGCTTGAAAGTCACTCATCTTGTTCCCTATAAAAATTGAGGGTGACCTCCTGCTTTTGACTGAGCAGCCAAGTCCCATCTGAATTGGTTGCTGGGAGCTACTCGTTGGTGATGGAGCCCAGCTCCTTGTTCCCGTGACTCGGGAAGCTTTATATAGATGCAAATCAGACCGAAGTTAGCTCGGGCTCCCGATGACAAACATGCCTGCCAGGCTGATGAAGCACTGATACCTCCCAGAAAGGGCATGGTTGTGTGTTAGACAACCAGGTCACATTGTTCATTAGTTCTGACTAGTGCGCTATTCTTGAAAGGAACCTAGAAAGGGGAGAAGCATGATATTCCAACATCAATTCTCAACTACCGATTACTACGATGCATTTCCAGTTTGGCTGGGTCAAGGCCAAATATTTTTTCTGCTTGGGAAATGATCCTTTAAATCACAGACTCCTTTGAAAGTACACGAGAAACCATGGGCTCCAAAGTGAAAAGTGTGCAGCAGTTATTGGATAAACGGAGCAATTATTTGAGAAGTGCTTTCTGGATGACCCAAAGCACTTTACAGCCAGTGAAATACTTTTGATGTGTGATTACTCTTGTGGTACAGGGATGCGTAGCTAACAATTTACGCACATGAAAAGCAACATGATGTTGGCCTGGTTTCAGGGACATTGATTTGGGGATAAATTCAGTTGAACACTAATCCCACATTAATCCTGTTTTATTTTTCCTGCATTCCCGTCAACTCCTGCAAGACTCCACCACTCACCTACACACTAAGGGCAATTTACAGCTGCCAATTAACCTCCCAACCCGCTCATCTTTGAGAGGTGGGAGGAAACTTTGAAGTTGTCCAGTGACTGGTTTATGTTGACCAGAGGGAATGGTTGGGGCTTGGTTTAATACCGCAGCTGAAAGGCAGGTTTGGAATGAACTTGCAAGCACAAGTGGAAAGGAACAAACCTTAGAATCATTTAGGGAGAAATTTGGTGTCACAACAGGGAGATGGATATTCCAGGTGATAGAATTAAATAGAAGACAGAACATAGAACACTACAGCACAGGAACAGGCCCTTTGGCCCATGATGTTGTGCTGAACTAATCAAGCTAATTAAAGTAATCCCTTCTGCCTTCATTTGATCCATATCCCTCCGTTCTCTGCATATTCCTGTGCCTTTCTACGAACCTCTTAAATGCCTCTATCGTATCTACTCCACCATCACCCTGGCAATGCATTCCAGGCACCTGCCGCTGTCTGTGTAAAAAATATTTTGCCACACCCATCTCCTTTGAACCTACCCTCTCTCACCTTAAATGAATGCCCTCTAGTTATAGACATTTCGACCCTGGGAAAAAGATACTGGCTGTCTACTCTATATATGCCTCTCCATAAATAGCCTGAATGGACGCCCATAATGGGCGGCACAACATGGTGGGCCAAAGGGCCTGTATTGTGCTGTATTGTTCTATGGTTCTATATTACGATTTTGAGGTCTGCTTTTTACATCAAAGGACTTAGTTATGAGAAAAATATGTTGAAGCATTGATTTGAAGAAGCAGTAGAAAGAATTTTTTTGTTATTCATTCAGGGGAAGGGCAGCATTTATTGTCCGATGGGAAGACTGTGGTCGACAGTTGTAGAAAGTTGGCGTGGTTGTTGAGTTACTAGACTAACAGCCAGGATTCTTGATCATTGATCTACAGGTATGAGTTGAAATCCAACATGGAAATTCAAAGCCAAGTGACTAAAGAATCTTGAACCTTAAAATAAAAACTGCCATCAGAAATGGCAACCGCAAAACATCTGGATGGTCAGAAAAGCCCATCTGGTTCACTGTTTCTATGATTCTTTGACTGTATATCCCTCAGGGAGAGACATTTGCTCTCTTTATCTGGTCTGCTCCATTTTGTGACTCCAGACCCACCATTGTGGTTGACCCTTAATTACCAGCTCAGTTAAGGGGCAGTGAAGGATGGGCAATAAATGCTGGCGACACCAGTGATATCCACATACTATGGATGGATATTATCTAAAGAATGTGGTAAATAGCTCCCACTGCGCAATTGGAAAGAATGTTTGAGCATTATCATAGAGTCATACAGCACGGAAACAGGCCCTTCGGCCCAACTGGTCCATGTTGACCGAGAAACCCATCTAAGCTCGTTTCATTTGCCCGCATTTGGCGCATATCCCTCTAAACCTTTTGTATCCATGTACCTGTCTAAATACCTTTTAAATGCTGTTAATGTACCTGCCTCAACCATTTCCCCTGGCAGCTTATTCCACATACTGACCACCCTCTGGGTGAAAAAGTTGCCCCTCAGGTTCCTATTAAATCTCTCCCCTCTCACCTTAAATATATGCCCTTTAGTTCTTGATTTCCCAACCCTAGGTAACAGACTGTGCGTGTTGACCCTGTCTGTGCCCTCATGATTTTATACACCTCTATAAGATCACCCCTCATTGTCCTGCGCTGCAGTGAATAAAGTCCCAATCTGCTCAACCTCTCTCCATAACTCAGTCCCTTCACCCAGAGATGTGGTGAATGGAATATATTTTCAAGGGGGTGGTGTTCCCATGTGCATTGTTTGTAGAGGTTGTGAGTTTTGAAGGACCATTGTATAAAACCTAACAGAATAAAGTAGGATTTTTAATAGTACATTAACCATGGGACTGACATGAAATGAAAAAGCCAATGAAAGCATAAACACTACGAAAATCAGTTCTCACTCTCACAGATTATAAAAGCAACCATCTTGGAATTATTTTAAGTGATGAAGCTACAGTCCTTTCTCAACCATGTTTTCCTATTTTGTAGGAATATGCAGTGTTTGGGAAACTAAATTTTGATTTGCTGTTTTCAGTGCCTGCACCACATTCAATACAATTCTTTAACCTGTAAAAAAAAAATTTCCATTCATGAAGATACGTTAGAGAATTGTGGCAATATTAGCCAGCACTGAACTGTAGGATTTCTAGCTTTGAATTAGAGTTTGGATTGGAAAAGCTGCCAGATTGGGATGAAATCATTTGCCAGCAGACTCATCCCTGGCACGGCCGATTCATTTCCTTCAGTAGGCCTGAGCTACTCTCCCACTGTTTGACCCATTCTCATGCAGCAAGAATTAATGTAGAAGACAAACCATGTCAGGTCCTGGATGATAATCCTTAATTACAATACTGCAGCAGTGAGTACACTTCAAAGTTACTTTATCGGCCGTGAAGTCCTTTGGGACATTTCGAGGTCATGAAAGGCACTATAATATCCCCTGGTCTTTTATTCTTAATTAGTTTATTTTTTATGCTGGTGTTCAATTTTGCAGATGTGAGTCTTTTGACGTTTATTCATTCTCCTTCATTCCCGTTGGCTTTGTACATCCTACCTGCTTCCCTGCTTATATTTTAATTCTTCTGTGTTTCCAATTTGAAATAAAGTTATAGCTATTCCTCTTTAGTGCAAGTTCAACCTTCCTAGTGAGTATCGAATTATAACAACAACTTTTATTTACATTGCATCTATTAAAAGAAATCTGTGAATGAGTCATGTAAAGGGAGCAGATTACTGAAAGCTGGGTGAAAGATGTTAGTCAAAGACTATTTAAAGGACATTGATATACATAACAGGAGGACAGGTTTGGTAGTATACTGGTTAAGTCACTGGATTAGTATCCAGTGCTTGGACTATTGATCTAGGGATACAAGTTCAAATCCCGTCCAAGAGATGAAGTCAGTTAATTAAATATGGAATTCAAAACCCATAATGAGTAATGGTAACTAGAAAGCTACCATAAGCTTTTATTTAAACTTACTCAGGGCCATGAGGAGAGGAAATATGCTTTGATTAACTTTTAGTTGTCTCTTGTCGATTCAAGAAGTAAATGCATGAGCAATTAGAGAAAACATTCCCTCTCGCAAGCTCTGCCATCCAATAAGGTCATTGTGGTGCCAGGTGGAATGATCTTTGGTACATTTTTGCATCAGCCACCACTGTTTGTTGTGTAATGTTCACCTTTAATGTTCGATTAGAAGCCCTACCCTTGGAGTCATAGGGTCGTACAGCACAGAACCAGGCCCTTCACCCACCATGTCCATCTGACCTTCTTGCCTATCAACACTAATTCCATTTTCCTGCATTCAGTCCATATTCTTCCATGCCTTGACTATTTAAGTGTCTGTCTAAATGTTTCTTAAATGTAGTCATTATATTTGATTCGACCACATGCTTTGGCAGTGTGTTCCACATATCAACCACTCTGTGTGTAAATAAAAACTTACCCTTCAGATCCCCTTTAAAACTCCTCCCCTTCACCTTAAAACAATGCCCCCTTGTTTTTGATCCTCCTTGTTACTCGGCATACTGAACTGCAATATAAAAGAAACTACAGACACCACAGTTATGACCTCGGACATCTTCCCTCTTAATCCTCACGTCCCTTGATCCCCAGAATATATCTGGAACAGTAGTGGAAGGCAAGAATGGAAAGGTGGCAAAACCCAGGACAACAGAAGCACAACTAATTAGTAAGACCAGCCAATTATTACATTATTATCGACCCACTGCCAGCACCTCATTGGTACATAGCATGTCCCCATCAAACTAATGAACATCCTCAGCCCTCTAGTTAGAGAATTCCGAGTGTCCAGTCCCTTATTCAGATTTTGTGACCCCTCATTGTTTATTAATGAAATTGTCATTTGAATTATTCAACAAACTAACAACAAACAGCCAGCTGGGCTTATTATATAATGAGTGGCTAGGTTTATAAATGATTATTGAAAATGATTTTACATTCAGAACCATTTGGAGCAGTTATGAGGGGCATAGATCGGGTGGACAAGCAATATCTTTTTCCCATTATTGAGAGATCCAATACCAGAGGGCATGCATTTAAGGTGAGAGGGGGTAGGCTCAGAAGAGAAGTGAGGGGTAAGTTTTTTTACTCAGAGAGTGGTGGGTGCCTGGAATGCGTTGTCTGATAGGGTGGTGGAGGAAAATTCATTGTGGGCTGTTAAGAGGGTCTTGGATGGGCACATAAATGAGAGGGAAATAGAGGGATATGGGCATTCTGTAGGTAGGAAGGATTAGCTATGTCGGCACAACATTATGGGCCGAAGGGCCTGTTCTGTGCTGTACTGTTCTATGTTCCTAACTGATATGTTTTAAATAAAACTCACTGAGTCAACTGCCCGACTTTAAGGAATACTTTTTGTGGAGTATACCACACGCCAATAAACTGTTGGCAATGGGTGGTTAATAATGTAATAATTGACTAGTTTTATTAAGTAGCTGTGTTTGTATTGTCCCTGCTTTGCCACACTTCCATTCCCACCCTTCTGATCCCCATCTGCTGTTCCGGATTAATGACTGCTTCCCTGTGCCACAGACTGCATGCCTCCCGATCTACTTCCTGCAGTTTTGTACCTGCTGCTTCCTTTCACTAAATCCTTCCTCCAATTCAGTGGCACTCAAAGTGTTGCCTGAACTTTCTGGACGAACTCTCTTGGGCTCCAGGGAAAGGAAGAAACTCATCCAGTGGTCACCTCTGTCCAGTACAAAGCATCTTTGGCCGCACTATTGATTACTATCATTAAAAGGGTAGATAGGACAGCACACAATTTACAGTCAAGAAACATCACTTGGCTCATCAGATCCAAGCAGATGTCTTTGTTCCACAAGAATTTCCTTCCACCTTAGTTCATCCAATCGGTTGGCCTCAATAGCTCACTGGGACACAGTCTTTCAAAGTTTCATGACCTTCTGACTAAGGGAATGAATCCTCATCTGCATCTTCAATGAATGATCCCTGAAACCACAGAAATCTGGAGGGTATTGGTATTGGTTAGTTTATTATTGTCACTTGTACCGAGGTACAGTAAAAAACTTGTCTTGCATACCGATTGTACAGGAGGAGTTTATGGAGAGAGATCTAATAAACACATTTTCAGAATTTGTTTATTAAATTTATTTATTTCCAGAAATAAATTCACATTCTCAAATGGCCATGGCGGGATTTGAACTACTGGATTTCTGCTCCTGTCCTTTGGATTCCTAGTCCAGTAATAAATCCACTACAATACACTGTACTCTATTGATCAACCAGTGTATTAGTTCACTGTTGACTGCTCCAAAGAGTCGGCGCAGGTAGTGGAGACATAGGCAGGGTTGCAGAATGCCGACCATTATATCTCCCTTGGCCCAGTGTACTTGCTGGGTGACTGATTGGAAGTCAGTTGGTATCAGTGGTGCTTTTAAACGAGTTTTGAGATCACCTGTGTGGTTCCTGCCAGACTCAAAATTAAAATCCTACGTAGGTTTTACGCTAAAGGGATTTTTATTGCAGAACTATTCATGTGAGTGACCAGGAACTTGTAGCTTAATTCACTTGCTTGATTTTGGAGGTGGGTTTGTGTGATTGTTTCTTGTACATGAACCCAGCTGTAAAATGGCAGCAGGAATTTAATGCAGACAAGTGTGAGGTGTTCCACTTTGGGAGGACAAACCAGGGTAAGACTTACACAGTGAATGGTGGGGCTCTGAGGTGTGCGGTACAACAAAGGAACCTGGGAATAAAGATCCATAGTTCCTTGAAATTGGTGTCACAGGTGGATAGGGTCGTAAAGAGAGCTTTTGGCACTTTGGTCTCCATAAATCAGGGCATTGAGTACAGGAGTTGGGATGTTATATTGAAGTGCAAGATGTTGGTGAGGCTGAATTTAGAGTATTGTGTGCAGTTCTGGTCACCTACCTACAGGAAAGATATCAATAAGCTTGAAAGAGTGCAGAGAAAGTTTACAAGGATGTTGCCAGGACTTGAGGACCTGAGTTATAGGGAAAGGTTGAATAGGTTAGGACTTTATCCCCTGGAGTGCAGGAGAATGAGGGGAGATCTTATAGAGATATACAAAATTATGAAAGGTATAGATAGGGTGAATGCATGCAGGCTTTTTCCCCCTCAGGTTGGGTGAGACTAGAACTAGAAGACATAGGTTTAAGGTGAAACGTGAAGTATTTAAGGGGAATCTGAGGGGAAACTTCTTCCCTCAGAGGGTGGTGCGAGTGGGGAACGAGCTGCCAGCAGAAGTGGTAGATGTGGGTTCAATTGTAACATCTAAGAGAAGTTTGGATAGGTACATGGATGGGAGGGGTTTGGAGGGTTATGGTCCGGGTGCAGGTAGATGATCAGGTCGGCATGGACTAGATGGGCCAAAGGGCCTGTTTCTGTGCTGTAGTGCTCTATGTATTGGTTCTCAAGGTGAAGAATTACATTCATTGTTCAGTAATCAATTGCCAAAGTGTCATTTTCCAGATTACATTGCATCTGGTTGAAACACAATCTCTAACCTTATTATATAGAAAATTCATGGTGATAGAGTCATACAGCACGGAAACAGGCCCTTTGGCCCAACTGGTCCATGCTGACCAAGGTGCCCACCTAAGCTAGTCCCATTTGCCTGCATTTGGACAATCTCCCTCCAAACCTTTCCTGTCCATGTACCTGTCCAAGTGTCTTTTAAATGTTGTTATTGTACCTGCCTCAACCACTTCTGGCAGCTTGTTCCATATACCCACCACATAAAGTAATTGCCCCTCAGGTCCTTTTTAAATCTTTCCCCTCTCACCTTAAACCTATGCCCTCTAGTTTTTGATTCCCTTTCCCTGGGAAAAAGACTGTGTGCATTGAGCTTATCATGATTTCATACACCCCTATAAGGTCACCCCAGTCTCCTATGTCTTGATTTTAATTTACCAGGAACTTTGCAATTTTGGTCACCCCATTACAAGAAGGATGTGGGGGCTTTGGAAAGGACGCAGAAGAGGTTTACAAGGATGCTATCTGGATTAGAGGGTATGAGCTATAAGGAGAGGTTGGACAAATTTAGGTTGTTTTCTCTGGAATGTCAGAGGCTGAGGGAAGACCCGATAGGAGTTTATAAAATTATGAGAGGCGTAGATAGGGTAGATAGTCAGAGCCTTTTTCCCGGGGTAGAAATGTCAAATACTAGAGGGTATAGGTCTAAGGTGAGTCAGGGAAAGTTTAAAGGAGATGTGCGGGGCAAGGTGCCTGGAACGGGCTGCCAGGGGTGGGGTGGTGGAAGGAGATATGATTAAGAAGCTGTTGGACATGTGAATATGCAGGGAAATGGATCATGTACAGACAGAAGAGATTTAGTTCAATCCGGTGGAGACACAAAAGACGGCAGATACTGGAATCTGGAGCAACAAACAATCTGCTGGAAGAACTCAGCAAGTCGAGCAGTGTCTGTGGAATAAAAGGAATGGTCGGCATCGTGTTTGGCACAGGCATGGTGGGCCAAAGGGCCTGTTCCTTGTGCTGTACTGTTCTATGAACTGCAGGATTGCCCTGTGATGCTACCTGGCTCAATAACAATAAGAGCAAGTCCTGCCAGCATTCAGCCTCACCATCGCTGGGTCCGTCACCAGGAATGTCCAGGGATTTGCCATTAATTACAAGGAAAGATCAGGGGTTGGGTATCCCGCAGTGGGTGACTCACCTACTGACTCTGCAGATGCACAAGGTGCAGGTCAGGAATTTGTTGGAATGCTTGCAGCTTGCATGAATGAGCAAAGATCCAGGAACACTCAAGAAGCTGAATACAATCCAAGACAAAATTGCTGCTGATTTGCACTGCAGTAAACAT
The DNA here is from genome assembly GCF_009764475.1 of Pristis pectinata. Taxonomy (NCBI): domain Eukaryota; kingdom Metazoa; phylum Chordata; class Chondrichthyes; order Rhinopristiformes; family Pristidae; genus Pristis; species Pristis pectinata. Next base: position 35,135,334 of record NC_067421.1, read on the forward strand.
TAATGCATTCTCTCACTGGTATATCTTGGCTGCACTGTGTACTGCACAGTAGCAACACCCCAAGGCTGATTGCACCCCCTGAACTTGCAGCCTCTATCTCCTCAAAGGACAGAAAGGCAGCAGGTAGGTGGGAACATTACCCTCTGTAGGTTCCCCTCTGAATCACCACCACCCTGATATAAACACGGAGAAATAAAGGACTGCAGATGCTGGAATCTAGATGAAAAACACGATGATGCTGGAGGAACTCAGCAGGCCAGGCAGCATCCGTGGAGAAAAGCAGGCGGGCAACGTTTCGGGTCAGGACCCTTCTTCAGGACTGAAGATAGGAAAAGGGGAAGCCCGATATGTAGGAGGGAAAAGCAGAGCAGTGATAGGTGGACAGAAGAGGGGAGGCGGGGTGGGCACAGGGTGGTGATAGGTAGATGCAGGTAAGAGATAGTGATGGGCAGGTGCGGGGGAGGAGGGGACAGCAGATCCACCGGGGGATGGGTCAAAGGTAAGGAGAGAGAGAGGAAAAAAAGGAGGCTAGGAAAGGGAAGAAGAGAAGAAGCATTGTGGGGGTGGGGGGTGGGATGACCTAAAGTAGGGGAATAAACACATCCCTGTTCTTCCATAGTTGGTCCAAAATCCAGGATCTGCAATGGTTTGGGAAGTTGGCTCACCATCAACTGCTCAAGGGCACCGAGTGATGGGAACTAACCTCTGGCCTTGCCAATGATGCCCACATCCCGTGAGTGAACTAAAACAGAGCTAGGTGCTGGAAATGTTCAGTGGGTCAGGCAGCATCTGTGGAGAGAGAAGCACAGCTTCGGGTTGATGACTTTTCATCAGTTATTTCTTGCACCATGGCTAGATCGTCAGACCTGGCTACAGTTCTCAGCTCCGTTGGATGTGCCTTCACCAGGTGGTGTGGCTTAAAGCACAAGCCTTGGCAATCAATGTGCAGTGGCCTTTGACCTTTCATAAGATCACACTTGTTGATCAAGCTCGGGTTATTATTCAGCAAGGTGTTGTCTGAGTTTATTTTTAAGTGAGTTACTTGTCATTTTTTCTGGACTGCCATTTCTTGTGAATCTTTTAAATAGGTTATATTTGCAAATGGGTAATTAATTAATGTTGGTTCTAATGCATGGACACCTCCAATTTGAATTAAACATTTAAAGGTACATGTAGCAGTTAGTGTAACGCTATTACAGCGCCAGTGATGGGGGTTCAATTCCTGCCGCTGTCTGTAAGGAGTTTGTACGTTCTCCCCATGTCTGCGTGGGTTTCCTCCGGGTGCTCCGGTTTCCTCCCACATTCCAAAGACATATGGGTTAGTAGGTTAACATGGGTGTAATTGGGTGTTGCGGGCTCGTTGGGCCGGAAGGGCCTGTTACCGTGCTGTATAAATAAAGTTTTTTTTTAAAGTTTTCTCTATTCTGACATATACCCGTTGTTAAGAGAAATTAAACTCTTAAGCCCAAGGAGGTGAGGGATAAAGATAAGATATCTTTATTAGTCACATAGGGGGCATGGTAGCGTAGCGGTTAGCGCGATGCTATTACAGCGCCAGCGATTGGGGTTCGATTCCTGTCGCTGTGTGTAAGGAGTTTGTACGTTCTCCCGTGTCTGCGTGGGCTTCCTCCGGGTGCTCCAGTTTCCTCCCACATTGCAAAGACGTACGGGTAGGTTAATTGGGCGGCGCGGACTCATTGGGCCGGAAGGGCCTGTTACCATGCTGTAAATAAAACATTTTTTAAAAAATTTTTAAATTTAAAAAAAATTTGTTTAAAAATTAAAAAAAAATGTACATTGAAACACACGGTGAAATTCATCTTTTGCGTAGAGTGTTCTGGGGGCAGCCCGCAAGTGTCACCACGCTTCCGGTGCCAATATAGCATGCCCACAACTTCGTAACCTGTACGTCTTTGGAATGTGGGAGGGAACCGGAGCACCCGGAGGAAACCCACACAGACACATGCGGAGAACATACAAACTCCTTACAGACAGCGGCCGGTATTGAACCCGGGTCGCTGGCGCTGTAATAGCATTAGGCTAACCGCTACACTACCGTGCCTGCTCATTACACCATAGGAGGGCTCATTATACCATCTGTTACAAAAGTGTCAAACCTGTCAGGGGTGAGAGAGTAAACTTTGGCCATTACCCCTAAACTGGGTCTAGAGTATTGGCTGTTGCTTGTACACAACTCCTGGCAATCGCTTCCACTGTAATCAATGGAATCCCTTGCTTGGGGGCAGGTATGACTGATGATGGACAACGCACTGGTGCAGCTAGGCCGGTAGAGCTGCTACCTCACAGCTCCAGAGACCCAGGTTCAATTCTGACCTCTGGTGCAGTCTGTGTGGAGTTTGCATGTTCTTCCTGTGACATTGTGCTTTGGATTGCTCTTTCCACATTCCAAATACGCCCTGCTAGGGGTAATTTTCAGTGACCAATTGACCTATGTGTTAGTGAGTGGTAGAATCTTGGGGAGAATTAGAGTCACAGAGATACAGCTCAGAAACAGGTTCTTCGGCCCATCGAGTCTGTGCCGACCATCAGCCACCCATTTATACCCATCCGACATTAATCTATTTTTCATTAACACCCCCCCCCCCCCACCCTCCCAGCTTCTACCACCCATCTAGAGACTAGGGGCAATTTACAGTGGGCAATTAACCCACCAACCTGCACGCCTTTGGAATGTAGATGCGGCAACTGGAGCACCTGGAGGAAACCTGTGTGGTCACAGAGACAGCGTGCAAACTCCACACAGACAGCAGCTGAGGTCAGGATTGAACCCGGGTCTCTGGCGTTGTGAGGCAATGACTCTACCCGCTGTACCACTGAATCAAGCTGATGGAATGGCGGGGGTGGGAATAGGTTGCAGGGAAAAATTAATGGGGCCAAACGCAGGCAAATGGGGCTGGCTTAAATGGGCATCTTGGTCAGCATGGACAAGTTGGGCTGAAGGGCCTGTTTTTGTTCTGTATAACTCGATGAGTGGGATTGCTCTGTGAGCCAGCATGTGAGCCAAAATGGCCTCCTTCTCTGTCATAATGTAAGACAGAAAGATGGAATGTTCAACATTAGTTGAACATTAGCACCTCTTTGCAACACATTGTAAAATACTACCATTAGAAAGAAGGTTCGGTCTTTGTATCTCAGTCAAAAGGTGAGCATCGTCTGCGGGAGAGTACAATATAAATGAAGACTTACCCCTCACTTGATTCATTCTTCCATGGCAGGTCCCAAGTTTCTGAATTACCAGTCATATTTTTAATATTGTGCCAGGGATTTTGAACTCCCTCCTGTCTCTATAATTTAACAGGATGAGCCGTTGTGTACTGTACAGAAGGCAGATTTTGTAATTTAATCGTGGCCTTTGGCAGAAGCCTTTCATGTTATGAGATAATAGACCATGTCTCAGTGTGTGCAAATTGAAAGAGATGGGCTTAGCCCTACAGTCCTTCCACTCCTGGTAAAATGTAAAAAAAATCAGTCCTTTGAAAAGCCTTAAATTGTTTGTGTGATGGCTCCGGTCTGATTATATTTTCAGTTAATCTGAAAGATATTGCAAGACTTTGAGCTTTAGGAAGCCTTGAGCATCTGCAGGGTAAAAACTGCAGCCTTGGGGAGGATAATTATAAATATTGGCCTTTATTCACTTTGCTCTGTTGGGAATGTTCCTGTTCCAACTGAGGAAACATTTTATTTTCACCTGGCTCGGGGTAGGTGGGGTTGGTATGCCTACCCTTAGCACACGTAGTACCAAGGTGATTGATGAGGGTAGGGCAGTGGATGTTGTCTACGTGGTCTTTAGTAAGGCATTTGACAAGGTCCCTCATGGGAGGTTGATCGGGAAGGTTAAGATGCATGGGATCCACAGTGAATTGGTAGTTTGGATTCAGAATTGGTTTACCCATTGAAGACAGAGGGTAGTGGTAGAGGGTGTTATTCTGGCTGGAGGTCTGTGACCAGTGGTGTTCCACAGGGATCAGTGCTGGGACCTCTCGAAAATGTAGATGGGTGGGCTAGTAAGTTTGCAGATGACACAAAAATTGGTGGAGTTGGTGGACAGTTGAAGAAGGTCGTCAAAGGATACAGCTGGATATAGATCAGTTACAGTCATGGATGGAGAAATGGCAGATGGTGTTTAATCCAGGCAAGTGTGAGGCGTTGCACTTTGGGAGGCCAAATGTAAAGGGAAAGTACACAGTTAATGGCAGGAACCCTTACCAGCAGCGATATACAGAGGGATCTTGGGGTCCAAGTCCATACCTCCCTGAAAGTGGCAATGCAAGTAGATAGAGTTGTAAATAAGGCATATGGGCATGCTTGCCTTCATCATTAGGAGCATAAAAGTCAGGAAGGCATGTTGCAGTTGTATAAAACTTTGGGTAAGCTGCACTTGGGTTATTGAATGCAGTTCTGGTTGCCACATTACAGGAAGGATGTGGAGGCTTTGGAGAGGGTTCAGAAGAGGTTTACCGGAAGGCTGTCTTGGTTAGAGGGTATTGCCTATAAGGAGGAGTTAGACGAACTTGCGTTGTTTTCTCTGGAGCATCAGAGGCTGAGGGGAGACCTGATAGAAGTTTATAAAATTATGAGAGGCATAGATAGAGTAGACAGTCAGAATCGTTAGTGGGAGCAGATACGACAATAGCGTTCAAGAGGCTTTTAAATAGACACATGAATATGCAGGGAATGGAGGGATACGGATCATGTGCTGGCAGAAGAGAATTAGTTTAATTTGGCATCGTGTTCAGCACAGACATTGTGGGCCGAAGGGCCTGTTCCCGTGCTGTACTGTTCTATGTTCTCTGTTCTATGTCAGGGCCAATCAAATGAATGGTGGGGGGGGGCATTAAAACAGGGCAAATTTTAATCTGAAGTTTAAAAGGTCCATGCGGAGTTGTGAAATTGATGACAAAATTCACTGGTTAGTTGGGGTGAAGTTTGAGGAGCATTTAAGTGACACCTTGGTAACAAATGAACAAGGACCAAGTAGCTAACTAGAGGATTTGTTTCTGGCGGTTTGTGGCCTGAGTTTATCTGTTTCCTTCCTGTGAGACTGTTTGATGCATAGACTCATCTCACTGTCCTTTCACCTTCAAGATCTGAATCAGAAAGGTCAAGGTGGCATGCTGGTTAAAGTCTCTGCTGGCTATGATGGTATTTGCAATTCTACTCCTTGTTGCCAGACCTCTTTACCTTGACAGAGAAGGTTAGTAAGTTCGAACCACGGATTTAAGTTAATTGGTGGAAGGATTAAAGGGTATTGAGAAAAAGTGATTTCACTCAATGAGTGGTAGGGTCTGGACCTCACCATTTAAAAGCCTGGTGGAGGCAGACCCTCAGATCCTATCTCACTCCCTAAGGTCCCCCTTTCTGCATACTCACATCCTCCACTTCCCGCATTGGCTATACCCTGCACCTAGATTTCTCTCCAAGTCCTATTGCTTGGCAATATTTCATCCTACATAACGTTTCTTTCAAAAGCTCTTTCACTTCATCTCAATCCACTTCCCTCTCCAGTAAAACATTTTGAGATAATTTTCTCCATTAAAGCCATAGCATCTTCATGTTGTGACTGCGCAAATTGAGGTGATCTTTAATTGTTATTCCAGTTTTGGTCATGTTGGGAGTTTCCTGCATTAAATTTGACCAACACCCCTGAGGAGACAAGGTCCAAAGAACTCGGAGAGAACACAAACCAAATCAGAGGCCCCCGCTGGTGGTGAGGTTGGGATTTCAAAGGTTGTGGATGGCACAAAGGAAACCGGGGAGTTTCCAATCACAGTCAAGGAGATTGGTGCAGGGCTTGGGGGGGCAGGTGCGGGGGGGGTGGGGGTTGTGGTGAAAGAATGGTGGTGTGTGTGAGAGGAGGCTGGGGGGGTGGGGGTGTGTGAGAATGGGGTGTGGGGGGGGTGAGACAGAATGGTGGGGTGTGTGGGGGGACTGAGAGAACAGCGGGGGGTGTGGGGGTGAGAATGGTCGGGGGTGGGGGAATGGTGGGGGGCTGAGATGAAGTTGGGGTGTGTGGGGTGAGAGACGAAGGTGGAGTGTGTGGGGGCTGAGAGAATGGCAGGGGGTGTGCAGGTGAGAAGGGTGGAGGGGTGGGGGAATAGTGGGGGGCTGAGAGGAGGGTGGGGTGTGTGGGGGCTCAGAGAATGGCAGGGTGTGCAGGGATGAGAAAGGGGGTATGAGGGAGAAGATAAAAGAGAATGGGAGACATAGACAAAAGTTTGGGGGGGGGGCGGTGGTGATGGGTCTGATTTCGACCAATAGGGAGCAGATGACAAATGACTACAATTATGAGAGGCCTAGACCCGAAAGGAACTATTTCCCTTGGCAGGGAGGTCAGTATCCTGGGTGGATAGATTTATATTAATTGGTGGGAAGATTCGAGCTAAGAATGAATTATTTTATTCGATGAGAATTGGGGGTCAGGAAGCTACCACGGAAGGGGTGGTGAAGGCAGAGACACCCACCAAATATAAACTGGACCTGGATGGGCATTCGAAGAAGCAACACCCGCAGGGCTACATACAAGATTGGGAAGTGGGATTAACGTACTCTATTTTTGCCCGGTGTAGACACAATAGGCTGAATGGCCTCCTCTTGTGCCATACATGTTGACGATTCCTATGTGTGATGGAGAATAATTGGTTCCTAGGAGGGAGGTAACTTAGAAAAGCAATAACCACAGAGATATCAATGCATTAGAATAGTGTGACTAAATGTGACATTGAGAGGAACTGCAAACTATAAATTTGTGGTTTTCGGCAGAGTAACCTTTCTCTGTGTCCTTTCAGGAGGTGGAAGCGTACTGTGTAATTCTTGCATGAACTGGCTCCTGCCAAATGAAGTAGCCTTGATTGGCCAGATAATGCAACTTGGTTACGCTGAAGTAAATCGTTGAAGTCATTATTTCTGTGATAGGCTGAAATAAAATAAAATACAAAAGGTGCAATTTTTGACATATATTGCAAACATCCTAGGGATGAAATAAAATTCCTGTGCAGTGTCTCGCTCTCAGCTCTGTTGAATTAAAATGACACTTGGCCTTTCAACCCATTATCAATAATAAATGAGTTTAGTTAACATTGAAAGTCAGTAAGTGTCGGAGCTGCACACTCCCTTCATCTTGTCTCATCCAATCAATATCTTCATGAGAGAATATGGCACTGTTTTATGTGTGACATTTTTCCTCTTTGTACTCTCGGTCTAATCATTGTTTCCTCCCCACCTTTTCTCTCTTCTCTTTCATTGTTTGTGTCTCTTTGGGAAAATTCTGTGTCATCTCTTCGCCCGCCATGTAGTTTGATGTCTTCATATTCTTCAAGTCGTCCAAACGTGGAGTCCAATCCTGTAACGCACTTCGATTAGACTATAGGAGCATGGCTGTTTCCACTCGCCTAGCGTTATGGGAACAAAAGGAAAGTTACCCTGCCTGGGTCAACAGGTTTAATTCCTGCATGTGGCAGAGAGGATGCATTGTATTGGCTTTTAGAAATTTGCAAAAGCTTCTCCTAACAAGTCAACAGATGCTGCTGCAGGGTGGTTTGGGTTAGACACCTGGATTTAGTAAATTCAGTCACCTTCAGAAAAATCCCACTTTCTACCAATACTGGGAATTCTATTAAATTCCATTACCTAAGCATCTGTGATGACAATGGTTGTCGCACTTAGTGAAGCTGGAAAACTGTTACTTAAAGTGAATTTGGTATCAAAACTTAAAAGGTTCCAGCAGAAATTGTTTGACTTGGCAGTTTATTCTTCCTGCTACTGAGATGTATTCTGGAAATTATGATCTCTCTCTCTCTCTCTCTCTTTCTTTGTCTCTTTTTCTCACTGTCTCTATTTTTCTCTCTATCTCTCTCTATCTCTCTCTGCCTGCCTCTATATTGCTCTCCCTCTCCCTCTCTCCCCTCCCCCTCCCCTCCCCCTCCCTCTCTCCCCTCCCCCTCCCCTCCCCCTCCCTCTCTCCCTTCCCCCTCTCCCTTCCCCCTTCCCCCTCTCCCCCTCCCGCCTCTCCCCTCCCCCCTCTCTCCCTCCCCCTCTCTCCCTCTCCCCTTCCCCCTCTCCCCCTCTCCCCTTCCTCTCTCCCTCTCTCCCTCCCCTCTCTCTCCCTCTCCCCTCCCTCTCTCCCTCCCTCTCTCTCCCCCCAGCCCCCACCCTTCTCAGAACACCTAAATGTTTCCCTGCAGTTTCATAGGTTACAGCACCATGGCAACCACTAAATCAGTGAAGTTAGCAGCGTGACATTAAGCTGCTTCCTTTCATATGAGAGTATACATCTAGAAGAAGCTCCTGTCTCAGGAGATTCTCAGTGTTCAGCATTGCCTTGAACCATTAGCATCCCCACCTCTCTGTCACCAGCCCAACTGTCTGAGGTTATCCTGTCCCTCTACCCAATCCAATCAATGTGTTGATCTTGTTGGTTGTCCTACTTGTCACTGATCTTCACATCGGCAGGTCCTGATGATTGAACCCCCTCTGCTTGCCCCGTTATCTCTTCCCATCTGTGCCCTCCAGATTATCCCCTAATATTCAACTTTCAGTTTTACAGATATTTAGCAACCATTCACACAGAGCAGGACAGTTAGTTTTTCACACATGGTGACATGTTACCTGGCTTCTCCACAATAACTTGATGTACCCAAGTAGTTAGTCAATCTGAGACCTGGCTTTGTTGTTTCCTGCAAGGAGCTCTGGAAAGGAGGCATCTCAATAAATAATGAGCACATGGGAGAAGTATCAGTTGCCCAGTTAGATACGGCTGTAATTCTTCAGCAGGTCTGTTAGAATATACTGAACAAATTAATATGCATCAGATAGCACTCATGTAGAAAGAAGTAATCCCTAATGCTCATGAATATTCAAGATGATGGGAAGTATTACTCTGGTATTGTGACAAACTGCTGGTGAATCGTAATTTTAATTTATTTGATCTCTGAAGCCTAGGACACCAATTCCAGTTTTATGTCTGCATTTGTTCATTTACTTCCATCTTCCATATTACGTCTTCACATTCTTCCCAGCCATTACACATGCCTTGACGTGAGCTTTGCTTTTGGAAGGGTGAGTAACATTGCTCAGGGAGGTGTTGGTAGAGGAGTAAATGTACAACCTTCTCCAAAGACCAGCAGAGATGGGAGCCAATTATTGGCGATTCCAAAGCTCTCAGCAGAGTTGAGCTTTGGGACTGAGCTGTTGGACTTCATCTTCCTGACTCTGTGAAAGCAGTGACACAAATTGTGATTCACAATGCCAAGTCAATGGCAGAAAGTCCAGAGTCCCAGTTAAGACACTGAAGGAGCCGGCGAAGCAGATGGGGTTTCTGCAGAGTTATCCCATTTCCCCTTGTAGCCCTGAAAATCATTCTTTCTCAAGTACCTCTCCAAGTCCTCATTGGAAGTTTTAAATCATTCTGTTTCACCGCCCTTTCAGATGCTTAGTTCCAGATCATAACTACTTCCTGTGAAAACATTCTCTCTGTATCTTTTGCCTATCACTTTGAATCCATGCTCTCTTGGTCTTTGAACCAACTACTAATGGGTGCAACCTCTTTCTATTTCCTATACCTGAACCCATCACAATCTTGCCTGCCTCTAAGAAATTTTCCCTCAGATTTCCTTGCTTCTAGGAAAACTGCTCCAACTTTTCCAGCCCCTGATCCCTGGAACCATTTCTTCTGCACCCTGTCAAGGATCTTCACATCCTTCCCACTGTGCTGTGACCAAAGTTAGCTGCAGTGCTACTGGTGTGGCCTAGTTTCAACATCACCTTCCTGACAGTGAGAAACTCCCTCTGGATGTACTTGGTGCAGTTACTTTTCCTGTCAAACATTTCGACATAGCATACAATTGCAAAACCGGCGTGTCTAACCTCATCAGTGTACCCAACCCAAGGCATGACTGCGAGTCTGGATGTGTGATATCCTGTGATTTCAAGTGGATTGCCTGGCACTGCTTGCTTGGCCTGTCTCAGAGTTGAATGCATCCTCCCAATGACTTTGAACAAATATTTTGTCAGCGACCAGATTGTGGCAGCTTTGGTCATGAATGCTTAGTTTCTTTAAGCCTGCTCAGACAATCGAATAAGCAATGTCAAACCTTGCTGGAATTGTTTAAAATTCAGTAGAATTTCAGGAGTTCTTTAAATAAAAGGTCAAGTAAATAATTGTTTAATTTTATATTCCCAATTCCTGATGACATTTGTTCCTCTACTAACACTTTTGCCCCATGATATTTCCTTTCAAATAAATAAATGAGAACATGAAAAATTGAAGCAGAGGTAGACCATCCACCATCCATGGGTCATAGCTGATCTGTCTCACCCACCATTTCCATGAGCTATCCCCTTATCCCTTGATTCTTTCGATACCCAGAATGTTTTGAATGTAACCAATGACTGAGTCTCTGAGGCCCTCTGAGGTGGAGAGTTCCAAGGATTCACCACCCTCTGAGTGAAGAAATTTCTCCTTGCTTTAGTCCTAACTGGCACACCCTTTACTTTGTGACACCTAGTTGTAGACTCTTCGGCCAAGGTAAACATCCTCACCCCATCTATCCTGTTCAGACCCCAAATAATGTTGTACGTTCTTCTGTCCCCTGGAGAATACACGTCTACCCTATTCAACCTGACTTCACATAACAAGCCCATCATCCTGCAACCCAGTCTAGTGAATCTTCATTGCACTCCCTCTATGGGAAGAATATCCTTTTACAAGTGAGGAGACCAAAATTGGGTGCAATACACAAGGTGTGGTCTCACCATAGCCCTATGCGATTGTGGTAGGGTATCTTTACTCTTATACTCAGGACCTCTCTCAGTAAAGGCCAATGTACCATGTCCCCATCATAATTGTCTGCTGCATCTGCATCTTAGATTTTAGTGTACAAGGACACTCAGGTCCCACTGAACATTAAAATTTCCCAATCTCTCACCATTTTAAAAATACTCAATTATAAATATAAATAGATATAGCAATATGAATTTCAATGCAAAGAGATGGGTAGAAGGAGAAGAGCTCTGGAAATGGTGATGATAATCGCAAAAGTCCCACGCTAGAATTGAAAATGCATGCCTTGTAGATGCGAGACGTCAGCCTAACGTTATCAGGAGTATTGTAATGAAGGGGCTCCATTAAAAAAAGTCACCATACCCTGCCCTTCATCTCTTTTTTTAGCTATGTTCTTCCAGATTGCCATTTTATGTTGTTCTTCATTCACATTCCTTTCATTTTAGTTATGAAACAACTGCGATCCTGTAGTTGAGTCGCAGATGCTGGAAATCGGAAATAAAAAAACAGAAAATGCTAAAAATACTCAGCAGGTCAGGTAGCATCTGTGGTGAGAGAGAGAGAGAGAGTTAATGTTTTAAGTCAATGATCCTTCATCTTGTAGTACCTTTCTTTATTCTGTGGCAACAAATTTCCTCAAAAATATAATTTATTCATAATATACAGTAAATACAAATGGAAAATGTCTTTCTCTATGGTCATTGTATCAACAATTCAATACATTCTGTTAGGATGCATCATGTTTCCTTATTAAACAATACAAGGCTGTCACACAGGGCCCAGCCCCTCAGGGCAACAGGACCCTAGACTGGGAAGCTGGTTTTTCCAAAAATATGCTTTATTCATAATGTGTACAACAAATACAATCAGGAGTCACAAGAGACTTCAGATGCTGGAATTTGGAGCAACAAACAATCTGCTGGAGGAACTCAGTGGGTCGAGCAGCATCTGTGGGGGAAAGGAATTGTTGACGTTTCAGGTTGAGACCCTGCATCAGGACCTGAAATGGCGACTGTTCCTTCCCCCCACAGACACTGCTCGACCCACTGAGTTCCTCCTGCATATTGTTGCTCCAGATTCCAACATCTGAAGTCTCTTGTGTCTACAAATCAGGGAGAACTGACAGGGCAAGTGTTTTTTTACAGTCATTGTTGGTCAATTCTTGAGGGGTGTGGGTTAACTGATCCATGGATGATGGAGATGGAAAAATACGGCAGGAGGCATGGGTGGAGGATAAACACCAGGATGGATTTTTTTGGGACAAAAACTACTTTGTTGAAAATTAACTTCAAAAAAAGCAATAGAATCCAGAAAAGGCCCATGTGAACTCTCAAGCCTGCTCTGCCATTCAGTGAGATCATGGTAAACCCTGTGTCTCAGGACCATTTTCCCGCCTGATCCCATGTCCCCCAAAAATCCATCGATCTCACCTTGTGGTGACTGATCTTCCTCAGCCTTCTGAGGTAACAAACTCCAAAAATTCACAAATCCTCCAAGTAAAGATGTTTCCTGATCTCAGTGGCAAACCAATCCCCTACTCTCAGACGTAGCTTCAATCTATAGGGATCCATCCTGTTAATCCCTTTCTGAATGAGATCGTCTCTCGTTCTGCAGCACTCTGGTGGGTCTAGTCTAGTGTCACTCAATGTCTTCTTGTGGGATAATCCCCCCAACATAGGAATAAATTTAATGAATTAATGTGTCCAAGGGGAATATTTCTTCCATTAGATATGAGATGTGAACTGCATGTGGTACTCCAAAGGAAGTCTCACCAAATCCAGCAACAATCTCTCATTTTGTGCTTCCATTCCATGACAATAAAGGCCAACATACTATTTACCTTCCTGACTATTTGCTGTATCTGCTTGTTTATTTTCTGAATCTCATGAACCAGAACATCCCAAACTCCCCTGTGTACTTAACACTATTAGCTTCTCATAATATAAAAAAAACCTGTTTTTTGCTTTCTTCCTGCCAATATGCATGACTTGATATTAACCCACATCTGCCTTCACCTTTCCCACCCATCCATATCCAATAGAGGCTCTGTCTTCCTAAATTTTATACTTAGTGTTAAACAGAATCTTCACAACCTTTGGGTGTTTGGATAGTCTCATGTTCCTTCCCAAACATTGGTATCACTGGAAGCAAACATTAGGTGGTTGGATTATTTCAAGTGTGGTTTTGGATTTATGTAAAGAGCTCGAACATGACAGGACCACAGACTGAAGCTATGATCTTCAGGTTGAGCTCCCCACCTGGTTAACAAAGGGGTACAGTTCTGTGGCTGAGTATATGCAGCAATGAAGTGCATCTTAACCTGATCTGGGATACTTGACGTTGAAGGTCACCTGTAGGTTTACCAGGATAGAAGTATGACGTAGGTCACTGGTGCTGAGATAGGGTACTGGCTAGCATTTGGACTCGCTGTGTATGGTTGCAAGGGTTACAATGGATTGAAGTGCCAAGAATGGAGTACATTGGACAGTCAACAGTCCAGCACCCACCTGCAAACGAAGACAATTTTCAACCCCATTATGCTTTGTATCAGTTTTCTTTCTATGGAGAAAAGCATTGGTGATTTAAGTATTGGCTGTCTCTTTTGTAGGTGTGGTAGGTTTGGCCACTTTAAAGGTAAACCCAGTCTATAAGACCGACTGAGTGCTATTAAAATTAAAGTGTAGGTAGGACACCTTCTCTGTTTTGCTAACACCAGTAGTGAAGCCAATGTTTTGTGGATTAATGACATGTTTTTTAGTGCTGTGTCTTGTACATGTTTGATTGGAAAATGAGAAGATTCATTAAGCATCTTTATACAGCGTGATGTTGCTCATCCTAAATGCAATTAACCAGGACTCCTGTTCTCTCGGCATGACTGATGTTGGGGCATTTGATGAGACTCTGATTCCATCACAGAGTCTTGCTGGCTTGGAAAATGAGGCTATGTTGGCTGGGCTTGCCCAATCTATGGCAGTAATCACGTGCAAGGCTGTGTGAGGGAAATGGAATCCTGCATAACTTCTAAACTGATGGCATTGGTTTGATCTTGGGAAAGACTGTAAAGCATTGGCTAGTGTTTCAGTGTGAGGCAGTTGGATCAGGGGGAGAGGGGGCGAGGGGCAGTTGAGTTGTACGGGACTGACACTGGTGAAGTAAATCAAGATATAATTTCAGACCTGAGTTTGAAGGCCGGGAAAGGTAATCGAGTCTGTGTCAGAGGCTTGAGTTGTTGGGAACAATTGAGTTAGGGTAGGAGATGATCTAATGCCCCGACTTTATGGAGATGAAGGGAGGAGGAGAAGTATCCAATGTAAGGATTATTGAGAAGCACCGCCCAGTAGCAATGGATGTCAATGACCTACCTTGTAATAGAGTCACAGCATGCAAACAGCCCCTTCAACCCACTGAATCCACCCCATTTACAATAATCCCACGCTAATCCCATTATATTAGAGTCAGAGTGTCATTGAGTCATACAGCATGGAAACAAGCTGTTCAGCCCATTAAATCCATGTCGACCAGTGGGCACCCATCTGCATTAAGTCCATCTTCCAGCACTTGTCCCATAGCCTTCTACATGCAGACGATTCAAGTGCTTGTCTAGGACACATCTTAAATGTCAGCAACTTGCAATGCCTTCCAGATACTCACCAACTCTCAGGTCCTCTCTAAATCCTCTAGTTTTATCTTCCTCTGATATGGGGAAAAGTTTCCTGCAATCCACTCTATCTATATCCCCAATAACTTTACATACCTCAATCACATCCCCTCTTAACCTCCTCTGCTCCAGCGAAAACAGACCCAGGCAGCATCCTGATGAATCTCCTCTGCATCCTCTCTAGTGCTATCACATCCTTCCTATGGTGTGGTGGCTGGAAATGCATGCAGTACTCCAGCTCTCCCCACACTCCTGATAAGTCTACCTAGATTCTGCTACTCACCTACACACCAGAGGAGGGTACAGTGGCCAATTAACCTCCCAACTCAGACATCTTTGGGTTCTGGCCTGGAGCCAAATGTGCATTTTCTTTATGCTGTCACTTCTATCAACCTGTCCTGGAGACCGATTGGAAGAACCATGGCCAAAAACATGACTCAGATCATACATGCATTTACCAGTGATGAGTGTACGTACTCAATTGATCCCAGAAGCAACCATGTGAACCTTCTCCAACCCACCTCCAATGCAAGAAGCCCCTTCATTAAATAAGGAGATTCCAACTTTGGAGAGAGAAAGAGATTTACTGTTCTTTCATCCTGTGGTACCTCCCTCTGTTCTAGGGGTACAGGTACATAGTTCCTTGAAAGCGGCAGCACAGGTAGACGGTGGTGAAGAAGGCATTTGGCACACTGGCCTTGATCAGTTAGAATATAGAATATAGGAGTTGGGACGTCATGTAACAGCTGTGCAAGATGTTGGTAAGACCACATTAGGAGTATCACACACATTTCTGGTCACCCTGCTGTAGGAAGGATGTCATTACACTGAAGAGGGTGCAAAAAAGATTTACGAGGATATTACCAGGACTGGAATTACATAGGCGTGGTCTCACCAGTATCCTGTATAGTCAGAGACCAAATGTGCTCCACCATGACTAGGGCATTGAAATATAAATTGACCAGCGAATGGAGCCTTGAGTACCCACTGTGGTATAGTCAATTCCCTTGAAGTTATGACATCTAGCATCGATATGCACACCCCCTACACAGCACACCATTTTCACTTTCTGTTTTCCACCCTATGCTCTGTTATCTGTGAATTCCCAAAGTAGGTCCAAGGTGGTTATTGTAGGATACTCTAGCGGGAATGCCAGTGTTCTGTGTCAAAGTGATGCTAAGAGGTGCTTTTAAGATGCTTTTGTCAATCAGTATTGCTGTGTTCTGGCTGCACCAGTGATTACATGCAAACTAAAAGAAAGGCTTTCAGCTTAAAGCACACTTACGTTTTCGCGGTGTGGGGTCAAAAATCCTGTTGACCTGTTACAGTGTGGTCTGTAATTTGCCTGGTACTGAGGGGTGGAGGGGTAATTTTCTCAATTGGAAGAGTGTGTGGGCGGGGGCCAATGAACAAAACTTGTGACACACCTTGTGACTGAGTAGTCAGCTGACGCACACTGTCTAAGGTTCCCTGGCACAGGAAGTGAGGGCTTGGGCAATGTACCAGAAGATGCTCCACAACCTGTGCATCTTTACCTCAATGTCCTCCTGTCCCTTCAGTAGATATGGACAGTAGGTAGCTCTGACTGGCTTTGGGAAGCAGTTATTATTGTAAACTACTTCACTTGCCTTAGACCCCACTCCCTTGACTCTGTGGAAGCCTGAATTTTGGACGTTATCCATTGTTGTAATTTGACAAAAGTCCCCAGGGCACAGGGGGACAATATCTTGCTTTTCCCCAACCCTCCTCCTCATCCAAGTCATTACCTTCTTGGCAGGGTTAGGTTCTGCTCAATGAAAGGAACATAAGAACAGGGAGGAGACCATTCAGCCCTTCAAGTCTGTTTGTGCCACTCAATGAAATCATGGCTGATGTGTGACCTAACTCCATAAACTACCTTTTCCTTGTATCCCTCAAGATCGTTGGTTAACAAAAGCCAACCAAAGTCATACTTAAGCTGAACAAATGACCTACAGCCAATTGCCATTTGAAGCAAAACCTCCTCCCATCCCTGGGATGTAGAAGTGTTCCCCAACTTCACTCCTGAAATTCCTGGCTTGAATTTTTAGACTCTGTTGCCTCAAAATCCATGGCTATATGAGAGTGCTAAGTGTGCTATGTTATAGTGGTAGTACATTCTAATTTGTTTCTGAAATTTGGCTCTATTGTCAATTCCTGGTATGTTCCCCTCGATATCCCAAAGAACATAGAAAATAGAACACTGCAGCACAGTACAGGCCCTTCGGCCCACAATGTTGTGCCGACATTTTATTCTGCTTTAAGATCTATCTAACCATTCCCTCCCACATAACCCCCTATTTTTCTATCATTCATGTGTCTATCTAAGAGTCTCTTAAATGCCCCTAATGTATCTGCACCCACAACCTCTGCCGGCAGTGCGTTCCACGCACCCACCACTCTCTGTGTAAAAAACTTACCCCTGACATCCCCCTTATACCTTCCTCCAATCACCTTAAAATTATGTCCCCTTGTGTTAGCCATTGTCGCACTGGGAAAAAGTCTCTGACTGTCCACTTGATCAATGCCTCTTATCATCTTGTAAGATGATCCAATTGTCCTTCAGCCTAAATTCCAAGGATGAACAAACTCCCAGGGGTTGAGAAGGACACAAGGTATCTTGGGGATCTAGTCATCCAGTGATCAAATAACTTTCCTGATAGGTGTTCCCACAAGATTCATGGCCACTTAATGAAGCATCATTAGGTAAATACCAGTTGGAAAAGTAAGGGAGGTAATGCCTTTGGAAAAGTGGGAGGGCATGAGTACAAAATGCAGCTAATGGGGCTGAGTTGTGTTTATCAGTCAAAGCCCAGTGCATGGCAGTACATAACAAGCAATGCCAGGAGAAAGGAGATGGTCCTTCTAAAGTGGATCTCGGTCAATTTGTGTGTAACAATAGATCAAGCAGGAGGAGCATCCTTCTCCCCCCGTGTCACCAACCTCCCCTGTAGCCACTGCAGGATTCATTAAGCAGGTTGTCCGGCAAACGGAGAAGGAAGCAAAAGAGGGTCGTCATCAGGGGAAGGAGCGGAGAACTGAGCAGCAGGTGAGCCTTTGGAATCAGACGCTGGTTTAAAGAAGCTTAGGGAATGTTCTTGTTATTCCATTAGGTGTGAAGACACCATCGCTGCACCTCACAGCCTGTTCTGCAATCTCCAATTGCAATCTCCCTAATTGGTAGTCGGTAATTTTTAATATTCATAATTGGTGTCACATGTACCGAGATACAGTGAAAAACTTCGTTTGCGTGCCATCCAGACAGATCATTCCGTACATCAGTACATTGAGGTAGTACAAAAGGAAAAGAAAACAGACTGCAGTGTAGCGGTTAGCGCCAGTGACCCAGGTTCAATTCTGGCTGCTGTCTGTAGGGAGTTTGTACGTTCTCCCCATTTCTGCGTGGGTTTCCTCCAGGTGCTCTGGTTTCCTCCCACATTGCAAAGACGTACGGTTAGGAAGTTGTGGGCACGCTATGTTGGCACCGGAAGCGTGGCGACACTTGCGGGCTGCCCCCAGAACACTCTACGCAAAAAGATGCATTTCACTGTGTGTTTCGATGTACATGTGACTCATAAAGAAATCTTATCTTAATATAGTGTTAATACAGAGAAAGTGCAGTGCAGGTGGACAAATACAGTGCAAGGGCCACAACGAGTAGATTAAGAGATCAAGAGTTCATCTTCAGCATATAAGAGATCCGTTCAAGAGTCTGATAACAGGCGGATAGAAGCTGCCCTACAGACCTTTGGGATCCTTCCTCCAATTCCCAATTTCAGTTGCTGCACCTTTTACAACCATGCCTCCAGCCGCCAAGGACCTTCCTAGGTTTTAGAATTCTGTCCCTAAACTGTCTGCCCCTCTACCTCACTTTAACCTTGAGTGTCTCTTAGACCATCCCACTCTGAGCAAGCTTTTGGTCTTCTGAGCTGAGGTCCTACGTTTTGTTTCACTCTCCTGTGAAGTGCTGCCGGATGGTTTTAGCTGTATAAAGGTGCTGTGTAATTGTGGGTGGCTGTTCATGTAGGAGGGGACGGTGGCATTGGTTCAATGTTACAACTAGCACTGACTCTGCCCAATCCCACACCGAACCCACCCAGGCAGCTCCAGGTTGCCATCACCATAAATAAATGATTGTGATAAAATGGGACAAAATGCAAACTGAGGGTAATAACTTCTTTTAACATTGATCAATATTCGATTGGGTTGTTGCAAGGTTAAATCCAAAAGTAAAATGCTGCAGATTCTGGAAATGTGAAATCACACAGAAACTGCTGGGAATACTCAGCAGGTCAGGCAGCATCTGTGGAGAGAGAAACAGAGCAAATATTTCAGATCCACGACCTTTCACCAGAACTGATGAAAGTTCTGACCAGTTCTGAGGAAAGATCATTGATCTGAAACTTTAGCTGTTTCTCTCTCCGCAGGCACTGCCTGACCTGCTGAGTATTGCCAGCAGTTTCTGTTTAGTTGCAAGCTTAATGTGTTTTGAGTTCCTTGTCTTGTATGACCCCCTGTGCATGCCATACATTAAGTTCCTTTCCCTCCTAGCCTCTCCACCACTATTAACCTTAACCCTTCTCCTATTCCAGCGCCCAGGTAAATTGGATGATAGTGTGGTTCAACATTTTTTACGTTTAACTCAGAATGACAGCCAGCCAGTAGGCGAAGCAATGGAGAGCAGGACTCAGGTACTGGTAAATGGGCACCATGGTGACGGACCCGAGGTCCAGTCTACACGTCCACCTCCACCAGCAGAAACAGCAAAGTCCGAATGCAGACGAATGAAGGTGTTCAGGAAACCAAAACCTGTCCGAGTGACAGCGGCGTCAGCAGGAAGCACCGCTCTGGAGTCGACAGACATGGATAGTTGCCGGCCAAAAACGGATTCATTCCAAACCATTCCAGACCCCGTTGCCGTGGAAACCAATGCCAGTGGTCAGCAGCCCAGCAGACAGGAAGAGCTTCCAAAAGAGGATGGGACATCTCAAGAAGCTGAGCATCCAGGGGGGGAGAAGGTGGCGGGACACGGGCAAGAAGGTCCCATCAATCAAGAAACAAATCAGGAGATTGAGGAAAGCCAAAAGGAACAAATGGATTTGGAGAAGGTAACTTCTGTCTGCATATAGCACAATACAGCGTGTTAATTTTGTCACTGCTCACCTAAATGCCTTGGGATCAATCATTTTTCGAAACATGTTGTTTAGGGTTTGATTCTTAGTAATGGTCATGTGGGATCTTACAGCCAGAGTGCACTGTGTTTTTAAGCTTGTCAGTGGAAGAGAAAATGATCTGATTTTGGTTTTCCCAAAAACTAACACAAAATATCCTGACGAATGTCCCCTTGGATTTCACCATTCTCTCCATGGTGAAACCAGCCCTGTACTTTGGATGCATTTTATTGTTCACAGGGAGTTCTTTTTGCTTCATTAAGAAGCAGTTTAAACTGCTTCCGGTCCACAGTGCAAACTTTTAAATGGAAAACTTCCAATTTCACTTTCTCAATGTTGACTAAGCAGTAAAATAATCAAAATTGGGTCACACATCTTCAACTTTTGAAGAATCTGTCTCTGGTCGATGGAGTAGATGTGCATCAATTAAAATCTGTTATTTTCTTTCAGGTACCAGATGATGTTTGGTATGAGACTGACAAAGTCTGGTTTGTTGAAAAGGAAGGGTTTACTTTAGGTAATTACTATGCATTCTTAATTACCTTATTAATTCACAGATGTACTGACAGAATCCACAGCAAGTTTTCAAAGTCATAAGTAGCTGGTTTTGCGTCTAGCAGGTGGGTTAGATTATTGAGTTTATTATCTGAACGGTGAGAGATTAGGAAAGGGGGAGCGAGGTTGTGCACCAGTTGATGAATGTAAGCATACAAGTTAAGCAGGTGGTTGAGAAGGCAAATATTATATTGGCCTTCATGGTGAGAGAGATTGAGTACAAGATGGCTAACTGCAATTGTACAGGGCCTTGGTGAGAATGCACCTTGAGTACTGTGTGCAGTTCTGGTCTCCTTATCTGAGGAAGCATGTTCTTGCTATGGAGGGAATTCAGCGAAGCTTCGTCAGATGGATCCCTGTGTTGGAAGGCTGACATATGAAGAGAGATTGGGACAAGTGGACTTGTATTTGCCAGAGTTTAGAAGAATGAAAGGGTATCTCACCGAAACTGGATCATCTATAAGAAATATATATGAAACTATAAAATCCTAATGGGACTGGATAGACTAATTAAGGAAGGATATTCCCGATGATGAGAAAATTCAGATCCAGGGGTCAGAGCCTCAGGAGATGGGGTAGGCCATTTAATACAGAGATAAGGAGAAACGTCTTCACCCACTGAGTGGTGAACCCATGGAATTCTCTGCTACAGAAGGCAGATGAAGCCAAATCATTAAATATATTCAAGAAGGAATTAGATATACAGTAGTTCTAATGATCAAAGAGATGAAGAGATAGGGGAGAAAGCTGGAACAGGGCATGATCATATTGAATGGTGGAACAGACTCAAAAGGCTCACTGGCCTGATTCTGTTCCGAATTTCTTGTTTCTTTGTCATGGATCAAATACTGAGAAACTATTAAAAAATTACCTGGTCGTGGCAGGGAAATTACAACAGATTGACCCGGATCGAAGGTCAAGTTCCTCTGTTGACCTTTCCACCTTACTTTCTTTAGATGAGACTTTGAATTCATCAGCCTTTGAAGCTCTTCTTTAAAAAGCTCCTCCTTTCTAACTCTCTCCTCCTCCGCTATTTCTCATTTCCTTTACCTCTCTAAGCTCCTTTGATGTGCCGTCATATCTCACCACTGCTGCTGCTGCCTTATTAAGTCTTGCTCCAGTCTGAGTTCCTTCCCCTGAAACATTCCAGCTTCCAGTCACTGATAAGATCGGGCATATTATCACTCATTGTTCGCTGCTCCTTTGTTGAGGACCTTGGTGTGGTTAATCCCACCCTCCTCCACTGCCTTTTCTCCAAACTCCATCTCTGCCCTTGCATGGTTCCATTCCAACTCTCCCAATACAGCCAGTGCATCTCCTGAGTATCTTCTCCCCCCCCCCCCCATTCTTCCCCTTCCTGAAGTATCCCTCTCCATTCATCATCTCCTGTACGAAGTTCCACTGGTTTAACACACTTGCCTTCAGCAACCTCCAATGATCCACCCTCTGCAAGTTCAATGACTCCAGCTCCTTGCCCTCCGTTGTGCCTGTCAGTACAGTTGGTCTCACTCAATGCTAAAAATCTTCTGACTGATATTTATTTTCCCCTGGAATTACTTTGTTCTGTTCCTAGCTACTGTGCTCAAACCAGATGTTGGAACTCCTGAGCTTCCAGAGGGACGGGTCCGAATCCGTATTGAAAGTGACAACCGGATCCTGGACACAGATGAAGAACTCATTCATAAAGTAAGCATTCTGTAATATCCCTTGAGTTACTGTGGTCTCCTCTACAATGGATTGGTTAACTGCTTAGTAGAGCACCTGTGTTCAGTCTGGAGGAGTGACCCCGAGCTTCATGGTGCCTGCCACTTTAATTCCCCATCTCACTCCTCCTCTGACCTATCTCTCAGTGACCTTCCGCACTGTAAAAACAAGCTTGGGGAACAGTACCTCATCTTACATCTGGGCGCCTTGCAGCCCTCTGGACTCAATATCAAATTTGTCAACTTGAACTAACTTGCTTTCTCAGTCTGTATCAGAACTGGCCACTCCTGCTGTAATGTGTGGTATTGGTTCAGGTTTACTCTCTCCATTAGCACAGCGTAACCTGCTGGACATGTCCCACAGCCCAATACACAACACAGACAAAGAAGTGCAATCACTCTCTAACTGCCCTCAGTAACCCTGTTGACTGGCGCCGCCCTAACGCAGATATTCCCTTTGTCCCATCCATCCCTCCCTCCACCCCTCTCGGCAAATTAATACTATTCTTTTTATCTCTTTCCCAGTTCTGACAAAAGGCCTCTGACCAGAAATGTTGACCGTGTTTCTCTGTCCACGGATGCTGCCTGACCTGCTGAGTATTTCCAACATTGTTTGTTCTTATTTCTGTTCAGTTACCTTTGTTTTTCCTCCTCTCCCTTCCTTCTCATAGAGCCGTAGAGAGATGCAGCAGGGAAACAGGCCCTTCAGCCCATTGAGTCTGCCCTGACCATCAACCTCCCATTCACACTAATCCTATTTTATGTCATCCTCACATCCTCGTTAGCTCCCTCCAGACCAGGGAGTTTAATTTACGTTTTTCTTGTGAATGTTGTGTATCTGATGCTTTGTGCCTGTGATGCTGCTGTAAGTAGGTTTTTCATTGTACCTGTGCATATGACAATGTACTTGACTTGATTTTGAATCTGCCACTCACCTACACCTTAAGGTTAATCTACAGTGGCCAATGAACCCACCAACTTGCGTCTCTTTGGAATGTGGGAGGAAATTGGAGCGTCTGGGGGAAACCCACACAGTCACAGGGAGAACATGCAAGCTCCATGCAGACAGCACCGGAGGTCAGGATTGAACCTGGGTCTCTGGAGCTGTGAAGTGGCAGGTCTACCTGCTGTGCCACTGTGCTGCCCTTCTGTTGAAGGCAACTGATTGTCAATGAGGTGCTGCTCCAAAGCTTGGCTCTGCTGCGATGTTGGCCTTTCGTTACATGTTAGATTTGTCCTCATGAGTCACCCATACCCATTTAGTGTATGAGTGACTAGTGAGGACAACCATGACTCAGTGACACTCACTAGTCACCCATACACTAAATGCTGGAGGAACTCAGCAGGTCGGGCAGCATCTATGGAGGGAAATGAACTGTCGATGTTACAGGTCGAGACCCTTCATCAGGACTGGAAAGGAAGAGGGCAGAAGCCAGGAATAAAGGGGGAGGGGGAGGAGCATGCACTGGTGAGGATGTGGGGATGACATAAAATAGGATTAGTGTAAATGGGAGGTTGATGGTCAGGGCAGACTCAATGGGCTGAAGGGCCTGTTTCCCTGCTGCATCTCTCTACGGCTCTATGAGAAGGAAGAGAGAGGAGGAAAAACAAAGGTAACTGAACAGAAATAAGAACAAACAATGTTGGAAATACTCAGCAGGTCAGGCAGCATCCGTGGACAGAGAAACGGGGTGAAAAGGGCAGGCATGGTAGTTTAGCGGTTAGTGTAATGCTATTACAGTGCCAGCGACCAGGGTGCAATTCCGGCTGCTGTCTGGAAGGAGTTTGTACGTTCTCCCTGTGACTGCATGGGTTTCCTCCGGGTGCTCCGGTTTCCTCCCACATTCCAAAGATGTACGGGTTAGGAAGTTGTGGGCATGCTATGTTGGCGGCGGAAGCGTGGCGACACTTGCGGGCTGCCCCCAGAACACTCTACGCAAAAGATGCGTTTCACTGTGTGTTTCAATGTACATGTGACTAATAAAGAGATCTTATCTTAAGTGATAGGTGAGTTCAGGTGAGGGGGGGAGGTAGGTAGGTGGGGGAGGGGAGAGTGAAAGGGAGTGATGTGAGAAGTTGGTCAGTAGAAGAGGCAAAGGGCTGAAGAAGGAATCTGATAGGAGAGGACAGGAGACTGTGGAATAAAGGGAAGGGGGGTCAGGTCGTGAGGGTGAGGGAGTTGAAAGAGAAGGAGTGAAGGGAATGTCGACTGTTCATATCCTTCCATAGATGCTGCCTGACCTGCTGAGTTTCTCCAGCATTTTGTGTGCGTTGCTCCAGATTTCCAGCATCCGCAGTCTCTCCTGTGTCACCTGTACACCGTCGGTTAGCGGGGTTCATTGACTGGTTTTCTCTCAGCCTCTTCTTAAGTGGGGAAGCTGAGACCAATGATGACACTCTCCCCCCCCTCCCCCACTACCACCATCAAGGGACATTGACTTCCCCTAGACCAGGAACCAGAACTGGAACCCACCCACATTTAGTTGCACACTGGAATCTGCAGGGAGGGGGAGGAGATTATGGGAGAATTCCCGAGTATTTTTAGCAAACTTTATCTGGGATGTGACACCATTTTATGCCAAAGCATTTCACTTCAACAAATTTCACACAGATGGTAAATCTTTAAATAGCTGCTTAATTGGCCAGAATGAACTAGCCATATAATATCTTGGGTATGCTCTTGTGTACCTTTGGATGGCCTTAAATCGCAGCTTAGTGCAAACAAGAAAAAAAAATGAATTATGATGCAGAATATTAATTGAGTGCATATAACATGATGGATTTATTTAAATGTGGTTATTATATGTTATATGTTTAGAATGTCACACAGTCTGGCAATAGGCCCTTCGGCCCATTGATTCCATGCTGACCATTTATACTAATCCCAATATTCTTTAAAAATGTTTATTCTTTCCACATTCCCATCAACTCCCCCCAGATTCTACCACTCACCTACACCTTGGGGGCAATTTACAGCAACAAATTAACCTACCGACCCGCACGCCTTTGGAATGTGGGAGGAAACCGGAGCACCCGGGGGAAACCCACGCAGACACGGGGAGAACATGTAAACTCCTCACAGACAGCCCTGGAGATCAGGATGGAAGCTGGATCACTGGAGTTGGGAATCACCAGCTCTACTTGCTGTGCCAAATGCTGCCTCAATGTATATGTGTGTTTATACATACATGTATGCACTATGTATCTTTACATAATGTATATGTATGTATATCTTGAGTATGATATCCCAGAAAGCAATTTAGGACATGCATGAGAAAGTAATATATTTACCAATGCATAGTTTAATTCATGGGTAAATTGTAAAGATTATTGGTTCAGGCTATCCTAATTCACACAGTCTTCTCTCAGTTATTACCTGTCCAAGCTGCTGGTTAATGTGGATAGAGCACAGGAATATGTGTTTCAATGTTTAAAGTAGGCTCTTCAGTTGATGGATTTTCAATCTGTGGTTAATACTCTCAATATTTGCCACAATTTGACCTTGAGCTGATAATCACTGCCTTGTGCAGTGACAGTCTGCAGGCCCGAGCTCCATCTCGTGGAGATTGAACAGCACTGCACCAGGATACCATTTCATCCTTCACCTCACCTGGATCCACTTACCCACCTGCCAGCTCTTGCTCTACCCCTTCCCTCCACCTTTTTATATTGGCTATCTCCCCTCTTTCAGTCCAAATGGAGGGTCTCAACCTGAAATGTCGACTGCCCGTTTCCCTCCATAGATGCTGCCTGACCCGCTGAGTTCCTCCAGCACTTTGTTGCTTTCTTCTGACCTCTTATTACTCGAATCCCGGGCAGGCACTTCTAGTTAGCCGTTACAACTTCAGTGGAGCAGGAGAGCGAGGAGTGTGGGGACCAACCAAGGCTGATTGTTCAGGACCATGGGGAAATGTTGAATCTCATGAAGTCTGAGATCAAGTACTTCAGAAATGGAAGATAATATATAAAGCTATTGGAATTGGTTTATTATTGTCACTTGTACCGAGGTACAGTGAAAAACTTGTCTTGCGTACCGATCGTACAGGTCAATTTGTTACGCAGTGCAGTTACATTGGGTTAGTACAGAGTGCATTGAGGTAGTACAGAGTGCATTGAGGTAGTACAGGGTGCACTGAAGTAGTACAGAGTGCATTGAGGTAGTACAGGGTGCACTGAAGTAGTACAGAGTGCACTGAGGTAGTACAGAGTGCATTGAGGTAGTACAGGGTGCATTGAGGTAGTACAGAGTGCATTGAGGTAGTACAGGGTGCATTGAGGTAGTACAGGGTGCATTGAGGTAGTGCAGGTAAAAACAATAACAGTACAGAGTAAAGTGTCACAGCTACAGAGAAAGTGCAGTGCAATAAGGTGCAAGGTCGCAACAAGGTAGATCGTGAGGTCGGAGTCCCAACATCAGACCCAGTAGAACTTAGAACAGTACAGCACAGGAACAGGCCCTTCAGCCCACGATATCTGTGTTGACCACAATGCCAAATTAAACTCATCCCATCTGCCTACACGTGGCCTATACCCCTCCATTCCCTGCCTGTTCATGTGCCTGTCCAAATGCCTCTTAAACGTTGCTGTCATATCTGTTTCCACCACTTCCTCTGGCAGTGTGTTCCAGGGCCTTTCCGCTCTCTGTATAAAAAAGACTCGTGATTGCTGACTGTGGTCGACCTTACCTTAGAATGACCAACACTGCTGGTAAGAGTGGCTTCCTGAAGGAAGCTGAGTCCGTGACTTATTCTTCTCAGGAAAAATACTGCAGGTGCTAGAAATCTGAAATAAAAGTAGTTTCAAGACCCAGGAATTCTGGCAGTGTCTGCGTACAGAGGAATGGAATTATTGTTTCATGCTGATGACCTTTCATTAGAACATAGAACATAAAAATTACAGCACAGTACAGGCCCTTCGGCCCACAATGTTGTGCCGACGTTTTACCCTGCTCTAAGATCTATCTAACCCTTCCCTCCCACATAGACACATGAATGGTAGAGAAATGGAGGGCTATCTAAGAGTCTCTTAAATGTCCCTAATATATCTGCCCCCACCACATCTGCTGGCAGTGTGTTCCACGCACCCACCACTCTCTGTGTAAAAAACTTACCCCTGACATCCCCCTTATACCTTCCTCCAATCACCTTGAAATTATGTCTCCTTGTGTTAGCCATTGTCGCACTGGGGAAAAGTCTCTGACAGTCCACTTAATCTATGCCTCTTATCATCTTGTACACCTCTATCAAGTTACCTCTCATGCTTCTTCTCTCCAAAGAGAAAAGCCCTAGCTCGCTCATCCTATCCTCATAAGACATGCTCTCCAATCCAGGCAACATCCTGGTAAATCTCCTCTGCACCCTCTCTAAAGCTTCCACATCCTTCCTATAATGAGGCGACCAGAACTGAACACAATACTCCAAGTGTGGTCTAACCAGAGTTCTGTAGAGCTGCAACATCACCTTGCAGCTCTTGAATTCAATACCCCGACTAATGAACTGGGAATAGTTCTGATGAAAGGATGGGGGCAACAAAAAGGGAGATGTGTATTAGAGAAAGTGAAAGAGGGTGGGTGGAAGGAAAGAACATCCCATAGTTAGATACGATCAGATATCTTTATTATTCACATGTACATCGAAACACACAGTGAAGTGCATCTTTTGCGTAGAGTATTCTGGGGGCAGCCCGCAAGTGTTGCCAACATAGCATGCCCACAACTTCCTAACCCATACGTCTTTGGAATGTGGGAGGAAACCGGAGCACCCGGAGGAAACCCACGCAGACACGGGGAGAACATACAGACTCCTTACAGACAATGGCTGGAATTGAACCCGGGTTGCTGGCGCTGTAATAGCGTTATGCTAACTGCTACACTACCATGCCTGCCCCATAAGTTAGTCTGCACTTATGCTTGCTCTAGACCTGTTAACTTTCTCTGCCACCTCATGTGTGATTTAATCTCTCCTGCCACCCCATCACAGATCCTTTTGTTCTTTCTTAAACACCAGCATCCCTCTGCATCTTATAACCCGGCCATTCCAGTTTCAGTGAGAGGGCGCTGCCCAGAAGTGTTAACACTGTTTCTGTCTCTACAGGTGCTGCCTGAGTTACTGAACGTTCCCAGTGTTTTCCACGTTTGTTTCGTAATGTTTTTGTTGTCCCTTCCGCAGGTGAACCCATCCAGGCTCAATTACACGGAGGACCTTGCCCAAGTGACCCACCTGAATGAGTCCAGTGTTCTCCATGTGCTGCACCATCGCTTTGGGTCTCATCTGATCCACACCAAGGCAGGGCCAGCCCTCCTTGTCATCAAACCCTCGGGCACCGTTACCAACTACTCGGGAAAGGTACCTCCATCCTCAACTGGGGGGAAATGCTTGGGAAACGCCACTGGAAATTGTGCATTCCCAACCGTGATCTTTGGCTGGACAGTGACACAAATAGTTGATACAAAATAATTTGGAGCATTAAAGATTGGCCGTAAACAGATGGTGAGGTCTTGTGAGTGCTGTATAATACTGACCTGACGGAAAACAGGTAACAGATCTAACAGTGGAATTTTGTACTTTGCCTCAGTGGTTGTCTTTATTGCTGGAATATAGGGGACAGTGCAGCTGATTGTAAACCTTAGGACAATGACCAGGTAATGTGTTGGTTAAGGAGTGATTATTGGGCAGGACAATGGAGAATCCTCAGCTTTCTTTGAGGGAGATCAAGACACCACAGTACCACCATGGTACTTCGTGGCATCAGGCTAAGGAATGTATACAATGGAAGCAAGAGGCCATTCGGCCCTTTGAGCCTGCTCCCCCATTCAGTGAGATCATGGCTGATCCTGTGCTCCACCCACTCTCCTGCCCACGCACCACCCCCCCCCCACCCCCCGCCTCCCCCGATTGCCAAAGTCTGTAGAAATTTATCTCAGCCTTGAATATGGTCAATGACCAGGCAACCAAAGCCCTCTGTGGTAGAAAATTCCACAGAACCCCAAGAAGCATTCCAAAGGTAAGGATTGTGTGCTGAAGATCCGGGAGTGGGACTGAGCCCATGACCTTTTGATTCAGGGGCAAGAATGCTTCCAAATGACAAGAAAGGAAAATACGTTGTGGGGTCAAAACTTGGCCTGTGTGGTTTATACATAATGTATTACAGAGTGGTGGCTGAACATTGTTTCAGAAATTCATTCTGTTGAAGTCAATAGAGCCAGTTTTTGGAGCAAGAGTGCAATGCACACTCTCTGCAGTGCACTACAGGGAATGAAGACAGATTTCTACCCCATGAGTTGGTCCTGACGCACTAAATCACCTGGGACACGAGTCAGCAGAGGCTGCAATCTGGAGCAACAAACAATGTGCTGGAGGAACTCAGTGGGTCGAGCAGCTTCTGTGGAAGGGAAGGAATTGTCAACATTTTGGGACAAAACCCTGCATCAGGACCTGGCTGACGCAGTATTCCTGACGTCCCGATGCAGGGTTTTGTCCCGAAATGTCGACAATTCCTTCCCTCCTACAGATGCTGCTCGACCCGCTGAGTTCCTGCAGCAGATTGTTTGTTACTGAATTGCCTGAGTTTACCGCAGTTTTACCAGATGTGTCCAGGACTCCCTGCGAGCTGCAAGCTTGTTAGAGTCAGCTATGAAGCTTTCCCTTTCTTTGTGTGTCCAGCTGTTTAGGTGCAAGCAGACAGAGGGACTGCCACCACATATATTTGGGGTGGCACAGAGAGCCTACTGGAACATGTTGGAGCATCGGAAAGACCAGAGCATCATCCCCCTGGGGTGGAGTGGTGCAGGGAAGACAACAAGTTGCCAGAGTGTTCTGGAGTACATTGTTGGAGCGGCTGGCAGTGGAAGCACAGCTGTGACAGGTGACAACAGACTCCCTTCCCTTTCAGCATGCTATCCCAGCTCCACACCCTCCCATCACTTTGCTGGCCTCGAGTAACCTCCAGTGATGATTTTTGTTGCCTGTTGACCTTTACCTCTTGAAGGTACCGGGGTTGATTTTACACCGGGGGTAAAGATGGTGTTGTGGATTATTCTGCCTAGTTTTGAATCTGCCATTGGTTGCTATGGTTACCGATCATAAAGCAGTAAAACTCCGATAATCCGATATCTGGTTGTTTGAAAATTCTGATGGTTTGGCATCTGGCTTACTGAGATCTGGTTTTCCGAACTCGCCTTAAACTCACTGGGATCTGTTCTCCACATTCCCTTTAAACTCACTGGAACTTGTTTAGAGCAGTCCCTTTAAGCTCATTGGGATCTGTTTTATGAACTCCCTATAACCACACTGGGATCTGTTTTCCGTGCTTCGTTTAAACTCATTGGGGCTCCATTTCCGGTGTTCCCTTCAAAGCTCACTGGATTCTTTTACCTGTGCACACATTAAACTCACTGGAGAGCCATTTCCCTTGTTCTCCTTGAACTTGCTGGTTCCTTGGAAAATTTATTATACTATTGTGTAACATCTAAAAAAAAAGCCAAGTGAAAATGTGTTGGGATATTAAAGTGTAACATCCACTAGTCTGGAAAATCTGCTAACCCGGCACCACCAAGGGTATCGGATGATCGGAGTTTTCCCGTGCCTGTTGTAAAAGTTGGTCAAAAATCTACCTGGCAAGCTCCTTGCCAGGGACTTGATTCCTTCCGGTGCCTCATGGAAGTGACTATCCTTGAATCCCACCCCCCCACCCCGGATATTCCTCCATTGAATCTCAATCACCAGTGGTATTTTGCAGGAATGTCGTACTGTGACCCTGACCCGTTTTCCTGAATTAGGGTGATCGCCTGTTTCTCCAGCACCCCTTGCTCCCTTCTGTATAGGGTGGGATGACCTTTAATGGGGGTCATAGACCAAAATAAATCCCACAGAAAAGCTGGAAGTCATCAAGAAAGGCAAAATGGTCAAATTGAGATAGTTTTCTTCCTTTTTTTGGGCTGTCTTTTATGTTTTATTCTTGCTCTCTCTCCAATCAATACCATCTTCTCGATTCAAGACTACACAAACCTCTCAAAATGGCATACCAGGAGACTGACCTGAGGTCTGAGCCCTGTCGATCACCCTAATTCAGGAGAACAGGTCAGGGTCACAGTGGGAAATTCCTGGGTGGGTGAGATGCAACGGAGGAACATCCGGAGGGCATTCAAGGATAGTCACTTCCATGAGGCACTGTAGCCCGGTGAATAGAGCCCCGGCCTCACAGCTCCAGGGACTTGGGTTCAGTCCTGACCTCAGCACTGTCCATGTGGAGTTCTCTCTGTGACTCCATGGCGATCCTTGAGTGCCCCAGTTTCCTCCCACATCCCAAGCTCCTGTAAATCGCCACTTAGCGTAGGTTAATGGTGAAAAGAATGCCACCCACGCTTCAAAGCTCAAGGCCTTCTCTGAAGAAAATAGCGATAGACTCAAAGAAAATCTGAATGATAAAGGATTGAATCTGGAACTTTTCCATTTTTTATGCAGTGGAGAAAATTCAGGCGATGTTCACCATTCTCCGAGCTTTCGGCACCATTTCCACGCCACAGAATAACCACACAACTCGATTCTCAATGGTGGTGTCGCTGGACTTTGATCAGTTGGGGCGTGTGTCGGCAGCCCATCTCCAGGTATACCCAAAGTCAAAGTCGAGTTTATTGTCACGTGCACAAGTACATGTGTGCACAGGTGCAATTAAAAACTTACTTGCAACAGCATCATAGGCACACGGCATCATATAAGCAGCATTCACGAGAAAACAAATTAAACATAAATTATACCCAATTTTTACAAGAAGAAACACAATTAGTACAAAAGAAAATCACAAGGTCCATTTTAGTGCAAAGTGATCAAAGTGGTCATCATGTTGTAGTGATTAGGGTTGTGCTGGTTGGTTCAAGAACCAAATGGTTGAAGGCAAGTAGCTGTTCTTGAACCTGGTGGTGTGGGACTTCAGGCTCCTTTACCTCCTGCCTGATGGTAGCTCTGAGAAGATGGGATGGCCTGGATGGTGGGGATGACGGATGTTTCCTTCTTGAGTTAGCCAACCTCCGGGTAAGATGGCAGTGTTACCCGAGGGTTGGAAATGTAGCCCTCTGATCAACTGCTGGTCCCCATGTTGCTGACCTTCATTGGCTCCTACCTGAACAATGCCTCAGTTTTAATAATCACATCTTTATTTTCAAGTCTCTCCATATTCTTACCCCTCCAAAATTCTGTGATCTCCTCCAGCCCTACAACTCTTAAAACCTCTGGTGAAATCCTGAGCATCCCCGAAAATAATCATTCCAAGACCTTTCGCTCCAGAATTCCTTCTCTAAATCTCTCTGTTTCTCCAGCTCACTTTCCCCCTTTAAGAAGCTCCTTAAACCCTACATACAGTCACTCAGCATGGAAACAGGCCATTTGGCCCACTGAGACACAGTGGTCTTCTCCTAGATTTATTGTCTCATGGGATGTGGTTATCATAAAATGTCCATCCATAAACGTGGTGTTCCTTCCTTCATCCTCATTCTTGTCCTTTGCTGAGAGATTTTGTTACTCTCCGTCTGGTACAAGCCACAACACATTGCAAATAACTGGAAACCGTTGTCCTTTCCTGTACTTCACGGCTAATCTTGTGGTACACTCACCAGGCTTTATTTATTTAGACCATGGGCTGATGGATTAAGTTGGGTATGTGTTGGCCCTCTCTGTTCCAACAGCCCCACCATCACTATAACAACTTCCATTTATGGGGCACTTTTAAACACAAGGGCAAATCCAGGAAGTACAGAGGTATGCTTAATTGGGAAGAACACCTCGTGACCTCAAGGGACTGAGTTATAGGGAGGGGCTGGGCCTTTACATAGGAAACTGCAGGGTGATCTCATAGAGGTATATAAAATCATGAGGGGCATAGATAGGGTGAGCGGTCTTTTTTCAAGGGTTGGAGAATCAAAAACTAGAGGACATAGTTTTGAGGTCAGAGGTCTTCTTCGTGATTGCATCAATGTGTTGGGCCCAAGATAGATCCTCTGAGATGTTGACGCCCAGGAACTTGAAGCTGCTCACCCTTTCCACCGCTGACCCCTCAATGAGGACTGGTGTGTGTTCTCCCGACTTCCCCTTCCTGAAGTCCACAATCAGTTCCTTGGTCTTGCTGACGTTGAGTGCGAGGTTGTTGTTGTGACACCACTCAACCAGCCGATCTATCTCACTCCTGTACGCCTCCTCATTGCCATCTGAGATTCTGCCAACAACAGTGGTGTCATTGGTGAATTTATAGATGGCGTTTGAGCTGTGTCTTGGTTAGGAAGAGGTTAGACAGGCTGCGCCTTTACATATACTGCAGGGTGATCTCATAGAGGTATATAAAATCATGAGGGGCATAGATAGGGTGAGCGGTTTTTTTTCCAAGGTTTGGGGAATCAAAAACTAGAGGACATAGTCTTGAGGTCAGAGGTGAAAAGATTAGTAAGAACCCGAGGGGCAACTTTTTTTTACACAACAGGTGGTAGATATATGGAAGTGGTCGAGGCAGGTACATTAGATACATTTAAGACGTATGTGGACAGGTATATGGATGACAAGAGTTTAGGGTGATATGGGCCAAGCACTGGGAAATGGGATTAGCTTGAATATACATCTTGGTTGGCATGGACAAGTATGGGCTGAAGGGCCTTTTTCAGTGCTGTACAACTCTATGAGTGGATCTGACAGACACGGGAAAACTGTTTCTTCACACACTGTAAGCTGTGATTACACTCATCCCTATACAAGCTGCTTATCCCTGTCATAAATCCTGCTTTGCATTGGAAACTTTACGGTCGTGAGATGTGGTAACATTCAGTGTTAGAATATTGCTTGAGGTATGTACTCATCTCCGCAACATTGACGTTGATACGTTTTCCATTTTAAGTATAATCAAAAATATAAGTCTCAAGCTTTGAGGTAAGTCCATATTATTATATGTTAAGTGTAATTATAGTTTCCATTTTCAAAGTGTCTGTTGACTACTCTGTTACTTGGAGGCAGGCAGGTTATATTCATGGATCTATAGTCGATTGTACAGCTAGCAAAGGCAACCTGATTAGAAAATGGTCTACTTAAGGTGCATAGGAAATGGAAATTATGAACAAAACTATAGCAACTTCTCCCAGAGGAAGCAGGTAATTTCACCAGGGAAAAGAATGATCTGCGTTAAATCATTTTCAGTCACTTACAGCAGTGTGGTCACTGGGTTTGATTGGCAGTGGGGACACAGGAGACTGCAGATGCTGCAATCTGGAGCAACACACAAGATGCTGGAGGAACTCAGCGGGTCGGGCAACATCTGTGGGGGGAAGTGGACAGTCGATGTTTCACATCGAGATCCTTCATCTGGACTGATCAGATCCAGATGAAGGGTCTCGACCCAAAATGTCGACTGTCTATTTCCTGCCATAGTTGCTGCCTGACCCGCTGAGTTCCTCCACCATTTTGTAGTTGATTGACAGTGGAGTTATCCAGTCATTTTCACTTAAGCTGGGAATAGTGTTGCTGTGATATGAAGCCTTAAATATAACTGTATAGAAATAGAGTTGTAAGGAAGACACATAAAATATTAAACATAAACACTTAATGAACACATTTTCCACGCTTGCTAAAGGTGGCAGGGCAGCAGATGGAGTTCCCCTTTGTGTGTGTGTCTGGGCTCCTTGGTGACTGATGTGCTGCCAAACAGCCTCCACTAACTCAGGGGTGTCTTTGAACCGAGGGAACCAAGACCTGAGTATCAGCTGGAAGTTGCTGAATCCACACTAACATTTGCCAGAGTTTAATCCAGGGCATTCCCAATAACCCATCAGTTGTGGGGGGGGTCGGCATTCAGTGATGATAGAGTCATAGGTTCATATAGCACAGAAACAGGCCCTTCGGCCCAACTGGTCCACGCCGACCAAGATTCCCATCTAACTTTGTCTCTTTTGCCCGTGTTTGGCTCTGAACCTTTCCTATCCATGTACCTGTCCAAGTGCCTTTTAAACTTTGTTAATGTACCTGCTTCAACCACTTCCTCTGGCAGCTCATTCAATGTACTGACCACTCTCTGGGTGAAAAAGTTGCCCATCAGGTTCTTATTAAATCTCTCCCCTCTCACCCTAAACCCATGCCCTCTAGTTCTTGATTCCCCAACCCTGGGAAAAAGACAGTGGGCATTCACCCTATCTGTGCCCCTCATGATTTTATATGCCTTTATAAGATCACCCCTCATTCTCCTATGATCCAATGAATAAAGTCCCAAACTGGTCAACCTCTCTCCATAACTCAGTCCCTCGAGTCCTGGCAACATCCTTGTAAATCTCCTCTGCACTCTTTCCGGCTTAATGGGATCTTTCCTATTGCAGGGTGACCAAAACAGAACACAATATTCCAAGCACAGCCTCACCAACATCTACAGTATACAACTGCAACATAACATCCCAACTTCTATAGTCAGTGCCCTGACTAATGAAGGTCAGCATGCAAACACCTTCTTCCCCACCCTGTCTACCTGTGACTCCACTTTCAGGGAAGGCAGCTGTAGTTTGGAGCATGGACAGAACTATCAGATGGAGTGTGAATCTCTCCGGTTCTTGTAGGTCCTTAGCTGATTTTGGATGGCAGTGGAATTTTCATTTTAAAAATCTACTGAGTAACTTTGACCTTCATGCCACAATCTGTGGGACTCCTGTTTCAGTTGGGAGTATCAATCCCTCCCTGGCATACAGGCCTCTGATTTCGGATCAATAAATAGATTGTTACAATCCCTCATTTGTTCAGCTTCACATTAAGTGATTTGGTGTGATTTATCTTCCTGTTTTGGGTTGATCCTGTTTGCAGTCATCGTCCCTGGAGCACCATTCTGGGCCAGAGCTTTATTGCAGTGCCGAGAGGGTGCTGCAGTGATAGAGATCTCTTGGGTGGGACATTAAACCAGGGATTTTCTTCCTTGTTCAACAGGATCTCAAAGCACCATAGAGGGAAATAGATGACCTGGTACTGTGGGAGGATGAGATCAAAGGAAGGGTGTTAGTCCAGAGTCCTGATTATTCTCCAGCTAATTCTAATCCATAATTTCACTCATGGTTTGGATATTTTGGCATCATCAAGTCTTGGGGTTGAACATTATATTTGCAGTCTCCTTTATAACGTGCCTCTTGTTTTACAGCATTCACCGTCTCCACTGGGCAGGCACGGTAGTGTAGCAGTTAGCATAACGCTATAACAGCACCAGCGACCCAGGTTCAATTCTGGCCGCTGTCTGTAAGGAGTTTGTACGTTCTCCCCGTGTGTCTGCGTGGGTTTCCTCCAGGTGCTCCGGTTTCCTCCCACATTCCAAAGGTGTACGGGTTAGGAGGTTATGGGCATGCTATGTCGGCACCGGAAGCGTGGCGACACTTGCGGGCTGCCCCCAGAACACTCTACGCAAAAGATGCATTTCACTGTGTGTTTCGATGTACATGTGACTAATAAAGATATCTTATATCTTAAATACCCTCTCCTCCAGCTCCCTGACTTTTGACTGCTTCCTTAAGTGCCAGTGAGGCTCATGTGGGGAAGGGTCTGCTCCTGTTTGCTTCATCCCCTCCCCACATTGGTGATGCTGGTGAAACTCCAAGGTTCTTACTTTCCAGGCACAAAACCACCTGTGACCTTGTGGCCTGACACCTACAAATTCACAAGCTTATTACTTTTCTGTCTTGGTGATATTTCTTATTTGTGTTTCAGACTATGTTGCTGGAGCGAATCCACGTAACTCAGCAGCAAGCCCTTGAAGGAACGTTTAACGTCTTTTACCAGATGTTGGCCGGCTTGGACCTGTCATTCAGGTACCGAGAAAACTTGTCTCTCCACTTGTAAAGAGCTGGCTCCATCCTATCCTACATTCTGCAACACCCCTCCCACCAACGCAGCAGGGGATGTTGCCGGGACTCGAGGGACTGAGTTATGGGGAGAGGTTGAGCAGGCTGGAACTTTATTCATTAGAGTATAGGAAAATGGGGGGTGATCTTATAGAGGTGTATAAAATAATGAGGGGTATAGACAGGGTGAGTGCACACAGACTTTGGGGAATCAAGAATT
This sequence comes from Pristis pectinata, assembly GCF_009764475.1. Taxonomy (NCBI): domain Eukaryota; kingdom Metazoa; phylum Chordata; class Chondrichthyes; order Rhinopristiformes; family Pristidae; genus Pristis; species Pristis pectinata. Next base: position 35,172,293 of record NC_067421.1, read on the forward strand.
AGAGGACGTAGATTAAGGGTGAGGGGGGAGAGAATTAATAGGAACCTGAGGGGCAACTTTTTCACCCAGAGGGTGGTCTGTACATTGAATGAGCTGCCAGAGGAAGTGGTTGAGGCAGATACATTAACAACGTTTTAAAGGCACTTGGACAGGTACATGGATAGGAAAGGTTTAGAGGGATATGGGCCAAATGCAGGTGAATGGGACTAGCTTAGATGGGCATCTTGGTCGGCATGGACCAGTTGGGCCGAAGGGCCTGTTTCCATGCTGTAGGTCATGGAAGAACATTATTTTCTTCTTATTCCACATTTCCTTTCAACAAAGAAGGAGCCCATTTGGCTCATCGACTCTCTGCTGGCTCACAGAGCAATCCCATTTCCCTCGAACCCACCCTGTAACCTTTCCTCCCCACAGTTTTAGATGGTTTGGATCTTCTTTGTGGTGAGACCTCAGACACCAGTAGATCTGACTGTGCCGATAGCTCCTTTTAAAATAGCTTGCCAGAAAAGCTCTGCCCTCTAGTCTCGCAATGCCTTGCCTGTTGTTGTGGCTACCATAAGAACATCTTTTTACAATTATTTCACCTGAGGAATATTGGATATCTTATCTTGGAGGAATGTTCTGGAGTATTCTTGTGCTTTGTTTGATGTGTGTGTGTGTGTGTGTGTGTGTGTGTGTCCCCAGTAGGAAGTCACAAGGTAAAGATATTGACAAAGACAATCTCCTCCAATCCTGAAATGAAAGTGTGTAATGGCTATGGAGAATACATCCTTGTCTCAGAGTGAGTGGGAAGATCCAAGGTCCTGCTTGTAACCTGTGCCAGTCTGTGTTAGGCTGTTACTGAGGAGTTGATTTCAGGTCAAAGAGGAGAATGTTCAGTGCAGTTTCTCGCTCCTGTTTACAAGAACACTGATCTTGGCTGAATATCAAATGTATATGTCTATTCAATAATGGCAGGGTCGGACGGGATAATGAGTACTGGCCCTCCCTCCTGCATGCCCTGCTAATTATAATTTTGAGTGAGTTGCAGGGATTTCATTGGTAGTTATTAAATAGAAATCCAGTGTAAATTAGTCAAAAGAGAAAATATTTCTAACCATCAAATAAACCAGATCTTGCAACAACATGCCTTGGGAGTTGTACTCTGATGCTCCCACAGAAGTTTTGCCATGTTTTCTCCTGGTATGGTTTCCATTCTATCAATCCATCCTTTTTGCCTGTATTTTGAGCATGAAATTGTGATACAACCAAGCAGGCGATTAATGTTCTGAAATGGAATTAAAATGGCGAATTGATTATGTGGTGACTGCCCACTAGGCGGCAGTAGAAGGCAGCACTTTCTGAATCAGAAGCTGAGTTCTCTCATTCTGACTGCAGTGGGGAACATGCAGTGTCATTCCTCAGTTGTTGTTTTGCACCTTCATGTGCTTCACACACAAAGCTGTCCTGTACACGTGTCCTTTCTTCAGCTTATTTGCACTCAATGCAGGCTAACAAGTGACACAGCACGCATGCACAAGACACATTTGCAGAACATACGAACGCATACAAGACATTGCACACCCATCACACAGCATTTCCACACATGACATATGTTCACATTACACACATCACATCACACATTCACAATACACATGACACATCAGCGCATGATATGTATGGGCAACATGTATGTGAAATGATATGTACACACTGCACACAGTAAAGGACAAAGGTATATAACTCATGCACATGTAGCGGCTAGCTACACACTACAAAATGAAGACACAGAGTCGCTGGTTTGAAATCAGAAGTCAAATGAACGACAGGGGCCCGGTGCGCCTTTAATATCCCAAAACTTCCCGCGATACAGTTCCCGCGCTGATGTCACGTGCGGGTCACCTGACCTTCCCGCGCGCAGACTTTCCTAGCCCGATGATGGGGAAGAAGGAGGGCCCCGCGCCATCTTGGATTGGGGCCTCCGACAACGTTCGCGATGTCGGGAGCCGGTTCGATGCTGGTGCGGTGAGTCGCTACAGACACACTTAAGAGACAGGTAGCATTCAGTACAAATAGGACACATTTCAAATGTGCACACATATATATATACATCCACACACACACACACACACACACACACACACACACACACATCTATACATACACATATATATACACACATACACATCCATACATCCACACACATACAGTATATACATACATACATACACACACTATATGCTCCAGAGAAAACAACCCAAGTTTTCCCAAGCTTTCCTTATAACCAATACTATCTAATCCAGGCAACATCCTGGCAGACCTCTTCCGCACCCTCTTCAAAGCCTCCACATCCTCCCTGTAATGCAGTGACTAGAACTTGACACAATACTCCAAATGAGGCCTAACCAAAGTTTTGTAAGCTCATAAAGCAGAGAACAGGCCCTTTGGCCCATCTTGTCCATGTTAACCATCACATACCGCGGTGTCCTCCTCTCTCTATCTACCAGGATGCCAGTAAATACTGGGGGGTTGTGCAGACACATGCGGACTAGAGTCGCAATTTATCCTGTAGGCTGGAATTTGAAGGTCTTCTGGGACTTCACCCCCACCCCTCCCCTGTGCTCCGAATTCGGTAACTCAGACTGATTCTCTGCTTGTTGACAGGACCGAGCTGCACTTGCACCACATGGCGGAGAGCCAGCTCTTCGGGATTGCGGCATTGACAAACGTAAGTGAGGCTGAGGCCACATCAGTAATAGGTCAGTAGGTGCCCAAGGCAGGGCCATTCCACTGTCAGCAGTGTGGACTGTAGAGGCAAGATAGCACTAGTGCCAGGATACCAGTGATCCAACCAAGGATTGCCACTGGCATTTGGGCCAGGATTTCATGCTGGAATTGATCAAAAGATGGATGCAAACCCATCGCATTTTATGTCTGTTGTGTTACTAACTTTTATTTTTAAAATAGTGCTTTATTCACACAAACCTCAATAGGTTTTCTGAAAGGTGGGAAGAACACCTTTGGGCAGGAAGGGCTTAGAGCCATATGTGGGCAAGTGGGACTAGCTCGGATAGACATCCTGGTCAGCATGGATGAATTGGGCCGAAGGGCCTGTTTCTGTGCTGTATGACTCTATAACTCTATAAAGTTGATTGAAGGAAGGGACCCTCGTGGAAATAAAGTGCCCGGACAACTTCTAGAAGGGAAGAGAGAGAACAGGTTCTTTCATCCTATAACATTGTCAATGAAGGGGTTGCCCTCACATGAACACATAATCACATTGTGCCAACACTGTGCACCTGGATGTCCATAAGACCATAAGACAAAGGAGCAGAAGTCGGCCATTCAGCCCATTGAGTCTGCTCCACCATTCTATCTTGAGCTGATTCATTCTCCCATTTAGCCCCACTCCCCCGCCTTCTCACCATAAAAGGCTGAGAGCAGTCGGGGTATCAGTGGGTGAACTGATCTTTCTCCAACCTTACATTTTTAAACATGAGAGGAACAAATTCTTTATAACACTGGAGCAAGTGCAGGAATTAGAATCAGATTTAGTATCACTGACTTATGACGTGAAAGTTGCTGTTTTGCGGCAGCAGTACAGGACATAAAAATCTATAAATTACAAAAATAAATAAATAGTGCAAACAAAAATGGAATAGTGAGCTAGTGTTCATGGGTTCATGGATCATTCAGAAATCTGATGGTGGTCACCACTCTACAGGAAGGATGTGATATCACCAGGTAGGCTGCAGAGGGCAGGTCCTGCACTGTTATTTCCGGTTATGTAAGAAGATTGAGGTTGTTTTCTTTGGAGGATGTTGAGGGCAGTTTAACTGAAGTGTGCAATGTTGTATTGAAATTGGTTTATTATTGTCATTTGTACCAAGGTACAGTGAAAAACTTGTCTTGCATACAGTTCGTACAGATCAATTCATTACACAGTGCATTGAGGCAGTACAGGGTAAAAACAATAACAGAATACAGAGTAAAGTGTCACAGCTGCAGGGAAGTGCATTGCAGGTAGACAATAAGGTGCAAGGTCAAACAAGGTAGATTGTGAGGTCAAGAGTCCATCTCATCAAAAAGGGAACCGTTCAATAGTCTTATCACAGTGGGGTAGAAGCTGTCCTTGAGCCTGGTGGTATGTGCCCTCAGGCTCCTGTATCTTCTGCCTGATGGGAGGGGAGAGAAGAGAGAATGACCCGGGTGGGTGGGGTCTTTGATTATGCTGGCTGCTTCACCAAGGCAGTGTGAGGTATAGACAGAGTCCATGGAGGGGAGGCTGGTTTCGGTAATGTGCTGGGCTGTGTCCACAACTCTCTGCAGTTTATTGTGGTCCCGGGCAGAGTAGTTGCCATACCAAGCCATGATGCATCCAGATAGGATGCTTTCTATGGTGCATCGATAAAAGTTAGTGAGTATCAAAGGGGACATGCCAAATTTCATTAGCCTCCTGAGGAAGTAGAGGTGCTGGTGAGCTTTCTTGTCCATGGCATCTGTGTGGTTGGACCAGGACAGGCTATTGGTGATGTTCACTGTAGGGAGTGGAGAGGAAGCATCTTTCTCCCTCAACATAAAGATCAATGTTAAGGGGCACTGAGGTTGAGATTAGAGGGAAGAGAAGAAAAAATGTTCTCACCCAGAGGGTGGTAGGAATGTGGAACTCACTGCCTGAAGGGTTGGTGGAGGCAGAAACCCTCATTTTGTTGCAAATGCTCTTGACTAAGCACGAGGTGCTGTGACCAACAGGGTAACAAATGAAGACCTGGGAGTGAGATGAGATTGGAATGCTCTTTATCAGCTAGCATAGAGACAATGGGCTGAATGGTCTCCTACCAAAGCATAGGTTTCCTTCATTCTAAAACACTTGGGCCAGTGTACGTTGGATGCAGTAAGAGCCCGTTCCCTTATAGTCAATCCTCCCAGCTGATGGAATTTCTTGGGGGCCTGGTGGTGAGAGTCACCTGCCTCCTCTTACTGACCCAGTCCACAACAGGTCCTTCTGGTATCTACCAAAACATGCTGTCTCTTTGACCTCCCTCTTTTCACCTCCCAGCTGTTTTACTTCACTCTCCTCTTCCTGAATTTCGAGCTGACCTCCACTCTAATCCTTCGGTTAGGTCCAATTAGACCCATTGCAGAAGCCAACGCCTTCCTGTGCACTCCAGAGCCTTTTACTGTGATGTGTTTGACTCCTCGTTTGTCTTTTACACCAGCTTTGCATTGGAAGATAAATCTTTTCCTATCTCAATGTTAACTCAGCAAATGTAGAGAAGAGACAGAGGTCACACCAAGCTGGGGAGGCTGAAAGCTCCTTCAACACTAAGAACTTATGTTTCCCTCACTGCAGGTTGATGTGAGCTTTGGTTGGGGACTGGGGCAGTCTCTATATCACCAAATACTCCAATCTTTTGCTTTGGTGTGTGATATTGCTTGTCTACCCTTTTTCTCCAGGTGGAGGAGAAGCAGAGAGCTTCCTTGGCATTCAGCAAACTCCTGGCAGCCATGGAGACGCTGGGATTCACGGCAGATGAACAGAAAGCCATTTGGCATGTGCTGGCAGGCATCTATCATCTCGGTGCTGCTGGAGTGTGTAAAGGTAATTCCACTGACCAGCTCCAGGGTGATATAAAGAAGACAATAGTTGTCTTTGGCCAAGGCTATCATAGAGAGTGTTGGGGTGGGGATATACACACACAGCGGGTGGTGTGTATATAGAATGAGCTGCTAGAACAAGCTGTAAGGATACAACTACAATGTTTAAGATACATTTGGACAGATAGAAAAGGGAATGAGGCCAAATGCAGGTAAATGGGACTCACTCAGATAGAAATCATGGTCAGCATGACTCTATGACTCTTAGTCTCATAGATGAAGCTGTGCTTTTGATTTGTCGTCCCATTGCTCATGCAGAATTGCCTGTACGTAACCAATGGCTCCTCGGCGTAGAGTGTAGATCCTGAAGCTTTGGATTTTAACCTTGTTCTTAAAGCAAACGTATTTGACAAAATATATTGGGAAAAGTACTTAGGTAGAGATGAATCTGCACCTTTAAGTGTTCGATTTGGCTTGCACAAGAGTGACGGTATCATCCTGGCACTTTGGACAAGGACTGGATACGCTGGGATTGCATGCTCTACTCCTCCGTGTCAATGGCGAATGTATCAGGCTTGTAGTCTGAGCTGCCTCCCCAGTGACTGTCTCACTGGCATGATAAGTACCTCTAAAAGTAGCAAGATGATATGCTGGAGAAGGTACCAGTTACGGTCTGTGTGAGGGGGTTAGTCCTGATCTCCTGCTGAAACTGGAGATGATGGCTCCTGTATATCTGCTTGGCCTACACCAGCAGTGCTGTGGAAATTTGGGCAAACTCCTTAGTGTCGATTTAGGAGAATATCTTTGGGATTGAAGTAGGATCTGGAAATATTCTTCAGTAGTCCTAACTGAATCTAACCCAAAATATTCTTCAGTAAGTGGACATCCAATGTACTGTTAGCACTCCTCATACAAACTAAGCAGAGGATCGGCTTTTATAAGATAAGATATCTTTATTAGTCACGTGTACATCGAAACACACTGTGAAATACATCTTGTTGCGTAGTGTTCTGGCGCAGCCCGCAAGTGTCGCTATGCTTCCGGTACCAACGTAGCATGCCCACAACTTCCTAACCCATACGTCTTTTGGAATGTGGGAGGAAATCGGAGCACCCGGAGGAAACCCACGCAGACACAGGGAGAATGTACAAACTCCTTACAGACAGCGGCCGGAATTGAACCCGGATCGCTGGCACTGTAAATCGTTACACTAACCGCTACACTACTGTGCCTGCCCACCAATTATTTAGAGTTCAAGTAGTTGCGGACTGTGACACCGTGCACAATCTCCTGCAGTAACTGGCTTCTATACGTGGATACAAGTCAGTTTGCCATGTGTCAAACACTGCTGATGGTCAATGTGGGTCCTTCTGGGTGAGATGTTTCACCAGGAACACATTAGCCCGTGGATTCAATATATCCTGGCTACAATTGACAACCATTGGAATGATTCACATGCTTTTCTTCTTTGAAGAAGGTGTTATTGCATAATGTCTTAGCCAGTTGAGCTGCTGTCTCACAGTTCCAGCAACCCAGGTTCAATCCTGAACTCTGGTGTGGAGTTTGCACCTTCTCCTTACGACTGCTGGGTTTCTCCGGGTGCTTTAGTTTCCTCCCACATCCCAAAAACATGCAGGTGTGTAGGTGGGAATTGATGGGATTGTGGGGAGAACAGGTTACAGGGAAACTTAGTGGGAGAATGGGATTGCCCAATGAACCAGCAAAGACCCAGTGGGCAGAATCATCTTTCTATGTCATGAGGAAATATGGAAACATTGATAAATTTTGCAGACACATTGACCTCAAATCACAGTCACATGAAGATGGCCTCACACAGAATAAATGAAAAACAACAGTCAGATTGAAAACTGGCACCAAATCCCTAATATTAACTCTTACTGCAAACAGTCCCATTCACATCTAGGTTAAATCGCATCTATTTTAGCTCATTTCTGATTGAAAGTAACCGAGGGTCTCCGAAGATCTACCTTCAGGGAATGTAAGTGAAAAGTCGGTCTCCATTTTAAAGTCACACTGTCTGGATTTATATAAAAGGTTCAGAGGTAAACAATCCGATTCTTCCTTATATTATTCAATCAAAGGTTCTTAAAGTCTGCCACCTACATGCCTCCTGCAGTAATTAAGTGTTCTAGTTAACCATTGCCTAGAGGGCAACATTTCACCTCTTTGAATATGAAATATTCTGCATTGATTTTAATCACTTTAAAGGACTGTGGTCTGAAAATATCATGAACAGAATGAATATTGTGTTGATTTCTACAATAGTTAAATTACGTGGGCAGATTTTTAACTTTTGCTGTCTCCTGTCTGCAAATGAAATGCGATGTTCCCTCTTCTGGGTGGATCAGGGGCCTGGTTTTACTTCTGTGCTCAGAGTCTGAATTTTTTTTATTTTTCTGGTGTGACCACTTTAAGTTAAATAACACCATTTTGGAGATTTCAGTGGGCACCTCTGGTCGATGGTCACGCTTGTACACCTCTCCTGATTTCCACGTCAAATAACATTGTCCCCACAGCATTGTGGGAAGAATTAACCCATCCCTTGGGATCGCCCATCCTTGGGCATTCCCACGACAACCGTGTTTTCAGAGGGCTCCGCAGGCCTGGCATTCCCAATACTTAACTCTTCTCTTTCAGGCTTCTCAGCCAATACCACACAATTCCGCCACTGATCTCAAACCCTTCCTCCTCCAATTACCCTGACCTCTTCCCCTCCCTTTCCCTCCCACAAGATGCCAATCTCCAGCCAAGTCTCCACCACTCACTACCTAGACCTACGACCCCTGTTGCCCCGCAGCTGGCAACTCAACTGCCTAAAGTTGGCAGAGGCCATGAGCAAAACTGGTGCAAGGCAAATCATCACCTCCAGCAAGCGACGTTGTTATTCAGATTGCACACCAACCTCCAGCCCAGATCGTCTCCAGGGGGAGCCTTTTTCACCCAGAGAGTGGTGAGTACCTGGAATACACTGCCGGAGAGAGTGGTGGAAGCAGAGTCATTGACATCATTTAAGAAGTGTCTAGATGAGCACTTGAATCGCCTGAGTATAGAAGGGAATGGGCCAAGTGCTGAAAGATGGGATTAATACAGAATGGGTGCCCACTGGTCGACATGGATTTGGTGGGCCAAATGGCCTGTTTCCATGCTCTATAACGTTGCTCACTGGTCTATGCCTGCTGACAACCTGGAGCCACTGGGTGGTTCATTTGCCGTTTGTTCCTGTTGATTCTTGGGGTTTCTTGGATACCATGAATGGAAGCTGTGCTGGGCACAGCTTCATGGCTGTATCAACGGGAAAAGAGGGATTTGTGGTTGAAATGGCCTTGACGGTTTCTGGTGCAGGCATACAGTGCCGGTTAATCCCTGGGAAGACTGGCAAGTGAGTTGTGGATAGTTGGGTAAATGGTAATTGGTAATTGGTTTATTATTGTCACATGTACTGAGATACAGTGCAAAGCTTTTGTCTGCATACCATCCATACAGACCATTCCATACATAAGTACATCAAGGTAGTACAAAAGACAAAAAAAAAGAATGCAGAATATTGTGTTACAGTAACAGGGAAAGTGCAGTGCAGGTAGACAAACAAAATGCAAGGACCGTGACGAGGTAAACTGAGAGATCAAGAGTTCGTCTTTATCATATAACAACTGGGTAGAAGCTGTCCTTGAGCCTGGTGGTACGTGCTTTCTGGCTTTTGTATCTTCTGCCCAGTGGGAGAGGGGAGAAGAGAAAATGTCCGGGGTGGGAAGGGGTCTTTGATTATGTTGGCTGCTTTCCCGAGGCAGCGGGAAGTGCAGACAGAGTCCATGGAGGGGAGGCTGGTTTCCATGATGTGCTGAGCTGTGTCCACAACTCTCTGCAGTTTCTTGCGGTCTCAGACAGAGCAGTTGCCCTACCAAGCTGTGATGCATCCAGATAGGATGCTTTCTATGGTGCACCTGTAGAAAATTGGTGAGGGTCAAAGGGGACATGCCAAATTTCCTTAGCATTTTGCGGGAAGAGGAAGGGCTTTCAGAGGCAGAAGGGTTGGAATCATGACCTGAGGTCATCAGGAGGGGGGTTAGCGAGTGAGGTTGTGAGGAGGTCACAGATGGGAGAAGATGGCAGACAAACAGCTTAAATGTGACAATGACAGGAAGGTTGAGATCGAGCGCTAGCAGAAGGTGCTGAGCGTTTGAAACTCTCTTTGGATTGTTAGACAGTCTCAAGGGGCAAAGTATATAGACCTTCCTATTCAGGAGTCCAATGTTAATCTTACATAGTGAGTCTGAGGCACATACTATATTAGACATTGGAATTTGCATTTACTGGCAGTGTGAAGGAATACACTTTGCAATTTATAAGACTCTCATTACCTCGCCTGTGATGCAGCTGTCAAACAACTCTTTCATTCTCCTGATGTATCCAAAGTCGTCTGGGTCAGTAGGTTAATTGGCCATTATAAATTGCACCTTTGTATGTAGATGAGCAGTAGAATCTGGGGGGATTGATGAAAATGTGGGAAGAATAAAATGGGATTAGTGTGGGGTTAGTGTAAATGGGTGGTCGATGGTTGTCATAGACTTGTGGGTCAAGGCGTCTGTTTCCCTGCTGTACCATGCTGACTCAGTCTATGACTCTATCTCTGAATATCCATGGACACCACTTATTACCACAAGGGTAAAAGGAAAGCAGAGTATTGTAGGATCACAGGAGTAGAATGAATGAGTTAATGGTACAATATTTTTATGTTTATTTATTCATTTTTCAGAGTTTGGGTGCGTCTGACAAGACCAGCCTTCATAGCTGGTCCTTATTGTCCTTGAGAAGGTGGTCTTGAAATGCTGTAGTTCTGGTGAATGTGCTCCCACGGTGCTGTTGAGGAGTGATTTCCGGGATTTGCACCCAGTGACTGTGAAAGAACTGGGATATATTTCCAAGTTAAGATGTTGTGCAATTTGGAGAACCGACAGAAACTTATGGTTTACCCTACACCCAGTGGCATCCCCCTTGTCCCCTGGTAGTGTTCTCCTGTCTCCAGTGATGTTCCTCTGTCCCCTGGTGATGTTCCCCACACCCAGTGGTGTTCTCCTGTCCCTGATGGTGTGCCCTTGTCTGCAGCAATGCTTCCCTGTACCCAGCAGTGCTCCGGGCGGTGTTCCCACACCCAGTGATGTTCCCTTATCCTTGTTGGCAGTAGGGGTGTCAGTTTGCAAAGTGCTGCTGGAGGATCTGGGGTGAGGAACAGCAGGGTAATCTGTGGAAATATTTATCTGCTCACCATGTCTGCAGCACCTTAAGCAGCTGTGCTGTCTGACGGACTTTACTCTGGGCCACCTTATATTGAACAAAGCTCCGTGAATCTTTCAAAAACTGCAAACGACTGGCTTTCAAGCTAGAAATTCCATTGCCCTGCTTCAGGAGATTGTCCAGGAGTCAGCTGAGGGTCTGGCCTCATCCATTTCTTCAGTAAGCTCTGGGCTGGCACCTTGGCACTGCGGGTATTGCAACTGTCTCACATCTCCAGTGGCCCCTGTTCAATCCTGACCTCGGGCACTGTCTGTGTGGAGTTTGCACCTTCTCCCTGTGACCGTGTGGGTTTCCTCCGAGCGCTCTGGTTTCCTTCCACACACCAAAGACGTGCAGGTTAGTCGGTCAATTGGCTGCTGTAAATTATTCCTGGGATTAGGTGGCTGGTGTGAGAACCGGTGGGGGGGGGGGGGGGGCGGTATGAGAGAAATAGCTTACAGGGAAGTAAGTCAGGGAATAGAATTGATGGAATTTCTCTGGGAGTGAGCATAGACAATGGGCAAAATGGATTCCTCCAATGCCATAAGGAAATATGAAATCTATAACTCTAACATCTGTACCTTGCAATCTACGTCATGCACCCTCTACAGAAGGCAGGTTAACAGTACACTATTGCAATCTGTAACCACCTGGGCTGGCATATCCGTCCCTCTACCATCACCTCTCAATCCTAGTTCAGTGAGGAGTGCAGAGGTGCATACCTAAAAGTGATGAAGCTTCAACACAGGGCTACAGACATGTTAAACAGCATGCAATAGATTAAGCCATGCTACCTCACAACCAGTGGATAGATTGAAGTCCTGCAGTCCTACCATATCTAGTTTGTAATGGTCCTGGGCTCTTAAACAGCCAATGGCCCAGCACCATTCCTCAGCAAGGGCAGGGCACAGTATGCCACTGCTAGGGAAAAGGCTGAAGTTTTCACAACCATGAAGTGCCAATTGGTATTGGTATTGCTGTTGGTATTGGTTTATTATTGTTACTTGTACCGAGGTACAGTGAAAAACTTGTCTTGCATAACTTTCGTACAGATCAATTCATTACACAGTGCATTGAGGTAGTACAGAGTGCATTGAGATAGTACAGGGTAAAAACAATAACAGAATACAGAGTAAAGTGTTGCAGCTACAGGGAAGTGCATTGCAGATAGACAATAAGGTGCAAGGTCAAACAAGGTAGATTGTGAGGTCAAGAGTCCATCTCATCAAAAAGGGAACCGTTCAATAGAATTATCACCGTGGGATAGAAGCTGCCCTTGAGCCTGGTGGTATGTGCCCTCAGGCTCCTGTTTCTTCTGCCTGATGGGAGAGGAGAGAAGAGAGAATGACCCAGGTGGGTGGGGTCTTTGATTATGCTGGCTGCTTCACCAAGGCAGCGAGAGGTATAGACAGAGTCCATGGAGGGCAGGCTGGTTTCTGTGATGTGCTGGGCTGTGTCCACAACTCTCTGCAGTTTCTTGTGGTCCTGGGCAGAGCAGTTGCCATACTAAGCCGTGATATATCCAGATAGGATGCTTCCTCTGGTGCATCGATAAAAGTTGGTGAGTGTCAAAGGGGTCATGCCAAATTTCTTTAGCCTCCTGAAGAAGTAGAGGCACTAGTGAGCTTCCTTGGCCGTGGCGTCTACGTGGTTGGACCAGGACAGGCTATTGGTGATGTTCACTCCTAGGAACTTGAAGCTCTCAATTAACTGATCCATCTTGGCTTCCTCCTGAGATCCTCTCTACCATAAAAAGCAGTCGAGGTGTATAAAAGGTGTTTTATAGAAGTATAAAAGTATAAACATAAAAGACCCCAAGGTGTGGCCTCAGGTGACATCTGAGACAACATTGTCCCCATTGTAGGTGATGGGTTACCAAGGAACAGGGTCTTTCAATAAACTTTCAGCATCACGTGAGCCTCTGTATTAGAGAGCCATGACTTAACCCTGGTCTTGTTTATAGACAATTCTCCCATTCCATGCTAGAATCCGGATCAAATGTGATGGCAGAATAACTTTGTGAAGCCCATTTTAATAAATGACATCTGTCTCTTCAGTCTTAAACCTTGGCAACCAAGATGTTTCGTTTCAATTAAATTGCAGGATTTTTAGATAATGTGTGGTGAAGTTAATCATTTACAGAGATACATTAGGAAAAGAGGCTGCTCATTATCAGAGATTGGTGCCATTTTAACCATCTGTTCAATTGATTACATTTTTCTCCCCTGGTTTTGCACGCAAGCAGATGATTCTGCTTCCCCATGTACCGATTAGGATGCAACAATCCCAGGACATTCAGGCATCAGTGATAAATTGGATGTCAGTCGGCAGTTATACGATGACATGCAGATGTGTTTAAGGAATGATGGAGATGCACAATACAATATTCCCTATAACACAAGTGCAAATGGAATTCCAGCAGGAATTCCAGTGGTTTTGGGAATTGGAGGGAAGAAAATATATCTGAAATAAGCAGAGAAAAGACTTTGCAAGCTGATCACATGCTCCTAACAGGAGACTGTCCTGGAGGAAGTCTAGAGCCTGGAGAATAGAGAACAGTGTTGTAGACCTGTCACTGTGACTTGTCCTTCCTCTTATGTACTTTAGAGTCATAGAGTGTTACAGCATGGAAGTAGGCCCTTCAGCCCATCGAGTCCATGCTGACCATCAAGCACCCATTTAGATCAATGTTATACTATCCAATTTTAGTCTTCCCACGTTCCCTCCAACGCCCCTCAACTTCTGCCACTTATCCACACACTTGGGACAACCAACACTTGGGGCAACTAATTAATCTACCAACCCGCGTGTCCTTGGGACAGGTAGAACGTGCAAACTTCACACAGACATCACTAGAGGTCAGGATTGAACCCGAGTTTCCAGTTGTGTCAGTGCGCCGCCTGTTTTTTATATGCCCCATGCACCTTACAGCAGTTCTGATGATGGACAAATGGATCACAACTAGGTTAAAATAGGAAGATTGTACCATCTCTGACAGAACCAGAGAAACACTTTCTATGTGCTCTTGATTAGTGAATTCAGCCCTTTTCAAAATATACAACACCGTTTGGTTAGGTCAGTGGAAGAGACATTTCAAATAGTTTTCTTTCAAGGTAGTTGTAAGGTATGGAGATACCGCAGGTACCTGATGTGGTTTATACCATATGTGATATGGTTTGTGCCTTCGAATGGCTATATTGTACCGCCTTCACACTTCCAGGAGGTAGGGAGATCACATCATAAAACTTGAGGTGCAAAATAACAGATACCAAAACTTTGAAATAAAAACAGGAAGAGTTGAAAACACTCGGCAGGTCAGGCAGCATCCGTGGAGGGAGAAACAGTGTTAATGTTTAAGATCAGTTACCTTTCTTCAAAACTTAAATTCCCAGCATTTTCTGTTTCTATTTCATAAAACTTGAGACAATCTAACAGTTAATCCAAAGAGATATTTATTTTTAATTGTATGTGCGATGTGTAGCCAGAACAAAGCATGGATTGCTTCGAGTGTTGTAATCAGTAATTGGGTACAAAATGTTGCTGTGCCTGAATCGTGGTAGTGTAGCGGTTAGTGTAACGCTATTACAGCGCCAGTGACCTGGGTTCAATTCCGGCCGCTGTCTGTAAGGAGTCTGTACGTTCTCCCCATGTCTGCGTGGGTTTCCTCCAGATGCTCCAGTTTCCTCCCACATTCCAAAGACGTACGGGTTAGGAAGTTGTGGGCATGCTATGTTGGCGCCGGAAGCGTGGCGACACCCATGGGCTGCCCCCAGAACGCTATCGAAAAGATGCATTTCACTGTGTGTTTCGTTGTACGTGTGACTAATAAAGACATCTTCTCTTGTTTATCTTATCTTGTCTTATCTTACGGTGCCCAGGTGTACTGGCTGGGAATATGATGTAGTCCTGTGTTGGCAGAGGAGGAAGTCTTGCTTTGAAGTGCTCCCTGGTTGGGTAAAACTTCAAAAATACAACCTCATTAAAAATAACACAATGTTTTTATTGCAACTTCTGGATCCACCTGCCAGCTCTTGCTCCACCCCTTCCCTCCACCTCTTTATACTGGCCATCCCTCCACTTCCTTCCAGTCCTGATGAAGGGTCTCGACCCCAGTCATCGACTGTCCATTTCACTCTATAGATGCTGCCTGACCCGCTGAGTTCCTCCAGTGCTGTGTGTGTTGCTCACAGCGGAGACTCATCACTTGGCTTGTTTAGTTCTGCCAGAGGAGATACTGTCTCTTTACTTATCCTAGTTGTGGTCTATTTGTTTTGTCACTGGAACTGCTGTGAGTTGCATGGGACTCCATCCCATCAGTAGATATGCACCTACAGCTGGGGTCCCTCTCAAGTAGACAAGTTGACCCCTCCTTTTATGGCTTCCTTCTAGACTTTCATATTAAATGCAAGGCCCACACTGGAAAGCCTCCAGCTCAGAATAGTTTCCTACCAATAGATTGCTTCACCCTCCCAAAGTACTTGAATAATTGAAGTCAAAATTATATGGATACTGAAAATCTGAAATAAAACCAAGGAATGGTGGAAATTCCCAGCAGGTCAGGCAGCATCTGTGTTGCAGGAAGCAAAGTTAATGTTTCGAGTCGATGACACTCAGCTGGTACAGGTTGTAGACAAGTGCAGATGCAGGGAAAGGGGAAAGCCTGTGATAGTGTGGAAGGCCACAGAGCACAGGAACGAGCTCACCATGTCCATGCTGATCTTTTTGCCCATCCACACCGATCCCATTTGCCTGTATCTGTTCTGTGTCCTTCTATGCCTTGCAGCTTTGAATGTCTATCTGAATGCCTCTTAACTGTAGAAATTGTATCTGATTCCAGCACCTTGGAGTATTGTGTACAGGTTTGTCGCCCCATTATAGGAAAGATGTCATTAAGCTGGAAGGAGTGCAGAGAAGATTTATGAGGATGCTGCCAGGACTCAAGGGCCTGAGTTATAGGGAGAGGTTGCGCAGGTTCGGACTTTACTCCTTGGAATGTAGGAGATTCAAGGGTGACCGTATAGAGGTGTATAAAATCATGAGGGGTATAGATAGGGTGAATGTACACAGTCTTTTTCCCAGGGAAGGGGAACTAAAAAGTAGAGGGCTTAAGTTTAAGGTGAGAGGGGAAAGATTTAAAAGGGGAATAGGGGGCCAGGGTGTGGAGAATAGGGGGCCAGGGTGTGGGGAATAGGGGGCCAGGGTGGTGGGGAATAGCTATCTATAGTGTGGGGAACAGAGGACAAGGGTGGTGGGGATTGGAGGACCGGGGTGGGTGGGGAACAGTTCATGTTGGGGAGCACAGACCCTTGTAGTGTTGAGAGGGGAAGAGATGGGATCACACTGGAGGTGTCAGAACGAATGATCCTTCGAATGCAGCAGTTTCGGTGGCAGAAGTACCCAGTAGGAACCAGGTTATACTTCTGGAAATCTAAAGCATCTCTTAATTTCCTTCCATTGTTTTTTTTTACCATGACATGACAGGGGTTCGTGGCGGAATTAAATTCTGTGTGGGTGTTATGATTTTAACATCTATGGTTTAAAACATGCTTTTCCCGAAGATTATTACCTCACCCCCTGGGGCAGGTGCACTGTTACCTGCTGCTGTTCCAGGACAGTGAAGTAATAAGATTGTTACTTTGCCACCCATTCCGCCAGAATCGGACAGAATAGTGGACTTGGCATAACTGGAATTAAACTTTAACTGCACTGCCTGAGGTGGTCTCTGAATGGAAGCAACATCCTGCTTTATAATTTGGATTTTTTTTTTTACGGATCAATTCCCAGTCCCAATCCTCAATTGTTCTGGAAATTTTTCGATCATGAAGGCATAAATTGGCTGGAGGATTTTCCCAGCTGGGATAGGCTATAGGGATTGCAATGACAGATTAACGTGGGTGTTGAAGTTTGCACGATGTGATAATGCACAGTGTTTGAACCCTCATTCCCTTTAAGGCTGCTTAACAAGTGAACGGGGATTTCTGAACTGCATTTCCCTCATCTTTTTGTCCATTTCAAAACAGTTAATTGGTTCATCGGATTCAATACTAGTACAACATTCATCAAAGTTATGGGCACCCTTATGCTCAGTGGGTTTATCCAGACAGTAACTGGGTCAGCCAGACCATATTACAAAAATAACAAATGATACAGCATGTTGCTAACATTTCTTGTTATATACGAGGTTAAACGTGGACAAACATACAGAGAGTTTTTGACAGACTATTTGAACCCCATCATCCCAGCCAAGTTTCCAAACCTATCATGTAGCCTCAGCCCATTCTGTAGAGTCATAGAGAGGTACAGCACAGGAACAGGCCCTTCGGCCCATTGAGTTCGTGTCAACTATCAAGTGCCCATTTTACACTCATCCTAACCTACCCTATTCTCCTCACATTCCCATCAACTCCTCCCTCCCTACACACTCATCTACACACTCGGGGCAACTTACAGTGACTGATTAACCTACCATTTTGGGACGTGGGAGGAAAGCAGAGCACCTGGAGGAAGGTCACAAGGAGAACATGCAAACTCCACGTAGACAGCACCTGAGGTCAGAATTGAACCTGGGTCACTGGACCTCTACCAGCTGTGCCACTGTGCCACCCACTGTTGTTGGAACCACCTTCCACACCTTTTTCATCCTTAGGCTCAATTCTTCTAGTGTCCTGTAAAATCCTGCTTATCCTAACCTCTGGTGCTCAGATGCTATATATCTATTCCTGTGGTCCCACAATTTCGATCTTTGCTGGCCAACTTTGTCTCCATTGATTCCCCAGATGTTTAAATGCCATTATGGCCTTGCTTCTCCCTATATGTGCTCTTTCCCCATGTCTGAGATGGGTGTTTCTGCTGTCACTTGTTTTAGTTTACCACTTCCCTGTAAGGAATTACATTCGTCACAAGGGTATGGGTGTCACTGACCAGGCTGACACTTATTGCCCATCCCTGATGGCCCTTGAGAAGGTGGAGGTGAACCGCTTCCTTTAACCTCCCAAGTCCATCAGTGTTGTTCCAGGGTTTAGAACCAATGTTGTTGATGGAACGATGATATATTGCCAAGGTGGGATTGTGTGTGACTTGGGGGAGGGCTTGGTGTGGTGGTGCACTCCATGCATCTCCTGCCTTCGTTCTTCGATTGTAGACTTGATAAGGCTCTGCAGCGCAATATGTAGACTTCTCATGGCTCATATTTCCTCTCAACATAGAAATAGGCCATTCAGCTCATCGGATCTATGCTGACTCTCCTAGAGCAATCCCATTCCCTCACTAGAGAAATAAAGGACTGCAGATGCTGGAATCTAGATGAAAAACACGATGATGCTGGAGGAACTCAGCAGGCCAAGCTATCTCTTATGATTATCTCCTATGATTATCTCCTACATGCATCTACCAATCACCACGTTGTGCCCATCCCGCCTCCCCTCTTTTGTCCACCTATCACTGCTCTGCTTTTCCCGCCTATATATTGGGCTTCCCCTTTTCCTACCTTCAGTCCTGAAGAAGGGTCCTGACCTGAAACGTTGACCGCCTGGTTTTCTCCACAGATGCTGCCTGGCCTGCTGAGTTCCTCTGGTGTCACCATTCCCACACTATCTCCCTGTAACCTGTTCTCTCACACCTATCCATCAACTCCCCCAAGTGTCCTACCACTCACCTTGTTGTGAAACAGATTCGGGGTTTCAGAAGGCAAGGACTCTGAGCACAGCCTGGAGATGAATGATTTATTTACAAAAGACAAATGTGGGAAAAAGGTAACGGGGATAACACACACACACACGCGCACACAGTTTATAGTGAGCGTGGGAAAAAATCACAACAGAGGTAAAGTACACACACACACACACACACACACACACACACACACACACACAACGAGCTAGGTACATACAATCAAGGAAAAACAATACGATACCCGCCACCCCTTGACTCAGTGCAGGCACAGCTCTCTGCTACTAGGGATACTAACTAAAATGCTCCCAACCCTTTTAACAGTGCACCCCTCACCAACGATTTCTCCAGCGCCGTTTCACAGTGCTCAGCCTGGAGCAAAGTAGGGTGAATCCTTCAGAGCAGACAAAGGGAGTGAGCCAAGCGCATGTGGCTCCCTTTATAGTGCTGGAGGGCTGGGGGGTCCAGCCCAGGTAATTTACAAAGGCCAATGGCCCAAGGCCAAGTACAAAGGTGCTTAAAGTGACCAATGGTCAGGTGTGCACTGGTGGGTGGGGTGGAGCCAAACCCTGATTGGCAGTGGTGTGTCTTTCGACCAGGTAATGGGCAGTGCTGTCACGTGATAGCCACGACCCTCCACAATACACACCTACTCTCAGGAGCAATTTACTGTGGCCAATCAACCCACCAGCCTGCGTGCCCTGGGGATGTGGGAGGAACCTGGGTCATTAGAGGTCAGGATCAAACCTGGATCGTTAGAGCTGAGCAGCAGCACTACTGGCTGTGCTATTCCCTGTACACACTGGACCCACGCTGTGCCATTGCTGGGGTGGGGGGTGGGCGCGGGTGCAGGGGAGGTGTGGTGAGTGAATTTTTAAGGTGCGTGCAGATGTCACGATCAACCTGGCTGCTTTACCCTGGATTGTGTTGAGCTTCTTGAATGTTCCTGGATGCTGCCCTCATCCAGGCAAGTCATGCCCTCATTTTGCCACATCATGTAATATGGTTCCAATTGACTGCCTGCTGTCTCTCTGAGTTATGTTCTAATCTGTTGACAGTAGAGATAACTTCACTCAAAGTATGAACGTTGTAACTTGAGCAACTATATTTATGGATGCAATTCTGTGATATTTTCAGTCTTAAATGAGTGAGGTCTGCCTTTGTTGCCTTTTCTGTGACAAGACCTACAGAGGCAGATGGAGATTGGATTGGTGATGGGCAAGTAGCAGTACAGAAACAGGGCACCTCTTCTCATTGGTCTTCACCGGTGCCTCTATTCCCTAAATCTAATGCCCTTTGTCCATCTCGTGCTCACACCCCTGTGTTCCTTCATCCATTCCTGACTCTGGGTTCACTTTGATTGCAGAGCAACCTCACCCGCACTTTGCACAGAAAAAAGAGGACTCCTACATTCTTCAAGTGGTCCGTGTTGGCTGTGAAAGTTTATCGGGGAAAGCTGAGGTTTCAATCAGATCTGCCAGGGTGGAACAAGGGGCCGAGTAGTCTATTCCTGCTCCTAACTCATATGTCTGCATGTATGTTTATACATTGGTGCCTAATTGTGCCAGACACACCCACACATAGAACATAGAACACAGAACAGTACAGCACAGGAACAGGCTCTTCGGCCCACAACATTGTGCTGAACTAATTAAACTAGTAACTAAAAGCCTAACTAACTACTTCCTTCTGCCGACACAGCCATATCCCTCCATTTCTCTGCATATTCATGTGCCTATCTAAGACCCTCTATCATATTTGCCTCCACCACCACCCCAGGCAGCACATTCCAGGCACCCACCACTCTCTGTGTAAAAAGGACATGCCACGCACATATCCTTTGAATTTACTCCCTCTCACCTTAAACGCATGTCCTGGAAACACATACTCAACATCCACCTTATTTAATCACTTCATAATGTTAAAACCCTCCAGTATGTCTACCCACCAGCCCTTCCTGCATCCCCATAACTCCTGAGTATGTCATACCTTGCAACATTCAAGAGACTAGACAATACTGAGCTGATTTGCTCAGAAGTGTAGAAGTTGGGGCAAGTGTTCAGAGTTGAGAGAGTTCATGGAGATTAACTGTTCCCTTTGGCAAGACGTTGGTGGAAGGGTGGAAATAGATTTAAGATAATTGGCAAAGGTGGCACAAGGAAACATTTTTGATAATAGGAAAGATGCTATTAAGCTGGAAAGAGTGCAGCAAAAATTTATGAGGATGTTTCGAGGACTCGAGCGACCTGGGTAATAGGGAGAGATTGGGCAGGTGAGGACTTTATTCCTTGGAGTGTAGGAGACTGAAGGGTGATTTTATACAGGTTATGGAGAGAGGTTGAGCAGGTTAGGACTATTTTCATTGGAGCGTTGGAGAATGAGGGGTGATCTTATGGAGGTGTATAAAATCATGAGGGGCACAGGTAGGGTGAATGCACACGGTCTTTTTCCCAGGGTTGGGGAATCAAGAACTAGAGGGCATAGGTTTAAGGTGAGAGGGGAGAGATTTAATAGGACCCGGAGGGGCAACTTTTTCACCCAGAGAGTGGTCAGTATATGGAATGAGCTGCCAGAGGAAGTGGTTGAGGCAGGTACATTAACAACATTTAAAAGACATTTAGGTAGGTATATAGATAGGAAAGGCTGAGAGAGATATGGGTCAACATATAAGATATTTATTTATTAGTCACATGTACATCGAAACACACAGTGAAATGCATCTTTTTTTGTTACTGAGAATGTGCTGGGGGCAGCTCACAAGTGTTGCCACTCTTCCGGTGCTGACATAGCAGGCCCACAGCTCCTAACCCGCTCTGACATAGCACTAGCACTGACACAATGCGCTGAATATCCACCTTCTGTACTGCTTCCCTCTACCATTCTGTGATGCTATGCATGTTTCATTGTCCGTGGTATATATTATGTATTCTCTCAATTTTACTTACTTCCTCAGTTCCCCCCATTTTGTTGCTGCATTGCTGGAGGCAGTTTAATAGATAGTTATTTTTCATCACTGCAACTTCATTTCTTCCTGTAAACTTTGCTGTTTTCTGAATGTAGTTTGTAGTATTGTCAAACATTGAAGAGTTATTAGCTCGTGCTGTTCCACTGTTGAGTGTTGTTTGTGGGAGACTGTCAGAGCTGTCACGATCGGAGAACATCTTGACATCTAGGAGTCAGCAAAAGTACTGGAGGGATAGGGAGTGAGCCAACCAACCAGACACAGATCTCTGGTCCTTGTGTAATGATCTACAACTTAACTTTGGGATGTTGTTGAGGGATAAATGTTAGCCAGCATAATTGGTATTACCCTCATGATCTTCAGAATTGTACCTTGGGACCTCTTATACTCATGTGAGAGAATAGACGGTGTCTCTGGTTAAAGTCTCCTGTGAAAAACGGCTCCTCTGACAATCCTGCACTCCCTCAGCAATGCAGAAGTGTGGTCGCCTGAAATTTTGTGCTTAAATCGTTCGAACTTTCTATCATTTAGCTCAAGATGTGAACAAACTACCTTCATAATTGCGATTAAAACCCTAGCTCAGTTCTGTTGTGGAATCTTAGTTCCACATCTTCTTATGCCATAGGCCATTCAGCCCACTGAGTCAATGCCAGCTCACAGCAATCCCATTCCCCCACTACTTTTCCCTGTAACCCATTCTCCTCACATTCCCATCAACTCCCCTCAGATTCTACCACTCACCTACACACTGTGGGCAGTTTTCAGTGGCCATTTAGTGTACCGACTCACACATTTTTGGGATGCCAGAGGAAACCCATGCATTCACAGCGAGGAAGTACAAACTCCATGCAGACAGCACCGGAGGTCAGGATTGAACCTGGGTCGCTGGAGCTGTGAAGCAGCTGCTCTACCAGCTGTGCCACTACATTACTGGCTCAATTAATTAGATCAGCAAAATTATACCAGATAAAGATTGGAACCTTCCTCCTCCTGACCTGTACTCCCCTGGGCAGAGCACTTATCCACT
This sequence comes from Pristis pectinata, assembly GCF_009764475.1. NCBI lineage: Eukaryota > Metazoa > Chordata > Chondrichthyes > Rhinopristiformes > Pristidae > Pristis > Pristis pectinata. The sequence continues at coordinate 35,194,819 of NC_067421.1, forward strand.
GAGTCACTGTACTTGTGCAAAGTGAAGCAGTCAGTCTGCTAAGTTGGCGCGTGCAATCTCCCAGAGCAACTTTACATTAGTAAGCAATCCAGTGCTTGAGAGCCTCTGTGAAATATGGTTTAAAATCCATTGGGTGACCTGTGTCAGAGGGAAAATGTGGAGTAAATTGCATGTGTGATCATGGCAATTGCATTGATATTATTGGTGTTGTTCTCCATTGCCCTGTGTCTTTGCTTTGTCCTGTCAGTGCAGCACCATTCCACTTGAGTGCCTACTGTCTTGGTGCCTCATATTATGATCCAGCCACAGCTGTGCTTTGAACTTAATAAACCAAGCACCGACACAATTTGTACCAACAGAGAGGAGTTGTGCTGCTGTGATGCCTTTACCATCTTAAACGTTGTAATGAAAGAGCTGGCATTTCTGCAGTACAGTGGAGGAGGTGGGCTGAGGGACCGCAACGTGGTCTTGGGGTGTTGCTGTGCTATCTGTCACTTCAGCTGCACGGTCAGGCAGTCAGCAGTGGCGAGAAACAGAGGGCAAAATCAGAAGGGTAAAGTCGGCCAGGAACACAAGGCAAGAAAATAAGAGCAAGATATGAACAACTGCTCTGCCCGAGATATTGCAGAGAGCTGTGAACGCAGCCCTGTCTGTCATGCAAACCAGCCTCCCCTCCATTGACTCCGTCCTCGCTGCCTCGGGAAAGCAGCCAACATAACCAAGGACCCTTCCCACCTCGGTCATTTTCTCTTCTCCCTTCTCCCATTGGGGCAGAAGACACAATAGCTTTAAAGGACAAACCACCAGAGACAAGGATAGCTTCAGCCCCACTGTTATCAGACTTGCAACCTGCAACTCCCCGTTGCCGGTCACTTCAACTCCCCCTCCTCCACTGCCAGGAAAATTCCAAGTGCAAACTTGAGGAACAGCACCCCATTTTCCGTCTTGGAACCTTGCAGCCTAATGGCATGAACATTGAATTCTCCCACTTTAGGTAATCCCCACAACCCTTCCCCACAACAACCCCCCCCAACATATTTCTTCTCTTCATCCCTTTCCTAGCCCCCTTTTTCTTTCCTCTCTCTCCTTACCTTTGACCCATCCCCCGGTGGATCTGCTCTCCCCTCCTCCCTCCCGCACCTGCCTAGCACACTATCTCTTACCTGTATCTACCTATCACCACCCTGTGCCCACCCTGTCTCCCCTCTTTTGTCCACCTATCACTGCTCTGCTTTTCCGTCCTATATATTGGGCTTCCCCTTTTCCTATCTTCAGTCCTGAAGAAGGGTCTTGACCCGAAACGTTGACCGCCTGCTTTTCTCCACAGATGCTGCCTGGCCTGCTGAGTTCCTCCAGCATCATCTAGATTCCAGCATCTGCAGTCCTTTGTTTCTCTTGAATGTACCTCTTGTACGCTAAAAGATGAACTCTTGATCTTTCAATTTACCTCATTGTAGCCCTTGCACTTTATTTGTTCACTTGCACTGCACTTTCTCTGTAACTGTAACACTATATTCTGCATTCTATTTTCCTTCTTACTCCTTCAATGTACTTTTGTATGGAGCGATCTGTCTGGATGGCACTCAAACAAAATCTTTTCGCTGTATCTCAGTATACGTGTCAATAATAAACCAATACCTGGCCCCTCATGCCTGCCTTGCTATTCAATACAATTACGGCGGACCTACCCTGGACCACAACTCCTTCTCTATGCTACATGGCCCTCAATTCCTTGATCTTTCAAAAATTGATCTACTTCCTCTTCAATTACTTTTAATGATTTGGCCTCCGTAACTCTCCGATGCAGGGAATTCCAGAGATTCACCAGCCTCTGCATGAAGAAATTTCCATGCACCTCTGTTTTAAATTATAACACCCTTATCTTGTGACTACATCCCCTCATTGGAGCTCTCCCATTAGTGAAAAGATCTCGATTATCTATTTTATGTCCTCTTTAGATCTTAACTATTTCAGTAAGATCACCCCTGATTCATCTAAACTCTAAAGAATACAGATTCAACTTTATTAGCTGCTCATGATGGGACAATCCTCTCATCCCAGGAGTTAGCCCACTGTATCTCTTTTGGACTGCATAATGCTATCATATTCCTCCTTAAACAAGAGGACCAAACTGTGTGTAGTATGGGATTCTGGGAAAAGGATTTTCCACCACATTCCCGGTGAAGTTCTGCTGCAGGAGTGGGAGTTTCCACCAGCTGAGGTCCTTTCCACTAGGAAAGCTGAGAAGCAGTGCAGGGTAGTGTAGCGGTTAGCGTAACGCTATAACAGCGCCAGCGACCCGGATTCAATTCTGGCCACTGTCTGTAAGGAGTTTGTACGTTCTCCCTGTGCGTCAGCGTGGGTTTCCTCCCACATTCCAAAGATGTACAGATTAGGAGTTGTGGGCATGCTATGTTGCTGCTGGAAGTGTGGCGAGACTTGCGGGCTGCCCCCAGAACACTCTACACAAAAGATGTATTTCACTGTGTGTTTTGATGTACATGTGTCTAATAAATAAATATCTTATTTTAAATTGGAATCAAAATCCCCAAAATGTCTGTCAGCATCTGTAGAGGGAGACAAAGACACAGCAACCATTGTAATACAGGTGTGATGTTGATTATCTGCGTCTAATCTCAGTAGCTAAAATTTAAGAAAACTGCAACCAATTCTACCAATTAGTGGTAAAGCAAACCTTGTTTGTAGAGGAAGAACAAGTCCAATCCCTGTGCTCCATGTAGTAATTTTATCTTTGATTTTAAGTGTGCTGTAAGACATCAGTAGAGTGTCTCGACCAGTACTTCCTGCAAAGTGAAGTCAGTGATCCAACCTTTCAGATGTAGTTGAGCCCAGTCCGCTGCCTTCGGGTGGGTGAACTGATCCCTTGCACAATACTGATGAAGGTGAGGAGATTAGGAATGTCGTGGCTGGTGTCCTGGCTCACATTTATCTCTTGTCCAACACCCAAAACAAATTTTTCATTTGTTATCGCATCGCTGTTTCTGGGATCTTGCTCTGCACAAAACGGCTGCTGCGTCTCCTATACGCCTTACTTCAAAAATACTTTGTCAGTGTCATCTAGGAACACAGAGAGGTCATGAGAGACTCTCCTCTTCGGAGTATTTTCCGGTATTTTGGAATGTCTAACAAACTTGGACATGTTTTATTGAGAAAGGAATCTAATGAAAGTTACCATCTTCTTGCCATTAGTGATAAGTTGCTCTCTTTGTATTTTAGAGTTCCTTATAGCAGTGGATTGCTTGTTTCTGGGAGATCTCCACTGGGTCTTGACCTCAACCAACTGGCTGTTGGCATTTGCCAACATTCCAGCAATGACCACTCCACAGAAGTGGGCTGGTCTGGTCTTTGGTGGTCTGAGGAGGCAAAAGATGCCCTCTGGACACAGTCTCTTACTTTGCTTGTCAACCGTGAGATCATTGAATTTAGGTCTGTGGTCAATTTGTGGAGGTTGGTGAGGAGGGGCTGGGTCAGATGGACTCGAACAAGGATGAGAGGCGTGAATGGGAGAACAAGAACCTCTGGTTGGTTCCTGAACTAAATTTATTAAAAATGGTAAATGAGGAGAGCAACAAAAATGATCTCAGACATGAGAGCGAAGAGCTTCAACAAATTACTTCATGCACTTCAGTCCATTCTCAAAGAGAGTTTAGAGTCTGTCATGTGCGATGACCAATGTTAGAGAGAAATAAAGCTAGAATGTGACCTTCAGGTGGAAGTGGGCTTCATAGTAAGAGATTGTAGAGGGGACTTTTATGTTACGCATTTATAGAGTGACTACAAGAGCAGCTCAGGGGCTGGGGGTATTCTCTGGTGTGTGTCTCATTTCCAGACACCCCAAAGTTTTCTCACCATTTACAAGGCACAGGTCAGGAGACCTCAGGGAATAAGATTCACTTGCCTGAATGAGTGCAGTACCAACAACTCTCAAGAAACTCAACATCATCCAGGTCAAAGCAGTCCATCCACCCCCCTGAAACATACAATTTCTCTGCCACCAGTGTATACTATCTACCAATTGCAGTGCAGTCCCTCACCTGGGACACTCTGCCAACCCGTATCTTTTTTTTTAAATTCCAAAATAAACTTTATTTGTCATAAAAACAAACTATATACAACAATAAAACAGTGCAAACCTTTACATTCGTGTTCAGATCAATCATTAGTGTTACCTTCTTATATAAAAAAACACAGCACCGATGCCACTCGTGTGGCTCCCTGGGGGCTACCCCAATCCCAAATTTACAATATTTAAGGGGCTTTCTCACCTGACCCCGCCCCTCCCTCTCCAGTGGCAGAAGAACCCTAAAGTCTAGTCCTTTCCCACCGAGCCCTTGCGTTGGCTGCACCCAGCTTCAGTGAGTCCCTCAGCACGTACTCCTGCAGCCTGGAATGTGCTAGTCGGCAGCATTCCCCTACGGACATCTCGCAGTGCTGGGAGACCAACAAGTTTCGGGCAGACCAAAGGGCGTCTTTCACCGAGCTGATGACCTACCTCACTCTGCCAACATGTATCAAACCTGTGACCTCTGCCACCAAGAAGGACAACAGTGGTGGACACAAGGGAACACTATCACCTCAGGTCCCCTTGCAAGTAACACAACATACTGACTTGGAAATATATGGCCGTTCCTCCATCATCGCTGGGTCTAGAACACAAGGACATGGGAACACAAGAAAATATGAGCTGTCCTGTCATTTAATATGGTCATGGCCGATCTATGCCACCCTCAACTCTTCTGTACCAGTTCCCCATAATCCTCAATTCCTCGATTTTTTCATATATTTATCTCCTTCCATCTTACATATTTCTAAATCCTGCAACTTCCTATCCATCAACAATGGAGCCCCTTCACCACTTTCTTGCAATGGGCAGATGTATAAGAAGCTAGCTAGTGCAATAGAATTGCAATTTTTATAAAAGAGGTAGAAATTCTGCCATTATCAAACTCAAGCCAGGTTTTTTGATAAGCCACATTTTGATAACCCAATAATTTCACGGTCATCATTACTGACACACAGTTTTTATGCAGATTTACATAATTAGTTGAGTTATAATTTCCCAGTTGCACTGGTGGGATTGGAATGCAAAGCTCTGGAACAGAAGTGAAGCCCTCTGGATACAAATCAAGTGTGTTACTGCACCCATCTGTATTGCACTGATTAATGCTGTTATGAGCTAATTCTGAAATATTCTCTTGTTTATATTTTCCACATTCTTTCAGTGGGCAGGAAGCAATTCATGAAGTTTGAATGGGCCCAGAATGCAGCCAGCGTGCTTGGATGTGAACTGGAGGAACTCACAGCTGCCGTCTTCAAACATCACCTCAAGCAAGTCATCCAACAGGCAACTGGCAAGCTTAATTCAGACGACACTTCAGAGAGCACAGCAGGTACATCTCATTCAGAAGCTAGTTCAGACCAGTTTTATACTTAATGCCCATTCTTTTTGTAGAATCAGAGAAAATTTACAACGCAGAAGGAGATCGTTCTGGTCAAAAAAGAGCTACCTAATCTAATGCCACCTTCCAGCACTTGATCTATAGACCTGCAGGACACAATCGTGAATCATGCATCCAAGTGCTGTTTAAACGTGGAGAGGGTTTCTGCCTTTCTATCCTACGCAGTGGGTTCCCGATCTTAGTCAACCTCTGGCTGACTTTTGTTCCTTCTCTCCCCTTTAATCCCTCGATTGATTACTTTAAATTCACCCCTTTATCATAGAGAGATACAGCACGGAAACAGGCCCCTCAGCCCACTGAGTCTACATTGACCATCAACCATCCATTTACACTAATCCTACATTAATCCTATTTTATTTTTTCCCACATTCTCATCAACTCCCCCCAGGTTCTACCACTCACCTACACTCTGGGGGCAATTTACAGTGATGATTTAACCCATCAACCTGCATGGCTTTGGGATGTGGGAGGAAATTGGTATACCCGGATTCATGTGGTCACAGGGTGAACGTGCAAACTCCACACAGACAGCACCTGAGGTCAGTATTGAACTCAGGTCTCTGGTGCTGTGAGGCAGCAGCTGTACCTGTTCAGTGCCTTCTGCTAAGGGGAATATTCTTTCTATTTAGAGAGGGTGCAGAGGAGGTTTACTAGGATGCTGCCTGGATTAGAGGACATGTGCTATCAGGAGAGGCTGGACAAAGATGGGCTCTTTTCTCTGGAGTGGCAGAGGGTGAGGGGTGATCTGTTAGAAGTGTATAAAATTATGAGGGGCATAGATAGGGTGGACAAGCAATATCGTTTTCCCATTATTGAGCGATCCAATACCAGAGGGCATGCATTTAAGGTGAGAGGGGGTAGGTTCAGAACAGACGTGAGGGGTACATTTTTTACTGAAAGAGTAGTGGATGCCTGGAATGTGTTCCCTGATAGGGTGGTGGAGGCAAATTCATTGAGGGCTTTTAAGAGGGGCTTGGATGGGCACATGAATGAGAGGAAAATAGAGGGATATGGGCATTCTGTAGGTAGGAGGGATTAGCTATGTCGGCACAACATTGTGGGCCGAAGGGCCTGTTCTATGTTCTATTTACTCTCTTTAGGCACTTCATAATCTTACACACCTCAGTTAAGTTACCCCCTCAGCCTCCACTGTTCCAAAGAAAGCAGCCTTGGCTTCTCCACTCTCAGCTACAGTTTTCCAATCCCGGCAAATCCTCGTAGACCTCTGCTGCACCCTCTCCAGTGCAGTCATATCTTTCTTGCATTTAGCTGGCCAGAACTGTATACGGTACTCAAGCTGTGTCCTAACTCATGTTGTACACATTTTTAGCATAAACTCCCTGTCCTTTTTCTTTGCATTGGTTGATAAATGGAAGCATCCTGTATAAATATAAATTATTTAAAAATTTATTTTTAATATTAAAATAAAATACATGTATTTAGAAAGGCTTTTAATGTAAATGAATATAAAATAGACAAAAACTTTTTCCATCCAGGTTGACAACCCCATTCGAGTGAATGGAGTCATCTTGGATATAACAGCAGTGTCTGGTGTAAAGCTGAGGGATGTTTGTGCTCCATCTCTGCAGTGCAGAGTCCAGTGGCAGAGCAGGAGGACAGATGTGTTAGGTGTTTTCGTGCAGCAACATGTGGCACAGTGGCACAGCTGGCAGAGCCGCGTTCTCACTGCTCCAGCGATCTGGGTTCAGCCCTGACTTGGGGTGCTGTCTGTGTGGAGTTCTGCTCCCTCTTTCTGTTTCCTCCTGGTGCTCTGGTTCCATCCCACATCCCAGATGTGTATAGATTGGTAGGTTAATTGGCCTCTAGCGTGTAGGTGAGTGGCAGAATGTGCAGGAGAGTTGACGGGAATGAGGATAGAATAGGTTCCATGGAAAATTAGTGGGCAGGGTAGTGCAGCGGTTAGCGTAACCGGGTTCAATTCCCGCCGCTGTCTGTAAGGAGTTTGTACGTTCTCCCTGTGTCTGCGTGGGTTTCCTCCGGGTGCTCTGGTTTCCTCCCACATTCCAAAGACGTACGGGTTAGGAAGTTGTGGGCGTGCTATGTTGGCACCGGAAGCGTGACGACACTTGCGGGCTGCCCCCCAGACCGCTACGCAAAAGATGCATTTCACTGTGTGTTTTGATGTACAAGTGACGAATAAAGATATCTATCTTATCTGAAATGAGATTGCTCATTGAACCAAAATAGACAGGCCAAAATGCTCTCCTTCTATGTTGTAAGGAAATAGGGAAATGATTCACTGCACAGGTGTGGAACTCAGGAATGCACTGGACTGTGCAATGCACTAAGGTGTCAGTGTTCTCCAGAAGCATGGATGAAACAGGAGCACTAGAAGGGTACAGATCCCCTCTCTGCTCTTACGTCACTTTGCTCAGTGTTTGGATCGCTTCATTGCCATGTTTCCATCTGCTATGCCATTCAGTTCCAATGAGAAGTAAATTGAGACCAGATTCAAAGTTACTGAAGGAGATCAGGAGGTCTCAGCTTGTGGTGGTCAGTGCTGGGAAGCCATCTTAGGTAGGTCCCCTTTCAATAAATTATTTAACCTTACTTTCCCACAGGAATTCCGGTCCCCAAGGTTACAAACCTTAGCTGACAACGTGCTGCGATCTGCCCACCCAATTTTTCTTCCCACCCTGGATTCCAACTCTGCCCTTTCCTCATGACTTTCAAACCTCCATCCATTCACCCCTTCTCCACAATTAATGTTGGCTGTTGGTGCTCACTGCTCATTCTCCTTCCCTACCAACTGCTCAGCCTCTACCTATTGATCCTGCCTTTGTGTCCTCTTCCTACCAATCCAGGTCCACCAACAACCACCCCACCTCCTCCCTTCCCAACTGGCCCAACCCTTCTGATCCCATTGCACCAGCATCCAACTTGAAGCTTTGACAACTAGTGAAGCTTACTCCCATCTGTAGCACTTCACCCGTGAGCCCGAGGGGGTCAGTTATTGCATCCAGTGCGGCCTCCTGCACATCGGTGAGACCCGACGCAGGTTGGGTGACCGCTTTGTCAAGCACCTTCGCTCCGTCCCCTGCAACAGCCAGGACCTCCCGGTGGCCACCCACTTCAATTCCATGTCTATCCACGGCCTCCTCTACTGCCACGTTGAGGCCAGGCGCAGGTTGTAGGAACAACACCTCATATTCTGCCTTGGGAGTCTCCAACCTGATGGCCTCAACATTGATTTCTCCAACTTCCGGTAACCCCCACCCCTTCTTTTTCTTTCCCCTCCCCCCACTCCTTTGTCTTCCCTTATTCCTGTGGCTCCCTTCTCCCTCCTTGATGACCTCTCCTCCCCTCCGCCATCCTTTAATCCATGGTCCACTGCCCTCTCCTACCGGATTCCTTCTTCTTCAGCCCTTTGCCTCTTCTACCTGTCACCCCTCAGCTTCTTACTTCTTCTCCCTCTCCCCACCCACTACCTTCCCCCTCTCACCTGGACTCTCCTATCACCGGCCTGCGTGTGCTCCTCCCCCTCCCCCCACCTTCTTATTCTGGCTTCTGCCCTCTTCCTTTCCGGTCCCGATGACGTGTCTCGGCCCGAAACGTCGACTGTTTATTTCCCTCCATAGATGCTGCCTGACCTGCTGAGTTCCTCCAGCACATTTTATGTATTGTCCCACCTGTAAGGAACTTTCAGTTGCTTTAAAACATCTCTCACATTTCAGAGAAGCTGAAAGTCTAGTAAGACTGAAGTAAATAAGTTACAAATATTAAAAGAAATATAAAAAGCATTAACTAAAATCACCTGGAAGCACTTAGAGATATTTGAAATTAAATTAAAGCAGAATAATAATTAGAAGTAACTTAGAACATAGTAAGGGCATTAGAATTAGGAACTCCCCCCTTTCCCTCCCCCATCTGGCTCCATCTGCCCATCATCCTCCACGTCACCTGGTTCCACCCATTGCCTGCCTACCAGTCGCTGCCTCACACCCCTCTCTCTCACATTCTACTGGCTATCCTCCCTCCACACTCTCAGTCCTGATGCAGGGTCTCGACCTAAAACGTTGACCATCCCTCTGCCTCCACAGATGCTGCTCGAACTGTTTAGTTTCTCCAGCTGTTATTCCAGCGTCTGCAGTCTTGTGTGTCTTCAGGAATAGAAGACCATTTGGCCCCTCGAGCCTGCTCTGCCCTAGAGTTCACAACTGATCTTCGTCCTCCACTTTCCTGCACTGTCCCCATGTCCCTTGATCCCTTTAATATCTGGAAATCTATTGATTGCTGCTTTGAATGAACTCAGTGACCGATTCTTCACAGTCCTCCAGGGTATGGAATGCCAAAGATTCACCACTCCATCAGCCAAGGGAAATATCCTCCTTGTATCCTGCCTGTTGAGCCCTGTAAGGATTTTGTGAGTTTCAATGCGATCACCTCTCACTTTGCTGAATTCTCAAGAATACAGGTCCAGTCTACTCATACAGCAAGCCCGCCAGCCCAGAAACACATGTGGGGAATCTTTGTTGCTCTCTGTCAATTGCAAGTAAATCCCTTTTTAAATAAGGAGACCAAAACTGTGCGCAAAATGCCAGTGCCGTACTCTGGCCTCGGGGTCCATTGAAAGACCAATGTTGGAACAAACTGCCATGTTTATGCTTCTGGACTGATGGTGCTTAAGTGGTTAAGTGAGTATCGTCGTTGTTGATCATCTGCATTGCTTTAATATTCAATTACAGAGGTAGAGCATGGGAATAAATTGCTCCTTGGCACTGCTGAGAGATGTGTGCACCAGTAATCCGGGGCTGCAGCTGGGAAGTTGCCAAGTGTTCTCAATACTTGGTAAATGGGATAAAGTAAGGGAGGTCTGACAAAGCATCAAGAGCTACACGTCCATTGCGGTGATCCCTCACTTTAATGAGTCTCCGTAAAATGGATCTTTTTTGCTGTCTGTGTCTTAACATGCTCAGGATGCCTCCACAAGGTTGCTATGCCTGACTAGCTGTGCTTCTAAATGAGCAGTGCCTGATGTGAGTTGTATGCAAATGAGAACGTTGGGCTACAATTAATGAGCACTCTGATGACATGCACTCTCCATAGATCAAGGAATTGGAAATGAATCCTTTCTCTCTTTATTCTCCCAGGAGAAGCGCCTTTCTATCACACCACAACTACTAACATTGATTTTCAATCCAGGGGCAGTGGAGGAGAGGAATCAAGTGAAATGCTTGCATTTATACAACTCCACAGTGGAGAATGACTGACTTTTAGCAGAGAATTATTACTGGAAAGCAGGGGCAATGTTCAGAGCAAACATTGCAGTGAGAACAGCCCTCCCATCTACTTTGCTGTCAGTTATTTTTACCATCCCACTGCGAGCTACTTGGGTGTCTCACTGACCGTATTAGCCTCATTGAAGGTGGGTTGGAGATTAAAAATATTGCTGCAATGGTACGTGGTACTTGTGAGGCCATTCCTGGCACACTGTGCAAGATTTGATCCCCTTATTTAAGAAGGGATGTACGAGGCAGTCCAGAAGAAATTCACTAATCCATGTCCTGGGACGGGAGGCTTGAAAGGAAGTGCGAGAGAGGGCTCCATCAACCACAGCAGAAGAGAAGCCACGTTTGCTGAAAAGCAGTTCCTCCAGCAGATTGTTTTCAGCTCTGTTCTTGCCCTGCAAGCTTCAAGTCATGGTCTGGAGTCACAAGAAGGACCACCCTGTGACCTCTGAAGGTTGGGAAGGGCAACAAATGCTGTTGACCCTTTTGTCCGTGCGTGGGATTTAGACCTGGAATACAGTGGCAGTGGGGAAAATTGCTTCCTATACCATGCGAGTGTAATGTATTAAACCCATCTCCCTCTGCTGCTCCTAGGTCTTCGGTTGACAGGTGTGGAGTGTGTGGAAGGAATGGCTGCTGGATTATACGAGGAACTGTTTGCCATTACAGTCATGCTCATCAACAGGTAAAAACAGATTTGGGGAAGGTTCTAGTCGATTGGAACATAGCAAATACAACTCCTACCTTCAAAAAGAGAGGAATACTGAAAGCTGCAGGCCAGTTAGCCTAATGTCTGTCACAGGGAAAATGCCACAGCAGGATACCTATCAAGTTAAGGCAATCAGGCAAAGCCAACATGGTTTTGTGAAAAGGAAACCACATTTGACCAATTTACCCAGATTCTTTGAAGTCTAATAGAGGGCAGATGCTATAAGGAGAGGCTGAACAAGCTCAGGCTGTTTTCTGTGGAGCAGTGGGAGGCCTGATAGAAGTTTATAAAATGATGAGAAACATAGATAGATAACCAGTACTTTTTCCCCAGGGTTGAAATGTCTAATACTGGAGAGCGTGCATTTAAGGTGAGAGGGGAAAACTTTCAGGGCAAGGTTTTTATACAGAGAGTGGTGGGTGCCTGGAATGTACTGCCAGTGTCTTAGCTGTAGAGGAGGCTTGACCCAAAAGCAGAGCAGTGGAGACAGTTTAGCAGTGAGTGATGACTTTGATAATAGACCGCAAAATAACAAGCCACAAGGGGCCCCAAAACAGGAGAGAACAGAAACTAAACACTGCAGGCAGGGAGAGTAAAACTAAGAGCAACCAGCTGGTTCAATGAGTGAACAAGGACTGTGAATGAGAAGTGGGGTTAAATAGGCTGCAGGTGATGAGTATGGAACGAGCGGCAGGTGAATCCTATTAGCTGGGTGGAGACTGGGAGATTCCTACATGTGCAGGCTGGGAGGCGTTTGTGGGAGTTGGCCTGACAGGGCTGGTGGTGGAGGCAGATATAACAGGTGTTTTAAGTGGCTTTGGGATAGGCAAATGAATATGCAGAGAGTGGAGGGATATGGACCATGTTCAAGCAGAAGAGATTAGGTTTCATCAGCTTAATGAGTTCGGCACAACATCATGGGTTGAAGGGCCTGCTCCTGTGCTGTACTGTCCTATGTCCTGGATTAGAGGACTTCACATTTGGATTAGTTGTTTGCCATATACACTTGGGTGCATTGGAATTCTTTGCTCACGTGTAGCTCACAGAGTAAACAGTGTACATGGTGATAATAAATCCAACAATAAGTACAGTGACAAGCACAAAACAACAGAATGGTGCAAAGAACAACTGAGAGAGAAAGGATTAGGAGTCTGAGAACGAGGCAGCACCACCAGGAAGGGGATGTGAAAGAGGTGACTGGTTCAGAAGTCCGATAGCTTTAGTTATGAGGAGAGATTGGATAAGTTGGGTTTGCTTTCCCTGGAGCAGAGGAGACTGACGGGTGACCCGATAGAGGTGTATAAAATTCTGTGAGGTAGGTGGTCAAAATACAAGAGGGCATGGGTTTAAACTGAGAGGAAGGAGTTTTAAAGGGGATCTGAGGGATATGTATTTTACACAGAGAGTGTTCGATATCTCAAATGGGCTGCCAGGGGAAGTGATGGAATAGGATGCAGTCACTACATTTAAGTGGCACTTAGACAGACACTTAAACAGGTAAGACATAGAAGGCTATGGTCCTGATGTGGACAAGTGGTATTGGTGTAGGTCGGCATAGACATGCTGGGCCAAAGGGCCTGTCTCTGTGCTGCACAACTCTGACTCTGACTTGAAGGCACATGTTCTGTGTATCAAGTGGAACTGGTGGATGGACTTAGATTTCCAGAAGGCATTTGATCAGGTCGGGTTGGAAAGTAAAAGCTTATGGTGTAGGAAGTATGTATTGGCATGGATAGAAGATTAGTGTACAATAGGAAGCACAGATGGGTCTTTTTCTGATGGGCAATATGTAACAAGTGGTGTGCTGCAGGGGCTTCGGCTTTGTACAGTTAATGAGAAAGGACTTGGATCAGGGTACCAAAAGTATAGTTGCTACATTTTCTGATGACACATAGGTAGGAAAGTAAGTTGTGAAGAGAACACAAGGAGGCTGCAAAGGGAAATAAATTGGATAAATGTGGCGTTTGGGGGAAGATCTAGCAAATGGAGTAGAATGAGGGAAAGGTAATATCGTTCGTTTTGGTATGAAAATAGAGGAGCGTATTATCTAAATGAAATACAAGGCAATAGGAGTCATGTTGCTGTCAATCAAATCTCTGGTTAGATTACACTTGGGTAATTGAGTAGTTCTGGGCATCAGATATGAGGATGGATATATTGGTCTGGGAGGGAGTACGTCAGTGCAAATTAACTGGAGAAATCACACAAACTAGGGCACTTCTGAGTGGAATTTCAAAGGTGATTTGATTGAAGTTTGCAAGATGTTAAAGGGATTGGTAGGATAAAAAAAACAAGCAATTATTTCACTTGATGTGGAGATTAGAATTTAAAGAGGTTTGGTTTAAAAATTAGAATCAGGTCTTTGACAACTTGCTAAGAACATGGAACCTTACTTTGGTAGAGGATTTTGAAAGGTATTGATTGGATAGATAGAATTTTTTTTCTGCTGACGGAAGAATCTAGGACAAGGGGAATGTTTCCTTAACATTGAATCAGGCTGCTTAGCAGGAGGGAAAAGCATCCCTTCCTCACACAACAGGTGATGGAGGTGTCGAATTCTCCTCCCTTAAATGTAAAAGATTCTAACTCAATGGTCAATCCTAAATCTAAAATACTTTGTTAGCTAATTCTGTCAAGGTCCAAGAAAGAAGTTGTATCAAGCCATGATATCCCTGAAGGGTTGAATGGGCTGATTTTCCTTCTCCTCTTCCGGTGTCAAGCCTGCACAGCCTTCATTCTGACTGTAGAGTCTAACTGAACATCCGGCTGTTCATTGGGCACTTGAAAGCACAACGAGGAACAGTTTCTGTTCATGAAGTGACTCTTGTCTTTGTATTCCACAGGTCACTTTCTTCCCAACAGTTGTCACTGACGTCGATCATGGTGTTGGACACCCCGGGCTTTCAGAATCCAGGCCGCAGGAAGGACCAAGGGGCATCATTTGAGACGTTGTGTCACAACTACGTGCAAGAGCGGCTACACATGCTTTTCCATGAGAAAATCTTTGTGTCTCAGCTGGAAAGATACAAGGAGGTGACTTCACTGCGATTGCACATTGTTATTTGTATTTGTCATGGGGAAGCTTGGAAGGTTCACTGGACACATCGGACTTTATGGACTGATAAGATGTCCATGGCCTGCCATTAGTCTTTTGCGAAAATCGTGGTTCAAATAATGCAGGTCAAACGTTGGGGTCTTCAGAAGGAAGGTAGGGTAGAGAGCAGGACGTCCTGATGAGTTGCAATCCCAGAGGTGGTGGGAAACGGGAGTGTTGTCTCCATGAGGGAACCTGAAGTCTGAGCAATGTTGCAAATATAAATTGAGAGGATTGTCTCCAGATAAAATCTGGGGAAAGTGCAGGGGGGTATGAGATTTTTATTTAATTTCTCTCCATCCTGAACTTTGGATCTTTAATGCCACAATACAGGTCTTACATAAATCCAAGGGATTTTTTTAACCCCTTCAAGCTGATGAAATTTAGGACTGGTGCCAGGACAATGCACAGTGACCAGCATTTGGATTGGACTTGGACATAGTGATCGAAGCAAAAACTCAGGGATTTTACTAACAGTTTGATGCTCCAGTGGGTGACTCCGAACTCTGGTAGACAATGGCTGAGGGTTGTCCTGTGAGCTTGCAGTTGGGCTGGTGCAGCAGACAGAGTCAGTCTTACCTTTGACGTGGTTCACATATACTTCAGGTAATTTAGGCTGAGGGGTAGGGGGGTGGAAATCACATGGGAGAAAATTTTTTAAAAGTGCACAAAATTACAAAAGTAGTGAAAGTTGAAGAGAGGAATGTGATCTTGGAATTGGAGATGGAAATACCAGTTTATGGAAGGGTAGAAAGAAAGGCTGACTCTGGTGAGATGTAAAATCCACATTGCAATGGTTCACAAGTTTATCCTGTGTTGTATCCACTGAATGGGCAATGTACTGACATGAAAGTGTCAAACTCTGCTTCTGAAATTCAGGTCTATTGACTCTCTGTCCAGAGGGATGAGGGGGGATCTCATTGAAACCTACCAAATACCGAAAGGCCTGGATAGAGTGGACGTGGAGAGGATGTTTCCATTAGTAGGAGAGTTCAGGATCTGAGGGCACAGCCTCAGAATAAAGGGACGTCCCTTTAAAACTGAGATGACGAGAAATTTCTTCAGCCAGAGGCCGGGGAATCTGTGGAATTCGTTGCCACAAAAGAGGGCTGTGGAGGCCAAGTCATTGTGTGTATTTAAGGCAGAGATTGATAGGTTCTTGATAGGTAAGGGGGTTAAGGGTTACAGGGAGAAGGCAAGAGAATGGGGTTGAGAAAAAAATCAGCCATGATTGAATGGCGGAGCAGACTTGATGGGCCAAATAGCCTAATTCTGCTCCTATACCTTATGGTCTTGTGGTATTTTTACCTTGTGGCACTTTAGAAATTTTGTAGTTTTATTGTGCTATGCATATTTTATACCTTATAAATATTGTTGATAGGATCAATTGTAGAGTAACAAAAGCTGAACCATGGCTGTTGGTAGCTTTCCCCTCTCTGTAGACACGACTGAGTGGTTGAAATGTATCCCAGTTTTTTCTGTGCCATCATCATTTTTAACATTTGAACAAAACTTTTATTTATATACACTAATAGGTGTAGTTATTAAAAATAATCTTCTTGATATATCCTTTAAGACCATTTACTTGAAGAATAGATCTTAAATTAATGGTTGTCATTTTGCTCAACAGGAGGACATTCAGTTGACCTTTGACATGGATGAAACCTCTCCAGCATCTACAGTGTCAGTCATCGATCAAACTTCCAATCTGGTAAGAAATGTAGAAAGTTTCCCGTGGGATCTGGTACTGAAGTAATTAGTGACCTCGAGAGGGTTGGACCCTGTGATTGGAATCAATGCGGTAGCAGTGAGGTGCTAAGACATTATAGATGACTTAACACCTTCCCATTCTGTCTGCAGTGTAGTTTAGCTTTGACTTGATTGGAGTCTGTATGACTGTGGCACACTTACAACCTACACATGCACTTGCTTTCAAGAAAAGAGAAGATGGATGGACTGGTGTCAAAGGAATTGTAGGATATCCTTAAAGAGAAGCAGGGAAGGAGGTGTGTAGACCTTGAGGACTGGGGAGGGAATTCCCAGAGGACAGGTGACTGAAAGGTTAGTTTCTGACACCGGCAGTCTGAAAGGCAATTACTGCTCAGGAAGAATCTGAGATAGATCATTCAGCTCTGGGTTTATTTAGGAAAGAATAGCACTTGGGGGAAAAATGGAAGAAATTATGAATGACTTCTTTTTAGTATGCCTTCGTCAGAGAGTAGCTCAGGACTCATGAAGACCAGTTGTGCTCACTCTTTTGAAGAGCATCTAGTTGACCTCACTTTGCTGTTACACCACACTTGTAACAACTCAGAAAGAAGCCACTCAGCCAATCAAGTCTATTCTGGCTCCCAGGGGAACAATGCCATCGGTACCATCCCCCCTCTCCTTTCCCTGTAACCCTGCAACTTATTCTCTCTCACATATGCCCACCAACTCTCTTTTGATTCTTTTTGCTGTTAACCCATGCTAAGGGTAACTTGCCTATCAACCTGATTCTTTTTGCTGTTAACCCATGCTAAGGGTAACTTGCCTATCAACCTATCACTTGTTTAACCTTCAAGCAATTGTGTAGCTTTTGATCAGAGGCATGTGAATAGTGAAGGAGCCCAGCCAATGGGTTTAGTGACTGCAGTGATTTCAGACACTTTGGTGGGAAAATTTGGCACTCTTCTTCCTTGTGATGTCTTGACAGTTAATTAGTTCCTGACATCATAACATTTGCTTTATAGGGAAATTCTTTCGAAAAGGAAAGTGCATTTGTCAACTAAATTCTCAATATGCCTTTGAGTGCACTTTCTGCTACCTGTGCTACTTTTAATGCTCTGATTGCAACACTTTCATTTGAATGTATTCCACGTCTGTGTAAAATCCAGTCTTGAACGTGAAGACATGTCAAAAGCTCAGCTTATAACTGTGTGGCACACACCGGATTCTCCCTGTTGAACAGTTGTTCTTTGTGGACTGAAAGCAAAATAGGCAGATGCTGGAAACCTGAAATAAAACGGAGACCCGTTAGAAACACTTGGTAGGTCAGACAGTATCTGTGGAGGAACACAGTTTAAAGTTTCAGTGACACTTGTCAGAAGATTGGGAATTAGATGGTAAATACCAAACATATTTATTAATGGATAGTTAATAACTAGCAAAACAAGCAAACAGAAAGTGATGTAGAAGAACTGGCTCTGAGTCCAACAGTGACTGGGCTGGACTGACTGGACTGGACTAACACAGACACTGGGCAGGATCGCAGGCAGCCTGACCTACACTTGCCTTCACCTGTTATGGGAAGCCTGCAAGCACACTCGCCTTTTGCGGCCAAGCAGCTCCCAGTGTCCTGCCGAGCTCATTGCTGCCACTGTCCCATGGTTCACGACTAGGACGCAGGCAGCGGAGGCTCAAGACCCACCCACGGAGTGCCCTCATGGCCCCAGACAGCTTGTGCCGTTACAGGCATTCCCCAACATTTCCATAGGACTCTAATATCAGAGAGATTGACCTCACAATCTACCTCGTCATGGCCTCACACCTTATTGTCCACCTGCACTGCACTTTCTCTGTAACTGTAACACTTCATTCTGCATTCTGTTATTGCTTTCCCTTCTACTACCTCAATGCACTGATGTGATGAAATGATCTATATGGATGGCATGCAAAACAAAGTTTTTCACTGTACCTCGGTACGTGTGACAATAATAAAGCAATTTACCAATTTAAAAACATGTAAATAATTTAAAAAATTAAAAGTGTTAATATTAATTATAGTTTAAAGTGAAACATAATTTACCTTAACTTTCTGTTCTAGTAAAGCTCAGCAAGCCTCGTTCAGATGAATGGGACGAGACCAGATGCACTAGCTGTAGCTGCCTTTACACTGAAGGACTGGTTCCGATGAGCCATATTCCAAGTGTATTCAGCACCTCAGCTCAGTACATTATGGAACCATCCCAGACTTGGCACGGAGTCCAAGGGTGGGACGGAGAACGGGCTGCAACAAAGGCCAGATGCACCTGCATCTGACCTCTGGCACATCCCATCCTTCTGTGCTGCAGTGAACATGCACTGGGAACTGGAAAGATGCTAGATATCCTGCTACAGTGAGCGGTTGGTTCTCTGCAGAACTGCTGGAAAACTGTCAGGGCAAATCCAGCCCAGCCACTCAGCAACAAAGGTGGTGGCTCACAGCCAAGCTTACCCAGAGTCAGTTGGTCATGGGAACATAATCTCGGCTGATGCTCTAGAGTTGCAGTTGTCATACAGTCATAGAGAGATGCAGCACGGAAACAGGCCCTTCGGCCCACAGACTCCGCCCTGACCACCTATTTTTTATTTTCCTCAGCTCCCCCCAGATTCTACCACTCACCTACACATTAGGGGTAACTTACAGTGGCCAATTAACCCTCCAACGTGCATGCTTTTGGGGCCTGGGATGAAAGTGGAGCACCCAGAGGAAATCCACACGGAGAACGTGTGAACACACAGACAGCCCCTGAGGTCAGGATTGAACTTGGGTCTCTGGCGCTGAGAGGGTGTGGCACTACCAGCTATGCCAATGTAAGCTGCACCAATTTGTCCTATGTATATGCAATAGATAAGCTGCAGAACATGATGCAAACAAAGGCTGTTTTTTTTATTACTACTCCCCAGGCATGTTCACAGTAACAGTCTCCTTAAAGGGGAAGTACACAGAATGTTTTTCAAAGGAAAGTGCAATACCATAGCACAGTAATAAGATCGTACTAATGGTACTATAGTCATCTAAATAATGCTGAACATCTAAAATAAAAACAAAGTACTGCAACGTTTCAGCAGGTCAGGCAGTGTCTGCGGAGAAAGAAGCAATTAATATTTCATGTCGATTACCTCTCACCAGAACTCATGTTAACTCTATTTCTTTAACCACAGATGCTGCTTGACATGCAGTTTCTTTCAAGCATGTACTGCTTTTTCAGATAAGCCCCCTTTTAGTTGGGTGACTAAGGCGAGGCCTGACTGCCCTTTCAGGAGGATGTTAAAGCACATCACACGATTTCAGACAGGCGCAGTAGTGTTATCCCCAGAATGCTGGTTGACGTGTTTCCCTCGATAAACATCGCGGAGTCGGATAATCCAGTTGTTCTCACATTGTGGAAGCTTGCTGTGCACAAATTGGCTTCAATGCCCCAAGCAATTTGAATTGATTTATCAAATGCACTATGGAGTGATTTAGGAATGTTGTCCTGCACTGCAATGAACCTTCAAAGCTTTCTGTATCTGTGATAAATAGAAATTGTCAGCTTCTGATTTCCCTGGCTCTGTACAAAACCGATGCATTCAATTCTGGTTGCCCCATTACGGGAAGGGTGTAGAAGCTTTGGAGAGGGTGCAGAAAAGGTTTACCAGGATGCCGCCTGGATTAGGGGGCTGTGCTATAAGGAGTAGCTGGACAAATTTGGGTTGTTTTCTCTGGAGCGGCGGAGGCTGAGGGGAGACCTGATAGGAGTTTATAACATTATGAGAGGCATAGACAGAGTAGACAGCCGGTATCTTTTTCCCAGGGTCAAAATGTCTAATACTAGAGGACATGCATTTAAGGTGAGAGGGGTGGAATTCAAAGGGGATGTGCAGGGCAATTTTTTACACAGAGAGTGGTGGGTGCCTGGAACGTGCTGCCAGGGGTGGTGCTGGAGGCAGATACGATAGAGGTGTTCTGTTCCTGTGCTGTACTGTTCTATGTTTTAATGCAACAGGTCCAAAAACACTTCACTGACTGATAAATCTGTTTGAGGTTGGGAAAGGTTCTATCTAAATTCAAGCCCTCTCTTTCCGTTTCTGAAGTTCCAAGCTGATCAAACTGTGGAGTAGAGCTTGGTTGAGATTGGATGGCTCGAGGTTCAGACTTGGTTCAGAAGTCAAGCTGCATTAGGACCTTGTGGATCAGATCCACCATCGGCTTTGTACAGAGCCAGGGAGATCAGAAGCCGACAATTTCTATTAATCACAAATACAGAAAGCTTTGAAGGTTCATTGCAGTGCAGGACAACGTTCCCAATTCACTCCACAGTGCATTTGGTAAATCAATTCAAATTGCTTGGGGCAGCAGCACTGCAGATGTTTGTTAACAGTTTATTCCTTGAAAACCTCTTAAAATGAAGAAAAGGATAGAATAATTGTGTAATTTTGTATGTTCTGCCTTGGAGCATGTATAAGCTGTGGCAGACTATCCCAGTATACTCAGCACCTTGTGGTAGATGCAGAAAATTTGCTCAAAACATAGGCAAAGGAATCAATTTTACCTACTCTCTGGCACTTTATTTATTTAGTTGGCAATCTGTTAATTGAATAAGAAAAGAATTAGCTCCTTTCCTTACAGGAGCCAAGGATGAGGTTTTATATTCGGATGGAAAAAAAGAAAATTTATCAAGTCAGTTTGATACACTCCAAAGTTCCAGAGGGAAAAGAAAATGTGCTAATCACTGAATCTTATTATTAATCATGTTCCTTTGGCTTAATACACATATGGACCACCCAGTGTGATGCTGGGCTTTACAATCCTTCATCCATATTCAATTAGTGAATCTGGTTGAAGACAGGGGAGCGACCTGAGGGGCTGGCGAGGCCAAGGGGAAATCAGCCAGAGTTCAGTGTGTGCATGCTGGCTGTAGAAGCATGTGTAGTGTTGGCAGTGTTGGAATGATCACAACCTATTGGAACATAGAATTTTTCACTTCCATCCACTGGTTGCCCGAATCACCAGAGGAACTCTCAAGATGTTCAGTGCCATTTTAAGAATGATTGAAACACCTAAGCATTATTCCATAGATCTTGGGTGAATTATATAGAATGGTAGAACAGTACAGCACACAAAACGGGCCCTTCAGCCCACCTTGTGTGCACCAACCATGATGCCAATCTAAACTAATCCCTCTGCCTATGCATGGTCCACATCTCTCCATTCCCTGCCTCTTCATGTTGTCTCAATGCCTCTTAAAGGTTGCTGTTGTATCTGCTTCTACTGCCACCTCGGGCAGTGCATTCCAGGCACCCACCACCTTCTGTGTAAAAAAAAAACTTGCCCTGCACATTTCCTTTAACTTTCCCCCCTCTCATCTTAAACCTTTGCTGTCTAGTCTTTGACATTACCACCCTGGGAAAAACACTTTCACTATCTATCCTATCCATGTCCCTTATAATTTGATATACTTCTATTAGGTAGTCCCATAGAGAAAACAATCCAAATTTGTACAACCTCTCCTTCTAGCTAATACACTCAAATCCAGGCAACATCCCGGTGAACCTCTTCTGCACCCTCTCCAAAGCCTCTGCATCCTTCCTATAGTGGGGTGTCCAGAACTGCACACAATTCTCCAAATGTGACCTAACCAAAGTTTTATACAGCTACAGCATGACTTCCCAACTTTTATAATCAATGCCCTGACCAATGAAGGCAAGCATGTCGTATGCCTTCTTCACTACCCTATCAACTTGTGTTCGCCACTTTCAGGGAGCTGTGGACTTGCACCCTATTACCCATCTATAATCGCAACCTAGACAGGAAGATTGGGCTGTGTTTGTGTTCCAGCAAGATCCACCAGTGCTTGCAAAGAGGTAAAAAATTGATGAGTGGGTGGCCGCAATATTTGCCAACATTCCCTGTGATTGCTCAAATGTGTGACTTGTCCATGGCTAATCCAGTTATGTCCCCAGAGAAAGTACCTCCTTGCCATCGTCAGAGTAAACCTTAGCTTTGCAAGAAGTTTTATTTTATGGAGATGCAGATTTAGTTGTATAATTTAGCGCAAGGTGCTGATACATGTGGGATAATACAATGAATATGGATCACCACCTGTGTGTGTTTACCTTCCTGAATAACTGTGTGCAATAAACTAGCTGGAAATTGATCTCTGTAGGAACTATTTGAGCACACTTGAGAGATTCTGAGCTTCTATAATCTCTTCTCTGCTTATACAATGCTGAGTTGTGGCTTCAGACTGGACCAACATGCTCTTACTTTTCCTCACCTGATGTGAACAGAGTATGGCATTTTACAAGCATGGTTTAACTCTTTCTTACTTGATGCACAGTTCTATCTTGGTGCTTGGTTCACCTATCATTCAGGAGGCTTTGCATTTTCTTTGAACAAGTGGGTATTCATCCATGGAAAATCTGTACTTCACTGTGCTTTTTGACGTTGAAGTTGGCTGGATAGATTAAAATCTCTGGAACAAATCTGTGCTTTACTGTTCCACAGGTGAGGGACAGTATTCACATCTAGCTCCAGTATCAGCACTGAGCACGCCATGTTGGAGCAGCTGCATCTCATTGGTTGTCTTCTCAGAGGTTTGATCATGTGACTTCTGGACACACCCAGTCACATGGTGTCTGGTTAGTCTGTCCCATTGCATGGCTGTTGGACATAATTTATCAAATGTTTACCTCATAAAGGATAAGTTCCCCTATATCTGAGTCTGTGTAATTTTTGGTTCTTCATTATTTCCTTATGACATGGAAGTTGACAATTTGGCTCGTTGAGTCATTGCTGGATCTGAGTAATCCCATCGATCCCATTCTCCCACATTTCACTGTAACCTGTTCCCTCTTGCATGCCTATTTACTCCTTCCTGACTATCCCACCAGCCACTTACACCAGGGTTCATTTACAGTGGCCCATTGACCTACCGACCTGCATATTTTGGTTGGAAAGCGAAGCCCCAGGGAAACCCATGTGGTTACTGGGAGAACATGCAAACTCCACACAGACAGCATCAGAGTCTACTGGAGCTATGAGACAGCTGTACTAACTGCAACAGCACTGTACCACTCTGAATTACTCTGAGTGCAACCCCAAAGGTTAACTAATGGAAATAAAATCCTGGTTTCTGACCTTTCCGCCTGTCTCCTCGATCCATTCAATCAGTTCCTGATATCATCCCAGCTCAGGAAGTCTGCTCTGTGACATATCACTTTTTCTTCCCCTTCCCCTTAATTTCTAACTTGAAAGATAATTGGAACTCTTCAGCTTGTTGGTGTTGGCTAAAGCCAGTCTCCCAATGTCATCTCATTTCCAATAAAAGCAGTTATTATGTTGCTGTTAGCAATGCACCTTGGTCATGGCATGCACAGCAATTTAAATTAACATCTTTGGGACTGGTTTATTGTACCCGCATATTATGTGCACCCTGAATGCCTCTGTTGATATTGAAGTGGGGTTAACAGTCACTCCATATGCAGACCCCTATTCGCTTGCCTCTGAGATGGTGAATTTAAATCAGTGCGGTACCAAGGGCATACTGTGCAACTGGAGGTGAAACCGAAGTCTCTTCTGCCTCCTAAAGGTTCAAAGAAAAGCACGGGAAATCTTCCCAGTGCCCTGGGCAGAACTTAATCCTTAACTAACGTCACATAAAAATGAAATAGAAATTATAGAACATAGAACATGGAACAATTACAGCACAATTCAGGCCCTTCGGCCCACAAAGCCGTGCCGAACATGTCCCTATCTGGTCATTATCATGGTGCCGTTACTGACATCCTGCTGTGCACCCATGGATGCCAGATTATGGCAATTTATTTATGGACAAGACTAATCCAGATTCTTTTAATTACTGGTAGCCTTTGTAGTCTTGCTTATCACCCTCCAGTAGCTGTCTCCGTCTTCACCTTCCCCTCCCCACACCTCACTCCATCTGCCTCTCCTTCTCTCTGCCTCCATCCATCATCCACCTGCCTCTGTCTCCTAACTCTACCCCTTCCCTCCCCTGCCCAGCTCGACCTGCCATCACTCGCCCCTCCTCTGTCCACCAATTACCTCACACTCCTGTCACACCACACCACCCCCCCCCCCCCCCGACCATACCCGCCATCTCCCATCTCCACAGGGTTTCGATGCAGGGTTTTGACCCGAAACACCAACAGCTCCTTCCCCTCCCACAGATGCTGCTCGGCCCACTGAGTTCCTCCAGCAGATCGCTTGTTGCTTCAGATTCCAGCATCTGCAGTCTCTTGTGTCTCCAGATTCCTTTAATAACAATGTTGTATACTGTATGGTACAAATGCATCGGTGGAAGTTGAGGTCGGTGCCAGAATGAATCATTGATACTTTAGCGAGGACAGTGCAAAAGGAAACCACTGATGCTTTAGAGATGCCAGTGCTCAAGTGAATCACTGATCAATGCCAGAGGGGATCACTGATAGTTTCGAGAGGTTGGTGGTAGAGGGGATCACTGATGGTTTAGGGAAAAAAATAGTGCAAGATTAATCTGTATCGACTGTTGTCAGAGGGCCCTCCACTTTAAAGGGCTCACGTGCCCATTGCTACCAAGCCAGGGGATTAATGGGGAGTGGAGATGGGCAAACTAGAGTATCTAAAGATGAATGAGGTGTAATCCTTGTGAAGCTAAAGAGATCTCACAACCAACAGATCAGATTAAAACTCTACAGTCTGACTACATCTGGTCATGAATGGTGGTGGACAATTGAACAGTTACCAGGAGGATAAGGCTGCTAAAACGTGCAGAGAGGAATTTCACCCCAATGCCTTTAATCAATTCAGAAAAGATGTATGCATTTCAAAATTTCAAAAAATAACATCGGTTTCTAACTCTTGGTTTCTACAAAGCAGCAGAGTGGAGAAGAAATATACCACCCGTCAGAAACAGCGTGAAAAATGAGCAGTTTTCTCCGCTCTATAGTCCCAAGCCTGATCAAGCAGTGTTATTAATAGCCTCCATCACCACAGGTCTGAATAATTCCCTCTGCATTGCTGGATTATTAGAGCAATTTATATTACGCTTGTGAAAAATGCGATGTCACCAGATTAGATTGTGCTCCCTGCTGTACTAATTGTCAGTGGCATTTCCTGAGTAACACAACACTATGAAAAGCAGACGTTCAAAGGATCTAAAGGGGTTTTGTACCTGAAGAAGTGATTACTGTTGATTTCTTCATTAGCTACAGGCACTGATATCTAAACACTTAACTATTGTTGTCTTCAAAGGTTTGCGTCTACAAAGGGTGCATTATCACAGGCTGTTGTTGCTTTGCTGATGCTGCACCAAACATACCGATCTGCTGACTGTATCTTCGTAGCAGGTCGTTTGAGCAAACCAATTAAGATAACTGGTTATAGCTCCAGTCACCCACTTTTGTAGCAGATGTTATTTTAGATTTTACACAGAACGAATATCACAGAAAGGCCAATCATCCCAACCAGCTTATGCTGGTGTTTATGCTCCACTTTTGCTTTCTCCCATCTTCCCTCATCAGTGTAACCTTCTGTTTCTTTCTCCCTCATTTACTTGTCCAGCCTCTCCTTAAAGGCACCCATACTATTTGCCTCAATCACTCCCTGTGGTAACGAGTTCCACATTCACATCACTCTTTGGATAAAGAAGTTTCTTCTGAATTCCTCATCAGATTCCTTGGTGACTTCTGATTACGTCTTTCCACACCATAGAACGTAGACCAGCACAGCCCAGGAACAGGCCCTTCAGACCACAGTGTCTGCCCCGAACATGATGCTGAACTAAACCAAATCTCTTTTGCTTGTATCCGATCCATATCCCTCCATTCCCTGCATATTCATATGAACAGTGAAAACGTTCTCACTACATTCATACTCTTCACAATTTTGAAGACTCCATTTGGTTACTCAGGTTGTTCCTTCGATGCAGGTTGTAGGAACAACACCTCATATTCCGCCTTGGGAGTCTCCAACCTGATGGCCTCGACAGTGATTTCTCTAACTTCTGGTAACCCCTCCCCTTCTTTTTCTTCCCCTCCTCTCCCACCCAAGTCCTTTGTCTTCCCTTATTCCTGTGGCTCCCTTCCCCCACCTTGATGACCTGCCCATCTCCTCCCCTCCCCCATCCTTTATTCCCTGGTCCACTGCCCTCTCCTACGGGATTCCTCCTTCTTCAGCCCTTTGCCTCTTCTACCTATCACCTCTCAGCTTCTTACATCTTCCCTCCCCCCTCCCCCACCCACTTACCTTCCCCCTCTCACCTGGACTCTCACCTATCACCTGAACTCACCTATCACCTGCCTGTGTGTGCTCCTTCCTCTCCCCCTATGCCCACCTTCTTATTCTGGCTTCTGCTCTCTTCCTTTCCAGTCCTGATGAAGGGTCTTGGCCAGAAATGTCGACTGTTTATTTCCCTCCATAGATGCTGCCTGACCTGCTGAGTTCCTCCAGCACTTTTTGTGTATTGCTCCAGATTCCAGCATCTGCAGAATCTCTTGTGTCTCCATTTGGTTACTCCTCAGCCTTCCTTTCTTAAAGGAAAGGAAACCTAGTCTAGTCATCCTTTCCTGATGTGTACAGCTTTGTATCTCCGGTATCATCCTTGTTAATTTTCCCCAGTGCTTGTATTTCCTTATATTACGGCCACCTGGATAGCACACAAGACCCAAGTGTGGTCCAGCTAAGTTTTGACAACAGTTTAGCAGAATTTCCCGATTTTCCAAATCTACCATCAATAAATAAATAATGTAGACTGGCCCAAAGTGTGTCCCCATCGTCACACCCCTCAGCAGGTTCCCCTCAAAACTGGGGCCAGAAATGTCAGTAGAAAATGTGAGAAGTGATTTGATATTTGCCAGTTAGAAGGAAACATCTGACAAAAGAGGTGGCACTCATGGCAGGCAGTTACCAGAGGAGGTGGCTCGAGTGCCCTCTGTGGATGTCTGTGTTTTGGGAGCCTCGAAATGCAGTCAAATGTCCCTTCCAGGTTTAAATGCAGAAGTCACATTATCAAATACAGAGAGTTCCCTACTTTGCCAGCGGAGTTTTGGCTAAGTTCTGCCATGCAGCAGAAAGTCATTTGTGATGTATCTCAGCAGTCTGTTGAGACGAGGGGTCTGAGTCAAGGTGAGGGTGACCTGGACTTGACTTTGGAAGCAGTGCAGGCTCCTTTGTTTGCAAGACAGACCTGAAATAGCAAACAGACACAAAGTGCCTGCTCTCTCGGCATGAGTGAGAAACCTTGCTGGGTTACGGCACTTCATTCCTTGCCGTTGTATTTGCAGGAATCCAGAAAAGCTCAACAGGGAGAAGCTTCCACATTTGATTAGTGCAGCTTCTGAATTTATGCTTGGTGGGGCATTTGTCTGCAGTGCAGAGCTCTCAAAATTGCAGATATTCACACAGGCCACTCTTGCCCTGACTGACAGCTTCCTGGCAACTTCCAGCGTTAAGTCCACTTCACGTTAGGAGGCTGCCTCTTGCAGAGTCCTGCACTGTAAGGAATAGGGCATTGATGGATGGTGAGAATACATCTTGAAGGTGTGAAATGTATTCCTTCCGTGGTGAACTAACCAGGCTGAACCCACTAATTTTAAGGAGAAGAAGAGCCGTAATATCCATGCTTCAGCCCAAAGCAAAATGCACATGAATTATTAAAGTTATGTGCTGACTCTTGGGGTTAACTTCCAACCAATGGACTTTCAGGATTCAAACTGGATTCTGATAGATATGAATGGATTGGGTAGCAATGTGATGTGTGCAGATTCTCACTCCACACTTGCTGTTGGCATCTTGAACAAGTATACAGGAGGGAGGACACTTTCGACCATTATGGCGTGGCAAGGCTCTATGTAGGAATGGAATTCTGATATTTTTTAGTATTCATGTTGGGTAAAATACCTGATGGTCCCAGAGCAAAATTCCCTCTGTGTTGTCCTGCCACTGTCCTTTAACTTTACCTTCCCAACAGAAGTGCATGTAAGACCAGTTACACGTCACTGCTTTTCCCCAGTACTTTCCATTGGGAGTTTTGCCAGTGGGGATTCCCGTCCATTACAAACAGGGATGGATGATCTCCCCACTTCCTCATAAAAGAGAGGACTTCATTGTGGGTTGAGTTTGGACCCAGATCCTGAAGATTATTGTTATTTCAATCAGCTTTAACATTATAATTCATGGAATGTCAAAGGACACCACTTTACCCTGAGTATCTAGCTGAGATGGCAAAGTTTGTGTTTAAATCCACCCTTTTACATTTTGGCAGCATTGATTTCAGATTGAAGAACTTTAATCAGAACTGAGTAAGTGAGGATACAAGTTAGTTTTAAGCTGCAGAGAGATTTGGGGTGGAGGTGGGGGTTGGAGGAAGGTGGTGTTGATAGGATGAAGCCAGGATTACCTGGATTTTACAGGGTTGCTTAATTTAAGGAATAAAGAGGGCAGTGAGACAGAAAACAAGCAACAAACATTGACCCTATTTTTCTCTCCATAGATGCTGCCTGACCTGCCAAATGTTTCCAGATTTTTCTGCTTTTGCTTCAGATTTCCAGCATTTGCGGTTTTCTGACTTTCATTACCTGTCTCCTTCTCTCTCCATAGATGCTGCCTGACCTGCTGTGTGTTCCTGGCAATTTCTGGTTTTGCTTCACATTTCCAGCATCTGCATTTTTTTAACTCTATTTGCTTTTTAGTACTTTGCTGACTCTGATGTTATGATAGAACAGACTAATTTGTTTGCAGTTAGTTTGTACCTGACCCAGAATCTTAGTCTTTTAATCTGTCAGTTCAAGGTTCAGCCACCTGCACAGGAGGAGGAGTGCAAGGGTCTGCTGTGGATCCTTGATGAAGAGGTCTTGGTTCAAGGCTCCAAAGACGCCAACGTCCTTGATCGCCTCTGTTCCTATTTTGAGAGGAAAGGACTGGAAATAGAAGGTAATAACAGCAACAAAAATAACAACCGGTTTGGTTGTTAATGCATACCCTAGGAAATGTGATAAGTATCAGGGACTGCAGCTTTAATTAGTTCCTTTAATTTACACATTCAAAAAACTCAGCTGCAGTTCGAGATGGCTTATAGAGTACAGACTCCATAAAAGGAATATTGCTTGTCTTCAATGTGCTGTTTGTAGATGATAGCCGCTAGCTCATTGATAGGGCAATGTTAATATCATTGCTTGTGGCTGATGATGAAGAGTACTGATAGTTACTTGGATTACCTTGGTTCAGCAAAGTAGCCATTAGATCTTTTGAACACCAGCTTTTCCAGCGGGGAATTCAACATGTAGATTTCTACAATAATCCAAAGATGCAATTTTTTGAATAAACTGTCCTGTTAAGATTCTTTTCCCAGTCTTTTGTGTTTCAGCAGTGAAGTTTATGTGTCAGTGGAAATTATGTATCAGGGGGATTCCCCCAATCACAGAGCTACAATGGGCAGTGAAAGAGCGAAAGTCAGAGGTCAGATGTCTATACTGATGCTCCTCTGGGATTGGGTGATGGGGGGAGCAAAAAACTTGAATCATTCTCCTCGTTGTTTCCTCTTTCCAATAGAAAGAGAGGACTTGCATTTATATAGCACCTCTCATTTCCTCAGGAAGTACCAAAGCGGATTGTGCAACTTTTAAAACATGGTCACTGTTATTATGTAGCTCAAGAACAAACTTGCGGGTGGTGTCTAAGGTAGATAGTGTGGTGAAGAAGGCGTTTGGCACGCTGGCCTTCGTTGGTCGGGGCATTGGGAATGGGAATTGGGAAGATTTGTTGCAGTTAGGTAAGATGTTGGTGAGGCCACACTTGGAGTATTATGTACGTTGTTGGTCACACTGTTACAGGAAAGATGTTATTAAACTAGAAGGACTGCAGAATAGATTTACCAGGATGTTGCCTAGACTTGGGGGCCTGAGTTATAGGAGAGGTTCTGTAGACTAGGACTCTATTTCCTACAATGTAGGAGATTGAGGGATGACCTGATAGAGATGTATAAGATCATGAGGGCCATAGATAAGGTGAAGGCAGATCATCTTTTTCCCAGGGAGGGAGTGCTAAAAACAAGAGGGCAAAAACTTTAGATCAGAGGCAAGAGATTTAAAAGGGACATTAGGGACAGCTTCTCCATGCGAAGGATGGTGCGTATTTGGAATAAGCTGCCAGAAATAGTGGTTGAGGCGGGCACATTAGCAACATGTACTTACCTAGATGGCTTTTAAACGTGGGCAGATCGCACCAGCTTGCTGGGCAACACAGTCGGCATGGATGAGTTGGGCTGAAGGACCTGTTTCCATGCTGTAAGACTCTATAAGATTGGGGAATTCCAGGATTATGACCAGGCTTAAGGGGAGATGGGCAGGAAGGTGAAGTTGAGTCTCAGGTTAGACTAACTATGATCTTGTTGAATGGCGGAACATGTTCTAGGAAATGAACAACCCAAACATGCTCCCGTTTCTTCCATTCTCATGTCCTATTGTCCTTTGGATTTATATTACTTTAACAATGTCTCTCTGGGGGAAAAAAAAACAGGTTTCTATGTGGTTCCTGCCTGGATATGAACATAAACTGGGTTGAATTGACTGAAGTCTGTTAGGATTGCAGAATAGGTGCTTAACATTCATAGGTATTCATGTGTGAGTTTTCATGATCTTTTATGCTGGTTGAGAAGTCAGTTTATCTAAAGGGGGCCCCATTGATAAAACTGCTCCCACCCCATCTGTCTAAGTGACAGAATGGCAAGTTTCTGCCTACCACCACTCCTGGGGAGGATCTGTCAAACAGTGTGAATTCTCCATCTGTTTTGAGCTAATCTGGTGACATGAGTTATGGGGGAGGTGGTAGCCGTGCCCTTCGCCTTAAGGGAAAGCATTGGCCGATATGGGGGGATGATCTCTCACTAACGACATTCCGCTTTTGAGTCGTCTGTTCACATTGGCAGGGGGGGGTTTGCAAGGCCAGGGTGTCAGCCACGGGCTGCACTCTTGTGTCTGAGCTAGAAGCTTATGGGGTCCAGTCCCAACCCAGGGACTTGAGCATGAAAACCTAGGCTGACAGTGTGGTCTGGTTCTGAGGGAATATTCCACAGTGCGTCAGAGAAGTCAAACTGTGAGCCCATCTGCTCTTTCAGGTGGACTTTAGTGTCCTGGCCAACATTCATCCCTTGATCAATATCTCTAAATCAGATTATCTGATTGGTGTTACCTTGCTGTTTGTGGGATCTTGCTGTGCAGAACTTTGTTGTCACGTTTCCCAGAATGGCCTGCTTCTGCTCCCTTGTCTTGTGATCTTGTGACTATAAAAGCAACTGGACGTCAAAAGTACTTCAGTGGCTGTTCAGTGCTTGGGATATTCTGAAAGAGACGTCAATGTCCCTATGAAAGTACAATTCTTTCTATAATCAGAGCCATATTTTCTGACTCTTGGATATTTATCGTGCTGTAATTTCTGAAGGGAATGATTAGGAGAACATCTAGAACATAAATAACTAACTCTGTAACTCTCCTCCCCTTTTTGCCCTGGTCAGTAATAATTGGTTATTTCCATCAACTACACAAGCAAATCTTCAGATCCTCTTTAGTTCTCAAGACTTGACAGATTAGAGCCCTTGTCTGAGACTGCTGGGTGATTTTGTGTTCACAGAGAAACAGCCACTGCGGAGGTGTGAGCAGGAGCAGCAGTTTGTGATCTCCCACCAACTTGGCACGTGCCCTGTGAGGTACGACCTGACGGGGTGGATCAACAAGGCCAAACCCAACCAGTCGCTGGAGAACGCCAGCCAGTTGCTGCAGGAATCCAGAAAGTAAGTGATGTCGCCTGTTGCCTCAGCAAGTTGCACAGACGTGAGGCTGACCAGGCTCCTGGTGTGAGTTGAGCAGGCAGACCTTAGCTTGAATGGCGGTTGCAACTTGGCTCAGTACCACTCGGTGAAGTGCGGTAAAACTTGGCCAGGTTTTTCAAAGCCGATTCCACAGCTGACCCTAGCTGTAAGGTAATGGGATCAGCTTCCCTTACCTGTTGTTGAGCATCTTCTGAACACACGAGGTTCACGTTAGAATAATAGCCAATCGAGCGAGATTCCATTTGGTGCTTGCTCCATATGGAATATTCCTGATCGGAGGTGGTTCAGGAATGGGGTGAAACTGTGCCAGCAATTCTTGCACACCTGAAAGTGAACTTTGCTATAGTCTCAATCTTTGGATATGTATTGGTATTGACATTGGTTTATTATTGTCACATGTACCAAGGTACGGTGAAAAGCTTTTGTTTGTGGGCCATCTGGACAGATCATTCCACACGTAAGTACACTGAGGTAGTAAAAAGGAAGCCAGAATGCAGAATATTGTGTTACAGTTAGAGAAAGTGCAGGTAAACAAATAAAGTGCAATGCCCATGACGAGGTAGATTGGGAGACCAAGAGTTCATCTTTTAGCGTATGAGAGTTTCAGGCTAGTTATAGGCCTCTGTAACCTGACCCAACACCAAGAGAAATACTGATACAAAATCCATTGTGTTTCAGCCATTCTTGTGACCTTTCCATCTGGAAGGGGTAATAAATAAGTCATAACTGCAAGGAAAGCAATTGAGATTTTAATTTTTATTGTTCTATTAGGTTTTTGTACAAAGAGGATAAATTTGACGTTAACAGTAACCAGTTTTCTCATTAAGGTCATAAATGCCATTTCCTCTCTGGCCTACTGTGTTGAGGAATGTTCCACTTATTTTTGCGGAATGACTCTGCCTTTAAGCTATATGCATTATTAGTAATTATAACACCCATTAAGAGGTTAATCGACATATAACATTTTATTAATGGCGAGCTCCCTTGTGGGTCTTTGCATCAAACTGTTCTTAGGATTAATCTGAGGTTCTCTTCAGCTTTAAAAGCCACACTTGAATCACTCGAATCAACCTGAAGAAATTTGCAAAGATCAGGGCAAGTTTGTTTTTATTAATCTTTGTGCAGAATTCAGAGGAGAGACTCAGTCAGGTTTTCAGCTAGTCCAAACAATGCTCCTATGTGTGCAGCGGACTGGGGCTCTGAAATCCAGAAGGATTTGGTGAAGGTGCGTAGCGGAGGAATCCTCAGCAGTCAAAAAGAGCAGGCAAAGAGAGGTCATGAAATGATGTCAGGCTAGGATCTTGGTTCTCCAAATGACGCAGGCAGGAGGAAAGACTGAGGGAAGGCAGGCAATGTTTCTCTTGATTGCCAATGCTATATATTTTGGTGCAATGCAATGGAAAGTATGCTTGACACCTGACGATGCCCATTTCTGAGTCACTCCTCGTCTCTCTGGAAATCCAGTGCAGTGTCAGGTGCATATCAAGTGATGGCATTCCCTGCACAGTATCTTTTATTGCTGTTTCTGCAGCTGTCATTAGGTACTCCCAGGGTAACGAGGTCATTATTTGCACAACGCTGCACTAAACTCATGTATTTACCTTTTATCCTTCACGCCCCCACCCTCTGCTGCCCAAGATCCAATGCCCTGACACCTCGATTGGCCCAGGCCCCTAAACCTTGAGGCAAACTCCATACAACCTCAACCTCCACCCGACCCAGCCAGCTGCTTATTGGATTACTCAATCCATGTCCATAGATCCCTCAAGATTCCTCACGGCTGCCATGCAGGTTGGTAGGGTTGTTGAGAAGGCATATGGTGTGTTGGTCTTCATTAGTCAGGGTATTGAGTTCAAGAGCCGCAAGGTAATGTTGCAGCTCTATAGAACTCTGGTTAGACCACACTTGGAGTGTTGTGTTCAGTTCTGGTCGCCTCATTATAGAAAGGATGTTGAAGGTTTAGAGGGGATGCAGAGGAGATTTACCAGGATATTGCCTGGATTGGAGAGCATGTCTTATGAGGATAGGTTGAGTGAGCTGGGGCTTTTCTCTTTGGTGAGAAGGAGGATGAGAGGTGACTGGATAGAGGTGTACAAGATGATAAGAGGCATAGATCGAGTGGACAGTCAGAGACTTTTTCCCAGGGAGAAAATAGCTAACACAAGGGGACATAATTTTCAGGTGATTGGAGGAAGGTTTAAGGGGAATGTCAGAGCTAAGTATTTTACACAGAGAGTGGTGGGTGCATGGAACGCACTGCTGGCAGACGTTGTGGGGGCAGATACATTAGGGGCACTTAAGGGGCTCTTAGATAGACACGTGAATGATAGAGAAATGGAGGGCTATGTGGGAGGGAAGGGTTAGATAGATATTAGAGCAGGATAAAATGTCGGCACAACATTGTGGGCTGAAGGGCCTGTGCTGTGCCGTTATGTTCTATGTTCAATCCACCCCGATCCTAAACATCAAGCTGACCGAGTCATCTGGCTGACCACCAAGCTACCCCAACCCAAGGCCCCAACTGCTGCTCTTCTGTCCCAGACCCAACCCCAGGCCTGGAGCACTGCACAAGTGAACCCGTGGGGGATATCGGATGTTGGCCAATACGCAACAACCACATAATCCACCCCTACTGGATGGGAGATGGTAACTCCGAAAGAGCTGGTGAACTGGGGGATGAGGTGGGGTCATCACTCCAAGTCAACACAGTGAAAATCCAACAACGAGAAAGAAATTTGACACACTTCCAGAATGAAAGAGGCATAAAAGCACTTACCATCTCTCTGTCCATGATGTGGTCAGCCTTGGTCTGCAGTCTACAATCTGTCTTCTTTTTTGTTGGTTTTCTTCTTTAATTCTACACAATCTTAGAACTACAGAGTCATAAGTAATATAGCACGGAAAGTGTCCTTTAGCCTGACGTATCAATGCTGACCAAAGAGCCTACCTGAGCTAGTCCATTTGCTTACATTTGGCCCACATCCTTCGAAACCTTTCCTATCCATGTACCTGTCTAAATGTCTTTTAAGTGTTGTAATTGTACCTGCCTCCACCAGGTTGTTTCTCTGGCAGCTCGTTCCACAAACCCACCACCCTCTGTGTGGAAAAAGTTGCTGCTCCGGTCCCCTCTAAATCTTTCTTTGCACTCGGGGAAGAATCTGGTTGGATGCATGTTATTCCTTTCATAGGGGTTAGAGCAGCCTCAGTGGGGAGGTTGTCAGGATCACCTCACATTGTGTAAGTGGGATTTAAGCCTGAGAACGGTGTGCTCTTCTTCACCTGCCAATCATATCTGAGCAATCCCCTTCATCTGATGCATCTGGCCTTGGGGATTCAAATTCCAACCGTGGTAGATAGATCGCCACTTCCGGCATTTTAAAGGCTGATTCAAATAAGATTATTTTGGAAATGTACAGTTCATGTAGAATCTTTTGTGTTGCTGTTTGCATAAGTAAATAATACCTAAAGCTATTGACAGAGTATCCTTTACTAAAAGCAGTAACTCTCAACTAACAGCAATTCTGGTACAGCATTGCATCAGAAGTCATCCCACATAGTATATTTGGTACCTAAATGTAATCTTACATTATAATAAAAATGCACTTTCAACCTTTCAAATCTTTTGAGGATTGATTCAGTAGAGTTCAGTTGAAAGAGATGACACAGAATTCATATATTATATATTCCTGGATTTCATGAATGCGACTTAACTTTAAGATTGTTAAAATGTAATCTTAGGGGTAACTTATTCTCCTTACAGCTGAATATCTTCATCTGGCTTGGGCTGAGCTGAACTGAGCTGGTTTGAGATAAACAGAGCTGATCTGAGCTAATTTGAGTTCATCTGGTTTGAGCTCATTTGAGCTGAGATGTTCTGCACTCAGCTGGACTGTGCTGTTTAAGCTGATCTGAGCTGGTTTGAGCTGGGCCGGTTTGAGCTGGGCCAGTTTGAGCTGAGCTGGCTTGGCGTCCTCTGGTTTATGTTCTACTCGGATAGCTCACTGAGACTGGTAAGTGACAACTTGTGGGCACAGCATATGCAACTATCAAACAGCTGGGATTCAAACCACGAATTCTGTGTGTCATGTGTCACAATCGCTGAACTTGTGAACACAGCACTAACATAGAATCATAGAACAGTACAGCACAATACAGGCCCTTCGGCCCATAATGTTGTGCCGACCTTTAAGCCTTGCCTAAGACTATCTAACCCCATCCTCCCACATATCCCTCTATTTTAAATTCCTCCATATGCTTATCTAGTAATCTTTTGAAGTTGACCAATGTACCTGCCTCCATCACCACCCCAGGCAGTGCATTCCATGCCCCAACCACTCTCTGGGTAAAAAACCTTCCTCTGATATCTCCCTTGAACTTTCCACCCATTACTTTAAAGACATGCCCTCTTGTATTGAGCATTGGTGCCCTGGGAAAGAGGTGCTGGCTGTCCACTCTATTCCTCTCAATATCTTGTACACCTCTATCATGTCTCCTCTCATTCTCCTTCTCTCCAAAGAGTAAAGCCCCAGTTCCCTTAGTCTCTCCTCATAATGCATACTCTCTAAACCAGGCAGCATCCTGGTAAGAACAAAAAGAAGCTAACTTTTGATCACTTCCTCCCACTAGTGAGTTCCTCAAGAAGCTCTTCTCTTCACGGTCAAAAATCCCTGCAATATGTCGGTCAGTGTCTGGGCTGGAAGGCACTTCCCAGCAGTCTTTACACAGGATCAGCTGTGTGCGGAAGACATTCAGCACCAGCTTCGCAGCGGTGAAGAGAAAATCCAAGTGTGCGCTCATCAAACTGCAGATGGTGAGTGTGAGCAGGCCGGACTGTGGTCTAGACACTGCATTTGCAATAAGGGTGGGGGTACTGGCTTTTATCTGAGGTCGCTTTGGCACAGTTCTGTTGGAGGACTGTCAAGTTCATTCCTAGAGCTGGGCACTGATCCACCTTTGGGGTTTGGTGGGAGGGGCAGTGAAGGCAAGGGGGAAGATTGTGATTTTAAGTCTGTGACCTCAATGGAACTATAAGTGTGTGACATAAAACAGGCGACCTTATATGTTGATCATCCTTTCAATTGATAATGATCCCCACCTCGTGGTCGTAGTATGTTTAGATGCAGTCTTTTTCTTTTCTTTCAAGTTTCAAAGTCAAGTTTATCGTCATCTGCACAAGTCCATGTATGCATGGGTGCAATGAAAAACTTACTTGCAGCAGCATCACAGGCACATGGCATCAGATAAGCAGCATTCACAAGAAAAACATAAATTATTCATAATTTATACACAATTTTTACAAGAAAGACAATTACAGCAAAAAAGAACAAAGTCCATTTTAGTGCAAAGAGTTCAAAGTGGTCATTGTGTTGTTAAACTGTAGTGATTAGGGTTGTGCAGGTTGGTTCAAGAACCGAATGGTTGAAGGGGAGTAGCTGTTCTTGAACCTGGTGGTGCGGGACCAGGCTTCTGTACCTCCTGTCCAATGGTAGCTGCGAGAAGATAGCATGGCCTGGATGGTGGGGGTCTTTGATGATGGATGTTGGTCAGAAACAATGAACGACTGGTCATTTATGACACTTGCTCCCTAATGACTTTGCTGAAGATATCGTAATTAGAAGCATTGGGTTGAATTTTTGAGCCTTCCTTGGCATTGATAATGGGTTGATAGCATTCCCAAAAAAAGAAAGGCAAAGACTTACTGTAATGCTGCTGTGATAAGGCTTCCCTGGGCTTAGTTCAGGCTCCTAGGTCAGGTTTCATACAGCCCCATTTAAAATCTTAAGCAGAGTCCTTTGCCAAGTCTCAGTGGTCTGCACCTGGTAGAATGTGTGTCATTGTTGAAGTACCTTCCAGCACTTGAAAATCTTTGGCTCTCTCCTGCCCCATTTAAGACTTCCTATGGAGTATTGTGTTCAGTTCTGGTCACCTCATTACAGGAAGGATGTGGAAGCTTTAGAGAGGGTGCAGAGGAGATTTACCAGGATGCTGCCTGGATTGGGGAGCATGTCTTATGAGGATAGGTTGAGCGAGCTAGGGCTTTTTTTCTTTGGAGAGAAGGAGGATGAGAGGTGACTTGATAGAGGTGTACAAGGTGATAAGAGGCATAGATCGAGTGGACAGTCAGAGACTTTTTTCCAGGGCGACAATGGCTAACAGGAGGGGACATAATTTTCAGGTGATTGGAGGAAGGTATAAGGGGGATGTCAGGGGTACGTTTTTTACACAGAGAGTGGTGGGTGCGTGGAACGCACTGCCGGCAGGGATTGTGGGAGCAGATATATTAGGGACATTTAAGAGACTCTTAGATAGACACATGAATGACAGAGAGATGGAGGGTTATGTGGGAGGGAAGGGTTAGATAGATCTTAGAGCAGAATAAAATGTCGGCACAACGTTGTGGGCCGAAGGAACTGTACTGTGCTGTAGTGTTCTGTGTTCCTCTCACCCCTTGTTTCCTTCATCCTTGTTGTTTAGCCCATTAGTTATCCAGCAGCAATGGCCCCTTGCTGGAGAACAGTGTGCCAGGAGCTGATTTTCTACAAGTATTCCAAGGTGAATGGTTCAAAGCCAAGGGCAACAGCAGGAGAAGATCCCAGGCCATTATGTACAGAAGATTCCCTAATAAGGGTTAACACAGTGTATCGGTTGCAGTGACAGGCTAGGCTCGTAGAGGAGTCAAGCCGAGACTGAGCATGGTTTTCTCAGTTCTACTTCTGACTGCAGCCACTATTGGGTATAAATCAGAATTAAATACAATGGATTATTCCCAGCTGCAAATCCCAGCTGACCATTTTTGAAGTTATTCAATACACGGTTTAATAATCTAATGTTAGCTGAGCCAGTCAGAACCTTCTAGACCAGATAGTTCCTGCAATTGGAAAAGCTACAAATAAACCACCTCACTATACACCTAAGGTTGGGTACAGAATAGTAGCTTTGTATATACATTGATGTTCAAGGGCCTGATGAATAGAGGTGCATTGTAAATATTTAGTTTTTTTTCTTGGAAGTTTTAAATCGATTCTTAAAGTTCCTTTGATAACGAAAGTTTGAAAAAAAGCAGACTTCTGGATTTCATATTGTTGGCTCGGCCTTGTGGAAGAATAAAACAGATGGAGTGATGTGGATAGCTCACAATGCCATTTGCTTTCTCGGCATGCTATAAATATACAGCAAGTTGTTGTTGTTGGAAAGGACGGACGGAGAAATTAAGGAAGATGAGCTGGAAAGTTATGTCTTAACTGATGAAATTCCCTGAAGTGACAAAACCCAGAGGGGGTATGGAAGAATTGAAGTTGATTACTGGAGCATGGGAGGCTGTCAGACCTCAAGAAAGTAATGGAGTGACCTGCTAGCTAACTGAACTGATCTCAGATGAAGGATGAATTGGGCAGGATTTAGTAGCTGGGGAGTCAGAGGTAGTGGGAGGACATGCGGGGGGAACTGGAGGTCGGGGCGAAGAATGGGGAGTCCGGTATCATGGGAAGGGGTGTTGGAGTCATGGGGTCAGGAGTGGGGAGTCGGTCATGGAAGAGGGTGTTAGGGGTTACGAGGAGAGGAATGGGGCGGCAAAAGTGTGGGAGGGGGTGTTGAGGTTGGGGAGAGATGAGGGAAGGGACAGATGTGGTGGGAGAGGGTGTTGGGGGGAGGAGTGGAGAGAGATGTGGTGAGAGAGTGTTGGGGTCAGGGAAGGAGAGACAGATGTGGTGGGAGAGGGTGTTGGGGTTTGGGGAGGAGACGTGGGAGGGTGTTGGGGTCGGGGGAGGAGACAGATGTGGTGGGAGAGGGTGTTGGGGTTTGGGGAGGAGACGTGGGAGGGTGTTGGGGTCGGGGGAGGAGACAGATGTGGTGGGAGAGGGTGTTGGGGTTTGGGGAGGAGACAGATGTGGGAGGGTGTTGGGGTCAGGGGAGGAGCAGATGGTTAGAATCGCAGGGGATATGGCGGGGTCTGATCGTGAAGTTGGAGGGATAGCTTACTGAGCTGGGGAAACACTGCCGGTCCCCTGACCCACTCTGCTGCTGTAAGTACATATATCACATTATTCCGGCCCTTCCTCCCTCCCAACACCTGCTGAAACTTCTGGGACCTTCAGAAAATGGCTCTTAAATAGAAGCATGCAGTCTCCCAGGAAGATTTAATTGGACAGCCAGACACCTGGTCGTGGATTGGTCACTCAGCTTTCATCCACGCCCTTTGAACCAGAAAGTGATGATAATTTTAAAATTCTGTCCTTTATATCTCAGTACAATCCCATTTCAGGTAGGGTTGCAACATTTGATGATACCCTTAACTGTAAATTGCTTCTTTCAGTTATGAATACCGGTCTTGTTCTGAGGACCCATTCCTTTAAAGACATAGAATCCCATTGGAAGAGAGACGGGAGGTGGGAATTTGAGTTAGTGGAAGCCTGTTCCTTTTCCCTCTGCAACATCACATGGAGTTGGTGTGTCTGTAAGCCCAATGTGACTTATGGAGTGAAACCAGGTTCACTGTGCAGATGGAGAGCAAAAGCAGAAAATGCTGACCTCCGGGTGCTCCGGTTTCCTCCTGCATTCCAAAGGCATACGGGTTAGGAAGTTGTGGGCATGCTATGTTGGCGCCGGAAGTGTGGCGACACTTGTGGGCTGCCCCCAGAACACTCTACACAAAAGATGCATTTCACTGTGTGTTTCAATGTACATGTGACTAATAAAGATATCTTACCTTATCTTCTCTTAACTTATCTTACCTTATCTTAAACTCAGCAGATCAGACCAAATCCATGGGAAGAGAAACAGAGTTAAAATTCCAGGTCGAAGACCCTTAGTGAGGTGCCTTCACTAACGTGTCTTCAGTGGCATGGCATCCCTGCTTAACCATAGAGCCCAGGAAGGTGCTCTGGTGTTTTTATCTCATTCCTTGTTGGACCACGTTGTTGGAAATGTGGGACCTTATTGAAGGGCATCACCAGATGTTGATTCTGGATGGAGCTATCTGGGCAAATCCAGAATGGATGTCAAGGAACTGAAGATATGTTTGGTTATTATTAATGTAAATGTTGGATCTGTTTTTTCCCCTTAAGTTGTACCTCGTGTTATAATATTCAGATAATGAGATAACCATGTTTTCTTCACAGTTATGATAAAATGAATCTCAATTTCTCTCTCATTAAATCCTAGGATGCTCTCATAAATCTTATCAAGCGTTCTGAGGTACACTTTGTCCACTGCTTTGTAGCAAGACCAGAGGGGAGCGATACAGAAGGAAAAATCCTTCCTCCTCAAAGGGCTGCCGATGGAGCAGAAGTACAGGACTCCAGAGGCCAATCACTGGCCACGTTTGATATCCCCACACTAAGGACTCAACTCCAGGGGTCACAGCTATTGGATGCACTTCGCCTCTACAGGCTGGGTACGTTATCTATTGCAGGGCTACGTTATGAATATGCTCATGACTGGAATTTGTTTATCATCCCTTCTTTATGAAGTGTCTCTTTCCTTGTAAAGTTGGGTACATGGTATGGACATCAGAAATAGGAGCAGGATTATGGAATCTGCCCTCCCCTTCAATAAGATCATGGCTGATCTGATCAATGCCATTCCTTGCCAATCTTCAATACCCAGTAGTCCAAACATCTGTCCATCTTGACCTTGACTCACTCTGACTCAGCCACCACAGTTCTCTAGATAGAGAATTCCAAATCCTTTATTCATTGCAACGCCTTCACTGCAGTAGTCAGTGGGATTCCTCAGGTGACCTCTGCAGTGGAATTCATTAGCACTGGAAAGGCTTCCCTCGAGGGTTGAGTATTGATTGGAGGCAGGAACCTTGGGGTGGGTGGACCCCACACCACTGCTAATGAGAGCCTTTTCTCTTACACCCACTGTTCAATCAAATTGCAAGGCTGTTTTGTTGCATGTGGAAGGTTTTTTATTGTGTAAGCTTCTGTTGACAATCCCATCACCAAAGACTTGTTGCACTGCTGACCAGACACGGTCCTCTTCCCCAATACAGTGCCCTGCTTCACATGCCCCATTCCCCACCGTCTACCCACACTGCCATTTCATCATCTTGTCTGGCTGTCGAGAGTAGTTGGCAAGAGAACAGTAGGTGCTTTATTTAGTTACTTATACATCGACAGCATCTATTGTTCAGCCCTAATTACCCCAGAACTGAGGAGGCAGTTAAAATCAGGTGGGTCTGGAGTCATACATAGGCTAGAATGGATAAGGATGGAAGAGTTATTTCCCTGGGGGCATTATCAATTTGATTGTTTTTATAATGATCTGGTTGTTTCATGGTTATCACAACTAAAACTAATTTTTAATTCCTGACATATTTCATTACTGGAATTTAAATTCCTCAGCTGCCGTGGTGGGACTTGAACTCATGTTTCTGATCAGTGGTCCAGGACTCTCTCTGCTAGTCCAGTGACACAGCCACTACATTACAGTCTCCTATCCTGCCACAGGAGCTCACATAATAAGCTCAACCTTGCAAGCTCCGTGCAAATAATGTTCTAATTCTTCCTCCCCCACCTCTAACCTACCCACCTCCTGGAAGTGCTGAGGTGTTGTCCAAGCTCCAATGAGCCAGTGGGAGGTATCACACCCAGAATCAATTCATTGCCTCACCTAATTTCCTTGGGTCTTGAGAAGCAACTGGTAGCATTGTTTGGGTGCTCAATTCAACCACAAGCAACATCAAAGGGAGATAGAATCCCTCTGGTCCCCGTGTCTTAGTTCCAAGATACATGGTGAATCCCCTCTCTGTGCCTTTTTTTGAGGTCCAATTAAGTTTAATTTTATTCACATTGCATTTGTTTGACGGCCCGGCTGGTTATGTAACTGAGCCAGAAAAGATGCTGCGCTCTCAAAAAGTTCTTGCTAAAGTCTCAACTTAGTGGGAATATCCTGCTATTACACAAGTGCTGTACCTTCCTCTAATTGACAGGATGTGTCACTGTCTCCAATGATAAATAACTTCTGCAACTGAGAGACAGTCAAAAGTAGGTTACAGCCAAGGCCTGCAGGGTTTGATTCTTATTCATGAGCTTTGTCCTCATCTAGGTGAACTAGTGGTGGAATGTTTTCCAATTTGGTCATCACTGAGTGCTCCCAGGCCTGGATCAGCTCTGATCGATGAAAGACTTACACTCTTTTTATTTTCTGTGGGAATCTGGTGTAGAACTGAAGCAGAGCATTTCCATTTATTTTTAAATGCGCCTGAATTAAAAGAGAATCACTGACAGGCACTCCTCTTCCCAGCCAAGGGATAATTAATGCTGAAAACTGTAAGTTATAATCGGCCCCATCGGAGAAGGGCCTATTCAGTTGAGTATCACCGAGGTCACTGCATTGTTATATTCATGCTGAGGATGATGGTTTCACTGATTAAAGTGGTCCTCTTCATAACGGTATCCAAAGCCCACTTCCTGCAGCCCCTCATGGCAATGCCCCTTGGCAAACCAAGTTCCTGACCTTCATGCCCACACATGTGGCTGTGTGAGGGGCCTGGAGATTGGTGCCAATGTCCTTACCTTCTGCTGTAATGCTACACCAAGTGTGGGTCTATCCAAGCAGTGATTTAGAATCTGGGCCTACCTCGAGAGCAAGGGGATCTTTGGAGGATTCCCAATCTGTAATTTTTCATTTATCTCTCCCCTGCTGTGGTAAAGTCGAGTTTATTGTCATATGCACAAGTACATGTATGCAGAGGTGCAATGAAAAACTTACTTGCAGCAGAATCACAGGCACAAGTAAGTTTTTCATTGCATTTGTGCATATGACAATAAATTTGACTTTGACTTTGGTTGAAGTAGAAGTGGTCATATTTCATCGCAGAAGTAGAGGGTGACGTGGGAACCATTTGGAGATCAGCCCAGCCTTGTGGGACTGGATTTGCAAGTCAGCTGGTCCAGGTGGAGCTGGGAGACTCCTTTTTATGGTTGGGTGTTAGTGAGCCACAGTTTTACAGCAATGTGGTAGTTTCCACAGATGTTAGTCCCAACAATTGTCTCTTCACTAAATCGAGTTTCACTTTTTATCATGGTGGGATATGACACCGCAAGCTCAGGACTGCTGTTCCGAAGCTCTAATCACATGGCTAGTGTACCTTGCTAGTGATTGTGGGGTCAACAGGAGTTTCTATAATCTCCTGCATCGTCAGAAACTGAATATCTTAAAATACACCTGGACGTGTACCTAGAA
The DNA here is from genome assembly GCF_009764475.1 of Pristis pectinata. Classification (NCBI taxonomy): domain Eukaryota; kingdom Metazoa; phylum Chordata; class Chondrichthyes; order Rhinopristiformes; family Pristidae; genus Pristis; species Pristis pectinata. The sequence goes on from NC_067421.1 coordinate 35,239,086, forward strand.
CATAGAACATAGAACAATTACAGCACAATTCAAGCCCTTCGGTCCACAAAGCTGTGCCGAACATGTCCCTACCCTAGAAATTACTAGGCTTACCCATAGCCCTCTATTTTACTCAGCTCCATATATCGATCTAACAGTCTCTTGAAAAACCCTATCATATCAGCCTCCACCACCATTTCCAGCAACGTGGATAGGAAAGGTTTTTAAATTTTTAAAAAATTTTTTAGGTTTTATTTACAGCATGGTAACAGGCCCTTCCGGCCCAGTGAGTCCACGCCGCCCATTTTAAACCCAAATTAACCTACCCATACGTCTGTGCAATGTGGGAGGAAACCGGAGCACCCGGAGGAAACCCATGCAGACACGGGAGAACGTACAGACTCCTTACAAACAGTGACGGGAATCGAACCCTGATTGCTGGCGCTGTAATAGCGTTGCGCTAACTGCTACGCTACCGTGCCGCCCACGAGGGATAAAGGCAAAACGCAGACTGGTGGGACTAGCTCAGATAGGCCACATGGTCAGCATGGATGAGTTGGGCAGAAGGGCCTGTTTCTGTGCTGTATGGCTCTATGACCCCCATTCAAAGAAGGAGGCATTAGGACAGGTAACCAGAAACCTGGTCAAAGGGGAAGTCGTAATTGGCTGTGGCCATGACAGGTGCAATGTGAATTAAAGTCCTTCCTTTAGAGGGAAAGCATTGGTGGTGGAGACGAGACTGCAGAGGCTGGAATCTGGAGCAAGACAAAATTGCTGGAAGAACTCAGCAGGTCAGGCAGTATCCGTGGAGGGAAATGGACAGTCGACTTTTCTAGTCCATGTGAAGGGTCTTGGCCCAAAATATTGACTGTCCATTTCTCTCCATAGATGCTGCCCGATCTGCTGAGTTCCTCCAGTGTTTTGTGTGTGGCATTGGTGGTGGAGATTGCTTTAGGGAGAGAACTTGTCCATGTGTACAAGTTCTTGTGGCAGTACTGTAGGGTGTAACATTAAACTCACATGGATCATCAAGGGAACTTGTCTTTATAGCAGCAGTTGATGCTTTAAACTTTACTAACTGTACAACCCATCCTAGATTGCTAGATTAGCCATATTACACAGCTTCTAAAGTGTTAGCTGCCCCACCAACCTTAAAGTAACAATGACATGTAAGAGCTAGGGTACAGTGGCCACAGCTGCTGTTCCCACACCGTGCACATCAACCGTTGACCCACTGACTCTGACTGCGAGTTGTCTCCATTCCATGCCTGATTTAATTTGTGTTGAGGAAAGCACTAGGTTGACATTTGTCTCTCCTGTTTGCTTGCTCGGCAGGATTTCCGGATCACATGGTGTTTGGTGACTTCCGACGCCGTTTCCAGGCGCTTGCCCCAGATATCCTGAAGAAGTATGGAACCATGTTTATGGTCACGGATGAGAAGAAGGTATGTGCTGGATCACTGCGAGGAGAAAGCACAAGGATGGGCCAAATACATCTCATAGAACTGTTATTATCTGAAGTTTTCTTTAAAGGCAGCACAAGTGTCAAAGACCTTTCAGAGCCGTAGGGGGGTGGGGCTTCAGGGTCCGCCACCTGAGGCTTAGATGCTGCTTGCAGATAGCTCTAATTCATGGAACAGTGAGGCCAGACTTGTAGTTGATGGGGTGGCACAGTGTCCAGAGGGGAAAATGGTAGGGAGGATTGGGGGTGGGATGTGTAAAAAAGGACCAAAAGTGAATGAATCCCTCTTGAGCCAAGTTGCAGAATTCTATATTGACCAACCCAGCCTCAAAATAAACGTTGAATATTCCTGCTGATTGCAAGTCAAGGAGCTGAAGTGACAGATTATTCCAGATACCATGTTGCAGTGAGTGGGAGCTTGCTGTGCAGAAATCAGTTGGTATGTTTCCTACAGTGCAACGCTTCAGAATTGCTTCATTGAAACACAAGAGAGACTGCAGATGCTGGAAATCTGGAGCAACACACAAAATGCTGAAGGAACTCAGCGGGTCGGGCAGCATCTACGGAGGGAAATGGACAGTCGACGTTTTGGGTCGAGACCCTTCATCAGGACTGGAAAGAAAGTGGGGAGGTAGCCGGTATAAAAAGGGAGGGGGAAGGGGTGGAGCAAGAGCTGGCGGGTGATAGTGGATCCAGTGAGAGGCAGGTGAGGGAGGGGGGGGGAGAGTGGGAATGATGTAAGAAGCTGGGAGGTGATAGGTGGAAGTGACAAAGGGCTGAAGAAGATGGAATCTCGTAGGAGAAGATTACAGAATAAAGGGAAGGAGGTGAGGAAGAGAACCGGAGGAATATGAGGTGCTGTTCCTCTAATCTGTGTCTAGCCTCAACTTGGCCGTGGATGAGACCATGGACAGACATGTCGGTGTGGGAATGGGAATTGGAATTAAAATGGCTGCCCGATGAATTGCTTCATTGTTGGGTACCCGAGCTTCCTGCTCTTTGAAGGAGTGCCATTAGGGATTGTTTGCATCCATCGGACAGAGCCTTGGTTTAACGTCTCCCCTGAAATACAGTGCTCCTGGCGGTATAGCACTCTCTCGCTTGGGCACCAGAGTGTCAGTTAATCTCTGCTAAAACCTGGAGTGGACTAGAACCCACAATCTCCTGATACAGGACAACAGCACTACCCTCTGAGCCAGAGCTGGTGCTGTAAATAAGTGAATGCTCCTGTCCTTGGGTTTTGAACTCTCCTTGTGCATTGTCCATTAATTGGAATTTAACCATCCCAGTTCCCTTACACCAGTGGTCCTGGCCACGTTATTTAGGGCTCTCTGGGAGATTTTGATTTGGGGATTGAGTGTTGTTTCTTGCTGAGGAGAAGGTTACTCTGCATCAAAAGTATGTATTGAAAGTAATAACATGACATCGATATTACGGAGAGTTAGTTTCATTTCCCTCAGAGGAGATTGTATTGGAATTTTCGCTGGCTTTTTTGTTTCTCCCAGAAAATCGCATGGCTTTGCGATGGGTTGTGTATATTGTAATACACAATGGGAGAGGCTAGATGAGCTGGGGCTCTAGACCTGGCCACCATTGCTTGTCTGAGTTTTGTGGGTCAGTACCTATGTTACTATGATATGTTCCTGAGACCTGGACTACCTGCTGTGGGCATCTCAAATGCATGGAAAACAAACATCAGTGCCGTGTGTGCAAAATCCTTCAGGCCAACATCTCGGCATTGAAGACCTAGTTCACTCAGTTGGCTACATAGAGCAGGACACATTGTCTGCATGGCCAACACCAGACTCCCGATACAGATTGTCTGTTCAGAGCTCTGATGTGGGAGGAGAGCACTCGCCAGATATAGAAAAAGATTTGAGGATATGCCCAGAGTGTCCTTCAAGGAAAGCAACAGCTCCACTGATTCCTGAGAAAAGCTGGCCTGTGACTGCTCTAAGTGCTCCGTGAGGATTTGAGAGGGTATTGAAACCTTCGAGAACATATCTCAGAGCACACAGAAGCCCTGCGCAAGTGGTGGAAGGAGCACAGCACATTACAAACTATCATCTGCCACCTCTTGCCTCATCTGTGGAAACATCTGCGGGTCACAGGCTAAACTTGGTAGGCACTTTAGAAGCCACAAAACCAGAGTGGAGGCAACTCACCCTCGATTACGAAGAACTGTCTAAGGACAAGAAGATGATATGCAAGGAAGTTTCTCCTGAACTCCTTTGGATTTATTAGTAACTATTAGTGTACCCTAATTCCACAGCTAAGTATCTTTGAGTGATAGAAATGTTCTGAGCTTACTGAAGGTCTGAGAAATAACACATATTAACAGGATGTGTGTTTATACATATCCACAGGGCACCTCAAAGTATCTCAGAGCCAAAGAATGGCTGCTTGAAATACAATGACATACTCAGCAAGTAAAGGTGGTAATCACTGCACATCCAGGAAGAGCACTGGGCTCAGTGAGTTTTTTATTTCAGTGAGGATGAATATTGGCTGGGACTGCAGGTTAACCCTCCCGATCTTCTTGTATAATGCCCCCAGGAGATCTATTACCTCCAGATGAGAGGACAGAAGAGGCCTCCGTTTATCATCTCTTCTGAAAGCCTCCCTCTCCTAACTAGGCCACATTTCCCCAGTAGTGCATTGAATTGCCCACATAGATTTTGTGCTCCTACTACAATGGAGTGAGACTTCAGCCGACAACTTAACCCAGACATTAGTGGCTGCATGGAGTGAAGCTGTGTTTATTTGGTCATTAGGTGAAGCAGTGGCAAGTTCCTGTCTTTGGAATAACTGTCCGTTAATGTAAGAATCATTGACTGCCTGGTTTATCTTTTCAGGCCACAGAAGAACTTCTTGCCTTGTTGGATTTGGAGAAGCACAGCTTTACTCTGGGACAGAGTCGGGTAAGCCCCAAAATGCGTACAGCAACAGAGGTAATCTTCCTGGGGAGTCGCATTTAACACAAGATCACAGCACAGGCTCTCTGCAGATGGATTAATGCTGAGATTTTGGTAGGACGGTCAGAAAGAGAATCTTTTTCAATGAATAAGGAACCAAATGTTGGGAAGTTTAGTTCACTGGGGGTTACTGTTTGGTGTCCATCCAATGTTCAGCTGTGGTGATACTTCAGAGTTGCTCTCCTGTGTCATTAAACATCAGACTTATTTATGCACACATGGACATCTGAATCAGGAGCAGGAGTAGCTAACTCAGTCCCTTGAGCCTGCTTCACCATTCAAAAAGGTCATGGCTGATTGATTGTAACTCAACTCTGAAATCCTGGCAATCTTGCTCAAATGTCTATCTACCTCTGCCTTAAAAATATTCAAAGATTCTGCTTCCACCACTCTTCAAGAAGAGAGATCCAAAGACAGAATATGCTCTGAGAGAAAAAAAAGCCTTATTTCGGTACAAAATGGGCTACAATGACCCTACCCTCCCCTTCCCCAGCATTCTCAATTCTCCCACAAGAAGAACCATCATTTTCTTATCCAGCTCTCAAACCCTTCAGCATTTTAGATGCTTCAGTCAAGACCTCTCTCTCTCTTCCAAACTCCAGCTGTGCTCCACACTGTTTCTCCCAGTTCTCTCCACCAACCCCATTAAATTCTTCCACCCACATTGAGCGCCAAAAAGAACAGCACTTATGAAATTCGTGGAAGGTGTACGGAACTCAGCAAGTGATTGGACTGGTGCGAAGCAGTCACTGTAAGTTTGACTAATGGGTTGGTTTCCCTCCAGATCTTCTTCAAGGCTGGAGTCATTCCTCGGCTGGAGAAACAGCGGCAGAGGCAGATCTCCCAGAACCTGATCCCACTGCAGGCACTGTGCCAGGGATTCCTTGGCCGACAGCAGTTCAAGAAAATGAAGGTAAGGTCTCCAGCTTCAGGGCCCACAACTCACTTTTCAATTAAAGTTGAAGGCATTTCAGAGGCAACATAAGGGTCTGCTTCCATGGTCCAGGATCTTTCCCTTTAAGAATGGGCTGCCCTCTCTAGTGTTGAATGAGCTGACTATTGTATGTGTTTTTATCTCTTGTACAGACCCAGCGTTTAGCTCTTCGCTGTATTCAGAAGAACATCAGGAAGTACTGGATGGTTCGCCAATGGCAATGGTGGCAGCTGATGTCATATGTCCGACCCTCGCTCACCATTAACTTGGCCAATGAAAACCTTCAAGTCAAAGAGGTATGTCTGCAACCCATGACCGGGGTGTGAAGAAACCACCAGTCTGCACCCCAAAGTTTCTCATTTCTTTTGAAAGAGTGTGCTTTAGATTCCTTGCTAGGTGACAGGAACGTTGAATGTACCTCAGGAGAAGCCAACCAGGGAAAGCATTCAACAACTTGTAGAGCATGTAACATTCCCACTGCTCTCTGGATAGAGTCTCCACTGAATTTATTGCTGTCTTATTTTTATGGTCCATTTAAGATATCTTTATTAGTCACATGTACATCGAAACACACAGTGAGATGCGTCTTTGCGTAGAGTGTTCTGGGGGCAGCCCGCAAGTGTTGCCATGCTTCCGGCGCCAACACAGCATGCCCACAACTTCCTAACCCGTACGTCTTAGGAATGTGGGAGGAAACCGGAACACCCGGAGGAAACTCACACAGTCACGGGGAGAACATACAAACTCCCTACAGACAGTGGCTGGAATTGAACCTGGGTCGCTGGCGCTGTAATAGCATTACGCTAACCGCTACACTACCGTGCCTGTTGCAAAAGAGCTACCCAGCCAAACTCCAGCTTCTTGCAGTTGATCCACAGGTCTTCGAGTACTCAATCAAGAACATGTTAGATGTGGTGAGGGTTTCTGTGTCTACTGTTCTTTCAGGCAGTGTGAACAACACCCTGGGTGAAAAATATTTTCTCACCTCCCCTCCACTCCTACCAACTTCATGCCCCTTGCCCTTTGACATTCTAACTGTAGGAAATATGTCCCAACTATTTGGAATTGGAATTGGTTTATTATTGTCACTTGTACCGAGGTACAGTGAAAAACTTGTCTTGCATACTGTTCATACCGAACGATTCATTACACAGTGCATCGAGGTAGTACAGGGTAAAACAATACAGAATGCAGAGTAAAGTGTCACAGATACAGAGAAAGTGCAGTGCAGGCCGGCAATAAAGTGCAAGGTCATAACGAGGTGGATTGTGGGGTCAAGAGCCCATCTTATTGTACTAGGGAACCGTTCAATTGTCTCATAACAACGGGATAGAAGCTGTCCTTGAGCCTGGTGGAATGTGCTTTCAGGCTTTTGTATCTTCTGCCTGATGGAAGAGGGGAGAAGAGAGAATGTCTAGGGTGGGTGCGGTCTTTGATTATGCCTTACCAAGGCAGCGAGAAGTATAGACAGAGTCCATAGAGGGAAGGCTGCTCTTCGTGATTTAATGCTTTTGGGTCTCTTATCAACAGTTAACTCACTCCAAGGAGAGTGACCATAATTTATCCAATCTATGCTCACCACTCCCATCCTGGCATCACATCTTGTAAAGTTGGAACTCGGGATGGAGCTCTGACCTGGTTGGGTTCTATCTCTTGGAGTCTTCATCTGTGCATCTGGGGGCAAGTTTAGAGGCACTAAACTTCTTGCTGTGCCCTTAATCACGTTGAAATTGATGGGTAGCACAGTGACACAGCTATTAAATCCACTGCCTCACAGCTCCAGTGACCCCGGTTCAAACCTGATATCCATGGGGGAGTTTGCACGTTCTCCCTGTGACCGCGTGGGTTTCCCCCGGGTGCTCCGGTTTTGCTCCACATCCCAAAGACATGCGGGTTGATAGCTTACACAAGAGAGACTGCAGGTGCCGGAAATCTGGAGAACCAAACACAAAGCGCCGGAGGAACTCAGCAGGTCAGGCAGCATCTGTGGAGGGAAATGAGCAGTCGACGTTTCGGGACGAGACCCTTCATCAGGACCTTTCATGAGTCCTGATGAAGGGTCTCAGCCCAAAACATTGACTGTTTATTTCCCTCCACAGATGCTGCCTGACCTGCTGAGTTCCTCCAGCATTTAGTGTTGTGCGCGTTGACAGGTTAATTGTAAATTTCCCGCAGAATGTAGGTGAGGGGTGGAATCTGGGGGGAGTTGATGGGAATGTGGGGGGAATAAAATGGGATTGGTGTAGATGGGGGCTTGATGGTCAGCACAGACTTGGTGGTTCCCATACTATGTGACTCTATGGCTCTATGATTACCTGTTAGGTTGGGCCATAAAAAGGGGCTTAAAATATAAAATGTGCAGAATACAAGAACAAGGATTAAAAGCTACAGTTTACATAAAAAATGGAAAATGCTGGAAATACTCAGCAGGACGGGCAGCATCTGCAGAGAGAGAAAAACCCAGATAACCTTTTCAGGCCGATGATCTTTCACCATGATTTCATTTACTTTTCTCTCTAACCACCCCGAATTGAGGATTTACTACCAAATGTCCTGATGTGTTTTTGTTCTGTAATTAGGAAGAAGTCAGTGTTTTACGGAAAAAGTTGGAGAAATCTGATCGGGAACGTAATGAGATGCGAGAGCAAACTGACCTACTCGAGGGCAAGGCAAGTTTGTTATCATCTGCTCTTTTATTACTGGGTATTATTTCTGTTTTCTTTTCATTTGCTCGACCTTCCTGTTATATGTTACCTGTGAAAACATCTGCAGTTCCTGCCTTGGCCTCGTCAGCCAGCTCAGAACCCGAAAAATTGGTCACCCTGTTGTAGGAAAGACATGGTTAAGCTGGAAAGGGTGCAGAAAAGATTCACGGGGATATTGCCAGGACTAGACGGCCTGAGTTATAGGGAGAGGTTGGCTGGGCTAGGTCTTTATTCCTTGGAATGTCGGAGAATGAGGGGCAACCTTCTGGAAAAGTTTTAAAGTATGAGAGGCATAGATAAGGTGGATGGTAACAGTCTTTTCCCCAGGGTAGGGTAGTTCAAATCTAGGGGGTATAGGTTTAGGGTGAGAGGGGAAAGATTTAAAAGGGACCTGAGGGGCAACTTTTTCACGCAGAGGGTGGTGAGTATATGGAACGAGCTGCCAGAGGAAGTGTTTGAGACAGGTACAATAGTAACATTTAAGAAGCACTTGGATAGGTACATGGAGGGATGAGGTTTCGAGGGATATGGGCCGAACGCAGGAAACTGGGACTAGCTGGGTGGGCACCATGGTCAGCATGGACTGGTTGGGCCGAAGGGCCTGTATCCGTGCTGTATTGCTTTATGGTTCTAAGGGAGGAGAAGGGAAGGGAATTAAGTCGGCCTCGATCCCGAGGGACGGCAGAAGAAGAAGAACGCTTTACCTTGAGGGGTTAACAGATGACTCCGGAAATTTCTTCGGCATCTATATTACAGTGGTGAGAGTTGCAAGTTGGAAATTGTGGCTCCGTCTCCAATTCTGACCACTACACTTTAGAAAAGATGTAAAGATTCTAGAGATGGTACAGAAAAGCTTTACTCAAATCTTTCTGGGGTTAATGGGTTTTATAAGAATATAAAAAAACAGAAACAGGCATAGGTTGTTCACCTGCCCCTCACATCTGCTACATCATTCGATAAGATCACAGCTGATCTAATACCTTGGTGCTACTTTTCTGTGACAACTCTTGATTTCCTTAATTTCACAAAATCTATCTCTCTCTGTCTTAAATATCAATGATTGAATTTCCACAGCTCCCTTGGGTAGAGGATTCAGAATATTCAGTAACATCTAACGAAAAGATTTCTTCTCATCTCAGAGTGGCCAACCCCTTATTTTGAGTCATTGGTTCTAGGTACCAGAGCAAGAGGAAGCAATGTCCCTGCATCGACTCCATCGAGCCCTGTATGATCCAGAACAGAGCCAGTCTGCTTATATGACAATCTTCCATCCCAGGAATCAATCTGGTGAATCTTTGTTGGACTCTATCTGAAGTAAATCCTTCCCTAGCTAGGGAGAACAAGCCTGTACACAATATTCCAGCTGCCATCTTACCAGTGCCCTATATAATTTCAGTAAGATGGCTTTACTCTTGTACTTAAATCCTCTTTCAACAAAGGCCAACATACCATTTACATTCCCAATTGCTTGCCTGTATACTGTATATCAATGATTTTTGTATAAGGACTCCTGGCTCCCTCTGAACTACAACGCCTTCCAATCACTCACTGTTTAAAAAATAGTCTGCTTTCCTCTACCAAAATGATGGACCTCATATTTTTCAACATTATATTCCATCTGTTGTGTCCTTGCCCATTCACTTAGTTTGTCTGTATTCCCTGAAGCCTCCCTGCATCCTCTTCACAACACACACTGCCACCCAGGTTTGTATCATTAGCAGACTTGGAGATGACAAAAGTGGTCCCTCGGGATCAAGGAAGACTTGCTTCCCCTCTGGGGTTTGTGGGTTCTGAGGTGCAAGGAGATGTGGGCCAATTAAGACAACTCTCATGATAGTTAGATGCTCGGACCACTTCTGGTGTGATTGACAGCATAGAACCCAAGACAACATCTACAGCAGACTTTGCTCTTGAGGAAGACCAAGATTCTGCCTGTAAGTGGGTGGAGTTTGCTCCTATTTGACAATGGGAAAATTCAGCGTTTTTCCTTTATCCTGCTAAATTGATGTTTTAATGGCAGAACCATTACCCATTATGCTTCTTACCCTTACTAAACCCAGTAACAATGCAATTTAGTTCTACCGCGTATTGAAACTTCATTAGGATGTTTTTTAACTTCCATTTTAACAACTGCAGTCTTGTCAGGCACCTGGAGGAATCGAACTACCAAATATGGGCTTCTTCAAAATTCTTTTCCACTGTTTTTATTCCTATTTGAAGGTGGTTCACTTCTTGACATTTTATATCCTTATGAGGAGCTGGTCTCAAGGAAGATGTAGCAATATGAATTGTAATCAAACATGGCTATCTCCTCATACTTAACCTGTTGGAATAGAAATCTTCAACTGAACCCTAAGATTGTAGGCCCACTTTCTTAGGAATGGAACTGACTACAGATCTACTAGGTTATAGGTTGAAGACTTTTTGCAGAGACTTGAGCACTCAGATCTTGGTTTACATACAAGTGGAGTTCTAAGGGAGTGCTGCACTGTTGAAGGTGCCATCTTTCAAGTCAAATGTTAAACCAAGGCCCTCCTGATCCTTTTTGGCAGACATTAAAAGATCTCATGGGATTAAATTGAAAGGGAATGGATGCAGGTATCCTGGCAAATATTTACTCTTCTATCAAAAACTTTAAAGAAGACTATCTGGTCATTATCATGTTGCCGTTTGTGGGAGCTTGCTGTGCACAAGTTGGTTGCTAAGGCACGACCATTACAGAGAGGAACACAAATCAATACGTTTGGAACTATCCGTTGAACGTTATGATATGTCCGGAGGTTGGGAAAGGTGCCCTATTAATGTAAACATTTCTTTGTAGGATATTGGAGTGCCTGATGTGTGCGTTTGCTCAGCAGATTAGGGCAACAATTAAATAGTTATGATAAACAGCAGGAAGAAACTGGAGCAAATTAATTGGATCACGATTGACATCTAAATTTCTAGTTCTAATTCCTTCCAGTCTAAATCTGAAGCAGAGTGATGCAGATGAAACTGCTTCTGTTGCTGTTTGTGGAAGCTCGCCGTCTGATTCCCAGCAGTAAGCCTCCTCACTGTCTCCTTGAGCAGAATGATAATTGAACCATCTTCCAGTCTCGCAAATAATCAGCATTTCATTTGAGAAACACAATTTAATGAACAAAGCTCGCTCCCTGCAGCACGAACAAGGTTCCTATGTTGATTAGAAAGGTGAACCTGGCCTTCCTGAATTTCCTCCCATGAGACTTTAACCGTCCCAGTCTGTGGAAGCCACAAACAGGACCTGTGTGGAATTGGCAACGAGGAAAGTTACTGAAGTGGCTTTTGCATGAATCGTATAAGAACATACAAGCATACTGTACAAGGTAGGAGAAGGAGTAGTCTATTCGGGCTTCAAGCCTGTTCCATCATTCAACAAGACCAGGGCTGATCTACCTCAGTGCCATTTCCCTTCCCTAACCCCATCTCCTTGATTATTTTAATATCCAGAATCCCTTGATCTCTGTTTTAAAGGAACTCAGTGACTGAGTTTCCAAAGCCCTCTGAAGTAGCTAGTTCCAAATTTACATCACCCTCTTTTCAGCTCTTTTCTACATGACCTACTCTTCATCCTGAGGCCATGGTCCATAGTTTTAAACCCCCTCAGCCAGGAGGAATATTCACACCCCATACCTACCCCATTGAACCCTCCAAGAATGCTGCACTCTTTGATGAGGTCACTGCTCATTCTTCTAAGACTTAATGAACAAAGTCCTAACCTACTTAATCTCTTCTCGCATGACACACCAGCCATCCCAGGAACCAGTCTGGTGAACCTTTGCTGCAGTCCCCTCAATGGAAACTATTATCCTTTTCTTAATTAAGAAGACCAAAGTTGATCACACTCCTCCAGATGTGGTCTCACCAAGGCCCTATATAATTGTAGTAAGATATCTTTACACTTGTTTTCAAATCCACTTGCAACATACTGCTTGCCTTCCTAACTCTCTGCTGCAATTGCATGTTAGTTTTCAGTGACTTATTCAATGCCCTGGTCCCCTTGAACATCAACATTTCCCAGTCTCTCACCATTTAAAAAGTTCTCAGTATTTCTACTTTTTTGTACCAGAGTTGGTAACCTCATATTTTTCTACAGCATCCATCATCTTTGGTATTGGTATTGGTTTATTATTGTCACTTGTACTGAGGTACAGTGAAAAGCTTGTCTTACAAACTGATCGTACAGGTCAATTCATTACACAGTGCAGTTACATTGAGTCAGTACAGAGTGCCTTGATGTAGTACAGGTAAAAACAATAACAGTACAGAGTAAAGTGTCACAGCTACAGAGAAAGTGCAGTGCAAAAAGATGCAAGGTCACAACAAGGTAGATCGTGAGGTCATAGTCCATCTCATTGTTTAAGGGAACTGTTCAATAGTCTTATCACAGTGGGGTAGAAGCTGTCCTTAAGTCTGGTGGTACGTGCCTTCAGGCTCCTGTATCTTCTACCCAATGGAAGAGGAGAGAAGAGAGAATGTCCCGGGTGGGTGGGGTCTTTGATTATGCTGGCTGCTACACCGAGACAGTGAGAGGTAAAGACAGAGTCCAAGGAGGGGAAGCTGGTGTCTGTAATGCACTGGGCTGTGTCCACAACTCTCTGCAGTTTCTTGCGGTTCTGGGCAGAGCAGTTGCCGTACCAAGCCGTGATGCATCCAGATAGGATGCTTTCTATGGTGCATCGGTAAAAGTAGGTGAGAGTCAAAGGGGACAAACCAAATTTCTTTAGCCTCCTGTGGAAGTAGAGGTGCTGGTGAGCTTTCTTGGCCGTGGCTTCTACGTGATTTGACCAGGACAGGCTGTTGGTGATGTTCACTCCCAGGAACTTGAAGCTCTCAACCCTCTTGACCTCAGCACCATTGATGTAGACAGGTGCATGTACACCACCCCCTTTCCTGAAGTCAATGACCAGCTCTTTTGTTTTGTTGACATTGAGGGAAAGGTTGTTGTCATGACACCATTCCACTAAGCTCTCTATCTCCTTCCTGTACTCCGGTTCATCGCTGTTTGAGATACAGTCTACAATGGTGGTATCATCTGCAAACTTGTAGATGGAGTTAGAGCAGAATCTGGCCACACAGTCATGGTAGAGAACACCTACCATGTTGCTGTCCACTCACTCAGCTTGTCTAAATCCCCTTGAAGCCTCTGTGTATCCTCCTCACTACTTACATTGCCACTTTGTTTTGCGTCATTGTCATACTTGGAAATGTTTCCCTTCAGTCAAGTTGTTTTATATAAATTGTGACTAGTTGCACCCAAGCCCAGCTGCTGAAGGTACATCACCAGTTGCACATTGCCAACCAAAGAAGCAGCTATTGGTTCTTTCTCTTTGATCCATATGTTTGTTATCCAACTCTCAGCCCATTGCTAGTAAGTACTCCCAATTCCATGTGCTGGAGCCTTATTCAGCAACTTCCTCATTGAAATCCATCCAAAGATCCAAACGCACCATATCTGCTGGTTCTTAACCATTCACTTTACTAGATACACCCTTAAAGAACTGCCATAGGTTAGTAAGGCATAATTTCCCTTCCATAAATCTATGTTAATTCTGCTCAATCACATTCTTATTTTATAAATGTTCTGACATCACATCTTTTATTTTCAATCAGCACTTCCTCAACCACTAACAGACTAACAGATCGGTAGTTCCTTGTTCTCTCTCTCCTTTTCTAAGACAGTGGTGTCATACTTGTTACCTTCCAAACTGCAGGGACCATTCCAGAATCTATAGAATTTTGGAAGCTGATGATCAGATTGTCCACTATTTGCTAAGACACCTCTTTCAAAGCTCCAGGATGTAGATCATCACCTTCTTGGGATTAATCAGCTTTCAGGCTCATTACCCATTATGGTACTATTTCTTTACAAATTCCTTTTACTTCCTCGTTTGCAATGGACCTTGGTTGTCCAGTGTTACAGGGAAGTATTTTAGGTCTGCTTCTGTGAAGACAGATACAAAGTAATTGTTTAATTCCTCTGCCATTTCCTCAGTCCCAATTATAAATTCTACTGTGTCTGTCTGCGAAGGACCCACCTTTGTTATAGCTTACGTATCTTTGCTCTTTTACATATTTATCTTGCACTCTGTTTTTATATTTCTTGCTGGTTCATTCTCATATTCCATTTCCCTTTACCAATTTCTTGATCATCCCTTGATAATCAAAAAAATCTTCAGATGCTGGGAATCTGCAATAAAAGCAGGAAATGCTGCAAATACTCAGCTGGTCAGGCTGCATCTGTGGGAAGGGAAACAGCTAGCATTTCAGGCCAAAGGCCTTGTTGATAGCTTACTCCCATAGTCACCCTGGTTTTACCCTCTCGGGGACATCCCTCCTCCTCCAACTTCCCCGCAGCTTAACGAGCGTCCTTTGTCTCTTCCTGATTCTGACGAAGGGTCTTTGACCTGGAATGTTAACCCTGTTTCTCTTGCAGCTGGTGTGGCCTGACCTGCTGAGTGTTTCCAGCATCTTTTTTTAATTCCTTTGTCATGTTGAATTTTGAAGAAATCCCAATCATTGGGTTTACGGCTTTTTTCTGGTAACTCTGTGAGCCTTTTCATTAGATTAATTAGCATCTTTAATTTTTCTTGTAATCCACGTTGAAACAAATGTCCTATTGTGTCTTTACAGGAATCTATATTTGTTGCATATTATTAAAACCATCATTATTTCATTATTACTATTGAATGGTCCCCTAGTACAATAAGATAGAGTCATACAGCACTACAGCACAGAAACAGGCCCTTTGGCCCATCTAGTCCATGCCGGCCTGGTTTTCTGCCTAGTCCTATCTACCTGCACCCGGACCATAGCCCTCCATGCCTCTCTCATACCTATCCAAACTTCTCTTAAATGTTACAATTGAACCCGCATCCACCACTTCCGCTGGCAGCTTGTTCCACACTCGCACCACCCTCTGAGTGAAGTAATTCCCCCTCAGATTCCCCTTAAATATTTCGCCTTTCACCCTAAACCTATGACCTCTAGTTCTCGTCTCACCCAATCTGAGGGGAAAAAGCCTGCATGCATTCACACTGTCTATACCCATCATAATTTTGTATACTTCTGTAAGATACCCTCCCATTCTCCTGCACTCCAGGGAATAAAGTCCTAACCTGTTCAACCTATCCCTATAACTCAGGTCCTCAAGTCCCAGCAACATCTTAGCAAATTTTCTCTGCACTCTTTCAAGCTTATTGATATCTTTCCTGCAGGTAGGTGACCAGAACTGCACACAATACTCTAAATTTGGGCTCACCAACATCACAAGATCACAAGACAAGGGAGCAGAAGTAGGCCATTTGGCCCATCGAGTCTGCTCCAAAGAAAAGGGGGAAAAAAAAGAAAAAGGATGAGAAATGGGGGGGGGCAATGAAAAAACAACTATTCTGACCCTAATTTCCGGCCTTATCCCCATATCCCTTGATACCTTGACTAATTAGATATCTATCTATCTCCTCCTTAAATGCCTCCAGTGATCTAGCCTCCACTGCTGTACGTGGCAAGGAATTCCATAAACTCACTACCCTCTGGCTAAAGAAATTTCTCCTCATCTCTGTTTTAAACCTGTACCCTCTAATTCTAAGATTGTGCCCTCTGGTCCTAGACTCACCCACCAAGGGAAACAGCTTAGCCTCATCTACTCTGTCCAGTCCTTTCAACATTTTAAATGTTTCTATGAAGTCCCCTCTCAACCTTCTGTACTCCAGTGAGTACAGTCCAAGAGCTGACAAACGCTCATCATATGTAAGCCCTTTCATTCCTGGAACCATCCTCGTAAATCTCCTCTGAACCCTGTCCAACATCAGCACACCCTTCCTAAGATATGGGGCCCAAAACTGCGCACAGTATTCCAAATGAGGCCTCACTAGTGCCCTGTAGAGCCTCATCAACACTTCCTTACTTTTATACACTATACCTCTTGAAATGAATGCCAACATAGCATTCGCTTTCTTTACCACCGATCCGACCTGGTGGTTAACCTTTAGGGTATCCTGCACGAGTACCCCCAGGTCCCTTTGTACTTCTGTACTTTGAATTTTCTCCCCTTCTAGATAATAATCTGCCCATTTATTTCTGTTTCCAAAGTGTACAACTGCACATTTCTCAACATTAAATCTCATCTGTCATTTCCTTGCCCATTCTCCTAAACTATCTAGGTCTCTCTGCAACCTACCTGTCTCCTCAATACTCCCTACTCCTCCGCCTGTCTTGGTGTCATCCGCAAACTTAGCCACAAAACCATTTACTCCATCATCCAAATCGCTAATGTACAAGGTAAAAAGAAGCGGCCCCAACACCAACCCTGCGGAGCACCACTAGTAACCGGTAGCCAACCAGAACAGGATCCCTTTATTCCCACCCTTTGCTTTCTGCCAACCAGCCAATGCTCCACCCATTCCAATATCCTACCTGTAATTCCATGACCTCTCATCTTATTAATCAGCCTCTTGTGCGACACCTTGTCGAAGGCCTTTTGAAAGTCTAAATACACAACATCCACAGCCTCTCCCTTATCCACCCTACCTGAGATTTCCTCAAAAAACTCCAATAGGTTGGTCAGGCAGGATCTTTCCTTCACGAAACCATGTTGGCTTGGACCTATCTTGCCTTGCACCACTAGGTATTCCATAGCCTCATTCTTGAGGATCGATTCTAATAACTTTCCCGCCACCGACGTCAGACTAATAGGTCTGTAATTTCCTTTATGCTGCCTCCCACCTTTCTTATACAGCGGAACTACATTTGTGACCCTCCAGTCCTCCGGAACCATGCCGGAGTCTATTGATTCCTGGAAAATTATCACCAATGCCTCCGCTGTCTCAAAAGCCACCTCCTTCAGAACCCGGGGATGCACCTCATCTGGTCCGGGAGACTTGTCACTCTTTAGTCCATTTAGTTTTCCTAGCACCTTCTCTCTAGTAATCTTAACTGAACTCAGTTCCATCCCTTTAGACCCCTGACTAACTGGTATATTGCTGATGTCCTCCACAGTGAAGAATGATGCAAAATACTCATTTAGTTCCTCTGCCATCTCTTTATTATCCATTATAATGTATCCCGCACTGTTATCGATTGGTCCTATATCAACCCGTGTCTCTCTTTTACTTCTTATATATTTAAAAAAACTCTTAGTATCCTTTCTAATGTTATATGCCAACTTCCTTTCATAATTCATCTTTTCTTTCCTAATGACCTTCTTAGTTTCTTTCTGCAGGTTTTTAAATGTTTCCCAGTCTTCTGTTTTCCCACTAATTTTTACTTCCTTGTATGCCCTCCCTTTTGCCTTTATTTTAGCCTTCACCTCTCTCGCTATCCACATTTGTGCCTTTTTTCTGTTCAAAACCTTTTTTCTTGGAATATATCTAGCCTGCATTTTCCTTATTTCTTGTAGAAATTCAATCCATTTCTGCTCTGCCATCCCTCCAGCTAGTTTACTCTTCCAATCAATTTGGGCCAGCTCCTCTCTCATACCACTGTAATTTCCTTTGTTCCACTGAAATATCGATACACCAGTTATCAGCTTCTCCTTCTCAAATTTGAAACTGAACTCAATCATATTGTGATCACTAATTCCTAATGGTTCCTTTACCTTTAGTTCCCTAATCACCTCCGGTTCGTTACACAGCACCCAATCTAAAACAGCCGATCCCCTGGAGGGATCATCAACAAGTTGCTCCAAAAAGCCATCCCGTAGATATTCCACAAACTCACTCTCCTGAGATCTACTGCCTTGCTGGGTTTCCCAGTCCACCTTCATGTTAAAATCCCCCATAATTATCTTAACGTTGTCACTCTGGCACGCTTTTTCTATTTCTAACTGCAATTTATAGTCCACTTCCTGACTGCTATTAGGGGGCCTATATATAACTGCTACTATTGTCCTTTTACCCTTGCTATTTCTTAGCTCCACCCATAAGGATTCCACCTCTTCTGACCCAATGTCCTTCCTTTCTATTGATTTTATATCATTACTAACCATCATGGCCACACCACCCCCTCTGCCTACCCACCTATCCTTCGTATGCACTGTGTATACCTCTTATACAACTTCAACGTAACATCCCAACTCCTGTACTCAAAGCCTTGATTTATTAAGGCCAATGTGCCAAAAGCTCTCTTTATGACCCTATCTACCTGAGATGCCACTTTCAAGGAATTATAGATGTGTATTCCCTGGTCCCTCTGTTGCACACTTCAGTGCCCTCACAATCTACCTCGTTATGGCCTTGCACCTTATTGTCTACCTGCACTGCACTTTCTCTGCAACTGTAACACATTCTGCATCCTGTTATTGTTTTCCCTTGTACAACCTCAATGCACTGTTGTAATGAAATGATCTGTATGGATGGCATGCAAAACAAAGTTTTTCACTGTACCTCAGTACCTGTGACAATAATAAACCAATTTACCAATTTAAATTCCATTGTCTGTCTACCATCATATTCTATAACGTAAAATCCCAATCAATTTAAGCCAACCTGTCCCTCATACTTTGGTTTTCTTTGTTTAGATTGAAAACCAAGGCTTCAGATTGAACTTCTTCACAGAAGGGGTACAATTACAATGCTTAAAAGACATTGGGACAGGTACATGGATAGGAGAGGTTTAGAGGGCTATGGGCCAAATGCAGGCAAATGTGACCCTGCCAGATAGGCACCTGGGTCGGCATGGACGAGTTGGGCCGAAGGACCCATGCCCCAACACAACCCTACCCATCCAAGATCATCAACTGCAAACATGAGGGCATTGTGTAATGGCTTACGTTGTAAAAAGCAGTCAAATTTAAATTCCTGTGCCTGCCCTTTTCATTACAGGTGCAAAGCTTTTATTTCCAATTTTATGTAATTAGCTGAATTTAAATCTACTTTTGTGATAGGCTTTGAAATTTGGATTATTAGTCCAGGACTCTGAATTGCTAGTGCAATGTCATGATTGCTATGTTACAGCCCCAAAGATGTGATGTGCTGGAGTTCGGGCTATTTGAGAACTGTTGCAGCTTTTCAAAAGATGTACAGACAAGCCATCAATAAAAGCTCCATTAACATAACTTCTCCCTGCTCATTGGATTTGGGTATTAATTCAGCAGACAGCTTGACATTTAGGAGATAAAACAGTTTCTGGCTTAAATGTCGGCTGGTTGAAAGCACTGGAGGAACCAAATCTGAAGAGAGCTTATGTTGTCAAAACATTGTTACTTAAAATGTTGAACTTGCTTCTGTACTTGTTTTAATTTGCCAGTTTGAGTATGTAATGCCTAGTGAGTGAATTGATCAATTGTGCTGTTCCTAACAACTGCTGAGTGTGTAAAACTAAGTAAACCTTTACTTAACCTTGCTGGTAGTCAAGTGCATTTAATTAAAGCTCCCATAATGTGATAGGCTTCTTTGCTTGTGATTTCAAGTTGAAGATTTCCTCTTCAAAACAGGAACTTTATTTCTTTTTAATTACCCTTTGGTCTTTAAAAATTGCTGTCTAGTATGTTCTCTCCTTATCATTTCTGAATGATTCTAAGCCAAAGTTTTCTCTCTCCTTGTGCTTGTTATTCTCATCTTTTTCCTATTCTGTTTCCCATTCCATGAAGTTTGCACGTTCTCCCTGCGACTGTGTGGGTTTCCCCGGGTGTTCTGGTTTCCTCCGACATCCCAAAGATCCCAAAAGTTGGGAGGTTAATTGGCCACTGCAAGTTGTCCCTCGATGTGTAAGTGAAGGGTAGAATCTTAGGGAGTCAATGGGAATGTGGGGAGAATAAAATGGGATTGGTGTAAATGGGTGTTTGATGGCTGGCATGGACTCGGTGGACCGAAGGGCCTGTTTCTCTGCTGTACGCTTCTATGACTCTATTCTGTATCTGAAAGAGGACCAGAATTCTCCCCTTCAGAGTACTCACTCACTCTGCATCACCTCCCATTTCACTGAGATTCAGGGAGAGAAGTGTGATTGCGGAGAAACCTGTTCCATCTGTATTCAACTTCTGAAGCCTTTCTGAGAGCCTCAACACTCAGCATTGGCCAGGGATTGATTGTTGGAACTTCTGGATCTGAATCTTTTCAAAAACTGAGCAATCAAGCTATTAATCAAATAGATTTCACCAACATGGATCTTTGGCGACATGAATGCATTCAAACAGCAAACGTGGCATAGTAGGTAGCTTGGATTGATTTGAAAGGTTTCAGTCAACCAACTTTTAAACTCTGCACGCTGCAGCTGAGTTAAAGGGTTATTCACCTGAAAAGTGACCTGACAGAGATTAAAACAAGAAGCTTTTTAAGAATCCCAGTGAATTGAGGAGGCAGGTAAAAGTCAACCACTTTGGTGAGTCTGGAGTCACGTACAGGTCAGGCTGGGTAACAATGACAGACTACCTGTCCTGTAGGATGTTAGTGAACCAGATTTTTTTGAACATTTGGTTGACTTCCTTCACAAGTGGTATCCTGCACCCTGTGCTTTTTGGTGTTTAACTGGATTTATCAGTCTGAAAATAGGTAGCCAGCTGGTGAATCAGAAGAAGTCAATTAAGCCTTTCATCACATGCTTAGATTTTCTGTTGATACTTCTCATCCATGGGACAATGAATCCATTGGGCTGATGTGTTGTATCTGTTGCAGTCAGGGCCTAGGAGAAGGAAAGGTACATTTAGGTCCTCAAATTCATCCTGTCTTCAGTTAGAGCATGGCTGAGCTGTGAATTAACTCTTCACACACATGTTTTTCCCCAAATCCTTTAATACCCTTGATTAATAGATGTCTATAAATCTCAGATTTAAGAGGTTCAACCTTTGGTCAATGTTGATTCAAGTTTTAGATTTAAAAATAACAACTGACCTAGAATCAACTGTCACCTGTGAGTGACAGCTCAAATTTCCTGTGTCCATGTGTGGACAAGGTTTGTGGCTTGGTGGAGCTTACGGTTTGCTGCGCCTGGTGAGCAATTGTCGATACCAGAATGTGGGGATGGGGTACAGGAGGTGGGGTGAGGGTTGCAGTTGGCCTGAAAAGCTCCTTCCTAGTGGAACATAGTACATAGAACACTGCAGCACAATACAGGCCCTTCGGCCCACAATGTTGTGCTGACATTTTATCCTGCTCTAAGATCTATCTGGCCCTTCCCTCCCACATAGCCCCCTATTTTTCTATCATTCATGTGTCTATCTAAGAGTCTCTTAAATGTCCCTAATGTATCTGCCCCCACAACCTCTGCCGGCAGTGCGTTTCACACACCCACCACTCTCTGTGTGAAAAAACTTACCCCTGGCATCCCGCTTATACCTTCCTCCAATCACCTTAACGTTATGTCCCCTCGTGTTAGCCATTGTCGCCCTGGGAAAAAGTCTCTGACTGTCCACTTGATCTATGCCTCATCATCTTGTACACCTTTATATCGTCTTGTACCCCTCTAAATGGAACACTTCTACAATGGAACCAAAGTAATAGATTGGAGCAAAAAACAAGCTGCTGGAGGAACTCAGTGGCTCAAGCAGCATCTGTGGAGGCAAAGGGACAATCCATGTTTCAGGTCGAGGCCCTGAATCAAGACATTGGGGACTGCCTCCATCTGATTACGGAGAATTGGAATTGGTTTATAATTGTCACTTGTACTGAGGTACAGTGAAAAACTCGTCTCGTTCATACAGATCAATTCATTACACAGTGCATTGAGGTAGTACAAAGTAAAACAATACAGAATGCAGAATAAATAGACACAGCTACAGAGAAAGTGCAGTGCAGACAGACAATAAGGTGCAATAGGAGAATAGGAGGGAGATAATCCCCCGTTACCTGTCTGGACTGCAGCCAAACACAGGTCCTGGAGGTAAAAGAAAAATATTTAAATGCATTGCACTGCTTAATAACTAATGCACCAAGTGCCTGTCTTTGCATTGCAGACAATATTGGAGCAATGTGCTGTTGATATTTTATAATTGGTTTGGACCCTGCAGGTGATGACTCACTGAAGGGCTCTGTTACTTCTAACCTGTAAACTTCTTCACAGACAAGATAAACAATTAAAATTCTTACTTTAATGTGTCTACTGGAGACCATATCCAACACATAAATCCCAATAGCAACAGAGAGGAGTGATTACTTCAGCACTCTCTCACCCAGTTACCATCATCGTCCCTTTCCCCACTCTCTGTTCACAGATTTCATGTACTTTCTGAAAATTCCCAATTGAATTTTTAAAGGCACAAGATTAAAGCAAATTTGCACTGCAGCCAATGCCCAAGAGAGCACAGCAATCTGTGCCAGACGGTCAGGTACAGAGATGGCTCTGCCCCTTCTCCCCAGTTAGATCAGTGCCGGTCTGCCTGCCTGGAGAATCTCTGTGAAGCTTGGAACCCCAAGGGGGTGGGGAGAGGGGGAAGGGTGGAGAATACAGCAAGCCCAAAATCTGTGCTGAATGACAGCGGATGCTTTGAGCTGTTAATTACTCACAGATGGAATTGGTTGCCTCGTGATGTGGCTGGGACTGGGGACTTAGCTGAGTGTGGCTGTGAATTCTGATGACATTTCCCTTGCAGTAAGAATGCGCCGTTTCAATAAATTATACACAAAGGACAATTTGCTGTTTCTTTTCAGGTACTGGAGCTTTGCAAATATATATATAACCTGTTTAGATCGCTGGAAATTCATCTTAAGCTCAGTTATGTTTTGTGCCATTTTTTGTTGCCTCTGTGCTTTGGAGCCATAGATTCACAGCAACAACAAGTCACATTTATTTAGTATTTTCATAGAGTTATGGAATATTTACAACACAGGAAGTTTTCATTCAGCCCATGTGCAACAGTAGGCACAAGGCTGAATTCTGATTACCCACCAATTATTCCTGTTCTGTGTTCTGCCCCTCAGCTAATTTTCTGACCAGGTCAATAACTTGTCTTCACATCCATGAGGTTCAATGTTAGCTAATGGTCTCTGGAAGTCTGTATAAGTAATATCCTTAGACACAGCTTTGTCTGTTTCTTTGATCCTTGTTGAAGAACTGGGTTCATTAGGCACAAACTAGCCTTCACTAATCCGTGTTGGCTCTCTCCGATAAATTAAAACTTTTCAAGGTGTTTAGCCAATTTATCCTTAATTATGGACTCTAGTAGGTTGCTGACAACAGATGTTGGGCCATCTGATCTATAATTCCCTGGATTCCTTCACTCATCTTTTGTAAATAACAGATTGACAGGTGTGTTCTGGAAGTGCTGTCCTGTAAGAATATTTAGGCCACGTCAGGGTGAACTGCTGAGCCAGAAATGTTCGGAGATTATGGAACAGTTGCTCATTTACTGACTCCATGACAGTGTTGCCTTTCGCAGGTCAGGCTAGAAGGGCTGAATGGCCCAGTCTTGCCCTTGTATTTCAATGTGCATCAACTTCATTGATTTACAATGTCCTGTTGCTTTGACATGGTGCAGGCTTATAGTTTTATATACTTACAGGAAGGGGGTATTGTTGGCAAGGCCAGCATTTACAACCCATCCCTAATTGCCCTTTAGATGGTGCTGAGCCATCTCCCTGAACCACTGCAGTCCCTCTGGTGAAGGTCCATTCATGGTGCTTTTGGGAGGGAGTTCCAGGAAAGAAGGCCAGAGGTGCTGAAGGAGCACTGAACTATTTCCAGGTTAGGATGGTGTGTGTCTTGGAGGAGAAGCTGTCGGTGGTGGTGTTCCCATATGGTGGTGGAGGTTGCAGGTTTGGAAGGTACATTCGGAGTAGTCCAGATGACAGCCCGAAGACACTTGGAAAGGTTTAGAAGGTTATGAGCCAGGAAAATTGTTGATGAAACAGCTGAAGAAGATTGGGTCACGTTATTGTAGCAGTTAGCGTAACGCTATTACAGCGCCAGCGACCCAGGTTTAATTCCTGCTGCTTTCTGTAAGGAGGTTGTACGTTCTCCCCGTGTCTGTGTGGGTTTCCTCTGGGTGTTCCGGTTTCCTCCCACATTCAAAGACGTACGAGTTAGGAAGTTGTGGGCATGCTATATTGGTGCCGGAAGTGTGGCGACACTTGCGGGCTGCCCCCAGAACACGATGCAAAAGATGCATTTCCCTGTGTGTTTCGATGTACATATGATTGATAATGATATCTTACTGTCCCAAGGAACTCCTGCTTCTTGACTGTCACATTATGTCATCCAGCTTCACCCTGTCAGAGAAATTCCCTTATTCCTCCCAACTCCATCCCCCCCCCCCAAACCTTCTCTGCAACCCAGACTAACTTCTTTCTCTCTTTCCCAGTTCTGCTGAAGGGATCCGGACCTGAAACTTTTAACTGCTTCTCTTTTCACAGATGCAACCTGACCTGCAAAATGTTTCCACATTTCTACTGTTATAATCATCGAAGCTTGGTGTTGGAGGCACTTCTATGGCCCAGCAGGAGCCAAAGGAGGAGTCAGTAAAAGAATTGCATAGAAATCACAGCATGGAAACAAATTAATTGGCCCAATGCTTCACAAAAAGCCTTTTCCCACCTAGCTGCCTCTCATCCCATCAGCAGAACCTTGTAACCCTCACGTTTACCCAGCATCTCTTTGAAGACATCCATGTCATTTGCCTCACGCACTCCTGGTAACAAGCTACTAGCATAAAAATTAGGAGCAAGAGTAAGCCACTTGAACCCTCCAACCCACCCTTCCATTTAATAAGGTTATGACTGACCTGAAGGAAACCTCAACTCGGAATTCTACCCTTTCTGTGGTGACCTGTCATCCCTTTGCTTATCAAGAGTCTGTCTGCCTCTGCCTTAAAAGTATTCAACAACTCTGGTTCGACATCTCCTTGAGGAAGAGAGTTCAAAAGACACAAAATCCTCAGAGTGTGAAAAAACAAGTTACCTCATCTCTGTCTTAAATGAGTTTTGTGTTTTTGTGACTCTAGTTAACAGTTCCATGTTGGGACCATTTCTCTGTTCATCTGATTCCCACTCTGGCAGAAATGATCTTGGGTTGATTATTGTCCTGTTATGTTCTAATTTTGCTGCAGATTTCAGACCTCACAACAGAGCTTTCAGATGAACGTTTTAAGGGTGATGTGACCTATCGGGTCTTGGAGAGTGAGCGTGCTGAGAGACTGCGCCTCACTCAGGAACTGAAGGTGATGCAGGTAAGAAATGGAATGACATCAAATCACATTATCAAGTTATCATCAGTGTATAAGTGGGCCACGAAAATACTTCCCAGTAAAATTGTGATAATTCATCAAAAAATATAAAACTTGGAATCCCTTTTTAATATACGAAAACTTCTTTGATAATATAACAAACTCGGGAAGATAAACCACTTGGAAGATTTTGGGCATCCTCTGAAATAATCTTCTCCGAAAACTTCATCCATGTGCACAGATGTGCTGCCAATTGGCAAGTCTCCAGTATTTTTATTTCAGTGTATACTTTCCTTGCTCTGCTTTCTCTAGACATCAAAGCCGGCAGGACTTCTGGTATCTCATGATCTTGTGAGGATATTTAAAAGTCTTTTTTGGTTAACAAACTATGGCAAAGATTTTAAATGAACTTTTTAAATAAAGGAGCTCTCCAGTATGCTGCGACAAACAATCTGCTGGAGGAACTCAGCGATTCGAGCAGCGTGTTTCCAGTATCTGCTGCCCGGGTGTTTTGCAATTGATCCCCTTCACTGAAATCCTGTACTGCTATGCAAAAATTATCCTTGCTCCTCCTCAAAATATTTCCTTGCATAGAAGATGTTAGCCCACATTCATGCTGTCTCGATGATCTCCACATTAATTTTAACGTTGGAGGCGTCAATAACACAGCTGCAATCCCATTGAATTGCCGTAGGTGAATTTGGCATTTCTACCTCAAGCCATGCATGTGAGGAAGTCCCAGAGTGGCTGTCGGTTTTGCTGAGTAATGATGAATCCTCTTAGTTACTCTCTCACTGTTCCCACAAATTCCAGGCCAATGAATAACTGAATCTTGATATGAGCAGTGAACAGATTGACAGCTGTGTGCTTTCCCTGCCTTTCAATTGTGGTCTCCAAACAGTTCCAGATATTAAATTATATCATAGTTATCCATTCACTGAAACATTCCCTAATAAACCATGACAGCAGCTATGATTCCTTCACTAATTGAGATAGAGATGGTGGGTTTTAAGAATTAGTAGTTCCAGGGCAGAGTTACGATCAATGGAGTTACAAGTCTGGAATTGGAGTTCATAGTGTCAACCCAGTGTTCTGTCCATTAATATGAATGCATAGTGCGTTCAGCTGGTTGTACTGACATGTAGCCCTAAATTCCCAGGACACTTCCACTGTCCGTGATTCTGAGGTGAGAGCAATTTGTAAAACCTGAACTAATATATAAAAAATGCTTCCTTCTAATATCCATTGGCACATCACAGCCTTTGATATATTATTCAGTGCATGAAGTCCCTGAATGCTCATACTGGTTAGTTTAGAGGGTAGATTATCCCAGGTTTATCTTCTGGCCTGTGCTGAATTATTTAAGCTCAGCCATTGTAGGGGTGAGTTTGCTGCAGTCAGCTTCAGTTAGCAGAGAGGCAAAGTGGTCAGATTTCCTGCCCCTTGCTCAGTAATTTGGAAATGTGCATAAAGACAGACTTCTGCGTGGTAAAATATTCCTGCTTGGTCTCTTAGAATCGTACAGATTTATAGCACAGGCCATTTGGCCCATCCTCTCTCTGCTAGCTGAAAATGGACATCGCAACTCTCAGTCCATAGCCTTGCAGATCATAGCTCTTTAAGTGCTCATCAGATATTTTTAAGATGTGCTGATGGTTCCTCTGTCAGAGAGTGAAATATTTTTTCTTAATTCTCCTATAATCCTTCTACTAATTAATTTAAATGCATACCCTCTAGTCACCGATCTCTCACAATAGGGAAATAGGTCCTTTTTGTTCATCCTGTCTTGGTTATAATTTTATACACCTCTATTAAATCTTCTCTCATTCACATTGTTCCAACTTCGGTAGTCTCTCCTGAAAAATAAAATACTGCAGATACTGGAAATCTCAAATAAACCTAAAATGCTGGGTCAGGCAGCATCTGCGGAGAGAGAAGCAGAATTAATGTTTCAGGTTGATGACCTTAATCAGAACTGGAAAAGTTAGAAGAGAAACAAATTTGAAGTTGCAGAGAAGGGGCACGAGTTGAGAGAACGTGTCAGTCTCCACACTATCTCAGAAATTTCCCTTCTTCCTTCCCCCCTCTTCTCTGCAACTAAAATCTATTTGATTTCTAACTTTTCTCAGTTCTGATGAAAGGTCATTGATGTGAAATGTTGGAGTCACAGAGTCAAGGAAAGAAACAGCACAGCCCTTCAGTCCACCAAATCCGTGCCGACCACCAATCTCCCATTTACACTAATCCTGCATTAATTTCTTATTCTCCCAATAATCTCATCAAGATGCCACCTAGGGGAAACTTGCAGTGGCCGATTAACCTACCAAATCACACACCTTAGGATGTGGGAGGAAAGCGGAGCACCCGGAGGAAACCCGCGCAGTCACAGGGAGAACGTGCAAACTCCACTGGAGGTCAGGATTGAACCCAGGTCTCTGGCACTGCGAGGAAACAACATGACCAGATGTGTCACTGTGCTGCTCAGTTTTGATGTTAACCCTACCTGTCTCTGCAGATGCTGCCTGAACTACTGAGCATTTCTAGCATTTACTGTCCTCCTCCTTATAATTCTCCAGCCCTATAAATCTCCTCTGCACTCCTTCTGGTGCTACCACAACCTTCCTGCAGTTTGGTGACCAGAACTGTACATTCTCCTTCAACAGTAGCCTAGATAATGTTTCATACATAATTCCAACACCTCGGCACCTTACCTTACATCTGAATAATGGCCAAGCCACCAAGACCACTATGTCACTGCTTCCTTCAAGGAATAATTGTCTTGGTGAAAGGAAATTGGAAAAGGAAATGCTTGGCCTGTTTACAGTTCTCTCTCTGTTTATCTCTTCTCCATAACCTTCACCCCAGAACAATTCCCTGGAAACCAGTGTGGGAATTGGATCCGAATCAAAGCTATTGGATGCAATGTCTGTGTTCCTGACCCGGCCCAGACCGATGACTTGTCTATGCTAAATCTTGAAAAGTACTCCCAAGCCAATGTTTAATGATAGCCAAATATTTCGTCACCTATTTAGTGATGTGCATGAATGGTTGAATAAGATTCCCACTGTCCCTGACGACATTATTGAATGGAAGAGCAGGCCAGGGCTGGACAACAATGCCTGCTTCTATTTCTCATGTGCCTAAGTAGAATATTTACTACCTTGTGTTCAGGTTCACCCCCGGACTTGCTTCTTTTGTGATTTCTTCCGTCCTCTCTGATTAGATTCAGATTAGTTGATTGTCATATATATCAGGATGCAATCAAATTCCTTGCTTGTGTGAAGCTCACAGAGTAAACCATGTACATGGTAATTATAAATACAACGATAAATACAACAAGAAAGTGCAAGACAGCAGAATGGAGCAAAGATTGCAGTGCAATCTGAAGTAGTGCAGAAAGAGATGCTAAAGTGACAATAACGGAGTAACTGAGAGAGGGAGAGTTAAGAGTCTGAGAAGGTGGCAGCACCACCGGGAAGGGGATGTGAGAGAGGTGACTGGTTCAGGAGTCTGACAGCAGTGGGGAAGAAGCTGTTCTTGAGTCTGGATGTCTGGGCTTTCAGAAGATAGAAGAGAGAAAGGGGAATGGCCAGGGCGGCAGGCGTCCTTGATGATACTGTTAGCCTTCCTGAGGCAACACACCGTGAAGATGGACTGGATGGAAGGAAGTGACGTGCCATGGCCAGGGCGGCAGGCATCCTTGATGATACTGTTAGCCTTCCTGAGGCAACACACCGTGAAGGTGGACTGGATGGAAGGAAGTGACGTGCCTGTGATGGACTGTTTACCACTCTCTGCGAGCTTCTGACAGTCCAGACCACAGCAGCTTGCCACACCTGGCTGAGATGCAACCCATCAGGATACTTTCTTTTGCCCATATGACTGAGAGGATTTGTTTTGCTCCAATGCTTCATATCAACTGAAACACAAGAGACTGCAGATGCTGGAATCTGGAGCAACAAACAAGATGCTGGAGCGAGTTGAACAGCATCTGTGGGAGGAAATGAATTGTCGTTGTTTCAGGTCAAAACCCTGCATCAGAGTCCTGGGCCGGCCCAAACAGGGCAACATTTCCTCTTCCAATTTCCTCTCACCATTCCAATCAGATTGTTTGTTGCTTCATATTCAACTGCTGGTTCTTCCTGGGAGACCGAAGACAGAAGCTGAAATCTGTGCTGGTTTAAATGTTGAATCTAATTTTACTCTTGTATATGTGTTTTCTTTCTTCCTAGACTAAATATGAGAAGGTGGTGAAGGATTTAACTTCTGTTGAGAAGCAGCTGGAGGAAACTCTGCTGCAGCTGCAGTCCAGGGAGCTGGGAGCTGCAGTGACGGGTAAATCAATGTCATGGGAGAGGTTGGCCGTGTGTTCATGTGACACCTGCTCATCACATCAAAGATTCTGTCTACCCTATCTATAATTTTATAAACTTCTATCAGGTCTGCCCTCAGCCTCTGATGCTCCAGGGAAAACAACCCAAGTTTGTCCAACCTCTCCTTATAGCTCATACCCTCTAATCCAGGCAGTATCCTGATAAATCTTTTCTGCACCTGTCCAAAGCCTCCACATCCATCCTGTAATGGGGCGACCAGAATTGCACACAATAAATGTTAATATATGGAACCAAGAACCAAACTGATTCTGATTCCCCTGCATGAGTTGCCAATCCCACTTTAGTAACAAAACATTGGGACGTTCTCTGCAGGACCAGTTTGGCAGCAGACCCCGTAGATGCAGATAGGTGGCTCTTCAAGGTGCTACAACATTTCCAAACCCAGAGAGGCTGCTGCCAATGAGTGATCTGGCCCCTGAGGTCTGTGGTAGCTGGTTGAAAAACAAAAAGAAAACTGCAGAAGCAGTGAATCTGAAACAAAAAGCTGGAAATATTCAGCAGGTTGAGCAGTGGGTAATTAGTTATGAGGGTTAGCTGTCACCAACAAGCTAAGAGTGTGCAGACCATTGGATGCTCTGGTTTCTGGAGTGTGCAATGAAAACCTTTGCTTTTGATTCCAGTTTACTATCTGTTCCTCTGTTATTTTATCCAACACTTCACTTGTGCTTTTGAGGTAGTAGCATTAAGATGATACAGGCTCAGATCCTTGGGCACTGAGCTGTCTCCATTTTATACCCACAGGTGAGCTATATTGCAGAGCTGCCCTGTATTGCGATTCCATTACCCAACATTGCAGTATTGCTTGTTACAGTAATGCAGTACAAACAACCCATGCATTGGACCTATCAACAAACCTCTCATGTGTACAAACTTGCAATGGATGGAGCAATAGTGGTCCAAACCAAAATATAATTTTTTTTTCTTAATTCAGATTCACTGGTCACACTGGGCAGGCTGTGTATTTGGCTCATTTTCAAGTTTTGTGACTGATTGAAGGGTTAACACAAGAGATGGACCTGGAGTCATGTGTGGACTGGACCAGTCAGGAGTGACATATTCCCTTCACTGTAGGACATGAGAGAACCTGTTGGGTTTCCACAATAATCCAGCCAATCTTTTGTGGCCAACCTCTGTTGTTGGACTCTAAATTGCCAATATATCTCAGGTTCAACTTTATGACTTGCCCAATTGTTAGTTCAGCAGCCCTGATAATGTTAGACATAATAGATAGCTCCTCTTGTATTAACATACTCCACATTATTTGCCTTCTAACGTTATATGTCTTGCATTGTGTTAGAGGAAGAATGGAAAATGCAGTACGATTGCACGTTGATGGAAATGGAGTTTCTCCGGAAGCGGATCCGTATGTTTGAGGAAAGGATGGAGTCAGAGCTACAGATCAGAAAGGAACTGGAACACAAGGTAAAGGAGCTGGATTTTGAGGGGAAAGATTATTGTATTGGAAGTTCTCCAAGGTTTTCCTGATCTCCTATCATCTTCACTTGTCCTGATCTTTCTTTTTGGGGTTTTGTCAAAGGATTCATGATGTGAAATTCATTGTCAGTAGCACATAGATATCCAGTTTATCGTATTATTTGGGAACATTTTAAGTTCAAGTTTATTGTTGCCAGAGGCATACATACACAGGGTATAAATGGCATGAAAATGAGCTTTTTGCAGCAGCAGCACAGTACATTGCAAGATGAGGACAATCATAAGTTTATATAAAGTTAAATTAACATAAATTATACATACAGTAACAAGTGTGTAAAATAAACAACAATACCAGTGCAAGATTGAGAGAGAGAAAAAATATAGTGCAAGGTAGTGTTCGAGTTTTTCAGGTTGGTTCAAGAACCTGATGGCAGTGGGGAAGAAGCAGTTGTTCAACCTTGAGGTGTGGGTCTTCAGGCTCCTGTACCTCCTGCCTGAAGGCAGCATCGAGAAGAGGGCATGTCCCGGATGGTGGGGGTTCCTGATGGTGGATGTCACCTTCCTGAGACATTGCCTCTTGATGTCTTTGATGGTGGAGAGAGCTGTACCCATGATGGAATTGGCTGAGTCTACCACTGTCTGTAGCCTCTTGTTCCTGTGCATTGGAGTTTCTGTACCAGACCATGATGCTTTCCACTGCACATCTGCAGAAGTCTGTCAGAATCTTCAATGACATTGATGTTGGTTTATTATTGTCACTTGTACTGAGGCACAGTGAAAACCTTGTCTTGCATACCGATCATACAGGTCAATTCATTACACAGTGCAGTTACATTGAGTTAGTACAGAGTGCATTGATGTAGTACAGGTAAAAACAATAGCAGCACAGAGTAAAGTGTCACAGCTACAGAGAAAGTGCGGTGCAATAAGGTGCAAGGTCACAACAAGGTAGATCGTGAGGTCATAGTCCATCTCATTGTATAAGCGAACTGTTCAATAGTCTTATCACAGTGGGGTAGAAGCTGTCCTTAAGCCTGGTGGTATGTGCCCTCAGGCTCCTGTATCTTCTACCTGATGGAAGAGGAGAGAAGAGAGATTGACCCGGGTGGATGGGGTCTTTGATTATGCTGGCTGCTTTGCCAAGGCAGCGAGAGGTAAAGACAGAGTCCAAGGAGGGGAAGCTGGTTTCTGTGACGCGCTGGGCTGCGTGCACAACTCTCTGCAGTTTCTTGCAGTCCTCGGCAGAGCAGTTGCCGTACCAAGCCGTGATACATCCAGATAGGATGCTTTCTATGGTGCATCGATAAAAGTTGGTGAGTGTCAAAGGGGACATACCGAATTTCTTTAGCCTCCTGAGGAAGTAGAGGTGCCGGTGAGCTTTCTTGCCCGTGGCATCTTCATGATTTGACCAGGGCAGGCTATTGGTGATGTTCACTCCCAGGAACTTGAAGCTCTCAACCTTCTTGACCTCAGCACCGATGATGTAGACAGGTGCATGTACACCGCCCCCTTTCCTGAAGACGTGCCGAATCTCCTTAAACTTCTAAGAAAGTAGAGACACCAGCACGTCTTATTCGTGGTTGCATCTACGTGCTGGGCCCAGGATAGGTCCTCCGCGATGTTGACACCCAGGAACTTAAAGAAGTCCCAGGACATTTCCAGGAAGGAAGATCAGCAGGAAAAGTCCAGTGGTGGGTTGAAGTTACAGTGGAGCCTTCAGTCTCTGCCAGGATGAGGACCTTCTCCAGCAGGTGATAAAATTATGTGCCCACCAACATTCTACAAAGGACACTGATGTGTATAATGGTCAACTGTGTAGCAATTGGATTCCACCCATTTTTGGAATGCTGAAGTATACCTCCACGTGCCATAGTCTTGAGATAAGTGGTGAGATACTTGAGAATATAATGGGCCGGAATTTCTTCTTTCAGAGGCTGTGGATTTTTGGAATTCTGGTATCTTTTTCCCAGGGTCATAATGTCTAATGCTAGAGGACATGCATTTAAGGCGAGAGGGGATAAGTTCAAATGTGATGTGTGGGGCAAGTTTTTTTACACAGAGTGTGGTGGGTGCCTGGAATGTCCTGTCAGGGGTGGTAGTGGAGACAAATACGGCAAAGGTGTTTAAGAGGCTCTTAGATAGGCACAGGAATGTGCAGAGAATGGAGGGATATGGACATTGTGTAGGCAGAAGGGATTAGTTTAGTTAGACGTTTAATTACTAGTTTAAT
This sequence comes from Pristis pectinata, assembly GCF_009764475.1. Classification (NCBI taxonomy): domain Eukaryota; kingdom Metazoa; phylum Chordata; class Chondrichthyes; order Rhinopristiformes; family Pristidae; genus Pristis; species Pristis pectinata. Next base: position 35,272,309 of record NC_067421.1, read on the forward strand.
TTGTTCAGCTCAACCTAGTGGGCTGAAGGTCCTGTTCCTGTGTTGTAGTGTACTATGTTCTATGTTCTTAGAACATAGAACGGTATAGCACAGTACTGTAGTGTTCATACCTGAGATAAGTAGCATTTTGGCTGGAGGGGAGTCAAAAGTTGTAGACATCAGGTAAGGAAGTGGAGATGAGGACAAGATCAGGTCGACCATGATCCCATTCATGTGCCTATCTAAGAGCAGACTCAAGGGGCTAAGTGGATGACTTCTCCTGTTTCTTATGGCTTTTTGTTTCTCTCAGCTTTCAGATCTCCAGGGAAGTTATGAGAGCGCCAAGCGGGATGTTCAGCAGCTCAGGAGGAAGGGAAAACGGTTGTCCACGGATTTGGAGGACACCAAGGTGTTGATGGAAGGTCAGCAAAGTCGCAATCATGAGCTGGAGAAGAAACAGAGAAGGTTTGTTTGGGCTCCAAAGAGCAGGCTCTTATAACATTTTCACAACTATGGGTGACGCGGTGCTACAGCAGTTAGTGTTGCTGCCTAATGCCTCCAGGGACTTGGGTTTGATCCTGATCTCCAGTGAGGTCTGTGTTGAGTTTGCACATTCTCCCCATGACCTTTGTGGTTTCCTCCAGGTGCTTCAGTTTTCTCCCAAATCCCAAAGATGTGCTGGTAGGTTAATTAGCTATTGTAAATTATCCCTTAGTGAAGGTAGGTGACCAAAGAAGGGAAGTTGATGGCAGGACCACAGGAAAATAAGGAGAGAGGGAATAAGATTGATGGGATTGCTCCCCAGGAGCCAACATAGACCTGATGGGCCAAATGGCTTCCTTCTGTGTTTTGATGAGTAATATTCTGATTGAGATCCATCTCAGTCCCAGCCTTGTCCTTCCCGACACTCCATGCTTGGCCAACTTCTCTGGGCAGCAGCTGATGCTGGCCTTCTGAATCTCCCAGTAGCTAATGGCTGAACATTTGTTGTAAGGAGTTTGGAGAACAGTCATTCATAAAGGAGCTGACAATGCCTGAAGGCTTGGAGAAGATACTGGTGTCAGTGTGAAGCTGCCTTATCTTTTTTGTGGATATATAATGAGAAGCTCTCTTCACTCAGCCATCTCCGCACCCCGATCAGGAGGTGTTCAGCTCTAAAATTTTACCACATCTCTTGCTCTTGTTCTGCCTTTGTAAGTCCATAATGATTGACAACCACCGCTGTTGTCATAGTGGTTACGTTACTGGTTTGGTAATCCAGAGGCTCAGACAAATGATCTGTAAGTATGAGTCCAAACCTCACTGTTGGAGCTCAGCAATTTAAATTCAGTTAATTCATTTAATGAATTAGAATAAAAAGCTGGTATCTATAAAGGTGACTGTGTAACCAGTAGGTTATTTTAAAATCTCCTCTGGCTCACACTATCCTTTGGGGAAGGACTCTTCCTGCTCTGGGTTCTGAGAGGGTGAGGAGGAAAATAATATATACTGATGTATATATCTGTGATGCAGTCAACAGGACACTTTTCTCACATCGATAATTTGTGAGGTGGTGTTGCTGGCAAGGCCAGCATTTCTTGCCCATCCCTCATTGGCCTTCAGAAAGTGGTGGTGAGCTGTCTTGTTGAACGCTGTAGTCCTTCCGAGGAAGGTATTTTCACAATGCTATTAGGTGGGGAAATTCCAAGATTTGGACTCAGTGAAGATGAAGAAACAATATATTTCCAAGTTAGGATACTGTGTGACATGGAGGGAAAAGTGCAAGTAGTGGTTTTCCCCTGTACCTGCTGCCCTTGGTCATAGCATCATACAGCACTACAGCAGAGAAACAGGCTCTTCAGCCCATCTAGTCCATGCTGGCCTGGTTTTCTGCCTAGTCCCATCTACCTGCACCCTGACCATATCTCTCCAAACCCCTCCCATTCATGTACTTATCCAAACCTCTCTTAAATGTTACAATTGAACCCGCACCCACCACTTCCGCTGGCAGCTCGTTCCACACTCGCACCACCCTCTGAGTGAAGTAGTTTCCCCTCGGATTCCCCTTAAATATTTCACCTTTCACCCTAAACCTATGACCTCTAGTTCTAGTCTCACCCAACCTGAGGGGAAAAAGTCTGCATGCATTCACACCCTATCTATACCCCTCATAATTTGGTGATATAGATCTGAGTTTTGGCAGGTGCTGTCAGAGTAACCGAGTAAGTAACTGCGGGCATTTTGTAAATGGTACGCACTGCAGGAAAGGTGCAGTAGTGGTGTAGGGAGTGAATATTCAAGGTGGTGGATGGGATGCCAGTCAAGATGGTTACTTTGTTCTGCATGGTGATAAGATCCTTGAGTGTTGTTGGTGCTGCCCTTTTACTGAGGAGATTCTATCACACTCCTGACTTGTGCCTTGTAGATGTTGGAAAGGCTTTGTGACTTGTGCATGGGAGGCAGGAGGTGAGTCACAGCTCACAGGATACCCAGCCTATAACCTGCGTTAGTAGTCATGGTACTTATGTGCTGCTCTAGTCTGGTTTCTGGTCAATGGTAACTCCAGGAATGGGGCCGATTAATATAGGATTGAAAATGGTGACATTCTGAGGAAGATGCTGCGTCTTCTGGTTTGAGGTTGAACTTGATGACTGATGCTGTTCTATTCATTATCTCATTCGATGTAAAGTTTACTCAGAATTTGTTGCTATATTTATTCCATTCTGTTTCATCAGGTTTGATATGGAGCTGGCTCAAGCTCTTGGGAAGGCAGCCTTTGAGAAAACCCTTCGTGAGAAGGTGTCACAGGAAAGTCATGCATTGAGGACAGAACTTTATCGGACACAACAGGACATGCAGGTGAATCTCAGTTTACAATGTTCTAGTACGCTGAACTTTGAGGTATTTACAGTGATGCCCCCATGAGCTTAGATTATAAATTCATTATCCACCTGCCCTGAGTACGCAGCTCATAATTGAACACCATTTGTTGAGGTGTTACGACCTCTAGCCTTTATTCATTTAGGCATTCTTCTCTCTTCCTCGGGTCTTCAGATGCAATTACTAATCAAGAAGTCGGGCAGGACCCTCAGTCCGCTGCTGTTAAGAAAGAGGCCAATAGGAAAGGGCTTGAGAAATGGGCTCAAGAGACGATGCCAAGAGTCGCTCTCTATAGAGCTCCTTGGTCTGACCTGGGCATGGTTGAAGTGGGTGTAAAAGAGGTGGAGACAATGACATAGTCCAAAGGCCATCGGCCTGTGCACTTTCTACCACTGCAGCAGCTTACACAAGTGAATGACATGACTGACATGAAGTACACCCTCTCCACTTGCATGGCCCCCATTTAACCACAAGCATCTGCTGATATTGAATGACAGCACTCATCAGTTGCCTGTATCGTACATCATGATTGAAGAAGTGCCTCTTAAAACCTCGTAAATTTGCTGACCATTTCCCTTGTATTTTGTTAGTCTCCTCCATTTATCAAGCTACATCATGTTTCGGAGCATTCCTCTATCCATGCAATTCTTCAGGTACTGCACAACTTCCATAGCCAATTGTTCAAAGAGGTTGTGCAATAGAAACAATGATATTGGGGATTAGAAGATCTAATGCTGGCTTTTATTATAAGTGGGAACAAATATCCTGAAATTCCTTGATTATAAAAAGTATGTATGGAGATAACTGAATAAACTGTTGTACTTTTAAAGTTTCTTGATTTAAACTGCATGCAACTCCAGTAGAGGCGCTGGCATTTTTTATTGCGATGAAAAGGGGAGTTGTCTACCATATATAGCAGGTAAATTGCATTTTTACCAACTCACCCACTGTGTACATTAATATACAATATATCAACATCTATAGCTGGGATATAGTGTGGTGTGAAACATACCTGTCAGAGAGGAAGTGAGAATCAGAAGGAGAACCCAATTCGGTAATTCCTCCTGTTACAGACTGAGACAAAGAGAGTGAGTTCACTTGAGATGCCTTGGTTTAGCAGGTCCGTTGTCTATACTTTCAGTCACAGAATGCTTGCATGGTTTGGGGGTAGCTTTGACTTAGCTGTTCAAGGTCAAAGTCAAGTTTACTCTCATAGGCACAAGTACATGTATGCACGGGTACAATGAAAAGCTTACTTGCAGCAGCATCACAGGCACATAGCATTATATGAGCAGCATTCACAAGAAAAACATAAATTAAACATAATTTTGATAAGAAAGTACACAATTAGTCCAAAAAGCACAAAGTCCATTTTAGTGCAAAGTGATCAAAGTGGTCATAGTGTTGCTAAACTAGTGAGTTTAGTGATTAGGGTTGTACCCGTTGGTTCAAGAACGGAATGGTTGAAGGGAAGTAGCTGTTTTTGAACCTGGTGGTGTGGGACTTCAGGCTTCTGTACCTCCTGCCCGATGGTAGCTGCGAGAAGATGGCATGGCCCAGATGGTGGCACTATAGATTCCTGGCACTGATATTGAAGTCACTAGATGACTGATGGTGTTTTTCTCTCCACCTTGTTTAACAGGCAAAAGAATCTGAAGCCACGGTGTTAAAGCAGCAAATAGCAGAGCTCAAAATTGAACTGAGTGACCTTACGTCCCGTGAGCCCCAGAACAAGGAGACCGTGGCGCAGATAAAGAAACAGCTTCGCCATCTTGAGGCTACAACAAAGGAGCAGAGTAAAGAAATCAGTGAACAAGTGGGAACCATCGAACAGCTGGAGCAGGTCAGTCAAAATCAGGCTGAGCAGCAACCAGGGCTGCCCAAGCCATGCCTTTAGCTATTGGCTTTCTTTCCCCAACCTAAAGGGAGTGGCAACAGATCTCTGACCCTGGAGATCATCACAATAGGTTCCACCCTGTCTCTATGCACAGTGTCTACACGTTGTCCTGGAATTCTTGGTCAACTGGAGAGCTGCCCGTCTATACAAGGAATATCTGCACTTATGTCATATTCATCAATCCGTGCTCTCAATTGACTCTGGTCCTCAGTGACAGGACCTTGCACAACACCAGGGAGAGGAAGCTGGTGTTGGCTGTCCATAAGACAGACAAGTAGTGGCAAACCCATGACCACAGCTTAGCTCTGTCAAGGCCTTCAAAAACTTACAGAATCATTCCAAAACTATTAAATTAATATTCAATTGATTAAAACATTTTGAGCATAATTGAGAAAATAAAATTTTAAATCCAAAACACCTAAAACAATTAGTTAGCTATAATAATTCAAAAATGTAAATTAGTTAAATCTGACAATTAATCCCAAAGACCTTAAACCTCATGCAGAAGATTCTCCTCTGCACTCTCTCTGGCACTATGACGTCTTTCCTCTAGTGTGGTGACCAGAACTGCATGCAACACTCCAGCTGAGGTCTGACCAAGGTTTTATAAAGTTGGCGCATAACCTCCCTGCTCTTGTCTTCATGTGTTATGCCACAGCAGGCCAGGATGGACCATTTGCCTCACAGTCCACAGTAATAGGAGTGAATTTTTTTCTGAGCCCCTTTCAACCATTCTGCCATTCAATGAGATTGTGATTGATCTGTGAACTAATACCACGCACCCTCCTACCCTCGTCCCACCATCTGTCAACAATTGACCTCGTGTTGATGGCCAGTTGTAGAGGACCTTCAGCAATGATCAGAGAAGCAGAAGTGAGATACAGATCGGCCATTGTAAACTTGAATGGTGGAACAGCTTGACTGACTGAATGGCCTACTCTTGCTCCCATGTCCTACGACAGCTCTGACCTTACAAGATGGTCAAAAATGTCAGAAGGATATGGAGGCAAGAGGAAGCCATCCATCTCCTCCAGCCTGTTCCACCATTCAAATTTATTATGGCTGATCTGTATCTCAGTTCTGCTTCCCTAATCATTAGTACCCTTGGCTAACAAGTACCTGCTGGTTTCAATTATGACCTTTTCAATTGGTCATGTTTTGAGCGAAAGAGCATTGCATTTCCATTGACATGATATGAACTACTCCCCGATACCACTGATGAACGTCCTGGCTATAAATTAAGGAGGAAGTACCCTTTGTTCCGGACTCCCCAGCAGAGCAAATGGTTCCTCCCTATCTATTTCCTCAAATCCTTTTGTCATTGTAAGCACTCCAATAGGAGTACAGGGTTGAGACACCACGCACCACTTTGCTCCACCTCCTGTTGGGTCCTGGGTCTGGTTTTGTACAGGCAGTGCAGGGAAATGTATGACTGAGGTTTGCTTGTGTTCCTTTGGTGTTTGGATGGACCATTCGTAGCCATCGCATTGACTGGACGTAGTCACCTACGTAACCTACTGAGGGTTGTTACCATGATCTTAAACCCATCCCTAAAGTGAGCAGAGACAAGCAGATGAAAAAAAAGCCTTTACTGGATGTATTTTAGGCGCCTGCATTGTGGTCCTACAACAACACATTTGTTTTCAATGAATGGTCTCATCAATATCCCAAAATTGGACCACTGCTTATCAATATTCTCCCAACCTAACCTTCATTGTCTGGGGTGCATGTTGAGACAGATAAGGGATCTCTAGAGAGAAAGCTGTCAAGGCCTGCATTGCTGGTGTGTTCTGGGAGAGATCCTTGTTAAGAAGACATAAAGAGAGCAATTAAATGATCTCTACACTTGGCCAAAACTCTTTGAACTTCCAGCATCATAGCATTAAAGAAATACACTTTCAGGGAGGCCAGATAATATAGAAAACAACTTAATTTTCAGAGCTGCTGAATAATGCAGTCTGTATGGTTCACACATTGCTTTTAATGCTAGCAGTCTATGTTGCAGAAGATTATCCTGGTCCACAAATAACACATCTGGTTATCTTACGGCAAATATAAAAACAGTGCCTGCTGATTTGTCCACTAATATCTTAAGCCTCCTATTTTATCCTGCACTGGCTTGTATCCCAACGATGTGTCTTGAAGTCTGCTGAACTGGATTGGCTGGTTTTCTGCCTTATCTCATGCTCTGAGATATTAAAACTTGTATTATTATTCCAACGCAGCTTCTCGGAGGTTAAATATAACTTTCTATTTCTTGAAATGGGTAAAAAAAAAACACAGGAGAAGGCCATTCAGCCCTTTTTATCTGTTCCACTGTTCAACAAGATCAATTTTAGATGTTAAAAAATGTGTTAGCTGACACTGATTTCTCTGGGCGATAGTTCCATACTGAAGAAGAATCTCCTAACTTGTTTCCTGAGAGGCCTGGGTCTGATTTTAAGGTTATGTCACTGTGTCCTGGAATTGCAGAACCGCAGAAAGGTAACAAGGTGGAAGGAGGCCAATCAGCCCATTGAGTCCTGCTGGCTCTGTGCAAGAAAAATCCCACTAGCCCCGATCCTCCAATCTCTCCCTATAGGCCCACATTATATTTTCATTTTTTAAGTACTTATCCATTTGAATCTGTTCCATTACTCTCCTGGTGCATTCAGAGGCTCACCAATCAGTGTATAAAAAAGATTTTCTTTTTGTCATTTTTGGTTCTTTGGCCAACTACAACATTTAGGCAGCACTGGGAAATGTATGGAGGAGGATGGTGTTCGCTCTTGTTCTTCTGGTGGTTGAATGGACTGTCAATGGCCAGTGTACTAACTGGAAATGGTCACATAACCTGCTGGGGGTTGTTAGCATGATCTTTTAGCATTTGCAACGTTTATTAATGAGTTAGATAAGAGTATGTCCAATGCACCTTTCCACCAATGGGAACAGATCCTCTCTGTCTACACCATCATTTCAAATACCCTCTTGACCTCCTCTTTTCCAGGGAGAACTTCCCAGCTTCTTCAGTCTACCCACAGAACTAAAGTATCTCATCCCTAGAATTATCCCAGTCTCATTCTTCTGCAATCCTCTCCAAAGCCTTTAGGTTTCTTCTCCCACAATGGAAAAATCTTTTCTATTCCCCTGCCAATTCCTTTCAAAATCCTAAAACGCTCAATTAAGTTGCCCCTTAAGAGTATGCAAACCCAGTCCACATAACCTAACCCAAGGAGCTCCAGTAAACTCTGGTGAATTTGTTTTGCACCCCTATCACTGATAGCTCCTTTGGAAGATGTGTACAAAGTAGCCCAGATGGGGTCAAACCAGGGCTTTGTACAACTTTTCTTTTTATGTCCTACCCTTCCAGTTATAAAGTGTAGCATCCCATAATTCTTTTTGATTACTTTTGTTAATTTAAAAGTTAACTTTATTCATAATAATACATACAGGGAATACAATCAGTACACATTTTTCTCTGTATTCATTGAATGATCGAAGTAAAATGTGTCACTGCAGGATGGAGCACATGTACACAGCACGGAATACAGGCCCTTCGGCCCAACTCCTCCACGCTGACCAAGTTGCCTGCCTAACAGAGCTAGTTCCATTTGCCTGCATTTGGCCCATATCCCTCTAAACCTTTTCTATCCATGTACTTGCCCAAGTGTCTCCTAAGCATTGTGATAGTATCCATCTCTACCACTTGTGCTGTCATCTGGTTCCACTTTCCCACCACCCTCTGTGTGAAAACATTGCTGTCAAGCCCTTTTAAATCTTTCCCCTCTCACTTTAAACCTATGCCCTCTAGTTTTAGACTCCCCTACCCTGGGGAAAAGACTGTGGCTATTCGCCTTACTTATGACTCAGGTTTCCTCCTTAAACAATACTCCCATGAAGTGCTTGAGAGGTTGTTAGCAGGACTCAAGTCCTCAGTGTCCAATGGTGACAGGACCCTAAACTGCGGTCCTTTGCTACAGAGCCTTTGCATTGGCTGCACCGAGCCTCAGTGTGCCCCTCAGCACAAACTCCTGCACCCTGGAATGTGCCAAAACACCAGCATTCACCTGCAGACATCTCCTTACTCTGGAAGACCAACAGGTTTTGGGCAGACCAAAGCATGTCTTTCACCAAGTTGATGGTCTTAAGATCTACAGTTTGTCTTAGTATAGGTCCCTGGGAAAAGTCTGTAGATTTTATACCTGATGACTACACTCGAGAGGTCGACGTACCTCATTTAAATGATTTCTAAATGCTCACCATTTAATTGATATCTGGATCTCTCTTCCTTATGGTCCTAATGAATGACTTCACATTTACCTGTAATAGATTCTATCCACCACAGCATTGCTATTTCATTTAATCTGTCAATGCCTTTTTGTAATTAGATGCTCCCAACCACACTTCACCATCCACCATCAATCATTTTGTCATTGCAAACCTGGAATTGTGGTCTCCATTGTGTTATCTGAATCATTAATACATGTTGTGAATAATTGAGGTTCTACCATAGATCCAGGTGGGATATCATAAATAGCTTCCTTCTGATTTGATAGATGTCTATTATTCCCACCCTCTGCCTTTTATTGCCTAACCAATCTCCTAACCACATCAGTAATTTGTCTTCAGTTCCTGGGGGTTTAATCTTAACTAATGGCTGTTAATGTGGAAGTTTATTGAATGGGTTCTGCTTGAAATACATTGATGTTCCTCTATCTGCTACTCAAAAAATTAAATTAGGTTCATTAGCTGTGAGCCTATCCTTTTTGGATGCATGGAGATCAGTTCAAATTTCTTTAAGGAGTCCAGTTGCTGTGTGCCCAGTGTGTGTGAAAGGAAAGAGTAAACTGCATTTGTGTAGCACCTTTCACATGCTCAAGTTGTCTAATTGCCATTGTAGTGCAGTCGCTGTTGTAGGAAATATAATTTGGGCAGGGCGACCTTCCACAAACAGTGAATGATGATGTCTGCATAATCTGTTTAATGTTTTTGGGTTGAAATGCTAAAACTATGTAAAATAGATTCTAAATTTCCTATGTCAGGGGTATCATTTTGGATGCACCTTACTTACAAAGAGACCCCTCCTAACCACCACAACCTCACCCCATACTCCCCCCGCCCTGTCAACCAATCCAGGATGATTGCTTGTAGTCAATGTGGGCAGTCTGTTACCGTATACAGCTGAGAATTAGCCCGTTTGAAGGTGACCAGTTTCTCTGCTCACTCAGCATAGAGGCAACGCTGTCAGGGAAGGAGCTGAAAGTCAGCTTGAACAGATCTTTTAAAGCATCTTCAACAATAAGACATTCAGAAGATGTGAAAGATATTAAATGGTATTTATTGATTGCTTCTGTTTCTGACGTGCTCTTAACTCTCTGGCATATTCCTCTTCTGTTTTACTTGCCTTCTTACCTAGTCAGACCAGTTCTCTTTCTTTTATTCTCTCCGTTTGTTGATGTTTATCTTTCATTCTCAATCCCTGTTCATTGCTACACTCTGCCTCTATTTCTAGGACGTGGAGCAGAAGGTCTGTTGCCTTTTGCTCCATGTCCTGCTGCATTGTTCCCTCATCTGCTGCCCTCTCTATTTGGCACCCCCTCATTCTCTCTACCCCTTTATCTGCCTCTTCCTGCCTTCTGACCTCCCCCCCTGCCCTCTCTCTCACTCTCTCCTCTTCTTCCTCCCCCTGTGTTCAGACCCTCCTCCGTTTAGAAATGGAGCTGGAGCGGATGAAGCAGATTCACTTAAAGGAACTGGAAGACAAGGAGGAAGAGCTGGAAGATGTCCGTAAATCCTGCCAGCGAAGGGTATGCTCCTCACTGCGTTGTGAAAGTAAAGCAAAAAGACTTGCATTTATATAGTGCCTTTTACATCCCTCCCAGGATGACCCAAAGTGCTTCACTGCCAGTGAACAGCTTTTGATGTGTAGTCACTGTTATAAAGTAGGCTACGTGGTGGCCGCTGCACAGTGAGCTCCCACAGCCAGTAATGCGTTAAATAACCAGAGAACCTGTTTTTACTGACATTGGTTGCGATATAACTATTGGAGGGAAATAAGATTATCTCCCCAGATTTCCTGCAAAATAATATCATGGGATCTTCGATTTCCATCTGACCTCAATTTAAATTCTTGTCTGATTATGTCATCAGAGACAGGCCACGCTTCCTCATTATTGCACTGGAACCTCAGCTTGCATTCTTGTGCCCAAACTACAGCTGATAAATGTGATACAACGCATGTCCAAATCTGTCATACACCTTGGTTGAGACACCTTGGTTTCAAGCTTGACCCTTTGCTCAGGCACGGTACTGTCCACATGTGCCTCTGTGTCATCTTTGCTTGGATAGACTACAAACTGAGCAAAATGTATCGATAGTTGATTCAGGAGCAACAAACAATTTACTGGAGGAACTGGGTGGGTTGAGCAGCATCTGTGGGAGGAAAGGAACTGTCAACGTTTCAGGTCGAGATCCTACATCCGGACTGGTTAACGAGGTCAGGATCAGTGCTGGAGAAACCAATATTCATCTGCCCAATTCTCATGCAAATATAAGATATCTTTATTAGTCACATGTACATCGAAACACACAGTGAAATGCATCCTTTTGCGTAGAGTGTTCTGGGGTCAGCCCACAAGTGTTGCCACGTTTCTGGCGCAAACATAACATGCCCACAACTTCCTAACCTGTACGTCTTGTTTTGGAATGTGGGAGGAAACCGGCGGTCCCGGAGGAAACCCACGCAGACACGGGGAGAATGTACAAACTCCTTACAGACAGTGGCCGGAATTGAACCCGGGTCGCTGGCGCTGTAAAGCGTCACGCTAGCTGCTACACTACCGTGAGCGAGTAATTTGTCTTTAGTTCCGAGCATAGAGAACGGTATTGCAGTACATTATACCCACAGGTTCAGTTCCAGTGATGACAAAAGGACTGAATGTGTGGAGATGGATGACACCACGGGTTCGATCACGTGTCTAGTGCTGCCGAGGAAAGCAGAGTTTTGCTTTTCGTTTCCCAGCACCTCTGCTTTCCTTTGTGTACAGTTTGTGTCCCAGGGATGTGCAAGTGCAGAGACTTCTTTTTCTCAGGTGAATGTAAAAAGTCACATGATACACAGTGCTGAAGAACAGCCCTGGCCAATATTATCCCCTCATTCATCAACCAAAAAAACACACATTCTCTGGTCATTACTGTTTATAGAAGCTTGTTGCCCACATTATCACAATGACTACACGTCAAAAGTATATGTTGCAGATAAACCACATTAGGAATCTAATTTTTTTTTAAAAAAAGCATTTTTATTTTATAAATAAATAAAAGTCTCTAAGTGTAGATTTAACAAGTCGAAAGACAAACTCATCTGACAAAATGTGCTGTCAGGAAGCAGTGGTTAGGGTAATGATATTACAGTGCCTGGGTTCAATTCCCGCTGCTGCCTGTAAGGAGTTTGTACGTTCTTCCTGTGTCTGCGTGGGTTTCTTCCAGGTGCTCCGGTTTCCTCCCACATTCCAAAGACTTACGGGTTAGGAAGTTGTGGGCGTGCTATGTTGGCGCCAGAAGCGTGGCGACACTTGCGGGCTGCCCCCAGAACACTCTACGCAAAAAGATGTATTTCACTGTGTGTTTTGATGTACATGTGACTAATAAATAAATATCTTATCTTTGCATTTAAAAAAATAGGAAAATCGGACAAAGTTGGGTTGTGCACCATCACAAAAATGCAAGTGTTTTTCAAGACCAACTGTGGTGTTGCAAAGCAAAGTGAGAGGAAAGTTAAATGTGGTGCAAATTAATGCTTAGCCAGATGATTGGAATGTCTGAGGGGTCCCTCTTGGCTGCTTTGTGGGTATTTACAGAGCCCCTGGGGAAGTCTGATGTGGCTGGCACTCTAAGCTGTCTGACCTTGGGGAATCTTTTCCTTCGTCACAGCTCCGTCAGTTGGAGATGCAGCTGGAACAAGGGTTTGAGGAACGCCAGATGGTCCTTCATGAGAAGCAGGACCTGGAGTGTCTGGTTGGAACGCTTTGCGAACAGGTCAGTGCTCGTGGAGGTTATGTAATGGTTGCGGTGGAACGCTCACCTCACCGGCTGAAGCAGTGTGGCTACTGCAGTGGCCACCTGAAAACATGGGCTGCTGAATCAGCAATACTAGGAACATTCAGAAAGCTAAATGGAGTATTGATTTGGCATTTAGCAGGATGCAGCGATAATCACTGGAGCTTACATGAAATTGCATGGATGCTTTGAATCAAATGAGTGTAATGTTTTAATTGTGATAGTTAATTGTAAGGGAATGTAAATGGTCAGTGTGTGCCTGATCACCTGTCAGAACTGTGCACAAGGACAAAGAGGTGGTTGGTGTGTACTCCGTGCGCTGTAAGACTGTAAGATATAGAAGCAGAATTAGGCCATTCGGCCCATCGAGTCTGTTCCCCCATTCAATCATTGCTGATTTTTTTTTCCTCAACCCCATTCTCCCACATTCTCCCTGTAACCCTTAACCCCCTTTACCAAACATGCCACAGGGCATGTTTCTGTGATGAATCTCTCCATGACTCGATAACTTCTGAGGATTCGGATTCAGAGTTTTGATTTGTATTTGAAGGCTTCGCTATCAAGTCGCACTCAGACACCAAGCAGTCCTCCATGCATGGATCTGACCGTGAGGGTCACCAGGCTATTTGGCTCAAACGCGCTTTGCTCTCATCTATGTCCATGGGCACTTTGCTCTCAGCAGCACGAGTCTGTCTGAATTTACTTCCACTCACCAACCCTGAGTGAGATGAGACTGATAGCTATTGCTGAAGCTTTTCCTCTGGCTGAGTTTGCTATCCTGATAAAACAGAGAATTAACCTTGCACTGTATGTCACATGAAGCTACCCTCCATACAAAACAGATGGAACGATATGGCTAACACAGTCAACCCTACCAGTCCAGAGCCTGTACCCACACCAGTTGTCTCAGCCTCCCAGAGAAGCCATGGTAACCATATTTCATTCCAAAACAAAATACTGAGCTGGATAAAACTCAGGGTCAGATTAGTAGAATAATTTCATCCTTGAGCTAAAATTATGGGCTTGAAATTCATCCAGAGAGCTGTGCAAAGTGGCCAATATCAGATTGGCTCTCTGTTCTACAGGGCAACTGATGTTTAATTCAATTGACATGAATAGAATTAAATGTCGAATGCTGTTATGTGATCTGATGTTGCTCGTTCTGTTCCAGTACCTGAGACGTAGTTGCAACCCCATAAATTTTATTTGGAAAAATATGGCCAGTTAAGGAAATATTTACTTGTATATCAGGATATCTCTTGAGCATGTTGAAAGGTTTTGTCCATTCACAACCTAAAGGGGAAAACAATTGATGTTGTCCATACGCAACAAAGTCACTTCTCTGCTTTTACTGCGTGAAGCAGCAACCATCGGTGTTAGTCTGTGTGGACTGGTTGGTGGGTGGTGCAGAATTTAAGTGTATGTGGACATTAGGCAAGTGCAAAGTGTACTGGAATGAAATGGCCTGCTGACCTGTGGTCGGACCCACAGATGAAGAATGGTTGCTTGGCTTCTGAGTGGGATCAAAAAAAACAAAGCCTTCAGATGATAATTGAAAGTTCAGATTGAAATTGTCTGGTTACATCATGGTCTGGTACAGCAATTTGAATGCACAGGAATATAAGAAGCTGCAGAGAGCAGTGGACTTAGCCCAATATATCAGGGGTACATCCCTCCCCACCATCTGTAGTATCTACATGAGGCGCTGCCTCAAGAAGGCAACATCTGTCATCAAAGATCCCCACCACCCAGGCCATGCCAACTTCTCAGAGCTACCATCGGGCAGGAGGTACAGAAGCCTGAAGTCCCACACCACCAGGTTCAAGAACAGCTACTTCCCTTCAACCATGCAGTTCTTGAACCAACCTGCACAACCCTAATCACTACCTCAGTAGAGCAACACTATGACCACTTTGCACTACAATTGCTTTGTTTAATTTTGTTCGAATTGTGTGCTTTCTTGTAAAAATTGTGTATAATTTATGTTGAATTTATATTTTTCTTGTGAATGTTGTGTATTTAATGCTATGTGCCCGTGATGCTGCTGCAAATCCATTTTTCATTGCACCTGTGCTTACACGTACTTACACAGATGGCAATAAACTCAACTTTGAATCAGAATCAGATTTATTAGCACTGATGTCGTGAAATTTGTTGTTTTGTGGCATTACAGTGCAATACATAAAGACATAAAAATTACTATAAGTTACAAAAATAAATGAATAATGCAAAAGGAATAATGAGATAGTGTTCACGGGTTCATGGACCGTTCAGAAATCTGATGGTGGAGGGGAAGAAGCTGTTCTTGAACCATTGAGTGTGGGTCTTCAGGCTCCTGTGCCTCCTCCCTGATGGTAGTAATGTAAGAAGGGCATGAACCAGGTAGTGAAGGTCCTTAATGATGGATGCCGCCTTCTTGAGGCACCGCCTCTTGAAGATGGTGCGGAGCATTGTGTCCGTGATGGAGCTGGCTGAGTCTACAACCCTCTGCAGCCTTTTTCAATCCTGCACAATGGAGCCTCCATGCCAGGCGGTGACAAAACACTTTGACTTTGAAAAACTGAGATTTGGTTCAACAAGTTACAACATTAAATTCTCAGAAGACTTGGTGCACATTTCACTCTGATGCACAACTTTGGCAGATGAACCAGCAGTGATCAGGCCAGTAAAAGGGAAGATGATGCAGTGACAGGGGCTTCAATAAAATTCACCAGTCAGCAGATGGCCTGCATTAATCCATCGCCCCATCGCTAAACCATGGCACAACTTGTGGCTGAGATCCCTCCTCGTTCCAGATTTCTGCTCTGCCGGTTTTCCATATTATCTCTGACAGAAGGAGAAGTAGTTCATTAAGGTAAGTTCCACAATGAAAGCCATCTGTGACGACATTCGGGGTCTCTCAGCAGAATGCTTCCAGACAGAGGTGGATGATATTTGTTGGGGAAAGCTATTTAAAGATCGCTGCTCTGTGTGCAAAAGACTATGTTATCTCACTGGTTTCGTACACTTACAGCCAAAGTCTCCAACAGTGGAAATAGAAAGGGAAAGGCCTTCAGTATCATTGACTATTGGGCCTCACGTGCAATGGAATGGGGGTCCTTGCGCAAGGGCAAGAGGACCCCCTTGCAGAACACCACATCAACATACCTTGGAGAGACTGGAAAAATCTTCTTGACTTTATGAGTTTGGGCCGTAGAGAAGCTGAGGTTTTGGCACCCATGAGATTATCTTCCTCCATTTTGTGTCAGATGCCATTTTATAACATGACTGGTGTTGACAACTTTCCAGCATTGCTCTTAAAATCCAGGACGCAGCTGAAAGCAACCTAGAAGAAAAATGCTGGGATATCTTTGCTAATTACTTATCAATACTGAAGGTGGGGAGTGAGGTTCAGTATCAGAAAAGACTGCTTAACCAGGTGAAACAGTTGCAGATGAGGAGTCACATAATGAAACATTTGGGTCAATTCAAATTGGCAACATCCAAGTCAAGTCAAGTCAAGTTTATTGTCATACGTGTGCACAGGTGCAGCAGCATCACAGGCACATAACATTAGAGTTGCGACGTTCACAAGAAAGACATAAATTATACACAAATTATACAAGAAAGAAACAAACGGAATAAAAAAAAGTCCACTGTAATGCAAAGTGGTCATAATGTTGCTATACTGAGGTAGTGATTAGGGTGTGCTGGTTGGCTCAAGAACTGAATGGTTGCTGTTCTTGAATCTGGTAGTGTGAGACTTCAGGCTTCTGTACTGCTTTGATGATAGACTGCCTCGTGTAGATACTCTCAATGGTGAGGAGGGATGTGCCCGTGATGTATTGGGCTGAGTCCACTACTCTCTGCAGCTTCTTACGTTCTTGCGCATTCAGTTGTGTTCCTATGCAACCTGTCATGTCATCTTAACTTTTGACGTCCGAGCAGAAAACTGTCAAACAACTCCTAGTGCTACTGAAAACCAAGAGTGTTTGACAGCTAAATTATATTTTAATCTTCAGTTGCTTTTTATCAGTGACAAGCAATGAAGCTAAGTAAAGACGAATATAAGAGAGATCTTCCTTTAATTGGTATTAACATTAAACAGCCCTCCCTGCTTAATCAAAGATATCCAAATGAACAAAAGAGCATTAGATATTTGTAGTAATTAATTTTATACAGAAATTATGCTGTGGGCTGTCTTGTTGTAATAGGGTCACCCATTAACATCAGGCAATATGTGACCACCTAATTGGGTCCTGAGTTACCGCAGTGGGACTCTCTGGTTAGATTCTATTCTGATTCTGTCATGTGATTGGACACGAATCGTATTGAGAAGCAACATAGAATTAGGAAAGGAATCAAATATGATGACTTTGCATAATAACACAGCAAGCCTGAAACTCTGTTTCAACAAGCAGAAAGACCGAGGATGCCTATCTTTGCTGCTACCTTCTCATGGCCTTGAAAGCAGATAAAGCCATCCAAACTGTTTGCAAAATAAAATTAATTGTTACTAAAAATGGATCTCTTCTAATTCAGATCGGCCATCGAGACTTTGATGTGGAGAAGCGCCTACGCAGGGATTTACGACGCAAGAATGCACTTCTGGTAGATGCACAGTTGCTGTTGGGTACCATGCAAGACCCTGGTCAAACCACCAGCAAGCTGGAGGTGGAGAAGCTACAGTTGCAGGTCAGTCTCAACCACAGCCCACCCTATTCCACCAATCTCAGTGCTGCTATTAGGAACGGAGGGAGCAGTAACCAGGTGGTTAAGATACCGAGAACTAGAAGGTTGAGTTCAAATTTCACCATACCTGGTGTTGGATTTAGATTCACGTAATTAAATAAATCTGGAGTTAGAGAGCCTCTCTCAGTGAGAGTAACCATAGTGGGTTGTCATAAAAAACTGATGTTCTTCTGTAGAAAGAAATCTGCCATCTTTAAGCCATCTGAGATATAAGAAGGTAAGAACATAAGAATTAAGAGTGGGAGTTGGCCATCCAGCCCTTTGAGTCTGGTCCTCCAGTCAAGATTATCGCTGATCTTTTATCTTGAAGCATTTTCCAGTACTATCCCCATATCCCTTGATTCCTTTAATGTCCAGGACTCTATCAATCAACACAATGAATGAGTCTCCACAGCTGTCTAGGGGAGAGGATTCCAAATTTTTCGCATCTTCCGAATTAAGAAATGTTTCCTTATCTCAGTCAGGAATAGCCTGCCATTATTCTCACACTGTGGCCCCTGGTCCTAGACTCTTCAGTCAGGAAAAACATTCTCCCTGCATCCAACCTGTCAGATTCTTTTATAAAAAATTGTTTTTTATGTGACTCCAGACCCACCAATATGATTGCCTCCCAACTGTCCCCTGAAGTGGCCGAATACACAGCACAATAAATATTGCCCCATCAGTGATGTTCATATCCCATAAATAAATAAAAACAAAGGAGAGACAGGTGAGTGGCCTTGTGGCTAAAGCGGTTGGCTTCTCCTCTGCCAGAGCGCAGATTCATTTTTGTTTGTAATACACAGCCAGCTCTTCTTCAGGTTCATGTTGTGGAATTTTACACCAACGGCTTTCAGTTGAGATTATCTCCTCACGGTCACTCATACCCACATCCTGCCCTTCATCCTGAAGGCCTACTTCTAGCACTTCCATTCCAAAGGTGGCAGTGCCCATTCTCATGGCCATCCTTCAAGGGAGGGGCATCCCAGCTGAGTCATAGAGCAGTTCAGCAGGGAAACAGGCCCTTCGGCCCAACCCATCCATACTAACCAAGATGCCCATCTAAGTTAGTCCCATTTGCCTGTGTTTGGCCCATATCCCTCTAAACCTTTCCTATCCAAGTGTCTTTTAAATGTTGTAATTGTACCTGCCTCAGCCACTTCCTCTGACAGCTCGTTCCATATACGCAACACCCTCTGGGTGAAGAAGTTGCCCCTCAGGTCTCTTTTAAGTCCTTCCCATCTCACCTTACATAGAACACTACAGCACAGTCCAGGCCCTTCGGCCCACAATGTTGTGCTGACATTTTATCCTGCTCTAAGATCTGGCTAACCCTTCCCTCCCACATAGCCCCCCATTTTTCTATCATTCATGTGTCTATCTAAGAGTCTCTTAAATGTCCCTAATGTATCTGCCTCCACAACCTCTGCCGGCAGTGCATTCCACACACCCACCACTCTCTGTGTAAAAAAACTTACCCCTGACATCCCCCTTATACCTTCCTCCAATCACCTTAAAATTATGTCCTCTCGTGTTAGCCATTGTTGCCCTGGGAAAAAGTCTCTGACTGTCCCTAGAAAAAGACTGTCTGCATTCACCTTATCTATGCCCCTCGTGATTTTACACACCTCTATAAGGTCACCCCTCAATCTCCTACGATCCAAGGAATTAAGTTCTAGTGTGCCCAGGCTCTCCCTATAACTCAGGCCCTCGAGTCCTGGCAACATTCTCGTAAATCTTCTCTGCACTCTTTCCAACTTAATAACATCCTACAACAGGGAAACCAAAACTGTAAGCAATAGTCCAGGTGCTGCTTCACCAATGTCTTGTACAATTGCAACGTAACGTCCCAACTCCTGTACTCATTGCCCTGACTGATGAAGGCCAGCGTGCCAAATGCCTTCTTCACCACCCTGTCTACCTGTGATGCTACTTTCAGTCCTTACCTCACGCGGAGCATCTTCCACCTGGAGCGATTGGACACAAGCTCAGACATGAGCATCTGAGACGTCAGTTTAATTGTGGTCAGCCCTGTCACTTTGAGGCCCAGATGTAACTGCTTTGCTAGCTACCTCTCTCCTCTATCTGTCAATCCATCAACCAGATCAGCAATGGAGCTATTGCTGTCTATTGATCAGATGTGTCTGATGCGCATAAAATCAGGGAAGTTCAAGTTACAGAAAATGAAATGCTGCCTCATCCAGAATCTATTTAATATCCTATAAATATATTACATATAAATAATGTAGAGGATAAAACATGGGAGGCAGTAATACATCAAGCTTGGAGGTGACGATATAAACATTTGAAACCAGAGCTTAAATTTTGTACTATTTAACTGTGATTATTTACAACACAGCTGAAGGAGAGGGTGGAATTATCTGCATTGATTTTTTTTTCTTCTTTTTGCAAGCATGTTTAAGACATCTTTGTGGCCCATTTAGTTGTCCTGTTGAATTTTCTGCTTGCAAAATCTGAGGCTAATGGAGCTGTTTGAAATTTATCTCTGTGGTACATTTACCGATATAATTGAGCAATTTGTCACCATTTCTGCACACCAGCACGACTGACCTGCTCTTGGTCTAGAGATGGGAAGAGTTGTAGGCACTAATGCTACACAGTCTGGGCCACTGTTGTCCTTCCTCTTCTGTTGTACAAGGTACAAAAACCTCTGGCAGCGATTTTCAGATAGTTTTGATTCCTCTGTGTGCTTTTATTTTTTCTTAACCTGTGTTCTTTAACCGTAGGGTTCTTGAAATTGCTTCCTGCTATTTTTTTCTGTTGAAGCATCATAGTGGATCACCCTAAGCTGTTTGTGATAATGACCAGAAGGTAGAGTGCAGTCTGTATAGGTCTCCCTGCGTAATACCATGCTGACACTGACATGGCTGAGTTCAGCATGCATTCCCCATTGCTGCTTTGCACACTCTTGACATAGAACACGGAACATGCAACACTGCAGCACAGGAACAGGCCCTTTGGCCCACAATGCTGTGCCGAACTAATTAAATTAGTCATTAAAAGCCTACTAAACTAGTCCCTTCTGCCTACACAATGTCTAGATTGCTCTATTCTCTGCATATTCACGTACCTATCTAAGAGCCTCTTAAACACGTCTATCGTATTTGTTTCCACCACCACCCCAGGTAGCACGTTGCGGGCACCCACTACTCTCTGTGTAAAAAAAAAACTTGCCCTGCACATCTCCTTTGAAGTTATCCCCTCTCAGTTTAAATGCATGCTCTCTATTATTAGACATTTTGACCCTGGGGAAAAGATACTGGCTGTCTACTCAATCTATGCCCCTCATAATCTTCATAAGACATGCTCCCCAGTCCAGGCAACATTCTGGTAAATCTCCTCTCTGAAGCTTCCACATCCTTTCTATAATGAGGCGACCAGAACTGAACACAATACTCCAAGTGTGGTCTGACCAGAGTTCTATAGAGCTGCAACATTACCTCACGGCTCTTGAACTTAGTACCCTGACTAATGAAGACCAACATGCCATACGCTTTCTTAACAACCCTATTAACCTTCGTGGCAACCTTGAGGAATCTATGGACGTGGACCCCAAGATCCCTCTGTTCCTCTGCACTGCTAAGTGTATAAGCTTCTGTCAGGTCTCTTCAGCCTCTGCTGCTCCAGAGAGAACAACCCAAGTTTATCCAACCTATCCTCATAGCACATGCCCTCTGATCCAGACAGCATCCTGGTAAACTTCTTGCAATTCTTATCATGTTGCCTAGCAGATGCAAGCACTGCAGTCAACTCTTCTAGTGACATACAATTATACAAGCAACATTCTACCAGCTCCAGGAAAATGTTCCTTCCAACTGAGTAGTTGCTGCAATGATGGGAGGTAGGTTGGAGAGCGATCCCATGGTCACAGGGACCTGGATATGCTGGTGAAGGACAGTACCCATGGGAAGCATGTTCGTTGTACAAGGAGATGCATCAGCTAGGGTCACCTGGCAAGAGGTTGCCAGGGTGGTCTCTATCAGGACATGAGTGTGGTCTATAAATGCCTGCATCTTGGGGAAGTCTGCACTGAAGGCAAGTTCCTGTGCCTGTCCTTCCTGCTCCTCTGGGCTGAGGAAGAAGGTAGACGAAGTCTCCTCTCCTTGAGTATGGAGTTTGGTTGACCTCCCTAATGCAGCAATGAGCAGCAAACTGGGAGATGTGACAGACATCAACAGCAGCACTTTGGAATGGTCCTGTGCCCAGGAAGCTGAGAGTTACCATGATCCTGACCTCCAAGGTTACAACATTTAAGGCATGTGTGAGACTGTGTTTCAGGTCGTAGATCTCGGTGAGGACAGAGAATGCACTTTGAGTGTTGACCCTTTAGAATGGTTGCAGGAGGAATGCAGTTGATGGAAGTCAGCTGCTATGTGAATAAATAAGAGCAGTTGTTTTTCAGACCACTGAGGTTAAAAGTCTCACTGTAGATAAGTGTTGTTTGTTGCATGACTGATGATATCAGTTGGGGGCACTTACACTGGAAAACAAGTGTGAGAGAGAATGAAAATCCTACCGGATATTGAGGAGGCAAATTTTCCAATGGGGGTGGGGGGTGGGGGTGAGACACCCAAAAATATGCACAAAATGGGAACAACCCAATTTTTCGACAGCACAATGCCATTCTTCTTGGTCACGTGGTCATTGACCAATGGGACACTTGGAGACAAGTGCCAAAACAGAACACTTCCAAGGAAGAGACTATGTGGGAGTAGCTATGGGTCAAATTTCTCCATACCAGATTCCCGGAATGTACCCTAACCCCAACCTCCCCACCTTCTCCCTCACAGGAGCAGGTGGGAAACAGTTTCTGGACCTGTGTGACATTGAATTTACTGTTGACCTGCTCAATTTCAAGAATCTTACGTTGAAGCTCATGAAACTTTACAGATTGGACCATCTTAACTGTGTCAACATTTTGATAGAGAACTAATCCCATTTCCCTGCACTTTCATGACATCCTACTTTAATGGTTTGTCAAATCATACAAAGCAACACCCACTCACTCCCTGTGACAAAGCAGACACTGATCCAGATCCATTGGCCTCATTCAGCACCATCCCACCTGATGTTCACCTCCACCAACACCAACCCTGGTTCTCCACCTCTGTGTAACACAAAAGCTTCTTCTGTTCTCTGTTCCAAAACTCTGATGTACACTAGTTCTCACCCTCCGTTAACAGGAATTGGCCTTTATCTCTTTAATAGCTCCTGAACTTATAACCTTTCCTTAATTTGAAGTGAGATGATTTACAGTGTGCGAGGCCTAAGGCCAAACAAATCTTCATCAAGTATTGAGGTCAATTTTGTCCTTTATGAATATCAAAACAAAGTACTAAGAGTCAAAGAGAGATACAGCATGGTAACAGGCCCTTCGGCCCATTGAGTCTGTGCCAAGAATAAAATGCCCATTTTAACACTAATACTATCCTAACCCATATTTTTCTCCCACATTCTCAACAACTCCCCCCAGATTCTACCACTCAT
Organism: Pristis pectinata; assembly: GCF_009764475.1. NCBI lineage: Eukaryota > Metazoa > Chordata > Chondrichthyes > Rhinopristiformes > Pristidae > Pristis > Pristis pectinata. Next base: position 35,295,299 of record NC_067421.1, read on the forward strand.
CTACACGCTTGGTGCAATTTACAGCGGCCAATTAGCTGACCAAACTGCACATCTTTGGGATGTGGGAGGAAGCTGGATCACCTGGTCACAGGGAGAGCGTGCAGGTTCCACATAGCACTGGAGGTCAGGAACAAACCAGTGTTGCTGGGGCTGTGAGGCAGTGTTGTGCCGCATCTAATGTTCTTCACCCGTTCTGGCACAAAGAGGTGTGCAGGAGAAAGACTTGGGGAATTATTCTAGGAGATATTCAGTCTACAGTCACCTTACTTCCAAGTTAGTACTGATCTAACTGACCTCAGCCCTTCAGTATTGATGTCTCTCTAGCTTCAAATCCTTCCTAGTTTCTATTTTAGTAAGCACAAAGACTTTTCCAATTAATCTGGAATGCTGACTAGATAACAATATAGGTAATGCTGAGAAGTCGTACACTGAGATATTATCTCCCGCTTCTTGTAACCATGGTGACCAGCAGCCAGCTGAAACAATTCATATGAGCTGGAGTACAATATCTGAAAGGGGTGAAAATGACAACTTGTGCCCAAGTTATTAGGCGCAGTGTGATTGGAACTGGGGTCTCAGACAGATTATATGTCAATGCCTGGTAGTGATTAAAAAGCAATGATCTAATCACAGGATTTTGATAATATTCTAGTCTGTTAGAAAAAAACTTCTGTTCTTCCTAATTTATAGCTGCACCCATTATTCCCAAAACCAGTCATGTTATCCTGCAGTCGTTAAGATGCACGCTGTTAATGTGACTCCCGGTTCATGTGCCACTTCCTTCCTGTCCCCTGGTCAACATTTTCACAAGAAACACAGGAAAATAGGAGAGGAGTAGGCCACTCGACCCCTCAAGCCTGCACCGCCGTTCAATTTGGCGGCACGGTAGTGTAGCGGTTAGTGTAATGCTATTACAGCACCAGTGACCCGGGTTCAATTCGGGCTGCTGTCTGTAAGGAGTTTGTATGTTCTCCCCGTGTCTGCGTGGGTTTCCTCCGGGTGCTCCAGTTTCCTCCCACATTCCAAAGACGTACGGGTTAGGAGGTTGTGGGCATGCTATGTTGGCACTGGAAGAGTGGCGACACTTGCGGGCTGCCCCCAGCACATTCTCGGCCATGCAAGAAGACACATTTCACTGTGTGTTTCGATGTGCATGTGACTCATAAATAAATATCTAAATAAATAAATATCTAATATGATCATGATGGACCTACCCCACACCTCAACCCCCTGTCCATGGAAAATCCCCATAGCCCTCAATTTCTCAATCTTTCAAAAATGTATCTACCTCCAGTGATATGGCCTCAAAACCCTCTGGGCTAGACAGTTTCAGGGATTCACCACTTATTATCTTAGTTCACACCACTAATCACCTCCAGAGTGCTGGATTCTGGTGGCATTCTTCTATGCAAACACAGCATGGATAAGTCCCCATCTTAGCCATGGGGACTGCAGACATTCAAGGATACAGTTCAGCACCAAGTTCTCCAGGAATATTCAATATTGGTAGTAAACGCCAGCCTTGTCAGTGATGCCCACATTCGGTGAATGAATACAAGAATGTTCCAAACTGCCTCTTGTAAAAAAAGAGAGTGACATTGATCAGTTTCCTATTAACTAGAGAGTAAAGAGCCAACTAACTTTTCATTGATGCAGGAGTAAAGCCTTAAAAGTATTCTGAATGAGGAGAGTGAGGTTCCAAATCCCCACATGAAAGTCCTGTTTACCAGCTTTCTGTTAACCAGAGAGTAAAGGCCCAAATTATTCCATTGGACAAGTTAAATTTCTTCAGAATGAGAGTGACAATGTAAAACCACTTCACATTAGTTTTACCCCAAACCGCTTTCCTTTGAGAGCAACATCACAGGCTGCATCCCATTGATGAGAGGGTTGGTTTAGCCGGACTCCTTATAGTGTAGTTGCCTTTTGAAAAGTTAATGTTCTTTTTAAAGAAAAGATGCTAACCGTGCTCCCAGAGTTGGAGCATGAGGAACTCAGTGCTGACTGTTAACATTCAGTCATCACAGAAACTTTTAACTTGTTAAACTCTGATAATCTGGTATCTAATTGTTTGGAATTGCCAGTGGTTCAGCATCTGGCTCACTCATTAGTTCACTAAACCCTTGTTATCCATAGACCTACTATCCACGGATCCGTGTACTCAGAAGGTTGGCCGTGTATTGCTGGAGTGTAAACCTGGTGTGCGGCAGGACCTGGGATCAGTGATAGGGACACCAGGGGTCAGGGATGGGGGGAGGTTTGGGGCTGGATTTGGGGTCCAGATTGAAGGCTGAAACGTATAAGCTGAAACTCTTTGGGTTCTGTTTCCCTCTCTCCCTTTTGACTCACCAAGCCTCCGTTTCCCACTCCCTTTACTCACTGGAAAATTTGTTATACTGCTAAGTAACTTGCAAAAGAAAAGTGAAATGAAAGTACATGGGGTAATACAACAAATATGCAATGCTCTGGAAAATCTGCTGGACTAACACCATCATAGACTCGAGAGTGCCGGATTATCAGAGTTTTACTGTATTTTGTTGCAGCACCTTCAAAATAAACTGTGCTTAGTGGTGGAGTGTTGCATGCACATCATTGACGTTGCTAGTGCTTTTTGGATCATGTCCATGCTTCTGCATGTTTCCCATTGCAAATGCCCTTCACTATGTGAGGTGGGATATATTAGAAATGGGCAGTTTTCATGACATATTTTACTTATATCTCTTCCTAATGTTTTGTTCTGGTGGTTCAGCAAATCAGGCAAGTCCGCTCATTGGAGTCGGTGTCCACTTATTCTGGGACTTTGCAGCATTAAAATGTCCTTGAAAAGTCCGAGGTTCTTGTCATCAAAACCTAAGTGTGTATGCTCATCAAATAATTGCTCAGTAACCATTTCTCTTTTCCTCTCACCAGTTACAGGAAAGCACGGCTCGTTGTGTGGAGACTGAGAAGGCTCACAAATCCACATTGCAGGAGTTGGGAAATCTCCATGTTCAGCTGGAAAATATTCAGAGGGACAAGAAAACGGTGAGAGCATCTACAGCCCTCTTCGGGATGCAAGAGGCAAAAATGGGATTGGCGTAGGGTTAGTGTTGATGGATGTTTGATGGCAATCCCTGAGGTAATGGGCTAAATGGCCTGTTTCCCTGCTGTATAACTCTGATTCTGCTGTCAGGTCAGTTCCTGGTTTTGCAGATCCTTCAGCAGATATTGTGTCTTCTATCTGGCTGTGTCATTCTACTTAGCTTCCCCTTACTTAGGTTTCTTGAGCATTAAACAAACTACGTCATGGTGTTTCTCACATCGTAATTATAACAAGTGAATTGAAACTGTTGTAACCAAAACTTCCATAACTTGATTGGCATGTGTACAGTTATTAACTAGGTAGAACATACAGTACCGTAGGATTATAGACTTGGTGTTTAAATGACTAGAGCTCATCTTAAAGTAGACATTGCCATGCTGTGGAAGATGAGAAAGAATCAAAGGCTGGGTTGAATTCCCTGTGCAAGTTAAACCAACCTCATTAACTCTGGCTGCAGTGAATTGTCAGCCCCTGCAGTAATACTTGGCAATCTCTTCCTGCCTTTTTGATCTTTATCCCTTCTTATATTTAAGAAAGTCAAAGGATTTTTATAGCTGGGGAGAAAAGAATATCTGAACTAAAGCACTCAGTCTTGTTTTGCTGGGTATTTTTTTTGCTTCTTTTTTTACATGCGTGTCATTATGTAGTCTCTGGTTGTCCATGTACTATACAGAATTAAAGCTGGCATACTAAACCAATGCACCTTTGTCTTTCCCTCCAGGCTTCTCATGATGATCTCAAAAAGAATTGTACTTTGTTGCTTAAATGGACTTGCAAGCACTGTTTTCTATTTGTTGGTTTAGTTGTCCTCTCCGCTTGGTGACAATGGTTAATCATTGTATCAAACAGGGCAGTGGGAGCATTCAGACCACTGGGTCTGTAAACTCCCTTTACATAGCTCTGGTTTCAGGATCTGAGGGCTGTCAATTGAACCTTTAATCCTTCTCTCTTTCTTCAGTGTTATTTTCCCCATGGTTTGTTAAACATTGTAGCTCGGCACTGTGCTACCTGTGCCAGAGTGTCTTCCCTCCCATCCCCTTTTCAAAAGATCTTAGATTGCAGGGTTGTTTGGAGAGTTCCTCCCCTGCCATCTAAAAGACACTTGGACAGATATATAGATAGGAAAGGTTTAGAGGGATATGGGCCAAATGCAGAAAAATGGGACTCGTTCAGGTGGGCAACTTGGTCAGCATGGACCAGTTGGGCTGAACGGCCTGTTCCTGTGCTGTATAACTCTATGATTCTATACGTTAATACACCAGTGTTCATAGAGTTATACCACATGGAAACAGGCCCTTTGACCCAACTGGTCCATGCCGACCAAGATGCCCGACCAAAGTGCCCATCCAAGCTAGTCCCATTTGCCGGCGTTTAGCTCATATCCCTCTAAACCTTTCCAATCCACGTACCTGTCCAACCGCCTTTTAAAAGTTGTTGTGGTACCTGCCTCAGCCATTTCCTCCACAGCTCATTCCACATATATACCAACTTCTGTGTAAAAAAAATTGCCCCTCAAGTTGTTCCTATTAAATCTTTCCCCTCTTACTTTAAACCTATGCCCTCTAGTTCTTGATTCCCCAACCCTGAGAGAAAGACTGTGCGCATTCACACTATCTATGCCCCTCATGATTTTATACACCTCTGTTCAATGGAGCCAAGAGTTTCTCCCTGTATGCTACTTGTTTTGGTTCCCCGATTCAGGTCTGACACTTACCCCTTTGATTAGAAATGTTTGTACCCTTGCATGGGGAGTTATTACGGTCCTACAGTTGCATAACTTCCCTTGGTTTTAGTGGTTCTGTACCAAGGGTTGAAAAGCTCCATGCTTCAAGTACTGTAAAAGGTTTCATAATGGGTAGAATTCAAACATCAAAAAATGACAGACTCTAGTGGGCCATTAGTGAGGCATTAATTGCAAAACATGGGATCTCTTGTCACCCAATCTGACAATGCCCCCGGACTTTTTATTGCATGAATTTGATTAGCAGTTGTGATACCAGGAAGGAAGATTTTTCTTCTCTTTCATTTCACATGTTTTCTTCTCCCCTGTCATTGGGAATGACCGAGATCTCTCTTTCCACATTTTTGTGGCCCAGCTATAATGAGGTACCATAGGATTGGGTATTGATGGTGCTAAATGTGTAACTTCCCATGCTTTGCAACATATAGCACCTCGCTCTTAAACTATCTGCTCCATTGCTTCAGTTGTGCCTCTGGCAATGAGGTCATTGACCTCACACAAAAATGGCCCAGACTTATTTGCTCTTCCTCAACAAGTTGGGCTGAGGATTTTTTTTACCAGCACTGAAAAAGCCAAAGTTGTGATCAGTCTAGCCTTGAGCTGGTGTGAGATGAAGTTTGGATCACCAAGGCACAGGCAGCTGGTGTAAATGTTGCAAGGAAGTACCTCTGTGCCTCATTACGCAGCTAGAAAAGAAACTTTTTATTTCACTATTTAATTAAACAGTGAATAAATCTTGCATTTACTTGAGGCCACTGTATGATTCACTTCAAAGCTATCGCTCTATGGTGAAATGCCTGCTTCTGATCTGGGGAATACTCGCAAGCAATGGAGATGCAATGCAGAAGAGGCCTTTTACTTTCCGGTAGCTCCTGTAGTTTTAGGCAGATTTTGGCAAAGGGGGATGGGGGGAGGGGGAGCGGGTGGGGGTGTGGGTTAGTTGGGGAGAATGACTGGTAAGTGATCCTGCAGAGATCTTGCAATACATGCATGGCTTCTTCCTTATGGACGTACCGTGGGCAGGCACGGTAGTGTAACGGTTAGCATAACTCTATTACAGCGCCAGTGACCTGGGTTCAATTCCCTCTGCTGTCTGTAAGGAGTTTTTACGTTCTCCCCGTGTCTGCGTGGGTTTCCTCCCCGTGCTCCGATTTCCTCCCGCATTCCAAAGACGTACGGGTTAGGAAGTTGTGGGCATGCTATGTTGGTGCCGGAAGCGTGGCGACACTTGTGGGCTGCCCCCAGAACATTCTATTGCAAAAGATGCATTTCACTATGTGTTTCGATGTATGTGTGACTAATAAAGATATCTATCTACCTACCTTATCTATCTACGTAGTGGTTCCACAGGCTTTTGATTAAGAGCTGCATAATGGGATGATCAACAAAGTTGAAGCACATGGCATAAAAGGGACATGCATAGCATGGGTACAGAGTTGGCTAAGTAATAGGCAAAAGAGGGTAATGATGAATGGTTAATTTTTAGACAGAAGTAAGGCGAATTGTGGCATATCCCAGAGATCGGTGTTTGGCTCATTGCTTTTCCTAATCTGTATTAACGACCTAGACTTGCAGATACAAACCACAATTTCTAAGTTTACAGATGACACAAAGCTTGGTTGTGTTGTGAACTGTGAAGAGGATGGTGATAACTTGTAGCAGGCTGGTAGAATGGCCAGGTGTGTGGCCGATGAAATTTATTGCAGATACTGTGCAACGATGCATTTATGTTGGAAGAATTAGGAAAGGCAATAGAGAATAAAGGATACAGTTCTAAAAAGGTTGCAGGAGCAGAGAGAGTATCATGCTGAACTTTCATAAAACACTGGTCTGGTCACAGCTGAAGTATTGTGTTCAGTTCTGGTTGCCTCATTGTAGGAAGGATGTGAGGGGCACTGGAGACGGTCCAGAGGAGGTTTGTGAGAATGTTTCCAGGGATGAGGGGCTACAGTTACAGGGAATAATTGGAGATGCTGGGACTGTTGAGGGGAGATATGATAGATGTTTGTAATATAATGAGGGATCTGGACAGAAAAGTAATAGAACAGGCTGTTACTTTTGGGGGTCAAGGATTAGAGTCTATAGCTGTAAACTGAAAGGAAGGAGAATGAGTAGTAACCAAAGGAAAAGCTTTTTTACGCAGCCTGTGGTTGGAATCTGGAATGCACTACCTGCAGATGTGGTGGGGGCAGGTTCCATTGTGGCCTTACATACATGGTAAGGTAAAGTTTACAAGGCTACGGAGAACGGGCCATGGAAGGGGTAGAACCTCTGCTCTGCCCGGGACTGCAAGAAACTGCAGAGAGTTGTGGGCACAGCTCATTATGGAAACCAGCCTCCCCTCCATGGATTCTGTCTATGCTTCTCGCTGCCTTGGTAAAGCAGCCAGCATAATCAAAGACCCCACCCTCTCCGACCGTCCCTCTTCTCCCCTCTCCCATTGGGCAAAAGATACAAACGCCTGAAAACACGTACCACCAGGCTCAAGGACAGCTTCTATCCCGCTGTTATAAGACTATTGAATGGTTCCCTTGTACATTAAGATGGACTCTTGACCTCACAATCCACCTTGGTATGACCTTGGACTTTATTGTCTGCCTGCATTGCACTTTCTCTGTAACTGTAACACGTTATTCTGCATTTGTTTATTGTTTTACCTTGTACTACCTCGATGCACTGTGTAATGAATTGATCTGTATGAATGTAGGCAAGACAATTTTTTCACTGTACCTTGGTACATGTGACAATAATATTCCAATTCCAACTAGTTCTGATAGAGCTGATACACCTGCCTATCACTATCTCTTACCTGCATCTACCTATCACCACCTTGTGCCCACCCCACCTCCCCTCTTTTGTCCACCTATCACTGCTCTGCTTTTCCCTCCTGTATATTGGGCTTCACCTTTTCCTATCTTCAGTCCTGAAGAAGGGTCCTGACCCGAAACTTTGACCGCTTTTCTCCACGGATGCTGATATGAAAACCTCCCTAGTTAACTAAAGTGCTTCAGTGAAGAAAATCTGCCATCCTTGTTGGGTTTGACCAATGCAAGACAGCAGTGGTACCAATGGGGTAATTCTTGATGCCTGAGGTGGCTATGGAAGTCACTCAGTTTGGGGACAATTAGTGATGAACAGTAAATGCTGGCCTTCCTAGCTCTGTGAATGAAAATAAAATACCCTTTGCTTGGAGATGGTGTACATTGTGCTTGCAACAGGGCCTGAACTGGGCTGGTTTTCTTTCCAGATGTTTGAAATTAATTCCTCCTCAGCTGCACATCTGTCTGACACAAAATTGGCAATGATAAAAGGTGTATTGAGCTCGAAGTGGGCAGGCATGGTAGGTGGGCAGGCAGGGTAGTATAGCGGTTAGCATAACGCTATTACAGCACAAGTGACCCCGGTTCAATTCCGGCCGCTCTCTGCAAGGAGTTTGTACGTTCTCCCCATGTCCGCATGGGTTTCCTCCGGGTGCTCCAGTTTCCTCCCACATTCCAAAGGCATGCAGGTTAGGAAGTTGTGGGCATGCTATGTCAGCGCCGGAAGCGTGGCGACACTTGCGGGCTGCCCCCAGAACACTCTATGCAAAAGATGCCTGTCACTTTGTGTTTCGATGTACATGTGACTAATAAAGATATCTTAAAGTTGAAGGAAACCATTTAAAATTAATGTTTTTTTCATTAATATATATGTTTAACAATTTCAGCAAAATATAATTATTTATTGCTGTTTAAAGTCTTAATTTGCTTTATCCTACGTGTTCTGAGCCAGGCCAAGGTGGCATACATGTAAAGTGAGGAAAGTAGCAGAATTATTTCTCCGTGGCAGTGATGGCACTGAATGTGTGTGCAGTTGTATAAAGCTGGGCAAGTGAATAAAGGTCATGTTTCAAATTGAGACTCCCTGCTAATAAAAGCTGTGGATACTGGAAGAGCTCAGCAGGTCAGGCAGCAACAGCGTGGAACAAAGTTGTTAACGTTTCAGGTTGGTCAACTCAAACAGTGGGCTGAAGTGTACACACCAGTTGCCAGGGGATTGGTATACAACTAGCGACGAGCTCCTCCTTGATTTTGTTGGAAAACACTGGAGATTAGATGTTGGGACTTCTGACCCCTGGTTCTGTGAATGCCCAGGGCAGAGCTCAGTCATATTGAGCGGATAGCCAGATGCAGCAAACGATCTGCTGGAGGAACTCAGCAGGTCGAGCAGCATCTGTGGGAGGAAAAGAATTGTCAACATTTCGGGTTGAAACCCTGTATCAGGACTAAAACGTTAGCAACTTCTTCACCCCACAGATGCTGTTCAACTCACTCAGTTCCTCCAGCAGATTGCAGTCTCTTGGGTCTCTTGTGATCATATTAACTTTTTCTGTCTGCCAGCAAGACACAGGCCATTGCAATATTAAATTAACATAACTAGGCCTGGAAATCTATAATGTGGTGCATTTTTTAATGTGCTACATAATAGAATTTTATATTAAAAAAAACCTAATCACTAAACACGTGCATTTTGTGATGTAAGGTTTCGAACTGAAGAGTTGACAATTCATTTCCTCTCATGGATGCTGAGTTCCTCCATCAGATTGTTCGTTGCTCCAGATTCCAGCATCTGCAGTCTCTTGTGTCTCCAGATACCCAGATGCTCTTTGTGTCTAATCATTCAGCTTTACCACAGCCCCATTCATTTGAATGGGTTCACCACTCGGGATTGATGAGTTTTTTTCTTTACATTAAATTTATTTACTTATTTTTAAGCTGTCAAAATATCATCAGGGCAGATTGGGGGCAGGGTCTCAGCATCCAACACCTGAGGCCTAGTTACCAAAGATGCACAGGTCCACTTTGCGGGAGGGCTGCAGAAATAAGGCTTCCAGCCTAGGTAGACCTGCATGGTTGTGAAAGGCTGGTGCAATTGCAGGGATCACAAGTTGGGACAAGAGTTGAGTGCCCTGATTCTCTCTCCACAAGAGCTGCCTGGCCTGCTGAGTATCTGTTTTACATTCCCACTGCAGCAGCAGGAAAAAGTCGAAGAGACTTGGTTTTTCATGTTGTCTAGTGGGACGTCTGGCATGCTAGTGAAGTACTTCTGAAATGAAAAGTGGGATGCATGGCAAGCTCCTGTATAGTATAATAATCTGTTTTACTGCTGTAGCTTGAGGAATCCTGATTGACCAGAATAATGCCAACATCTTCTAACTAGTGACGTGGGATTATTTTACAAACATCTGAGAAAGCAGATGGGTCCTTGATTTAACGTCTCATCTTAAATACGGCACCTCCAGCGATGTGCTATTCCCTCAGCACTGCAATCCAAAGCAGTGTCAGCCTAGATTTTTGTGCTTACATCCTCGGAGTGGGACTTAAGCTCATGACCTTCTGACACAGAAGCAAGGTGATCACACCTGGATATATCACCAAACAACCCGTGGTCCTTGAGTTTGAATATTTAATTGGGAGCCCCTTGTGAGTGGTGGGAAAACAGATGAACAATACTAGGAACAAAGCTACATGTCAACAATGATATCACAAAATGACTTCCATAGCTTACAATGAGCTGCATTAGCAGTTTCTTTTCTCTAATGTGTCGCTATGTTAAGGTCAGAATGTTAAACCTCAGAGATGAAGTATTGAGTGGGAGGGTGGTGGGGTTGACGCAGTTGCAATTGCAGTGTTCATCTTAGATGTTGTTTGTCGCTAACAGTCCTGTGTTGTCTTGTTGGGATGTTTGTGGGATGATTGACTCCATTGCTGAATGGGAAGCAACAATCTGCACATCAGTCTTCAGAATGAAATGGTTACAGTTCTTTCCTGCCCTTCCCCTTCTGAAGTTTTCTACTTCACCTTGAAGCTCCCTGAGGTCAGCTTTGTGTCTGAGCGCAGATAAACTACTGTCGGCCACTGCCAACATTACCAGTCAGTCCCTGGGTGGTTGACCAACCCTCTTCTAATCATGGAGTCCACAATCCTCTCCCCCAATATTCTCTGTCTGATATTGAGGTAAATTATGGGAGTTATCTACATTCCAGCATCTGCAGTTTCTTGTGTCTCTGAATTATGGGAATAAGTTTGTGCTTTCACTTCGCAAATTGCGGCAAAACTGCTATTTCCAAAGAGATTTATCCACAGTCTTCATGTTACCTCATTAAGGTGAGAAAGTTGGAGACACAAGAGTCTGCAGATGCTGGAATCTGGAACAACAAACAAGATGCTAGATGTGCGTCAGGCAGCATCTGTGGAGGGGAATAGATAGTCAGATGAAAGTTGAAGATGACCTGAAACATCGACTGTCCAGTTCCCTCCACAGATGTTGCCTGACCTGCTGAGTTTCTCCAGCATCTTGTAAGGTCATAAAGTTAAAGCTCGGAGACAAAGTATTGGTTGTTGGTGGTGTTGAAAATGCAGCATACATGTTGGATGTTATTTGCATCAAAATGTGATTTTTTTTTTACTGACCTAGATTATCTTTTGTAAGTACCTTGGGGATAACATCTGTATCTGATGTACGAAGGAGGAAGCTGTACTGCAAAAGGCCTCTGGTGCAATATGAAGAACTGCAGCTGGTTTTTCACGAGAACCATCAGTTATTAAACATGTAGAGATCAAGAATGGGAGCTGAGTAACCTTTCTGGCCAGATGTGATTCACCCTGAGTAACCCTTCTGGCCAGATGTGATTCAGAGTGCAATGTGCAATTTAGGGGGCTGCTTGTCTGCTTTAACATCCAAGCTAGTTACAAGTGAACCAAGTGCATGTTGTCACAGAGTGTTGAATAATCAGATAGTCAATCCAGGGAAGGGCCAAGATGTCAATTTTAAAGAATGACTCTTTGTTAAACTCTAAAGTCACAATCTATTTCCACATCAAAGCTGTTTCTCATTGTCCCTTTCTTGATGTGTAACATTCGGCATCACTCGAAGGGAGCACTTCCCATTTCTAATCGACAAGCCAAGTGGCTGCAATATAATGTACAAGCAATTGGCTGCAACGTATCTGTATCCTTGTTTCAGTGTGATAGGATTCAGATCATGTGACACCAGCCATTGCTCTATATCAACACAGGCACAACCCAGTATGAAAGATTAACAAAAGTGGTTATGGCCATAACTTGATCTGTCCCTGGTTTAATCATTAGCATAGTTTTCAATGGGAATGAAGACCTACATCAATCCAATCTTTAGTTTCTGAGTTAACAAGCCTGGGTGTTTGAATTGCGAAAACCTAGTCAGACTCCAGTATGTGACTAAATTGTGTCCTCACTGGACAAGGGGAACACTCAGTTTGCTCATTTCTAAAGCATCATCATAACTTTGTAGTGGTGTTTTACAAGTGGCACATGTCACTGAAACCTACCAATGTAGGAAATGGAGCATAAGAACACAACAGGAGCAGGAGAAGGCCATTCAGCCCCTCAAGTCTGCCCTGCCATTCAATGCGATCATGGATGATCTGCCTCAGGCCTCAACTGTTCTGTGCCAGTTCTCCATAGCTCTTAATTCCCCGATCATTCAAAAATATATCCACCTTCTCTTTTAACCTCTCCAATGATCCAACCTCCATAACCCTCCGAGGTGTGGAATTCCAGAGATTAATCACTCACCGTGAATAGAAATTCCCATGCAAATTGGTAAATAGCTTTATTATTGTCACACGTACCAAGGTACAGTGATAAACTTTGTTTTGTATGCCATCCATACAGATCATTTCATTACAACAGTGCCTTGCGGTAGTACAAGGAAACCCAACAACAGAATGCAGAATAAAGTGTTATAGTTACAGAGAAAGGGCAGTTCAGGTAGACAATAAAGTGCAAGGGCCATAACGGGGTAGGTTGTGAGGTCAAGAGTCCATCTTATCATAGTAGGGGACTGCTCAATAGTTTTATAACAGCGGGATAGAAGCTGTCCTTGAGTCTGGTGGTACGTGCCTCAGTTTTAAATGCTGCTCCCTTATCTTGTAACTATTTCCCATTGTTCTTGTAACTATTTCCTGTTGTTTGAGACTCCCACTAGTGGAAACAACTCCACAACTATCTAGTCATATCCCCTTGAAAAGTAGAGCGGACTAATCAGCCCTTGAGCCTGCTTGGTCATTCAGCAAGTTCCAACTGACCTTCCGTATCAACCCCTTAGAATCCAAGAACTCTTAGAAATTCTCAATGACTGAGCACCTACAACTCTCCAGGGTCAAAGGCAAAGTCAAAGTCGAGTTTATTGTCATCTGCACAAGTACATGTATTCACAGGTGCAATGGAAACTTACTTGCAGCAGCATCAAAGGCACATAACCCTTCTTATAAGCAGCATTCACAAGAAAAACATAAATTAAACATAAATTATACAGAATTTTTATTAGGAAGAACATAATTAGAACAAAAAAAATGTCTATTTTAGTGCAAAGTGATCAAAGTGGTCATAGTGTTGCTAAACTCTAGTGATTAGGGTAGAACATTCCCAAAGTTTCACAACTTTTTGAATCAATGAACTTCTCCATCTGAGTCCCTAATGATTGACCCCAACTTCTGAGACATGGACAGTTGGTTCTGGAGTAGCCACAGTCATCAAACAATGATGTGGACTCTTTACACCAGGAGATACATCAGCAGGACTCTTATGAAGTTCTGAAAATATTAGCTCTGTTTTTCGCCCCACAGTTGCTGCCTGAGTTGCTGAATATCCCCACCATTCTGTTCCACTGACAGTACAAGAAATGGTAAACCATCTCTCAGGCTGTGAGCAGCAAGAGTTTTTTGTTAATCAGACACTGTTGGCCCAGCTTGGGCAAACTTGGTTTCAGACTTGGAGCTTTGTTCTCCTTTCAGTTACTGTGAGAATCTTTGCCTGCCAGCAAGATGTTTGCTGCCTGTGTTTGGGAGGGACAAGGGAGACACAGTTTGGAACTCAGAATGGTCGGTCGAAACTTCAGAAATTTATCTGTTATTGTAATTTGAGAACAGTAGTTGCTGTTTTTCCAGATGTTCTAATCCTCAGTCACACTTTCGTATTGGTCACGATGTGTAGGAGGCCACTTGGCTCATTGAGTCACTGCTGTCTCTGCGTCCTATTCCTGACCTTTTCCCTACAACCCATTCTCTCTCCTGCCACCCTGATTTTTCTACCTTTGGGGTAACTTACAGCAGCCAATTAAGATAAGATGATATCTTTATTAGTCACATGTACATCGAAACACACAGTGAAATGCACCTTTTGCATAGAGTGTTCTGGGGGCAGCCCGCAAGTGTCGCCACACTTCCGGCGCCAACATAGCATGCCCACAACTTCCTAACCTGTACGTCTTTGGAATGTGGGAGGAAACTGGAGCACCCGGAGGAAACCCACGCAGACATGGGGGAGAACGTACAAGTTCCTTACAGACAGTGGCGGGAATTGAACCCCGATTGTCGGCGCTGTAATAGCGTTACGCTAACCACTACACTGCCCTGCCTACCAGCCCGGCATGTTTTTGGATGGTAGGAGGAAACCAGAGCACTTGGAGGGTCCACACAGTTGCAGGGAGAACATGCAAACTCCACATGGACACGACCCGGGGTCAGGATCGAACCTGGGGTTTCTGGAGCTGTGAGGCAGCAGTATCATCTGCTGATCCATTCGACAGTTTGGGGCTAAAGTGATGAAGGTTGAATCACATGATCATGACAGGTTGAAAGAGAAATCTTGGCCAGGCTACAATGAGTATTTAAAGATAAGGGTAAAGTAAGAATTTTATTGGTGGACTGTATGTTGTTCTCTGAAATTTCCATCTGCTTGACGGTAGGTTGATGAACAGCTGTATCAGTTGGAGCGTGAGAAGTCTGACCTGCTGAGACGTCTCGAAGAAGACCAAGAGGACCTGAATGACATCATGAAGAAACACAAGGACCTCATTGCTCAGGTACCTGGCCTACATTGTCCATTTGCTTTGGCCATTTGGCCTCTTGGGCTCACGCTGTCAGTCATTCAGTTGTGACTGGTCACTAGAGCCCTACCTTAACTGTGACACTGCAGATGCTTCAGGATAAGGCACTGCCACAATGGGCTGGAGTTACTGACCAGCTCCCACTTACCACATCTCTGGCTTCCACTTCATCTCCATGCAATCCCAGATCCCAAACTCACCAATCTCTGCAGGACACCCCACGAACTATTCCAATCACCTCCCTGGAGACTGCAGATACTGAAATAATTCCAACTTCAGATATTCTGCTCCCTCTCTGTCCCATTTCCCTCTCCTCTTGATCTACGAGTTCCTCCTACACCCGCCCCAGCCCCCTGTCACCCTATTTCTTTCCCCTCCCTCCACCCACCCCATCTGTCCATCACCCACACCCTCCTCCCACTGGGCCCCCTCCCCCTCTGTTCCCATCTGCCCTCTCCACCTCCCTTATTTGATTCCGTGCTCCCCCTTCCTCTCCTATCAGATTACATCACCTGCAGCCCTCTGTCACCTCCACCTCTCACCTCCTGGCCTCTGTCTCTACCTCCACACTTCCCTCCTCATCTACCTATCGGTCCACCTCACCTCGATCCACCTATCAGTCACCAACTCTTGCTCCACCCCTTTCCCTCACTTCTCTATACCGGCTATCTCCCCTCTATCTTTCAATCCAGATGAAGGGTGTCAACACGAAACGTCGACTGTCCATTTCCCTCCACAGATGCTGCCCGACCCGCTGAGTTCCTCCAGCGTCTTGTTTTTCCTCCAGTCACCTCCCTGGATCGGAGCCATGAACTGCAATGCACTAGGAATGTGGATTGAAGGGGAAAAAATAATAACTACCATAAAACGCTCCACAGACCTGATTTAAAGGCATTACTTCTTAAATATTTTTAAATAAGTATAAAAGGGGTTGATGCAGTTTAAGTTGTTTTCTCCTCTCAAAAATGAATATGTCTACTAACCTGCTAATTACCACAGTTGATAAAAGTAACACATTTCCACAATCTTGTCTGTTTTAACCACAACACAGCCACAGTTTCATCAATTTTTATCCTTAGCTTGGGTAGGGATTTTCTGATCCTCTACTTAATCGCCCCTTCCCTCATTATCTCCACATCACTTGAGTTTCTTCATTTTCACTGTAGGCTGAATGTTTGGCGGCCGCGTAAAGGGATAGAACAATTCTTAGAGCAGGTGTGGCAACACAGGTCTCACTGAGGTGAACAGAGTAAGATCCCACGGAGCTTTGGCTTGTGTTGGCTGTGTAAGATCCAAGGCATTGTCCTGTCCAAAAGACTTTCTCTTTAAACCTGAATGTAATGCTCAACGTCTAAGAAATCAATGATTTGCACACTTTTATTTCTGTTGGGACAGTCCAAGCACAACAAATATTTTCTCCTTTAAATCTATAAAAAGGCACAATGAAGATACAATGTAGCTTCAGGCTTGATGTTCCTCAATAATGTGATTTCTTTTAATATCTCTTTAGATCAATAGAGTACAGAGGTGATGCAGTGGCTGAATTATCAGATTAGTCATGTAGAGGCCTTAGCTAACAATATTTACAAAAAAAGCCACCATGGCAACTATGAAAGTTAGAATTGAGTTAATAATCTGTAATCTTGTCAATTCTGGCCTATAAATTAATGTCTGGTTCTTTAATATTCAAGGAAATCTTCTGTCCCTTTCCTAGTCTGGTTGCTCTGAGACTCCAGACCCGTCAAAGTGTTTGGCTCTTAAACCGTCCTCTGAACTGACCCAGCAGGTCACTCCGTTCAGGGCTTTCAGGGAGAGGTGATAAACGCTGGTCTTGTCAGCAATGCACAAATCCCAAAAGAAAATGAATAAATAAAAAAAAATGAAAAGGCAACATTCAAACATTGACAGTGTTTTAGAATTATGCCTTCATTCAACAAACCATCATCTCTCTTTTATTTCTGTCTAGTTTATTGTGGGTTTACCTGCATTATTTATGAAAAAACTTAAAGCTACTTCTCACAAACAAACACATTGCAAATATTGAAATATTTATAGCTCACCAGTTCTTTACAGTCAGGTGGGTGTCATGTCCGGGGCTCTGGGTTGTGAGTCCTCCTGGCCTGAACAAGCAAGCATGACTAGCCAAACAAAAAAAGGATTAACAGAGGTAACAGTTGCAGAATTCATGAAGAAGTTCCTCAAAGTCCATCAATGGTTTCATATTCTCTCTCCTGGCTGTTTTTCCTACAAATGTCATTCTTGGGATGTGGGTGTCACCAGCAAGGTCACTGTTTATTCCCTTTTTCTAATGCTCCCGACAAGGCAGTTGTGAGTAGTCTGCTTGAATCATGGTGAGCCATATGTTGGAAGATAGTCCAAGAGTGCTATTGGACAGTGATTTAGAGCCTGTCATGATGAAGGAACGGTGATACACTTCCAAGTCAAGATGTAGTGTGACTTGATGGGGAAACTGGAGGTGGTGGTGTTCCAAAGTACCTGCCACCCTTGTCCATCTTGGTGGTAGGGGTCGTGGATTTGGGAGGTGCTGTTGGAGAAGCCTTGTTGAAATTGCCAAATCAGTGAAAGTGCAATTGCTTAAAGTCAGTGGAAGGGTTTTCAGTGAAGGAATTGTAGCTCTTGTGTCTCACTTTAGTTGGCACATTCACGTCAACATGACTCCCTTTTCATTTTAAATTGTGGGTCAATAGATGAAGGACTCAGCAACTTATCCACCTTTTGCCACTCTCATTAAGGAAACACAGTAGTGCTGCAGGTAGTACAGCTGTCTCCCAGCTCTGGTGACCATGGTTTGATTCTGACCTGCGGTGGTGTCTGTGTGGAGTTTGCACATCCTCCCATTGACTGTGTTGGCTTCCTGTAGATGCCGCAGTTTCCTCCCACTTTCCAAAGAAATGTGGGTTGGTAGGTTACTTAACCACTGTAATTGCTCCCAGTGTGTAGGTGGATGGTAGAAGACTTTGGGGGAGTTAACGAGCATGTGTGAGAAGAGATCACAGGAAAATAAGATGACATAAGATATCTTTATTAGTTACATGTACATCGAAACACACAGTGAAATACATCTTTTGTGCTGAGTGACCTGGGGGGCAGCCCACAAGTGTCGCCACGCTTCCTGCGCCAACATAGCATGCCCACAACTTCCTAACCTGTACGTCTTTGGAATGTGGGAGGAAACCGGAGCAACCGGAGGAAACCCACGCAGACACGGGGAGGATGTACAAACTCCTTACAGACCAGTACCGGATTTGAACCCAGGTCGCTGGCGCTGTAAAGTGTAACGCTAACTGCTACATTACGGTGATAGGGGAATGGGATTGATAAGATTGCACTGAGAGCTGGCATGAACTCAATAGACTGAATGGCCTCCTATTTCATGAGGGGAATCGATGATATATGAAATATATAGAAGTCATGATTGAATCTAAATCCCAGAACTCCCGTTCCAACAATTCTCTGGGAGCGCCTTCACCTGAAGGACTGTAGTGGCTCACCACCACCTTTCAAAGGGCAGTTAGAGATGGACAATAAATGGTGACATTCCCAGGAATGGCCACGTCCCATGACTGCACAAATTAAAACAAAACGTGAATAAATTGTGTCATTACTTTGTATTTATTATTTTTGTTTAATTTACCAAGTTTTTTTTTCTCCTTCCCCTGACCATGGGTAGACATCCAATGACATTGCACAGATACAAGAGCTGCAGAGTCAGCTAAAAGAAGCCACGAAGGAGAAACAGAACCTTGAAGAAAAGGTAGGAGACTTTAACTGTGATTTTGGGCATGGGATTTTGGACCACGAGTTAAGTTTTGAGATAAGATCCCCCTTCTTTGACTTGAGTTTTCCAGCATAACTCCACCTGGTAGATGCTGAGGGCACATACAACCAGGCTCAAGGACAGCTTCTATCCCACTGTGATAAGACTATTGAACAGTTCCCTTATACGATGAGATGGACTCTTGACCTCACAATCTACCTTGATATGACCTTGCACCTTATTGTCTACCTTCAATGCACTTCCCTGTAGCTGTGACACTTTACTCTGTATTTTGTTATTGTTTTTACCCTGTACTGCCTCAATGCTCTCTGTACTACCTTAATGCACTGTGTAATGAATTGACCTGTATGAACGGTACGCAAGACTGGTTTTTCACCGTACCTCGGTACAAGTGACAATAATAAACCAATACCATTGTAATGGTCCATCAATGCCAAGATTTATTTCTCTCCTCGACTTATCAATACTCAAGACCTAACAAGTAAACTTCATGCCACAATGTTGAGTAGAGGCTATTGATGACCTACACATTTCTTTGATATTCTGGCAGGAAGTTAATTTCTTCTGAAGTCAAATGTTACTGTGGTATCAACAGAGAATCCAGTAACACATCTCTTGACAACCTCAGTTTTCTAGCCTAAAGATTAGAACCCTTCCGCAAACCTAGTAATGAGCTGCTTAAAGGTGCATGCGAAGAACCTCAAAGTGTAAAGTGATTACCTAAAATGTTCCAAGATGACATATAAACTGCTTTATTTGTATTGCACTGAATCTCAAATATCCTTACAGATTCAGCTTCTCCCTGTAAAACCTGAGATATGTGACACTGAAACTTTTGATCTGACTGAAAATGACAGAAGTGGTTATTGTAAAAAGCATATTAAAAGCAAGCCTTAGCCTTGTTCATTCATTGATGTTTCTTTCAAGGACGTGTCTCTGAGACCACCTGATTTCAAGATCTTTGTTGAAGGTTTTGTTCTCTGGATCACAGAAAATTCTTTTGATCATCCGGTTCTAATTCTATAAGCCTGCAGGGCTAGTTTTGGTTCTTTTCTGAAACTTGACCTTGGCTCAAGTTCAAGCTTATTGTCATGGGTATACATACATCGAACATAGAACATTACAGCGCAGCACAGGCCCTTCAGCCCACGATGTTGTGCTGACATTTTATCCTGCTTTAAGATCTATCTAACCCTGCCCTCCCACATAGCCCTCCATTTCTCTATCATTAATGTGTCTATCTAAGAGTCTATTAAATGTCCCTAATGTATCTGCCCCCACAACCTCTGCTGGCTGTGCGTTCCACGCACCCACCACTCTGTGTAAAAGAGATACAGGGCACACAGGATACCCAGGGTACACATGTCATGTAAACATAAATTATACATAACTTAAATGACAAAAACAAAAATGACGTTAGTACAAGTTGAGGGAAAGAGAAAAGAAATATAGTTGGAGGTAGAGTTAGGGATTTTCAGGTCAGTTTAAGAATTGGTGGCAGTGGGGAATAAACTGTTGTTGAACCTTGCTATACGTCCTGCCTAATGGACCCATCAAGGAATGTGGTGTCTGTTTGCGGCCTGGGTAGATGCAAAGCGTTGCCAGTTAGTATTTTAGTGGTATTCAGTAATGTCAGCGCTTGAGAGCTGTGCCCCTCTTGTTGACCATGTCTCACTCTTGTCTGAGAGTTTCAGGTCCAATACTACTCCAGAGTTTTGAATGCAAGAAGCTGGGTTGCATCGCACCCTTTTACGGAGGCAATGGTGTCAGAGGTGCCATCTTGAGACATAAAATGAAGCCCTTCTGTGTGGATGTCAGAGCTTCTAAGGCACCACTTACAGGAGGGCAGGAAGGGTTGTCGTCCCAGATTTCCTGGCGTCCCTCAGACATTACTGAAAAACAATTAACTAATCATTATCCAGTTGTTGTTTGTGGGAACTTTCTGTCCACAGAATGGTTGCTGTGTTCAAAAAAAGTGACCACACTTCTGGATAAAAAGCACCATGGGATTTCCTGCAAGGGATGTAATGGTGCTATGGAAATGCAAGTTTTAATATTTTGATTTATTTCTGAGGCTCCTTGGCACCGTGACGATTCCCTTGGTACAGTCCTTTATTTCTTTCTCTTGCTTTCTAATGCCATTATCCCAGCCTTTGCCGCAAAAATAAAGGAAGGTCCACTTGCCTTCTCCCCCATGCAAGGAGTGGAAGTTCAGGCTTGTCCATCACCCTGTATCGTGGCTCTGTGGAGTAGCTGATGGTGGGCTGCTAGCGACATCCTCGTGGTTGTGGACCTCAGCAAAGAAATGAGAAATAGGAGCAGGAGGAGGGAATTCAGTCTCTCAAGCCTGCTCCACCATTCAATAAGATCTTGGCTGCTTTGATCGTTGCCCTATCCTTCACATTCCTGCCTGAATCCCACAACCTTTGACTTCCCAATGGGTCAAAAATCTGTCCCTCAGCTTTAAAGCTATTCAATGACTCTCTTCTACAACTTTCTGGTGCAGAGAACACCAAAGATTCACAGCCTTCTGTGAGAAGAAATTCCTCCTCATCAACTGTCAAATGGTCAACCTCATTTCTGAAAAGATGACCCCCAATTCTAGATTCCCCCATGTAGGGAACAACCCCTCTGCATTTATCCTGTAAAGACCCATCAGAATCATACCTGTTTCAACAAGATCATCTCTCAGTCTTCTAAACCCCAGTGCACATAGGCCCAACTTCCTGCAGGAGTTCATAAGTGACTCGGGACCGATCTAAGACTCCCTCACTCAGCAACTAATGTACAACAATTCACTGCATGGTTTACTTTTACTATCTGTGACTGTAGTTCTTTTACCCGGCTGCAATCAATTGGGACTGAATTAATGTGTGTTTTTTTGTTTGTACTGGTTGGGTTACCTTAAACTGATCAAATTTCTTTAGCACAGGAAGGGCCATTCAGCCCTTTGAGTCTGTACTGGGTCTTGTTGAACAATCCATTTAGTCCATCCCCATACCTTATCTCCAGAGACCTACATTGTTTTCGACATCATTTATCCAATTCCCTTTTGAAAGCTGCAGTTGAATATGTAGCCATTGCTTCCCAGGCCATTGTTTCTCACTGTATAAACAACATTTACCTTCGTGCCACTTCTGGGTCATTTGTCCCTCACATTAATCTGTGTCACTGGATCTCGAATGATCCACAGCTCTCCAGTCTATTCCCTACCTGAACCACCTACGTTCTGAATGTAGCAGTTAGCGTAATGCTATTACAGCGCCAGTGACCCGGGTTCAATTCCCGCCGCTGTCTGTAAGGAACTTGTACGTTCTCCCCGTGTCTGCGTGGGTTTCCTCCAGGTGCTCCGGTTTCCTCCCACATTCCAAAGACGTACAGGTTAGGAAGTTGTGGGCATGCTATGTTGGCGCCGGAAGCGTGGCGACACTTGCGGGCTGCCCCCAGAACAATCTACTCAAAAGGTGCATTTCACTGTGGGTTTCTATGTACATGTGACTGATAAAGGTATCTTATCTATCAAGTCTCCTTCCCAATATCTCCACTCCAACCCCTTTTCTTCTATTTTCACAAATGGAATCTCTGTTTCGATGTACATGTGACTAATAAAGATATCTTATCTTATCTTATCATCCCTGGAACCACTTTAGTATACCTTATTTCTCCTTCTCTAACACATTCACTTCCTTCCTAAAGTGTGGCAACCAGAATGCATGCATTAACAGTCTGGATAGGAATGTAGGAGGTATGATTAGTAAGTTTTCAGATGACAGGAAAATTGGTGCATTGTTGATAAAGTGAGGAGGATAATCGCATCTATTGTCATATGCGCAAGTACAGTGAGGTACAGGTACAATGAAAAACCTGCTTGCAGCAGCATCACAGGCACGTAGTTACAGACAACACACAGGTGGTGGAGGCAAATACGACAGATGTTCAAGAGGCTCTTAAATAGGCACAAGAATGTGCAGGAAATGGAGCGACATGGACATCGAGCAGACAGAAGGGCTGAGTTTAGTAGGGTATCTGATTACTAATTTAATTAGTTTGGCACAACATCGTGGGCCTAAGGGCCTGTTCCTGTGCTGTATTGTTCTAAAAAAAAATAAATTATACAAGACAGCGAAGACAAGATATTCCTAGACTACAGGAAGATATTGATCAATTGGTAAGGATGGCTAGAGCAATGGCAGGTTGAATTTAATCTATGATTCACTTTGAGAGGACCAATAAGGACAGAACATATACAATGAATGGAAGGACCCGAGGGAGTACTGGGGAACAGAGGGACCTTAGTGCACAAATCTAAAGATCCCTGAAGTAGCAGCACAGGTAGATAAGGTGGTGAAGAAGCCATTCGGGATACTTGCCCTCATTAGTTGAAGCACAGAATATAAAAGCAGGGAGTTTATGGTACAAGGTTATAAAACATTGGTTGGGCCACAGCTGGGATACAGTGTATAGTGCTGTCCGCCACATGATAGGAAGGATGTATCTCACAGGAGACTGTGAAGAGGGGATTCACCAGGATGTTGCCTGGGATGGAATGTTTCACTTATGAGGAGAGACTGGATAGGCTGAATTTATTTTCCTTGAGCGGAGGAGGCTGAGGGCGGCAGAAGTATCAAAACTATGAGCAGCATAGATAGGGTAGGTAGCAGGAAATATTTCCCCACAATAGAGGTACCTAAATCTAGAGGGCACTGGTTTAGGATAAGGGGTAAGATCTGGGGAAGAATTTCTTCTCCCAGCGGGTGGTTGGAATCTTGACTGTTTGAATGGGTGGTGGAGGCAGAGACTCCCACAACATTGAAGAAGTATCTGGATGAACACTTGAATCACTAATGTATAGAAGGCTACAGACTAAATACTGGTAAACAGAATTAGTGTGGGTGGTACTTGATGGTTGGCATAAACATGATGGGGTGAAGGATTTGCTTCCGTGCTGTATGACTATTTGATTCTATGAGAATTGGACATAATACTCTGGTTATTTCCTCAAAGGTTCAGCATAACCTTGCAGATTTGTACTCCAGTGCTTCTATATTTATGAAGCCCAGGATCCCATTTTATTTACTTAACACTTTCGCAGGCTACTCTGCCACCTCTAGAGCTTCATCCACACACACACACTCAGGTCTCTGATCCCACAGTCCACTGAGAAATGGAGCACTTGGTCTACGTAATCTCTCCCTGTTCTTTCTGCCAAAATGTAACTGTAACACGCACCTCCTCGTTAAACTTGATTTGTTGCTGGTCCACATGATAGTTCACTAGTGCCTTGAAACCTAATACTATCTATCCACCATTAGCTCCGTGATAAAAAAGGTTTAAAATTTTGTTTCTTTCTTTGGATTTGTAAATAATCACAAAATGCACAAAACATAAAAACAGATAGTAAAAGATTTTATAATTATATAAAAGCAGAAAAGGGTAACTAAAGTGAACATAGGACCCTTGGAAGTTGAGAAGGGAGAATTAATATTGGGTAATGTGGAAATGGCCGAAGCCTTGAACGACTATTTTGTGTCGGTCTTCACGGTGGAGGACATGTCTAACATGCCAAATAGAGATGTTATGGATGCGATGGGAGCTAAGGACCTTGATACAATCGCTGTCACTAAAGAGGTAGTGATGAGCAAACTAGTGGGCCTAAAGGTAGACAAGTCCCCTGGTCTTGATGGGATGCATCCCAGGGTACTGAAAGAAATGGCAGAGATTATAGTAGACGCACTTGAAATAATTTACTAAATTTCTCTGGACTCTGAGCAGGTCCCAGCAGATTGGAAGACAGTGAATGTCATGCCACTGTTTAAATAAGGATATAGACAAAAGGCAAGTAACTATAGGCCAATTAGCTTATCGTCTGTAGTCGGGAAAATGCTTGAAGCTATTAAGGAAGAAATAGCGAGACATCTGGATAGAAATGGTTCCATCAGGCAGACGCAGCATGGATTCAGGAAGGGTAGGTCCTGTTTGACAAACTTATTGGAGTTCCTTGAGGATATAATGAGCACAGTGGATAGAGGGGAACAGGTGGATGTTGTATGCTTGGATTTCCAGAAGGCGTTCAATAAGGTGCTGCATAAAAGACTTATCCGTAAGATAAGGCTGCATGGAGTTGGGGGTAATGTATTAGCATGGATAGAAGATTGGTTAACCAATAGAAGGCAGAGAGTTGGGATAAATGGGTGTTTCTCTGGTTGGCAATCAGTGGTGAGCGGGGTGCCGCAGGGGTCAGTGCTGGGCCTGCAACTGTTCACGATATACATTAACAGTTTGGAAGAGGGGACCGAGTGAAGCGTATCTAAGTTTGCTGATGACATTAAATTGAGTGGAAAAGCAAATTGTGCAGAGGATATGCAGAGTCTGCAGAGAGATATAGATTAAGTGAGTGGGCAAGGTTCTGGCAGATGGAGTACAATGTTGGTAAATGTGAGGTCATCCACTTTGGAAGGAAAAATAGAAGATCAGATTATTATTTAAATGGTGAAAGATTGCAGCATGCAGTTGTACAGAGGGACTTGGGGGTGCTTGTGCATGAATCGCAAAAGGTTGATTTGCAGGTGCAACAGGTTATTAAAAAGATAAATGGAATGTTGGCCTTCATTGCTAGAGGGATTGAGTTTAAGAGCAGGGAGGTTATGCTGCAACTGTACAGGGTACTGGCGAGGCCGCACCTGGAGTACTGCGTGCAGTTCTGGTCTCCTTACTTGAGGAAAGATATACTGGCTTTGGAGGTGGTGCAGAGGAGGTTCACCAGGTTGATTCTGGAGATGAGGGGGTTAGCCTATGAGGAGAGATTGAGTCGTCTGGGACTATACTAATTGGAATTCAGAAGAATGAGAGGGGATATAAAATTATGAAAGGGATAGATTAGATAGAGGCAGGAAGGTTGTTTCCACTGGTAGGTGAGACTAGAACTAGGGGACATAGCCTCAAGATTTGGGGGAATAGATTTAGGATGGAGGTAAGGAGAAACTGCTTTTACCAGAGACTTGTGAATCTGTCGAATTCTCTGCCCAGGGAAGCAGTAGAGGCTACCTCATTAAATATATTTAAGATGCAGTTAGAAAGATTTTTGCATAGTTGGAGAATTAAGGGTTATGGGGAAAAGGCAGGTAGGTGGATCTGAGTCCCCGGTCAGATCAGCCATGATCTTATTGAATGGCGGACCAGGCTCGACGGGCCAGATGGCTGACTCCTGCTCCTATTTCTTATGTTCTTATGCAAGAAGATAGTATACAGAGTCACTTATCATTTGAAGTATATGTTGCCATGGCAAAATACCTCTCCTTCCCCAACAATATAATGCGGTGACTTCATCAAGAAAAGATGCATCTGTACCTAAAGTGAAAGTTAGAGTCAGAATCATAGAGAGAGAGAGAGAGAGCTCGGAAACAGACCCTTCGGCCCATCGAGTCCACACTGACCACCAACCTAATCCGACGTTAATCCCTACTTTTATTCTCCCCACATTGTCATTAACTCGCTCCAGTTTCTACCACTCACCTCTGCACAAGGGGCAATGTACAGTGGCCAATTAACCCACCAACCTGCATGTCTTTGGGAAGTGGGAGAAACCAGAGCGCCCACAAGGAAACTCACAGAATCACAAAGAGAACACGCAAACTCCACGTGGACAGCAACCGACAACAGGATTGAACCCAGGTCTCTGGCGCTGTGAGGCAGTAACTCAACCATCTGTGCCACCCACGTTGACAATTAGAGATGTCTGTTAAGTTTATAACACCTCATATTCCGCCTTGCGAGTCTCCAACCTGATGGCCTTAACATCAGCACGGTAGCGTAGCGGTTAGTGCGACACCATTACAGCACCAGCGATCGGGGTTCGATTCCCGTCGCTGTCTGTAAGGAGTTGGTACGTTCTCCCCGTGTCTGCGTGGGTTTCCTCCGGGTGCTCCGGTTTCCTCCCACATTCCAAAGACATACGGGTAGGTTAATTTGGGTTTAAAATGGGCGGCGCGGACTCGTTGGGCCGGAAGGGCCTGTTACCACGCTGTAAATAAAATTCTAAAAAATTTAAAAAAAACTTCCGGTAACCCCACCCCTTCATTTTCTTTCCCCCCCCCCCCACTCCTTTGTCTTCTCTTATTCCTGTGGCTCCCTTCCCCCCCCTTGATGACCTGCCCATCTCCTCTCCTCCCCTCCCCCATCCTTTATTCCATGGTCCACTGCCCTCTCCTACCGGATTCCTCCTTCTTCAGCTCTTTGCCTCTTCTGCCTATCACCTCTCAGTTTATTACATCTTCCCTCCCTCCCTCCCTCTCACCTGGACTCACCTATCACCTGGACTCACCTCTCCCCTGCCTGCGTGTGCTCCTCTCCCTCCCCCACCTTCTTATTCCGGCTTCTGCCCTCTTCCTTTCCAGTCCTGATGAAGGGTCTCGGCCCGAAACGTCGCCTGTTTATTTCCCTCCATGGATGCTGCCTGACCTGCTGAGTTCCTCCAGCACTTTTTGTGTCTGTTAAGTTTTATTTCTTTCTGTTAGAGAGTCACATGATCCTGTTTTCTGTTACCTGTGCTGTGGTTCACTCTATGTAATTGGTCTTTCCCGACATCCAGTTGCAGGTTGCACAGAGCAGGATTGAATACATGGAACACTCGATGGTGGAACGTGGGATTGTAAGCCGGCAAGAAGCTACTATCTGTGATCTTGAGAACAAGATCGAGTTCCAGAGGGCACAGCTGAAGAGATTTGAGGTGAAGTACATCATTTTTTTGGAGTTCTTTTTTCTTGAATCGCTTTCTTGTACCTGTCAACATTTTGAAACCATTACATCTACCTCGGTATCTCCAGGGAATCCTGTCTGTTTGGTAGGGGCTCCTCCAATTAGCAATACTCTTGATGTTAGATCACAAGATTGAGTATGTTATCAACTTCTCATGGGAATCTGGACTTAGATCTTAGTTCAGGAGCATTTATTCAAAGATGAAGTGATCAGGGGAATGCAGTGCTGTCTCGCTATGACGGTTTGGATTCTGCAGTCAGTAGTCAAGAGATGGCACAATGATCTCACAGTCTCTGTGGGGTGGGTTTCCCTACTCCTGTCAATGCTTGCTTTCAGGCATCACATGAACATACAGCTTAGGAGCAGTAGAAGGCCAATTGGCCCCGTAAGCCTGCTCCACCATTCAGTAGGTCCACAGCTGATCTAACTATAACTTCAACTCCACCGTCCCACCTATCCCTGTAGCCTTTCACCCCCTTGCTTTATCAAGAATCAAACTTTCTTTGCCTTGAAAAGACTCTGCTTCCTCCAGCCACTAAGGAAGGGAGCTCCAAAGACTCATGACTCTTTTAGAACGAAAAAAAATCACCTCGTCTCTGCCTTAAATGGGTGACCTCTTATTTTTAAACAGTGACCCTTCTAGTTCAGGATTCTTTCAGAAGAGGATCGATCCTTTCTGCGTTATTATGTGTTTTTATGTAGTTATAATAAAGAACTACAGTTCCCAGTAGGCAATGCAAGGGGGTCACATGGGGGAAACAGGAAGTGGCTGTAAAAAGAGCGGGAAAGCGAGCCAGCCTGGTGTGTTGGTTAATAAAAATGTTCAGATGTTAAACCCACACAAAGTCTGTCTCTTGATGAAGAACAAACATAACACTTTCCACATCCACCTTGTCAAGACCCCTTAGAATCTTATGTGATTTAATCAGCTCGGAAGGTTCCCCAATGTCCAGCCATAGTGATGTTACCATCCCAGCTGGACAGCCAACCACTAAAGGGAGCTCACAGACGGCAAATCAAGAAGTAAAAAGCACTTCTTTAACTAACAATTTACAGAGAGTAAAATATTGATTCTGGCAATCATAACATTGGTAAATTGGTTTATTGTCACATGTACTGAGGTACAGTGAAAAACTTTGTTTTGCATGCCACCTATACGGATCATTTCATCACATCAGTACATCAGGGTAGTACAAGGGAAAAACAGTAACAGAATGCAGAATATTGTGTTACAGTTACAGAGAAAGTGCAGTGCAGGCAGGTGATAAGGTGCAAGGCCATAACGAGGTAGATTGTGAGGTCAAGAATCCATTTTATCATATTAGGGGACTGTTCAATAGACTTTTAACAGTGGGGTAGAAACTGTCCTTGAGCCTGGTGGTATCTGCTTTCAGGCTTTTGTATCTTCTGCCCGATGGGAGGGGGATCAAGTTACAAGCTGAATTATTATAAAAAAAAGTCTATTTTATCATGTTAAAATCTTCTACATTTTGAAGCATTTAAAAAGGAATTACAATCCACACATACATAATCAGTGTTTTAGCTACAGAGAAATTGTTAAGCCATTTTCAACATATTTTACAGTGATAATAGTTCATAAACAACTGAAAGTCTGATCAATGGAGACACAAGAGACTGCAGATGTTGGAATCTGGAACAACACACAAGATGCTGGAAGAACTCAACGGCCAGGCAGCATCTGTGGGGGGAAATGGACAGTCAAAATTTCTGGTCAACACCCTTCATCTCAGTCCAGATGAAGGGTCTCGACCCGAAATATTGGCTGTCCATTTCTCTCCAGAGATGCTGCCTGACCTGCTGAGTTCCTCCAGCATCCTGAATGTTGCTGAAAGTCTGATTAGTTCAGCTAATTTTTGGAGATTATGTTGGAGAAGACTGCAGACCAATGCACTTTGCAGAGGTGCAGGAAATCACTAACCCCAGCTTCTGGGTTTCCATTTTAACTGTGTATGCGTGAACAAGTTTCATTGTGTAATTTCAACCAGAAAATCCCAATCGTTATCTAGCTGCATTTCAGTATTGTGTAATATATAAATTGACCAAGAAAGAGAGAGCTGAATTATTAGAAGTAACCATAACATATTCATTTGGAACTTGCTGGGGAACCCTTCAGGTGATCAGTGATATTGACTGTAGGTTTTCTCACTTTTCACTCCTTCTCGCCTTATTCGCACTTCCGGTTTCCAATGAACACACAACCTAGAAGTATTGTTTTTGCCAACAACTCTGCACCTAATATAGTCCCAAAGTGCCCAGAAATCTGTCCCATCTACTGCCGTTCTGTGGCACTGTATTTGAGGTTCTGTTTTGAGTGGGGCCTTGTTGCTGTAAACACCTGCCTCGTGTGCTTTCCGCTGCCTGGTGTTCTCAGCTGACCACTGCTTCACGTTTCATAATAGCTTCTACCTTGCTTCACTTATTTCCTTATCAAAATTTAATTCCAGTCCTAATTATGACCTCTCAATGTCTTGTCTCATTGTCACACTGCAGCGAAGCAATAAACTCCTTTGTGAAGCAAAGAAACCCATCCATTGTGATTGGAATAAGAGTGTCCACTACTTCCTGTTTCCTTGAGTGGAATTTAAATTCAGTGAAAATGGTGTTTCCATGCAGCACATGATGCAATTGATCCTCTCCCTAGTTGTTCTTGAACTGTTGCGAAGAGTATAACATATCCCTTCCCCACTGCCCAAATATGTCTGTGTGTTAATCTGATTCCATTCAGGTTGTTATCTGAGCCCTAAGCAGCTCAAAATCTGTCAAATCCTTTTATCCACCTTAGCCGTTCGTGGGAAGTAGGGTTTACCTGGTGGGCTAATGCTGTAAGAGGTTATTTATCTGCACAACAACTGCAACTGCATGACTAATCTTAACAGTTTGCAGATATTTTTTCCAACCTCCTGCTAACTGTTTCTCAACAAATAGCTCGCTCTAGATTCCTCCAGTCTTCAGAAAAGCTTGACTATCTGCTGCAATGTTCTTGAAAAAGATTAACACTTGGAGTACTAACAACAGTGATTTATTCCAATCATGCTGCCTTGCAGTTCAACTACATTGTGAATGTGATTATCCCCACAGCCTCTTCTGGTTTCCCCTTCTGAACCTTGCTTTCATGATGATGATTTGCAATTGAACCTTGCACGGACAGTTCCTGTTGTGTCTCTTGCTTCAGGTGTTGGAGTTTAAAATCACTCCTATGGTGGTGCTGGTTAACCCTTTCAGAATTGGGATTATGTTTCTGCTTCTTCTTCCACTTGGATTTGGAATATTGTGAGTAATCTTGGGCTCCGTATGTAAGGAAGGAAGTGCTGGCCCTGGAGAGGGTCCAGAAGAGGTTCACAAGAATGATCCAAGGAATGAAAGGCTTAACGTATGAGGAGCGTTTGATGTCTCTGGGCCTGTACTCGATGGAGCTCAGAAGGATGAGGGGGGACCTCATTGAAACCTACCAAATACTGAAAGGCCTGGATAGAGTGAATGTGGAGAGGATGTTTCCATTAGTTAGGAGAGTCAAGGATCCGAGGGCACAGCCTTGGAATAAAGGGAGGTCTCTTTAAAACTGAGATGAGGAATTTCTTCACCCAGAGGTTGGTGAATCTGTGGAATCCGTTGTCACAGAGGGCTGTGGAGGCCAAGTCATTGGGTGTATTTAAGGCAGAGATTGATAGGTTCTTGATTGGTAAGGGGGTTAACGTTACGGGGAGAAGGCAGGGGCATGGGGTTGAAAAGAAAATCAGCCATGATTGGATGGCAGAGCAGACCCGATGGGCTGAATGGCCTAATTCTGCTTCTATATCTTATGGTCTTGTGCTCCTCCAGTCAGAATAAATCTTGCCCTTGCATGAAAGTACAGACTTACATTTAATCTACCCCAATTCCATTTTATTCTCCCCACATTCCTATCAATTACCCCGAGATTTTATCAATTAATCACTCCCTGGGGACATTTTACATTGGCCAATTATCTTTGGGATGTGGAAGAGACCCACACGGTCACAGGGAGAATGTGCAATCTCCACACAGACAGCTCTGGAGGTCAGGATTGAACCCTAGTGGAGCTGTGGGCGTGTCACCCCTGTCACCACACGTTAGGTAGGATGTCAAGAGATTACTGGAGGTAGGGATATTTGTTACAATGTTAGACTGGTGAAGCTGGGTTTGTACTCCCTGAGGAAGGGAGATTGAGGGGAGGTTTGAAGTCTGAGAGAGATGGACAAGATCCTGACAGGTTTAAATAAAGTAGACACAGATAAGTTGTTCCCGTTAGCCGATGGTACAAGTATGAGGTAGAATGGATCTAAGGTTTCAGCACGACACACGTGGGAAGCGGGGTGGTGGATGCAGAGAGAACTCACTGTCTGAGGTTGGTAGAAATGGAGATGGTCAATGATTTCAAAAGAAAATTGTCTAGTTACCTGAGGGAAATAAATTTACGAGGCTACAGGGATGGAGCTGGGGATTGGGATTGATTGGATTGTTCTACAGGGAAACCAAAAGACTTCCTTCTTTGCCATAATGATTCCACGGCTTGTGTGTGCCAGACCTGACAATCCTTTAAGCTTCCTTTTGCAGTAAGGCTTTTTCAGACACACTGCACTTTACAATGCAGTATTTCATTGTTCACAACTCCTGATGAATTTAAGACATTTACTGAAATTTGTTCTCGTATGTGCTTGATGCAGTGAATCTGTTCCTGAAACTGATTTTATTAAATTAATGGAATGAACTTCAGGGACTGAGTTCAATGTGCACACAACAAAGGAAAAATTTCTATCCCACTTTCATACATAGTAGTATTATACAGAAACTTCACACAATGGAACATATTCCTTCATGTCAAAGGAATGATTCTGTTTATCAGATCAATGAAATGCCTGTTCAATCCCTCACTCAGAAGCCACCCTGAACTTTTCAATAAATGAAGCAGCTATCTCTAATACCTTACAGTAATTTAGATCTTTGCAAACTGTGCATCTTTTTGCTAACTCGGTTTAGGAACAGTAATTCTGTGTTCTGCGCCCTCTATAGATTTTACGGGAACCATGGAAACAGTATTGAAAAATGACTTGAAGGTTTAAATCAAGTCTGCATCAGCATGACATGAACTGTTTTTGTCAGGAGAATCTGTGCAGTGCACGTCCAATCAACTTGTCTTAATGAAAGAAAATGATTGTTGAAGTGTCTGTACATTAATAAATTCAGAACACTATCAGTCAGTCTTCAGCGCAGTCGCAGCTTATCACACACACAAACCCAAAAGCAAAATAGGCTGGTAATTTGAATAGATTAAAGATTTAAAAATTTTTTTGGTATGTCGAATTTGGGAGGCTGGGTAGGGTGCTGTTCCGCTATTATACTTAGTAGATAAAGCATCGTACTAATTATGTTCCTATTATCTCCTCATTAAATTATGAGTCTACGGGAAGAAATTTCATTATCATACATAACCGTTCCCATACCTTTCTCATGTCGTTTGATAATGAGATCTGGACACATGGTTTGGATATTTGGCACATCTGCAGTGCTTTGAGATGACATTGCGCTAGAATACAAAATTAGCTTATTGCTGTAACATTGTTACCCAGCTGGTGTACTGCAGAGCCGGCAGATAGAGACGGCTGCCCTCAGCTATATCCATAGGTTGTATTCTCGTTCCAGCCTGAGCTTACAGGAAACTCAGTGGATTCAACGCCAGGAGCACCTGATCCAGACTGATCCTTCAATTGGTGCTGTGGGAATGTGACATGGTTGGATGTGCCATCACTTGGTTGGGATGCCAATCCAAGATCCCACCCGGCCTCTCAGATAGACGTCAATAATCCTACGGTGTTTGCCAGCACTAATTGCTCAACCAGTAGAAAACCCCCATTTAGCTGTTTATGTGTTACACTGCCCAGATACTTCTTAATCATTATGAGAGTCTCTGCCACCCCTGCCCACTCAAGCAGTGCGGTCCAGATTCCCTCCATTCTCTGGGTGAACAAATTTCTCCTCGGGTTCCTCTAAACTTAGAGTCACACAGCATGGCAACAGGCCCTTCGGCCCAACTCACCCATGCTGACCAAGATGCCCATTGAAGCTAACCCCATTGGCCCATATCCCTCTAAACCTTTTCATGTCCCTGTCCAAGTGTCTTTTGAATGTTGTCATTTGTACCTGCCTCAACCACTGCCTCTGGCATCTTGTTCTATATGCGTACCACCCTCTGCATGAAGAAGTTGTCCTTCAGGTCCCTTTTAAACTTTTCCCTTCTCACCTTAAACCTATACCCTCTAGTTTTTTGATTCCCCAACCCTGGGATAAAGACTGTGTGCATTCACCCTATCTTACAGTACAGCACAGGAACAGGCCCTTCCTTTGGCCCATTTAGTCTTACTAAGAGATGACATAATTTTAAGGTGATTGGAGGGAGATATAAGGGAGATTTCAGGTGTAAGTTTTTTATTAAGAGCATGGTGGGTGCGTGGAACGCACTGCCAGCAGAGGTTGTGGGGAAGATACATTGGTGACAGTTAAGAGACTCTTAACTGAATGTTAGAGAAATGGAGGGTTATGTGGGAGGGAAGGGTTAGATAGATCTTAGAGCAGGTTAAAATGTCGGCACAACATTGTGGGCCTAGCTTAGATAGGCATTTTGGTCGGCATGGACAAGTTGGGCCGAAGGGCCTGTTTCCATCCTGTGTGACTCTATGACGTTCTGGACTTCAAGGCGATAGAATGGGGAATGGCATTGAGGTAAAAGGTAAGCCATAATTTGATGGATGGTGGAGCAGAATAGAAGGGCTGAATGGCTTCCCCCTGCTCCTATTTCTTCTGTTCTTGTACTGTGTTCTAACCTGAGGTTTTACTGCTACTGCTCTTGCAGACCCTTGTTCTGCGTCTGCGGGACAGCGTGATGAAGATGGGCGAGGAGCTGGAGCAGGCAGCCGAGGCTGAGGCTCGCGAGAAGGAGATCTCCAGTCACTTCAAGCAGCGCATGGAGGAAATGAAGGCCGAGATGGACGAGCTTGTTCAGCGGGAACAGGAGGCCTCTCGTAGGTGCATGGAACTGGTAAGGAGCGAGGGCTCTCAACCCAAGTGTTAGGGGGAAGACAGAAAAAAAAGTTAGAGTCGAGTGTATTGTCATCTGCACAAGTACATGTGTGCAGAGGTGCAACAATAAACTTACTTGCAGCAGCATCACAGACACATAGCATTAGAGACATAAAATTCACAAGAAAAACATAAATTAAACATAGATTATACAAAATTATACAAGAAAGAAGACAATTAGAACAAAACAGAAAGTCCATTGTAGTGCAAAGTGATCAAAGTGGTCAATGTGTTGCTATACTGAGGTACTAATTAGGGTTGTGCCGGTTGGTTCAAGAACCGAATGGTTGAAGGAAAGTAGCTGTTCTTGAACCTGGTGGTGTGGGACTTCAGGCTTCTGTACCTCCTGCCCGATGGTAGCTGTGAGAAGATGGCATGGCCCAGATGCCTGTGTATTGGGCAGAGTCCACTGCTCTCTGCAGCTTCTTAAATTCCTGCGCATTTGAAATGCTTGGCACTTGAAACCAAAAAATTTAGACCAGTCTAGTCAAAGGGTGAAATGTTAATATTTTCACACTAACTCTTCATTAGAATCAGTGCAGTCAGGTTGGTATAGAACATAGACTGAAGAGGATTCACCAGTTCCTAAGAATAAGAACTAAATTTAGATTTATGAGAATATTGCCAGGATTCGTGGGCCTAAGTTACAGGGGGAGATTGAGTAGGCTAGGACTTTATTCCTTGAGGCGTAGGAGATTGAGGGGTGACATTATAGAGCTGTATAAAATCATGAGGGGCCAGCTAGAGTGAAAACACACAGTCTTTTTCCAAAGGGGAATCACAAACTAGAGGGCATAGGTTTAAGGCGAGAGGGGAAAGATTTAAAAGGGACCTGAGGGGCTGCTTCTGAGGCTGGTGCATATATGGAACAAGCTACCAAGGGAAGCAGTTGAGGCAGGTACAATAACAGCATTTAAAAGACACTGGGACAGGTACATGGATAGGAACGGCTTTGAGGGATATGGGCCAAACGCGGGCAAATGGGACTAGCTTAGATGGCTTAGTACTGATAGCAATGGAACGAACAGTAACAGAATAATTTATGGTGCTGATCACTGAGGATATAATAGTCCAATCCCTTTACACAGGCATGGGTTAAATATGTTTTAGCGCATCAGTATTCAGGAAATGGGTGCTTTTTCGCATTGGTTTGAGGACAAAAACCCTTACTGGTTGTCATGGCAATGTCCATGATCCTAAATGTCGAGTACATATTATAATTGAATAATTGGGACTAAATAAAGTAGGGACAGTTATAAACCAAATTGTTAATCATGTTTATAATGGTGTCAAGATAACTGATAACTGTTTTGAGAGCTTTTGCACTGAAAAATACAGCATAATGTTATCAGTAGTTTAAATAGAACCAAGCAAATCATGTCAACAATTTCCTCATTCTCCATCCAGCTGGTGAATCATTGCACAAAGCGTATAATCTTTTATTAATTAAAAATACAGAGTACTGAGAGGACTAAGTCATTCTATTTAGTCACTGAAACCTAACAAATTCACCATGATAAAAATCAAACTGCTGGAGGAACTCAGCGGGTCAGGCAGCATCTGTGGAGGGAAATGGACTGTCGACGTTTCAGGTCAAGACCCTTCATCTGGTCTCCAAATTCACTGTGGTCTCTACTATTTTGCGGTTTGCTTTTACTGTTTGCTTTCTGGTTTAGGTGGTTCATGAGACTGGAGGGTGATGAATGAAGTGAAGGTTTGAACACTGGTCTGTCCTGAATTGGTTGTTCTTGCAGCAAAAGAAACACTCGTGTACTCAAGTGGCAACAGTAATATTGCTCAGGGAAAATAGCCAATGTAACTTCTTTATTCAGAAATGGAGGGAGTTAGAAAGCAGGAAACTACTGGCCAGATATCTTAACATTGTTCATTGCAAACAGAAGATATTATTAAAGATGTTATAATTGGGATTGGTTTATTATTGTCACTTGTACCGAGGTACAGTGAAAAACTTGTCTTGCATACTGTTCGTACAGATCAATTCATTACACAGTGCATTGAGGTAGTACAGGGTAAAAACAATAACAGAATATAGAGTAAAGTGTCACAGCTACAGGGAAGTGCATTGCAGGTAGACAATAGGGTACAAGGTCATAACAAGGTAGATTGTGAGGTCAAGAGTCCATCTCATTGTATAAGGGAACCATTCAGTAGTCTTATCACAGTGGGATAGAAGCTGCCCTTGAGCCTGGTGGTACGTGCCCTCAGGCTCCTGTATCTTCTGTCTGATGGGAGAGGAGAGAAGAGAGAATGACCCGGGTGGCTGGGGTCTTTGCTTATGCTGGCTGCTTCACCAAGGCAGCGAGAGATAATAAAGGGTACTTAGAAAAATTCAGGATAATCATGTTTTGTGAAAGGGAAAGCCATGTTTACCAATTTACTGGAGTTCACTGAAGAAGTCACATGTGCCATGGATGAAGGGGGACAAACAGATGTACTTCGATTTCCGGAAGGCATTTGATAAGGCACCACGTCAAAGGTTAATGCTGAAAAGTGAAAACTTATGGTGTAGGATGTAACGTACTGGCATGGATAGAAGATTGGCTGGCTAACGGGAAACAGGGAATAGGCATACATTGGGCCTTTTCCTAGTTGGCAAGATGTAACAAGTGGTGTGGCAGAGGGATCATTGCTGAGGCCTCAACATTTTGTTGCTTATAAAAATGGCTTGGATGCAGAAACGAAAGGTCGGCTTTGCTAAATCTGCTAATGATACAAGGTAGGTAGGAAGGTAACATAAGGAGGCTCCAAAGGGATATGGATAGGTTAAGTGAACAGGTGAATGTGGACACCACCCTGGTAACTGCCTGCCAGGAGTTCCACTTCTTTTGTCAGATGTTTCCTTCCAATATTTTACTAACTTCTGGCTAATGAATATGGAACTACTTCTCATAGTTCTTCTGGTATGAGCCCAGTTTTGAGTGGTAACCGACTGAAGTCACTAGGGATGTCATGATGGGGACTTTGGTTTGGGTCAATCTGCACGAGGTTTGTTTGGCAGAGAGCCAGGCAGCGCTCAGCCTGCGAGGGATGTGCCTGGCCCTTTAATTACTGCTCACTTTCATCCTTCAGCAGCAGCAAAGGCTGGTTCCTCAGTCGGTGAACAGGCCCAGTTCCAGTCAGACCAACATGGTTGCAAATCTCACCACCGACGGATCTTGGCTGGTGTACAACAGATGATGTCCTTTGGACATGCTGGAAGTAAAAACACAGCATTGGCGATCGAGAAAGTTGTACAGCTCACAAGCAACCAGCATTAACTCACTCAGAAACGTTGATCAATGCACATTAATGCAATTTTCATTCACTCAACACTTTTTTGGATTTTGTACAATGAATTTCCAGATCATTTGGTTTTCCAGGAATGCTGATATGCACCTTGTTTATTTTAATATATTGGTAAATTTCTGGGAAAGCAAATTGGTGCCTAAATTAGTAATTCTAACTTGTAAGTTATGGAAATATACCACCCTGGGGAGCATAGTGGTGCAGCAGTTAGTGCTGCGATCCTGACCTTGGGTGCTGTCTGTGTGAAGTTTGTATGCATTCCCTTTTACCGAGTGAGTTTCCTCTGGGTGCTCCAGTTTCCTCCCACACCCCAAAGGTGCGCTGGCAGGTTAACTGGCTGCACTACATTACCCCAAATTGTAGGTTAATTGCAAAAGGAATCAAGGGGCAATTGGTTTATTATTGTCACAAGTACTGAGATACAGTGAAAAACTTTGTTTTGCGTGCCATCCATACAGATCATTCCAAACATAAGTATAGCGAGGTCATACAAAAGGAAAAACAGTAACAAAATGCAGAGTATAGTATTACAGTTACAGAGAAAGTGCAGTGCAGGTAGACAATAAGGTGCAAGGGCCATGATGAGGTAGACCGAGAGATCAAGAGTCCATCTTTATTGTATAAGAGGTCCATTCCAGAGTCTGATAACAGCGGGATAGAAACTGCCCTTGAGTCTGGTGGTGCGTGACGTGTGAGGGAGAATAAATTGCAGGGAGATGGGGGATATAAAAGGAGAGAGGGAATGGGATTATTGGGATTGCTCCCTGAGAAATTGGCATGGAGCTGACGGCCTGAATGGCCTCTTTCTGTGCCATTATAAGTATAACGGGTAAGGTATTTATATTTGTCTGGGTGAGGCTTCCTTTTGGTTCGCAGGTTGAAAATGACCCTCCAGACATCTGTGGTTGTGGGTTATTTCTGTAGTGGGGAGGGGGAATCAAACCTGGTCAGTCGTGGCCTTCGCTGAGCTTCACTCTGACACTGAGGTGAGACTGGGCTTGGGATCAACTGTTTCACTGATGCACCTGCCAGAAGCTCGGACATTCACACCTTCCTGCTGTTTCCAAATCTGCTCCAGATCCCCATGCAACAAACACCAACCCTGCCGAGTGTTTTGATTTCCCTGGTCTTGGCTGGGGGCTGACAGTGTTGGAGGGGGGTCTGTAATTGTAAAATCTGCTCCAGATATGATGCCTTGTTGTCTGTAGCTGACAAAGATGGCAACCATATCCCTTCACCTCGGTACTCCATCATTCAGTGTGCCGAGACGTTAGTATGTCCTGGTTTTTGTTCCAGATAAAAATAGGACAGCCCTTGCAGGTATCATCTTAATGTATGTGCTGGCTTTTCTTCTTGGGAGAAAGCTAACATAGCTCACTGTCCCACCTCTTCCCATTGATAAAGCTTCTCCATGCATGTGTTGCGTGTGTGTTTATTTTTCAGATGTTACCATATTATTAATACATTACTCAGAATTGTGAAGGGCTCTGAAGTTGCTGCTTTTGGCAGGCCCCTGCAGTGTTCTTTCTACTGTGTCTCTTTCATTACTGTTTGAGATAGAGTTTGTCAAGTAAAACCAATGAATCATTAATTAATGTTTACATGGGGGAGTGGGCATGGTTTCAGAAACTGTGTTCGATGGTTCAGACAGGACTCGCCTGATTGTCCTTGCCTGATGCCTACAGGTTGACCTAATTCTACACCTTAACTCAAAGAAACTGAGAGGGAAGGGGGAATTTTAACCACCCCAGCCACTCCATTTGAAGGATAGGTGGATAGGGGTGGGTAGTTTAAAACACACACACATGTGCACGCACGCAGACATCCGCGTGCACACACACACACACACACACACACACACACACACACACACACACACACACACAAACACACACACATGTGCACGCACGCGGACATCCGCACGCACGCACACACACAGACACACAAACACACACATGTGCATGCACGCAGACATCTGCACGCACACACACACAGACACACACATACATGTGCACGCACGCAGACATCCGCACGCACACACACACACAGACACATAAACACACACTCGTGAGCACACATTCACACACACACAAACACACATGAACGCACAGCACACAAATGCACGTGCACACACATGCACAGGAGTGCATGAACACACACACACACAGACACATGAGCACACAACCACATGGACATACATGAACACACAGACACACATAAACAGACATACACATGAGCACACAAACACACACACTCAAACACAAACATGTACACACATGAGCACACAAGTGGACACACACACTTAAGTGCATGAACACGCACACGCCCACACACGATGTGAGAGAGTATTGGGGTGGTGTGCAGTCTTTGCAGCCAATCCACTCTCAGAAAAATCAGACAATAAACATTTAAGGATGCTGAGTGAATCCATGTTTCCAGGGTTTTAATTTTTAACACATGGAGGCGAAATTTCCCATTGCTCAAGAATCCCGGCAGAGAACCGGAGGGGAAGCACTGGGTAAGCACTTCTCTCTGTACTCCCAGCAAATAGCTAACCCTATCCAACCCATCACACACACCCCCTGCCTGCCGTGCCCCAGGATTACAGTCGTTCCAATATTGCTTGCCTTGTCCGTCCCACCCCAAATCCTCCCCGTCCCACCCCTTGCCCTCTCCGTCCCACCCCAAACCATCTCTGTATCACCCCTTCCCCTCTTCATCCCACTCCTTCCCCGGCCCTTTCCATCTCCCACCCCTCCGTCCTCTCCATCCCACCCCTTCCCCTCTCCATCTCACCCCTTGCCCTCTCTGTACCACCCTTTGCCCTCTTCATCCCATTCCTTGCTCTCTCCGTCTCTCCCCCCTCCCCCAGTCCTCTCTGCCCCACCCCTTGCCCTCCCTGATGTACACTTGCTTTCTCAATTGCACCTCTCTGTCACTTCTGGCCCTGACTCCAAACCCAGAGCTTTGACTCCAGTCTCTCCTGCTTTGTGACTCCAGCAACCTTCTCCTGCTCCCTCCCAGCCACTTTATTTGCCTGACATCAGCTGTCAGCCAAATGCTTGCAAGACGGATAATCCACTGTAAAATTATATCATTGTTATTGTAATCAGTGAGTCCAGCTTCAATTAATTTTCAAATGACAAATCTCACTGAGACAGTTGAACCATTATTGAGGTTGAGCTGAAGTGCGTTTTACTGGGCTAACCACAGACCATACCTCTGACGTTGAGTCTCAATGTAGAAAGCCTGATGTTATACATCTTCCTCATTGTTCCTTTCCAAAAAAGTTACCACATAGGAAAATCAAGTGGGATAGTCTACAGACCACTTATCCAGCCATCGGCGATAGCCAGAATAGTCACCCAGTAAGTGCAGAAAGTGGAAACTACTTCATTGCCATGGCGAATGCAACTAAAACCAAATATAAAGGTGAATTTAAGCTTCAAGAGTTTCCACATCGTTGGCTCCACAGTGATAATGGCAATAGTGACAGTTCATTGTATCAAATACTCACCCCCTTGACCCCACCTGCCAGCTCCAATTTCTTCAGTGACTTGGCACTGACACCTCAGCAAAACAAAACTGTACAACTATTGAGACTGTTTGTAAATGCAGGAGTGGATTTACATCAGGGAACACAACGTTGTCAGGTTGTCATCTGCAACGGGTTGGAAAAATTACAGATATATTATTGCTGTTGTATTTTAATTAAGATCCAGTAGTGGGGAATCAAATCCAATGCTGCTCAGTCAGTGAATTATAATGCAAGAGATTATATGGCTGCATCATTAAGTAAGGAAAAAATACATTTCTATACCACTTTCATCCCGGAATGCCTTATAGCCATTGAAGAGTAGTCACTGTTGTAATGAAGGAGACATGGCAGCCAACCCTTGCACAGCAAGCTCCCACAAATAGCAAAGTGTAAATGTGTTGGTTGAAGATGAATACGACTCCCCTGCTCTTCTTTGAAGTACTTCCACGGGATGTTTTAAGTCATATTGCATCATAGGAGGCCATTCAGCCCACTAGATCCATGCTAACTTCTAGCAAAGCAATGTCATCAATCCCATTCCCTTTCTACTTATTTACCTGTAGCCCTACACTTTCCTCTCTCCCACATGCGCATCACCCCTTGAGCAACACACACGAAACGCTGGAGGAACTCAGCAGGTCAGGCAGCATCTATGGAGGGAAATAAACAGTCGACGTTTCGGGCCGAGACCCTCCATCAGGACTGGAAAGGAAGAGGGCAGAAGCCAGGATAAAAGGGTGGGGGGAGGGGGAGGAGCACACGGAGGTGGGTGATGGGTGAATCCAGGTGAGAGGGGGGTGGTGGGGAGGGGGGGAAGTGGGAGTGATGTGAGAAGCTGGGAGGTGATAGGTGGA
This sequence comes from Pristis pectinata, assembly GCF_009764475.1. NCBI lineage: Eukaryota > Metazoa > Chordata > Chondrichthyes > Rhinopristiformes > Pristidae > Pristis > Pristis pectinata. The sequence continues at coordinate 35,337,395 of NC_067421.1, forward strand.
AGAGGCAAAGGGCTGAAGAAGAAGGAATCTGATAGGAGAGGACGTTGGACCTTGGAATAAAAGGAAGGAGGTGGGGAACCAGAGCAAGGAAGGTGTGGGGGATGGGCAGGTCGTAAGGGTGAGGGGGGAAGAGAAGGGGTAAAGGAGCCAGAGGGATCATGGAAAACAAAGTGTGAGGGGGTGGGGGAGGGTTGAAACAGAGCGGAGGGGTTACCAGAAGTCATAGAAATTGATGTTGAGGCCATCAGGTTGGAGACTACCAAGACGGAATATGAGGTGTTGTTCCTCTAATAAGATAAGATAAGATCTCTTTATTAGTCACGTGTACATCGAAACACACAGTGAAATGCACCTTTTTGTGTATAGAGTGTTCAGGGGGCAGCCTGCAAGTGTCGCCACGCTTCCGGCGCCAACATAGCACGCCCACAACTTCCTAACCCGTACGTCTTTGGAATGTTGGAGGAAACCGGAGCACCCGGAGGAAACTCACGCAGACACACGGGGAGAACGTACAAACTCCTTACAGACAGTGGCCAGAATTGAACCCGGGTTGCTGGCGCTGTAAAGCGTTGCGCTAACCGCTACACTACCGTGCCTACCTAATCTGCGTCTAGCCTCAACCTGGTGGTAGAGGAGGCCGTGAACAGACATGTCAGTGTGGGAATGGGAAGTGGAATTAAAATGGCCATCCACAGATGCTGCCTGACCCTTTGAGTTTCTCCAGCATTTTGTGTCCGTTGCTCCAGATTTCCAGCATCTGCAGTCTCTCTTGTGTCCCCATCAACCCTTGGATTCTTTTGACACATACCTGCACTTGTGTAATTAGCCTGTTAACCTACCAGCATTTCTTTGGGATGAAACCAGAGCACCCGGAGGAAACTCACACAGTCACCTGTGCAACTTGCATCCGGGCATGCACCTGAGGCTGGGATCGAACCGGGTACCTGGAACAGTGAGGCAGCAGCACTAACCACAGCACCATCTGAAAGAAAATACGGTATCGGTTTAATATTTCAACCGAAGCACATGTTCAGCGCTCCCTCAGCACTACATTGGACTGGTAGCCTGGTCTTTTGTGCTCAAGTCTCAGAAGTAGAACTCGAACTCTCTGCCTCAGAATTGAGGGTCACTACCAAACCATGGCTGAAACTCAAGAAAAATGGAGTGGTCGGGGATAGATATGGTCATTGAGAATTTTTCCTTAAGATGAGACAAGCTTAGTCCCAGAGTTCATAAGAACGATCTCATGAATGAAAGACTTAATATATGAGAAGACTCTGGGCCTGTACTCAGTGGAGTTCAGAAGGATGGGGGGGATCTCACTGACACCTACCAAATACTGAAAGGCCTGGATAGAGTGGACGTGAAGAGAATGCTCCCATTAGTGCGAGAGTCTCGGATCCAAGGGCACAGCCTCAGAATAAAGGGATGTCCCTCTAAAACTGAGTTGAGGAGGAATTTCTTCAGTGAGAGGGCAGTGAATCTGTGGAACTCACTGCCACAGAGGACTGTGGAGGCCAAGTTAAGATTAAGATATCCTTTATTAGTTACATGTATATCAAAACACACAGTGAAATGCATCTTTTTTGCGTAGAGTGTTCTGGAGGCAGCCCGCAAGTGTCGCCACTCTTCCGGCGCCAACACAGCATGCCCACAACTTCTTAACCCGTACGTCTTTAGAATGTGAGGAAACCGGAGCACCTGGAGGAAACCCACGCAGACACGGGGAGAACGTACAAACTCCTTACAGACAGCAGCAAAATTGAACCCAGGTCACTGGCGCTGTAAAGCGTTACGCTAACCGCTACTAAGGCAGGGATTGATAGGTTCTTCATTGGTTAAGGGTTACGGGGAGAAGGCAGGAGAGTGGGGTTGAAAAGAAAAGTCAGCCAAGATTGAATGGTGGAGCAGACTCGATGGGCCAAATGGCCTAATTCTGCTCCTATATCTTGTGGTCCTCAGTAGGCACCTTGGTCAGCATGGACGAGTTGGGCCGAAGGGCCTCTTTCTGTGCTTTATGACTCTATGAGTGACATCTCGCCTGGGATACACTATTTACTTAAATGGTACGTCAAAATAACATGTTACATGTGTCGCTTTGTTTTATACTTGGCAGGGGTCTCAGGTGGAGAGTCTGATGGCGATTAAACAAACATTGCAAGCAGATCTTGAAACATCAATAAAACGGATCGCAGACCTGCAGGCAGCCTTGGAGGAGGAGTCCAGTGACGAGAGTGACAATGAAACTGAGAGGTAATTTCCTCAGTCTGAAGTGGGTATAAAAACAGCTGCAGTGGATTTAGCTGCAGATATGGGTAGAAGTGCAGGCTAATTAGTAGTAAAAGCTTTTTAACTTCTGAACCCAAATAAAACATTCAGATTCCTGTTCCCTGCTGGTTGAAACCAGTTTTTGGGAACATGAGGGTGGGAAGTACTTAATAAAAGCCCCCAGATCCTGCAACCTGACAATCCAGACTGGTCCATGCAAACCCGCTATTCACAAATCTTAACCTGACCCTGATCACAATCAAAGTATTAATGGGTTGTTTTAGACAGACCATCTTTAACACTACAGTTGCATTTAAGTCCCGTGCTTCATTAAAAAAGTATTAATAGCCAGTTTAAGTTTAACCATTTTTGATATGACAAGCAATATGTTGATTCATAAAAAAAATAGGTGAAGTTATTCTCAACTAAAATGTAGTTGTGGATCTAATAATGAATACAGGTTGTGATGATTTTTGGTCCTCCGTGATTATTGGTTAATGCGGCAGCTCAAACGGTAGACAGAGCTGCCACCCAGGGCACCAATCCAAGTCATTAGAACGTAGAGCAGTACAGCAGAAGAACAGGGCCTTCGACCCACAATGTTGTGCCGAACTAATTAAGCTGGTAATTAAATACCTAACTAAACCAATCCCATCTGCCTACACAATGCCCATACCCCTCTGATCTCTGCAGATTCATGTGCCTTTCTAAGAGCCTCTTAAATGCCTCTGTCATATTTACTACCCTAGGCACCCACCAATCTCTGTGTAAAAAAAAAACTTGCCCCGCTCATCTCCTTTGAAGTTACTCCCTCTCACCTTCTAGTATTAGACATTGTGACCCTGGGGGAAAGATAGCGGCTGTCTACTCTATCTATGCCTCTCATAATATGACTATATCAAGTCTCCCCTCAGAGAAAGTCACCACCACTCCAGATCAGGGTAATAATCCTGGAATCTTGCCCTTGAGAGGTTCCATGAATAGGGACTGAAAATAACAGTAAAGTCAGAACCAATCTAAGAGGCGCAGGTTCGTTTCTGAGGAGGGGTGAAGCAGTGGTATGTTGTAAAAAACTCTCTTCCCTCCAGTGGGAGGTTGGCATTGGGAGCAGATGTGAAGAAGGCAGATTTGTAAGAACAAGCTGCCTGCTGCCTGTTCAGAGTGTTCTTCTTGAAGCATGAAAGAAACTAAAAATTTATCACCGAGTGGAGGATACTCCAACAGCAAGTCCAGTGTTCTAACATGAAACTGAAACCTTCATCCAAGATCAGACTCACGCTGTTATCTCAGTGGCTGCTGTTGACATGGGGTAAAAGACGTACAACTGGTCGGCATGGTTAGCGTAACGCTTTACAGCGCCAGCAATCCCGGGTTCAATTCCGGCCGCTGTCTGTAAGGAGTTTGTACGTTCTCCCCGTGTCTGCGTGGGTTTCCTCCAGGTGCTCCGGTTTCCTCCCACATTCCAAAGACGTATGGGTTAGGAAGTTGTGGGCATGCTATGTGGGCGCCGGAAGTGTGGCGACACTTGTGGGCTGTCTCCAGCACACTCGAAACAAAAGGTGTTTCGATGTACATGTGACTAATAAAGATATCTTATCTCATTACTCTAAGTGTACAAATCGGCAGTTCCAGGTCCCAGTGTGGACTGTCTGGATACATTGGAGGATAATTAAGTGGAATAATGTTCTGTCAGGAAGGTGGGTATGAAGTTGGCCTCTTAGGCAAACATCCTTAATGTCAGTTTAATGAGAGAAAGCACTGGTAAAAAACTAAGTGCTGTGATGAAGCCTGCAGTCTGGAACTGTGTCCCTACAAAAACCTGCTGAGGTCACTACAGTGTTTCAGATCTGAGATTTAGAAGATTTTTGAAGAGTAAGGTTATCAAGTGCTTTTGCTCATCGAACTGCCAAGAGGCGACTTTAACTCCATCATTCTGTTGGTCGATGGTGCTCCTTAGTCATCCTCTGGTGAACCAGGACAGTCCGCCACTTGGATCCGAAACTGTAATGCCCATTTATAATACTGGACCTCTTTTGCCCACATCAGTGGCAGTCACTGAGACGGCTAAAAGAGACAGGCATGGGGCATCCATGATATAGAACAATTAAATACCCACTCCTGCTTCTGTGCCCTAAGGTGGTTCATGGCGGAACCTTGGGACTAGATTACCCAGTCACCTCTCTCTGTATGAAGGCAATCAGTGCAAAAATTATTCTCAGCTCAGATGTGCAAGTAATGTTGAAATGAGTATGATTTTAGATTCCAAAATGAATATTAATCTTAATCAGATAATTATGCATAAACTGTGGGAGAATGCAGCTCATGATTTTTAAAGTTTATTGTACTGTAGAACCATCATAATATTGTCATGGCTGTGGTATTAAGAACATTTCCATGTTTCCTTTTGACATTCAGCCCACTGAGTCTGTGCTGGCTTTCAGTTGATCCCGTTCCCTAATTTACCTCCCTGTAACCTTTTCTCTCTTACACTGCTCCCAACTTCTCCCCTCCCCTAATTCTCCTGCCACCCACCTACACTGCGGGACAATTTACAGTATTCAATTAACCCACTAACCCACACACAGTCTTTGGGATATGGGCAGAGAGAGTAGCACCCAGGGAAAACCCACACGGCCACAGAGAGGACGTACAAACTCCACAGACACAGCACCCAAGGTCAGGATTGAACCCTGTTGCTGGAGCTGTGTTACTAATGGTTGCATCACTGTGAAGCCCTTTGCTGCATTGCTGTACCAATGTACAGCCCATTGAGCCATGATAAAGAGATTTTTAAACCTTTTTCCTAATATTCTTACAAACTCCTACTGCTGTAGCATCAGTACAGTTTAGCACGTTGTTGCTAGATCATTGTATTGTGTGTATTCAGCAAATTTAACTTGAATTTAAAGTTCTTGTGTTGTTTTATTGAGAATCCTGGGCACTGTCCAAATGCCATTGCTCAGAACAAGTTAAAAATATTAGGAAAGTAAGTGGGAGAGAGAGAGGAACATGCAGTGACTGATTAACATTAAAGTTGGGTTTGAAAGCTTGTAGACTGTTGGTATTGGTTTATTACCAATGGGGAAGGAGGGTGAGGGAAGGTGGCCTGCAGAGTATAATTGCCATTAAATCATAAGTTTATCATCTTAACCAGAAGGAGGAATTATGCTCAGCTCAAGTGTGCAAGTAATATTGAAATGAAATATGATTTTAGATTCCATGATCATTAGAGCATGAATATTCATCTTAATCAGATAATTATACATGGACTGTGGCAGCATGCAGTTCATGATTTTGAAAGTTGTACTGTACTTTAAACCACTGTAGTGCAGTGGGACCAGACTGCGATGCTGAAAACTTGCGATCCAGATCCAGTTAAGCCTCCATTGCAGGGAACGGTTCCTTTGCCAATAGCATTCAAGAGGCTTGTCACCATCCAAGATGATGCAGTCTGCATCACTGACAAGCAATGCACCACCCTAAATGTCAGTACTCTGCACCCCTGATGCACCTTTGCTGCAGCGTACACCATCTACAAAATGGTATTGGTATTGGTTTATTATTGTCACTTGTACCAAGGTGCAGTGAAAAACTTGTCTTACAAACTGATCATACAGGTCAATTCATTACACAGTGCAGTTTCATTGAGTTAGTACAGAGTGCATTGATGTAGTACAGGTAAAAAACAATAACAGTATAAAGTGTCACAGCTACAGAGAAAGTGCAGTGCAATAAGGTGCAAGGTCACACAAGGTAGATCGTGAGTCATAGTCCATCTCAATTGTATAAGGGAACCGTTCAAATAGTCTTATCACAGTGGGACAGAAGCTGTCCTTAAGTCTGGTGGTACGTGCCCTCAGGCTCCTGTACTCTTCTACCCGATGGAAGAGGAGAGAAGAGAGAATGTCCTGGTGGGTGGGGTCTTTGATTATGCTGGCTGCTTCACCAAGACAACGAGAGGTAAACACAGAGTCCAAGGAGGGGAGGCTGGTGTCCGTGATGCACTGGGCTACGTCCACTGCATCTGCAATGCACTGCAGTTACTCACTTATGGTAGAATATCAGCACCCCTGAATGCGTGACCTTGATCACCAAGAGGACAAAGGCAGCAGACACCAACCCCTGCACATTCCCCTCCAAGTTTTACACCATTCTCACTGAGAAAATATATCACTGTTCATTCAACTGTTACTGGGTCTGAATCCTAGAACCCCCTCCCCAACAGCACTGTAGAAAGCACCTTCATCAGAAGGACCGGAAGTGGTTCAAAATGGTGGCAACTAGGGATGGGCAGTAATTACTGGGCTTGCTAGCAACACCCACTTTCCCATTAGTATACAGAAAAATATTCTGTTGACTGTGATAAAATATCTTTATTACTCACATGTACATCGAAACACACAGTGAAATACATCTTTTATGTCGAGTGTTCTGGGGGCAGCCTGCAAGTGTCGCCACACTTCCGGCACCAACACAGCATTGCCCAACAACTTCCTAACCTGTACATCTTTGGAATGTGGGAGGAAACCAGAGCACCCGGAAGAAACCCACGCAGACATGGGGAGAATGTATAAACTCCTCACAGACAGTGGGCGGAATTGAACCAGGTCGCTGGTGCTGTAAAGCGTTACGCTAACCGCTACACTACCGTGCTTGTGCATACACTGCCGTGCCTGCCCCATACACTACCATGCCTGCCCTGTGATGCCCAGGTTCTGGGAAAAGTAATAAACAAAAAATGATTTTAGAATGGGATGTGAGGTTTGAGTATGAATGTATAAAGAAAAGTCTTTACTGACAATGGTAAATTGTTATTTTAGGCTTTCCGAGAGAGAATTAGAACAGATTTAGAACAGATGCATTATGGTGATCGGATGTATGATGGTGTGTTTGGAATTTAGAAAGGATGAGAGAAGAAATCATTCAAGAACCATGACCATTGCAGCATGAATAAAAAAGCCAAGTGTTGTTGCAGCAGAAATAAATGGAGGCTTTATTCACTGTTAGTTACATTTCAAATCATTTAAAAAGGCAATTATGAATTCCACATTATAATCCCATGGATATCTATGTTCATTGTTGTTCATTGTTCCCCTAATAAATATTGCACTCTGTATGGATGTTATGATTGAAATGAAATCAAGTATTAACCTAGTAAAAGCATCTCCTGCTGTCTTCCACCATGTGTGCAGAGAGCATGCTGATCACTCATGTCTTGAGGCCAATCACATGAACTTGTTGCAAACAAGTATCTTACATGCATCTTAGAACTGATTGTGCAAGAGAACATTAGAAGGTGGTGTGATGTCTGCTCTAATGTTTTACCTCCAACTAATTGAAGTGATGTTTAATCTGTCGCTGTAGAGCAAACCTGTGAATCGTTTCATTATAACTTGGCAGTGGTAAATAGGTGTAGGCTGTACAGTGATGTTATGTTTTTGTACTGAATGCCTCATTTATTCTTGAGAGTGTTTCAGATTGAGATTTCACTCACTTCAGCAATGGATGAAAGTTTCTCCTTTTCTCATCAGACTGGCAAAACATTTATCTAGGACTCTATTTACCTAGGACTCAAACCCTCCCTCTGTAACTGGAATCCTTTGATTTTCTAACAAACAGACCGCAATCAGTGAGGATAGGCAGCAATTCCTCCGGCACGATTATTCTCAAGGCTGGTGCACCTCAAGGCTGCGTCCTCAGCCCTCTACTCTACTCCCTACACACTCATGACTGTGTGGCCAGATTCTGCTCTAACTCCATCTACAAGTTTGCAGACGTTGTAGGCCGTATCTCAGTGATGAATCGGAGTACAGAAAGGAGATAGAGGGCTTAGTGGAATGGTGTCATGACAACAACCTTTCCCTCAATGTCAACAAAACTAAAGAGCTGGTCATTGACTTCAGGAAAGGGGGCGGTGTACATACACCTGTCTACATCAATGGTGCTGAGGTCGAGAGGGTTGACAACTTCAAGTTCCTGTGAGTGAACATCACCAACAACCTGTCCTGGACAAACCACGTTGATGCCATGGCCAAGAAAGCTCACCAGCGCCTCTACTTCCTCAGGAGGCTGAAGAAATTTGGTTTGTCCCCTTTGACTCTCACCAACTTTTACCGATGCACCACAGAAAGCATCCTGTCGGGATGTATCACACCTTGGTACGGCAACTGCTCTGCCCAAGGCCGCAAGACGCTGCAGAGAGTTGTGGACACGGCCCAGCGCATCACGGACGCCAGCCTCCCCTCCTTGGACTCTGTCTTTACCTCTCGTTGTCTTGGTGAACCAGCCAGCATAATCAAAGACCCCACCCACCCAGGACATTCTCTCTTCTCTCCTCTTCCATTGGGTAGAAGATACAGGAGCCTGGGGGCACGTACCACCAGACTTAAGGACAGCTTCTATCCCACTGTGATAAGACTATTGAACAGTTCCCTTATACAATGAGATGGACTATGACCTCACGATCTACCTTGTTGTGACCTTGCACCTTATTGCACTGCACTTTCTCTGTAGCTGTGACACTTTACTCTGTACTGCTATTGTTTTTTTTACCTGTACTACATCAATGCACTCTGTACTAACTTGATGTAACTGCACTGTGTAATGAATTGACCTGTAAGATCAGTTTGTAAGACAAGCTTTCACTGCACCTCAGTACAAGTGACAATAATAAACCAATACCAATATCACAACAGTCGGGATCCCCTTCCAAATTATTGTGTGGGTTGGGAGCTCGTAGATTAGAAATTGCTTTTGTTTTCTGAATTCTGCCAGGCTAGTTGTATGGGTTAGCATTCTCTGCATTCTTGTGGTGGTGGTGGTACCTAAAATAACCTTAATGCAACCATGCAGCCCACACTGGAGTGGGATGCTGTTGGCCAGATGTGAAGCTTCTCCTTAGAACCATACACTGCAGAGAAGGCCTTTGACCCATCCAATCTCCAGAAGACCTTTCGAAGAACGTTTGGTTCTGCCTACTTTAAGTCTCTGCCCTTGCCTCCCTTGGTTATTGTTTTCCCCAAAAGATATGGATTCAGCCAATCAAGTAATTCCCTCTAAATCTCAATGTAAGGGGTTTGTACGTTCTCCCCGTGTCTGCGTGGGTTTCCTCCTGGTGCTCCGGTTTCCTCCCACATTCCAAAAAAGATGTACGGGTTAGGAATTTTTGGGCATGCTATGTTGGCGCCGGAAGCGTGGCGACACTTGCGGGCTGCCCACAGAACACTCTACGCAAAAGATGCATTTCACTGTGTGTTCCAATGTACATGTGACTAATAAAGACATTTTTATCTTAAAAGTCATAGAGTTATGAAGTCATACAACACCGAAATAAGTCCTTCAGCCCACCATCTCCATACCAACTATCAAGTTCTTATCTACACTGATTCCATATATCTGCACTTGGTTCGTAGCCTATTGTGTCTTGGAAGCCTTTCTCTTCACATTGCTGCTTGTTCTTAACTCTGCGTCCTCTGAGTATCAACCCTATATGTGTTTATCTTTGTTTACTTTGTCTAAGCACTTCAAGTTGTGAAGCACATCTATCAAACTGTGTCTGCTCGAAGGGGCACATTTTCACCTTCTCCAATCTATCCACATAACTGTAGTCCTTCCTCCCTGGAACCATTCCAGTAAATCTGTTCTGTTCCCTCTCTAAAGCCCTGATCAATTAAACAGTTTCACTGAAGGAGGTTGAGGGATGAACATCAGCCAGGACAGCAGAACCTCTGTACATCCAATATTGCTGCAGAGCTCCTGCCATCCATCTGAGTGGGCCTGATCATTAGCAGTGTGGTTTAGGTTTAAATCTAGTCTCTGGCAGTAAAGTATTCCCTCAGTGCTGTATCACTGTGTCAGCCTGTGTTATGTGCTCTGTGAGGCTTACATCAATAATGTTGTCCTTTGTGCTGACATGTCCTTCGGGGAAGCGAACCTGTCATCTATGTTGGCCGTCCATGTGACTCCAGTCGCACAGTGTGTGGTTGACTCTAGCAAGCCATTGGAAGATAGCCCACCATCACCTCCTTGGGGGAGGTGTGAATGCAGGCCTGCTGCTGCATCTGATGAGTCAACCAATCAATTATATATCACAGCCTTTGGGGCAGAAGAACAATTGGTGACATTAATTATCTGTGACAGAACAAATCCTTAACTCCACTTATTGGTTTTATTCCAATTTTCTGATTCTTTTTTTCAAACAAAGTTACTGTAGACACCCTTGCAATGACTTGGTGAGGAGACACATCATTTGGTTTGCTATTCAGCTTCATAGAAAGTCTCTGATCTGGTAGCTAGTACATATACTGTAGACCTGTGGCAAGATGACACCTGGCTCTGAAGCCTTTATCTCTACCTCCCTAGCCTGTCATCCCTTCGCAAAGTTTCACTGGGGAGAGCAATGTCTGTGTATCTGCAGACTGACCAGACAACGCATTCATTAAAAAAAAGCAGGCCCTTAGAGTCGACGTGATCGCATAACAAAAAGACACCGATGAAGTGAATGATGCTGAGCACACAAGCCTGAGCTTCCAGGCAACAGACTTCATTACCTGAGAGATAATGGTGTTGCATTCTGATTCTCTTTCAAATAACTCGACCATCAGTGCTTTGGCAAAGCAGTCTTTTTTTCTACAAGGAGGGCATGGTGAGGCTATCCTGTTGTTTGAAGTGTTTATGAAACTCTTCAGAGTTGTAATGAAAATTCTGACAAAATGATTTCCATCTGCTTCTGCCCTTTGTTCAGCTGAGAACCACTGACAGGATGAAGCTGTTCTGTTTCAACAACCCAATCTCAAAAATAATTTAGATTCATGACTTAAGAGATATATGTGATGATGCTTTCTAAGGTGCAGGAGTAGGTGTTTATTTTTAATACAAATATTACCATTGGATGAGCATTCTATGTGATATTACCTGCAGACCGAGTGCTGGGGACTAAGATTAGGCTGGCAAAATCTTTTATTAGCCAGCTTGGAGAAGATAAGCAGGAGGTCCTCCTTTGTGCTGTGAGTTTCTAAAATGATGAAGAGAGGTCTACACAGAGTGACCTTGAGCTTTCAGCTTCCTACCGTTGTAACTCTTTAGCCCACTCCCACTCTGACCTCTGTATCTTTGGTCTCATACACTTTTCCAATGGAGTCCAATGTAAATCCAAGACACATTACAGCCCTCAGAACTCATTGAATGCAGCAATCTCAGATAACTAGCCTTTCCACTTTGTAGAGAACAAGCCAATTCCAATGAAAGGTCCTGAATTGAAATGTTAACTCTGTTTCTCTCTTCACAGATGCTGCCTGACCTGTTGAATATTTCCATCATGTTCTATTTTATTTCAGAGTTCCAGCATCTGCAGTATTTTCTTCCCCAGTTTGTATCTCACAGATCCAGCATAGTTCGTTTTTTCTGTTTCACCCCCCCCACCAACGTTTTCATTTGTCTGTAACCTACACCTCATCCAGATGAATCAGCTGTGATTAACAACCCTTCACCAGCCCATTCCCCCCACCCCCTCAGTCAGCACCATTTGCACCATTCTGCCTCCTGGTTTCCACCCTGTCAGAGATACCCCCTTGTTCTCAACAACTTAATGTTTGATTTCTAAAATATCTTCATTCCGATGGAAGGTTATTAACCTGAAATGTTAACTCTGTTGCTCTCTCCACAGATGCTGCCTGACCTGATGAGTATTTTCATCATTTTCCGTTTTTAATTCCTTAATAATATCTCACCTTGAACAAATGTAAAGTGGATATGCTTAGATTAAACAACTGTAATTTGTAGCTCCTTTCAATGGTTTTTGATTCAATAAATGGCCTCCTTCTGTGTCATGCATTTTCCATGAAGGTAGTGGTGAACCATTTAGTTATTGTATCATTAACTTCAACTTTCCCTTTTTATTTTAATCAAACCTGTTCCATCCTTTTATTTCTTTAGCACATGGGTCAAGGCCAGGGGGCATATGTTTAAAGTTATTGGTGGAATTATTGGAGAAGGAAGGAGAACAAATTCTTTCATCCGAGGGTGGAAGAGATTGGGAAGACTGATGGAGGGAGAAACTCTCATCGCATTTATAAAGTACTTGGATGTATACTTCAAGCACTGTGACCTGCAGATCTACAGACCTAGTGCTGGAACTGGTTTAGGCTTTTTTTTTCAGCTAGAATGGATGTAAAAGGCCAAATAGCCTCCAGTCTCATAAATTATCAATGATTCTTTGACTTATCTTTCCTTGACTGTACCCCATAAATTTAATGGCACCGCCATGTGTATTAATTAGATGTTTTAGTACAGATGGACTGTTAGGATTCAAATGCCTTATCCAAACCAGGGGTAGGAACAGATCCTGAATATTCGTTAAAAGTGAGTGGCATACTATGTAAAAAATACACATTTACAGGTAATGACAAGAAGACCAGGAAATGGATAGTTGGAGAGCTATAGCATGGCTAGTGGGGCTGAGTGGCCTGAAATTTAATGATGTGGTTAACCTGCCTGCATGCTTGACCCTCATTTGTTGCTTACTCCCAGTTTTGGCCAATTCCAGTTCCAGGGTTCAATCTGACCCCTCAAAAAACATGCAGATGCTGGAAATCTGAGAATAAAACAGAAAATGCTGGAAGTGCTCAGCAGGTCAGGCAGCATCTGTGGAGAGAGAAACAGAGCTAATGTTTTGGGTCAATGACCTTCTGTCAGCACTGGTCTGATGTTTAATTACGGAAAATCAACACTTATTGGTTTTTGTATCAGATAATTTTTTTTTCACCTAAATAAAGATACCTCCTGTACTCTGAAAATATATACAGTTCCATTTTCACATATTAAAGAGATATTTAGTTGGTGCTGAATATTATCAGAGGCAGAATTAGATGTCATTCCTTAATCTCGAATTCAAATTGTAGGTTGCCTTTATTTTTGTGGAGAACATACCCGGTACTTCATTGGCTCTTACCCCACACAGCCAAACTTGCAGAAGTAATAAATAATTGGTTTCGCTGCTGAATAAATACTCTGTGTGATTTTGGTTGGCATTCGATCGTTGTTGAGTTCCAGCCACCCCTGATGGGAAATAGTAGAACTGGAAATAGCAGAACTTTTGCATAGTTGGGGAATTAAGGGTTCTTGGGAAAAGGCAGGTAGGTGGATCTGAGTCCACAGCCGGATCAGCCAAGATCTTATTGAATGGTGGAGCAGGCTCGACGGGCCAGCTGGCCTCCTCCCACCCCTATTTCTTATGTTTTTATGGACTCTGATTTAAAGATAATAACATTGACTGCATTTCTGCTTGTCTTCCCAGTGACAAACAGTCCATTGTGGGATCCCTTCTGACTGATGACCGTAGTGCTGGGTCAAGATTGTGGCTGGGGTCATCTGCGGGTCGCTCACCCACGTCGGGGGCAAGCGTGGCTGGGAGTCTGTCTCAAGGATCGGCAGCGGACAGCGTCAGTCTCCACCGCTACAGGTGGGTCCTGCTTCAGTCTCCTCTGACTGTGACTTTAGAAAATGAAACTGTGTACAATTTTGATCCCTTTATTTATAGAAGGATACACTGGCATTGGAGGCAGTCCAGAAGAGGTTCACTCAGCTAATCCCTGGGAGGAGAGGGTTGTCCTATCAGGTTTTTGGTTTTGGTTCATTATTGTCACTTGTACTGAGGTGCAGTGAAAAACTTGTCTTGCCTACCGATCGTACAGGTCAATTCATTACACAGTGCAGTTACATTAGGTTAGTACAGAGTGCATTGATGTAGTACAGGTAAAAACAATAACAGTACAGAGTAAAGTGTCACAGCTACAGAGAAAAGTGCAGTGCAATAAGGTGCAAGGTCACAACAAGACAGATTGTGAGGTCATAGTCCGTCTCATTGTATAAGGGAACTGTTCAATAGTCTTATCACAGTGGGGTAGAAGCTGTCCTTAAGTCTGGTGGTACATGCTCTCAGGCACCTGTATCTTCTACATGTATCTGTACATGTATGCACAGGTGCAATGAAAAACTTACTTGCAGCAGTATCATTTAAGCAGCCTGCACAAGAAAAACATAAACATAAATTACACACAATTTTTACAAGAAAGGACACAATTAGAACAAAATAAAAACAAGGTCCATTTTAGTGCAAAATAATCAAAGTGGTCATAATGTTGCTAAACTGTAGTGATTAGGGTTGTGCTAGTTGGTTAAAGAACCGAATGGTTGAAGGGAAGTAGCTGTTCTTGAACCTGGTGGTGTGGGAGTTCAGGCCTCTGTACCTCCTGCCTGATGGTAGCTGCGAAAAATGGCATGGCCCGGATGGTGGGGATCTTTGATGATGGATGTTGCCTCTTGAGGCAGCACTTCCTGTAGATACTACTGATGGTAGGGAGAGATGTGCCCGTGATGTATTGGGCTGAGTCCACTACTTTCTGCAGCTTTTTACATTTCTGCACATTTGAATTGCCTCACGTTCCTCTCATGTGGAACAGGAGACCTGATAAGCTATCTTGGACCCCTCACCGAGAAGCACAGAGTGGGATCCTGCCCTGCCCTCCTTGGGACACAGTGAGCCATAACCAAAAGATAAGCATTTTTCCCATGTTATCTATTACTGTGGAGTTGGGAGGGGCATTACCAACTGCATGGGAAGATCCAAAAATCTTGTAGATATTTGAAAGAGTGGCGAATTGGATGGCACTGCAAACATTTTTGGTAGAGGCAAGACAGAGTCATAGAGTATTACACAGCACAAAAACAGGCCCTTTGGTCCAACTCATCCATGCCAGCCAAGATGCCCATCTGAGCCTGTCCCATTTGCCTCTGGCACTTCATTTTATACCACCACGTGAAGAAGTCGCCCCTCAGGTCCCTTTTAAATGTTTCTCCTCTCACCTTAAACCTATGCCCTTTAGTTTTTGATTCCCTTTGCCTGAGAAAAAGACTGTGTGCATTCACCCTATCTATGCCCCTCATGATTTTGTACAGCTCTATGAGGTCACCCCTCAGTCTCCTTGGCTCCGACGTATGAAGTCCTAGCCTGCCCAACCTCTCCCTGTAACTCTAGAGCCTGGAGGTTTCTCCCAGTCCCATTCTTTTATTTGTTAAGGAATTTAATAGTGTCAACACTTTTACTTCGCCCTGACTTATTCCAGCCACATCCCCAACGCTGCTCATGAATGCCCCACTGAAACCTACCCCTGGCTTGTTACTGATGAGACACTCAGCTTGAAATTCAATTCCTCAAATAAGGGAGTTGGCTGTGCAGATGAAGTAGATTCAAGGTCCAATCCGTAGACTGGCTTCGTTGTGCACCTTTTCTCCATCCGCCGCAACAGCCAGGACCTCCTGGTGGCCACCCACTTCAATTCCACATCCCACTCCCATACTGACGTATCTATCCATGGCTTCCTCTACCGCCACGTTGAGGCCAGACGCAGGTTGGAGGAACAAAACCTCATATTCCGCCTTGGGAGTCTCCAACGTGATGGCCTCAACATCAATTTCTCTAACTTCAGGTAACCCCACCCCTTCTTTTTCTCTCCAACCCCCCCAAACTCCTTCATCTTCCCTTATTCCCATGGCTCCCTTCCCCTGCCTTGGTGACCTGCCCATCTCCTCTCCTCCCCTCCTCCCCTCCTCCCCTCCCCCATCCTTTATTCCATGGTCTACTGCCCTCTCCTGCCGGATTCCTTCTTCTTCAGCCCTTGGCCTCTTCTACCTGTCACCTCTCAGTTTATTACATCTTCTCCCCCTCCCCCACCCACCTACCTTCCCCCCTCACCTGGACTCACCTCTCCCCTGAAACTCACCTATCACCTGCCTGCGTGTGGTCCTCCCCCTCCCCCCACCTTCTTATTCTGGCTTCTGCCCTCTTCCTTTCCAGTCCTGATGAAGGGTCTCGACCTGAAACGTCGACTGTTTATTTCCCTCCATGGAGGCTGCCTGACCTGTGAGTTCCTCCAGCACTTTTTGTCTATTGAGCCTTCGAAAGCTCTGTCTGGTACTCGCTGTGATTTCATCGCCAGCTTAGCACCAAAAACAGGCCCTCACAAACAGGTACATCCAAACATATCCCGTTGCCGCACTGCTGCCCACATAAAGACCTAACATTTCCTGCAGCTACTTCGCTGATGATACCATATTATACTGTGCACTTGGCTGGTACAAGTGGTGCAGCCTATAGAGTCGTAGAGGTGTACAGCACAGAACCGGGCCCTTTATCCCACCACAGCCATGCTGACCATCTTACCCATCTACACTAATCCCATTTGCCTGCATTAGGTCCATATCCTTCTCTGCTTTACCTGTACGGAACTGCTGCCTCAGAGTTCCAGTGATCCGGGTTTAATCCTGACATCCGGTGCTGTTTCTGTGGAGTTTGCACATCCCTCCTGTGACTGCGTGCGTTTCCCCACCCCCCGGGTGCTCCGATTTCTTCCCACATCTGAAAGGTGTGCAGCTCAGTAGCTTAATTATCCACTGATAATGCCCCAAGTGTGTAGGTGAGTGGCAGAATCTGGGGTTGATAAGATAAGATAAGATTTCTTTATTAGTCACATGTACATTGAAACACACAGTGAAATGCATCTTTTGCGTAGTGTTCTGGGGACAGCCCGCAAGTGTCGCTACACTTCCGGCGCCAACATAGCATGTCCACAACTTCCTAACCCGTACGTCTTTGGAATGCGGGAGGAAACCGGAGCACCCGGAGGAAACCCATGCGGACACAGGGAGAACATACAAACTCCTTACAGACAGCGGCCGGAAATGAACCCGGGTCGCTGGCGCTGTAAAGCGTTAGGCTAACCGCTACATTACCGTGCCTGTTGTAGTGTGTTGTGGGAAGAAAAAACATGGGGCTAGCATTGGTACAAGAATAGTGGACATAGATGTTTGGTGGTCAGTGCAGACTCAGTGGCTGAAGGACTTGTTTTTGCGCTATATGACTATTAATTAAATGCAGGATATTTTAAGAGCACATAGCACCCGTAGAGAGGGAAATAGAGATAACCTTTCTTTAGAACTAGCAAAAGGTGCAACAATTTTTAGGCAAGGACTGGCCAATTAGAAGGATTGACAAGAGCTGCCTGCATTAATTCTGCCCATTTTTTTAAGGAGGCTCACAAATAAAACTTCCTGAAACCACCTGAGCCCACGATGTTATTCATTCTTGGATCATACCTTGCCAGGGATCTGACCTGGCTCGGTTTGTCCTCCTGTTGGGGTGATATATGGCTGGACGTTCAGGGATGTGTGCTTGACAGGAGTGACACTGGTGTCACCTCATCTCAGTTAAATAGATCCAGGGTGGAATAAGTCAATCTGTGAGACAGAGTCTGGTATCAACTGTAGTGAATATAAAATTCTTTGGATAGTTAGAAAAGAACAGGAGTTGGAAAAACCTTTCGATTCTGACTGATCTGTCCAAAAAGTAATGTTTATGATACTGCCCAATTCTCCATTCTCTCAGACATCCACCCGATCTTGCTTTGCATCTTCCTGTTCTATCTGTATACTTTCTCAGGGAGTTATATCTAAACAGTCGGGACAATTTCCTTCCTCCAATGCTTCCTAATTCTATAACATTTTTTGTCAGCGTTGAATATATTATCAAGGTTAAAGCTAATTAATTCCCTGTTGTAGAACTGAATGTTACCTTTCTTCTGCTTTCCGAATTCCTCAAACTCTCCTAGTTTAAGATCCTAATGGAAAATAGACCAGCATTTCTATGACGTTTTACATAATGTTTTCAAGGTGTCTCAAAGCACTTTACAGCCAGTGAAATACCTTTCAAAGTGTAATTGCTGTGCTAGTACAGGAAATGGTGCACCAATGTTTGCACGGCAAGAGCTCACAAAGAGTGAAGAGGTATTTGACCCAGTGATTTGTACTGGTGAAGGTTATCTGGTTCGGAAGTGGATCCGTTATGCCTGTTTATCTTCGGTGTGGTAGACCAAACAAGTTTGGACTCTGCACCCTAGATTCAATCATCCCACCACCTAATAAAGTCCTCTGGGACTTGTGTCTATTCCTCTGCTTATGCCGGTCAATGTTGGTTGGCTTTCCTTAGTATTTGGCAGGCGTTTTATGACTTTGTGTCCCAAAGGCCATTGCAGTGTCACTTTTGAAGAGATACGATAAGATTTCTTTATTAGTCACATGTACATCGAAACACACAGGGAAATGCATCTTTTGCATGGAGTGTTCTGGGGGCAGCCCGCAAGTGTCGCCACGCTTCCGGCGCCAACATAGCATGCCCACAACTTCCTAACCCGTACGTCTCTGGAATGTGGGAGGAAACCGGAGCACCCGGAGGAGACCCATGCAGACACGGGGAGAACATACAAACTCCTTACAGACAGTGGCCGGAATTGAATCCAGGTCACTGGCGCTGCAATAGCGTTATGCTAACCGCTACACTAGACGTTGCAGTATAGGAAATGTGACGGTCAATTTGCACACAGGAAGATCCCACGAGCCACTGAATGGGGGAAAAGCCCAGATAATTTGTTTCAGTAATGTTAGTCGAGGGATAAATATTGTCTGGAACAGTAGGAAGGACTCTGCTGCTGTTCTACAAAAAGCACCGTGGGATCTTTTATGTGCACCTCAGAGCACAGGCAAGAAAGCCTCTCCAACAATATAGCATTCCCTCATGAATCCACCGTGGCATTAGATTGGAATATACTGACAAGAGTGGCCTGGTGATGTCTCACAGCTCTGTGGGCCCAGGTTCAATCCTGTCCTTAGGTGTTATCTGTGTGCAGTTTGTATGTTCTCTCCATGACTGTGCAGTTTTATTCCAGGTGCTCTGGTTTCCTCCCACATCCTGGTGACATCCTGGTAGGTTGATTGGCTACTTAACAAATCAAAGGGGATGTGTGAGAGAGAATAAGTTGCAGGGGAGCAGGGAAGTAAGGAGAGGGGTGATGGGACCAATGGGACTGCATGGATCCGGTGGGTGGAATGGCCTCCTCCTCCATTGTTATAAGTATACCTATAGGGCAGGACTTAATCCCCCATCAATCTGATACTGCTACCTCTGAGCGAAGGCTAAAGCTCTTAAAAATTAGCTGCAAAACTATCAAGTATAGAGTTATATGCAAAGATGGTTTGAATTCTTTCTTTGAGCCAAGAGTGCAGATGAGGCAGGTCCCAGGCTCAGTGCTGTGTCTTCGTTCAGTCAGCTGTCCTTGACCAGAGTGACAGCCAGCATGCGACACAAAGCCTGGAGAAATGGAGCACAGGAAGGAGGGGGTGGGGGAAACAATTGGCCTTGGTTCCCACTGCTATTCCGTTTTCCCCATGCGGGACCACCTCACCGGAGGTATGTACGTGTTGACAATGAGCAAAGATCGGGTTAAGTGCATTGTCTGTTGCCAGTGCTGTTCAGGCTCACTCTGGCCACTTGGATAAGGAGCCAGCGGGCACACTGGTAAAAGTGCGTGAATGGGTAAAACACATCGGGCAGCGCAGTGGCGCAGCTAGTCGAGCTGTGACCTCACAGCTCCAGCAACCTGGGTTCAATCCTGACCTCTGGTGTTGTTTGTGTTGAGTTTGCCCGTTTTCCCTGTGACCCAGTGGGTTTCTCCAGCTGCTTTAGTTTTTTCCCACAGCTCAAAGATGTGCAAGTTGGGAGGATAATTAGCCGCTGATTATTGCCTCTCATGTCAGTGAGTGGTAGAATCTGGAGGAGGGAGTTGATGGGAATGTGGGAGAATATATTGGGATCGGGTCAGATTAGTGTAAAACTGGGTGCTTGATGCATGGACTTGTTGGGCCTTGGGGCCTGTTTCATGCTCTCTCTCTCCGTGTGGATGCTGGAAGAAGAGAATAGAGGGATAAATGATTAGTAACTCCATTGTTGGTCTGCATAGTCAGGAGTTTACTGTCTTCTAACTCCTTCCTTATTCAAAGCAATTACTAGCAGCAAGGAGCTGACAGGCCCAGCAGGGCTCAGTAACAAGATCCTTCAAGACCGAATGACAGTAACACTCAAAATATAATGAACCTGGACAACGAAGCTTCCAACTCCATCAGCTCTCACTTGCATTTTGAATTATGCTGACTTGGTTCTCCCAGAGCTTGATGAGGCCCATTTAATTATGATGCTGCTGTCTTGCAATCTTGCACATCAGGTTGACTCTGCAAAGAGCCCCAGACAAAGTCAAACCATTGCGATTCAGACAGTGTTTAAAACATTTGATGCTGTCTTCAGTCTTTTAGCTCTAATTTTGTCGCTTTCTTCTCAGATATTTGGTTTTTAGGTTTTTGGTCAGGGGAAGGGTGGAGCAAAGCACAATACTTGAAGTCCAATGTCTTGGAGTGAAATACTGTAAAAATGTAGCCACATAATTAAAGGGAATATGCAGCCTAATTTGCAGACAGCTCCCATCAATAGCAATGTCCTAACAGCCAGGTAACCTGTTTTAGAAAATTTAATTAAGGAATAAATATTGGCCAGGATATTCGGAAGAGGTACTCTTCTCTTCTTCACAAAGCGTCATGTGATCATTCACCAGAGCGAGAAGATGGGATCTCAATTTAATGCCTCAGTTTAATGTGAAGGATGACACTGCTGAATGTCCAGCTCTCCTTCAGTACTGTGCTGGAGCTTCAACCCATGATCTTCAGACTCCGAGGCATGGGCTGACATCAAACTGCATTTGTATGGTTCATGATTGTTTCTCCATTAGTTGTTTTCTTTAACATTTCCGCTGCCCAAACAACTAAAATCTGTAAAACTTCGGAGACTGCTCAGTGCTCAGAAAACTAACCTGTTCCTAAAATACAGGGCAATCTCTAGTCCTGTCACAGTCCAACCAAAGTGCTCAGGAACCGCTGTGACTACAATTTCCAGTCTACAACCACATTACTTCCCACCTGCAGAAAACAAGACATAACCATCATCTGATACTTGGCAAAGTCCCCTCTATCTCTTTGTTATATTTCCTTCCTCTTTATTGACTTTGCCTGACTCCTGTAACAGAAAGGATTGACTTAGATCACAGCCAATACTCTGTAAATAATTTTCCAGATCTTCAGGAACCTAAGGAAAGTGTCAATGAGAGATAAAGAGACATAGAACAGAAACAGATCCTTGGCCAATTGAGTCCATCATCCACCATTTTACACTAATCCTACATTAATCCCTTTTTTTTAATGGATAAAAGAAAATAGAACCTTACATTTAGGTAGCGCCTTTAATGGCCAAAATATTTCAGAGCCAACAAAATGCTTCTGTTATGCATTCACTATTAATAAAGTTTATTTATAATGTGAGGCAGTGGGGAATAAAGAAATACTGCTTGGGAATCTAACACAGGGGAAGCAAGACCAGCATGTATAAAACGTTTTTCATGACGTCAGGATTCAATATCCTTTATAGTTAGGGAGGTATTTTTGAAATGTGGCTTGTGTTATAATTTGGGTTAATGTGGCATCTATTGTGCACAAAGCAAGTTCTCTCCAACAGCAATGTGCTGATATCGGGGTATCTATTTTAGAAATGTAGAGTGAGGAATAAATATTCATCAAGATACCAGGGAGAACTCCCTTGTTCTTCAAAAAGCACCATGGGATCTTTTACATTCACCTGAGATTCCAGCATGGCCCAAAGTTTGCCATTAGCAAGGCCCTACAGTCATCAATATAGAGTTATAGAGAGATGCAGCACGGAAGAAGGCCTTTCAGCTGACTGAGTCTGTTCTGATCATCAACCAGCCAGTTTTACACCATCAGCTCCTCCCCAGGTTCTATCTCTTGCCCTCACACGAGGGGCAATTTACAGTGGTCTGTTAACCTACCAAATACACATACTTTTGGGATGTGGGAGGAAACTGGAGCACCATAGGAAGCCCATGCAATCACAGGGAGAATGTGCAAGCTCCACATAGACACCACGGTGGGTCAGAACTGAACCCAGGGTCACTGGAGTATGAGGCTGCAGCTTTACCAGCCAGATAATCTTTTCAACTGTTCTCAGTTGAGGGATTTCCCTTGCTCCTCTTGGAATAGTGGAACCTCAGCAGTCATCTGGGATTTAATTTCATCATTTCATTGGGAATGTGATGAATTGCCCCAGCCCTGCATTGAATCGTTGGACAATATTCCAACCTCGAAGTGGGCATATAAACACAACAACCCGACTCAGAGTCAAGAGCACTACCATTGAACAAGGCAATTCTGTTAACTCAGTATCATACTATTCTTCAGACTTATTTATTCAAGATCAAATATTTATCTGAACAGTTCTCACCACTTCTCTTTCAACCTCTTGTACTCTGCAAAATTTCCAAGAAATGCTCATGTTCCAAGCTCATCTCTAACCCTTAACCTTCCTTTTAACCATTTCATTAATTCACACGACACACGTCTTCATAATGGATTGAATCTTATTAGATGAGGATCTTGCAGCCCACAGGGTTAGACTTCCACCAGCATCCTTTAACTTGAATATAACTTATATTGTGACACGTTGCAACTGTGAACAGATGACATTATGGCAACAGCATCAGGGATCTTATTAAATAACAAGTCCAAGAGGGTATCTCTTCAACCAGTGAGCTTTAATGTTTAAAATTTTAAAATTTAGAAAGGAGGAACTGAAAAAATGGCTTGAATTCAGGAAGATCAGGTCAAAAAGAGAAATAAAGGGAGAAAGAAAGAACAGAGAAAAAAAAAGAACATTATAAATTTTAAGCAGAATTTACATTGGAATTTCATTGGAATGAAACTCAATAGTTTAAATAGTTTTCTTGCTGGGCAGGAGAGTATTTTGTGTTGAGTATTGCATGCAGTTCTGGTCGCCCCATTACATGAAAGATGTGGAGGATTTGGAAAGGGTACAGAGGAGGTTTCCTGGGCTGCTGTCTGGATTACAGAGTATGAGCTATAAGGAGAGGTTGGACAAACTTGGGTTGTTTTCTCTGGAGCGTCAGAGGCTGAGGGGAGACCTGCTAGAGGTTTATAAAATTATAGGTAGGGTAGACAGTCAGAATCTTTTTCCCAGGGTAGAAATGTCAAATACCGTAGGACATACATTTAAGGTGAGAGGGGGAAAGTTTAAAAGAGATGTGTGGAACAAGATTTTTACTGAGAGAGTGGTAGGTGCCTGGAGCAGGCTGCCAGGAGCTAGTGGTAGAAGGAGATATGATAGTGATATTTAAGAGGCTGTTAGATAGACACATGAATATTGCAGGGACTGGAGGGATATGGACCATGTACAGGCAGAAGAGATCTAGTTCAATTCGGCATCATGTTAGGTGCCGACATCGTGGGCTGAAGGGCCCATTCCTGTTCTCTGTGTTATGTTGACAATGATCACATGATTACGAAGGAAGTAATGAGTTAACCTTCTGTGAGGAACAGAGTCATTTAATTAATGTGCAAATCCAGCAAGTTCTTAAAAATACCAGAGAAGACGGGGGAACCAAAGCAGAGATGCTGTGGGTGTGAGGGAAACAGGGGAGTGATGTAAATTGACTGGAGGTCTACAGCAAAAAGTTCATTTCCTAAACACCTGAACTTGCTAGTATTAATGAAAGAGTGCACCCTGAACTGTGTAGGAGCAGCACCTTCCAGAGCTCAACGATTCCAGGAGGATTTGTCCTATTTGGTTGATCTTGCAGCAACTTATCTTGCTCAAATTCAATTCCAAAATGGCCAAAATGCAAGATGTGGGAGACGAATTTGTGCGCTGGGCCCCAGAGGCAGTGCTGGAAACCCTAAACTTCTCCACACCTGCACAGGAGTAGTGCAGTCAATCAGCCGTGAGATTGAGCAGCAAGTTTCAAAAGATTTCTTAAGTCGGATGGAGCATATGGTTTGCGTAAGCCAAGTTTGCGAACTTTCAGAAGGCACTAGACTGAAATTGGTTTATCCCATCTGCAGGTGGAGATAAAAACATTAATAACAGTTCAAACTCACCACTCTACACATCGTGGGATAAACCAGATCCTGGAGCCTTTATGACAGTGAAATTGAATTTCATTTTACAGTTTATAGACCACCCCATCTCAACCATGTTAGCCATCTGGGTCTGACTGTAACATAACTGCATTCCCCAGACTGAGTTATACAGATTCATAACACTGATAGTTAAGGTTTTGAAAGCCAGTTTCCCTACTCTTCTATTAATTTGTACCTGGAAAGGGAGTGGGTCTTCCAAATGCAGCACAAGTAGTTCAAGAGAACACAGCGGCACAGCTAGTAGAGCTGCTACCTGTCTGCTGCAGCAACTGGAGTTTCAGTTTTGTCTTCCATTGGTGCTTGTGTGGAGTTTGCACGATCTCCCGATGACTGTTTGGATTTCACTTTGGTTCCCTCCCACCTCCCAAAGACGTGCAGGTTGGTAGGTCAATTGGCCACTGCAAATTGCCTGTGGTGTGTAAAGTTGGTGGGGAGTTAATGAGAATGTAGGGAGAATAAAATGGGATTAATATAAATGAGTGCTTGATGGCCAGTGCAGAATCAGTGACCCTGTTTTCCATGCTGTATGACTCTATGGCTAAGTACTTCCTCCCTTTAAGATAAGGTATCTTTATCAGTCACATGTACATCAAAACACACAGTGAAATGCATCTTTTGCATAGCGTGTACTGGGGGGTAGCCCGCAGATGTCGCCACATTTCCGGCGCCAGCATAGCATGTCCACAGCTTCCTAACCCGTACATCTTTGGAATGTGGGAGGAAACTGGAGCACCCGGAGGAAACCCATGCAGACACGGGGATAGTGTGTCACAGATAGTGTCCGGAATTGAACCCGGGTCGCTGGCGCTGTAATAGCATTGCGCTAACTGCTACACTACCGTTCAACAGTTCTCCACGGATCCAGCAGGTTGCTGCACATTGTTGTTTCTTTCTGCTGTAATGATTGAGATCCCAGTTCAGAGACTTGAGCAAAACTAAGCTGACACCACACTGCAGTCCTGGTAGAAGTCCGACACACTCTGAGGCGCTACATCACAGTGAGGCATTAAACTCGTGCTCCTTCTGCCTGCCTTGCTAGGTGCAAAGGACCCAATAACTCTCTTTCATGAAGACCAAGGAAGTTATTCCCAGTGTCTCAGCTATTACTTTTTCTTCCCCCAACATCACTCAAACAGATTATCTTGTCGTTGCTGTTTGTGAGAGCTGTCTGTGCACAAACCAGCTGCTATACTATAACAGTGCCTCAATGTCAAACCAACTAATTGGCTGTTAGATGTTTTGAATGTCCTGAGAAGACTGTGAGAGGCATTATTATCAATGCAAATCTTTTCTTGCTGATGAAGATTGATAGAGAGCTGGCTATTTTCAGTGCATTTGCAGGCTTTTCACTGCTGGCATTTTTTGAGGATGGAATATGAACTCCAAATTTTCAAATTCCCTGCATGGAAGCAAATATTTCAGTTCAGCCCAGCAGGAAGAATTAAAATGGGTTTTTGCCCTTTCTTGTGGGATGTGCTGCCAATGTTGCAGACAAGGCCACTTTTTAGTTATGTTAGGAAAACCAAGAACATCACTGAAAGATTGACCTGGTTAGGACTTGGATTTGACTAATGGTATCACCAATAATCCACTTAAACATCAGGAATCAGACTCCAGGTATGAAAATGTTAACTTTTGTGGGCATTTACATTAAAGTTAAGTGATGGCTAATTTGACATTGTTTTCCTGGGCTTTACTTTCCCTTAAACAACAGACAGCTTTTGTGTCTGAGCATTGGACTGGTTGGACACCCTCCCATTAATATTATCTGTCCACTCTTGCCATCCCCAGGTCAGCCAGAGGTGAAATGGATCAAGGTAACAGCAGGCCAAGCTCTTCCATGAGTATGTCCAGCTTCAGAAGTCGAGAATTTGCAAAGAGTCCCGACCAGCCTGAGGTTAACCGACCCACAGCTCTGTCTGGAAGAAGACCTCCTTCGGAAGAGGAGAAGTCTCCAAGTTCCTCGGTTGCTTTGTCTGAATTTCTTGAGGAGCTAAGGCGAAAACGCGCCAGTGAAAGAGACCAGATCAGCTTCCAAATGGAAGACAGTTCTCCCCTGCCCATCTACCAGACCGCAGGCATTTCTTCACTCAGAAAACGTCCAACCATTAAAGATGATGATGACGATTCATTGCTGAGATTGGAGACCCAGAGCCTCTCGTCTCTCAGGGACCGTGGAGGGGCTGGCTTAGTCCGATCATCCAGCCTTTGGTCTCTGCCAGCCACGGGTGAATTACCTGAACATACTGCTGCAATCAAAAGAAACAGATATGGTTCATGTGAAATGTTGGCTGAATCTCACAGTGCTTCGAGTGCCGTAGGTCAAAAGCCAAGTGTCTCCATGAGAGAAACAGATGGGGCACTTCCTCCCAGACTAAAGCCTCAACAAAAGTGGCTTGAGTTATCGCTTGAAGAAGATATCGATGTGCTACTCAGTGGCAAACCCATGGTGTTCAAAAGCAAGCGGTTCACTAGCCTTCCTCATGAGGATCCAGGAAGGGAGAATTCAAGTTGGAAGCTACCAAGCCTTAGCTATGGGCAGGAAAAGGACAACAGTGAGAACGATATTCTTCCTGCAATTCGAAGGTCCCAGAGCACAACCAACGTCGCCAGAACCACACAGGACACCCAGGCAAACTCCGGACCTCTTGCCATAGATTTTGCCAGCTTGCTTTCCAAAGGTGCTCCAGGTTTGGCCTCATTAAAAAAAACTATGGTGGTCAGGCCGTGTGCATCCAAAGGAAAGAGTGAGTCTCTCGGCAACTCGTCTGACTCCTCTTCTTCCTCTGGGTCAACTGTATCATACAAAAGTGTGGATAGCATCAAGAACCGGCCTGGAGTGCAGAGGTCAAGAGTTGAAAGGTCATCTGCCACACCAATAGAAAAGGAAGGCTCAGATGCCCTGGGGAATAAAGGGGTTGAAGAGAAGTCTGATATTAACTCGGTTATGATGAAATACCTGAAAAAGCCAGACAAAGAATAAGGTAAGCCGTCATCCAGTCACAGGCAGAGATTGTTAGAAAGAATGTAGTTGTTTTTTACCCCTCAGACCTGATTTTAAAGTTGCTCAAGACAATAGAATGGGCCTTAATAGATTAATGATGTTGGATAGAACTGGATTTATGGGTCATGTGACCTGTTGTTCAAAGTGACCTTGTGTTTCAGATGGGTAACTTGCTGGTAAAATGGATTAGAGAGCCTCCCTTTCATTTCTGTGGGTGCAGACACATGAGGAATACATGCACCTTCTCTCTCTGAAGACTGCTGAGGTCCTAAGTTAAATTTGCCATTGACTCAATTGGCCAGAGAGCCTCGTCCTCAGCCTTTACAATTCTTGAGTTTTCTGAAACTGTGCCGTTTGCAGTGAGTTGGGGTGTTGAGCGAAACTATGAACAGTGCTAACTGGACATACTCAAGAGGTCACTGTGGACTCGGTGGGCGGAAGGGCCTGTTTCCATGCTGACATCTACTGCTGTTAACCTAACTGCCAATATTTCCTGCTTTACATTCTGCATTCCCTTGACATGAACAGTTGAGCACTTGAATCTTTTACCAGATGAAGGCTACTGAAGGTTTGGCTAGAGCACTAAAGATCTGGTTGGTAGAATGGTATTGATACTGGTTTATTGTCACGTAGAGTGAAAAACTTTGTTTCCATGACATTCATACAGATCATGCCATCCATATGTATATTGAGGTAGTAAAAAGAAGACAGAATGCAGAATATAGTGTTGCAGCTACAGAGAGAGTGCAGTGCAGGTAAACAAAATAAAGTGCAAGGGCCATGATGAGGCAGATTGAGAGATCAAGAGTTCATCTTTAGGTCTGTTTAAGAGTCTGCTAACAGCCGGATGGAAGGTGTTATTGAGTCTGGTGGCACGTGTTATCAAGCTTTGGTATCATCTGCCCAACAGGAGAGGGGAGAAGAGAGAATGAGCAGGGCGGGAGGGATCTTTGATTATTTTGGCTGCTTTCCCAAGGCAGCGGGAAGTGTAGACAGAGTCAGTGGAGGGGAGGCTGGTTTGAGTGAGGGACTGGGCTGTGTTCACAACTCTCTGCAGTATTTTACTGACTTCTACTCTGAATGTTCTTTCCAGAATCTCTAAACTGCCGCCTCCTGGTTCCACAACAGCCTGAAGCATTTGTATAATGAAAACTTGGACAGAAAAGTGCAGCCAGAGTAGGAATTGATCCATTGCCAAAGAGACGCCCTCAGTGCTCAGTCAAGAAGGATGTACAGAAAACTGAGTGTACAAACAGGAATACAGCACTGATTGAAAATGATGGTCCTCAGTTCTTGAGATGGAATTAAAACATAAAGTTCTTGTCAGTCTGTTTGCTTCTACCATCTGTTGGAAAGCTTGAATATATTTGGGGAATTTATAAAGTTATTTATAAAAGACAATCAGGTAGGGCCTTTATATTGGAAGTACTTAAATCCGATTGTAAATGTCATCAATGATAAACATAGAAAATGCTGGAAACACTCAGCAGGTCAGGCAGCATCTGTGGTGAGAGAATCAGGGTCAATGTTTCAGCTTTCATAATGTTTCAGGTGGCCTAGTTCTAATGTCTAGAATGTTGGTTCTGCTTCTCTCTCCATGGATGCTGCCTGCCCTGCTGATTACTTCCCACATTCTCTCATTTTATTTCAGATCTCCAGGATTTTTCGATTCTTTTGATTTAAAGTCAATGCTTTGATTACTGCTGGAAAGATTGGCAATGTGGATTCCCATTAATTTACCCTTCAGCTGTTTGGGTTTAAACAGACCAGCACCAACCAAAGCAGGGTGACAGATCTACAAATATTTTGTGCAAAAACAATTTCAAGATGCAACGTGGGTCCAAGATGATTCATTGTGAAACTACATCACCATGTTCACAGATAACTTTGAAACAGCCTCATTAAAACCTCTTCAAGTTAAAATGCGGTTGATATTAATCGGAAAGGCTAACTCCTAACTGACCCTCAGCAAAAGAATATTCCAAGAACTCAAAAGTAAATTTTCTGAACATTGTGTGGGAGGATGGTACTGCAGCTTTGCAGAACGCATTAGCAAAATACAGGCTGACTTGCAAGAACTGAATATCCGTTTGTGGAACATTTTCACACGCGTCAGTGTTTGCAGAGAAGCCTTTAGGGGGAAATTAGCCTTAAACAGGTGTGATGCTATTGGCCATTGGTAGCAGTCACTTTTTGGGATTTGGTTCCATTGACTTGTTTTGGACACCCTGCTATAAGAAAGATGCCATTCAGCTAGAAAGAGTGCAGAAGAGGATGTTGCTGGGACTCGAGGGACTGAACTATGGAGGGAGGTTGGGCAGGCTGGGACTTCATTCATTGGAGTGTAGGAGAATTAGGGGTGGTCTTATAGAGGTGTATAAAATCATGAGGGGCATAGGTAGGGGGAATGCACACAATCTGTTTTCCAGGGTTGGGGAATCGAACTAGAAGGCACAGGTTTGAGGTGGGAGGGGAAAGATTTAATAGGAACCTGAGGGGCAACTTTTTCACCCAGAGGGTGGTCAGTATATGGAATGAGCTGCCAGAGGAAGTGGTTGAGGCAGGTACATTAACAATGTTTAAAAGGCACTTGGATAGGTACATGGATAGGAAAGGTTTAGAGGGATATGGGCGAAACGTGAACAGATGGGACTAGCTTAGATGGGAGTCTTGGTTGGCATGGACCAGTTGGGCCAAAGGGACTGTTTCTCTATTCTATGACTCTATGACTGACAGTTGATGTCAGGGAGATGAATACAAACAGTGCCCAAGGCACGCACAGCCATTTAACATTAGTGGCCAAGGCAATGTTGTCCCCTCTTTGTTAAAGAGGGTATAAAAGCTAAAACTGAGGTCATGGCCTTGACATTTAATCACCCAATGTTGTGCTGATGTGTACCATGTGATAGACTTTATGGAGAGAATTAAGATGGGGGAGCTTAGCCCTTGAAGCACAAAGTTCACAGTCTTACCCCTGGTTCTGTGATGTCCACTGGCATACAGTACACATTTGGACACCACCACTGCAAATTTCACTCCTGCGCTCATGACCTGGAGGCGCCGCAGGCTGCTGATACAGGAGATGGTCTCTGCTATGAATGGGATGCCTGCCTTGGAGAAGCTTAAGTGGGACCTGGCTGAGAAGGCTCATAGAGTTGTGAGCGGGGAACTGGCTTCAGGTAGGTGTCCTAAAATAGAAAAAAATCTTGCCCCTCGAGGTGGCCTTTCCTCAACTCCTGAACATCCACCAGGTGGTAACCCGCCTCCCCCTCCATACCCCTGATCTTAGACCTGAGGTTCAGCTTTTCACCCTTGATATTAGGCCTCTCTCACTCTCAACTTCCATCACCCCGACTGTTCCTGTAACTTGCAAACCGGATGGAAGACCTACCAGTTTTCCTCCACTGGTTCTGCAGTTGTGGAGAGTGAAGGGGAAAGAACTTTGAGTATGTTAATCGTGCATGGCCCAATCCATAGTGCAGGATGCCTTGGGTCTTGTCCTCAATTCCAATGTGACAACCTCATATCAACACACCTGCCCCACACACCTCATTGAACTCAGCCTTCCAGTCACGGAGGAACTTCTGGGCTTGCGTTTCTCCATTTGTCTGCAATCGATTCTGTATAGACTCTATTTATTCTGAGTTGGCCCAGGGAAAAGTATTAAAGGAGCTCTTTTACCCCAATCCCGTCTCCCTCCTCTGCCTTGTGGGAAACTGTTTAACTTTGTACACCCAGAGCAACGCGCAAAATGCTGGAGGAACTCAGCGGGTCAGGCAACATCTGTGGAGGGAAATGGATCGTCAACATTTTGGGTCGAGACCCTTCATCAGGACTGGAAAGAAAGAGGGGAGATAGCTGGTATAAAGAGGTGGAGGGAAGGTGTGGAGCAAGAGCTGGCTGCTCTGGCCCTAATGAATTGATGAATTCCTTAACCTGTCATGGTGGCATCCAGACTTGAATAATTCTGTTTATACAACAGCAGTAATGTTGATTGAGATTCATGATGATTTGAGAGAAACATGAGGCTTTCAACATAGGCAGCAAGTATTAGATGCCATTCTTTGAGCCCAACATGAGATTTTAGGATTCCAAAATTGCATCCATTCACACCTACACAATATAATGATGAATTACTATGGGTGTCATATTGATGAGATCATTAGAGCATGGTCAATGAATATTGTGCAAAGTAGGCAGATTGAGCTGTCAATTACCATTAACAAGGATGCTGCTTTGACAGTAGTGCTCCCATTTAAGGTCTGCAGCCAGCACCTTAACCTTGCATGGCTAAACCCTCATTCAGTCTCAGGTAGGACTTACCACCAGTTCTATTTGAAGCAAATATCCAATATCTATGGGTTAGTTGCTGTTGGACTCCTTCTGGCTGTTGCTCTGATTCTTCAAGTGCTTGATGCTTTGGGTTGCTGAATTTTACGAGGAGTGGTACTGGTATGTGCCAAAGTACGTTTTGCTAGCTTCCAGGCTTCACGTTCCAAGAGTTTGATGCGTCAGAAGATATTGTCTCTGGAAGAAGGCAGGAGAATGAACAGGTGGCATGCAGAGCAGGAGAAGATTTTGGAAGGGGAAGGGGATGGTTGGGGGGAGGAAGAATCACAGCAGGAGGCCATAGGAGTTCTACAAAACTTCAGTGAGTGACATGTGAGACATCTGACCTCGCTGAAAGCCACCTCCTGTTGCAAATGAAGTTGCAACTTTAGAGCAGGGCAAGGACTGCAATGCCAAGGTCAGTCACAGGCTGGAGCTTGAAATCTTTGCAGCTTCCTGCTGCTTATGATCAGCTGTTATTTTAATAAGATCACTAAGGGTTTTTACTCAAAGAGAACAAATTGCACTTGATTTTCTTTTATCAGGGAACAGCAAGTACAGGCACTATGCACTCTGCCAGGAATGTTGACCCTCTAGGGTGATATTAACTGCGTTAACATATTGCTGGTGTATGTTGCGGGCAATAAATTATGTGGTTCATGGCCGGGCTGAGGGATGTCAAGCCCAAGGTTAGACTGGAGATGCTGGGGTGGTTCTCCTTGAAGCAAAAGAAGGTTGAGAGGAGAATTGATAGAGGTGGTCAGGATCATGACTGGTTTAGACAGGTTAACTAGTAGAGGGCAATATTTCCATTATCAGGTTGTGTGAGGACAAGAGGGTCCATGGAGGCATGGAAAGGCTTTCTTCCCCAGAAACGGGCAATGATCTGAGGTGTGTAGGGTGGTGGTAACAGAATCAGTCAGGGCTTTCGAAGGGGTATTGGATAGGCATTTGGGGAATATAATTGCAGGAATGGAACTGATGGGTTGCTCTACCAGGAGGTGGCACAGACTTGGTGGACTGAATGGCCTCATCCTGTGCATAACGATGCTTTAATTTTACTATTGTGTTGTATCCTGGCTATAGCCATGATGTCTTCATTCTGTGGCAGTGCAATGGACCAGCTGTGTTTGAACAAGTCTGGCAAACCTAAACAGCCACAGGAAACCCATATGGCTGGCTCACGTATGTATGCTCAATGTGCACCCAGTGGTAGCCATTGCTGCCACAGGAATTCTGATGGCGTTGACCACCAGTTGCTGAATTAAACCTCTCTCCACATCACTTACCTTGGACGAGCCCTGCAGTGCTCGACAGAGCTGGTGTTGAGATTCATGGTGCTCTGTTGCAGACTGCCCAACCTTGCCATCACAAAAGAACAGGCCTCACCAGCAGCTTCATGGCAAGCATCAGAGGAGAAGGAAGAAGAGGAGACTACCCATATCTATACAACCAGGCTGTATGTGAAGGACTTGCCCAAGTGTGGTAACTATAACTCCAGTTCCTCATTCAGTAATAGTCCCACCCCTTCCTGTCCCTCTATTGCTGATCATCATACTGTCTGCTTGGTCATAATGCAACAATAAAAGTACTACAAAATAAACATTCCAATTCAATTTTTTGGCCACATTGCATACAAAAGGAACCTCATCACTCTCATGCACTCCCTCAGTCCAAGGTTGACACCAATGTTGTCATGTTGAGGCCCAAAGATGCAGCTTATGATTCACTCCACAGAGTGCCAAGAAACAGCTGAAAGCACTGAACATAGCAAAGGCCATGGGACCAGACAACATCCCAGCTGTAGTACAGAAGTCCTGTGCTCCAGAACTGGTTGCGACTCTAGCCAAGCAGTTCCAGTCCAGGTACAACACTGGCATCCACCGGACAATGCAGAAAATTGCCCAGGTATGACCGGTTCACAAAAAAAAGGGACAATCTAGTCCAGATAATTTCCACCTAGTCTACTCTCAATTATCAGCAAAGTGATAGAAGGTGTTTTCCAACGGTGCTATGAAGTAGTAATTATGCAGCAATCATCTCCTTGGATTTTGCCAGGGCTATTCTACTCCAGACTTCCTCAGTGATGGGTGAAAGTGTCCTGATAAAACTGAAATCAATGGTCATCAAAGGGAAAGCACTCCAGTACCTGGAGTTACACCTTGCACAAAAGAAGGTGGTTATGGTTGTTGGAGATCAATCATCCCAGTTCCTGAACACCACTGCAGGAATTTCTCAGGACCGTGTCCTCACCTGACCATCTTCAGGTGCTTCATTGATGACTTTCCTTCCACCATAAGTCAGTAGTGCTAGAGAAACAAAGGACTGCAGATGCTGGAATCTAGATGATAAACACTGTGATGCTGGAGGAACTCAGCAGGCCAGGCAGCATCCATGGAGAAAAGCAGGCAGTCAATGTTTTGGATTAGGACCCTCCCTCAGGACTCGGGACAACCTCATCTTCACCCAGTCCTGAAGAAGGGTCCTGACCCAAAATGTTGACTGCCTGCTTTTCTCCACGGTTGCTGCCTGGCCTGCTGAGTTCCTCCAGCATCATCGTAATTTTCATAAGTCAGTCGTAGTTTGCTGATAATCGTGCAATGTTCAGTACCATTCACAACTCCCCAGCAAATGAAACAACACATGGTTACATCGCTTAGAAGACCCAGACAACATTCAGGCATGGGCTGATAAGTGGCAAGAAACATTTGTGCTATAAAGTGCCAGGCAATGACCGTCCACAACAAGAATATAACTACCCACCCTATATTCAATACATTACCATTGCCAAGTCCCCTCCATCAATATCCTGGTGGTCACCAGTGACAAACAACTTAACTGCACCAGCCACATTAGATGAGCTTTTTTTATTAGTCACATGTACATCGAAACACACAGTGAAATGCATCTTTTTGCGTAGTGTCCTGCGGGCTGCCCACAAGTGTCGCCACGTTTCCGGCGCCGACATAGCATGCCCACAACTTCCTAACCCGTACGTCTTTGGAATGTGGGAGGAAACCCACGCAGAAACAGGGAGAAGGTACAAACTCCTTACAGGCAGTGGCCAGAATCGAAACCAGGTCACTGGTGCTGTGAAATGTTACGCTAACTGCTACACTACCATGCCTGCCCACAGTTATGCGAGCAGTTCAGAGGTAGGGTATCCAGCAATAAGTGACTCACCTCCTGACATCCCAAAGCCTTTCCACCAAATATAAGGCATGAGTAAAAGAGTGTGATGGAACACCGATTGCCTGAAAGAGTGCAACGCCAACAACTTGATAAAATCCAAGATAAAGCAGCTTACTTGATTGGGACCCATGAACCACACTAAATATTCATTCCTTCCATCATCAGTGCACAATTCCTGCCGTGGGTACAACCTACAAAATGCACGACAGTTGCTTGCCCAGCCTACTCCAACAGCATCTCCCAAACCCTCCATCTCTACCACCAACAAAGACAATGTAGAAGATGCATGAGAACATCACCCTCTCTACTTCTTGGAAACTTAACACCAATCTTTCAGCTTCACAGGGTCTAAATCCTGGAACTCCCTCCCCAACAGTGCTGTGGGAGTACCCTCACCAGAAGGACTGCAGGGTTCCAGGAAGGTAGCTCGCCATCAACTTCCCAAGGGCAAGTAGGAATGGGCAATAAATACTGGCCTTGCAAGAGGCCCAGATCCCAAAAATGAATAAAACCCACCACAAGATCCACCATTAAGCAGCAGAAAGGGTTCTTTACCCTTGGTATTTAAACAGATCAGCAGAGAAGGAAGAAGGGGAGACTAACTAAATCTATACAACCAGGATCTGGGTGAAGAACTTGCCCAAGTGTGATAAATAACTCCCGTCCCTCATCCATTAACAGTCCCACCACTTCCTGTCCCTCTGTCGCTGATCGTGGTGTCGTGCATATTAGAAGCTGATTGATTTCTTTATTAGTTAGTTCTGGCAGTACATTAGTTGGTAGCTCCAGACTTGTTTGGAGAAGGCAAAGTCTTCAGTGTGTATTGCCCCAAGAGTTCAGCAACAATGACTTCAAAGCTTCAGTGAGAGCTGGTCTCTCCCATTCCCAGAAGCTCTCGGAGTGTGGCATCACTGGAGGAGCAGGCAGAGCAGAACTACCTGCTCAGAGAGGGAGGAAGACAAGGACTGAGGCCACATCCAGTACGAGTTTGCCGGGAACGATTCCCAGTGAAGAAGAATACATAAGGCCCTCTGAATTCTCACTAAAATTTGCCACATGCTTCAGCTAGAAATACACTGCTGAGGAGAATGGAATCTCTTTGCCGGTGAATTTTGAGAGGCATGGAAGCTATCAGCTTCCATGTTTTCAAGGCTGGAGCGGGAGATATCCACAGATTCCCTCCACTCTAAAGAGACTGAATAGATCTTATTCACCCTTGCACACAGCACACCCTCATCCTTTTCCTTATCTACTCTTCCTGTCAGATGTCCCACATTCCACAGGCATGGCCACACCATCTCCAACCCTTCCCTTTGACTGTAGCTCTTGATTGGAGATTCTTCTTGGCTGAAAAATTCAGAGGATTTTCCACAGGAAACCTGCTGTAGAAAGTCCCACTTGTGAGCTTTGTGGGGGAGGATTCCATGTAAGTGGAAGATTTTCCAGAGGGATTTACGGCGAAGCTTGTGGAAAGCCGTTTCAGTGCAGCATAACTAGCGGTGTTCCAAGATAATCCAGTGTGGTACCACCCATTTTGCCTGAATGTGTTCACTGTCCAGAGTGTCTTCATAGAAATAACCAAATGGTGCATCTCACATTAAGGAAAATCACATTAATTACACCACAAACAAAACTTTGACATCCATATTAATTTATTTAAGCTGCATCCTGCACAGGAATTGCTCACGTTGTTGCCATACAAGGGATTAGTAGTGAATAAATTGTTTTAGACTAGAGTACTTCTGAATGTACACTAAACCTCTCCACAGCTGGGGACCCACATAGCTGTTCATTTTGAAGAAATCACAGCGAAATCAAATGTTTCTGAAGACAGTCTCTCTTGAATATATAATTCATCACAGAAATGGATTGCAAATCTCAGGAGAAAGTGATTAAATATTAAACAGACAGCATTCCTTTTCTGGTTTTCTCACAGTGGCTATGTTTCAAAGATGAATATAAAACACAGAAATTATCTATGCACACACTGAATGGAAAGATTAAACCAGATTACATGTGTTTGCAATTTGGGCTATCATATTTTAATAGTTTTCATTTCCTCCATTCCTATCATGGGTTACACATGCAAACAAAATAAATATAGAAAAATGTCCTCTGTGAAAATGAAGGAATGTTAAGTGGAAATATTTGAAAAGGGAAGATATCGGCTGTGTGGGACAGGATCCCGGCTACAACAGCTGAGGCTGCATTGGCAGCAATTTGCATTTATATAGCACCTTTAAGCAGTGGTAAAAGTAACTTCAGTTTCTCACCGATAAAGTTGCAGGGGTAAATATATCCTACCTCACCATTTGTAGTAAGTGTTATGGCCATTATCTTAATGGGACATTGTACCAAGCTGGATCAATTTATTTTCACCTCTGCCTAAACGTAGAAAAGCACCCTAAGGCACCTCAAAGAAGTCATAGAATCATAAGAGTATTGCAGCATGGAAACAGGCCCCTTGGCCCAACTCATCCATGCCGATCTTGGTGCTTACAAGCTAGTCCCAGTTGCCCATGTTTGGCCCATATCCCTCTAAATCTTTCCTATCCATGTTCCTACCCAAATGTCTTTTAAATTTTGTTATTATACCTGCCTCAACCACTTCCTCTGGCAGCTCGTTCCATACACCCACCACTCTCTGCATGAAAAAGTTCCCCCTCGGGTCCCTTTTAAATATTTCACCTCTCATCTTAAACCTATGCCCCCTAGTTTCTAGCTCCCCTTCCCTAGGAAAAGAAAACTGTGTGTCTTCACCCTATCTATAATCCTCATGATTTTATACATCTCTATAAGTGTCATCAAACAGATTGACACCCAGCGTCAGATAGAGATGCTGGGGCAGAAAACCAAAAGTTTGCTTAAAGGGAAAGGCTTTTAAGGAGCATCTTAAAGGAGCAAAACCAGGCATATTTAAAAATGAGGTGCAAGCCTGGTTCAGCCCCTTTAATATAGTCCTTGATAAAATCGTGCATGCTAAATGCCAAATACAACTTGCAGCAGACAGAGCTAAGTGATCCCACAATCAATGGATTAGGTCAGAGCCCCGCAGTCCGAGCACAACTCAGCATGAATGGCGGTGATCGATTAACCATCCAATTGACCCTTTTTCAGATCCCTTGAATACAGAGGAGCGGAGTTGACGACATAATAACGTTTTGTTTTCTTTTTAATTGAAGAAATATCAGTCCAGTTTTTTTTAAGTTCTTGGTTTTTTTTGGTTTATTGTCTATATTTTGTTTGATTTGGGGGTTCTTCTTTCATATAATTAAGTTTCATTTCTTTTCAATATTTCCTTTTGTATTTGTTCACTTAATAAGAGAACAGGAGGTCTAGATTACTTTTTTTTACCTCTTGTGATTATATATATTAACTGTTATGATTGCTATCCTGACCTCTTTGCACCATGTGTATAATTACTAATGTTATATATATTATGTTGTACTAATTTGAAAATTAATAAAAAGATTGAAAAAGAAAGAAAGATTAACCATAATGGGTAGAGGAAGCTCCAAGAATATCCCCATCCACAAGGTTGGCAGAGCCCAGCCCGAGACAAGGCTGAAACATGCAAAACAAAAGAGCTGGTCATTGACTTCAGGAAGGGGGCGGTGTACATGCACCTGTCTACATCAACGGTGCTGAGGTCAAGAAGATTGAGAGCTTCAAGTTGCTGGGAGTGAACATCACTACTAGCCCGTCCTGGTCCAACCACGTAGATGCCATGGCCAAGAAAGCTCACCAACGCCTCTACTTCCTCAGGAGGCTAAAGAAATTTGGCATGTCCCCTTTGACATTCACCAACTTTTATCGATGCACCATAGAAAGCATCCTATCTGGATGCATCACGGCTCGGTACAACAAGTGCTTTGCCCAGGACCGCAAGAAACTGCAGAAAGTTGTGGACACAGCCCAGCGCGTCACGGAAACCAGCCTCCCCTCTTTGGATGCTGTCTTTACCTCTCGCTGCCTTGGTGAAGCAGCCAGCATAATCAAAGACCCCACCCACCCAGGTCATTCTCTCTTCTCTTCCATCAGGTAGAAGATACAGGAGCCTGAGGGCACGTACCACCAGACTTAAGGGCAGCTTCTATCCCACTGTGATAAGACTATTGAATGGTTCCCTTATATGATGAGATGGACTCTGACCTCACGATCTACCCTTGTGACCTTGTGCCTTATTGTCTACCTGCACTGCACTTTCTCTGTAGCTGTGACACTTTACTCTGTACTGTTATTATTTTTACCTGTACTACATCAATGCACTCTGTACTAACTCAATGTAACTGCACTGTGTAATGAATTGACCTGTACGTTTAGTATGCAAGACAAGTCTTTCACTGTACCTCAGTACAAGTGACAATAATAAACCATTACTAACACCAATACCAATACCTTGTTCTGCCAGAAGTACTAAGAGAATGATCCATCTCAACTTCCTCCTGACATCCAGGAGGGGGAGGGAATGAGGGAGGGGAGGGAGAGAGGGAAGGAGTGAGTCAGAACAGAAGAATTATGAGCAGGAGTAAGCCATCCATCAAGATTGTGGTTGATCTTCTACACAACACACTTTTCCTGCACCCTCATTTCTGGATTCCTTTATTATCCAGTAATCTATCAATCTCTGGACAGTCAATGTTTTGGGTCGAGTCCAGATGAAGGGTTTCAACCCAAAATATTGACTATCCATTTCCCACCACAGATGCTGCCTGACCTGCTAAGTTCCTCCAGCATCTTGTGTGTTGCTCCAGATTCCAGCATCTGTAGTCTCTCGTGTCTCCATCTATCAATATCTGTTTCCAATGAACTCATTGACCCCATTTATGCTGCTCAGACACTGTGCATGACTTCTTTTGATCTGGGTGGCCTTTGCCCACCAGCTACCACACAGACAACGCAGCGAGATCTTGGTCCAGTAACAAGGGGGTTCAAAGATTAGGATCTGTCCCGTACACTATGTCAGCACATGTGTGTTCCCCAGGTGTATTTTTATAAGTGGTGAACGCTTCTGTCTCCATCACCTATGTAGACAGTGACTTCCAATTCAACACTTCCCTTTGATTTATCCCCCTTAATTCCCTTCTAATCTGTCAGATGGCCTGAATGTTCTCCTGTGCTCTACTGTATCTATAATCCTTCTACGAATTATCTTTATTCTACGTGAGGTAATGTTGCAGTTTTATAAAACTCTGGTTAGACCACACCTATTGTGTTCAGATCTGGTTGCCTCATTATAGGAAGGATGTGGAAGCTTTAGAGAGGGTGCAGAGGAGATTTACCAGGGTGCTGCCTGGATTGGAGAGCATGTCTTAAAAGGATAGGTTGTGTGAGTTAGGGATTTTCTCTTTGGAGAGAAGGAGGATGAGAGGTGACTTGATAGAGGTGTACAAGGTGATAAGAGGCATAGATCGAGTGGACAGTCAGAGGCTTTTTCCCAGGGCGAAAATGGCTAACACGAGGGGACATAATTTTAAGGTAATTGGAGGAAGGTATAATGGGGATGTCAGGGGTAAGATTTTTACACAGAGAGGGGAGGGTGTGTGGAACGCACTGCCGGCTGAGGTTGTGGGGGCAGATGCATTAGGGACATTTAAGAGACTCTTAGATAGCCAAATGAATGATAGAAAAATGGAGGGCTATGTGGGAGGGAAGGGTTAGATAGATCTTAGAGCAGAATAAAATGTCGGCACAACATTGTGGGCCGAAGGGCCTGTACAGTGCTGTAATGTTCTATATACGCCTGCTTTCATTAAGCCATAGACCAATAAAAATAGTCTCTTTCTTTTCACTCCGGCTGTGTCCCCCTTAATTTTATACACTTTGGTCGGTTTTCTCCTTGGCCTTCACTGTTTGAAAGAATACAACCCTTGTCTAGCTTACCTGTCCTCATAAGCAAAGCCCTTCATCCCTGGTAACACCCTCACTGATCTCCTTTGTGTCACCTCTGGTCTGAACTGTTTCTTCCCGAAGTGTGTTCTGTAGACAATATTCTAATTGTGGTCCAACTAATGATGTGTACACATCCAGAGTGACCTCTCTGGTCCTCTGTGCATCAACCAGTAAATTATCACCCATGTCTCTTCACTTATCGACCCTTCCGGCTGCCTTCAGATAACATTCCCTTACTTTGATGGAATTAAAGCTGTAAGGATGTAAATGTTTGGTTAACTGCACAACTTGGCATTAGTTCTCTTTGAACAGTCTATTTTACTCTCAATGATTGCTGCTTATTAAGACTTTTATTGCAAACATAATGATGTTTGTTCCAAATGCAGTGATATTAAGATTCTTCTGAAACCTTTCATGTTATTAGTTGATTTCTCTGGGCCTTTCAAGAGACAGATAGAAAAAATACATGGCCTCTTTTTTTTCCCTTCTGTAATGCAGTTTTAATTTGTATGGTAACAGGTAGATAATTATGGATTGATCCAATAAAATCCTACCTATGAGGGAGAGTGTGTCTAGAACTACGTTAACATACATCTCAGTGTGTGGGTGGAGGGGGGATCTCTGCTGCTCAAGGTCGATTATTTTAACTACTAAGTGTTGGTGGATTAGCTTTTGTTTCCCAGTACTTTTCTCGAAGGCAACGACTGATTCTGTCAGTGTTGTTTGTAATGACCGAGATTAATGTCCCTTTCCCTTTGATGTACTGTCATTTTCTGTTGATAATTAACACCGGCATCCTGTTGACTCATAGCCTAACAGGAACAACAGTGCGTGCACAGTATGTGGGATACCCTCAAGTCCCATATAGACTCTTGGCTTTTCTACCAAGAAAAACTAGGCCTGGTCTGAGAAGAATGACCAATAGACCGAGAAGTTAATTAACTACGGACCTGAGGCCTTTCTTAATTGGAAGCTCTATCATTCCTCAAGGAAAAAGAAACTACTCAGCAGGCATCTGAAGGGTGAGGTACAACACAAAATCCATGATGGTGGGTGGAGAGATGGCACAAGGCTCAGTAACCTGCTGAGTGCCACGTATTGCGTGCATTCTTCAGTGCTGTTAAGGTCAACTACGGTCCAAAAATCCAGGTCCTCACCCCACACCAAGAAGAGGCCAAGGAGTCAAACAATGCCAACTAGGAAGAACACTTTGAAGGCCTCCTTAATAGTGACTCTGCCCTTGACATAGTGTCATAGTGCACAAACAAAAGACTCTTTGG
Organism: Pristis pectinata; assembly: GCF_009764475.1. Classification (NCBI taxonomy): domain Eukaryota; kingdom Metazoa; phylum Chordata; class Chondrichthyes; order Rhinopristiformes; family Pristidae; genus Pristis; species Pristis pectinata. The sequence goes on from NC_067421.1 coordinate 35,379,299, forward strand.
TCCATCATGAGTGGTCTTGATTCTATCCTACAACGACAAGGTAATGTTACAGCTCTACAGAACTCTGGTTAGACCACACTTGGAGTATTGTGTTCAGTTCTGGTCGCCTCACTAGAGGAAGGATGTGGAAGCTTTAGAGAGGGTGCAGAGGAGATTTACCAGGATGTTGCCTGGATTGGAGAGCATGTCTTATGAGGATAGGTTGAGCCAGCTAGGGCTTTTCTCTTTGGAGAGAAGAAGGATGAGAGGTGACTTGATAGAGGTGTACAAGATGATGAGGCATAGATCGAGTGGACAGTCAGAGACTTTTTCCCAGGGCGATGATGGCTAACATGAGGGGGCATAATTTTAAGGTGATTGGAGGAAGGTATAAGGTGGAAGTCAGGGGTAAGTTTTATACACAGAGAGTGGTGGGTGCATGGAACGCACTGCTGGCAGAGGTTGTGGGGGCAGATACATTCGGTATATTTAAGAGACTCTTAGATACACACATGAATGATAGAGAAATGGGGGGCTATGTGGGAGGGAAGGGTTAGATAGATATTAGAGCAGGATAAGATGTCAGCACAACATCGTGGGCTGAAGGGCCTGTACTGTGCTGTAGTGTTCTATGCTCTATATCTCTGTCTAACCATTTGGTCCAGCACCACTGCCACTCTCGACCGACAAGAAATCAAAACAACCACGTCCCAACTAAAAGACAAAATAGCAGCCTTATCTTTGCTGATGTTCTAAATCTCGGTGATGAAGACCTTCTGTCACAAACCTGCAATCTCATAGTCCACCTCTGAGAAGTGGACCTCAGAGATGTTGCTCCCACATTCAAGTCCAACTGTGCTACAGTGGGGCCTGGTATCATCCCTGGTAAAACCCTCATTGATCTCCCCTGCATCCTGATTCTGCCTCAGGAAAGCAGCCAACATAATCAAGGACCTCTCCCAGCCCTGTCATTCTCTCTTCTCCCTCCTCCCATTGAGTAGAAGATACAAAAGCTTGAGAACAGGTACCACCAGGCACAAGGACAGCTTCTGTGAATGGGCCTCTTCTATGCTAAAGATGAACTCTTGATCTCTCATCAGGGCCCTTACACCTTATTTGTCTACCTGCACTGCACTTTCTCTGTAACTAACACTATATTCTGCATTTTTTTTTCCTTTTTATTACCTCAATGTACTTATGTATGGAATGATCTGTCTGGATGGCAAGCAAATGAAAGCTTTTCACTATATCTCCGTACATGTGACAATAATAAACCAATTACCAATCATGTCTAGTCTTCTCAGTTTCTTCCTGAAATGTGTTCTGCAGACAGTATTCTAACTGTGATCTAACTAATGACCTGTACATATCATGTATGACCTCTCTGTTCCTATACTCAGTGCTGGATATCAACAGGTTCTCCTGAATGCCTTCTCCCAGTGGATTGAAGAGCTGCTCCCTGAATCGTAGTTTTGCACTCCATCTATCTAGCGGCACAGTGGACGTGAGCTTCACCATGTGACAACTCCAAGAAAAATGCAGGGAATGGTACCGGCCACTATACGTGGCCTTTTCTATCTCATTAAAGCCTTTGAGTCAATCAACCAGAAGAGACTGTGGAGAATGCTCCTCAAATTCAACTACCTACAAAAATTCATCTTCATTTTATGTTAGCTTCATGATGCAATGCATGTCACGATACAGAGCCAATCTCCCTGAAGAGTGGTGTCAAGCAAGGCTGCATCATTGCCTTGACACATTTTTCAATCATTTCTCATTATGATGCTGCATCTCACCTCCAACTAACTTCACAAAAACTTCAGCTAATCTTCAGAACTAACAGGAAACTCTTCAGTCAGCAAAGACCACACTCCAAAACCAAGATCACTCCAACCTAAGCAGTTGAATTGCAGTGTGCAGACAGTGCTTGAGTTGCACAGACTCAAAGGCTGAGCTCCAAGCCACTGTTGATTCATTCACTGAAGTATATGAGATGATGGGCCTTAGACTCAATGTGATGAGGATGGAAGTTCTCTACCAACCTACCCCTGCTGTACTACACTATACTCTGACAATGAAGGTTCATGTTGAAACACTGGAGAAGGTGGACCAATTCCCAAATTCAGGAGCTACCTCTCAGTGAAGGCAGAAGTTGATGATGAAATTCACCACTGCCTTCAATGTGCCGCCCAGCCTTGGGTCAATTGAGGGGTGACATATCAAGATCTCAGATCTGCAACAAAGGTTGACCAGGCAGTAGTCATCCTAGCCCCCTTATATCCTTCAGAAATATAGACTATCTACAGCAGGCACTTCAAAGCACTGGAAAAATACCGTCAAATATGTCTCCACAATATGCTATAAATCCATTGAAAGGATCAGCCAACCAACATCAGTGTCCACTCCCAGACTTGTATCTCCAACACTGAGGTCCTAATTACATTTAGTTAGCCACATCATTCACGTGCCTGATTCCAGACTCCTGAAGCAGACACTTTATTCCGAGCTCTGTTACAGTAAGAGATTACCTGGTGGTCAAAGGAAATGATTTAAGAATGTGCTCAAAAGTTCCTCGAAAAAATGTAGCATCCCCACTGATTTTTTGGGAACACTTGGTCCATGACTATTCAAAGGGGAGAAGGAGTATTTCTCTAGTGGAGAAGAGAAGAAACAGAAGAAGAACAAGAATCTTTGCTGGGTTTATATACCAGAACTTTATCAATATCAGGTTTATTATCACTGACTTATATGTCATGAAATTTGTTGTTTAGCAGCAACAGTACAGTGCAAGAAGTCCCCCGCAATAATTGGAAGGATTCAGGGTGCGCTACCTCGTCACTGTTGATCACGGTGCTCAGCTTCTCCAGTGCTAGCTTGATGTTTGCCAGGGGTGGAATGTACGCCAGTATCAGCATGAAGGCGGAGAACTCCCTCGGCAGGTAGAATGGACGACACTTGACCGCCAGATGTTGTAGGTCAGGGAAGCAGGACTTAGACAGAACAGCCACGTCCGTGCACCACGAAGAGTTAATAATGAAGTTAATCCATCCCCAATATTGTAGGAACAGCAGTTCAAGAAGGCAGCTCACCACCTCAGCAGCAAAAGGGGATGAACAATAAATGCTGGCCTTGCCAGTGACATTTACAACACAGAAATAACAAAAGAAAGTGCCACAGAATAGTGGCTTTGACACATTGCAGAGGATATGCATGGGTCAGTCTCTAATCAGTTTCCTCTTATCCATACTCCAAAGGAAAGATCTGGTGGAAGGTCAAAGCCGGTCCCAGAGAACAGAACAACATGCCACAGGAGGTAAAGGGAAAATTTAGTGAGTGGAGACTCCAACAAGAAAATTACAACTCAGCTAGCTAAACAATCAGAGGTCCATTCAAGGACCTGTCTGAATCGATAAGGAAGTTGGGCTTTCACTTATGTTTAAGCTACATAAGACAATTTGGAGACACAAGGGACCGCAGACGCCGGAATCTGGAGCAGAAACCAAAATGCCAAAGGAACTCAGCGGGACAGGCAGCATCTGCGGAGGGAAATGGACAGCCGATATTTTGAGTTGAGACCCTTCATCCCGACTGGGAGCTGACTATTGTAACAATTTCCAAGTTGAGTTGCTTTCTTAACTCAAGTGACCTATATGAAGTGGCAAGTCCCACAGCAGAGGACATTGCCGAAATTAAAACAAACATGTTGATTAGCAATTCCAGCTTCTGTTTGCAAAATCTGTAGATCCCAGGAAAGCCAGAGGAGATGGGGAACCTCATGATACTGAGTACATTGAAGGATGAGTAATGCATTCTATTTCAATGTTCCCTTCTGCAGAACATTTCAAAATCATTGCACTGAAACTCAATGAATAGAAAAGTAAAACCATACAACCAAGGCTTTATTGCTCATTTACTACAATAATTATATGTTAATAAACATTAGTGGGCCTAATTGCAGTGGTGATGATGACAGTGAGATGATGTATTGCTAAAGGCCTTTCCTCGTCACACAGAGATGAAGGCCAATTGAAGTTCAAGGACACAGTACAGTTAACATCCATTAGTTCAGAGTACTAATGCAGGGCACCTGCTTCATTATATATCATACTGCCTGGAAGCTGCCAGATGAAGTCAAGTTTTTCCTGTTTGTTGAATTCTGCACTCTCATCAGATTGCAGTAATAGAAGCCCTTATTTGAGCTTGCTTTCTGTCTCATTCAGTTACAAGCTCGTTCTGTGAGGCTCTCTCGATCAGAAAATAGGTTCTTGTTGACATCATGTCAGTGTACCATGGGTGGGTGCGGTTGTTATATGGTGATGTCACGCCAGAGGAGACCAATGAAGTTCGCAATGCAGGATCAGCTTTGCAAATACATTAACTGAGGCTGCAACAGAAATGAGCCCAGGGCATCCAGAACATGGAGAAAGTAATTGCAGTCGTGCATGGGAGAAGATTTTCCATGGAGTCAGATTGACAGCAGCCCCGAGCAGCTGCAGCACAGCATTTGAGAAGTTTGTCAGGCAGAATGCTGGGACTCAAGTCAGCAGCCTGATTACGATGATGTACAGCCTTGACATCATTGCAAGCGTCATTAAAAAATAATATCGCGCGTTCCATAGACTTGTTTCAAGACATTTCCTACCCGTTATGTTGATATCAAAGATTGATCCTGCCCATTCCACCATTACCACATCCTAATCTGTCTATCGTTTGGGCTTAATGACATCGCAGATGGAATTACTACAAGGTGGTAGCTGGAAGAGAAAACTTAGTGCCATGCATGCAACCAGTGAGGCATCCAAGCAGAATTGCTATAAATACAAGTGGCAGTGTAGGGATCAAATTTTGTCACTGGATGATGTTTCATTACCGTTCCCTTACCAGCCACACTAATACACTGTTCTTGCTGATTCTCCACTTAAAACTCCTCTGAGTGGCAAGGGAAATAAACTGAAATAAGTCAATTTTACCTACAGCTAATTGATGGACATGGTGTACCCCACTTGGAGAATGGGGGCTTCAGTAATGCCTTGAGTTCTACAGTGTTGTTCAAAATGGAGGACCCCTGATTCAGCTGTTAAGGGAGGGTGGTAGATGGTAAACAGAAAGAGGACTCCTTGTTCATGTTTAAGAGCGGAAAGCAAAATTGGGCAAGACATAAAAGGGGCATTGCACCCGTTCCCACCGCTTTCCCACCTGCTGAGTCCAGGTAGAATTGGGAATTTTGACACTGGGATATATTGGACCTCATGGCATACAATGAGTGATCAAGTCAGTGAATTTATTGTTTGGTGAACCAGTGCACATTTCCCAACTGATGACTTTCTGGTAGGTTATAACTGTGGTCAGTGGACACTTGGACACAGAATAACAGGATCATAGGTTCAAGCATGGTTTGCAAAAGAGCCTGTTTTGGGATCAAATTTTTAATCTACTAAACCAGTGGCAAGCCAACCATTTGCTGGTTCTGACAATCATCATCAATCCCTGGCAAATGGGATCACTATAATTTATCACAGAAGCAGAGAGTGATTCAGCATAGTAAGCGGACATTCAGCCCACTGTGAGATGCTGACTCATTACAAGAGCTGTCCAACCCAAATATCGGTAGGGAACCATTCTGCCATTAACACTTAATCTCTCCGAAATCCAATGAATCAATTAACCTCCATGTTGACATTACCTGTACAATCAAAAACCACAGGGTTGTTATGGCACAGAATGAGGCCATTGAGCCCATAATGTCTCTGCTGGCTCCAAGTAGAGCAATCCTGTCAGCCCCATTCTCAAACCTGCATCACATCTAGGTCTTGACACACACACAGACAGATTGTATTATTTACTCAGGAATTGAAAATGGAACTGAACACTCATCAATGCACCTGACCTTACGAGCTGAGCTCTGACAGTTATGATAACTGGAACCTCAGCAGGACATTAAGATGAATAATTCATGCAGCACCTCTGACCAAAGGTGTCAGCAAACATTTGATCTCTTATGTTGTCAATGGGATGGACAGGAATGGTCCAAGACTCACTTTCTCCTACTAATTGCCCAATTGCCCACTGCCATCCTCAATCGGATGTGACAGGACTTTTGCGTTTTAATCTGACCCAATAATTGTAGGACCACTTTGCTCTGTCTGTAGTTTGCTGCTTCTGCTGTTTAGCATGCACACAGTCCTGTACAGCAGCGCCAACACTCAAGAAGCGCAAGTTCTTCCACAACAAAGCAGCCCACTTGGTTGACACTCATTGACCACCCACGACTAGTTATGGTGTTCACCATCTACAAAAGGCAACTTGGTACAGCTGGAGTATTTTTGAAGTGTGGCCACTGTTGTAATGTTTGAAAACGGTGTCATGGTTCCGAGTACTGGCCTCGATTTGGCTCCATTGATGATGCCTTGTTGGGCAGCACATGGATTCCCTGCACGACTAATTGCATAATGACACACACCTGAGCCCCATCAGGGGCCTAGCATAAATACCTGGGTTTCTCTAGCACTAGTTGCCAGAGTATTGGTTAATCTTTGGGTATACTTTGTTTCCTGGCTGCTTAGAGTTGTCAGCTCTAGAGCAGTTCTGGTTTCACTGTTCCTCTTAGGATATCCAGTTTTTGTGTTGGGACTCTGCTTCAGATCCCTGAGTCAAGATTCCTTCCAGTTGCTGCCTGTGGTTGGTTCTGAGAAAGCATCCTGACTCCAGTCTTGTACCAGCGTGCTGCATTTGGGTTCTCTGTAAGCTTGCTCTTTGCTCAACATTGTGACAAATGGCTGCCAATTTGCACACAGCAAGCTCCCACAAATGACAATGTGATAATCAGATATTCTGATTTAGTGATGTTGATGGAGAAGTAAGTACTAGGTGGATGATAGTTTCCCTGCAGTTACTTATATGAGAACACTATATACAATTTCAGTTCTGTATTTCATAAAAAGACCAAGGGGCTGTGATAGGGACCAGAAATAGTAATACTGGGTACAGAGGTGCTGACCATGGGAGAAACTGATGTGGAGTTTGTGGTAGAAGAGCATTCCCACAGGAAGTCTGTGTAAACTGCAATGTCAGACAAGACTGGGAAAACAAAAGTTTTTAATTGATTTGAAAGGAAGAGGCTGGATTAAAGAAAGGATCGTTACAGCAGAAATGTGGCTGTGGCACCATCGATCCCTGAGCTTGTGACTTGTTATTGGCTCCACAGGCTACAGGGTTTGTGAACGACCTCTCAACTGAGTTGTTTTCCACAGCCCCTGTTTTTTTTTCCAAGCTGCATCCTCTCTGATCACATCTCCTTGCTCAGTGAAAGGTTACTTCACTTTGGCAGCCTGAAGCTGGCAGCCTCAATATGGCACCCTTCAAATGTTGTGACTTGTCATCAGTGTGCCCTTTTCACCTCCAGAGCCGGGTAAATGTGTCATCAACTGTTAGAATCTGCTCAGCTCTGACAGACAGCTCTGTCTTCACAAAATCAAACTCACTCAAGCCTTTGACTGTCCTGTACAACAACAAAAAAAACAGTGCAGCACATACTGCACTCCCTTGATACCAGTTAATAACATTGCTCTAAACTGCAGCTAATTTTTTTTCTACCTAGGGTTGATGATGTTGGACTGAAGATTCAAGTTACTGATAATTTAAGTTCTGCAGGTACTCCCTTCTAAGCTCCTCACTTCTTCACATGAAGGCATGCCAGCAGCTCTACTTCGTTATGAGTTAGAGGAGATTTGGTATATCACCAAAGACTCTTACAAATTCCTATAGATGTATGGCGGAGAGCATTCTGACTGGTTGCATCACAGCCTGGTGTGGAGGCTGTAATCTGCAGGATCACAAGAGGCTGCAGAGGGTTGTGGACTCAGCCACCTCCATCATGGGCACAACCTTTCCCACCATCGAGGACGTCTTCAAGAGGTGGTGACTCAAGAAGGTGGCATCCATCACTAATGCCCCTCACCATCCAGGACATGCCCTCTTCTCATTACTACCTTTGGGGAGGAGGTACAGGAGCCTGAAGACCCACACTCAATGATTCAAAGACAGCTTCTTCCCCTCCACCATCAGATTTTTTTAATGGTCCATGAGCACTACCTCATTGTTCCTTTTATTTTGCTCTATTGATTTATTTTTGTAATTTATAGTAATTTTATGTCTTTGCACTGTACTGCTGCCACAAAACAGCAAATTTCACATCATATAAGTCAGTGATAATAAATCGATTCTAAATTCTGAAGTAAAATCATTTGACACATGCAGGAGACCCTTACTACCTGTGTCCTGGTGGTCTAATACCCAGAGTAGATTCAAATATCCAAGGGCAAGAGAATGATATAGTACCTTAGGGGTCTTGACAGGGTGGATATGAAGACAATGCTTTCACTTGTGGGGATATCTAGAATCAGTGGTCATTAAAATAAGGTATTCTCCATTTTAAACAGAGATGAGATGAAATTTCATTTCTCTCAGAGGGTTGTGAGTTTTTAGAACTTTCTTCCTCAATGGGGGAAGTGGTGGAAGCCAAATCTGAATATTCCCCCCCCTCCCATTGGGCAGAAGATACAAAAGCCTGAAAGCACGTACCACCAGGCTCAAGGACAGCTTCTGTCCCACTGTTAAAAGACTCTTGAATGGACCTCTTGTACAATAAGATGTACACTTAACCTCACAATCTACCTCATCATTGGCTTGCCGTTATTGTCTGCCTGCACTGCACTTTCCCTGTAACTATAACATTTTATCTGCATTCTGTTATTGCTTTCCCTTGTACTACCTCAGTGTAAGTGATATGATGAAATAATCCGTATTGATGACATGCAAAACAAAGTTTTCACTGTACTCAGAACCTGTGACTATAATAAACCAATTTACAAATATCAATATTTTTGAGGCAGAGTTGATAGATATTTGACAATCAAGGGGGTAGAGAGTTATCACGGGTAGATGGGAATGTGAAGTTGAGGTTATGGTCATATCAGCCATGGCTTATTATATGGTAGATTAGGGTCAAGTGGTCTCCTTCCATAGCTGGTTCATATGATCAATAGGATGAACACATACATGGGTGTAGGGTTATTCAACGCAGTCACCAGTATCTGGACAGAACTCGGTTGATTATATCTCTTACTTCTGCCCCAGCCCCAACACATCTGCTGCTGAAACCCTGGCCTATACCTCTGTTGATGAGCTGTTCCCATGCACTGCTAACCCCTTAACTTTGTTCTCCCCTCCATAGACCTGGGGTCTTCCAGAATGGTGCCTCTTCATGCCACCAGTGTTCCCTCAGATCTACCTGTTATTTTTTCTGTTTGTCTGACGGGCAGACTTGGCTGAAAGGGGTTAATGAGGTCAGTGAGGTCAGTACATTCAGTAGGCTGTTGACCTGCCTGGTGCCTTGGCACTTGGAACCTCACGCTCACCCTCCCTGTTATCCACCACTTGTGTCTTTCCAAGAGGTTGCTGAAGGATCTGAGCAAACAGAATTCCTGAATGATTTATCCAAATTGTATACACCATAATTTATTAATTATGTTGCATTGTATTTTGTTCTGCACATGCTTCACTCAAAAATGACCTCCCTAAATAATGTTGGTCAGTTTAGTTGTTACGAGATTGTACTGTCTTATGAATATTTTCCACGCATCATTTCCAGAGGGCAGCTTTACTTGTGTGATTCAATGTTAGTCATTACACCCAATTATTATCACACAATATAGCAGCAGGTAAAAGATGCAGAGATGAAGCTTGCCTTGCCATTGATATGGCTGAGCTTCAGAAACTGTGGTTTCGATCTTTTCCCAAGGAAACAGTGTTGAGGAAATGCTGGGACCATAGCTGTGGCTAATCTTAAAATGCGCACAAATTGTGTCGATCGCTGGTAAATCCATGTATCCAATGGACATTGATATTGTCTTAGATAGCATGAATAAAGGGAATGTACCTATCTTATCCTTTTAGCAAAAATGATTGTTTGGTATTGATATTCTTTTGTAAATGTACTTTTTATGTCAGCTGTCTGTTTCTCTGCACACTTGTCTGACCAGGTACCTTGGGGTCTGTATACCTCACTGTCTGTCTTTGTAAATGTCCATCCATTTGTTTGTTTATTTGTCTATCTAACTAACTAACTGTGTGTCTGTCTACATTAGTGTCTATTTGTCTGTCTCTCTGCCTAACTATTCATCTATCTGTCAGTATGCCTCTCTATTCATCTATATCAATCTTGTTCTCTGTCTCTTTCTGTCAGTCTCCTATCCAAATGTCTCTCTATCTATTGTATCTCATTCTCCACTTTTAACTCACTATCTGTATCCCTGTCTAATAATAATTGCTATAAATGTCTGTTGTGCACAAGGATCAATTTTCTTCTTCCTTATTGATCAAACATTTATTGTTTAGCAATTGTCAATTGATTAGTTTATAGGTCTTGTTTACAGGAGCAGGAGTAGGCCATTCAGCCTGCCAACTCTGTTCTACCAATTAGGTCAACTCAACTATATTTACCCAGTTTAACTCTGTATTTCCTTGATGCTCTCACCTCACCGGCAATCTCAGCCTCAAAAGAATACCTGCCAGAAGAGTGATAAAATCTGGAAAACATAGGACGTCCGGCCCAGAGGAGTATGGAGGGTTATAGGGGTTGGAGGAGTTTACAGTAATAGGATGGGTGAGGCTTTGAGGAATTTAAAACTGAGACATTGCTTGACCTGAAGGTAATATAGATCAACAGGCACAGGGTTGAGATGAATGGGACAGTGCATGTTAGGACATGGACAGCAGAGTTTTGGATATCCTGAAATTCACAAAGAGTGGAACAAAGGAGGTGTACATCGGAATAGCCATGTTGAGGGAAGGAGGAAGAGAGCGTAATCAGCTGTGTCCGAGGCTGTGGGCAGATTAAGAAGGATAAGTAGGGATGGTTTAGCTTTGTTACAGTCTCACTGTCATAAGTGCACTTGATACACCAATTTGCCACCAAGGTAACAGTCGGTACATCATTGGTGTCTTGGCAGATCCCAGGTTTTTACATCTTCTGGAATTGGGTGGGGGTGGGGGGGAGGGAGCGGGGGAACCCAATCAACTGTCACTTGTTAACTAATTGACTGCTGATCAAAAGCTGAGACAAATTCTGATCTGAATGGAAAATCGGTTCCTTCTTTATCCCGGAAGAATATACGATGCTGTTATAGTTGGGAGTACCAGGAGATGGATGTTAAGAATTTTGATTGGAATTCAATTGCTTTAAGTAGTTGATAGAAATTTTTATCAGTTTAATTAATTATGTTAATTAGATTGGATTGCTTGCTCATTGGCATCTAGGTTTCCACAGTGTGCCTGACTGAGGAATCAGTTTTGCTGTAAATTTTCCTGACTGCTAGGACAGATGAAGTGGAAGGTGGTTTTTCCAAATTGCTTTATTTGGATAGTTGCTGAGTGAGTGTGGCTTTGTTTTATCTTCGCTTTGTTTTATCTTCACTTTGTGCTTGGCTGGTGCCATATATTGGTCCTTTACTTCCAGAAGCTGAGTTGGGATCCAACTGGAGCTGATGGCCAGAATATATTAAGAGTTTTGTGCAATGTGAATTTGGATGATGTGAAGGGTATAGCTATCTTGCTCAAAGACCAATGTGTAACCAATGTGTGCCTGTGGGCAGAACCTTTCTCTTTATCCAGTGGGGCTTTGGTCAAATTGAGTAAGTACGTGGGGAAGGGATAGAAAGGGCACGTTGACAGGGTTAGATGATGGGTTGAGGTCCGGAAGAAAGAACAGGAGGCAACTTGTGAGGAGCAATGTTACTAGCACAAACTAGTTGGATTGAATGGCCTATTTCTCAGTATGATAGAATCTTGTGTGGTTCCATTAAAGGATGATCTTCCTGTCCAACAATTCATCCAAGCAATATATTCCAAAAGAAAATGATGTTACCACGGTTCTTTGTTTCTACTACTTTGTGCCATATATGTTCTGAAAATATTAGTCTCTGTTATATTGGAATCCAGGTGCAGTTTCACTGAGGTCCATTTGTTCCAATGGCTGGTTCTCCCTGTGTAATTATCCAGCTTGACCATTTGAATGATAATGGAAGACTCCTGGGGAGGTTCCTGTATCAATGGTTCCTGCCTTTTAAGAGAGAGAGATGGAATAGCCAGTTTACCAGTAGAGCTGCTGTCTTACAGGTCAATCCTGACCTCTGGTTTTTGCCTGCGTTTGCATGTTCTCCCTGTGACTGCATGGGTTTCCTCCAGGCACTGTGGTTTCCTCCCACATCCGAAGACGTGGAGGCCAATAGCTTAATTGGTCACTGTAGTTTGTTCCTAGGGTGGGAGAAATTTGGGGGGTGTTGTTGGGGGTGGGGGGGAAGAGCATGTGCGGAGGTGTGAGTTATTGATAGTGATACAAGAAAAAGTAATGGGCAATGGGATTGTTCTATGGGAAAACTGATGTGACCTATTCTATCTTGAGGGAAAGTGAAATTATCCTCTGTCTTGCCTGCAGTAAAGCTGAATGGGGACTTCCAAATTGGGCCAACTCGACTCTTGCTGCATCTTTTACATTTTAAATCCCTTTACCAGTAAAACACCAGTATCACCAAGGCACTGATAATTAAATAAGCTTCTGATTTATTCTTATTGTTTTTGTGGTCCTTTTCTCCTATGTCTGCTGCTAACCCTGGGAAACCACAGCAGTGGCAAATGTCTGGCCTGTTTTTAAACTGTCTGACAATTGGGACTGAACCCAACAAGACCCAGTGTTGCTGGTTACTGCCTGCATTTTGTTGGAAATGCCTAAAGTGCATCTATAATGTATGAGCTTTTGAAACTTGTGTCACTTCCCCCTGGAATGGGTTTTCCAAGAAAATGAATATCTTTATGCAATGCCCTAAAGTCTACAGGATAAATGTTCTGCTTGGTGAAGCTCCTTCTACATGAATTTACTCTCTGCATGTTAATTTTTAAAGCTATTAGGATATTGCATTGGGGGTAGGGAAGACTTTTTATGCTAGTTGATAGGTTTGATGTGCTTTTTATCTGTGGCTATGTTCCTCCTTATCTGAAAGTCTTGGAGCTTCCAGTCACACATCTGACACCTTCCACCTCTTTCTACTTCTGTACTATCAACTGTCATCTCTGCTTCAGCCCACCTCCTCCCAAACTTTCTACTTCTGCCAGACTTGACTAATGTTCCTCTGGCCGGTCTCCCATCTTCCACCCTCCACATCTTGGGTCAGTCAGCACTTCATGGTCTGTAGCTTGTATCAAGTCCCATTCGACCATTGTCTCAGTGCTACTTGAACCTTCAAGCTCAAGTTACTTCACTGTCATTCACCCATATGCTATAAAAACACATGGAGGAATGAAATGTCGTTTTCCCCCAAACTCTCACAACAAAGGACATACATAAAACAGAAGACATACAATAAACACAGACAAAAAAAATTGTGCCAGTACAAATGGTGCAAAAAAAAACCGGCATAAATTTAGTGCAGAGTTAGAGCAAAACTGAGTTGGACGAAGAAAATACAGAACTCATTGTATTGTATAAACAGGTTCAGCAGCAGCCAAAGTTCTTATACGCCGTTGTGCAAATCAGGGCTTTTGATTTAACAGGAGGGGCTCACTTCCATTGCGTTCGTCTTTCCAATATTTCCTTTTCCCTCTCTTCCCTCTTGATCATCTCAGTGGTGTGGGGCCACTTGCAGCACAGGCAGTTGCTTGTGTGGGTGGAGCACGTAAAGGGATTTGTCTGTTCCTCCTCCTCCTACACTTTCTCTAGCCTCCTTTATGCAGCTGAGCTGTGACTGCTGTGGGGAGAGTACTAAGATCTGGCACCTTTCTGGCTGACCATCACAACAAGTGTCGTAGTGACTGCAAGCTTTTAACTGCTCAGACTCATTGAGTTGTAGAGGACAGGAACAGACCCTTTGGCCCAACACATCCATGCCAACCATTGCACCATTCTATTACTAATCCCACTTACGCACATTAGGTTCAATGACTTCTATGTCTTGGTGATTCATGTGCTTGCCTAGAAGCTTAAATATTGGTGAGAGTATTTTCCTCCACCACCTCTACAGGCAGCGCGTTCCTGATTCCAACCTCTCGGATCCCCTCTAAAACCTCTTATCTCTCATCTTCAATATGTTCTCTTGAACTGGGCACCCCCAACTTGGTGGGTGGGGGGGGTGGGAGAGATTCTTTCTATCTATTGTATCAATCCCCCTCAAAATTCAGGTCATTTCTCTGCAACAGGGAAAACAAATCCAGCCTATCCAGTCTCTCCTTGTAGGAGAAATTCTCCAATCCAGACAATATTGTGGCAAAGCTCCTCTGCACCCTCTCCAGCATAATCACACCCTTCCAATGGTGTGGTGACCAGAACTGCACACAATACTCTAAGCATGGCCTAACCAGTGTTTTATAAAGTCATAACATGACGTTATGGGGAATCTGAGGGGGAACGTCTTCACTCAGAGGGTGGTGCAAGTGTGGAACGAGCTGCCAGCGGAACTAGTGGATGCGGGTTCAGTTGTAAAATTTAAGAGAAGTTTGGATGGGTATACGGATGGGAGGGGTTTGAAGGGTTGTGGTCCGGGTGCAGGTAGATGGGACTAGGCAGAAGATCAGGTCAGCATGGACTAGGTGAGCCGAATGGCTGGTTTCTGTGCTGTAGTACTCTATGACGTTCCAGCTCCTGTATTGAGTGGCACGGTCAATGAAGACAAGCATTCCATATTCCTTCGTCGTCACCCTCTCCTGTGCTGCCACTTTCGTAGGACTTGTGCTATGAATGGTAGGGCGCTAGGGAGTGTGATGAAACAGAGGGACCTAGGAGTACAAGTGCATAGTTTGTTGAAAGTGGCGTCACAGGTAGACAGGGTGGTGAGAAAGGCGTTTAGCGCGCTGGCCTTCATTGAGAATAGGGGTTGGGACATTAGATATTGCAGTTGCAAAAGTTGTTGGTGAGACCACACCTAGAGTACTGTGTACAATTTTAGTCACTCTGTTTATATGAAAGATGTGGTTAAACTGGAAAGAGTGCAGAAAAAGTTTACAAGAATGTTGCCAGGACTAGAGGGCCTGAGTTATAGGGAGAGGTCGGCCAGGCTAGGTCTTTATTCCTTGGAACGTAGGAAAATGAGGGGTGACCTTATAGAAGTGTTTAAAATTATGAGAGGCATAGATGAGGTGGATGGTAACAGTCTTTTCCCCAGAGTAGGGGAGTCCAAAACTAAGGGGCATAGGTTTAGGGTGAGTGGGGAAAGATTTAAAAGGGACCAGAGGGGCAACTTTTTTCAAGCAGAGGGTGTTGAGTATATGGAACGAGCTGCCAGAGGAAGTGGTTGAGGCGGGTACAATAGTTTCAGTTAAGAAACACTTAGATTGGGACATGGAGGGATGGGGCTTAGAAGGATATGGGCTGAACGCAGGAATTTGGGACTAGCTGGGTGGACAACATTATCGGCATAGACTGCTTGGGCTGAAGGGCCTGTATCTGTGCTGTATTGCTCTACGACTATGAAACCATTTGTGGACTTTTGTACCCCAAGGTCCCATTGTTGATGAATACTCCTTGGGGCCCTGACATTTATTGTGTATCTCCTCCCCTTGTTTGCCTTCCCAAAGGCACGGTAGTATAGTGGTTAGTGTAATGCTATTACAGCACCAGCGACCTAGGTTCAATTCCGGCCACTGTCTGTAAGGAGTTTGTATGTTCTCCCTGTGTCTGCATGGGTTTCCTCTGGGTGCTCTGGTTTCCTCCCACATTCCAAAGACATATGGGTTAGGAAGTTGTGGGCATGCTATGTTGGTGCCGGAAGTGTGGTGACACTTTCGGGCTGCCCCCAGAACACACTATGCAAAAGATGCATTTCACTGTGTGTTTTGATGGACATGTGACTAATAAAGATATCTTACTTATAAAATGCCTCACCTTGCACCTGTCAGGATCGGGCCCCATTGTAACAACTTCACTTATATTTGTGGGTATCAAATTGGCTGCTCCTGCCCAGCACACCAAAAATAAAAGATCAAAATCCAATTTCTAGGCAAGTGACTAGCTTCCATGTGAATCATAACACCTGGCTGGAAAAAAAACATAATTTGAATTAATTTGAAAGGTCACAATCTCTTTGCTTGTGTAGTGTAATCGGGAAAACATACCTTCACGTAGGAAGTGCCAGCAATAGCAAATAAATGTGCGATTATTAGCAACAATTAGGTGAAATTAAACAGTATTAAAACAAACTGAATGACACCCTTGAAGCTTTTAGCATTCCATTGGCTTTTCTCACATCCAAAGCTTCAAAACAATTCTCATTCTAGGTAATTGCTGTTTGAGGAATAATGTTTTCAAAGCAAGAATGTAATGTCTTGTTTAATAAAATTAGTGTGGGTAGGTGTATTTGTGAAATTCCCCTCCATTGTGGAAATATACCCAGTAAGATACCTGCAATAAATATTGTATCCCTTTTATTTTAAATAAGACTCCAAGCTGATTGCCATCTTACTGTCTATGGAGGGAAATGGGCAGTTGATGTTTCGGGTTGAGACTTTTCATCAGGACTGGAAAGAAAGAGGGGAGATGGCCAGTATGAAAAGAGAGGTGGAGGGGGATAGATGGATCCAGGTGGGGGGGGGGGGGCTAATAGGCAGGAGGGTGGGAATGATGTAAGCAGCTGGGAGGTGATAGGTGGAAGTGACAAAGGGCTGAAGATGTTGGAATCTGATAGGAGAGGACAGTGGACCATGGAATAAAGGTGAGGAGGGGAACCGCTGGGAGGAATCCCTCCATAGATGCTGCCTGACCCGCTGAGTTCCTCCAGCATTTTGTGTGTTGCTCCAGATTCCAGTATCTGCATTCTCCTGTGTCTACCATCTTATTGTGTTTCTTCGTGGTGCAATTCCATCAACATTAGTGCAGAAGGTTGCAGAATTTTAAACAAAATCAAAATAATCACCAGATTGGGGAGCATCAGAGCAAAGAGAAATATTCAATGTTTTGGGTCTGCAACCCTTCATGAGACAGTCTCTCTTTCCACAGATGCTGCCTGACCTACTGGGGTTTTTCCAGCATTTTCTGTTTTTGTTTCAGATTTCTCGTGTCTGCGGTTCTTTTGGTTTGTCATTTACTGTTGTGGCATTTTAACCGGAGATTGCAGCCAGTGCAAATTGAGCTTCCAAGACCATTTGCACTGGCACTGAAAACTTTGGTCTTGCCCACAAAACAGGCCATGCTCTAGAGATGAACTGTTTGTCACTGGGAGTTTCCACTTGTGTTTGTTTGCAGATTTGCAAGAGGGTTTCGAAAACCCGGCTGCCATGTGTGGATGCAAGGACAGTAAAAGGTATGTTTTTGGAAATGTTTTGAATTACCTTGTTAAGTAGCCAACTGCAGTAATGTAAGTTACATCACCTTTAATCGTTTACAATGGGGTTATTCATCGATTGTGGATTGCAAGGGGGATTTCAAAGTGCTTTTATTACAAAAACCTGTTTTGAGCCAGATTAATTAAACACTGTCAAATTACCAGATTTAAATATGCATCCTAGAAATATGAAACTTCAGAGGGAAAATTTATGGTATAGTAAATGGGAAATTTGTCCTTGAATCACATGCATTAAACACATTTGTACTCAGTTTCTAAACATTAGCTTCATTCCTTCAATGGAAATGAATTTTGGAAGCAGAGGGCAACATGGATACATGGCAATATAGAGTGTTTATTCTACATCATGAAGGAGAAATTTTTACCTGAACCATTAATGTCTTTTAGTGATAACATCACAGATTTCTTATGTTTCATTATAAGCCTATTTTGTTTAGAAGCTTTTCTCTCTTGATTCATAACTGCATCAAAGTTGCAAGTTTCTTCTTGCAGCCGCATTAACAAACTTCATTGCAAGCAACATAAATAGAAAACCTGTCCACAGCATTGCTGGAGGACTGATCTGTACTTTAAGACCAAGGTCATGAGAAACGGTGATTTTGTTTTCCTATTTTAGATTGCACTTCGTGAGTTCACACTTCCTGGCCGATGCGAGCTTGTAATGTGTTAATACGTATACACTGCTGCTGGGAAATAAACTGTAGATTTCTGCAGATATCCTTCAAGCCCAACATTTAATATTTGGGCTTTGAGCTGTGCCAGCACTTGTTATTGTCCCTGAGAAGGTGATGGTGAGCTGTTGCATTGAACTGCAGCAGTCTGTGTGATTAAAGGTACTCTTTTGGCCTACATATGTTGGACTTTCAAGGTTTTGACCCTCTGAGATGAATCCCATTCATAGAAACATAGAAAAACTACAGCACAATTCAGGCCCTTCGGCCCACAAAGCTGTGCCGAACATGTCCCTACCCTAGAAATTACTAAGCTTGCCCATAGCCCTCAATTTTACTTAGCTCCATGTACCTATCTAACAGTCTCTTGAAAGACCCTATCGTATCCGCCTCCACCACCGTTTCCGGCAGCCCATTCCATGCACTCACCACTCTCTGAGTAAAAAACTTACCCCTGACATCTCCTCTATATCTACTCCCCAGCACCTTAAACCTATGTCCTCTTGTGGCCACCATTTCAGCCCTGGGGAAGAGCCTCTGACTATCCACCCGATCAATACCTCTCATCATCTTGTACACCTCTATCAGGTCCCCCCTCATCCTCCGTCTCTCCAAGGAGAAAAGGCCGAGTTCCCTCGGCCTGCTTTCATAAGGCATGCTCCACATTCCAGGCAGCATCCTTGTAAATCTCCTCTGCACCCTCTCTATGGCTTCCACATCTTTCCTATAGTGAGGCGACCAGAACTGAGCACGATACTCCAAGTGGGGTCTGACCAGGGACCTATATAGCTGCAACAAATCCCTCGGCTCCTAAATTCAATTCCCAGATTGATGAAGGACAATACACCATACGCCTTCCTAACCACAGAGTCAACCTGCGCAGCTGCTTTGAGTGTCTTATGGACTCGGACCCCAAGATCCCCCTGATCCTCCACACTGCCAAGAGTCCTACCATAAATACTATAATCTGCCAACTTATTTGACCTACCAAAATGAACCACTTTGCACTTATCTGGGTTGAACTGCATCTGCCACTTCTCAGCCCAACTCTGCATCCTATCTATGTCCCTCTGTAACCTCTGACAGCCCTCCAAACGATCCACAACACCCCCAACCTTCGTGTCGTTCCTTCATCAATGTCAGGGGAGCTTATGGCTTGGAGGGACAGCTTGAAAGAGGTGGTGATCCCATGTACCTGCTATCCTCGTCCTCTTCATCTGGTCATTTTGAAGGTGCTGTTGAAGGAGGTTTGATCTGCTGCAGAGTACCCTGTAGATATTGCACTCAGCAATGGTGTAGGTGTTTGAAGGAGCTACAATTGTCGTGCCTTCATTTAATTTTCTCTCAATGTTTTTTTTCTGCAATTCTCTCTTGAAATTATTGATGTTATCAGCCTTGAGGCAGTTCATTTCAAAACCCTCCACCCTCGTGACTGAAGTCTGAACTTATTCACCTTTAGAAATGTAGTGTGATGTGCTCGAAGCTTTACAATAATTCTAAGAGCTGAGTACAAAGTCTGCGGTAACCAAGCAGCTAACAACTGAGCTGCTCTGACCTGGATGGTGCGGGGCTTCTTGAGTACTGTTGTAGCTGCACTCATTCCAACTAGTGTTCTATTGCACTCCTTTGCAGAGAAGTGGTGGAGGTAGAAACAGACTGTGAATAGGCAGACACTTGTCTCCTTTAAAAGAAAACTTGGAATTCTGCTAAATCTTAATCTGGCCACTGAAATAAAGGGACCTTCTTTGCACAGAGCGAGATTTGTTTAATTGCTATGGTTTCATGCCAAGTCAAATGGAACCATTGATCAGAATGTCTGTTTCTCATCCAGCAAACAAGACGGGTCCAGAAATGTGGGCTTAAAATGAAACTTTTGAATACGCCTCAATGGTATTTAAGCTAATTGAATAAGGAAAACACATCTATTTCTTGTGATACAAAATGTTATTTTAAATTTATTCTGTAATTGCAGGCAAAATAGCTAATCCCAACAAAATAACACATCTTTACAACTATTATCCAATAAAATAAGAAAACAAATATTGAAAACTGAAACATACCATTTACTATGTAGCATCAAAATAAGACAGCAAAGTTTCATTGGTGATTTTAATTTACAATGTAATCTCCATAAAAATATTAAATTTACAGCCCAGAACATAGTGTTTATGAGAATGGCATCAAATATCCTTGTAAACAAAACTCTTTCAAAAGGGAACTGGTGGAAACTCAAACCAAAAAAAATCCAAGACTCTGCAGAATGAGTTGGGGAATGAGACCAACTATATTGATGTGATAGGGAGCCAGTAGGAGCTCAATGGATTGAATGGCCTCCTTCTATACTGTAGTCATTATGATTCTAACTCATTGGGCTTTCATGAACTGCATGCTCTGACCAATTGCTGCAGCCTCTCATCAAAGTTACAGGATCAATTGGGTAACCATGTAAACCAAGCCTGGCATTGGCACATACATGCTCTAGATTATGTGGACTACTCCTACCTATCCTTCCACCCCTTCTGTACATGCAGACAATAAAGTAAAGCTACTATTCAGAACCTTGGCATTGATATCTTTGCTTTTAAGTTCATCCACCCACAGGATGTGGATGTTGCTATAATGCCAGTACTTGTTGTCCTTTACTAATTGCCCTGAAGTGTGAAGGTGGCTAAAATCCAACCACACTGGAGAGCCTGGAGTTGCTTCTAGCCTGGATTATGTAGGGATGACAGATTTCATTTCTTGAAGGACATTAGTGAACCAGATTGGGTATTTGCAATAAACTGAGTTTCATGGGCACCCACTGCTAACATTAGCACATTGTTCCAGATGGATTTAATTACTTGAATTTAAATTTTATTGCTGCCACATTCAGTTTCAAACTCATGTCTTTGGAGCAATGGTCAAGAGCTCGGGCTACTGGTCCAGTACCTTAAACATGGAAACTTATTCTTCATTCATGTTCCCACACTTCTCACTGGGGCCTCTTCTGTCTGTTCAGCGATCTGTGTCCTTCACAAAGCCTGTTGGTCATGTGTGCAGTGTGGGCTTAATCCAATGTAATCTTGCCCCCTATCTCAACCTCTGACCAATTGAGTGCAGTTGACTAATTATTATAGAATGTACAGGCCCTTCAGCCCATGATGTGATGACCTACATAAACCTACTCCATGATCAATCTCACCCTTCCCTCCTACACAGCCCATAACCCTCTATTTTTCTTACATCCATGTGCCTATCTAAGAGTCTATTAAATGTCCCTATTGTATCAGCCTCTACCACCACCCCCCAGCAGTGATTTCCAGGCACCCACCACACTGTGTAAAACTCCTACCTCTGACAGCTCCCCTAAACTTTCCTCCTCTGACCTGAAACTGATGTCCTCTGGTATTGGCCATTGCCACCCTGAGGAAAAGGTGCTGGCTGTCCACCCTATTTCTGCCTCTCATAATCTTGTACACCTCTATCAAGTTGCCTCTCATCCTGCATCACTCAAAAGAGAAAAGCCCTAGCTTACTCAACCTTTCCTCATAAGACATGTTCTCTAATCCAGGCAGCATCCTGGTAAATCTCCTCTGCGCCCTCTCTAAAGCTTCCACATCCTTCCTATAATGAGGTAACCAAAACTGAACACAATACTCTAAGCCAGTCTAACCAGAGTTTTATAGAGCTGTAGTATTACCTTGAACTCAATCCCCCAACTAATGAAGGCCAGCATACACCTTCTTAACCACCCTATCAACTTGTACGGCAACTTTGAGGGATCTATGGACTTGGATCCCAAGATCCCTCTGTTCCTCCACACTGCTAAGAATCCTGCCATTAACCTTGTACTCCACCCTCAGATTTGATCTTCCAAAGTGTATCACTTCACACTTTTCTGGATTGAACTCCATCTGCCACTTCTCCACCCAACTCTGCAGCAGCCTGTCTATATCCTGTTGTAACCTATGACAACATTCTACACTATTCACAACATCTCCAACATTCATGCCATATGTAAACTTACCAACCCATCCATCCACTTCCTCATCCAAGTCATTTCTAAAAATCACAAAGAGCAGGGGTTTCAGAACACATTCCTCCAGAACACCACTAGTCACCAACTTCCAGGCAGAATACGCTCCATCTACTACCACCCTCTGCCTTCTGTGGGCAGCCAATTCCAAATCCACACAGCCAAGTCTCCATGGATCCCATGCCTCATGACTTTTTGGATGAGCCTACCATGGGGAACCTTGTCAAATACCTTGAAGTCCATATACACCACATCCACTGCTCTACCTTCATCAATTTGTTTTGTCACCTCCTTGAAAAACTCAATTAGGCTCGTGAGGCACAACCTGCCCCTCACAAAGCCCTGTTGGCTATCCCTAATCAGACCATGTTTCTCCAAATGCTCATAAATCCTGTCCCTAAGAATCCTCTCCAATAGCTTGCCCATCACTGATGTAAGACTCGCTGGCCTATAATTCCCAGGATTATCCCTATTACCTTGAACAAAGGAACAACATTTGCCATCCTCCAATCCTTTGGTACCACGCCTGTGGCCAGGGAGGACGCAAATATCATCGTCAATGCCCCAGCAATCTCTTCCTTCATTTCCCTTAGTAACCTGGGGTATATTGCATCTGGCTCCGGGGACTTATCTATCCTAATGTTTTTCAGAAGCTCCAACACTTCCTCCTTCTTAACCTCAACGTGCTCCAGCACATTAGCCTGTTCTATGCTGACCTCACATTTGTCAAAGTCCCTCTCCCTTGTGAACACTGAAGCAGAGTATTCATTAAGAACACCCCTACCTCTTCCGCCTCCAGGCACGTTTCCCCCTTTATCCATGAGTGGTCCTAC
This sequence comes from Pristis pectinata, assembly GCF_009764475.1. Lineage (NCBI taxonomy): Eukaryota > Metazoa > Chordata > Chondrichthyes > Rhinopristiformes > Pristidae > Pristis > Pristis pectinata. Next base: position 35,402,184 of record NC_067421.1, read on the forward strand.
CCTCACTCCAGTCATCCTCCTGGTCTTCATGTATGTGCAGAATGCTTGTGGTTTTCCTTAATCTTACTCACCAAGGCCTTCTCATGTCCCCCTTCTAGCTCTCCCAAATCCCTTCTTAAGCTCCTTCCTGGCTATCTTATAATCCTCAAGAGCCCTGCCTGATTTTTGCTTCCTAAACCTTAAGTATGCTTCCTTCTTCCTCTTGACTAAATGTTTCATCTCTCTTGTCAGCCATGTTTCCTTTACTCTACCATCCTTTCCCTGTGTCAGTGGGACAAACCTATCCAGAACCCCGTGCAAGCGTTCCCTAAACAGCCTCCACATTTCTTCCATGCATTTCCCTAAGAACATCAGTTCTTAATTTACGCTCCCAAGATCCTGACTAATACCGTCGTAATTAGCCTTCCCCCCCCATTTAAAAACTTTCCCATATCGTCTATTTCTATCCTTGTCCCTAGCTATGCTAGAGGTCAGGGAGTTGTCTTCACTATCTCCGAAACGCTCGGCCACCGAGAGGTCTGTCACCTGACCAGGATCATTATAAAAGGTCAATTAGAGTCAGTCATACAGCACCAAACAGGCCCTTCTGCTCAAAGTAGTCCATGTCAACCAAGACATCCATCTATGCTAGTTCCATTTGCCTGCATTTGACCCATATCCCTCTGAACCTTTCCTATCCACATATCCGTCCAAGTGTCTTGTTGTTAACATACCTGCCTCAACAACTTCTTCTGGCAGCTCGTTCCATATACTGACCACCCTCTAGATGGAAAATGTTGCCTCTCGGCTTCCTATTAAATCTCCGCCCTCTCACCTTAAACCTATGCCCTTGAGTTCTTGATTTCCCCAACCCTGGGGAAAAAGACTGTGCGCATTCAGTTAGTTCCAACCATTTTAATAGAAAACTGACCATGGAAAGGTTCTGTTATTTTATGGGTGATGAGTGTGAATAGCTTCAGTCTCAGCATTACATTTAGATATTTTCTTTTCTCATTTAAAATTAAGATTACATGTAGAAATTAGTTTTCAAGACACAAGTTCTTTCATTCAGTAGAATATTGAAAGAAATTTGAACAGTTGTTCAAAAAAGCTAGTAGCGGGCATCATAAAATCAAACTTGAAGTCAGAAACGTGTGCATCGACGATGAGCTTGAACTCTCTTGACTTTGAGCTGTGACCAAAGTTGATGCATGGGTGTGACGTGCAGTAATACAGCTAAAGCTGTTGGTTGATGCCTTGTTGGGCCAGCTGCAGCTCTTGTATCTAAGTGGTTAATGCAGTAATCATTGGATCAGATGAACATTCATGCTGTTCAAATCAGCGGTATAAAGCAGAGCCTGGATTAATGCTCATCTGATGAGGTACCCTAGTGCAAAAATGTGTGAATCTAATTTCCTAGGTGTGATGTTCCCTATCCCTGATGCGCTCTCTCCAAGGTCACCTTGCAAATCATATCAGACAATTGTGCGAAGTATATGTCTGTAATTTTTTTTATATTAAATGCATTTCCACAAATTTTATTGATTATCTTTCAGATAGGGCAACATAGCAGTTATGATGCTGAATCAATATTGCTGAGGTTTGGAATAATAATCTATAGACATAGGTTCAAATCCCACGATCACAGCTAGTGAATTTAAACTAAATATGTGAAACAAAGAGCAACTAACAGTGAGAATGGTCACGAAACTAATGGATTGTGGTGAAAACCTAATCGTGTTGCCGATTCACTAATCATTGGGGAATGAGATCTACCATCCAGTTCTTCAGAATCCAGCAATTTGATTGATTTCTAAACACCCTGAAATGGTTTACCTAGTAAGCTGCTCACGTGTACCATGATGCTGCAATAAAGCATAATAAGAATAAATCTGGGCGGACTGCATAACATCACTGGTGGGTAATAAAACACTAACAGGAGGTGGCACTTCCATGAATATTCCCATTTTCAGCTACGGTGAAGCACGGCACGTGAGTGCAAATCAGATAAACCTGAAAATCTGAAACAAAAACGGGAAATGTTGGAAATACTCAGCCAACCAGGCAGCATCTATGGTGAGAGAAACAGTTAATGTTTTGGATTGAGGACACTTTGTCTTTAGCCAAGCTGTTCCAATAGAGCTACCCTGACAAGGGGACTTTGACCTAAAATGTTGATTCTATTTCTCCTTCCACAGATGCTGCCTGACCTGCTGAGTAGTCCCAGCACTTTCTGTTTGTGTTTAAGTCTGTGAGTGCTTGAGACAAAGTTTCAATCTTTTTCAACCACCTTTAGCCGAAAGTGCTTGGTAGATGATTCATATTGTTACAGTATCTTTTTCAAAGCTACTCGCAAAGAGTTATTCAGTGAATAAGTGTACCTTTTTTTTGAAATAAAGGAGAACTTAAAGTGTCAAGAAGCTCACCTCTGGGCAGACCGTCTCTGGATCTTTCCACACAAGAGCATCGTTGCAACAAACCAAAGAGATGTTAGTAATATAAAATAAGATTTCTTTATTAGTCACATGTACATCGAAACACACAGTGAAATGCATCTTTGCATAGAATTTTCTAGGCGCAGCCCACAAGTGTCGCCACGCTTCCGGCGCCAGCATAGCATGCCCACAACTTCCTAACCTGTATGTCTTTGGAATGTGGGAGGAAACCGGAGCACCCGGAGGAAACCCACGCAGACACGGGGAGAACTTACAAACTCCTTACAGACAGCGGCGGCAATTGAACCCAGGTCGCTGGCGCTGTAATAGCGTTACACTAACTGCTACACTACCGTGCCGCCACCTCTTGTGGCAAAGCCTTAAAACACCAGTGATTGTTTACAACCAATATTAAATATGTTGCTCTGCTCATCTTCTTCCCACATCTCCACCATCTTAAAATGCAGCCTTTGGTAACTTGATTTCCAGAAAAAGGTGATGGTGCCAGATGTAACAAAGGCTATGGGATCAAACAACAACCTGGCTGTAGTACTGAGGACTTGTGCTCCAATACCAGCTGCACGACATTACAGGCCAAGTATGTACCTGGCAATCTTGAAGACTGCAGGATACATCCTATCCGTTAATTGCAGAATAATCCAAGTGCCAGCTTTCATTGGTACTCCAAACTGAGTAAATAAAAGCAAAGCCCATTGTGTTCAAAGAGGGATTGAAATTTAATGACTATGCCTTGGAGGAGAAACTAAGGAGAGCATCTGGAGAAAGTCATCTTCTCAATCAGCTAATAGAGACATATAGCATGGAAACAGGCCCTTTGGCCCAACTCGTCCATGCCAACTGTATTGAGCTAATCTGGGCCAAGTGGGCATCTTCCAAAGGAGTAACATTACTTTTTCTTTATACAAAACATATTTCTTCTTTAGCTTCTGGGGGGGAGAAAAAAGAACAATTTTGGTTTATGAACAGGAATAAAGTGTACTAGCAAAGAGGTCTTGTTGTTTCTTTGTAATCATTGGCAGGACCGCAGGGAAGATTATGGGAATCTCCCACTCCACACTTTTGGAATGATGTGAAGACTTTAGAAAGGTACAGGGAAGAGGGACTTGCAAAGTGAACAGAGATTTCGGAAAAGATAGCGTCCTCCTGGGAACAGAAAAGATTAACACATGATTTATTGCAAGTTTTCAAAATGAAGAGAGGCTCTGATAAGAGCAGTGAAAGAGAAAAAATATCTTTGGTGATTGGGTAATTAACCGGAGCTTAAAGATTCAAGATCATTGGAAAAGGATTTTGAGGCGGGGGGTGAGGAGACAATTGTCTTTCTGTTTGGAGTTGCTGGGACATAGTACAAACTATAAAGTTGTTAAATATTTTTAAAAGGGAGTTGGATGGATACTGAAATAAATGGATAGCAGCCAAAAATAGGCTCTTGGAAGAGTCAGAATTGTCAGGATGGGTTGAATGGCCTCCTGAAGTGGAAGTTTCTATCATACTTTTCCTCTGTACTTTGATACATATTGCCTTAGAAGGGAAAGTGTGATGTCCTCAAGGCCTTATTTCCTTACGCCATGAAAGGAGGCCATTTCAGCCCATCAAGTCCATGCTGATTCAGAGGGCAATCCTGTTTCCCACTAATTATTTGTGACCGATAATTGCCTACATTTTCTCAACTCTCCACTCACATACAGTACATGCCAGGGGTAACTTACAGTGGCTAATTAACCTCCCAACCTGCATGCCTTTGAAAAGTAGGAGAAAACTGGAGCACTCAGGAGACTCCCACACAGTCACAGGGAGAACAGATAGCACCAGAGGTGGGGACGGTAGTGTAGCGGTTTGTGTCGGAAGTGTGGCGCCAGAACACTCGACACAAAAAGATGCATTTCACTGTGTGTTTCGATGTACATGCGACCAATAAATAAAGAAGAAGGACGACTGAGACGACAGCTCAACTAACTGTGCTACCCAGTCTGACCAAGCTTGTTCTGTTCCTTCACTACATGAAGTGTCTTTGACCTGAAGTGTTTCTCCTTCCACAGATGCTGCTTGGCCTACTGACTGTTTCCAGCATTTTCTGGTCTTATTTCAGATTTACAGCATCTGCAATGTTCTGATTTTCAATTCTTCTTTTCTTTTCTGGATGACATTCAGAGCTTTCCTCTGAATATAACTTGATTTTCTTCCTTGATCTGATGGAACATGCCTCCCCAGAGACTTGGCCTGAGTCAGTATCTCATTCTGGGCTTGGGAAGGCGTGTCACAAGATTGCAGCCTACCTTGCTGCAGCAGGAAACCACAGGTTATTCCATTCAATCACTGCCACTGAATTGAGATAAATTTTTATGCCTAATTCTCCCTTCAAGTATTCTGTCCCTTGCACGTTATTCAGTAGATTTAATCATTTCTTTTCTCTGTTATTCACATCTACAATATCAGTCAGAGCATCCTGTGTGAGCAATCCATTGGACAGAGTATTTGTGCATGCGCAAAGCCAAATGGCAGATGGAATTTAATGCTGAGAATAATAAGTGTTTAACTTTAGTAGAAATTGCAGGCAAGCTTTGCAATTTGAACATTTATTTAAATTTCACCCCTGGGAAGTTACAATTCTTTAGTTGCTGCCGCTAGGGTCCCTCACAATCTCCGCCTCTCCCCTCAGTGACTCCAGGTTCTTGTCCAGGTGTTCTTCAAGGCAATGTTCCAGGCCCAACCACCCTCCGTTTCCTCATTTGACCTTCCCTCTGTCAGGGGTTGTTTGTTGACGATTGCAGTTTTCAATTCCATTCGCAACTCTTCAGATGACGAAGCAGCAAATGCGTGCGTGCAGCAAGACGTGGGCAAGCACATGGTAAGGACTGTAAGTGTTACGTAACATTTATGTCACATAAGTGGTTGGTAATGACCTTCCCCATCAAGAGGCTCCAACCACCTCCCTTGGATGTTGCAACGTTGCGGTATCCCACAGCATTAATATCCTAGGAGAGTCACAAAAGAGCAGAAATTTGATTAAACCAAGCACATAAGTACAAGAGCATGGATATCATTTTGTGGCCCACTCACCTCCTATCACCCAGAGACTTTCCACCATTGCTCAGGCTTGATGGACGTCTCCATGTGAATGTGACAACAGCTCCAAAGTCATTCAAAGCTGGTCACCAACCAAGACAAGGCAGCCTGCTTGTATTGTCATCCCCATTTGTCACCCTAAACATTTGCTCCCTCTACCACCATGGCTGTAGGGTGTGCCATCTACAAAATGCACCACAGATATTCTCCAACAGCATCTCCTAAACGGGTGATCATTACCACTGAGAAGGACAAGGGCAGGAGACACAGGAGAACACCATCACTTGCCAATCGCCAAGCCACACTCCTTTGTGACTTGGAGATATGTCATTACTGTTGAATTCAAACCCTGGAAGTCCTCTCCCAACATCATTGTGGGAACACTTAGACCAGAAGGATTGCAACAATACATTGAGGTGGCTCACAATCAACTTCTCTGGCACAATTAGAGATGGGTAATAAATGTTGCTTTTGCTCCAACCCCTGCAATATCTACACCCCACGGCCAAGATCCAGAAGACCAGGATGAGCAAAACATGTGGCTGAATGCTTGGCTGGCACAAGCAGAAGGCAGAACCTGGACAACTGGTTGGTCTGAACTTGTGTTGTCATTTCTCCAACTATGATTGTGCCCAATAGGATGAATGTACTTCTGGTTTACATATTTATTTGGAAAATAAATAATGGAATGGAATTGGGATTTTAAAATTAGACAGTATATAAATAATTTACTTGCTCCAAATTGCTTGTATTGCCTATAACCAACTGAATTTCTTTTGTATATGGAACTTTGCCACCTTCTCAAGCTAGTCAGAAACTTTTATTCAGCATGCATCCATTGCCTAATTGGCTGTCAGAATGTCTTTGGTGAGTGGTTTGGTAGTTTGTGGCCTATGAGTTGCATCAGGCAGTTTTTGCTGGTAATTATCTGCTTCCTGATGCAGAGTTTGCAGTGGGCTAAAATATCATTAACTGTGACAATGACAGCTTGTGGGAGCCACACTCCTGCTTGCAGCACTGACACCCAGCTTGAGAGAAGCTCCGAGGAGTGATTGGTTCCATCTCGCCCCTCCACTGTAGCAAGGGGTGACAGCCGTCTGTGCTTGACCTCCATTCTACGCAATCCTAATAAGCTCAGTCCCACAAGACTTGAATTGTAGCACTAATTGCTGTTTTATGATGCAGAGCTGAATTTAACCTTTGCATTATAAAATGAGAACAGTTCCTCATTACTCAAAGTTCCACCTTTTTCTTAAGGGCTTCAGTTGCAGTGATGACATTGACCTAAAACAATTGCTGAGGGATTTCTTCTCTTCCTTGGTTTATTTCACCAGTACATCCTCCAAACATTTGGAATTGCATAAGTAACACTGTTATACTAAAAAGGCACAGAGACGTTAATTATTACAAACTGGTTCTAGTTTCTCAAAGCTCACTTGTCTTTTTAGAATATTTATTGACCGCAGTCAGACAATGGGTTGAAGGTGGGGAGGCATAAAAGACTCACAACAAACAGTTCTTTAGGGAGAAACAAGAGGCTGCAGACACTGGAAGCTAGAGCAACAAACAACCTGCTGGAGGAACGTAGTGGGTTGAGCAGCATCTGTGGGGGGAGGAGAGGAATTGTTGATGTTTGAGGTCGAAATGTAAACCCAGTGAGTTCTTCCAGCAGTTTGATTGTTGCAATCAGTCCTTTATATTGCAAGCAAAGTCAATTTACTTAGAAAACAAGAATATATATATATATTATATATATATATAGTGTGTGTGTGTGTGTGCATGAGAGAGAGAGAGACAAAAACTACAGCAGCTTCTCCCATTAGAAGTAAAGGCATTCCTGCAGTAAAATGCGATTTATTAGAGAATAATTACATACAGACTATATTCACAAGTCTTGGTCATTTGCAGCGGTGTGGTCAACAAGCTTGATTGACTTGGGAGTTACTTGTGTAAAGCACTATAGAGCCATACAACATGGAAACCGACCTACTGAGTTCACTCAGCACCCCTTTAACACTGGTCTTGCACTAATCCCATTTCATTCTCCCATGTTCTCATCAACTCTCCTCCCCCACCGCCCTCCCCCCCAGATTCTACCACTCATCTACACACTAAGGGCAACTTACAGTGGCCAATTAACCTACCAACTTGCACGTCTTTGGGATGTGAGAGGAAACCGGAACACCCAGAGGGGAAACACACACAGTTGCAGGGAGAACGTGAAAACTCCACACAGATAGAACCTGAGGTCAGGATTAAACCCAGGTTGCTGGAACAGTGAGGCAGTAGCTTGACTGGCTGTGCCACTCATCTAATCAAAGGAAATCCACAGCACTATTCAACCAAGGGAATTATATTTCTCATCTTATCATCATTTTCATAGCAATTCAATAAAATACTTTGATCTGTAGTGTCTACTACACAGCAACTTATTGTTTTATCATTATACAGCTACATCCCAGAAAGAGTAATAGTGTGATGTAAACAGACCAACCACTTCTTTAAGGAGCCGTCTCCTTCACTCAACACCACCGACTCAAATTACTGGCCTTTATCACAATGTGGTTTCTGGGAGCTTGCTGTGTGCAAATCACCTTTTAACTGACTTCAGGCCATATGGTGTTTTGAGATGACTTGATGTTGTGCAAACCTCTGTACAAATACAGGACTTTCTCTCCTTTCTTTCTTTCTTCTTTCCTTTGTTTCTTTTTGTCTTGTCTTTTGATCTTTCTTTCTGTAAAATTCAAAACTTCCCTCAATGCTAGTTCCTCTTTGCATTACAAGGCTGATACTAGACATGAGTCTTTGAAATTCTGCCTTCAGATTATAAAGTATAAATGTAGATGGAACGTTGCTTAAAGCCAAAGATCAATGCATACTGAAGGATAGAACAATGCACATTCTTCTTTTAAACTGCTCTGGAGCCCTTACTCCATTTCTGTTCATCTCTCCTGCCAGCCCCCCATCAATTCTCTCTTCCCTTCTTAACTCATGCTCTGTGTATTGATTGAGTATATCTTTTGCCATTAAATTATCTAGGATTTGTAACATAAGCAGACCATTTAGTCCAACTGGTCAATACTCCATGCAAGCCTCTATCTCTCCTCCTTCATCTAATCCCTGTTCACATATTCGACGAGTGGTCTCATGCTTAACTAATCCCCCAGTCTATCTCTGCATGGTCAATTGAGTTAATTCATATCATTGGTGATTCATTGGGAATAGAGAGCATGTGATGCCCATTTCCTCAGCATCTGTGGAGAACTCAGGAGCTGATCCTCCCTTTGATAGGTCTCGCTTTGGTGCTATTTTGGTGTCCTCCTCACCCACACTTGGTCAGCTGAGGACAATGGTTTAGTCGCCCACAACCCAATGAACTAAGCTGGTTTGAGTGACACCAGATTGCTGACCATGGGTGACCTAGACTGACAAAGGTAATTGCCCATTATAAAATGCAATGCTGTTATGTTATTCATGCGGTAAAAAATACCACATTCTAGCATTCTCTTGAAGAAGAAGCTTCTTCCAAATTCCTTACGGATTTGGATTGGATGAGCTGCTCTTAAAGACCAAAAGAAATGTAGTCTCCACCTCTGTGTTAGACTGCCAGGAAATGCAAACCCAGGGTAAATGAATGCTTTAAATACCATGCATCTGAGCATTAGGCTCTTTGCTTTCTTCTAGAAGTACAGGAGACCATTCAGCCCATCACACCAGCTCCTCATAAACCAACACAATAATCCCATAAACTGCAAATTCCGAATGCTGTAACCTACAAGGGAAGGAACGTTACGTATACACAACAAAAAAATGACATGATGTAGTCATTTATGGTTGGAGATTGAGTTCTGTGCTGCTTGTATCTTGTTCCTAAATAATTAATTCATCAATAGTTGTGTTTTGGCTGTGCTTGATTCTTTCAGATTTGATTCCGCATCTGTCACTCCCTGCTTCTCCTGTGGAAATGTATCCTCTGTTCTCAGCTACTTAGAATTCTGGCTAGATTGCTAATGAGGATATTGAAGAAACATGCAGGAGTGTTTGAGATACAGTGATTCCTCTAGGCCAATACACAGAGCAGCCGTGTATGCTTCATAGGCACTCTGACATCCTTCAGTCATGTTTGCTGTGTTTCTTATGTACAGCAGGAGGGGAAATTATTCTTTGTTCAGTCAAAGAAAACTTTACATTGAGCTGCAGAGATAAGTAAGGCAGTTTGCTCCTGCAGAAAAACAAATCTATTTTTTTGTGTTGATGTTGAAGACCATGCAGTTGAGATATTCCACCAAGCTCTCAGTATCATGTTCCTTTTCCTTCCTCTTTCCTGTTCTCATCTGATTGCCTTTGAAATATACTTGCTCAGTGCACCTCAGCAACAAAGGAAGTCTATGTTCTTGCCGCTTGTGATGTCCTTGGGTATGTCACTGGGACACTGAGAGGGTGTACCATTGATAGGTGCACCACTGACAAGCTGCAGACTTATCTCCTGGGGATCCCCCGTGACTGCGCTGGTTTCCTCCGGGTGCTCCGCTTTCCTCCCACATTCCAAAGACGTACGGGGTTAGGAAGTTGTGGGCATGATATGTTGGTGCCGGAAAAGTGTGATGACACTTGCGGGCTGCCCCTGCACATTCTATGCAGAAGATGCATTTCACTGTGCGTTTCAATGTACATGTGACTAATAAAGAAATCCTATCTTGTCTTATCTGTACTCCTCCAGATCTGGCTTCTAAATGCAATCATGTCATGGAATCATAGAGTCTTACAGCACAGAAACAGACCCTTCGCCACCATGCCCATATTGAGCATTGTATTTATCTGTACTAGTCCCACCTACCTACATTTGGTTCATAGCCTCCAATGCCTTGGCGATTCAAGTGCTTGCCTGGATGCTTCTTAAATGTTGAGAGTTCCTCCCTCTACCTCCTCCTCAGGCAGCACATTCTGGTCTTTATTGCTCCTTCATGCCCCCAGAAGCCAAGATCACGAATTCTGGAAGTCCCTCCCTCGGAATCTTTACCTCTCTTTCCTCCTTGTAACCTGCCTTTGTGACCAAGCTTTTGTTTGCCTGCTCTAATATCGCCTGATGTGGGTCAGCATCAGTGTTTTCATGTATTTGTTAATGCTTCTGTGAAGCACCATTGCAGGTTTTTGTTGCATTTAAATAGTGATGCAGCTAATAGAGCTGCTGCTTTGCAACTTCGGCGACCCAGGATCAGCCCTGACCTCCAGCACTGTCTATGTGAAGTTTGCATGGTCTATGGAGGAATTTAAGATAGAGGGATACGTGGGAGGAAGGGGCTAGACAGTCTTAGGAGTGGTTTGAAGGTCGGCACAACATGGTGGGCCGAAGGGCCTGTATTGTGCTGACCTTCAAACCACTCCTAAGACTATCTAACCCCTTCCTCCCATATATCCCTCTATCTTAAATTCCTCCATATGCTTATCTAACAATCTCTTGAACTTGACCAATGTATCAGCCTCCACCACCACCCCAGGCAGCGCATTCCATGCCCCAACCACTCTCTGGGTGAGAAACCTCCCTCTGACATCTCGCTTGAACTTCCCACCCATTACCTTAAAGCCATGCCCTCTTGTATTGAGCATTGGTGCCCTGGAAGAGAGGCGCTGGCTGTCCACTCTGTCTATTCCTCTTAATATTTTGTACACCTCTATCATGTCTCCCCTCATCCTCCTTCTCTCCAATGAGTAAAGCCCTAGCTCCTTTAGTCTCTCCTCATAATCCATACTCTCTAATCCAGGCAGCATCCTGGTAAATCTCCTCTGCACCCTTTCCAACACCTCCACATCCCTCCTATAATGAGGAGACCAGAACTGGACACAGTAGTCTAAGTGTGGTCTAACCAGAGTTTTGTAAAGCTGCATCATTACTTTGCGGCTCTTAAACTTGATCCCACGATTTATGAAAGCTAACATCCCATAAGCTTTCTTGACTACCCTATCCACCTGTGTGGCAACTTTCAGTGATCTGTGGATATGAACCCCCAGATCCCTCTGCTCCTCTACGCTGCCCAGAATCCTGCCATTTACCTTGTATTCCGCCTTGGAATTTGTCCTTCCAAATAGTACCACTTTACACTTCTCCGGATTGAACTCCATCTGCCACTTGTCAGCCCAGCTCTGCATCCTATCAATATCCCTCTGTAAACTTCGACAGCCCTCCACACTATCCACAACACCACTGATCTTTGTGTCATCTGCAAACTTGCTAACCCACCCTTCCACCCCCTCATCTAAGACATTAATAAATATCACAAAAAGTAGAGGTCCCAGAACCGATCCCTGCCGGACACCACTAGTCACAGCCCTCCAATCCGAATGCACTCCCTCCACCACAACCCTCTGCTTTCTACAGGCAAGCCAATTCTGAATCCACACGGCCAAGCCTCCCTGGATCCCTTGGCCCCTGACCTTCTGAAGAAGCTTACCATGCAGAACCTTGTCAAACGCCTTACTAAAATCCATGTAGATGACATCTACTACACTACCCTCATCAATCTTCCTGGTCACCTCCTCAAAGAACTCTATCAGGCTAGTGAGGCAAGACCTTCCCTTCACAAAGCCATGCTGGCTGTCCCTAATCAGTCCATGATTCTCTAAATGCTCATAGATCCTATCTCTTAGAATCCTTTCTAACAGCTTACCCACCACAGACGTAAGGCTCACTGGTCTGTAATTCCCTGGACTATCCCTACTACCTTTTTTGAATAAGGGGACAACATTCGCCACCCTCCAATCCTCCGGTACCATCCCCGTGGACAACGAGGACTTAAAGATCCTAGCCGACGGTTCAGCAATCTCCTCCCTCACCTCCCGAAGCAGTCTGAGGAATATTCCATCAGGCCTCGGGGATTTATCTGTCCTAATATTTTCTAACAGCTCCAACATATCCTCTCTCTGGATATCTACATACTCTAGAACATTACCCTTACCAACACTGTCCTCAGCATCATTAAGACCCCTCTCCTTGGTGACCCTGTGGGTTTCCTCCCAGATCCTGAGGAAACGTTAGCTGGCCGCTCTAAGTTGCCTGAAGTGTGTAAGTAAGTGGTAGAATGTGGGGGAATTGATGGGAATGTGGGGAGAATAAAAGAGGATTAGTGTAGGGCTGGTGTAAGTAGGTGCTTGATACTCAGTGGGCTGAAGGGTCTGTTTCCATTGCTATAGGACCCTATGACTCGATGTGTATACTGGTTATTCGTAAGTGGAAGTTGGCATTGTCAAGGATTTAAAATAAGTTCTATCTGCATGTTCAAGTAGGTGTTTAATGTCTGAAGAAAATCAAAGTATGCTGACAACAGTCCTTACTTCCAAACATTGGTAAAAACAGTGGAACCAGCTCTCTCAGCAAGGAACACAGGGCAGTGTTGCTGCCCCTGCCCAGTGCTGTATCAAGGCAATAATTCTATACACAGTGACAAAATCCAATCCACCTCATGGGCCCTCCCCAGCCTCTTACTATCTGGAGCACCTGTCCTGGTTTCTCAAAAGTAACAAAACAACCTCCACTTTGAACTTTGCTATGCATCTCAGAGTGCGTCAGAGTCCAATTCTCAGATATCTTTCCAGGTTTATTCTTAACATGAGGTCATCCCAGCACACCTCGTCCTTGCTCTGGGAGTACTTCAGTGACTTGGAAGCACTTCATAATACCCTGAGTCTATAAATGGGTCTATTTACAAGCTGCATCTTTGTCATTGAGAGAGACTTTACAGCAAAGACTAATGATCATCAATAGGCAGCAAGAATTCCTCTGATCTCCAGGACCACCCTGATAGGTGCTCTGTCTATTGTCAACATAGACTGCAGCAATGGCCTAATCTGCTTGATTTCAGGCTAATCTGACAGCATCTTTATTTACATGGAGAATAAAATGAGATTAGTGTAGGATTAGACAGTCAACCCGGTACTATCTGTATATGGATGTTATAGGAATATGGAAGTCATCCCTTTGTAACAGAAAAGCTAGCAAAGAAATTTTACAGGCATCCTTTTAATCTCCCACACAGAAACAGTGTAACCAACAGAAACGGTGTTTTGTCATTATGACAGAGTAGGAGGGTAATCATGTTAACTCAAGTGGAAATTCTTGATGGCTTTTGGATTGCTTAGCCATCTCTGTGACTGCCAAACATCGCTACCTGATGCAAATTATCTACACAAGCCTGTCTGCCATTGGGGTAATTTTCTCGGGCAAGCTAAAACAATTGTGCATCATCTTATCATGCTGTGGGCCTTGTGGAATTGTAAGATCTGTCCCATGGAATGGGCCTATTAATGTCATCCCTCACTGGAAGCACCTGGCAGAAGGTTGCTGAGAGTTGTGACATGCAGCTGCTATCTCGGGATGCTGGCCGGTGAAGAACAAGGGGACCAATTTATAAAAGATGGAACCTTTCCGATTAGCCATACAAAGATAAAATATAACATAAATATCTTTATTAGTCACATGTACGTTGAAACACACAGTGAAATGCATCTTTTGCGCAGAGTGTTCTGGGGGCAGCCCACGAGTGTTTAATATTGCAGATGGTTTAAGGACTGTGTGATCCATTCCATGCAAGTAGAACCTACAAATGTCAATGTTCTAAATGCTTTATAAATGATTTATAACTCCATTCTGTAGTAAGAGAATAGCCAGCAAGTCTTAATTGAGTCAAACCTGCAATCTCATTAACCATGACAGCTTTAGCAACCGCATCACTATGTAAAGTTAAATACCCATGAAGTGGTGAAGTCCCATTAGGTAAGGAGGGCTTGCACATTAATACTACTTTAATTAATTCCTTCAATTTGTCATTATGCCATTCCAATTATTTTAATGGTGCACCCTCGTATTTGGGGTCAGTCATTAGGAAGTGCACTAATTAGCTCATTAGGTGTCTTTTTCCTTAAACCCCATTTCCTCTGCCCTCCCCAAACTGCTGCCTCCTATCTTTTGCAGGGTCAGATATTGACCAATGTAATCTGTATTCTAGCTGAGTGTTAAAATTCTTCTGAGAAGCCCGATGACTTGGTCATGGATTCAACTTCCCAGTCAGGAGTATGCAGAACTCCATTTTCTTCCAATCCTGTATGTGAGCTCAAGAACGATGTAGAATTACACAGCAAAAAGAAAGTCATGATGGTCAGCTGGTTTCTTACCAATCCCTTTCACCACCATCACCTTTCCCAGGCCATCTCACCACACCCCCCCCCCACAAAAAAACCTTCAGCAACACTACTTCATTTAACCCTAACAGCATAACCTTATCTTCCAGAATAAATTGTGCCACCCCACCCCATTGTCCACCAGCCCAGAACAGAGAACATACGCCCCTGGGCAGTCCACCACCCTTGATGCCAACCTCCCCTGCCCAAGTCTCTCTGGAACTCTACTCATTCTCCACGTGGTACACTGCGTACATATATCTACATATGTAGCACTGGTCCCATTTTAGCATGAGCTTTGGGTTGGGAACAGAACAGTTCTCCTATATATTTCTTAATCTGACTTTGGATTTACATAGTCTATATTCCCAAAGTTGACCAAATAAATTAACACTGATTATAAATTCTACTAGTCCATTTAACCATTCCAATATTGGCCATTCCTTCAGTTGCTAGGTTCCAGAATTCCCACTTTAAACTACTTTTGCCTCTTTCCTCCATGTTTAAAATTCTCCTCAAAACCTATCTCTCTGATAGAGAGCTTGGTCATCTGTCCTAATATCTTCTTATGTGGCTTATTGTTATATTGTGTTTACACATCTGTGATCAGGGATTGACGTGGTTTATGTTAAAGAATGAAGGTTCCTTCTAATTTTCCTAATTGTTCCTCATGGAGTCACACATAAACTATGGCACATAATTGGTGGGGCCACAGTGGCACAACTTGTAGAGCTGCTACCCTGCAGTCCCAGTGACCTGAATTCAATCTTGACCTGCTGCTGTCAGTGTGGAGTTTGCATGTTCTCCACACGGGTCTCCTCCGACTGATCTGATTTCCTCCCATATTCCAAAAATGGGAAGTTAATTGGTCACTGTAAATTGCCCCTAACGTGTGGGTGAGTGGTAGAATGGGAGGGCAGCTTTGTGTTGGAAGTTGATGGGAATGTGGAGAGAATAAAATGGGTTAGCGTGGGAGTAGTATAAAGATGGGTGCTTCAAAAGTGTTCTTAAAGGGGCTGCTTTATCTCTCTTTGACTCTCTGGCCCTTTAAGAACACTTTGTTGTTATATGTAATCATTGGTAGATAATGATAAATGAAAATACTGTGGTTTCTGGAAATCTGAAGTATCGGCAGAGATTGTGGGGAAACTCTCAAAGATTTTTGATGGAACTTCCTGACCAGTTTTGTTTCTCTCTGCAAAAGCTGCTGAACTGATGGAGTATTTCAGTATTTGTGTTTATTTCTGTGTACATTTGTTTTGCATGAGTAGAGTGCACATTTTGATGGAGAACTTCCACTGCAGTATTAGTGTTTCACCTACACTCTCTGCAAACCAAATAAGAGAATTTATTTGTCTTTTACGTTACACTACCAGGAACACTGGTGGAGTAACTTCATTTATTTCAGAACTCGGAAGTTAACAAAGCAACAGAACTTAATCCTCGATGGGATTTTGGCAACTCATCAAACCAAACATAGAGTGTGTTCTGTCACCTTGCCCCCACTGTTGGAGGCTCAAGTTGCTAACAAGAAAGTGGCATTGAATTCAATATTGTTCACTCTCTAATAACCTACAGTTAACTGTGCATCTCTGCACCATGATAATAAGCCAAAATAATCAGAGTTTTGGACAGTTTCATCGGGTAAATAAGAAGATAAATTTGAACTGTGGAAAGACCATTCAGCTGAGCCAGATTGGCTTGCTGCTTTAGATCTTCATTAAGGACCCACGCAAATCATTAGCTTTATTTTCCTCCTGTCCTCCCACTGAGCTTGAACACTTCCACCATCGAAACTGGCAGTCCCATCTGTTTTCTTTAGTAGACCTTCACCACAGTTGTTGATCAGTGGGAGTTTATCCCATAAATTAATGTTTGTTTGTGAGGTTGTGTTTAACTCATCACTCACTTGGCTGACATTTATTGTTTGGCTTTCCTTCGTGCATAAACTTCAACTCCTTTTCCTTGCCAAAAGGGTTAGGCTGGAGTTCTTTAAAATGGCAGGACGGGAGGGAGCAAAGTGGGAGGAAGGGAGAGAGGGAGTGTCACAGGAGCTAGGGACCGTCGGGAAATTGGGAAGTGACCTTGTGGGAGTTGGGGACGAAGGGACAATTGTGAGTGGGAAGAATGGAAGAAAGAAGTCAGTCTGAAGGAAGGATGGATAAATGGAGGGAGGTCTCCTCACAGGGAGAGAGGGAGCTTTACAGATGGATTGAGAGAGAGAGGCTGAAACTGAACTTGATTTCATGTTATAATCACTTTTTACTGTTGACTTGAGACAATCCCAAAATTTGACTGGGCACTACCACACACTCCTGACAGGATTCCAGCATGGGATGATGTATTGGTTTATTATTGTCACTTGTACCGAGGTAGAGTGAAAAGCCTGTTTTGCATACCAATCGTACAGGTCAATTCATTACAGAGAGCACTAAGGTAGTACAGGATAAAAACAATAACAGAATACAGAGTAAAGTGTCACAGCTACAGAGGAAGTGCAGTGCAGGTAGACAATAAGGTGCAAGGTCAAACAAGGTAGATTGTGAGGTCAAGAGTCCATCTCATCGTATAAGGGAACCTTTCAATAGTCTTATCACGGTAGGATAGAAGCTGTTCTTGAGCCTGGTGGTATGTGCCCTCAGGTACCTGTATCTTCTGCCTGATGGGAGAGGGGTGAAGAGAGAATGACCTGGGTGGGTGTGGTCTTTGATTGTGCTGGCTACTTCACCAAGGTAGCGAGAAGTATAGACAGAGTCCATGGAGGAAAGGCTGCTTTCCATGACACACTGGGCTGTGTCCACAACTCTTTGCAGTTTCTTGTGGTCCTGGGCAGAGCAGTTGCCATACCAAGCTGTGATGCATCCAGATAGGATGCTTTCTATGGTGCATTGATAAAAGCCGGTGAGTGTCAAAGGGGACATATCCAATTTCTTTAGCCTCCTGAGGAAGTAGAAGCACTGGTGAGCTTTCTTGGCCATGGCGTCTACGTGGTTGGACCAGGACAGTCCATTGGTGATGTTCACTCCGAGGAAGTTGAAGCTCTCAACCCTCTCGACCTCAGCACCGCTGACGTAGGCAGGTGCATGTACACCACCCCCTTTCCTGAAGTCAATGACCAGCTCTTTTGTTTTGCTGACATTGAGGGAAAGGTTGTTGTCATGACACCATGCCACTAGGCTCTCTATCTCCTTCCTGTACCCAGACTCATTGTTATTTGAGATACAGCCTACTATGGTGGTATCATCTGCAAACTTGTAGATGGAGTTAGATCAGAATCTGGCTACGTAGACATGATTATAGAGGGAGTAGAGTAGAGGGCTGAGGACGCAGCCTTTTGGGGCACCAGTGCTGAGAATAATTGTGCCGGAGGTATTGCTGCCTATCCTCACTGTCCTTCCTGGGGCAGCACTCCTCTTGGAGCACTGCAGCAATGTTGACTCCTGTGAGAAACCATTGCTGGACTTCCTTTAAGGGAAGTCTATCAATTATTACCTGATTTGTCTGACCCTGGTCCCAGCCAACACAGCACCGGCCATTCAGCACCATCCCTCCCACTTACCTGATATCCCTCCCATAATCACATGCCCTAATCAACTCAGATGATACCCAACAGGGACCTTGCAGCCAGCACTCTCTTCTCCCCCCTCACCCTCCATGAACTCAGGCCTCAGTACCAAGAAGCTCACATTTGAATGCAGAGCTATGCAATGCATGGTCTGTCACATCAGATTGACAAACTGCTGGAAGGCCAAATTAGCATTTCCGCTTGACTGCACAAGAATTTCCTGTCTGCTACACGGAGTGGCAGCTGCAGTCTAGAGTCATGCAGCACAGAAACAGGCCATTCGGCCGATCACATCTACACCTACCAGTGGACACCCATCCGTATTAATCCCACCTTCCAGCAATTGGCCCATAGCCTTTGATGCCGAGATGATTTAAGTGGTCCTGTAGACACGGTGTCAGTGACTCTGCATCCACCAGTCTCTCTGGCAGTGTGTTCCAGGTACTCACCACCCTCAGAGTGAAAATGGACCCCCTCAGATCCCCTCTAAATCTTACCCCTTACCGTAAGACTACGCACTCTAGTTTTATTCATGTCTGATATGGGGAAAAGTTTCCTGCAGTCTTTCTATACCCTTCATAGTTTTATATACCTCACTCATGTCCCCTCCTAATCTCCTCCTCTCCAGAGGAAACAAATCTGGCCTCTCCAGTACCTGTGTGTCCTACTCCAGTCTGAAATCTAGCACCAGTAACGTCAATGGATCTGAATTTTGAAAGCACGGTGCAAAATTCTCCGACTGCTGAAGATGTTCTGGTAGGTTACTTGGCTGCTGTAAGTTACCCCTTGGTGTAGATCAATGACCAAGGGATCCTTTGCTATCAGGCTTGTCTGGTGATGACATCAGTGGAGGGAGGAATTGTGTTGATTGGGTAAGATGAAGGGATGTGGAGAACAAACTCTGGCATGGCTGGATTGCATGTTTTGTATGGTTAATTCCATGTATTAATGTTGGATCAATGCAAATGAATGCATGATGATCATTATGGATTGGATGAGCTATAGGGCTTGTTTCTGTGCTCTGCATCTCTGTGACGATGTAAAAGGAAAGATGACTGTTTCTAAAAACTCTGCAGTAGTTTGGTTTTACCCAGGAGATTATCCTTAGTGGCAGAAAAACATTTGTAAAAGTTGCACCCTTTTTTCAAAATAAATGTTCTATCTTTCTAGCATTAAAGAAGAGGTGAAAGAAGCGGCAGTCTCTTTCACTCTTTCTTTCTTTCTCATTCCCTCAGCCTCTCATGGCTTTGACAGTTCTATGTCTACAGTTGGCTGTGATTGGTTTGTTTTATTCTTGAACTGATCAGGGTATTAAGCCAAAGAGTTAGCAGTTAGTGTCTACCTTGAAAAATTCCAAGGCTCTCACCCTCTTGCCTTCCTCTGATTCTTGCTTAGAACCCCTGTCTTCATTTCCACCCCCCCCCCACCCCATCTGCCTCTGCAAGGGGTGAATCAGCCTGTCCGGATACATCATAGCTTGGCTCGGTAACTGCTCTGCCCAAGACCACAAGTAATTGCAGAGAGTTATGGACGCAGCCCAGTCTGTCACAGAAACCAGTCTCCCCTCCATCGATACTTTTTGCTGCCTTGTGAAAGCAGCCAACGTAAGCAGAGACCTCTCCCACCCCAGTCATTCTCTCTTCTCCCCCTCCCATCGGGCAGAAGATACAAAAGCTTGAAAGCACACACCACCAGGGTCAAGGACATCTTCTATCCCGCTGTGCTCCAGTTTCCTCCCACATTCCAAAGACATACATGTTAGGAAGTTGTGGGCATGCTATGTTGGCGCTGGAAGCGTGGCGACACTTGGGGGCTGCCCCCAGAACACTCTATGCAAAAAGGTGCATTTCACTGTGTGTTTCGATGTACATGTGACTAATAAAGAAATCTTATAAGATGCTTGAATGGAGCTCTTATATGATAAAGATAAATTCTTGACCTCTCAATCTACGTCGTCATGGCCCTTGAACTTAATTTCTCTACCTGCACTGCACTTTCTCTGCAACTGTAACACTATATTCTGTTTTTTTCATACTACCTTTCCGACTACCTTGATGTATTTATGTTTGGAATGCTCTGTCTGGATGACATGCAAATAAAAGCTTTTCACTGTATCTCAGTACAGGTAACAATAATAAACCAATTACCAATTATTTTAATGATAACTTCCCACTATGTCTTCACTTATCTCTTGCCAGCTCCCAACTAGGTCACCACATACCCAGAATACGGGATTCTTTATTATCAGATTCAACTTGTGGCGACTCCAAGCCCTGTTACAAGGCCAGTTTGTCATGATATTGATATTCCATGTTTCCTTATGACATATTGGCCATGGAGTCTACACCAGGTCACAGGGAAATCCCATTCCTCCATTATTTTTGCCCTGTAATCTATTCCCCCCGCAATTCCATCAACCACCTCCAGGTCATTCACCTGGACTGGAGGGTTAATTTAGAGAGGCCAATTAGTCTACCAACCTGCATGCCTTTGGCATGTGGGAGGAAACCAGAGCACTCAGAGGAAAGATGGGTGGTTCCAAGGGAGAACATGCCAGCTCCACAAGGAGTCAGATGGAACCCGGAACTCTGGAGCTATGAGGCAACAGATACACTAACTGCTGCACTGTTCCTCCGTAATATCATAGAACACTACAGCACAGTACATGCCCTTCGGCCCACAATGTTGTACCAGCATTTTATCCTTGGCCATTAAAGAACCATTTACTGTGAAGGAATTTATTCTGTTGACAATGTCCATTGAACGGACCACAACTAGGTTAACAATGAGAATTAACACTAAGAATATGTGTGTATATTACAATTAGCATAATCGATTGATACTGAAGGTAGAAACGATTGACATGATTTTGCCAAATAAGCCTTGGTTATTAGTTACTAGTCTATCAGTCTCCAAGGTTAACTTGTCCCTGGAAGGTTGAACCCTCCAGTATCTTGTCCCAACATTTTTTTGGTTCAAGACCTGCCTGGAAAAAGTCATTTTGTAGCAGTGTGATATTTCTCTATTTTGCCCTAGAGGGAATGGAGTAGCAACTGTTTAAATATTTATTGCTGAAGGAGCCAAGTAGTTGTCTTGCGCTTGCAATTCTACCAGATGGTACTGTTGAAATAGCACTCCAGAGATGGTCAGGCAATAATGTATGATAACCAAATGTATTGCGGCCTCTTTCTCACATCAATGTTGGGTCTGGATCAGAACAAAATCCCTTGGATCTCATTTACCTTTCTTTATTCTTCATTTGGATAATATAGAATAGTTTCATCATGTAATTAATTACATTTGCATAATGTGACACACTTATTGATTTTGTTACCATTAGATTTCTAGCCCTTTGCAATGCCCAGTAAGAGACTAGAGGGTAGAGGGTTTAATTTCCTTCGGTAATGAAATTTTGGAAGATTTTCATGGAAGTTATTTTAATACGTCCATTTGTATTGTAACTAAAATTCCTGGCAGACTGGTATTTAACACAAATGAATAGGTGTACAAAATATTAAGAGGAATAGATAGAGTGGACAGCCAGCACCTCTTTCCGAGGGCACCAATGCTTAATACAAGAGGGCATGGCTTTAAAGTAATGGGTGGGAAGTTCAAGGGAGATATCAGAGGGAGGCTTTTTACCCAGAGAGTGGTTGGGGCATGGAATGCACTGCCTGGGGTGGTGGTGGAGGCAGGTACATTGGTCAAATTCAAGAGATTGCTAGATAAGCATATGGAGGAATTTAAAATAGAGGGATATGTGGGAGGAAGGGCTTAGATAGTCTTAGGCGAGGTCGGCACAACATTGTGGGCCGAAGGGCCTGTATGGTGCTGTACTGTTCTATGATTCTATGAATCAGTAATAAGCAAGGGGGTGAAAGGTTTCTTTGGGTAGATGGGAATGCAGAGTTGAGGTTGAAATCAGACCAGCCATGAAGTTGCAAAGATACAGAGAGACTTACTCCTGCTCCTAATTCATACGTTTGATGGAACGAATACAATACAATGGGTGTTAGGCTGTTCAGTGCAGTCACCAGTAGCCAGACAGAATTAGGTAGATTGACTCTGCCCTGGCCACAGCTCATCTGCTGCGTAAAGGGCAAAGACGGCTCAAAGAGCCAAGGACCCTACTCCTACTACTAATTCCTGTGAATCCTTGGGCAGACTTGCTTACAAATTTACCCTTGCAGAGCTGTAAACATGCTGTATAGACACAGCAGCACATTGAATATGCTGCCTCTGAAATTCATTGCCTTGGCTTTGGTGAAGTGAATTGAACAGAATGAATTTTTTGCGGCCCAGTACAATGCACTCCTTGGCTATAAAGTATCTTTAGTGCAATCGACCAGGGATGAATTTTTAGGCAAGACTTTGATTTTGGTCTGACGCATGCTGAAATTTGCTTTATTTACAGACAGGTGTTAAAATACATCCACACAGCAAGTATTCTGCAGCAGACAAACTACACAAGCATCATCTCCTGTTTACTCATTGCCTCCGCAACGGCTGAGTTACATTGTCCCCATGCCTGGAAATGCAGCATTCTTACCCTTATTTTCACCTGGTAGTTTGATGGTAACTGCTACTTACTCTGGCTTTTTTCCCCAACTCCTGATTTATTTAATTACTTGTATTTAAATTCCCCAGCTGCCTTGGTGGATTTGAACTTGCATCTCTGGATCACTGGTTGAGGCTTCTGATCTTAGTTCAGTAACTGAACCACTATGTTGCTATATCCTTGGATGATGGAAATTGATTTAATTTCAAAACGAAATCGATCGATTTCAAGGCACAAACAGTCTCCTTCTGTGCTGTGCGATGCTGATAAACTAACAACTGTACTTCTCCCAAAAATCTACAGAGAAATTCCATTTGGATTTTTACCTTGATGTCAGAGTTCAAAGGTCAGAGTTAATAAATCTCTCCCTTTTACTGTCTGGTTAATGCTAATTGGTTGTGACTTTTCATCAAAGTACCCCTTGTAATGATAATAGGGTGGGCAGTTGTCGAATTCAATCTAGGACAGTGTTGCCAGACCTCAGGAGTGAGCCACACATTTAGTCTGTACATCAACATGAGCTAGAAAGAAGAGAAGCCTCAAACAAGAGTTTCTGGCCAAGTTACTTTTCCATGTTTCATTGATCTTTATTAACTCAGCAAAGAGTTCTAGCAATTCTTGCTGCCTCAAGGTTTAGCGATACCAAAGTCATTTCTCAGGTCCACTTCCAATGATTCCAAGCTCTGACACCTGTATCCTTCCCCGCATAACTTGTACTCACTGGACTTTAAAATCTTCATCCTTATTTTCAAATCTCCCCATGATCTCACACCTCTTATCTCTACAACCTCATCCACTCTAATGCTGGTCTATCAATCATTCCCGATTGTTATCAATCCAATATAAGCTGATATCTGTTCAGTCTATGGCGTAGTCTCCAGAGTTCTCTCCCTAAACCTTTCCATTTCTCTTCCTTGCTCTATGGTCCTTAAAATGTATGGAGTTGGGTCCAGATTTTTGGTCACGTGCTCTTTGGGTGGCTTGCTTTATTCAATCACCGGAATGTGATCAGATGAAAACTGACAATTGGACCAAAGGACGACACAGAGAGAGAGGTTATAAAGGGATTGTAAAAGAGGGAGAGGCAGAGGATTAGGAGGCCAGAGTTTAGAGCTATGGCAGCTAAATTGGGATATCTCGTTGCAGTTGTAAAGATGTTGGTGAGGTCGCACTTGGAGTATTGTGTTCACTTTTGGTCACTCTGCTATAGGAAAGATGCCATTAAGCTGGAAAGAGTGCAGAAAATATTTACAAGGATGTTGCCAGGACACGAGGGACTGGGTAATAAGGAAAGGTTGGTCAGGCTAGGACTTGTTCATTGGAGTGTAGGAGAATTAGGGGTGATCTTACAGAGGTGTATAAAATCATGGGGGGTATAGATAAGGTGAATACACACAGGCTTTTTCCCAAAGTTGGGGAATAAAGAACAAATAGACATTGGTTTAAAGTTTAAAGTCGCGTTTAAGGTTGAGTGTGCCGTCAAGTGCACAAGTACATGTATGCACAGGTGCAATGAAAAACTTACTTGCAACAGCATCACAGGCACACAGTAAGACACAAAATGCAAAAGGCACATAGCAACACACACAAAAACATACAAAAATTTCCTTCCAGTCCTGATGAAGGGTCTCGACCCAAGACATCGACTGTTCATTTCCCTCCATAGATGCTGCCCGACCCGCTGAGTTCCTCCAGCATTTGGTGTGTGTTGCTTCAGATTCCAGCATCTGCAGAATTTCTTGTGTCATAGGCACATAACATTATATTAGCAGCATTCACAAGAAAAAAAACATAAATTAAACATAATTAATACATAAATTATAGATTATAGACATAAATTATAGGTTAAAGGTGAGATGGGAAAGATTTAATAGGAACCTGAGGGGAAACTTCTTCACACAGAGGGTGGTATGTATATGGAATGAAATGCCAGAGAAAGTAGTTGAGGCAGGTACAATAACGTTTAAAAGATATTTGGATATGGGCATGGATAGGAAAGAACTAGAGCGATATGGGTCAAACGTGGGCAAATATGACCAGCTTAGATGGGCATCTTAATCGGCATGGATAAGTTGGGCCGAAGGGCCTGTTTCCATATTGTATGCGGATCTGGAGTGTAGATAGCAAGTGTGAGCTTCCGTGACTTATACGGCAGTCCAGTGTCAATTGTTGTGTTAACTCTGCACCACAGCCATTGTCCTGACATGGTTGTCCACTCACCTGCCCTGAGGTGTTAAACCACAACCACCCCTCTCCCCACCCCCATGAACAGAGCAGCCTGCTTTAACACCTCAGCCTGATTACACTGTGCCCTAACAGTGGAAAACCTGGAGTGCTGCTCGGGATCAGCAAGGTAGATTACATCCCCAACTTCTGGAGGGGAGACCCAAGCAACAATCTTCTGCCTCAGGAGAGCACTACCAAGTGAAGTGATACTCACAACAATATTGAAGAGCAGGAGTAAGTTCCATAAAATTTACCTGTTCATTACTAGAACTAAATATTCAATCTTACAGTTGTCAGCAGAGCTTAGCAAGTCAAAGATTGCCACTGAATGGAGGAATGTACTGACTTAAGTAGGTGCAATGATCTCATGGTACTTTGTGACCTTTCAATGTCTCTGATGAAGATTACCTTTGGTATTTGATGTTGTACTGGGGATGAGGGATGGACCTTACAATGGGATTGGAGACAGCTGCTTCCAATCCATCATTGTGTAAATGGATTTGATAGAGCAGGGACCACATTTCAAGGTGAAACCACTTTAATTTTGGGACTTGTAAGGAAAGTAAATATGGATATCAATTTGTTTCCATAAATCCAAGGGGACCAGTTGGACTCATCTTTCTGGTGTAATTATTGGCCTGTTGTAAACATCCATCTTCGAGGTCCATTGCTTCACAAAGGCTAATAGAATCGTCAAGGATGCCTGCCGCCCTGGCCATTCCTTTTTTTCTCTTCTACTTTCGGGGGAAAGATACAGCAGCTTGAAAGCCCGGACATGCAGAATCAAGAACAGCTTCTTCCCCACTACTGTCAGACTCCTGAACCAATCACCTCTTTTACATCCCCTTCCCGGTGGAGCTGCCACGTTTTCAGACTCTTAATTTTACCTCTCTCAGTTATTCCATTATTGTCACTTCAGCATTTCTTGTTGGCTACCTCAGACTGCACTACTATCTTCGCACCATTCTGCTGTTTTGTGCTCATCACTGTATTTATTGGTGTATTTATTGTTATCATGTACACTGTTTACTCTGTGAGCTTCATGCGAGCAAGGAATTTCATTACACCCTGATGCATATGGCAATTAACTAATCTGAATATTGGATTTGTATCTGCTCAGACACACAAATACAGAGACAACTCTGCCTCATGAATTTGCAGTCAGGATGTCTTGCAAATTACTGCAAGATTGTTAATAGAAAAGTTTCAGGCGTGTGGGATTTCTGAATTCACCCCAACAGTTAGCCTAGTGTCAGATAATTGACACCACAGTGTGTAAGCCCAGTCTCCAACCTATACTCCCTCTTTGGTCCATTTAAGAGTCTGATAACAGCGGGATAGATGCTGTCCTTGAGTCTGGTGGTTTGTGTTCTCAGGCTTTTGTATCTTCTGCCCAAAGGTAGAGGGGTGAAGAGAGAACGACCAGGGTGGGAGGGGTCCTTGATTATGCTGGATGCTTTCCTAAGGCAGCAGGCAATGTAGTCATCCTGAATCCCAAAGATATTCAAAGATGTTTAGGAATATTCCTTCCTTGGTTATTGTAGTGGGATACAATAATCTTGTGGACCTTATTCCTTATTGCTTTGAACACTGCTCTAAGATGGATACTTATGGCTGTGAGTTTGGATTTGGTCCTGCAAAGCATATCCAAAATAGATCCCTGCTTTTATTATGTTTTGTTTTTTTGTAACAGTATGGTGTTTGTAACAGTATATGTTGTTTAACAGTACTGGTGAAGAAAACCATGCTTTGTTAAGGGAGCTGATAGATTCTGTCAAGTTACTATCAGAGAGAATTGCAAGTGGAAGCTTCATACACTTGGTGTGAGCCTCTTCCAAAATTGTGCCAGCTTGACTGGGGTGTCAGGCAGGTGACAAACGTGCTGGCGTAATGCTGAGGCCATTATTGCCCGTTGTTTCAAAGGTCACCATCTGAGAGGTTAACTATGTTAACTCTCTCTCTCTCTCCACAGATGCTGCCTGACCTACTAAGCAGCTCTTTTTATTTCTGTCCTGTTAATGTCAGCACAGGACTGACCCAACTGAGTGACAAGCCAAGGACACAAACTTAGCCTTAGACCATGAAATGTATTCATGCAAAGCTAATTGCATTTAATAGAAATATAGTCATAATTATTCTGTTTCCCTCAGGGTTTGTGTTCTATTTACATCCCATCCTGCTGTTGTGGGGAAGCTTTCTGAACCAACACATCATTGGAAAGAGTCGCTGTTTTGTTGCATTTAGACTGGGGTAACTTCTAACAGGCAGCAGAGTGCCTTCTTCACATTAGTCCAAATGTTCCTTTTTCACAATTGCTTACCTTGATAATACGTAAAGCACAATTTTAACCTCCCCTATACCACATTACCTCCTTTACAGAGAGTTTTGCACCTTGCAGCAGAATTTCCTATTGATTTGCAATCCATCAAACCCAGTTAGTGTCTCTGTGAAGTAGTTATGGACATGACCCACTCTCTAAACCAGCCTGCTCTCATTTTGTTCACCCCTATGGACGTGTCCTCATGTCAGTTCTGATAAAGAGAGGTATCCGTACAATTCAACTTTCTCAGTCTGATACTGACTGGCCTCTGCGCTACTTCTGACCTTTTCTATTTTTAAGGTATGACCTTTCCCTGTATTGAGGTTTGCTCTGATGGGTCTGTAACTATTTAAGTACGACTGAAAGTATTTCACTAACAAGGCTCTTTGCAAGGACTGCCTCAAGCAGAATGCTTGGTTTCTTGTTAATAACCTCAGCAATTATGAAGAATAATGCTGGCTCCTGTGACCTCCCACCTTTGGTGATCTGCTGATTCCACCCAGAATGAGGATTGGCTGGTTCTGACGAGGCAGTGCTGTATGTAGGTCAGGCTTCTGCTGTTGAAAACTTAAACATTAAAGTGACTCCTGTTCCACAAGGGGAAGATAGTTGAAGCTCTGTGTCTGATAGATTTGAGCAGTGAACCAAACTGGTCTCTAATGTAAGGATCAGGTTTTATCTTAACCAAAACTTTAGTTTTAACTGCACCCACTTCATTTGTGTGTTCTGTCTTCCCCCTAAGTATAAACACTGAATAAAGCACCAGTAAAATCATAGAATTAATATGGCACAGAAAGAAGCTATTTGGTACATTGAGACAATAGCAGATTCCTCTGGAACAACTTGTTCAAGCCTGTTCACCTGCCAATTATTTTCTCTCTTGAAGGCCCTGATTGATTCAGTATGTGGTTCCTTCTCTGGTTCATTTACCCTGACCTACCAAATCCCTTATAATCTGTAACTTTCCCCTGAAAGTCCAGCGACCTGTCCTGGCTGTTTGAGTTATTTTTTTCCGGCAGCAAGTTCCAGATATAATCAGTCTCTCATAGCAAAATGTTTCCTCACCTCCTCCCTGTGTCCTTAAACCTGCGGCACCTGGTCCTTGGATGATCTGCTATAGCGGACAGCTTCCCTTTATTTATATACCCACTTGTGCGTCGTCAACAAATCTCTCAGCTTTCTTTACTCCAACCTTCCAGTCTAACCTCATATTTATAATTGAGCTTCTGTTTTGACCAGCTCCCTGTCTGAATACCAAGCTCTTAACATACAGACTTTGTTCCAGCCTCACAGGCTCTGTTCCCAGTGGAGTCTGTATCTAAACCTCCCATCTTCTCAATCATTCTTCTGTGGGTGGGGAAGGCATAGGAAAACCAGCCAATATTTAATTTTGTTTCAGTCTATTTGTTCCCCTCTGGACTGCATCAAGATAGATTAATGCTTTGAAGTCCTCATGCACCTACACCCATATTGAATGCACCATTTAACAAATGCAAATCTGTACATATGGATTGCATACAATTTTCTTCTGCCCTTGGATGACATTATTTCATTACATAATTGTTGAAATTTTTTAACTTAATAATTTGGCATTGAATAATGAAAGGAGAATAACCAGTTTAATCTTTTTTTTAGTGCAGTTGGAGAACCACTTTGCATTCAGCTGTTGACCCGTACTTGCAAACTCCTTACTGCCTGTCTGACTCCAGTCTGTATCTGACTAGTTCTTTAACTGCAGCGTTGGTTGTTTTAGCTGGAACACTGGAGCTACATTATTTAGGATGCAGGATCCCAGCGATTGTATTGCTGAATCCAGCTCCTTCAATGCAATGAAGGCCCCTGCAATTCCACAAGTGCACTACTGGTCCTTCAATTGTATGGTGCATTAATGCAACCTCCATGTATCTAAGTGCAATG
Organism: Pristis pectinata; assembly: GCF_009764475.1. Lineage (NCBI taxonomy): Eukaryota > Metazoa > Chordata > Chondrichthyes > Rhinopristiformes > Pristidae > Pristis > Pristis pectinata. The sequence goes on from NC_067421.1 coordinate 35,431,442, forward strand.
GCTTCAATATAAGTGCAAGTTGGAACATTAACCTCACACTGTAATCCCTTGCACTCCTCTGCTCACACCTTCTTGATTGGTTGCTGCATCTGGCTTGAAGGCAGATTCATCCTCAGTTCTGCTGTAAACAATCGGTACATAGCATGTTGGGGTCTCTTTCCAAATTCCATCGAATCCAAAAAGATTTCTGGCATGGGGAAAATTGTGACTTCAATATTAAGAACTTAAGGAATGGAACAGGATTAGACTATTCATCTCCTCGAACTTGCTCAACAAGTTTGTGAACATCTATCTCAGGTACATTCATACAGTCATACAACAGGAAACAGGCCCTTCAGCCCATCGAGTCTATTCTGACAATCAAGCGCCCGTTTGCACAAATCTTATTTTATTGCCCCTCATATTTCCAGCAACTCCCTCCAGATTCTACCACTCACCTACATATGAGGGGCATTTTACAGTGGGCAATTAGCCTATCAAATAGCTTCTTTGGGATGTGGGAGGAAAGTGGAGCATCTGGGGGAAATCCACATGGTCACGGGGAGAACATTGCAAACTCCACACAGACAGGACTGCAGTGCAGGATTGATCCCTGGTCACTGGAGCTGTAAGGCCGCAGCTCTACCAACTGCAACCAGTGCTACCCATTTTCTTGCTCTATATCCATATTCCTTTATTCCCTTAATATCCGGAAATCTACCAAGCTCAGTTTTGAATGAATTCAGTGATTGAGCCTCCACAACCCTCCAGGTAGAGAATTCCAAAGATTCACCACACTCTGAATGAAGAAATTGCTTCTCAATGTTGTCCTAATTGGCCTACCTCTTATTTTGAGACTGTGCCGCCTAGTTGCTACATTCTTCATCCAGGAAACATCCTCCCCTCTTCCACCCTATCAAATCCTCTGGGAATTTTGAGTTGTTTCAATGAAATATGACTGTTTGTAATAGCTGGAGGATAATTTCTACCCCAGGATGTTGGAACCAATTTGCAGGCCGGCAATTTCTGTGGGAAAAGAAACAGACAAATGTTTCAGATTGATTCAGTTTTCATTAGAACTGAAAGGTGTTGGAGATGAGCAACTTTTAAGCAAGGGCAAGGAGAAATGACAGAAAGGACAGAGGAGTACATGCTGTTGTACAGTGGCAGGCAGGAGTGATGGAATGATTCTCTGACAGAAGGTCTTTGGCTGAATCATTGTCTCTATTTCCCTCTCTAGGGATGGCTCCTGACGGGCTGGGTGGTTCCATCAGTTTCTGCTTCCATTTCAGAGCTCCAGCACATAGTATTTTGTTTATCGAACTGAGATTTTCCCACCCTCAGCTTTTGCACTGTCCTCTGTACCTCTCGCTGCCTTGGTGAAGCAGCCAGCATAATCAAAGACCTCATCCACCCGGGTCATTCTCTCTCCTCCCCTCTCCCATCAGGCAGAAGATACAGGAGCCTGAGGGCACATACCACCAGGCTCAAGGACAGCTTCTACCCCACTGTGATAAGACTATTGATGGTTCCCTTATATGGTGAGATGGACTCTTGACCTCACTATCTACCTTGTTTGACCTTGCACTTTATTGTCTACCTGCAATGCACTTCCCTGTAGCTGTGACACTTTACTCTGTATTCTGTTATTGTTTTTACCCTGTACTACCTCAGTGCACTGTGTAATGAATTGATCTGCATGAACAGTATTTCACTGTACCTCGGTACAAGTGACAATAATAAACCAATACCAATTTCTAGGGGCAGGTGTGCATGCACTCACTGTCAATACTAACATTGTCACCAGGGTGTGTCAACTGGAAAACTGAGCATTAGTAACATCCTCTCCACAAAAGACGTGGAGACGATATTTCCATTAGCAGGAAAGTTTAGGATCCAAGGGCACGGCCTCAGAATAAAGGGATGTCCCTTTAGAACAGAGATGAGGAGGAATTTCTCCAGCCAGAGGGTGGTGAATCTGTGGAACCTGTTGTCACGGAGGTCTGTGGAGGCCAAGTGGTCGGGTGTATTTAAGGTAGAGGTTCTTGATTGGTAAGGGGGTTAAGGGTTACTGAGAGAAGGTGGGAGAATGGGGTTGAGAAAAGAAATCAGCTCTGGTTGAATGGCGGAGCAGATGATGGGCCAAATGGCCTAATTCTGCTCCTATATCTTATGGTCTTATGGCATCACCATGTGTGAGTGTGCATTTGCACTTTTTCAATGGCAAATGTGATAATTATTTTTGAAGCCATGACGTGAACAGCAATGGACAACAAGATGTTTCCACCTTCCTCCCCTATTGGATTCCATATCTGCAGTCCTTTGTCACCTCTACCTATCACCGCCCAGCCTCTGTCATGATTTCCACTCTTCCCTCCTCCATCTATCATCCGTCTTCACCTGGACCCACCTATCACTTGCCAGCTCATGCTCCACCCCTTCCCCTCACCTCTTTATACTGGCTGAAGGGTCTCCATCCAAAGCATTGACAGTCCATTTCCCTCCACAGATGCCGCCTGAACCGCTGAGTTCCTCCAGCATGTAGTTTGTTGACGGCAGGGTGATGCCTGGGATGGAACGTTTCCAGTATGAGGAGAGGTTGGATAGGCTGGGTTTGTTTTCCTTGGAGCAGAGGAGACTGAGGGGGTTACCTTATAGAGGTGTACAAAATTATGAGGGACATAGATAGGGCGGAAAGTGAGAAACTTTTCCCCATAATGAAGATATCTAAAACTAGTGGGATTGGATTTAAGGTAAGAGGGTTAGAGGGGAGCTGAGGAAAATTTGTTATTGGTTTATTATTGTCACTTGTACCAAGGTACAGTGGAAAAACTTGTTTTGCATACCAATCGTACAGGTCAATTCATTACACATTGCATTGAGGTAGTACAGGGTAAAAACAATAACAGAATACAGAGTAAAGTGTCACAGCTACAGAGAAGTAGCTACAGGAAAGCTACAGTTGAAAATATATTTTTTTCAAACAGAAGGTGGTTGCAATCTGGAACACATTGCTTGGGAAGGTGGTGGAGGCAAGTACTCTCACAGCACAAGAAGTATGTAGACAAGCACAGAAGGCTATGGCTCAGGTGCTGCCAAATAGGATTAGTACTGATAAGTACTTGATGGTTGGCATGGACATGATGGTCTGAAGGGCCTGTTTCTGTGATGTACGACTATGAAACCAACAGCATCAAATCATAACAAGCATATTGAACTTACACAACACAAATGGTGCTGGAGGAACTCAACGGGTCAGGCAGCATCTGTGGAGGGAAATGGACAGTCAACACTTCGGGTCAAGGCCCTTCATCAGAACTGGAAAGAAAGGGGGGAGGTAGCCAGGTTAAGAAGGTGGAGGGAAGGGGTGGAGCAAGACCTGGCAGGTGAAAGGTAGATCCAGGTGGGAGGGATGGTAGGCAAGTGAGGGAGGGGGGAGAGTGGGGATGATGTAAGAAGCTGGGAGGTGATGGGTGGAAGTGACATCAGGCTGAAGAAGATGGAATCTGATTGGAGAGGACAGTGGGCCATGGAATAAAGGGAAGGAGGTGAGGAGGGGAGCTGGTAGGTGAAGGGCAGGTGGAAAGTGTGGGGAAGGAGAAAGAGAGACGGTGATGGGGACTGGTGGGATGAGGAATAAAAGGGGACAGAGGGGAGTGTTTACCAGAAGTTAGAGAAATCGATGTTCATGCTGTCAGGTTGGAGACTACCAAGGCAGAATATGAGGTGCTGTTCCTTTCATCTGAGTCTAACCTCACCTTGGCAGTGGATGTCCATGGACAAACATGTTGGTATGGGAATGGGAAGTGGAATTAAAATGGCTGGCCACCGGGAGATCCCGGCTGGTACAGCGGACAGAGTGAATATTACATTTGCGCCAGCTGCCTATAAAACAATCCGTTCCATCCCATTCCCCTTCAGGCTTGCAACGTATTTTCCCTCAAATGACTTTTTTTTTCTGTTCCCCTCACTCTTGCAGGGGAGTAGCATTGCAGATCATAACTACCATTGATTAATGGGAGTTGAACTTGTGTCTTTGCCCCATCGGACCTCTGGGTTACTGCACTCCCAACAACCGTGGAGCCATGTACCTCCTGATGTGGAGCTACGGAAGAAGAGTAGGGAAAAGTGCAAATATCTAAAGCTAAAATAAGCATTGCCCTCACACATCTGTGAGGGTACCTGGCACATTAAAGTTTCGACATTCCAAAACAGATTGCATTGTTTTCCTTGGTGTTGGTAGCTGTAAGTAAACAGAGGAGAAATTGATTAAAAATTAAAGAGTTGGTATTTTGAAAGAAGATCGCTTGGCAGCAGTTTATTGGAGAGAAGGAGAGGGCATCTGTCATTTCTCAGAATGCTTCAGCTGAAGGTTATTCCAATCTAACGTGTTACCGAGCCACAGCAGTCAGAAAGGAATCAGACTGGTTTAGCGCTTGCTGAAGATAACTCATCTGACTCAGTGCTGTGAATGGGGCAGAGAGCAGAGCTGCTGCCTCACAGCATCAGAGATCTGGGTTCAATCCTGACCTCTGGTGCTGTATGTGTGGGGTTTGCACATTCTCCCCGTGACTGTGTGGTAAAACCTGGGGGTAGATGATGGGAATGTGGGAAGAACAAAATTAAGAATAGTGGGGGATTCGTGTAAATAGGAGCTTGAAGACTGGCATGGAGTCAGTGGCTTTAGGACCTGTTTGACTTCCCTGAATATCAAGTTACTTCTGCTAGCCAGAGAGATCCCAAGTGTATGAAGTATTTGCCAGAGAGGTTGTGCTTGGAGAAAATGATGTCAATTATACAATGCCTCTGGAATGAAGAGTGGCTGATTCCATGGAGAGGAATGTGAGCACAGTGGTTATTGGATAATTTTCCAAAGGCCTAGATTACTTTCTACGTGGAGTTTTCATTTTCTCCCTGTGACCACACGAGTTTCCTCCAGGTGCTCCAGTTTCCTCCCACATCCCAAGGATGTGCAGGTTGGTAGGTTAATTGGCCCCTTGTGTGTAGGTGAGTGGTGGGATCTGACGAGAGTTGACCAGTAGGGAAGGAATATGAAAATGGGATTAGTATAGGTGGGTCCTTGTTGGTCTGCATGGATTCAGTGGGCTGAAGGGCCTGTTTCTGTGCTGTATGACTCTATAATTCTATGATCACCAGAGCAATTAGAGAATTTATATTGATGTACTTAGATAAATCTGGAATAAAAAGCTAGCACCAGTAAACAAAATTACTAGATAGATATAAAAACCAATCTGGTTCATTAATATCCTCCAGTGAAGGCAGTTTGCCAGTCTGGGCTGTATGCAAGTCCACATCCTGACAATGTGGTTGAGTGTTTGACAAGGAACAGAGAATTTCAGAACCATTTGAAATACATTTAATAATGTTAAGTGTTCTCAATTTTTGAACATAACATTTAAAAATAATATCACCCTTTAAAACCATATTCATGTAAAATAATAAATATACATTACATAAAGTAGAAGTAATTTCTCGTTTTAGTGAGAATTGGCAAAGATTGCTGTGCCAACCATGACTGGCGTGAAGCTGAGGGATCAGATCTGAAGTGTATCTAGCTCCTCGGCTAAGGATGTTACTGTGCTGTCATTGGACTCATTTGTGATTGCAATACCAACGTGTGGATTGCCACTAGCTGGTCATTCCACATGAAGGCTTCACTCAATCATCAGTGCATTCCAGCCCAAATTGTTAAACAACAAATGCACTGGGAATTAAACAATTCTGTGTCTTCCTTCCTGGGTAGAGTTGTCGTCTTGCCATTGCCCCTTTCTAAATTGATCATGTTACAACTTGTTAAATAAAGCTTGAGATCTCTGTAGTCTGTTTCTCACCAATGCTTGTCTTTGCTAATTAATTATGGCATGACGAGTGTTACTATGAACAAAACAATCAGAATGTATGGAACTCCTCCAAAACAACAGATGCTCACTGCTTTTCATCCTGTCTTCCATATTCTTTCACTTAGCTTAAAACTGCCCAGCCATCTCAGTTTACTATTTGGCCATGGAGACACAAATCATACATATCGTGTTGTTTCGGCAATCACCTGAATAACATTGCAGCTTGGTTAAACCCTGCGACATCAGTCTGATTTATGCACTGATATTCTAAAGTAGCAATTAAATACATAAGTCCTCTGATTAAACTGTGAGAGTGAATCCTAGCTCAGTCCTGAAGATTATGGTTAGGTTTTTGAACATGTCTTCGAGATATTAGGAAGTGAAGTTTATTGAAGGAATAAACTAATATTGAACCAGTAATTAATGGCGGTCGCTTGATTGTCCTACTAAGTACCACACCAAATTTTCACAAGGACCAAAGTATTATCTTCCCACTTGTTGGCTGGAATGAGGATTGTTAGGTCAACGGTGTGAACTGGCCAAATTGAGTGAGAAAGGAAATCAAGATGACCCAGTGATTTCTCACATACTTAACAAACTCTCAGTACATCTGGGATATTTTTTAAACCCCATTGTGTTGAAAAAAAGAAGTTGGATTAGAAGTGGGTCACATGGCCCTTTAAGGCTGATCTTCTCTCTCTCAACTCATTTTGTTGTCAGATCCTCATATTCCCATGATTTCACTTCCAAAAATCCATCAGTCTGAGATGACTAGGCAATCACATTCCTCTTGAATGGAGAATTCCAAAGCTTCCCAGTCCCTCAGAGTGAAGGAATTCCCTTGTGGACTCAATCCTAGTTATTTAACCTCACTCCTGACTCTTTATCCTGGGACTAAACCCTTAGATTCTCCAGCTCCTACAGAACCTTGCATGTTTCATTGATTACCTTTCACTATGTTCCTGATGAGACAGCCCTTCTTACAGGAATGAATCTAGCAAATCTCCGCTACAAACAGATCCTTACCAAGAAAAGGAGATCGAAACTGTACACCATGCCCTCGGTATGGTCTTCCTGACTCTTGTACTGCATTCCACTTGCAATAATGTCCAATGTGTCATTTGTCTTCCTAATTGCCTGCTTTACTTGCACAGTAATTTCCTTTCATTCATTTGAAGGACACCCAAATCTCATTGAACACCTACATTTAATAGTTGTGAAATAATAAGTTTTTCTGTTCTTCTTATCATAATGAGTAACCTCATATTCACCCACAACGTTCAACTTTCCACTCACTCAATCTGTGTATATCCCTCTTCAACACCTTTGTGTCTTTCTCACAGCTTACATTTGCACCTCTTCTATTGCCTTTTGTTTCAGGGAGTGTGGTGTTGGTAGGGGAATGAGGGGAATGGTGAGTACAAAGTAGACCCTAAATTTGAGGCTTGAACATTATTTTGTCCTTGGGCATAATCCTCATGCATTGCATTGATGAACTTTCAGCTTGGGAACACCATTTCCTAAATGTGAATCTCCATGTTCTCTGGAAGACGTGGAGTAGGGATTCCATGATTTCCCCAGACAGAAGGACTTAATACTAGAAAACCAGTAACTTTGAACTGCACTTCCGAATTCTCCATATACTCCCAGGACTGGCAGTTATCTGGAAGCTCAAAGTTCTGTAGAAAATCAACCACGCCATCCTGTTTAGGAAACAAATGAGCTTTATTAAATTTTGCAATTTCACCTGAACAAAAACTACTTAATAAAGAAGTAATAGAAATGCATCTTCAAACAATGGAAGCAAGAAACAAGTCCAGAAATTTACTCTGAGTCCAAGAGATTTAACAAATACTGTAAGAATAAAGAATTGACTAGCCTATGGATTTATTTACTGCAGCTTATTCCCCCAACTATCTCTGGTTTTGTGTGGAGGATGTGGTCTTGATATGGCAGTGGTGCAAACAACATGTAGATGTGGCTTTGACCTGAAATCTGGAATATCGTCACAACCAAAATTTGAATCGTAAAGTTTATGACAGAGAACTAGCATGGTGTCCATCTGTCCTTTCCCCGTATGATTTTTTTTTTCATTTAGAAATATTATTTTGCCTTCCTATTAGAAGTTTATAACTGGTTCTTCTTTCAAAACCTGCACGTCCCAACAATTCTCTTCTGTCTACCTTCTGCCAGTTTTGTTGTAAACTTCACTTTGTCTCCACTGACCAGTAGAAATAAATCTTCTCCTTTATTTTATCAGAATCTTTTACAATTTTGACTATCTCACCCAATCTCTTAACCTTTCTAATGAAACAATAAAGTCTCTTGTCTCCTTGGTATCACTTAAACATTTTTACCCCACACCAGTTCCATAGCCTTGACTTCCTTCCTTGAAGAATGGCAATAAAAACTTGAACCTTTCTTGGCAATATTTCACTTAGTTTCTTCCTCTCTTTGATTCACCTGTGCAACCTATCAAATATTTCCTCCTTTTAAGCTAACTATGGTTACTGGCGCTGTGCCTTTAGATGTTGCCTTGTGAGAGTTAGCACATTGGCAGTGTAAAATTCTTCAGCTGGGAACTGACCCATAAAGTAAGCTCAACCTCCCCTTGCCTGCAATTTCTTTGATTTATTCTTCAACAGGTTGCAGACACCACTGACAGGGCCAACGTTTAAGAAGATAGAACAGCAGTTAAGACATTTGGATGAGTACATGGATAGGAAAGGTTTAGAGGGATATGGGCCAAACATGGGCAAATGGGACTAGCTCAGGTGGGCACCTTGGCAGCAGGGATGAGCTGGGCTGAAGGGCCCATTTCCGTGCTGTGTTACTCTATGACTCTGTACAACACAGCAACAGGCCCTTCAACCCACAATATCTGTGGCATCCAGTAATATAGCATCTGATCATGATGGTAATCCAAATCAATCCCATCTGCCTGCACATGGTCTCTATCCCTTCATGTCCTTCATGTCCTGTGTAACTGCCTCTTAAACTATTGTATCTGCTTCCACCACTTCCTCTCGCAGCATGTTCCAGACACCTACTGCTCTGTGGGTAAGAAATCTTGCCTCGTAAACCTCCTTTAAACTTTCCTCCTCTCACTTTAAAGCTCTACCCTCTGGTATCCTATTTATTGCCCATCCTTGACATGCCCTCTGAACGCAGCAGCTTGCCAGACCACTTAGTTCTGAATTCAAATATGGCCCAGATTCGACTGAGAAAGGATAGCAGATTTCCATCCCTGATGGACTTTAATGAACCAGATGGAGTTTTTTTTTACGGCAATTTGATTAACTTTGTTACTGATTCAAATTGGTTATTCCAGATTTATTTAATTGCCAGCATTTAAATCCTATAGTGGGATTCAAACTCATATCTCCAGATCAATAGCTCAAGCCTCTGGTTACTAATCCAGTCTCTTAACCACTGCAGTACACCTTGAATCCTTTGATCAGATTTTTTTTTAACTAAATGACTACGTCAAATGGCTTTGTGTGAAAGAATGTATGCTTCCCACTGAGTCTGAAGCAGTGGGCACGTGGTTATGACACCATCTGTCTTTTTCCAAAGTTTGTGATTCAGAATTAGACAACATTGCCTAAAGCATCAAAACACCAGGGCATTTGTATCATTTGTAAAATCTTTTAAAACTGCATTTCAACCCCAAGGTGCTGACAAATGTAACGAGCAGCGTTATGTTTAGAATGGCTTCAGTAAGAAATGGAGAGCACTCACATTGTCACTAGCTGATTAGCTTGGTTGGTAATGGTTCTGGGACCCTGGAGAGAAACCAAGTACTTAGAATGATCCAAAAGCAGCTCACGGATATGTCACTATTGGATTTATGAGCTTTGTAGGGAGGTCAGTTTTGCCTGCCCTCTACGTCTGATCCATGATTAATAAGGTGATTAATCCATGTGATTAATAAGGTGCGTACTCAGCAAAATAACATTATTTTAGTTAAAATTGGTTAATTGGTAAATTGGTTTATTATTGTCATATGTAACAAGGTATGGTGAAAAACTCTGTTTTGCATGCCATCCATACAGATCATTTCATCACATCAGTGCATTGAGGTAGTACAAGGAAAAACAATAACAGAATGCAGAATAACGTGTTACAGTTACAGAGAAAGTGCAGTGCAGGCAGACAATAAGGTGCAAGGCCATGACGAGTCAGATTGTGAGGTCAAGATCTATCTTATCCTACTAGGGGACCACTCAATAGTCTTATAACAGCAGGATAGAAGCTGTCTTTGACCCTGGTGGTACGTGCTTTCAGGCTTTTGTATCTTCTGCCCGATGGGAGGGGGGGAGAAGGAAGAATGTCCAGGGTGAATGGGGTCTTTGGTTATGTTGGCTGCTTTACTGAGGCAGCAAGAAGTGTAGACAGAGTCCGTGGAGGGGAGGCTGGTTTCCGTGACGCGCTGGGCTGTGTCCGTAACTCTCTGCAGTTTCTTGCAGTCCTGGGCAGAGCAGTTGCCGTACTAAGCCACAGTGCATCCAGATAGGATGCTTGTTATTGAGCATTTCCACAACCCTGCTGATTAAATCCTGCCTGATTTTTTTTTTCAAGAATGTGGATTGTATCATAAAATAATAAGGTTTGAAGTTTGTGTGGATCTTATTTATTGTTTCATTGTTGTGTTGTCCTTGAGGTACTTTGTGTTGCGTCTCCCTATTTCAGAAACATATCCCAGCAACATATCCAATCTGCAGCAAAAGGAAAGCACTGACCTTGAAGATTAAGCAAACTCTCTGGAGAAGATTTCCCCTTCCTTGGTGTAATGTACAACCTGTAACATTCTGTGGAAGAGGTGGTGTTACCCTCAACAACTGCACTATCCTCAGACTGCCTGTGCAGCCGATCAGACTGAACAATTCTCACACAATCCAGCAAGTAAAACCACTAAATTTCATAACATTTTAAACATTACAAAGAGGACTCAGGTGCTGTAGGGGCAGGCACGGTGGTATAGCAGTTAGCATAATGCTATTACAGAACCAGCGACCCGGGTTCAATTCCTGCCACTGTCTGTGAGGAGTTTGTACATTCTCCCCGTGTCTGCGTGGGTTTCCTCTGGGTGCTCCGGTTTCCTCCCACATTCCAAAGGGTTCGGAAGTTGTGGGCATGCTATGTTGGCGCCGGAAGTGCGGCGACACTTGCAGGCTGCCCCCCAGAAAACTCTACGCAAAAGATGCACTTCACTCTGTGTTTTGATGTACATGTGACTAATAATAAAGCGATCTTATCTAAAGATTGGACTATCACAAGAGATTAACCCGAAATAACATAAACAAACTTAGAACAATTTTTTTTAAAATTGTAGAGTTTTCAGGTTATTCTGAGGGAATGGGAATCCACACAGATTGTTTTCAGGCTGGAGATGTGATTCAGTAGCAATTATGTCTTGGTTTTCATGAGTCACAGTGATCCCTAGTTTCGAGGACGATCCTTCCTGATGTATCCTGAGGTGACTCAGTGATCCAATCCTATGACCTCCATAAAATCTGCAGATGTTTCTGTCTGGGAGGTTATCCACCAGCCTGGTATTCCCCTTTCTGTTCCCTCTTGTTTCAGCTTTGAGGGCAAGGTATTCTCTTTGGAGCAGGGTGCTACTTAGTGGAGGTTTTGGCATCACTGAGGCATTTAGTGGCTCACTCATCTAACCCCTTGTTCCTATGTCTGTTCTTTTGAGTTGCATCTCCAATGTGTCTGTCACTTGTTGCTTGCTACATTGCTTAAAATCTCTGTTGGCATTTATGGATGTGGAATAGTATTTGTTTCAGTTTCTAATTGCCCTGGAGAAGTTGGCGGTGAGTCTCTTTCTTGAACTGTTGTTCTCCGTGTGGTAACAGTGGTTCTGAATCAGAGATTTCAGAGGCCAACACATTTAAGGGTTGAACTTTTTGTCATGAGTCTGGAGTCACATATGATATGACCATGCAAAGAAGGACAATTTTCTCTTTGAAGGGATGTTACTGAACCAGGCATATCTTTAAAAAAAGAGTCTATTAGTTTTATGATCACCATTACAGGTTATTTAATTTTAGATTAAATTATTGATTTTTAATTCCCTGGGTGAAATAGTGGGATTTGAACTTGCACCACTAGGCTACTAAAACTAGCAAATAACCCCACTGCCATTGTACCACAGATCTATTGATTGGTATTGGTATTGGTTTATTATTGTCACTTGTACTGAGGTACAGTGAAAAACTTGTCTTGCATACCGATCGTACAGGTCAATTCATTACACGTTACACAGGTCAATTCATGCCTTTGCCAATGCATGTTTCAAGGGATGAGATTGACACTGAGGTGACCCCTACCTTACACAGTTGGCCACGTGTCATGGTGGGCTAATTAAACACAAGAAACAGGAGCAGGAACAGGCCAATTGACCCCTCGAGCCTGCTCCATCATTCAATAAGATCATGGCTGATCCAATCTTGGCTTCATCATCACTTTCCCACTGTCTCCCCACTCCCCTTGAGTATCGAGTACTTCAAATGCCTATCAGTCTCCGCCTTGAATACATCCAATGACTCTACCCCCATGGTTCGCTGGGATAGGTAATTCCAAAGATTCCCTCTGAGAAGAAAAAATTCCTCCTCAACATTGTCTTAAATGGGCATAATGTCTCAATGCCCCCTGGTTCTGGATACACCCACTTGGGGAAACATCATCAACATCCACCCTGTCAAGTCCCCTCAAAATTCGGTATGTTTCAATGAGATCACCTCTTATTCTTCTAAACTTCAGTTGAGTATCTGCTCAACCTCTTGTCAAACATCAACTTCTTCATCCCAGAAATCAACCTGGTGAACCTACTATGCAGTCTGCACTCAACAAGACCAAAACTGTACACAGTAATCCAGGATCAATCACACCAGCTCCTTGTGAAGTTGCATCAAAGTCCCTACTTTTATACTTCATATCCCTGACAATAAAAGCCAATGTTCCACTTAGTCTTCCTAATTACACATGGTTTCTTTGTTCCATGTCCGAGGTCTCCCAGATACCTTAGCACTGCAAAGTTTTGTCGTCTCACTCCTTTTAAATATTAATTTGATTTTTGTTCTTCCTTCCAAAGTGGATAATATCACATTTTCCCACATTATACTCCTGCAACTTCTTGTTCTCTCACTTACTCGGTCTGTGTCCTCTTGTAGGCTCTTTGTGTCCTCTTCACAACATGACAACCCATCTGTCTTGTATTGCCAGCAAACTTGGCTGCAGTACACTCAATCCCTGTAAATTGTTGAGGTCCCAGATTTCATCCTGTGGTCCTCCAGTAATTGTTGATTGTCATTCTGAAAATGACCCATTAAATCCAACTCTCTGCTTTCTGTTAGTTAGCCACCTCCCTGTCCATGCCAATACATTACCCAACCCCATGTATTCTTATCTTGTCCAGTAAAATAATTAATTTGTTGGATTTAAAGTCCCTACCTACCATATTTGGGTATTAGTTTTGGATTACTAACCCAGCAACTTAACTACAATGCTGTCCTACGTGACCACTGTCAGAAACACAACCAACCTGGCTGAGGTTCCCTCCTCCAATCTGGAGGGAATCAAGGCCATTTTTAGTAGCAGAGATTTGATACCACAACCAATCCAAAGACTGAACCTGACCTCAATTAGTTAAACCCATAGGGATAGTCAATCATTTATTCTCACTTTACTTTTGAAAATTGATCACCTCCCAATTCAAAAATAAATTTTCAGATCTCTTTGTCAGAGTAAAGTTCTGAATTCTACCAGGGCTCAAAGCAAGAAGAACAAGTTGACTTCTTATTGATTCACTAAAGTCACAGATTCTTCTATAAGTAGCATAAAGGCATTGGATAACAAGGTGTGTGGTGATAGGGGAATTGCCAATCAGGAAGATACCCAGGACCATGAAATGGATGCTCCTGCAACTCGACACGATAAGGGAGAATAAGACTGTTATTAAACATATCTGGGGATAGATTGAAATTTGTTTGTCTTGATATTTCTGTAATGATGCCAAAATTCTCAATAACAGGACCTCACCAATGTAATGGGCAAAGTCTCTAAGCTGATATTCTGGGTGTACGAGAGAGATGTCTGATTCATTCTGACAATAGATGCAGTTGGAAGGAAGAAATAGCCAAAGTAAATTAAGTTGGGTTGGAAGGCATCTTTGATTTATGGGAGATTAAGCCTTTCTTGCATATATAAAGATTTGTTAGCAGCTGAGCCAACACTGATAAGAGTAAATCTCGATTAAGAAAAGGGAGCATTCTTATTATGTTGCATTGTAATTTAGCAACAGTCGCTCTCTGGCTAATGTGTTGTAGAGTTCTTTGAAAGCTTGATTGTGAAATGTGCCCGACCTGAGTTTTCAATTTCCTCGTAAGTGATGGGATATGATTTTAATTAAATGATCCTCAGTGACAGAGATATCATCCCTCTCACAGAAACTGGTGGGTGTAATTTTAAAGCTAACAAACTGGTATCATTATCAACCTGATCCCACACAACAAGGTGCATAAAATGAGGTAGAAGATAAAAACTGAAAGACAATTCTGACACACACCTATTTCAGGAAATAATGCTCCTGTAGCTTTAGATCCGAGTGTTCATTTATTTTTTATTTATCCTCAGATGCTTTATTCTTTAGAGGCATTATCCATTGACTGACCACCATCTTGATTACCACTGATTTTTTGAGTCATAGAGTAATACAGCATGGAAACAGGCCCTTCGGCCCAACTCATCCATGCCGACAATGGTGCCCACCTAACTAGTCCCATTTGCCTGCATTTGGCCCATATCCCTTTAAATCCCTCCTATCCATGTACTTATCCAAATGTCTTTTGAATGTTGTTACTGTACCTTCCTCAACTACTTTCTCTGGCAGCTCATTCCATCAAGTCCCTTTTAAATCTTTCACCTCTCACCTTAAACCTATGCCCACTAGTTTTAAGTTCCCTTTTCTTGTGAAAAAGACAGCTAACTATCTATGCCCCTCATGATTTTATACGCCTCTATAATGTCACCCCTCAGTCTCCTGCACTCCAAGGAATAAAGTCCTAGCCTGCCCGACCTCTCCCTATAACTCAGGCCCTCAAGTCCTAGTAGCATCCTCGTGAATCTTTGAGAAGATGGTGGTGAGCTACCTACTAGAACCACCACAGTCCTTCTGGTGAAGGTGCTCTCACAGTCCTATTGAGTAGGGAGTTCTAGGTTGCAATCCCAGTAACTTTGAAGAAACAACAATATATTTCAAATCAAGATAGTCCATAACTTGGAAGGTAATTGTTGTCCTTGTCCTTCATGGTAGAACATAGAACATAGAACAGTACAGCACAGGAACAGGCCCTTCGGCCCACAATGTTGTGCTGAACCGATTACATTAGTTATAAAATACCCAACTAAACAAATCCCTTCTGCCTACATGATGTCCATATCCTACCATTTCCCTCCCATTCACATGCCTGTTTGATAGGTATCTGAGTAGCCAGGGCATCAAAGGTTATGGGGAGAAGGTGGGGAGTGGGACTAAATGGGAGAATGGATCAGCTCATGATAGAATGGCGGAGCAGACTCGATGGGCCGAATGGCTGACTTCTGCTCCTTTGTCTTATGGTCTAAGAGCTTCTTGAATGCACCTATCATATTTGCCTCCACCACCACCCCAGGCAGCACATTCCAGGCACCCACCACTCTCTGTGTAAAAAAACTTGCCCTGCACATCTCCTTTGAACTTACCCCCATCACCTTAAATGCATGCCCTCTGGTAGTAGACATTTCAAACCTGGAGAAAAGATAATGGCTGTCTGCTCTATTGATGCCTCTCATAATCATATAAACCTCTGTCAGATCTCCCCTCAGCCTCCGCTGCTCCAGAGAGAACAACCCAAGTTTGTCCAACCTCTCCTTATAGCACATGCCCTCTAATCCAGGCAGCAGCTTGATAAACCTCTTCTGCACCCTCTCCAAAGGCTCGGCATCCTTCCTATAATGGAGTGGCCAGAACTGAATGCAATACTCCAGATGCGGCCTAACTAAACTTTTATAAAGCTGCAGCATAACTTCCTGACTCCTGAACTCAGTGACTTGACTAACGAAGGCAAGCACGCCATATATCGCCTTTACAACCCTATCAACCTGTGTAGCCACTTTCAGGGAGCTATGAACTTAGACCCTAAGATCCCTCTGCTCATCAACACAGTTAAAGGTCTTGCAGGTGTAAGAGGTTGCAGGTTTAGAAGATGTTAAAAAGAGGTTTGGTCCAATATTGGCTCTATCAAAGATACGAATATGAAACCAGTAAACTTTTCATTGTTAAGTAGCCATCCATAGAAAGGTTTCCACAGTGTTAACCAACACAACTAGCTAGCCCTCCTGTCTCTTGAGTCCAAAGGGTTTAGGTTCAAGTTCCTCTCCAATGATTTGAGTCCAACATCAAAACTTGAGCAGTACTAAAAGGTTGTAAATGGCTACGATGTCTGTCAAGTGCAGTGGGACAACCTGAGGCTGTGAATAGTGCTACATAAGTGCAATTTATTAAAATTTCCTGAAGAGGATATCCAGTCGCTACAACCTCTGACCACTGAATCGTAACCTGCTCATTTCAAAATCACCTCTTAAGGGCAAGTAAAGATAAAGAGGTGGCTAGCGTTTTTTCTTATATACATGTGTACTTCTGAAAAGACTCCCATTCATCTGCATTATTTTTATAACTCCGTGCATTTCCATTTCCTCTTCGTATCTGCCATTATTTTCCCTGAAGGTAATTGGGTTTAGGTTTTGGTTTATTTATTATTGCCACATGTACTGAGATACAGTGAACAACTTTGGTTGTGTGCCAGACATTCAGATCATGCCATACCGAGGTACATTGAAGTAGTAAAAAGAAAACAGAATGCAGAATATAGTGTTGCAGAAAAAGTGCAGTGCAGGTAAACAAATAAAGTGCAAGGGCTGTGATGAGGTAAATCAAGAGTTCATCTTTAGCGTATGAAAGGTCTGTTCAAGAATCTGATGATAGCAGTATAGAAGCTGTCCTTACGTTTGGTGGTACGTTCTTTCAAGCTTTTGTATCTTCTGCCTGACGGGAGGGGGGAGAAGAGAGAATAACCAGAGTAGGAGGGGTCCTTGATTACTTTGGCTGCTTTCCTGAGGCAGCGGGAAGTGTAGACTGAGTCCATGGAGGGGAGGCTGGTTTGTGTGATGGACTGGACTGTGTCCACAACTCTCTGCAGTTTCTTGCAGTCTTGGGCAGAGGAGTTGCCATACCAAGCCATCATGCATCCGGATAGGATGCTTTCCATGGTGCATCTGTAAAAATTGATAAGAGTCATAGGGGACATGCTGAATTTCCTTAGCCTCCTGAAGCATTCTGTGGATAGTGTCGCACAGACGTTCATTCACGGTGAAGTGACATCTGGTGCATGCATTTGTTAAAGCAATAAATTCATGATCTGAGACTGATAGAATTCTGTTTTATTCTCCCATTTATGCTTTAATGAAATTCTATGGCACAGTGAAGATTGTATCCCACTGGGTTCCAAATAGCTTTTCTGAATCCCTTTAATCCCAAATTTTCAGATAACTGATAGAGAAATAAAGGACTGCAGATGCTGGAATCTAGATGAAAAACACGATGATGCTGGAGGAACTCAGCAGGCCAGGCAGCATCAATGGAGAAAAGCAGGCGGTCAACGTTTCGGGTCAGGACCCTTCTTCAGGACAGAAGATAGGAGAAGGAGAAGCCCAATATATAGGAGGGAAAAGCAGAGCAGTGATAAGTGGACAAAAGAGGGGAGGCGGGATGGGCACAAGGTGGTGATAGGTAGATGCAGGTAAGAGATAGTGATAGGCAGGTGCGGGGGAGGAGGGGGGAGCAGATCCACTGGGGGATGGGTCAAAGGTAAGGAGAGAAAGGGGAAAAAAGGTAGAAAAAAAGAATCTAGGAAAGGGAAGAAGAGAAGAAGCATGTTTGGGGGTGTGGGGTTTGGAAGGGGTGTTGAGGGGATTACTTAAAGTGGGAGAATTCAATATTCATGCCGTTAGGCTGCAAGGTTCCAAGATGGAAAATGAGGTGCTGTTCCTCCAGTTTGTGCTTGGAATTCTCCTGGCAGTGGAGGAGGCCGAGGACTGACATATCAGTGATAGTGTGGGAGGGGGAGTTGAAGTGACTGTTAATGGGGAGATGCAGATCGCGGTTACGGACAGAGCGCAGGTGTGTTGTGAAACGGTCACCTAGTCTGCGTTTGGTTTCACTAATGTAGACGAAGCCACACTTGGTGCACCAAATGCAGTAGGTGATATTGAGGGAGGTGCAGGTGAATCTCTGTCTCACCTGAAAGGACTGTTTGGGTATCTGGATGGAGGAGATGGAGGTGGTGTGGAGGCAGGTGTTGCACCTATGATGGGGGCACCTATCCATCTATCACTGCTCTGCTTTTCCCTCCTATATATTGGGCTTTCCCTTCTCCTATCTTCAGTCCCTGAAGAAGGGTCCTGACCCGAAACGTTGACCACCTGCTTTTCTCCACTGATGCTGCCTGGCCTGCTGAGTTCCTCCAGAATCATCGTGTTTATCAGATTACTGATACTTTGTTATAATAGAGAGCCAGACGGTCAAATGATTAATATCTGCCCCAAAATGCCAAACAGCAACACAAGGAATGGCGGATGGATTTTGATCCACTGCTCTATATACAGTATTTACACCTTTTTAAGCTTCATCTTTCTCTTCCCACAAGGTGTTGATTCATGTTGCTTACATTGGCATCTCATCTGTCCTTTGGAAGGATCATGGATTTGGTTCATTAGAAGAGATTAGGCTTCTATTCTTTGGAAGCTGATGGATGATTTGATGGATGGATTTGGTATGCGTTAGACAGAATAGCATCTCTTCTGATGGTGTGTGGGGGGAGATAGATTCTATAACAAAGAGGATGTAAACCTTAAAATGAAGTCTTGGTTGCCTGGGACAAGAGTATGCAGGGACTGCTTTACACAAAGAACAGCAGAGTGTTTTAGATCCTGATCCTTTGGGACAGCGCACATGGGTGTTTGTTGTGCATATACCTGGTCTCTGTGATGCCTATCTGTTCCCTTCAGGTGATGATTGTTCATTAGGCTGAGGCATTTGTGAGCTGGACCTACCCTTGAAAAGCAGTTAAATGTGATATCGAAGGAGAATTGGTGTAATGTGTCACAGGTAGCACTGTTGCTGTCTTGCAATTATAGTGACTTAGATTCAGTCCTGGCCTCTGGTGCTGCCTGTATGGAGTAGGCACGTTCTCCCTCTAACTGGACAGGTTTCTTCCAGGTGCTCCAGTTTTCTCACAGGTCCCAAAGCTGTGCGGGTTGGTAGGTTACTTGACCACTGTAAATTGCAGCTAGTGTGTAGATGAGTGGTAGTATCTGGGAGGAATTGATGGCAATATGGGGAGAATAAAATGGGATTAGTGTCGGATTAATGAAGGTGGATGCTTGGTAACTAGGGTAACTGGCATGCATTCAGTGGGCTGAAGGGTCTGTATCTGTGCTGTATGACTCTATGACTGGATGATCTGAAATTCTCTCCTGAAAAATGTAGTTGGGATTAGATGAGTCAATCATGGAGGGAACCCAGGCTGGCGATAGTGCTGAGATGCAGTTCAGCCATGATCTCATTGCATAGCAGAACATGTTGAAGGGGCTGAATAGCCTCCTGTCGTCTTTTTGCATGTAGTTGGCCATATTAATTGACAGATTCTCCTTGGGTTTACCACGTATAACTGTATATGCAGAAGTACAGTGCCTCTACAAGATGCACTGTGACAATTTGCCAAATCACTTCCCAAACCCCAAGCTCCACCACCTACAAGGACAAAGGCAGAAGATATATACTTCCTGAAGATCCCCCTCCAAATCTCACACCATCCTGGCTTGGAAATATAAACCTTTCCTTCATTGTTGCCACACCTCCTTCTCCAATAAAGTATCTTCACTACACTAGACAGTAACAGTCAAGAAATGTGGCTTGCCATCACCTTCTCAAGGGCTGTTAGAGGGCAATTATACCCACATTCTGTTTCTGGATAAATAATGTTTATTTTAACATCTCCACCACATTCCCAGCTGAGATGAGTTCATTCAAGATCAGGTTTCACTCAAGATCCTGATCTGTATCACTGGATCAACTTGCCAAGGCATCTCAAGAAAATTAGTCACAAAGAATACCATGGATTCATGTGGCACAGATGGAGGCCATATAGAAGACTGTGCCTACACTATCTCTTTGAAAGACTGATCCAATTAATCCCACTTCCCTGCTCCCTTTTCCTTCTCCCAGCAAATTTATCAAATATATACCAAAACTGCGGTTGAATTTCCTTCTAACATCTTTTCAGTCTGTGTTTTTCAATTGTAACAATTTGCTCTGTATTACAATTTCTCTTCAGTTAGATTTTTTTGTCAATTATAATGAATCTGTTTGATGAGTTCAACTTCCTGTCTTTCTATCAGTGGATTTTTACTTTGCTTGGATTCACAATCAAATTTAACTCTCCTTTCTGGGAGATGACAACAAAACCAGTGAAACATAAACTCCTCTTTCCCCCACACTCCCTGTCATTTTCCATTATAAAGGTGCTGACACTCTCCTGAGCGTCTACAAAATGCATTGCGGTAACTCACCCAGGCTACTACAACAGCACTTCCCAACCCCATGGCCTGTAACACCAGTACAATAAAGATAAACTCTTGATCTCTCAATCTACCTTGTCATGTCCCTTGCACCTTAATGTCTACCTGCACTGCACTTTCTCTGTGACCGTAACACCATATCCTGCATTCAGCTTTTGCTTTTCCCTTTGTACTATGTCGATGTACTTATGTTTGGAATGATCTGTATGGATGGCATGCAAGACAAAGTTTTTCACTGTATCTCAGTACATGTTACAATAATAAACCAATTACCAGTAATGACAAGGGCAGCAGGTGAACGGGAATGCCACTATCTACAGGTTTCCCTGCAAGCCACACTTCATCCTGAATTGGAAATGTATTCTTGGTCTTTCATTGTCACTGAAACTCCCTACTCAAGAGAACTATGAGACTATCTTTACCAGAAGGATTGCAGTTCTTCAGAGTGGATTGTCAACTCTTTCCAAGAGCAATTTGGGATGGTCAATAAATGCTGGCCTTGCCAACAATGTACAGATCTCAAAAATTAATTATCAATCTTTTCTGCTGCGTGGCAGTTGCCCTGCAGAACAGTGCCCAAGTTTCTCCAACTCCACAGAATTGGGGCCGGGGCATCAGTAGGAGAGTTAACCAGAGAATTTGTTTGAAGCCCTCAATTCAATCATTTCCTCATTCAAAATCCATGCACAAGCAAGCTGGAACAAAGCCTAGCCTTCTACCCACCCTTGGATAAGGCTAGGAGGCTATTTGTCCTTCTAAGTAATTTACACCTGCTACCTTGGAAGTGCCTGTACCTGCTGAACACAGACTGGAAATCCGTCTGAGAGTGTAGAACTTTTTCTGTGTTCTAAGGCTTTGGTTAAGTTGCCGTGTGAGAGATTTCAGTGAACCATGAAGAATATCTGAGATTGTGGGCAATAGTTTCTCTCTGCAAGTACAGTTGAAGCTTGCATACCAATGCTGGGCTAATACGTCTGCTAAAATACGTCTCTACTGGACCTTTCACCTCTCTTCCAGCATGCGCGTTGGCCATCTTGATGGTTCTGGGTGTCAGGAATGTTAAACTATTAGGACTAAAATGAGCTTGAAAGAAGTCAAGAGGTATGAGAGTGGGGGAAAGATGAATTTTGGGAAAGTGTGTTTCTTGGAATGTTGTGATCAACAGAACTGATCGAGAAAACTGTCTTTTTGTTGGAAGCTTTCCAATAGCCAAGGTATAAAAGGTCAATATTTCAAAGGAAAGATAACGAAAGATCACCCTTGAATCAAATGATTTATATTGGATTAAAATGTGACCAGATCTGTTTGCAGAGGGGAAAGGGGTTAAGAAGCATGGTTCAAAACTGTAGGTAAGGTTGATCAATTGGGTTCAATAACCATTTTCTGTTCCTCCAGTTACGGTATTATTTCCTTTGTGGTAGGCATTTCTGATCCAGTCACTTCAATACCTGCTCTTCTTTGTTCTGTGTGAAGCCTTGAGCAGAATATAGATTTTTATGGAAAATCCAAAGTATTTGGTTAATAGAATTGATCAATTTTCTGAAATGATTTTTTTCACTGAGAGTGCAGTCAGTATGTTGAATGAGCTGTCAGAGGAAATGGCTGAGGCAGGTACATTAACAACATTTAAAAGGTACTTGGACAGGTACATGGATAGGTAGGGTTTAGAGGGATATGGGCCAAATGCTGGCAAATGGGGCTAGCTTAGATGGGAATCTTGGTTAGCATGGACCAGTTGGGCTGAAGGGCCTGTTTCCATGCTGTATGAATCTATAACTCTATGAAAAGGAAGAAAAATAACTTCAGGATTATGACGGTAAGGTATTGGTATTGATTTATTATTGTCACTTGTACCGAGGTACAGTGAAAAACTTATCTTGCATAACATTCGTACAGATCAATTTATTACACAGTGCATTGAGGTAGTACAGGGTAAAAACAATAACAGAATACAGAGTAAAGTGTCACAGCTATAGGGAAGTGCATTGCACAAACAGGAAGGTGCAAGGTCATAACAAGGTAGATTGTGAGGTCAAGAGTCCATCTCATCTTATAAAGGAACCATTCAATAGTCTTATCACAGTGGGCTAGAAGCTGTCCTTGAGCCTGGTGGTACGTGCCCCCAGGCGCCTGTATCTTCTGCCTGATGGGAGAGGAGAGAAGAGAGAATGACCCGGGTGTGTGGGGTCTTTGATTATGCTGGCTGCTTCACCAAGGCAGCGAGAGGTATGGACAGAGTCCATGGAGGGGAGGCTGGTTTCCGTGATGTGCTGAGCTGTGTCCACAACTCTCTGCAGTTTCTTTCGGTCCTGGGCAGAGCAGTTACCTTACCAAGCCGTGATTCATCCAGATAGGATGCTTTCTATGGTGCATCAATAAATGTTGGTGAGTGTCAAAGGGGACATGCAAAATTTCTTTAGCCTCCTGAGGAAGTAGAGGCACTGGTGAGCTTTCTTTGCCATGGTGTCTACATGGTTGGACCAGGACAGGCTATTGGTGATGATCACCCCTAGGAACTTGAAGCTCTTAAGGTTAAGGTCTTGTGACTGTCAAAAGCTAAATTTGTGCTTGTGACAATTTAAAACCAGAGTTCTTCATTATCCAACATAGACCATCAACATAGAGCCATTTCTGTTAACGCTGATACCTCCCACTAAATTAATGGGTGCTAGATGATGGCAAGTCATATCATCAAAATGACGGGATGGAATATAAAAGGCGGCAGTAAATTCAACCTCACTGAACATGCATGGCCCATTCCTGCCCCAGTGATTCACATTCCTTCAGCTAAAGGCCATGGCTGGCTTACAGTCTGACAAATCATTTGAAAAGTGTCAGTGCCGATGAGTCAAGCCAGGATCCAAAGCCTGCAGCCACAGTGATGCAACTCATAAGACCTGCTAGATCGCCAGCTGAAAATTGGCATCAGACTCTGCCACAGATTTGGTGTAAAATCAGCGCTGGTAATTCAAGGAGAGAGAAAATGGAATCACCACTATCTTAAAGAAATCAATTGTCAGCAAATTAACTACTGCTGGTGTCATGAAGTAATGTTCTGTGCATTTTATGGTTGGGACGTGAATAATCTGTTGTGAATTTATTAGTTTAGAGTGATCATTCCACATTGTGGTTTAAGATTGGTAATTGGTTTATTATTGTCTCATGTACTGAGATACAGTGAAAAACTTTGTTTTTCATGCCATCCGTGTAGATCATTTAAAAACATCGTTGCATTGAGGTAGAACAAGGGGAAAAACAATAACAGAATGCAGAATATAGTGTTACAGTTACAGAGAAAGTGCAGTGCAGGCAGACAATAAGGTGCAAGGCCATGACGAGATAGATTGTGAGGTTAAAAGCTCATCTTTATCGTACAAGAGATCCATTCAAGAGTCTTATAACAGCAGGATAGACACTGTTCCTTGAGCCTGGTGGTGTGTGTTTTCAAGCTTTTGTATCTCCTGCCCAGTGGGAGGGGAGAAGAGAGAATAACCAGGTCTTTAAGGGGTCTTTGATTATATTGGCTGCTCTCCCAATGCAGCATGAAGTGTAGCCAGAGTCCGTGGAGGAGAGGCTGGTTTTCATGATGGATTGATCTGTGTCCGTGACTCTCTGCAACTTCTTGCAGTCTTGGGCAGATGTGGCAGGAACAGAGCACAGTCTATCCTATCTCCATTAAAGAAGAAGTTTGGATAGGTACATGGATGGGGAGGGACTTGGAATGATATGGTCCAGGTGCAAGTAGGTGGGACTAGGCAGAGGATCAAGTCAGCAAGGACTAGATGGGCCGAAGAACCTGTTTCTGTCCTGACTCTATGAAGAAACAGGTGGAACATAATTGCAAAGTCTTTCGTAAAGTGTGGTTAATTATTTAGCTACGGACAAAATCTTCCTCACGCACATTTTATCCACGAACCTTAAGGAAGCAAACCATACTGTAATGAAATGTTATTTCACTTTCTTACAGTACTTAAACATAGCCTCTCTGTTGGACACTGCAAACAGTAGATCCAATTAATGTCACTCTTTTTATTGATTCTGTATTGCAGGTTTGAGCTCCTCAAGAACTGCAATGGGAGAAGGAAATGCATAACATTATTTATCTCAAAGTCCTTTCTATTCAGAACGCCAGGGAGGAGGAAATGGGCAGTTGATACCCATTTATTTCTAATGACAATAAGCAAACTTTTCCCTTTCTGTCTGATTTTCTCATTCTCCTGTCTGCCCTGCTCACACTTGTGTTTGTGTACCTGGGAGCCGTGCTCTCGGTGGGTAGGCAGACCATCTCCCACGAACTTTTCCTTCACTTCATTCTTTCTCCGTCTCATGCAGGTGTCATAATGGGCTAGGGTGGCATCCAGTTCCAGATCCGGCAGAGTCTTCATGCCCCACACCAATATTCCTTCAGACTTCACTCATGGAAATAGTCTATCGACTATTATATTATGTTAGAGCGGAAGATTACACCTGTTTCTTATGTTCATTTTGTATGGAAAAGACTTTCACACCCATTCTTTTAGTTGAATCTCAAACATATCTATTAATACTGTCTTACTATATTTATCATTCTCATTATCTTCTATAGTTCTCTCTCTCTCTCTCTCTCTCTCTTTTTCTTTCTCTGTATATCTGTTTCCTACCAATTTGAAAGTATCCATTGGTATTTTTCAATCTGCTGCCTTTCTCTTTCAAAATCCAACCGGGATATAACCAGGAGGATGTCCTGAGCCATCACATAGTCACCTGCCGATTGATAGCCTCATGGTCTCCTGCTCCATAGAACTTCCTTGACTTAAGCTGCAAAACAGTATAATGTTGACTGAATGCATGCCATTGGTGTGGAAAAGATTACAGAGATAGTTGTTGGACTATTGGAATTATTGAATCAACCGTACTTCATGCATCTATCCAAATTTTCATTTTCATAGGAGAAAGGGTGACATAATGTGTATCTTCCCCAACGCTGAACATGTTACATCATCTCCAAAAATTTATATTAATTCTTCTTTTTCCTTCCACTGAGGTTCTGTGGAGCATCTAATTCACATAACATAAGCACAGACATAAGAAACAGAAAGGCTCTCAAGCCTGCCCCTCCATTCATTAAGATCAGGGTTGATTCTGTCCTCAAATACACTTCGCCAACAGTTGCCGCCAATTTTGGAGTGCTCAAAAACCTATGGATTTCATCCCTGAATATATTCAATGACTGAAAATCAACAGCCCTCTTGAGATAAAAACTCCTAAAAATTTGCAATCAACTGTGCAAAAAATTTCTCTGCACCTCTACCTCCCCTCTCTTTTTGATTGTAGGCCTTGTTTAGGTGCGAGGTTGGTTTGGATATTTTTTGTTAATAAACAACCCTAAAACAAAAGTGTGTGCACTTGTACTAAGACTGGAAGTCATCTGGCACAAGAGAAATCTTCTTGAAGAGGTTTCCAAACATGATTGAAATCTATGTGATACCAATGACCTTAAGTTCTATTAACATAGAACATAGAACATTACAGCACAGTTCAGGCCCTTCAGCCGACAATGTTGTGTCGACATTTTATCCTGCTCTAATATCTATATAACCCTTCCCTCCCACATAATCCCCAATTTCTCTATCAATCATGTGTCTAAGAGTCCCTTAAATGTCCCTAATGTACCTGCCTGCACAACCTTTGCAGGCAGTGTGTTCCACGCACCCACCACTCTCTGCGTGAAAAAACTTACCCCTGACATCCCCCTTATACCTTTCTCCAATTACCTTAAAATTATGTCCCCTCGTGTTAGCCATTGTGCCCTGGGAAAAAGTGTATTAAGAGTAGAATCAGAATGTTGCATGCACTTCATTGTACAACAGTGAAGCTGGAGCACACCTTAAAACTCCTACAACTCACCTGGAGGTATAGAGTGGACAATAAGGGGTCTGAGAGTCATACCTCACAGAAACAGGCCTTTTGGCCCACTGTGCCTGTGTTATTTAGGGGTTTTAGAAAAAGGATTTTGCTTTGGTGATGAGAACACTTACTTCACTATTCAGTCTACGTAATTACAATAGGTATTCCTTAACCTAGTTGGGAAACCCTCTTCCTATTTGTTTAGGCTGTTTCGGTCTTCTCTAACATCCTTTTACAATACAAGAAAGATTTACAACGATGTTGCCAGGACCCGAGGGACTGAGTTATAGAGAGTGAATGAGCAAGCTAGGACTTTATTCATTGGAGCATAGGAGACTGACTGGTGGTCTTATAAAGGTGCATAAAATCATGAGGGGCATAGATACGGTGAATGCACAGTCTTTTTCCCAGGGATGGGGAATCAAGAACTAGAGGGCATAGGTTTAAGGTGGGAGGAGAGAGCTTTAATAGGAACCTGGGGGCGGGCAACTTTTTGACCCAGAGAGTGGTCAGTATATGGAACGAGCTGCCAGAGGAAGTGGTTGAGGCAGGTACAATTACAGGATTTAAAAGGCACTTGGACAGGTACATGGATAGGAAAGGTTTAGAGGGATATGGGCCAAACGTGGGCAAAGAGGACGAGCTTAGATGGGCATCTCGGTCAGCATGGACTGTTTGGGCTGAAGGGCCTGTTTCCGTGCTGTATGACTCTATGAGTATGAAAGCTCCACAGCCCACCTCCCGCAGCCAATCTAAAGTAGCCATCAAGGCCAAAGGTAATCCAAACTATCATGGCTACTTTTAGCCAGGGACCTTTGGACTTGCTTGAAAGAAAGGTGTCATGGTAATGGGGATGGGCCACTTGCTCACACTCCGATCCTCTAGTCTGCTCACAGTGAAGCAGCTCAGTTCATTGTTTCAGCGAGTTAATGGCACTCTACCCTCTCAACCACAAGGCTGTGGATTCAAATTCATACTCCAGTGATTTGAACAGGCAGCCACTCCAGTACACCACTCGGGGAGTGCAATGACGTTTGAAAAGCTGACTTTGGAAGTTACTCGAGGAGCTCCCTCCACTCCTGACTGGTTGTGAAGAAGAATTGGAGAGTCTTCAATGATCCAATGAAAAAATTCCCAGCCTGCTCAACCTCTCTCCATAACTCAGTCCCTCAAGTCCCAGCAAAGTTCTTGTAAATCTCATCAGCACTCGTTCCAGCTTTACGGTATCTTTCCTAGAGCAGGGCAACCAAAACTGATGTCAGCTGTTGCCTTTGAAGCACTTTAAAGAAACAATAACTAGATTACGCCAAGACCAGAGGATTCAGAAAAAGCTGACAAACTATTGCAATGACAAAAATTCAGGACAACCTGTGGCAAACAGTGAAAGAAATTAATTGTAATCATCCCCATTTCATGACAGAGTAAATTTGACATGATGCTAAGGAAAATATATAAATGGAAGCCTTTCTTTCTTGCACAGGGTGTTCAGGGCCTTAACCCTGCTCCTCACCCCAGCACTATTGGACTCACAGTAAACACTGCATTCAAATCCATGAAAAAATATATTCTGACATGAGATATGGAGATTTGCCAGCGAGCATTTATTGCCTTGAACACGAAGTAGTTAAGAGTCACCCTCATTAGTGCATTTGGAATTATTATCAGCCAGTTCAAGTAAAGGCAGCAGATTCCCTTGACTGAAGAGCTTTTTCAACAGCCTTGTAGCTTCAGGTTACCATTAGTGATATTAACTCTCTAATTCTAGATTTAATAATTATTATAAATTTAAATCCCCCAGCTGCCAAAGTGGGATCCAACCTCATATTTCTGAATCATATTTATTTTCTCATATTTCTTTGTGACATAGAAAGAAGCCATTTGGCCCATTAAATTCTCACTGTACAATCCCACTCCCCTAACTTATTTCCCTGCAACCTCCCTATCTCACGTACAGATTAACACCCCTGCCCAATTCTCCGACCTCCCACCCACTTATATTAGGGGTAATTCACAGTACCTGACATCCAGCAGTCATGGGGATGTGGGAGGAAACCAGAGCACTCAGGGTAAGAAGGTGTAAACTCCTCACAGTGGTGGTTGTAGCCAAGAGACATCTGCACTACCAGACTGTGCTACCCTCATCTTGTCCTCTAGATGCTGGGTCAGTAACTCATGCTCACTGAGTTGCAGTTACATTTCCCCAATCTAGGCTCATGAACAGGGAAATCTCTAGCCATTCTAGGAATGTCGGAAGCCAATTTTATTGATGACGGGCGCCATAATATTCTATGGCTCACAGAAAGCCTCCAAGGCAATTGTTGGGCAGATCATTGGCAAATGGAATTTGATCATGATAAGTGCGTAATGATTCACTTTGGGGAAGTCAGATAGGGGTAGGATATACACAGTAAATAGGAATGTTGATGAACAGAGGGACCGAGAGGTTCAAGTCTATAGTGCCATGAAAGTGGCAACACAGGTAGATAGGATGGTGAAGAATGTATGTGGCATAGATTGGAGCATGGAATGTAAAAGTTGGGAGGTTATGTTGCAACTGGTTAGACCGCACTTGGAACATTGTGCGCAGGTCTGCTCACTTTAGAAAGGATGTTGTAGGACTGGAGAAAATGCAGAGGAATTTCACCAGGATGTTGCCTGGATTGGAGGACTTCAGTTATGGGGAGAGATTGGATAGGCTGGGCTTGTTTTCCCTGGAGCGAAGGAGGTTCAGGGGTGACCTGATAGAGGTATATAAAATTATAAGAGGTGTAGATAGGGTAGATGGTCAAAATCTTTTGCCCACTGTTGGAGTATCAAAAACAAGAGTTTTAAGGTGAGAAGAAGTTTTAAAGGGGATCTGAGGGGTATGTTTTTTTTACACAGAGAGTGGTTGATGTCTGGAACGTGCTGCCAAATGAAGTGGTGGAATCAGATACAATCACTGTGTTTATGAGACATTTAGACAGGAATAGGGACACAAGTGACTGCAGATGCTGGAATCTGGAGCAAAAAATAAACCGCTGGAAGGACTCAGTGGGTCAAGCAGCATCTGTGGAGGCAAAGGGATGGTTGATATTTCAAGTCGAGAGCCTGCATCAGGATTGAGGGTATAGAGGGAAGATAGCCAGGATGTAGAAGTGAGAGGGAGGGGGTGAGACAGAGGCTGATAGGTGATAGGTGGAACCAGATAAGGGAGGGGTGATGGGCCGAGGGAGCCAGATGGGGGAGAGTGATGAGTCCGTGTCATGAGGAGGCAGGGATGGAAAAGTTGAACAAAAGGATGGAGACCCTGGGTGAATTGGTGGGAGTTGGAAAGAGGGAGTGGGTTACCTGAAATTGGATCTGCATAGCTTTAGATCTTGAAATTTACAATGCATTAAGGCCCATTTGGAAATAAATATTTGTTATATAGAAAGGTAAAATGTAGGATGAATAGGGGGCATTTAAATTTGAAATCTGTTTATACCTTTATCTAACTTCAATAAAAACATGCAAAAGCAGCAAGATGTGTAAGTAATCATCATAAGGTGAGGTTAATTATTCATAAATTATTTTAATGATCAATCCCTGGCGGCTAATTCTCCCTCAGGGTCTTGCTGTGACAATTTCGATGACAGTGTTGCATTGTTTTGCTATTAAGCACTTTATAGGATTCACATCACTGGGTAGAATATACTGCCAACAAGTTATTGACTGTCTAAGAAATAAGACTTGTGTTTATAAATGCAGTTCTTGTGTAAAAGGATAACCGAGGTTCGCTGTTCGGTATTATTTAAATCCTTCTTTCTTCACATG
Source organism: Pristis pectinata (assembly GCF_009764475.1). Classification (NCBI taxonomy): domain Eukaryota; kingdom Metazoa; phylum Chordata; class Chondrichthyes; order Rhinopristiformes; family Pristidae; genus Pristis; species Pristis pectinata. The sequence continues at coordinate 35,461,648 of NC_067421.1, forward strand.
TACTCTTATTGGCTAATAGAGTCATAGAGTAATACAGCACAGAAACAGGACCTTCAGCCGAACTCGTCCATACTGACCAAGGTGTCCAGCTAAGCTAGTCCCATTTGCCTGCGTTTGGCTCATATCCCTCTGAACCTTTCCTATCCATGTACCTGTCAAAATGTCTTTTAAATGTTGTTATTGTACCTGCCTCAATCATGTCTTCTGGCAGCTCGTTCCATAGATGTACCACCTTCTGCATGAAGAAGTTGTCCCTTTTAAATCGTTCCCCTTTCACTTTAAATCTATGCCCTCTAGTTTTTGGTTCCCTTTCCCTGGGGAAAGGACTGAATGCATTTACCCAATCTATGTTCCTCATGACTTTATACACCTCTGTAAGGTCACTCCGCAGTCTCCTATGTTCCAAGGAGTAAAGTCCTAGCCTGTCCAACCTCTTCCTATAACTCAAGCCTTCAAGTCCTGGCAACATTCTCGTAAATCTTCTTTGCACTCTTTCCAACTTAATGATGCCTTTCCTGTAACAGGAAAACCAAAACTGTACATAATAATGTTGCAGTTCAAGTGACATTGATGGCATAGTCGCAGCTTAACCTTGATCTCTTAAGCAGAGGGAGAGATGGATTTTGATTATAAATGAAAGTGAATGAAGAGTGAAAAAGTATGTCTCAGGCTTCAGTGAGAGGTTGCAAGGTAGTGCAAGAGAGTGGATTTTGAGATTGGGAAACAGTTAAAGAGGTTGATGGGACTGGAAGGGTGGCTACAAGTGTGGAGACAAAGTGGCTGAGGTAACGGAAAAGGTCACAAGTAGTCACCTTGCTAGAAGATTGTGTGGGTGTGGACTTTATCAAAATAGTTGAGAATATTTCCCAGAGAAGCAAAGTGAACTTAAGAAAGAAAGAACTTGTGTTTATTCAAGGTCTTTGGGCCTGACAACTGGGATTTAAGTGTGCCTTTAGTGCAGAAATGCCTATACCAGAAGCTTCAGATAAACCAATAATGCGATTGCAAAGCAGATACTGAAGCCAGGAGCTTCTACTGATGTCTCCAACCTTCCCAGAGAGAGATGAGAGAGGGACGGATGTAAATGGTGGAGCAGTTGCATTACTGATCTGGGAGGATGTCACAGCTACACTATGAGAGGTCATCTTGGAGGGCTTATCTATTGGTAAGACTCAGAAATAAGAAAGGTCCAATGATTATGATGGTGTTATAACACAGGCCTCCCAATAGCCAGTGGGAGCTAGACGAACAAATATGCATGGAAAGGTGTAAAAACAACAGGGTTACTGTAGTGGGTGATTTTAACTTCCCCAATATTGATGAGGACTCCCTTAATGCTAAGGGGATGGGGCAGAATTTATTAGGTGCATCCAGGTGGGTTTCTCGAAACTATATATATATAGTTCAACTGGGGATGGGGCTATTACTCAAACTTATATTGGGAAATGAGCCTGGCCAGGTGATTGAATTTTCAGTGAGGGAGCATTTTGGGAACAGTGACCATAACTGAATAAATTTTAAGATAGTTATGGATAAGGATTAGACTGGTCCTCAGGTGAAAGTGCTAAATTGAGGGAAGGCTGTTTACAACAGTATTAGGCAGAAACTGAAGAAAGTAGATTGGGAGCAGCTGTTTGAGGGTAAATCCACATCTGACATGTGGGAGTCTTTGAAGGCCAGTTGATTAGAGTTCAGGACCAGATGTTTCTGTGAGGATGAAAGATAAGGATAGAAAGGTTCAGCAAAATTGGATGAAGAGAGAGAGGTGTCAGAGCTAGTCCAAGTGAATTGGAGAGCAGGATGAAAATTAGTGACAAAATATATGAAACTGTCGAGTCCCACATGGGTGCAAGAGGTGGCACCAATGCAGTCATCGTTATAGTGTAGAAAGAGTTGAGGAATGGGGCCAGAGTAGGCTTGGAACAGAGACTGTTCAACACAGCCAACGAAGAGGCAGGCATAGCTGGGGCCCATGCGAGTGCCCGTGGCTATGCCCTTGGTCTGTAGAAAGTGAGAAGAATTGAAAGTGAAGATGTTTAGAGTGAGGACAAGTTCAACCAGGCGGAAGAGAGTGTTAGTGGAAGGGGACAGGTTCTGTCTCTGGTCAAGAAAGAAGCGGAGGGCAGTAAGGCTTTCCAGTTCACTTGGACTATCTCTGACACCTCTCTCTCCTTCCTCAATCTTCCTCAATGTCCACAGCTACCTCGATTACAGCTCCTCCCACCCTGTCTCTTGCAAGGACGCAATCCCTTTTTCTCAATTTCTCCGCCTCTGCCGCATCAGCTCCCATGATGAGGCTTTCCACTCCAGGACATCCGAGATGTCCAACTTCTTTACTAACCGTGGCTTCCCCCCTACTGTGGTCAAGAGAGCTCAACCCCGCATCTCTGCCACTTCCCACACCTCTGCTCTCACCACTACCCCTCCCAGACCCATTGCCCCTTGTCCTGACTTTTCATCCCACCAGCCTACGTATCCAACACATCATTCTCCGCCACTTCTGCCATCTCCAATGGGACCCCACCACTAAGCATATCTTCCCCTCCCTACCCCCTTCTGCCCCTCGCAGGAACCACTCTCTCTGCGATTCACTCGTTCACTCCTCCCTCCCCCCCCATGCCGCTCCCAGCCCGGGGACTTTCCACTGACCCCACCATAGGTGCAACACCTGTCCCTACACCACCTCAATCACCTCCATCCAGGGACCCAAACAGTCCTTTCAGGTGAGGCAGAGATTCACCTGCACCTCCCTTAATATCATCAGTGCTCCAAGTGTGGCCTCCTCTACATTGGTGAGACCAAAATCAGACTAGGTGACTGTTTCACAGCACACCTGCGCTCCGTCCATAACCGCGAGCTGCATCTCCCCGGTGCCAGTCACTTCAACTCACCCTCCCACTCCATCACAGATATGTCAGTCCTCGGCCTCCTCCACTGCCAGGAGAATTCCACGTGCAAACTGGAGGAACAGCACCTCATTTCCCGTCTTGGAACCTTGCAGCCTAATGGCATGAACATTGAATTCTCCCACTTTAAGTAATCCCCTCAACACCCACACCCACCCCCAACCATGCCTTTTCTTTTCTTCCATTTCCTAGCCTATCTCTCTTTTTCTTTACCCCTTTTTACTCCTTACCTTTGACCCATCCCCCAGTGGATCTGCTCACCCCTCCTCCTCCACACCTGCCTATCACTATCTCTTACCTGCATCTACCTATCACCACCTCGTGCCCACCCCGCCTCCCCTCTTTTGTCCACCTATCACTGCTCTCATTTTCCCTCCTATACACTGGGCTTCCCCTTTTCCTACCTTCAGTCCCGAAGAAGGGTCCTGACCCGAAACGTTGCCCGCCTGCTTTTCTCCACGGATGCTGCCTGGCCTGCTGAGTTCCTCCAGCATCATCGTGTTTTTCATCTAGGTTCCAGCATCTGCAGTCCTTTGTTTCTCTATTTTCTACATAAGACAGGGTAATAATCTTCTCTCTTAGAATAATCAGTAATTGGTTTATTATTGTCACATGTACCAAGGTACAGTGAAAAGCTTTGTTTGCGTGTCATCCAGGCAGATCATTCCAAACACGAGTACGTTGAGGTAGTACAAAAGGAAAAACAATAACAGAATGCAGAACACAGTGTTACAGTTACAGAGAAGGTGCATTGCAGGCTACCACAAAACAACAAATTTCATGATATATGTCAGTGATAATAAACCTGATTCTGATTCTGCGGTAGACAAATAAGGTGCAAAAGCCATGACAAGATAGATTTAGATTTCAGGTGTTCTTTACCATAAAAGAGGTCCATTCAAGAGATAACCCTTGTGAACATTTCCCTATTAAATACTGGATCCCAACAGAATTAGATTGGTAATTGTTGTCTCCTCATAACACCTAATTTATACTTGATGATAATAAAGGAAGATTGGCAATTTCAGCAGCCCAAAGGAACAGTGAGAGCAGGAAAGATACAACACATGGGAAAACGTGCTGCCCCCTGTTTGAGAGCTCACAGTGTGCATGCTCAGTAAGCAGAAAAAGGAACATTAAGGAGCAATATTTTATGCACTGAGCTGTTATGATCTGGTACAGTGGTTGAAGCAGGTACATAGTAACTGTTGAAAGGCATTTGGTCATTTTAGAAAAGGAAACACTTGCAGATCGGGCACATAGAACAGTACAGCACAGAACAGGCCCTTCGGCCCACAGAGAAGGGGAGTGAGATTAATTGGATAGGTCTTACAAATGACATGGCAATGATGAGCTGAATGGATCTCTCCTATGATGCAGGATTCTCTGAGAGCATGAAAAGTTTACAGCCACGGTTTCAAAGAACATAGAACACAGAACAGTACAGCACAATGATGTGCTGACATAGCTAATCCCATATCCCTCTGTTTTCCTCTCATTCATGTGCCCATCCAAGCCCCAATGAATTTGCCTCCACCACCCTATCAGGCAACTTATTCCAGGTATCCACCACTCCCTGAGTAAAAAAACATACCCCTCACGTCTGTTCTGAACCTACCCCCTCTCACCTTAAGTGCATGCCCTCTGGTATTGGATCGCTCAACAATGGGAAAAAGATATTGCTTGTCCACCCTATCTATGCCCCTCATAATTTTATACACTTCCAACAGATCACCCCTCAGCCTCTGCCGCTCCAGAGAAAAGAGCCCAAGTTTGTCCAGCCTCTCCTGATAACATATGCCCTCTAGTTCAGGCAGCATCCTAGTAGACCTCCTCTGCACCCTCTTTAAAGCCTCAACATCCTTCCTATAGTGAGGTGACCTGCATGAACAAGATAGAGAGGTCACCTGCATGAACAGCAGCTCAAACCTTCACCGTAGAGATTACACAAACCTCCCATGTCACTGCTTGTTCTCCCAGAAGTTGTGTGTCCAATTCCATATGGGACACAACAGTGCGGAAGTTTGGAGGAAGGTGGGGAATAAAATAGCCATCCGTAAACAACATTGCACGTTCCTACTGTGACAGAGTGGGCTTCCTCAGGGTGCTCCAGTTCCCTCCCACATTTCAAACAGTGGGTTAAATGGCAACCTAAATTGTGTAGATGAATGGTAGAATCTGGAGTGAGACTGTTGCAATTGATGGGAATGTGGGGAGAATAAGATGAGTAGGATTAGTGTACACATGGGTACCTGATGGCCAGCACAGACCTGATGGGCTGAAGGAACTATGCCACACTGCATCTCTCTATGACTCTATGACTCTGTCTACCATCTGGCTCTACTGCCTGATCATAAGTTATCTAACTGGACTGACACTTGGGTTTATACTGATAATCTGGATAATGAATAGTCATTGAATAATTAGTAGGATTCTACCTTCCTCTTTACATTTGGGTCCCATCGCCGAGCTGTAATGGGACAGTCGATTCACAGAAATTGGAAGTCTGCACCTTGGCTTTCGGGACGAGGATACCATTGACACCACTGGTATTTCATGCCCGTCCTTGGTCATCTCAGAGACTGATGGTATTCTTGAATCTACAGTACTGGAATTTGACTGCCCACTTCGAAAACAATTAAAAACAAATTCAATTGTACCTGGTGAGGGACTGGAGTCACATATAGGCCAGAGTGGGCAAGGATGGCAGGCGTCCTTCCTTATAACATGCCAGTTAACTTGTTGCATTTTCACGACAATCTGACAGCTCCACAGTCATCTCTTTTTAATGATACAACATCAACTTTTTAAATTTCTTCTTAATGCACACAAAACTTCTAAACGTTGCACCGGAAACTTCAAAATGAAGTCCATCTTGGATCTTCTGGAACATTTAGACTATGAGTTCAGTAATATAATCACAACCCCATCATTTCTGTGCTAGCATGAGACTACCCCTGCCTCATGTCCACAGGGACAGAACTTAAACACAGTGTGAAACCAGTGCGTTCTCTCTAAATCCCAAAATTTGAAGAATTGGTAGAGAGATCTATCATAAGTGGCAGGTGGGTTCTCAGTTCAGTTTTGAATCTAGTCAACTGGGTAAGTTAGAAGGGGTATGCAATAGACCCCAGCCATTATCTCCACACTACCACATCCAACTCTCCCTCCCCCATCACATTAGATCTATTGCTTTAGCATCCAGAATAATAATTGAAATTTCAGACCTTTGGCCTGTGAACAATATGGTTGGTCTTCGACTTTGAAATGAAGCATCAAGCCTGTTCCCTCTGCTTTTTTATTCCTGAAGTTGCCTCTGAGAAGAAAAGTTTCAAGGACAATTATTTATAAATGAAACCCACAAATGGCTGTGCATTCTTCACTATCTACTTCAGGGGTCTGACACTAAAGAATGTACAGGTATTGATTATGCATTTATTCTTCTGGTGTCTCCCTGCTTATATTAATGTGCTACAATTTATTGCTGTATCACAACTTGAAATGAGAAAAGTAGAAGCTGGTTGGAGAGCAAAGGTTTGATGAATTTAAAGCAGGGCTTCTGGCTGAGGGCTCACTAACCAACTGAAGTTGATTTTTATGCTGCTTGTGTGGCTTCTAACCCCCTGTGTGTAGTACAAGATAAGGATATTGTAAAGGCTGGCAGTGTGCTCACTGCTGCTATTTATACCATGTTGCTCTGTTCAGCCTTTTAGGTGTATAAAAGGAGCTTTAACTTATATAGTAGAACACAGTAAAATACACTTAAATGCGGGAAATGAAGTGGTGGAGTGGTGTCCTGAAGAAGGGTCCTGACCCGAAACGTTGACCACCTGCTTTCCTCCACGGATGCTGCCTGGCCTGCTGAGTTCCTCCAGCATCATCGTGTTTTTCTTCTAGATTCCAGCGTCTGCAGTCCTTTGTTTCTCTGGTGGAGAGGGGGGTGAGATTCAGATTTCATTCAGATGAAAATAGTCTGTGCTTAGCAATGGAAAACTCTGAACTCTTTGGGCTAAATTTCAGAATGTGCTCTCTGTGTCTGAGAGGATATACTAAAAAAAATTGGTAATAAGTAATTGGTATATTATTGTCACATGTACTGAGATACTGTGAAAAGCTTTATTTTACATGCCATCCAGACAGATCATTCTAGACATAAGTACATCGAGGTGATTCAGAAGGAAAAACAATAACAGAATATAAGAGAAACAAAGGACTGCAGATGCTGGAATCTAAATGAAAAACATGATGCTGGAGGAACTCAGCAGGCCAGACAGCGTCTGTGGAGAAAAGCAGGCGGTCAACGTTTCGGGTCAGGACCCTTCTCTTTTCTCCACGGATGCTTGCCTGCTTATGTGGAGAGATTGGAGAAGCTGGGTTTCTTCTTGGAACAGAGAAGTCCATCTCATATTTTCCCACCTCACATATTCTGACGCAGATGGAGTCCATTCATCCCACTGAGTCCATGACAACTTCCAGCAGAGCAATGTTAGAACAAGAACAGAAAACAATACAGCGCAGTAACAGGCCCTTTGGCCCACAATGTCTGTGCCAAACACGATGCTGAATTAAACTTAATTTCTTCTGCCTGCACATGATCCATATCCCTCCATCCCTGAATAATCATGTGTCTGTCTAACAGCCTATTAAATGCCACTATCATACCTGCTTCCACCACGTCCCCTGGCAGCAGATTCCAGTCACCCACCACACTCTGTGTAAAAAAAATTTGCCCCACACATCTCAGTTAAACTTCCCCCTCTCACCTTAAGTGCATATCCTCTAGTACTTGACACTTCTACCCTGGGAAAAAGATTCTGACTGCCTACCCTATCTGTGCCTCTCATGATTTTATAAACTAATTGTCTACCCAATTCCCCTTAGTTTCATTCCCCTATTGCCCTGCAACATATTCCTTCTCATCTGCCAATCTATTTTCCCCTTTGATGAAAAACACGATGATGCTGGAGGAACTCAGCAGGCCAGGCAGCATCCATGGAGAAAAGCTAGCGGTCAATGTTTCGGGTCAGGACCCAAGTCCTGAAAAAGGGTCCTGACCCAAAGTATTGACCGCCTGCTTTTCTCCACGGATGCCGCCTGGCCTGCTGAGTTCTTCCAGCATCATTGTGTTCTTCATCTAGATTCCAGCATCTGCAGTCCTTTGTTTCTCTATTTTCCCCTTTGATTCTTTTGCCATTTATCTACACAAAGGGATAATTTACCAAAGCCAATTAACTTACCAGTATGCCTTAGGATGTGGGAGGAAACCAGAGCACCTGGGGGAAACCCAACTGGTTACCAGGTGAAGACACATGTTCCACACAGATAGCACTGGAGGTCAGGACTGAACCCGGGGCACTGGAGCTGTGAGGAACCAGGTCCAACAGCTACACCACCATGTAATTCACCAAAGATTGATAATGCTGTTCAAAATTATTGATAATTATTGATAATTATTATCAAAATTATTCAAAATGATTTTAATGGAAGTAAATAAAAAGGACTTCCCACAGGCAGGATGTGACAGGGTCATTAGCCAGATCATCTAAATAACTAGTAAAATGTATCTGAGGAAGAATCAGAAGAACATTTTAACCTAGTGAGCTGTTGTGTTCAGAAAAGCACCGTCTGAAAGGGTGGTGGTAGCAGATTCAATTGGAACTCTCAACAGGCAAAGGAAAATAAGTTCTGATGAAGGGTCTTGACCCCAAATGTCGACTGTCCATTTCCGTCCACCCATGTTGCCTGATCCATTCAGTTCCTCCAGTAGTTTGTTTTTTGCTCCAGATTCTAGCATCTGCGGTTTCTTGTATCACCAGAAGGCAATACAGTAATAGTTCGACTAAAAGGGAAAAGCAAGGCAGTGGGACTAATTTGATAGAACTTTTAGAATGCAGGTACATTGAATGATCTAGTGTGCTGTGTGACGCTATAAGTGTAACATGGGCTGCATACCCTCTTAAATTTCATCTTATGTTACATCAGTGTGATGTGTGTTTCTGCTGTAGATGATTTCTATGGACTCTTCAACTAAACTGTCAACTTACAATCAGTTCTTGTAGGTGCAATTGTGCAATAGCAACTGTTTCTAATCAGTCCTGAGCAATTTTCATTTAGATTCCTCATCCTTCTAACTGTGAAGACATTTAAACTATAAATCTAGACTCGACTCTAACACAGTTCAACTCACCAAGGAAGGCACTTGGATGAAACAACCCTTTGATCTCATCAGTTCCAGCTAGCAATCCTGCGTCATTCTCATTACAACATCTAGCAGTTTCTTCAGCCAGTTCAATATATCAGAAGTGATGATTGTCACAGGTTTTGAATTGTGTGCTAAATAATTTCTTGAGTTCATTTTCACCATGACGCCGGTCAGCAGGTCTTTCATCTCATGGGATGTCTAGTGCACCTTTTAATGTTGAATTCTGGTCAAATGATGTTTGTGAATTAAAGTTCTATTTGCCAGCTATTGTAACAGCAGTGGTGATATTACCTCAGTTCCCCACCCTTTAAAGAAGATTTGGAAAAAAACCTTGATGAAAATGCGGGGCAATAAACGGTAGGCGGCATGGTAGTGTAGCAGTTAGCGTAACGGTATTACAGCGCCAGCGATTGGCGTTCAATTCCCACTGCTGTCTGTAAGAAGTTTGTACGTTCTCCCCGTGACTGTGTGAGTTTCCTCCAGGTGCTCCGGTTTCCTCCCACATTCCAAAGATGTACAGGTTAGTAGGTTAACATGGGTGTAATTGGGTGGCGCGGGCTCATTGGGCCGGAAGGACCTGTTACCGTGCTGTATAAATAAAGTGAAAGTGAACTTGAATACAAATTTAGCAGTTTTTGGGATTCATTAGAGTGTAACAGAGAGAGAGGAAAGGACTACCATGCCCTTAATAAGGTGAATGTGCAGAATAATTTAAAATATAGAAAAGAAGCATATCATTATTGCTCCACTAGAAGCAAGCACAAACTCAATGAGCTGAATAGTCTCCTCCAATCCTACTATGGTTTCATAATATACATCTCATTCCATCCTGGCTCATTTTCCCCTTGTTAAAGGAAATCTCTGGCATCTCTGCAAATTTACCCATCACAGAAAGAACCTTTGTTCTTTTGTTTCGTGGATGATATTTTCCTTTCCATGAAAAGCTATATATCTCAACCTGGTCTGACCTTTTTGAGAGCAAAGCTTCTCTGAGCCATTAACATTGCATTTTCCTTTGCACTTGGGATGAGCCTAGATATTACATGAATAATGTGACCGTGTTTTAATTATGTGTTGCTGTTTAATATGCATCCTGCTCAGGAGGAAGACCATAAATCAATTCTGACTTTCGCCCAGCATGAATATCTGTCATCTTATCAGCTGTGGTCCAGGAGGAAATGCCCTCATATCCGTGCATTATGAGAGAATGCCATACCATCCAACTTGTCCTTTTCTGGTTTTGAAGTTGAATCAGAAACCACACTTGGTCACTCAGGTGGATATAAAACTTGGCACAGGATAATTTCAAAGACATGGAAGGAGTCCGTTTGGCCCATCAGGTCTTTTCTGTCTCCCAACAGAACAATCCCATCAGTCCCATTTCCCTTCTTATTTCCCTGTAATGCATTCTCTTTTATATGCCTCTCATCAAGCTCCCCTTTGATTCTATCGTTGCCATTTCCCAACACTAGGGGTAATTTATCCAGTAGCCAATTAACAGCCAGCACACCTGTGGGATGTGGGAGGAAACTGGAGCCCACCCAATCTCAGAGAGAACATGCAAACTCCACACCGAGGGTATCAGGGAGGGTCAGGTTGGAACCCAGGTCTCTGGGGCTGTGAGGTTGGAGTACTAACTAGTGTGGCACTGTGCTGACCTGGCCAATATTTATTCCTCAATCAACATTGCTCAGGCACATTATCTGATCATTATCACATGCCTGTTTTGGGGATGTCGTTGAGCACAAATTTCTGTCATCATGTGTAAATGTGTCTTTCTTTCTTTCCATCCATCCATCTATCTGTATGTCTGTCTGTCGATCTAAATTGATAAATTGGTTTATTATTGTCACATATACTGAGGTGCAGTGAAAAACTTGTCTTGCATACCGTCCATACGAATCAACTCATTACACAGTGCATTGATATAGTACAGGGTAAAAACAATAACAGAGTGCAGAATAAAGTGTGGCAGTACAGAGAAAGTGCAGTGCAGGTAGACAGTAAGGTGCAAGGTCACAACGTGGTAGATTGTGAGGTCAAAAGTCCATCTTATCATACTAGGGAACCATTCAACAGTCTTACAACAGCGGGATAGAAGCTGTCCCTGAGCCTGGTGGTACGTGCTTTCAGGTATTTGTTTCTTCTGCCTGATAGGAGAGTGAGAAGAGAGAATGTCCATGGTGGGTGGGGTCTTCGATTATGTTGGCTGCTTTACCGAGGCAGCGAGAAGTGTAGACAGAGTCCATGGAGGGAAGGCTGGTTTCTGTGATCTGCTGAGCTGTGTCCACAACTCTCTGCATTTTCTTGCGGGCATGGGCAGAGCAGTTGCCGTACCAAGCTGTGATAGATGATGTTTTCTATTGAGCATTGATAAAAATTGGTGAGGGTCAAAGGGGATCTAATTTATCTGATCCATCAATCTATCCTATCCAATCTATTCAATTAATCTATCTACCTATCCATCTATCTAGTTTTAAATAAATTAGAACCAGATGGGGAAAAAAGACTTTAATTTTTATATAATAGCTTCCCCAACCTTGGGATGACCAAAATACTTTAAACCAACAAGTTACTTCTGAGGTGTAATTACCATAGAGAAATGTCAGATGGCAATACTTGGGTCTATTTAACAAACAGGTAATTCCAGGCATAGGAACCTCCAGATCAATACTATTTATTTCAATTAATTCTCCCTTTTTCTATTGAAACACAACCAGGATCAATAAATGTGAATATTACAATATTGATGGAATCAGAGAGATTTTGGCAGTTTCTTCTGGTGGAAAACACACTTAAGGTAATAGAATCAAGAGTACCAGCATTATTACTCACTGAGCTCCAGCAGATGATGTTGCAAGTGGGGACAGAGGAGGAACTGGTGAGAACCAAGGCAAGCTGCAGAGTGCATTGTTACAAGTGAAATGTCTCTGGAAGATGCCAAGTTTGCAGGCATGGGTATTGGCAGCTTCAATTGGTTTGACAACTGAGCCCAGGACATATGTCGTAATTTAAATGTGGATACTTTGGAGGGGCACTTTACACTGATGCATATTGTACTTAAACAGCTTGGCAGGGTAGAATGCACACCCTGCACCAGGTCATGGATGTTTCAGTGTTGCAGACAACCACATGTACAGGAGGTATTGGTACTGGTATTGGCATTGGTTTATTATTGTCGCTTGTACCGAGATACAGTGAAAAACTTGTCTTGTACAGATCAATTCATTACACAGTACATTGAGGTAGTACAGGGTAAAAACAATAACAGATTACAGTGTCACAGCTACAGAGGAACTGCAGTGCAGGTAGACAATAAGGTGCAAGGTCATAACAAGGTAGATTGTGAGGTCAAGAGTCAATCTTATCGTGTAAGGGAACTGTTCAATAGTCTTAACAGTGGGATAGAAGCTGTCCTTGAGCCTGGTGTATGTGCCCTCAGGCTCCTGTATCTTCTGTGTCTCTGCAGAAGCTTGAATGGAATGTTTTGGATCTGGAGCAGCAGCAGGACACATTGTGGTGTATCCTGAGAATTTTTGGATACTTTTGGGGGTGATGGTTCCTTGGAGCATTGCAGTCAGACACAGGAGCATAGTTCCACAGCAAAGGTTGGGAGGATGAGGAATCAGAGAGGATTAGTGATAGGGGATTCAATAAGTGGAGGTTCAGACAGGTGTTTCTATGGCTATAAATGTGTCTCCAGGATGTGTTTATTCCTTCCCTGGTACCAGGGCCAAGGATGTCACTGAATGGCTGCAAAGCATCCTGAAAGGGGAGATAAACAGCCAGAGTTTGTGGTCCATGTTTCTCTCAAGAACATAGGTTGAAAAAGGAATGAGGTTCTGTAGGCAGAGCTTAGAGCACTAGGAAAGGGGTTGAAAAGGAAGATTTCAAACACAGTAATCTCAGGATTATTTCTAATGGAGACACAAAAGAATGCAGACGTTAGAATCTGGAGCAACAAACATCCTGCTGCAAGAACTCAGCGGGTCGAGCAGCATGTGTGGGAGGAAAGGAATTGTCGGCATTTTGGGTTTCAACCCGCTGAGTTCTTCCAGCAGATTATTTGTTATTTCTAATGGCACATGCCAATAAGTACAACAATAGGAAGTCAGAGCAGATGAATGCGTGGTGTCGGAGGGAGGGCTTCAGGATTCAGGGCAACTGGAACTATTTTTGGAGCAGGTGGGACCTGTACAAATTTGAGCTTGTTGCACCACTGCAATATCCTAGTAGAGAGTCGGGTCAGAAGGATCTTCAACCTGAAATATTAACTCTGTTTCTCTCTCCACAGATGCTGTCTGAACTGCTGAGTGTTTCCAGCATTTTCTGTTTTTATTTCAGATTTCTAGTATCTGCAGGTTTTGGTTTTCATTCTTACACATTGGTCTTCTGTTATTGTCAAGCGGGCTAGGCAGGGTGATGGGACCTTAAAGGGATTTCTGGAAGGAGAGGAAGAAAGCAGGAAGGGGGGTTAGAAAAGTACTAAGCGAAGTAAATAGACAGAAAAAGCAAACACCAAAGGGAATCAAAGTACAAAAGAATGTTAAAATGATGAGGATGATAGATTTAGTCTACAGGATGCTATAGATCATTTGGATTAAAATGGACAGAGCAGTGGCAGATGGAATTTAATCTTCGTAAGTACAAGGTCTTGTGCTTTGGGAGGACTAATAAAGGCAGGACAGACACAATGAATGGTAGGGCCCAAGGGAGCACCAAGGAACTGAGGGACCTTGGTGTACAAGACCCAGGGTCTCTAGAGGTGGTAACACTGCTAGATAAGATGGTGAAGAAGGCATCTAGAACACTTGCCTTCATTAGCTGGAGCAGACCAGTTAAGAGCAGGGAGATTACGGTATAACTTTATAAGACTTTAGTTAGGCTACAACTGGAGTACTGTGCATAGTTCTGGTTGCCATTCCACAGAAAGGACATGATTGCACTGGAGAAGGTGCAGAGGAGATTCGCCAGGATGGTGCCTGGGATGGAGTGCTTCAGTTATGAAGAGACACTGGAGAAGCTTGATTTGTTTTTTTTCTTGGAATGGAGGAGGTTGAGGTGGGGTGGAGAGGAGAGGGGAGAAAGTATCAAAAATTAGAGGGTACAGATTTGGGGTAAGGGGTAAGAGGTTTAAGGTGAATCTGAGGAAGAATGCTTTCACCCAAGAGATGCTTGGAAACTGGAATGCACTGCCTGTGTAGGTGGTGGAGGCAGGCATTCTCACAATATTCAGGAAGCATCTAAATGAGCACTTGAATCGCCAAGGCATAGTAGGTAGCAGATTAAGTGCTGGTAAATGGGATTTGTATCGATAGATACTTGATGGTTAGTATGGACATGGTGAGCCAAAAGGTCTATTTCGGTGCTGTATGATTCAGTGACAAAGCATTGTACCCAAATGCTCACAGCATTCACAACGAGGTAAATTAATTAATGGCACCAGAAATAAATGGATATTATCTAAATGCCATTACAGAAACATGGCTGGAGGACGATCAAAGCTGGGTGAAAAACATGATGATGCTGGAGGAACTCAGCAGGCCAGGCAGCATCCGTGGAGAAAAACAGGCAGTCAACGTTTCTGGTCAGGACCCTTCTTTGGGTGTTTTTCATAGTGTTTTTCATCTAGATTCCAGCATCTGCAGTCCTTTGTTTCTCTGACCAAAGCTGAATGCTCGAAGATGTTTGACTTTTAGAAAGGACAGGTTAAAAAAAAAGGGGCTTAGTACAGTGCTATTAATAAGGGAGAAGACCAGTGCACTGGTGAGAAATGATCTTGGTGAGAAATGATGTTGAATTAGATCCAATTTGGGTCAAGCTTAAAAATAGCACTGAACAGAAAACAATGGTAGGAGTTATTTGTAGATCACCAAATAGTAATATTGGTCATAGCATAAATGAGGAAATCAGAGGTGCATATGACAGGGGTAATGCAGTAATCATGGGAGCTTTTGAACTACACATAGAGACATCAACTATCAAAGATCCCCCCCATCTGGGCCATGCCACCTTTTTGCAGCTACCATCAGGCAGGAGGTACAGAAGCTTGAAGTCTCACACCACCAGGTTCAAGAACAGCTGCTTCCCTTCAGCCATTCGGTTCTTGAACCAACTGGCAAAGCCCTAAACACTATATTTAGCAACACTGTGACCACTTTGCACTAACATAGACAGATTTTTTTGTTCTAATTGTGTTCTTTCTTGTAAAAATTGTGTATAATTTATATTTAATTTATGTTTTTCTTGTGAATGCTGCTTATATGATGCTATGTGCCTGTGATGCTGCTGTGAGTAAGTTTTTCATTGCACCTGTGCGTACATGTGCATGTGCCAATAAATTTGGCTTTGATTTTTGACTTTGACTGGACAATTCAAATATGCGAGATAAAACATAAGGGATGTTTCACTAGATCAATACTTTAGTGAACCAATTATTGAAAGGTATTTTAGATCATGTTTAATGTGATACAAAAGGGAAGTTGTTAAGCTTGTGGTCAAAGGGTCTTTGGGAAAATGTGACCGTGATATTATAAAATTTTACATAAATTTGAAAGCAATGTACTTCAATTCAAAACCAGGATCTTAAATCTAAACAAAGGAAACTATAAAGGTATGAAAGGAATGTTGGCTGTGGTTAATTGGAAGAATGCATTGAAAGATAGGATAGTGGACAGGCAATGGTTATCCTTCAAAGAAATAATGCACAGGTTGCAAAAGGCTTATATTCCTTCAAAGCACAAACCGCCCAAAAGGAAAGGTGATTAATCCACGGCTGACAAGCAAAATTAAAGATAGTGTTCAATTCAAGAAAGAGGCTCATAAGGCTGTGAAAAATAGCAGTAAGCCTGAAGATTGGGAGTACTTTAGAACTTGGCAAAAGAGGACCAAGAAATTCATAAGGAAAAGTAAGATAGGGGTGTGAGAGTAGACCGGAGAGACATAAAATGCACTGTAAGAACTTAGGTGGTATGTAAAAAGGAAAAGACCATTGAAGGCAAATTTGGGCCCCTCACAGAGGCAAGAGAAGTTATGAAGGGGAATAAGGAAATAGCCGAGGAATGAAATAAATACTTTGTGTTTGTCTTCATGAAAGACACACAAAACTTCCAGAGGTATTAGAGAATCACGGGAGTAGCAAGAATAAAGAACTGAAGCAATTAAGTTTTAGTCAAAAAATAGCACCAGATGGTGAGCTTGAAAGCTAATAAATCCCAAGGACCCATTGAGTTACATGTCAGAGTTTTGGAAGAGGTGGCTTCAGAGACAATGGATGCTCTGGTGATTGACTATCAAAGTTCTATAGACTCTGGAATTATTCCTGTGGATTGTAGAGTAGCAAAAGTGACCACACTCTTTAAGAAAGGAGGGAAAGAGGAAAAAGGGAACTACTGACCTCTTAACATAATGCCAGTGATTGGGAAAATGCTCATTCTATAACAACGGACGTAATAACAGAACACTTTGAAAAGAACAATAGGAATGAAGAAAGTTAATATGTTTGAGTTATCCACTGTAGTTCTTTGAGGATGTGACCATTAGGTTAGGTAAGGGGCAACACACACAAAATGCTGGAGGAACTCAGTGCGTGTGTGTTGCTCCACGTTCCAGCATCTGCAGAATCTCTTGCGTCTCGGTGAGAAACAACTAGTTTTTGTGATTTGGATTTTTGAAAGGCTTTTGATAAGGCCCCACACAGGAAGTTAGTTAACAAGGTTGGAGCACATGGAATTGGAGGTAATATATTGATAGGGATTGAGATTTGGCTCTTGACAGAAAGCAAAGACTGGGAATAAATGGTTTGTTCTCAGGTGAGTAGGCTGTGACTCATGGGTACCGCAAGGATTGGTGCTTGGTCCCCAGCTATTCACAATCCATATCAACAATTTGGCTGAGGGAACCAAATATTATATTTCCAGTTTTGCTAATGATATGAAACTAGGTGGGATTGTGAGTACAGAGGAGGATATAAAGAGGCTTCAAGGGGATATAGACAATCTGAGTGCGTAGGCGACAATGTGGCAGATGGAATATAATGTGGAAAGATGTGAGGTCATCCACTTTGGTGCATATAACTGAAAAACAGAATATTTTTGAAATAATGAGCATGTCAGTGTTCAAAGTGACATAGGTGCGCTTGTACACGAATCGATGAAGGTCAGCAAGCGATTAGGAAGGCAAGTGATACGTTAACATTTATTATGAGAGAATTGAACAAAGTGGAAGGAAACCTTGTTGCAGCCTCAGTGAGACTGCCCCTGGATTATTGTGTCTCATTATCAAAAGTGATGCACTTACCATTGAGGGAGTGCAGCAAAGATTGACGAGACTGTTTCCAGGGATGGCTGGCTTGCCATATGAGGAGAGGTTAGGTTGAGAGGGACTCGATGCTCTGAAGTTTCAAAGAATGAGAGGAGACTGCAAGTAAAATACAAAATTGTTAAAGGGCTTGATAGGCTAGTTGCAGTGAGGATGTTTCCCCCAAATGAAGAGTCTGGGACCATTGTCAGAATAAGTGGTAAACCGTTTAGGACTGAGATAAGGAGACATTTCTCCACTCAGAGGGTGGATCAGTGGAATTCTCTGCCCTCGATGGTGGTGGAGACTCAGATGTTGTGTTCGTTCAAAACTGAGCTGAGTTTTCTGAACGCTAAGGAAATGCAGGGATATGGGGATAGTGAAGGAAAGTGACACAGAGGTGGAAGGTGAATGGTGGAGCAGGCTGGATGATCGAGACACGCACCTAGTTCTTATGTTCCATACGTCGTTAATCGTTGTTTCTGCTGAACATCCTCCTGTTCCTGGTCAAGCCTATTGCTCATTGCTTCTTGTGGTCGTAGAATCTCCTGCCTTTGGTTATAACCAATGTATGATTTGCAATTTTAATCAATCAGGCTACACTTTGATCTCATTGGGTAGCATATAAACAAAAACACTGAATTAATTCCATACTTTAATGAATAGCATTCAAGCCCAAGACCCTATCATTAGCATACTGATGTAGTTGTGTATAATTAATAATTATAATAAATTCAGTGCTAAATCATAGAGCAGAGGAGAAAAATAAACTAATCATCCTATCATTCAATTATGTAGTGTGACTTTATTTCATGATTAAAATATTCTGTCACCCCATTACCTTCGAACAGGATAAATATTGTAAAATAATCATTTGTTCTGGTCCCCCTTCTTGAGGCTTCCCCGTTGGCAAGGGAAAAAGAAAGCACCCTTCACAACTCCAGGACATCCCAAAGCACTTTACAGCCAATAAGAAATATGGTCACTGTAGTAATGTAGCCACTAGGTGCACAGCAAGATCGCACACCCCACTTTGTAATCTTTACTCTGTGATGTTACTTGCGGGCTAATTGTTGACCAGGACAGCAGGGGAACTCCCTTGCTGATCATCAAATAGTCACAGTCATTGAAGCATAGAGTCCAACAGCACAGAAATAGGCCCCCTGGCCCATCATATCCAAGCCAACCATTAAGTACCCATCAATTCTAATCCCATTTACCATCGTTTGGTCCGTAGCTTTCCATGCCTTGGCGATTCAGATGGTCATCTAGATCCTTGTAAGATTCTCTGCCTCCACTACCCTCTCAGACCATGCATTCCAAGCTCCAACAATCCCCTGTGTGAGTTTCTTTTTCTTATATCCCCTTTGAACCTCTTACTCCTTACCTTAAACACAACTGGTAATGTTTCTTTGCAATGTTTTTCAACTGGAAAATATTTTTTCTCAAAGTGACCATTTCTCACTACTCTATTCATTTGACCAGGTGTTTCAGGGAATGAATTACCCTTAAACCCTTGATCTGATTTCCACACCAGGGGTCCATAGGATGACAGCATTCTCTGTGCAACACTCCTTTTGGGACATTGCAAGTGAACTTGAATCATGTTAATAATGCTGGACTTCAACCTAATTAGATGTCCCTTACTTAACCAATTAACTGTCATCACACCATAACACCTATCCCCCCATTTTCATCCCAAAATACAACATCTGCCCTCTGACCCCTGCAGTATGCTGAGGCCATTAATGTAGGCCTCAACACCCCAACCACCTAACTCAACTACAACCTGATAAGGATACCTTTATAAGGATACCTTTATTAGTCACATGTACATCGAAACACACAGTGAAATGCATCTTTTGCGTAGAGTGTTCTGGGGGCAGCCCGCAAGTGTCGCCACGCTTCCGGCGCCAACATAGCACGCCCACAACTTCCTAACCCATACGTCTTTGGAATGTGGGAGGAAACCAGAGCACCCGGAGGAAACCCACGCAGTCACGGGGAGAACGTACAGACTCCTTACGGACAGCGCCAGGAATTGAACCCAGGTCGCTGACGCTGTAATAGCGTTACACTAACCGCTACACTACCCTGCCTGCCCGATCCCTGGCACAGTCATTCTCCTCCCTCTCATTGACGTCAAGCCCCCTTTACTTCTATCGATAAACCCCCCAACAAAAGGAACAAGACTGCTGTGCCTCCTACCCCAACAGCCTGGACACAGGGTCAATGGGGCTTTCAGCTGTCAACCATTCCTATCCCTGCACTTGGGACTGATTGCTTGGTGGGGCATTTTAAATGTACGTCTCCCATTCAATTAAACCTGAATCCTATGGCTTCAGCTTGCAGCAGCAAAACCTTTATTAGCACTCCTCTGCAATGTTACTTTAGCTTATTCTTCTGAGTGAACTGGAATTACTGGGCGAGCAGTTCCAACAGTGCACCACTCCCTCAGTAATACACAAAGCTGCAGTTTAATTATACGCTCAGGTTTCTGGAATGTTTTGCTTCCTTGATTTTTCTTGTTTATGAATGCTCATTGCAACACTGGAAAAATTAACTTGGAGCAGTTACAATATTGCTAACACTTTCAATTCTCAAAACACAATGAGCAAGTAGGAGTCCCAAGACAGCGCTGAAAGAGAGCACCATGCCTATGCTCTCTGGTCACACTTTGTGCTATTTTAAGGTTCATCACAGGGGTTCCCTTTTGAGAAATGAGACTACCCGTGATATTAGAACCTCTGGGAGTGAAATCCACAGGATCCATTGTAATTAAACTGAATGGAGCAGATCTCCACACATAAAATCCCTCAAGGGACCAGACTCATACTGGTGTCACTATTATTTTACCAATGCTCATTGTTTAAAGCAAACAGAAAATTGAAGCAAGCTAAATGTGGCTCAAAGCCATGGAAATTCTTGTTTAATTTTTTGCTGGTTCTCCAAGGAAGCTCAGTTTCAATTCATTGTCTTCACATTTGCTATTATTTGTGGACCAGTTAATTCTTTTGTGCAATAGATTTGTCTGTTCTCAACAAGAGACTAAATTTGGTAAATTGGTCTATTACTATCACATGTATCGAGGTACAATGAAAAACTTTGTTTTGCATGCCATCCATACAGATCATTTCATCGAGGTAATACACAGAATGCAGAATAAAGTGTCACAGCTACAGAGAAAGTTAAGTGCAGGCAGACAATAAGGTGCAAGGTCATGACAAGGTAGATTGTGAAGTTAAGAGTCCATCTTATCATACAAGAGTTCCCTTCAGTAGTCCTATAACAGCAGGATAGAAGCTGTCCTTGAGCCTGGTGGTACGTGCCAAGACTAACTTTTGCCAGGTTGTCTGATGCTCTGACGGCAATGTTAGGGTAGCAGAGATTAAATAAGATCTTTACCAGATCCTTACCCTTCCTAATCAGCATGCTGCAATTTTAAGTGTACACGTAGGAGGGTTCTCCTGATCAGACTTAAATGAAAGAACATAGAACATTACAGCACAGTACAAGCCCTTTGGCCCACAGTGTTGTGCCGACATTTTATCCTGCTCCAATATCTATCTAACCCTTCCCTCCCACATAGCCCCCCATTTCTCTATCATTCATGAGTCTATCTAAGAGTGACGTTGTCAGATTCCTACCTGAGATATGATCAGGGCACCCACTAAGCCTGAAAGCTCAAGGACAGCTTCTATCCCACTGTTATAAGACTATTGAACAGTCCTCTAGTACAATAAGATGGACTCTTGACCTCACAATCTACCTTGTCATGACCTTGCACCTTATTGTCTACCTGCGCTGCACTTTCTCTGTAACAGTAACACTTTATTCTGCACCCCGTTATTATTTTCCACTTGTACTACCTCAATCCACTGTTGTGATGAAATGGTCTGTATGAACGGTATGCAAGACAAGTTTTTCACTGTACCTCGGTACATGTGACAATAATAAACCAATTTACCAGTTTACCATAACCTGCCAGGAGTCTGAGAAGAAACACAGTCTAGAGTTGTCTTCCAGGGTCGGTCAGCCAATCCTGCCTCAGTCTTCTCCCTACTCGCCTTCCTCCAAGAGGATAGCCACGCCAGACAATTTCTCTTTAGCCACCAATCATTCCCTTGGTTGGAAACTCCTGCCATCCCTTTTTACCCCCTTCCCATCTGCTTCCTGATTGGAATGTTGGCGAGGTCAGCTGGGCAGCACATCGAGGAGCTGTGTCAGGTAAAATCTTCTGAGCTCACCTGCTGATACCTGATCCAAACAGGAGCGGACTTTGAGCCTGCTGTCGGAGATCAGTACTCCAGCCACTTTGCTGCTAATCATGACCACTGGTTATTGGTATTCCTGTCCATCCATGACCTGAACGTGCGTGTGTGTGTGAGATGAAAATTACTTGTATAACTTAGCACTTGCGAGAACATTGGGAGGGCTTACGGAGTTTTCACTTCCTGACACTCCCTCGCTGTTATACTCATGTATGCACAATCACATTTTCTCATATTCCCTTCTGACCTATAAGGAGACCATTCAGCCCGCTGAATCTATTGTCAGCTCACAGTACATTCCCATCAGTCCCACTCCCCACTTATTTCCCCGTAGCCTATCCAATCCCACATGCCCATCAACTCCCTCCAGCTTCTCCTCCCACTCGCCCTCACACAAGAGGCAACTTACCGCGGGCAATTAACCTACTATTAGGCACATCTTTGTAATGTGGGAGGAAACCAGAGCAGCTGGGGAAGTCCCTTGCAGTCACGAGGTGAATGGCAAACTCCACACTGACAGCAGCAGAGGTCAGGATTGACACGAGGTCAGGACTGACACAAGGTCACTGGAGCTATGTGTGAGCAGCTCTACTAGCTGTGCTACCGTGCTGCCCCTAATACAAGCCACCATCGGTAGTATCTACAGGAGGTGCTGCCTCAAGAAGGCAACATCCATCATCAAAGATCCCCACCATCTGAGCCATGCCAACTTCTCACAGCTACCATCGGGCAGGAGGTACAGAAGCCAGAAGTCCCACACCACCAGGTTCAAGAACAGCTACTTCCCTTCAACCATTTGGTTCTTGAACCAACCTGCACAACCCTAATCACTACAGTATAGCAAAACTACGACCACTTTGCACTACAATGGACTTTTTGTTCTAATTGTGTTCTTTCTTGTATAGTTTATGTTTTCTTGTGAATGTTGTGTATCTAATGCTATGTGCCTGTGATGCTGCTGTCAGGGAGGTTTTCGTTGCACCTGTACACACATGTACTTCTGCATATGATAATAAATTCAACTTTTGACTTTTGTCATGCAACGTATGTATATTGGGTATAAACAATAGCTGTTGCTTTCAGTCCGTTACTTCTTTAAGAATTGCATCATGTGTCTAACTGCTCTTGAGACTGCAATAGTGTTTATAGAAAGTTGCATAGAGGTGCTCTGTGAGGGCTTGAGTAAAGAGGACACACTTTTTCTGGGCTTCTTCTGTGTCTGTCTGCACAGTCTGCAAGTGGATGTAGGATGCTGGGATAATGTTAATTAAGATTAGGGTGGGGTATGGTAACATTTTGCTGACATTATGGGACTGTGATCCAGAGATCTGGAATATTGAAATGGAGATTCATGTGTTCAAAAGGCAGCTGGGAATTTAAATTCAAGTAGATAAATAAATCTGGAATGGAAGAAGCTTTTATCAGTGATGGTGATCCTGACACTGCTGGGTTGTGGTAAAATCCAATCTAGTTCACTAGACCCTCAGGAAAGGAAATCTATTGTCCTTACCAGGTCTGGCCTATTTGGGGCTTCAGACCAACTGATGTTATTGACTCTGAGATAGCCCACTGACACATTCGGTCCAGGAGGCAATTAAAGATGCACAATACAGGCTGCCCTTGCCAACAATGCCCACATAAATAAATGCTTTCTGTTCACTCCTGAATCTGTGTGATCTGGCGAAGAAGCCCATTCGATGGTTCGAATTACTGAAGTACTGAATGTGCTGCCAAACCTACACTACCGCATTCTTCCAGAATTAATATTCAGTGCCTGAACTAATCAGTTAGAAACGTAGGAAAATAGGAGCAGGACATGGCCCTTCAGAACTTCAAGCCTGCCAGACAATTCAATATGTTTATTGCTAATACCTTATCTCAATACCTTCATCCTTGATGACTTTTGTGTCCTGAAATCTGCCTACATCCTTCTTAAGGAGTGACACAGTGGTGCTACAGTTAGCGCTGCTGCCACACAGCTCCAGAGACCCTAGTTCGGTCCTGTCCTCCGCTGAAGTCAGTGTGGAGTTTGCACATTCTTCCCATAACTGCCTAGGTTTCTCCTGGTTGTTCCATTTTCCTCCCACATACCGATGACATGGAACACAGAGCAGCACAGGAACAGGCCCTTTGGCCCACAATGTCTGCAACGAACACAATGCTGAATTAAACTAAATCTCTTCTGCCTGCACATGATCCACATCCCTACGTTCACTGTGTATTCATTGTCTAACAGTTTCTTAAATGCCACACCATCGTATCTGCTTCCACCACTCCCCCCAGCAGCCCATTCTAGGCACCCACCACTCTCTGGGTACAAAAAAACTTGTCCTGTGCACCTCCTTTGAATTTTCCCTCTCTCACCTTAAATGCATGTCCTCTGGTACTTGACACTTCTCCCCTGGGGAAAAGAATCTGACTGTCTACTCTATGTCGCTCATAATTTTATAAACTTCTATCAGGTCTCCCCTCAGCCTCCGACGCTCCAGAGAAAACAACCCAAGTTTGTCTAACGTCTCCTTATGTTAACATGCCAGCAGGTTAATTCACTGCTGTAAATTGCACCGAGAATAGGTGGGTAGGAGAACACTCGAGGGATTTGATGGGCATGTGAGACAGAACAGGTTACCATGGAAATAAGTGGAGAATGGGATTGCTCTACATACCAGCATCGGCCCAGAGAGCCAAATGGCTTCCTTCTAGGTGCTAAGAAAATATACAAGATAAGTAGATTTAGCAACTTGGCCTTCACAGCCTTGTGTGTAGAGAAATCCACAGGTTCACCAACTCTCAGTGAAGATATTTCTTCTCACCTCAGTCCTAAATGTCCTGCCAATTTCTGAGATTGTGACCTTTGGTTCTGGACCCCCCCCCCCCCCTCACCCCCAGTCTCACACCATCGCCATCATGTATGTGACCAGTCATCCTTTAGTTCCTGCATCAGTGTACAATATAATGTGATAATGTAATAAAAAAAGCATCAATATATTCATTTACGTTATTGCATTGCCATGTTCATACAGTATTTCAAAAGCAATTTATTGGCTGATAATTTGAAAGGTTTTTTGTGAATGCTTACTCTTTCTTTGTATTTACTATAGCTAAGTACAATATTTAAATACAGTTACATACAGTGTTTAATTATCCTCTATAGACAGATACCTGGATAGAATAGATTTAGAGGAATATGGGTCAAGTGCAGGCAAATAGGACATCTTGGTTGGCCTGGACAAGTTGTGTCAAACAGCCTCTTTCCATGCTGTATAATTCTATGACTCTAATAAAGTCATGGTAGGCACGGTAGTGTAGCGGTTAGTGTAACGCTATTACAGTGCCAGTGACCCGGGTTCAATTCCCGCTGCTATCTGTAAGGAGTTTGTACATTCTTCCCGTGTGTCTGTGTGGGTTTCCTCCGGGTGCTCCGGTTTCCTCCCACATTCTAAAGACGTACAGGTTAGGAAGTTGTGGGCATGCTATGTTGGCGCCGGAAGCGTGGCGACACTTGCGGCTGCCCCCAGAACAATCTACGTGAAAAATTCATTTCATTGTGTGTTTTAATGTACATGTAACTAATGAAGAAATCTTATAAGTCAAAGTCGAAGTTATTGTTATATGCACAAGTACATGTATGCATAGGTGCAATGAAAAATTTACTTGTAAAAATTTACTTGTAAAATTTCACAAGATCTCAAGACAAAGGAGCAGAAGTAGGCCATTCGGCCCATCAAGTCTGCTCCATGAGCTAAACTAAAACTATTCCTATCTAGCCCCAATTTCCGGCCTTAGCCCCATATTCCCTTGATACCTTGACTAATTAGATACCTATCGATCTCCTTGTTAAACGTCCCCAATGATTGGGCCTCCACAGCTGTATGTGGCAAAGAATTCCATAATTTCACTACCCTCTGGCGAAAGAAATTTCTGTTTTAAACCAGTACCCTCTAATTCTAAGACTGTGCCCTCTAGTCCTGGACTCACCCACTAAGGAAAACAGCTTGGCCACATCTACTCTGTCCAGTCCTTTCAACATTCTAAATGTTTCTATGAGATCCCCTCTCATTCTTCTGTACTCTAGTGAGTACAGTCCAAGAGCCGACAAACGCTCATCATAAGTAAGCCCTTTCATTCTGGGAATCATTCTCATAAATCTTTTCTGAACCCTCTCCAACATCAGCACATCCTTCCTAAGATAAGAGGCCCAAAACTGCGCACAGTATTCCAAATGAGGCCTCACCAGTGCCCCAGAGAGCCTCATCAACACTTCCTTTCTTTTATACATTATACCTCTCAAAATGAATGCCAACATAGCATTCACTTTCTTTACCACCGATCTGACCTGGTGGTTAACCTTTATGGTATCCTGCACGAGTACCCCCAGGTCCCTTTGCAGTTCTGTACTTTGAATTTTCTCCCCATCTTGATAATAATCTGCCCATTTATTTCTTTTTCCAAAGTGTACAACAGCACATTTCTCAACATTGAATCTCATCTGCCATTTCCTTGCCCATTCTCCTAAACTATCTAAGTCTCTCTGCAACCTTCCTGTTTCTTCAATACTCCCTACTCCTCCACCTATCTTGGTGTCGTCTGCAAACTTGGCCACAAAACCATTTACTCCATCATCCAAATCATTGATGTACAATGTAAAAAGAAGCAGCCCCAACACCAACACTGCGGAACAGCACTGGTAGCCGGTAGCCAACCAGAACAGGATCCCTTTATTCCCACCCTTTGCTTTCTGCCTATCAGCCAATGCTCCACCCATTCTAATATCCTACCTGTAATTCCATGAGCTCTCATCTTGTTAATCAGCCTCTTGTGCGGCACCTTGTCGAAGGCCTTTTGAAAGTCTAAATACACAACATCCACAGCCTCTCCCTTATCCACCCTACCTGAGATTTCCTCAAAAAACTCCAATAGGTTGGTCAGGTAGGATCTTCCCTTCACGAAACCATGTTGGCTTGGACCTATCTTGGCTTGGACCTATCTTGCCTTGCACCACTAGGTATTCCATAACCTCATCCCTGAGGATCGATTCCAATAACTTTCCCACCACCGATGTCAGACTAATAGGTCTGTAATTTCCTTTATGCTGCCTCCCACCTTTCTTATACAGCAGAACTACATTTGCGACCCTTCAGTCCTCCGGAACCATGCCGGAGTCTATTGATACCTGGAAATTTGTAAATTGTAAAATTTTAAAATTTGTAAAATATTGTAAAATTGTAAATTTGTAAATTGTAAATTTACTTGTAAATCTGTAAAATTTACAAATTTACTTGTAAAATTTAAATGTAAAATTTACTTGCAGCAGTGTCACAGGCACATAGCATCAGATAAGCAGCATTCACAAGAAAATCATAAATTAAACATAAGTTTTACAAGAAAGAACACAATTAGTCCATTTTAGTGCAAAAGTGGTCATAGTGTTGCTAAACTGTAGTGATTAGCAATGCATTGAAGCCTGTAGCTTCTCATGGCTGGTCCATCATGAATTCTCTGGAAAAGTGACCAGGCTGAAGCCTCGAAGCTGGAGATGGAGGAATGTACTGTGCAGGCATCACAGTGGCACAGCCAGGAGTGTCACTGTCTCACAGCACCAGCAACATGGGTTCAAACCTGACCTCCGTTGTTGTTCATGTGGAATTTGCATGTTCTCCCTTTGAATACGAGGGTTTCCTCCAGTTGCTTCAGTTTCTCTCCATGTCCCAAAATCCAAAAAAACATGCAGGTTGATAGGTTAATTGGCCACTGTAAGTTTCCCTGAGTGGTAGAATCTGGGAGTAGTGGATGGGAATGTGGGGAGAAAATACAGTGGGTTAGAGTGGGATTAGTATAAATGGGAGTTCGATAGTTGGCATGGACTATGGGCTGAAGGGCCTGTTTCCATGCTGTATCGCTCTATGGCTCTAGAATTGCATGCAGCCCAGTGCTGAATATTGGGAACGCAAGCCTCCCCTGGAAGACAATGATACTGAATTCAATAAATTTCTTCAACTGTTTGCCTTTTAAAGTAAACGATCCAACAATGTCCTTCGATAAAGGAAAGGATACAGCTTAATGTGCTGGCCTCTCAATGTCTTGTACCAGCAAGAAATAAGCAACAAATATTACCCTGTCACATTGCCAATATCTCTAGAAATAAAATATGTCATCAAGCCCCACTGATTTGGTTCATAAATGTTTGAGATTTCTCTGTTAAAAATAGAGTTCTGGATTAGAGTGCACAATTGGTAACTGAATATCCAAACATTTCTGGCCCAGTTCAAAGTGACTCAGAGAGAGAAAAATGCCCAGGAGATTAGGGCATTAAAACGAAGACAGCAGGGGAGCAATGTCCTGAGTGGTTGTCATTTAAAGAGACTTGGCGATATACTGTCCAGCTCAAAAAATATAATAACAGCAAAAATATCAGTTGCTGATTTCCCACAAAATATTCCATGTTTCCTTATGACATAGGAAGAGCCCATTTGGCCCAGCCAGTCTATGCCAGCTCACAGTGCAATCCCATTCCCTCACTAATTTTCCTTGCAACTATTGACCCACATTCCAATCAACTCCCCCCAGATATTAGGAGCAATTGCAGTGGCCAATTAAATTACCAACCTGCTTTGTAACTTGAGAGCATCAATTGAAATGGAATGCTTGGACATTTTTCTACATGTCTTTGTGATGTGGGAGGGAATCAGAGTACCTGGAGAAAACCCATACGGAGAACATGCAAACTCTTTACAGACAGCATAGGTCAGGATTGAACCTGGATTGCTGGAGCTACGGGAAAGGCAACTTGACCAGCCCTATCGCTCTGCTGCTCAGGGTCACTGTTATTTTCTGTGATTGCCATACGGCTTCCTTGAAAATCCGCATAATGATGGGTGTATATGCATAGCATAAAATCCCCAGTCTTTGTCAATGTACTATTCATATAATGCTCAAGGAAATATCTTCCTATTCCCTTGGCACTGGTTAAGCATCTATTGCAACCCACAGATCTTAGTTGCAGAACAACAAAGTGAAAGAAGTCTCTTCCTTACCAGAGTAGCTCATCCGAAACAAAAGTAGGACACTGTCACCTGCACAAATGCACATGACAGAGTTGAGATTAGATTGTTTGACCACTTTACTCAAAAGGTGGATCTCTTGATAGGTGTCAGCCATGGCTCTACCCTGCCTGAGTGGAAAGATGTTGGCTTCAATCCTGTTTCAGAGATTTTTCAGCTTCAGAAAAAAAAACAACTGACATTCTGCTACAATGCCAAGCGACATAGAACACAGAACAGTACAGCACAGGAGCAGGCCCTTCAGCCCACAATGTTGTGCCAAACTAACTACATTAGTAATCAAATGTCTAACTAAACTAATCCCTTCTGCCTACACAATGTCCATATCCCTCCATTTCCCTCCCATTCATGTGCCTATCTAACACTTGAACACCCCTATTGTATCTGCCTCCACCATCACCCCAGGCAGCACATTCCGGGCACCCGCCACTCTATGTGTAAATAAACTTGCCCCACACATCTCCTTTGAACTTACACCATCTCACCTTAAATGCATGCCCTCTGGTATTAGATATTTCAACCCTGGGGAAAAGATACCGTCTGTCTACTCTCTCTATACCTCACATAATCTTATAAACTTCTATCAGGTCTCCCCTCAGCCTCCACCGTGCCAGAGAAAACAACCCAAGTTTGTTCAACCTCTCCTTATAGCACATGCCCTCTAATCCAGGCAGCATCCTGGTGAACCTCTTCTGCAACCTCTCCAGAGCTGCGACATCCTTCCTATAAAGGGGCGACCAGAACTGAATGCAATACTCCAGATGTGGCCTAACTAGAGTTTTATAAAGCGCAGCATGACTTCCTGACTCTTGAACTCAGTGCTTCAAAGGGAGGCATTGAGGGAGCACTGTACCGAAATAGGAGCAGCAGTCGTTCATTCAGCATTTCAAGACTTCTCCATCATTCATCAAGGCCATGTCTGATCTATTTTCCTGGACCATCCCCATATCCCTTGACTCACTTAGTATTCAGGTATTCATTAGAGTCATAGAGCTATACAGCAGGAAAGCAGGACCTTTCAGCCCAACTTCTCCATGCTACCCAAGTTGCCTGACTGAATTTGCCCCACTTGCCTGCACTTGGCCCATATCCCTCTAAACCTCTCCTATCTAATGTAGCTGTCCAAACTCCTTTTAAATGTCATAATTGTACTTGCCTCTACCACTTCCTCTGGCAGCTTGTTCCATGTATTCACCATCCTCTATGTGGAAATAGTTGCCCCTCAGGTTCCTTTTAAACCTTTCCCCTCTCACTTTAAACCTATGCTCTCTTGTTTTGAACTCTGCTACCCAAGGGAAATGACCTTCTTTATGCCCCTCCTGATTTTATAAACCTCTATAAGGTCATCCCTCAGCCTTCTATGCTCCAGGGAAAAATGACCTAGCCTATTCAGCCTCCCTTATAACTCAAACCCTCCAGTCCCAGTAACATCCTCGTCTATCTTTTTAGCACCCTGTCCAGTTTAATGATATCCTTCCTATAGCAGGGTGACCCAAACAGCATACAGCACTCCAAATGTGGCCTTACCAACATCTTGTACAGCTGATCATTGTTTTGAATGAACTCAACATCTGAGCTTCCACAGCCCCCAGAGGTAAAGAATTCCAAAGATTCACCACACATTATGCAGAAATTTCTGCTCACCTCAGTCCTCAATGGCCTATCCCTTATTCTGAGGCTACGACCCACCAATTCTCGACTCCACAGCCAGGGGAACCTCCCTTCCTGCACGCATCCTGTCAAGCCCTGTTGGAGTTTTATGAGTTCCATTGAGATCTCCTCTCCTTTTTCTAAACTCTGGAGAAAACAGGCCTAGCCAACGCTATCTCTCGTCGTATGGCAATTGCACCCTCCCATTAATCAGTCTAATGAAACTTCACTGCACTCCCTCTGTAGCAAGTATATCTATTGTTGGAGACCAAAACTGTCTGCAATACTCCAGGTGCAGTCTCTTGTAAAGCAACACTGGGACAACAGGGCCCTGTTGAGGCTCTGGCACTAAAGAAGGTTCGCTGGTCATTATTGATTTCTATTTGTGGGAGCTTCCTGAGGACAAATTTGTGGTGGTGTTTCCTATATTATACCAGTGACTACACCTCAAAAATGACTCTATTGGCAGTAAAATACTTAGGGTCACATTTAAGTCAAGGAAAGTGAGTTTTTTTTCTTTCAAGTGGAGTTAATTATAAGTTTTCGAGAGGAAGAGTCTAAAGGAAAGAAAGATTGCTTTGAAAATGCCTCCCAATTAAATCCAGAGACCTTTGAATTAGTTGAGTAATGATCCTATATTTATATACAGATAAACACAAAACAGTTGGCAAACCATCTGTCTCCAGAATTTCAACTTTGGGCTTCTCAGTTCATGTTCTTTGTTTACTAGTTAATTGGGTGACTGAGAAAGATGCATTCTGTCTCCATATGTGTAGAAAATGGCCCAAGAATCCAATCCAATCCAAGTGCAATTTGTGCTGTAAAGTTACAGTGACACCTTATGCCCATATCAGCAGCAGATTTGCAGAGCCAACAACCGACCCATCCCAGCTAACCATTGACCTTCCCCAATTACCAACACTCCTGTAATTAACAACCCTCTTTGTTTGGAAATCCTGATGCCCAATTACTGACCCTACTCTCCCTCTATCCAATAACAACCTCCAGCAGCATCCTGCATTTATGTGGTACCCCTAACAATGTAATGTATCCCAAGGTGTATACATTTAGTAAGTGAGATTGCACCCACACCCCTCCAAGCTTGAAATCATTGCTTAACCCAACTCTCATTCTCTGCTTGAGCACCCTAACTCACCACATGAGCATTGACCCTCGCACCCTGACCATCCATCCTGTTCCAGCCACACATTCCGCAGACCCACAGTCACTCCCACTCCACCAGTGCTCTTAACCTCATTTACAATCAATCCTCCCCCACCCCCTTCCCTACAAAAACCTGGAGGAACTCAGCAAGTCAGATTCCAGTGTCTGCAGTCTCTCGTGTCTCCCCTCTTCCCTGTTTAATGATCCTATCTCCTCCCTCCATGTCCACCAATCCCACACCCAACAGATCTCCAGCAGCTCATTCTGACCTTTCAGCAATCAGTTGGCCCCAATCCCTGTTTGTCGCCAATCCCTGATCTCTGCCTTTTAAACCTTCAAATTAATATGTTGGCCAATGTCCAGGCACTCTGTGTTAAGAGCCAATCAGACTGAAAACCCCCCAAGACACCAACCCAGGAAGGAAAAAGCACTGTATTTTGTACATAATTAAAACATTTTTCAGAGCTCAACATAAAATTAAAATGAAATAATTATTTATTTTTAATTTATAGATATTCTCAAATATATTTGGTTATTTTGAATCTGAGCCAATTACAATCTACACATTAAATTAGTGATTTTAAGTTAAATTTTACAGTTCATTGCATTAATAAAAGCTCATACCTTGCAACAGTGTAATATTTAACAGCAAGATGTTCATAGATACCTGATATTCCACTGAATTCCCTGAATGGCAGAGGAGAGGGCTGCAGCATCGCAGCTTCCATGTTAAACCAGGCAATGTCAGTTGCTGTCAATTTCACAATATAACAAGTGTATGACTGCAAATGGTTCTCCATCATTTCAACTACAAAATCCAGGCCAATACTACTGAGCATCTAAGAACATAGAACACTACAGCACAGTACAGGCCCTTCAGCCCACAATGTTGTGCCGACATTTTATCCTGTTCGAAGATCTATCTAACCCTTCCCTCCCACATAGCCTCCAATTTTTCTATCATTCATGTGTCTATGTTGGGAGATGGGCAATTTTCTCCTTTTATTAAAATAAGGCGGCACAGTAGCGTAGTGGTTAGCACGAAGCTATTACAGCGCCAGCGATCGGGGTTCGATTCCCGTCGCTGTCTGTAAGGAGTTTGTACGTTCTCCCGTGTCTGCGTGGGTTTCCTCCGGGTGCTCCGGTTTCCTCCCACATTTGAAAGACGTACGGGTAGGTTAATTTGGGGGTTTAAAAAATGGGCGGCGCGGACTTGTTGGGCCAAAAGGGCCTGTTACCACACTGTAAATAAAATTTAAATTTAAAAATTTAAATTTAAAAGTAGAATATGGACAACAATTCCTGCACATAGAACATATAACGCAGAACAGTACGGCACAGGAACAGGCCCTTCGACTCATCATGATTGCTGAAATAATTAAGCTAATGAGGTCTAATTACAGTAATCCCTACTTGCCTGCACATGGTCCATACCCCTCCACTCTCTGCATACTCATGTGCCTATCTAAGACCCTCTTAAACGCCTCTATAGTATCTGCCTCCACCACCACCCCTGGCAGCACATTCCAGGCACCCATTACTCTCATGTAAAAAACTTGCCCCACACATCTCCTTTGAACTTCCCCCCCCCCCTCACCTTAAATGCATGCCCTCTAGTATTAGACATCTTGACCCTGGGAAAAAGATACCGGCTATATTCTCTATCTAAGTCTCTTGTGATTTGATAAACTTCTATCAGATCTCCCCTCAGCCTCTGCTGCACAACCCTAGTTTGAGAAAACAACCCTAGTTTGTCCAACTTCTCCTTATAGCACATGCCCTCTAATTCCGGGCAGCATCCTTTATATAGATAGTCAGCATCTTTTTCCCTGAGTAAAAACGTCAAATACTAGAGGGTATAGTTTTAAGGTGAGAGGGAGAAAGTTTATACTCAGAGAGTGGTAGGTGCCTGGAAAATGCTGCCAGGGGAGGTGGTGGAAGCACACACGATAGTGGAGTTTAAGAGGCATTTAGATAGACACATGAATATACAGGGAATGGAGGGATATGGATCACCTGCAGCGAGAAGGGATTAGTTTAACTTGGGATCATGTTCGGCACAGACATAGTGGGCCGAAGGGCCTGTTCCTATGCTGTACTGTTCTACGTTCTACCTATCTACTCACAGATCAGCATAGCTCACTGGGCAAAGAGCTATGCAGGACCTAATATATTATCAGGACTGACTATATGTCAGTACCAGCCAAAAGGGTATCTGTTGCAAAACAGGCTCGAAAAATTAAGTTTGCCTAATTTGAATTTAAATAGACAACCTTTCATCAATAGATTCACCAAGTAGATATTAGAGGTCATCTGTACTTGCAGGCAGATTAGGTTAAGTTTGCCAGTATATGGATGAGATATTTTTAATCTTTAGTTTGTAACCAATAAGAATGATTAAATGGCAGGAATCTAGTCTGATTTAGATCAGAGAAGCTACTTATGTTTTTCTTCAGTTCCCTGAAGTTTCTGATCCGTGCAGCTTAACAAAGGAACCAATTAGTTTCTGAAGCATTAGAATATATCTGTGAGCTTCTCAGTTTAAAAAGAGAGAAAGCTCCTTTGTACACATTAGTGGAGATAGTCCTGAGAGGAGAATCATGGCCAGGTGGTGGACTCTTTCCTGTTTATTATTCCCATGGACAACATTGCTTTCTATTGCACTACATGAATTGAATATGCTACATCAACTGTGGCACTCTTTCCAGATCAGTTGTGAAATGATTGAAGCTGTCCATAACTCCCTGTGTAGATCATCAATAATAAGAACTACAGATGCAACATTCTCCTATTTTTCAGGAACAGGTGAGAAAGATTGTGCATTAAACTTTTCCTGTCCTCAGGAGGTATGGAGCCTCCAATGCACAGGATCACAAGAGGCTGCAGAGGGTTGTAGTCTCAGCCAGCTCCATCACGGGCACAACCCTCCCTACCATTTAGGACATCTTCAAGAGGCGGTGCCTCAAGAAAGTGGCATCCGTCACTAAGGGCCCTCACCATCCAGGACCTGGCCTCTTCTTGTTACTACCATTGGGAATAAGGTACAGGAGCCTGAAGACCCACACTCAATGATTCAGGAACAGCTTCTTCTCCTTCATCATCAGATTTCTGAATGGTCCATCAACACTAGCAGGCATGGTAGCATAGCGGTTAGCATAACGCTTTATAGCGCCAGCGACCCAGGTTCAAATCCGGCCACTGTCTGTAAGGAGTTTGTATGTTACCATAGAACAATACAGCATAATACAGGCCTTTCAGCCCACCATTTTGCGCTGACCTTCAAACCATTCCTAAGACTATCTAACCCCTTCCTCCCATATATCCCTCTATCTTAAATTCCTCCAATATGCTTATTTAACAATCACTTGAACTTGTCCAATGTATCAGCCTCCACCACCACCCCAGGCAGCGCATTCCATGCACCAACCACCCTCTGGGTGAAAAACCTCCCTCTGACGTCTCCCTTGAACTTCCCACTCATTACCTTAAAGCCATGCCCTCTTGTATTGAGCATTGGTGCCCTGGGAAAGAGGCGCTGGCTGTCCACTCTATCTATTCCTCTTAGTATTTTGTACACCTCTATCATGTCTCCCCTCATCCTCCTTCTCTCCAATGAGTAAAACCCTAGCTCCTTTAGTCTCTCCTCATAATCCATACACTCTAATCCAGGCAGCATCCTGGTAAATCTCCTCTGCATCCTTTCCAACACCTCCACATCCTTCCTATAATGAGGTGACCAGAACTGGACACAGTACTCTAAGTGTGGTCTAACCAGAGCTTTGTAAAGCCGCATCATTACTTTGCAGCTCTTAAACTCGATCTCACGACTTATGAAAGCTAACATCCCATAAGCTTTCTTAACTACCCTATCCACCTGTGTGGCAACTTTCAGTGATCTGTGGATATGAACCCCCAGATCCCTCTGCTCCTCTACACTGCCCAGAATCCTGCCATTTCTCCCCATTCTCCCCGTGATTGCATGGGTTTCCTCCAGGTGTCTGGTTTCCTCCCACCTTCCAAAGATGTACAGGTTAGGAAGTTGTGGGCATGCTTTGTTGGTGACGGAAGTGTGGCGACACTTGCGGGCTGCCCCCAGAACACCACGCAAAAAGATGTACTTCACTGTGTGTTTCAATGTACATGTGACGAATAAAGAAATCTCATCTCATCTCACTACCTCGTTATTCCTTTTTCTTTAACTATTTATTTATTTATTTTTGTAATTTATAGTAATTTTATGTCTTTGGACTATACTGCTGCCACAAAACAACATATTTCAGTCTTATAAGTCAGTGAAAATAAATCTGATTCTGATTCTGACATCCCCAAAATATATCAATATATCAAATATATCGCCAAGAAATCATTACTGAAGTACGATTACAATCATGTGAGCCAATGAGGCAGCGGGGAGGGCAGACCATGTGACCTGAAGAGATGTTCATTGGCCAGAAGACTTGATTGGATTTTAGAATTGGCTTGAGTCGGCGAGAGTTAACATCTCACCCAAAAGCTGGCACTTACAACAATGCAGTGCTTTCTTAATACTGTGCTAAAATATTATTCTGGATTATATTCTCAGATACGCAGGGTAGCTCCAGCCCACAGATTTTCTGACACAAAGAAAAAAGCACTATTAATTAAGTCAGTCTGTCAGAGCCAACCATGTATGTGGGTTTAAGTCCTACTCCAGAGATACACATATAATCTAGGCTGTCAGGGGTGGCGTGTTAAACCCAGTGCCCAAGCATCCTGTCAGGTGAAGGGAAGTTTAGAGGAACTAATCAAGGAAGAAAATGGGAGATTTTGGCAGTACCACAAGACTTATTCACCAGAAAATAACCAACATTGAAACTCTTGTCATTTCCTCATTATTGCTTTTGGGAGTTTGATGTGTACAAATTGACTGATTTATTTTATACAACAATGATTAAATTTTTAAGCTGTTAGAAATATTTCTCTTTGATGAATGAAACTGTGATTACCAACAAGTAGTCAATAAAAGAAACTCATCATGTTAGGAGTCAATTTAAGGAAAATGTTGCATCTGAATGTTTGCAAGAATGACAAGGAGCATGGGAAAATTGAATACAGGGGCAAATTATACTTATCTTGAAGTAATGGAATTAATAGCAATTATACTGCCTCGAAGATAAATAAAATGGGAAGAAAGTTGAGATAAAACAAGAGAGTTTAATACATCCTGCTGTTGGAACCTGTAAGAGAACTCTCTCTCTCCCTGGATATTTGGAGGCTCCTTTCTGGAGTTGGACTATCGTTGGCCTTCTAACATTCCCAAAATTCCATTATGTGTACATTATAGGGTTTTGTCTGTTTTATTTTATGGAAGGATTGGGTGATGTTATGTATTAAAGAATCTGAATTTTCGCGGCCTCCAAATGGTCCAGTGAGTGATTCCTTACATTGTTAGCTGATACGGAAGAGTAAGGCTAAGTCTTGAGAGAAATGTAAATAGCCAGGGAAGAAGACCATATCTTGAGCTGGAGAGAACCAGGGCTGACGGTGAAGTGTGAGGAGCTTGTGGAGAATAAATCAAAACTTCGTCCGAGTAGAGGAATAAAATTATGAATTCTGTTTGATTCCGACCTAAGGCGTTTGACACCTCACACATGCTTGGCTTCCCCACGATCTCGAGTTGGAGAAATACTTATCAGATGCAGTGACATCTATCGTACGCACACAGGCTAACTGTCAGCCCAGATTTGTCAACTGCTAGCATACCAAGCCCAGTTCTAATTGTGAAAAAAATATATTCAAAGGGGAAATCTCTCCGTGGAATAACAAAAAAAGATTGCGGCGCCAACTATTTTTGGAGTTCAAACTACACTGTCCCACATAGTGAGATTACCTGCAGATAGCACGTAAAAATAGGCATAGTGTGGGGTATTTGCAAAGAAATTGTGTGTGTGTGTGTGTGTGTGTGTGTGTGTGTGTGTGTGTGTGTGTGTGTGTGTGTGTGTGGTGGGGGCTGGAATCTGCATTTTACCACTTCTTGTGAAAGAGATACAGATACTTCCTGAATTAATTGGCATATTGTTCGTTCAACACTTAACACGCAATCCGCGTTCCTCCGAAAAGTGAAATGGACAGACTGACTAATTGCACGATTCATTTCTCTTTACCCTGCGGTCCAGCGTAGAGCAGCGCCGGGACGAAAGGGGACTGGCGTTGTCCGAAATGCTTGAACTGTAACAAAACAAAGCGAGGTCCAAGCTGTCTCCATTTACAGGAAAAGCACGTTCGCAATTAGCCGCAGGCAGAGAGAGGGAAAGACTTAACGTGAGCTGGGAAAAGGCGAGCGGGCAAGCGGTATTAGATAGTCAGAGATTACTCCCAAGCCGCAGCCTGCCTCCGCTCTGCCCAGTTTCCAGCTGACAGCCCCGAAGCCGTGACGCAAAGAATCGATTCCCAGAGATGCGAAAAGTGGTTTAGATCTCTGGCTGGTTCCTAAACAAGGACTCCCACCCAGACTGCGAGTGAGAAGGGGGAGGAGAGAGAGAGAGAAAGAGAGAAAGAGAGAAAGAGAGAGGCTGCAGTCGCTGATCGCTACTGCAATTTCGGGAGAAACTACCACAGGAAGGAAGCTGAAGAGAAATCTTTCTAAATGTATAACAAATCCAAGGGATCCGGTGGAACTAGCGAGCCGAGGATGGTGTCTTTAGGAGCGGGCTACTCCGGCGCCCTATGGGTGTTTCTTGTACTCTTACTGTTAGGGACCCAAGCCCAGGTGCAAGGTAAGGCTCAAATCATTTTTAAATCTTCTGCTTCTCGTGTGTTGGAGTCTAGAGATTTCCCACCTAAAGTCATTTTCTACTTTGGCTAACCTGTCTTTGTGTCTGTTTCCCTTTTGGTCTTAATCTCTGCACGTATTTGTACAGTGTCACTTATACCCCTTTCCCCGCCCGTTATTTGTTCACCGTTTTTCAATTCGTTTTAACCTTGTCAGGCTGCCGTCAATTGTTCCTGAGCTCTGTTTTCTTTCCATTATGTTATACTTGTTCTTCGTAACTCCTCCCCCCCCCCTCCTCACCCACCGCCTCTCACAGCTCCGTCTCCCTTTCATCTTTCCTCAGAATTCTTGCGTTTCACTTAAAAGTCATAAGACACCAAAAAGATAAAGAGGGATCGGCCCACTTATCGCTCCTACTCGTTGACCGCGATAATGCTTACTACCTCTTGCAAGACCTCCTCAGAGTCTGGCACATTGATTCCGTGACTCTCTCGCAATAAAAACCGATCTCTCAGGAAGGTGTCTTTGCGGTGTAATTACCTTTGTTATCAAATACAAATAATATTTACCAGGTAGCATCGGCCTGCCGAAACCGGAAGAAATTTAACGACCTTCAAATGAAAGCTTTGTCTACTGCCCTATGAATACACGTTACACTGCCTCAGTGATTGAGAATGGAGCTATTGTTTGGTTGTTATCATGACACCGATTTGGGGCAGAATAGTTCCCTGTTTGCTCTGAAGATTCCCCTAGCATCCAATTAATGGCCCCTGCAACGGATTTTCACAACCACTGCTAGGTACAGGGTCTGGAGATATTCCGGTCTCCGTTTAATCAGGAGAGTCTGGATACTTTGTTTCTAAGTCTTATAATGTCTTAAAAGTAGAGTTACCTCGCGTAGTTTGCTGCATGTGTGTGCAATTTGGTTAATCTTCCAATGGCAATGGACGGCGGTTTCAGTACAGGGGGGTATGTGTGCAGAGCGCAGGTTATTCCCCGCCTGAAGAAAAATGTTTTGATTGTTGACCAACTTCTTGTTGCTTCCTCGATTCTGTCAGTTGCCCAACAAGGAATGTATAAGGTGATGGCGTAACATCCATTATACTGTCTCAAAACTGCAGGATCATCAAAGCAAACTACTTTGCGACAAAAGCAATAAAGTTTACCCTGAGGTAGAACAACCCAAGGACGCCGGCCATGGGTTGCAGTAAGAGTTATAATGCACCCACTTTAGTCTATGGTCAGTGCCAGTACTTCGTGTATGCTTGTCATTACAGCACAGGGCACTATAGTAGTCCATTCTGTGGTGACTTGTAATGGCCCAGATTTGCTTTCTGAAACAGATTGCTTCCGTCTAACCATTTGGATAGTTGCCAAAGAGTGGCTCGGGCGTTCTATTTTAATTTTATATTTCACAGTGTATTAATTCCAGCGTTCATATGAGACATGCAATTAGTCATAAAAGGATCTTTACTTTTGGGATGAACAAATAACTGGTTGTTCTGGATTTTGAATTTGATGAATTTGTGCCAGTCATTGAGTACCATGGACAGCGACCGAGTTTGCGACTCAGTTTCAGACCCAGAAGCGTGGACAGCTCCGAGGTCCTGCAGAGTGGGACTGGCAAAGAAAACCAGCGAAGCGTTCCCTGTTATGTGCTACACGCAGTGCAATATTGTGGTAGACACACCTCCCTAATTCTTTTTATTTCTGTAACGATACTGCTGTTATAAGGACCTTGTACCACATGCCACATAGCATATTTACATGCCTCGCGTAAGTGTACCCAGTTATAAATTGTGATTGAGAGCGGTGAACAGCGGTTCGAGTGCCACAATGCCAAGTGAGGCCAGAAATGTACGCAATATCAATCATGCGATTAGACCAGAGCCTCCGACTCAGCCTATTCTTCAGATGTGTTATTTTTCCAATGACTACCTCGTATCAATCCGCCCCCTTTTATAGTGTTCATTCACGCTGCGTGAATGGACCATCTCCTGCCTTGTTAAGAAATACCGTGAATAAAATAGGTAATGTATTATTTTGCAGTATCTCCACTACCGCTCCCGCCAACACTGAACACGTTGTCTCTTGAGGGGAGTATAGTGTCCCCGGGTATTCCGCCAAAGAGGTATGTTGAGCCATTG
This sequence comes from Pristis pectinata, assembly GCF_009764475.1. Lineage (NCBI taxonomy): Eukaryota > Metazoa > Chordata > Chondrichthyes > Rhinopristiformes > Pristidae > Pristis > Pristis pectinata. The sequence goes on from NC_067421.1 coordinate 35,502,098, forward strand.
AGTTTGGGCCGGCTATTTTATGATGGTCAGAGCTGACGCCAGTTCTGTCTTCACCTGGTCTCCAGACATTGAAGAAAGGATTAGTGGATAACCATGGCCTGTGGAGACACTAGATACTGATTTAAACCCCTCACCCCACCTACAACCCCGCGCCTCGGGGGAGAAGCAGCTGTTAGTTCCACTCAGGGTGAGTACAGAACAAAAATCTAATCTAAGACCTTGTGACTCAGGATTGCACAAGATACTGCAATTTTCCACTAAGCCTTTGGGGGAGCTATTTTGCAACTGTCGGGCATATGTTCGTCACTCGAAGACCAGGGATGTAATAACAGTGTTTCCCCCTAATAATTCTGGGGACAATCCAAATGGGCAGCATCATTCCTGATTATGGGGAACTCCCACTGCCTCCGGGGAGAACCAAGCATTGATTGCCATTGATACACAACAAGATAAGATGACGCAACAAGGTGTTTATTACAAATAACCTATGATGTAAAATCGCTATCAACCTCTAAGAATTGAAATCATGATTACACTTGTCACAACATGACTCCATTTGTATAGAGGCAACCTTTGGATAGGCTTGTAATTTCCTGCTGTTGCTTTTAAACCCACGTTCTTGATTTTTCTGTTGCATTTGATTAAAATGAGTCACTTTGCAAATAAAGGGACATTAACGTCACAATGTTGTTTGTTCCCTTGCGTGTTTATGTCGAGAATTAAAGGCCAACATGTCATTGAAACAATGCTGCAAAATTGTTTTTGTTTAATTAAATAAAGCTTTGTAAAATAGGGGTAGCAAATCGGGGCTGCAGTATTTGTACAACTGAGCAGTAGAATGCAAATTGATAACTGATGTTTGGATGGAGGAGAGGGGGTATAGCAAGAAAGAAGGGAGATAGAGATGCACAAAACTATAGGGTAGAGGTAAAAATAAAAATAAGGCAAAGGAGGCTAAGAAACAGACAAGGAGAGCTAAATTTGAAAGTGAGGCTAGAAAATCAGGGCATATTCAAGAAAGCATCAATCTCTTATATAAATAATTCTGCCAACTAAATAGTTGAAAAGAGTGATGAGATAATTTGGTTTAGTTGTTGATTTTAACCAAAAATCAACAACTAAACCAAATAAATTATTTCCTTCATTCACTGAGATAACTATCAACAATTATTCCAGGACATTGATTGCATTTCCAATGGAGTCAGAGGATGTAATTAAAAATAAATCAAAATTTCAGAAGGAATGTTTTCGGAGAAGCTGAAGGAGGTAAAGGAAAATGTTTTTTCACACCTCATTGTCTAGTTATATTTAAATTAGAATCATACCCTTTTCTTCTCAGATTAGAACGCAAGAACACAAGGGCATAAGCCATGTGGTCCCTCAAACCTGCTCCACCGTTCAATAAGATCAAGGTTGATTGGTCTTGATCTCAGCTCCAGTTCTCTGCCTGATTCCCATAACCCTCGACTCTTTGTGGTCTAAATATTGTTATGTCTCAGTCCTGACTATATTCAATGGCATAGCATGCACAGTTCTCTGTGTAAGGAATTCCAAAACCCAACTACTCTTTGAGAGAAAAAAAAACCCTCCTCAGCTTCGTCTTAAATGGATGACCACTTACTCTGAAACTATGTTCTATATTCCTCAAGAGGGGAAACATTCTCTGAGCATCTACCCTGCCAAGCGCATTCAGAATCTAATTGGTATCAGTAAGGTCACCACTCATTTTACTAAATTTTCCCATGAGAGTAGGTCCAAGCTGCACAACATTTCTTCATACCGTAATCCCTTCATCCCAAGGATAAACTTTGTGAGCCTTTTTTTTTGACCTGCTTCCAATGCAAGCATAATTCCTCTTTAAGTAAGGACACCAAAACTATATGTTATACTCAGGTGTGCTCTCACTTGTAGCATGACTTCCCTTCTTCTATATTCCTCCCCTCTAGAAATAAAAGCCAACATTCCATTTTGCTTCCTGATAACTTGCTGAAACACATTGCTCTTGACCACCTGCTTTTCCTTCATGTAATGTAAAGTGTTTTTGTATTGATTTTAATAACTCCTGAAAGCTCTATCATTCTACCTTTCTGTATCTCTGCCTGCTTCACCGTCCTTTGTATCTCTTTGCTAGGATTTGTGTTAGATTTTTGCTTTTATTTACCCATTTTCTTTCAAGTTTATTTTGCCCATTCCACTTTCGTCATCCATAGATATTTTTGTCATGTGGAGCTATTTCCCCTGAGGGGTGAAATGATTCTGTATCACATTAAATTCTTTATTCAACACCTCATAGTGCTCGAGGTCTTCCTGAATAGCAGAATTTGCCAGTTTACCATGGTCAGTCCCACTGATAGCACAGCAGTTAGCTGAACCCAAACCTGGAACCCAAACCACTTTTGAACACTAGTTGAACTGGATCATATCATAATCATTATTAGGCAAACGTTCACACAGCATTAGGCTGCTAATTAAATCTGACTCATTACTTATTACTAAATCAAATAAGCCCTTCTCCCTAGCTAGTTCTAAGATACATTGATGGAGAAAACTACTCTGAATTCCCTCCAATTCACTAATTTTGAGATGCTATTATCCCAGTCTTAACAGAAGTTAAAATCCCCATCAAAGCCAAAGTTCATTTATTATCTGCTTGTCTAATTTCTGCATTTATGTATTCAGTCATAGCATGCAACATCTACCAGGGGGCCAAAACAAAATTTCCACCAGTCTTTTAATTCTTTTTCCAGTTTCTCTCTATGAAGTCTTTACTGCCTGCTCACCTCTCATTATTACAATTAGAATTTTAGAATTTTATTTACAGCATGGTAACAGGCCCTTCCGGCCCAACGAGTCCGCGCCGCCCATTTTAAACCCAAATTAACCTACCCGTACGTCTTTGCAATGTGGGAGGAAACCGGAGCACCCGGAGGAAACCCACGCAGCCACGGGGAGAACGTACAAACTCCTTACAGACAGCGACGGGAATCGAACCCGGATCGCTGGCGCTGTAATAGCGTCGCGCTAACCGCTACGTTACCGTGCCGCTCATCATTAATCAATTACTAAAGGCCACTCCTCCACCTTCTGCCATTTTCCCTGTGTTTCCTGAAGACCCTGGAGCATGGTATATTTAGTTTTCAATCACGATGTTCTTGCAGCCACATTTCAGTAATGTCTACTAAATAATACCCCTCAAGTATGTGGGGTGAAAACCACATACCGTTCTGGTCAGCATCATTGCAGAAACGATGTGATTGCACATGAAAGACATGAAAATAGGTGGAAATGTTGACAGTGAGGATAGTCCTAGGTCACAGAATGACATTGATGGGCAAAGGAATGACAGATGGAATTTAATCCTGATAAATGTGAGGCTATGCACTTTGGGGGGGACTAGTAAGAGTAGGACATATGCAATGAATAGGAGGGTCCTGGGAGCACTGAGGAACAGAGACACCTATGTGTACATTCCAAGAGTCCCTGAAGGTAGCAAGGTGATGAAGATACGCATGATATTTGTCTTCATTAGCCAAGGCTTAGAACATAAGAGCAGCAAGGTTATAACAAGATCTCTTTATTAGTCACATGTACATCGAAACACACAGTGAAACGCATCTTTTTGCCTAGAGCATTCTGGGGGCAGCCCGCAAGTGTCGCCACGCTTCCGGCGCCAACATAGCACGCCCACAACTTCCTAACCCGTACGTCTTTGGAATTTGGGAGGAAACCGGAGCACCCGGAGGAAACCCACGCAAACATGAGGAGAACGTACAAACTCGTTACAGACAGCGGCCAGAATTGAACCTGGGTTGCTGGCACTGTAATAGCTTTGGTTAGGTCACAGTTGGAGGACTGAGAACAGTCCTGGTCACCACACAACAAGGATGTCACAAGAAATTCTGGGCACGCTGGAATCTGGAACAATACACAAAAAATGCTGGAGGAACTCAGCAGGTCAGGCAGCATCCACGGAGGGAAATAAACAGTCGACGTTTTGGGCCAAGACCCTTCATCAGGACTGGAAAGGAAGAGGGCAGAAGCTGGAATAAGAAGGTGAGGGGAGGGGGAGGAGCACACGCAGGCAGGTCATAGGCAAGTCCAGGTGAGAGGGGGAAGGTAGTGGGTGGGGAGAGGGAGAAGATGTAATAAGCTGAGAGGTGACAGGTAGAAGAGGCAAAGGGATGAAGAAGAAGGAATCCGGTAGGAGAGGGCAGTAGACCACTGAATAAAGGATGGCGGACAGAAGGAGAGGAGATTGGCAGCTCATCAGGGGGGGGGAAGGGAGCCACAGGAATAAGGGAAGGCAAAGGAGTGGGGGGGGGGGAGGAAAAAGAAGGGGCGGGGTTACCAGAAGTTAGAGAAATCGATGTTGAGGCCATCACGTTGGAGACTCCCAATATGAGGTGTTGTTCCTCCAACCTGCATCTGGCCTCAACGTGGCAGTAGAGGAGGTCGTGGACAGACATGTCAGTGTGGGAGTGAGATGTGGAGTTGAAGTTGGTGGCCACCGGGAGGTCCTGGCTATTGCCAGGATGTGATTGCACTAGAGACAGTGCAGAAGAGGTTCATCAGGATGTTGCCTGGGATGGAGTGTTTCAGGTATGAAGGGTGACTGGATAGATTGGGTTTGTTTTCCTTCGAGTGCAGAAGGCTGAGAACCTGGAAGAGGTAAATAAAGTCATGAAGGTATAGATAGAGTAGGTTGTAAGAAATCTTTCCCCATTACAGAGATGTTTAAAGTAAGAGGCCTTAGGTTTAAGGTAAGAGGTGTGTACAAGATGATAGGAGGAATAGATCAGGTAGACAGTCAGAGACTTTTTCCCAGGGCGACAATGGCTAATACGAGGGGACATAATTTTAAGGTGATTGGAGGAAGGTATAAGGGGGATGTCAGGGGTAAGTTTTTTACACAGAGAGTGGTGGGTGCATGGAAGGCATTGCCGGTAGAGGTTGTGGGGGCAGATACATTAGGGACATTTAAGAGACTCTTAGATAGACACATGAATGACAGAGAAATGGGGAGCTATGTGGGAGGGAAGGGTTAGATAGATCTTAGAGCAGAATAAAATGTCGGCACGACATTGCGGGCCGAAGGACCTGTACTGTGTTGTAGTGTTCGATGTTCTGTGCTCTAGAGTGGTTGGAATCTGTAATGCACTGCCATGTGTGGTGGAGACAGATGCTCTTACATTTCAGAAATAATTGAATCACCAAGGCATAAAGACTACAGAACAAGTGCTGGTAAATGGGATTATTATAGATGGGTACTTTATTGTTAGTGTGGATATGATGGGCAATAGAACCTATTCTGTGCTGTATGATGCCATGAAGTCAAAAAAACACGAGTTAGCATCATCCCAGCACTACATCTGTAGTCCTGCAGGTCCTGGTCCTTCCAGTACACATCCAAATACTGTTTAAACATGATGAGTGTTCCACCTTTTCAGGCAGTGAGTTCCAGACCCCTTCCACATTGCGGGCACCATGACCTCTGTGGTAACTTTTCTACGATTCTTGGAAATAGATTTTACGGCTGCAGTTCAGTTATTTTGTTCCTTACACTCCTGCCTCTACATAAGGAACACTTATTTGGATCACATCGGTGAAAGAGGGTCTAATAAACCTATTGAAGGTTTGTTGAGAGGAACTCAGTGCAGATTTATGTGAGGGAGGACCTGGTTATTAAATATGGCTATATCCTATTGCTGGAGAGACTTACTTTGTATTCTCCAGGGCCACATAAGTGATTTGACCCCAAGGTAAGAAATCATTGGGATGGGAGATGAAAATCTGAAGCAACTGAAAACTGATTAAACCAGAAGGTGTAAAGGGGCTGTTGTGAATAGAGCTCTTTGGGCACAAGTAGCAGTCACTCTTGAGGTGGGAGATGCAGGTCAGAGGATGCAGTGGGTGCCAGAGTTGGTGACACGTTCCTGTAATCTGGCCTACATTTATCTCTTACCCGACAAGTTGTTGAAATGTCGTGGGATCTATCTATTTGCACATTGGCTGGCAACATTGCAGCAGAGGCAACATTTCAGAGGGTATCTCATTGGCTCTTATCCATTCTGGAATTACCTGACGTCACTAAAGGTACAATAGAAATTCATGCTCTTTGTCCTTTCTTTCCAGTGTGTGGAAATGATTTGAAATGATAAGAAAATCTGTTATTTTTAAATCATATTATATTTTCTTATGGCAAAGATGATGACCAGTTGGGCCATCTCGTCTAAGCTGGCTCTGAGAGCATTCCCATCCGTCCTTTCCCTCACTTATTTCCCTCTAATCTATTCTCACTCACATGGCTGTTGACTCCACCCTGATTTTCCTGTTACCCACGTGCACTTGGGGTAATTTACAGCAGCCAATTAACCTACAAGCACGTCTTTAGGATGTGGGTAGGAAATGGAGCACCTGGAGGAAGCCTACATGTTCACCGGGAGAACGTGCAAACTCCACACAGACAGCTCTGGGTGCTCCGGTTTCCTCCCACATTCTAAAGACATACAGGTTAGGAGCTGTGGGGATGCTATGTTGGCACCGGAAGAGTGGCAACACTTGCGGGCTGCCCCCAGCACATTCGCAGTAATGCAAAAAGACACATTTCACTGTGTGTATCAATGTACATGTGACTAATAAATAAATATCTTATCACTGGAGCTATGAGGCAGCAGAACTAAATGCTGCACCACTGTGCTACCTAACTAGAACAGCAGTCTGAACCAAATAGTAGGTGAGGGGTAAATCAAGATCACATGGATTGGAACATATTGGATAGAGGTATTCATAATCTGGGAGTATTGTGTGCAGTTCTGGTCACCTAGCTATGGAAACGATGTCATTAAGCTGGAAAGGGTGCAGAAAACGTTCACAGGGATGTTGCTGGGACTGGAGGCTTGAGTTATAAGGAGAGACTGGATAGGATTGGGCTTTTTTCCTGGAGCATAGGAGGCTAAGGGTGACCTTGTGGAGATATGTAAATCTTGAGGGCATAGATAAGGTGGATGGTTGCAGTCTTTTTCCGAGGGTAGGGGTATCTAGAACTAGAGGACATGGGTTTGAGGTGAGAGGGGAAAGATTTAAAGGGGACTCTAGAAGTAAGTTTTTCACGCAGAGGGTGGAGGGTGTATGGAACGAGCTGCCAGAGGAAGTGGTAGAGGTGGGTACTACTACAATGTTTGTTGCGGAAAAGTATCACACGGACTCGGCAGGCATCTGCTTCAGTAATCTTTATTGTAGCATGATATCACGGAGAGCTCAGACCCCTAAAGGCGGAGTTCCACAGCTCTGCCCAACTAAGAGATTACAACCTTTATTTATATTACAAGAGTACGTGACTACAAGCATCCAAGCACAAATAGCAGAAGTGAATAGCAGAAATAAATGGCAGAAGTGAGTAACCATGGTTTCAGCCTTAGTCTAGCACTTTTGAGGAACAAAGTATAATTAGATTGCAGCATCCTGTGTGGCGGACAAGACCCAGGACATTACCATACATGGGGAGCTCCTTGGCTATCAGCAGAACAAAAGTTAACGTTCTAGCTCCACTCCTGAAGAAAATCGAGAATATTATCAATTGTCTTTCACATTTCTCCCACAATGTTTAAAAGATGTTTAGATAAGTACATGGATCAGAAAGGTTTAGAGGGATATGGGCCAAGTGCAGGCAAATGGGACTAGCTCAGGTAGGCAACTTGGTCGGCGTGGATAAGTTGGGCCAAAGGGCCTGTTTCTGTGCTGTATAACTTGAACTCGATATTTAACAAATGACACTCAGTTAGGTTTGGTGTGGTTTATTTATCAGTAAACATTGATAAATATCTCCTTCACCATACCTTCACCCCTCAAGATTTTAAAATGTCACCCCCTCAGCCACCTACGCTCCAGGGAAAACAGCCCAATCCTATCCAATTGTTTGAACTGGTTCTGCACCCTTTCCAGCTTAATTACATCCTTTCCATAGCTAGGTGACCAGAACTGTGCACAATACTCCAAAATTATGAATACCTTTATCCAACATGTTCCAGTCCATGTGATCTTGATTTACCTCTTATCTAGTGCCTGGTCCACCCTGCTATTCTAATAAGGCAGCCCAGTGGTGCAATTCCTAGTGCTACTGCCTCACAGCTCCAGAGACCCAGGTTCAATCCTGACCTCTGGCACTGTCTGTGTGGAGTTTGCACAATGAAAAGAATTTTCAGGTTTTGTGAATCAGAATTCATTAATGCGTGTGAATGGCAATGAGTGATGCAGGTCTTTACCCCTCTGTTTCAGGATAGAATTGTCAATCATTTATTCAGTCAGGTGTGGACATTGGAATTGCAGCTGAAAATGATCACGGTACACAGTTGTGTTTTCCACCGATTAAATCCTGAGAATATTAGTCTTGTTGTTGAAACCCCCAATTTTGTGCAAGCTTGAAAATTGAAATCAATAAAAATTGTAATACATGCCTAAAAATAAACATAGATATTATCTGTTGAAATTAATAAAACATAAAAATTGAATTCCGCCAAGCCAAAATTTAAAATAAATAGTTTGAGCAGCTGTAATGTAATGAGATCAGGGAAGGCAAATGATCAATAAGAATACAAAACAGGCTACAAAAAACAACTCAGGAATGCATATCGTTCTTGGTAAATTCAGCAACCAAGCTGGTGGTCAAAAAAGTAAATATTTAGGGTGGTGTACAGGGTGCTAATCAAATGGGTTGCTTTGACCTGGATGGCGTTCAGCTTCTTGAGAGCAGCAGCCATCCAAACAACTGGAATATTTAATAATACATCTGATTTGTGCATTATAGATGGTGGAAAGACTTTGGAGTGTCAAGAGGTAAGTTGGTCAACACAGGTTCCCAGTCTCTGATCTGTTCCCGTAGCCACAGGTTGTATGTGGCTGTCCAACTGAGTTTCAGGTCAATGGTCATCTGGAGGGGGACATAGTGGTAGTTTTGCCATGAGAGATCAAGGTAGGAGGTTCAACGCTTTCTTGGTGAAGTAAGTCATTGCCTGGCAGTTTTAGACCACAAATATTACTTGTCACATCAGCCCTTGCCTGAATGTGGTCTAGCTTTTGTTGCATGAAAGCATGGGCTGCTTTATTTGCTAAAGAGTTGTTAGTGGAATTGAAATTGAGCAAATGTCAATGATCATCACCAGTTCCAACCTTTGGATAATGCCCTTTGTGGGAGCTTACTGTGTGTAAATCTTCTGCACTGCTTCCTGTGCTAAAACAATGATTTCATTTCAAAGGTATTTGATTGGTTGTAAAGAGCTTGCTGCTGTCCTGAGAGAAGTAAGATTTATATATGCATATCACTTGTTTTATGAGTTTGTATTATGTCTGTAAAGGCATCGTGATTGGTGAAACAATATGCAGACATGGGGCAGAAAGCAGTAAAGAATCCTGGTTTGGGGAACTTGATCAATGGGACAAGTTGGAAAATTACTTGGGACAATAATGAACACTGCTGGAAATGTTCAACAATTAGAGCTGAATCTCTGGACAAGTCAAAGTTCCAGATGTGGATCGATAAACAGAACTGGAAAAAATAATTGTTGATGAGTATTTAGAGAGGAGCCAATGAGGGGAAGAGGGAGGGAGAGCACTATCGCACACACACGAATAGCCACACACTCTAGAGGCAGAGGATACCGGCTGAAGGTGGAATGGTGAACAATTTGCCCCTGCTTCATTCAGAAGGGATAAAAAAACAAACTGATAGAGGAACTTAGCAGGTCAGGCAGAATCTGCAGAGGAAATGGACAGTCGCCGTTACAGGTCGAGACCCTTCATCTGCACCAGAGTTCCTCCAGTAGTTTGGTTTTTGCTCCAGATTCCAGCATCTGAAGTCTCTTGAGTTTTCATTCAGAAGTAATTGTGATGAATGAGCCACCCAGGGATAAGGCAGAAGCAGAGTGTGAATATAGTTTATGGAAGAATCGAACAGCTGCTTGAGGAAGTTAATAATTTGTCTTTGGATCTATTTGGAAGTTCTGCAGAAATTTCCTAGCCCTGCACTCCTGGTTTATGAATGACTATCTCAATAGGCCTTTGAGTTGGGAAGTTTAAGCTTACCTACCCTGAATTCATTAAGCAAAGCACCCATGTTTCTCACCTCTAGTAGCTGATTAAACAATATGGATTATTAAACAATAATGACTTATTAAACAATGTAATACGGATGGGGAATGATGCACACAGCATAGGTTACTGCAAAGGTTAAAAAAATAAGCAAAACACAATGGAGATATTTAAAAAGTGAAATTGCTTAGTTCTAAAAGATCATATGTACTAACTATGCACATCTGTCATATAGGAACATTGCATATTCTGTTGTTGAAGTCTGCAGAGGAAATTTGAATACTGCTTATGCTGAAGGCTTTAAAAAGAAGTGACATTTTTACGCAACTGCCAGTTGAGATGTATGCTGATCTTCAGTCACAAACATATGATTGGCATGTGAATAATTGCATTCAAGAAAGCCCTCAGGAACCCTTTTTTTTGGTACAGTTGAAATTCAGAGAGCTGCAACTGAATGAACAGCCATTTCCTTAGTTGGATTAAACAGTTGCCAAAGGAAAATGTATTGCATCATCAAAGCACAAGCAGTTACACAGCTCAAGCGCAAAAAATTATGGCCAGGATTTTGCTTCTGTCATGTCAGCAATTGTGTCGGTGCTTGTTGTCATTACACCTTGAAATTAACAAGAAACAGCGCGTGCACAGTTGTAGACAGATATCCCAAAACTGCTGTCAGTGATTATCTGCTCCTCCATGGTGATTTGCTTGCTTGTATTTTCCGGCATAAGCTCTAGAACCAGTAAATTGGTGGAAAGTTCAGTTACTTACAAACTAGTCTGCTGTAAGATACTGTGAAAATGTTACACTTTGCTCTGTAAACTGTAAATAATGTACAATGTCATATTTACTGCTTAGCAGACTCTAATCCTAAAAGAAATAATTTATGTGTCTGAATTGCAATGCACCATGATAAATATTTCAGAGTTATTGGAATATGTATTTTTAACTTTATTGAAATATTTTTAAAAATTCTAGTGTGGAGAGCTACCCACCATAGATACAGGACCAGGGTTCAAATCATTCAGTTAGTTATAGCATTGTTAACATCATTTGATGTTTTGGGAAACTAAAATTTTATAAAGCCAATAATTACTACACAAGTTTAAACATTACAAAATTATAAAACAAAGAGCCTCAGCAATAAAAATAACCAAATAAGATCAAAATAACCACCACCAAATTACATATCCATAAAAATAAACCTTAAAATGTCAATAGTCCCTATATTGGGGCCCTTGAAATTAGAGTGGAAAATGCCTTAAATCCCTAAATTATAAAGTATTTAAAATATCGGATAAAAAATGTGTTTATTCTTCCTGGTTTGCTGTCTGTCTGAATTCTTCAATGTGATTGGCTGCTTTGTAGCCTGATGTCCTAACGATTACTTGTTGCCAAGGAGCAGAGATCCCCTTGAATTAATTATGATTTTCACACCTCAGTAATCACAAGGTTGTTGTGGGCCTATAAGTTTTGTCTTTTTGTTAAAGAAATCAATTTATAAGTAACAGAAATTACATTTCTACAGTGTTTAAGATGTGAATCATCAGTTACAGCATGTCAGATTATTTTATGATTCCACTCCTGGAATTTCAGTCCAGTACTGAAAGGCCTGGATAGAGTGGATGTGGAGAGGATGTTTCTATTAGTAGGGGAATTTAGGATCCGAGGGCACAGCCTCGGAATAAAGGGACATCCCTTTAAAACTGAGATGAGGAGGAATTTCTTCAGCCAGAGGGTGGTGAATCTGTGGAATTCGTTGCCACTGAGGGCTGTGGAGGCCAAGTCACTGGGTGTTATTTAAGGCAGAGATGGATAGGTTTTTGATTGGTAAGGGGGTTAAGGGTTACAGGGCGAAGGTGTGGTTATAAAAAAATCAGACATGATTGAATGGTGGAGCTCAATGGGCTGAAGGTCCTCATTCTGCTCCTATATTTTATGGTCTTTTGGTCCAGATGAAGGGCCTCGACCTAAAACGTCGACTGTCCATTTCCCTCCACAGGCACTGAGTTGCTTTTGTTTTTTTTACACACTCCAGATTCCAACATCTGCCATCTCTTGTGTCTCTGGACTGTTCTTTACTGTTGATCTGATTGTTATTTCATTTTTACCCCCTTGTAAATCATCAGTGTCTAAACCTTTGTTTTCTTTCCTCCTTTTAAGATTTAAGATTTAAAATTCACCTCATTAACCATACTTTTGATACCTAAGAATAACTCCTTGGGTAAATTATGGTTAAATTGTATTTAATAAGTACCTCTGTGAACTGCCTCAGATTTTTTTGTTATATTTGAAATATTATAGCAAAATAAATTGTTTTAATTTGATATATAGATTGCTGAGTGGGCTTCTTCTCTATTTCGTAAATGTAGACGGGGGCCAGGTCCATTTTAATAACATTGAAATTCATACTGCATTGAATAGCAGTTTATATAATGTAATGCATTACATTTACTTTAATCATCCATGGAGACTCAGTGTCTGCAGTCTGATGAGTGTTCTTCATGGAAACATACAGTGCAGGAACAGGTCCTTTGGCCCACCGAGTCTGGTCCAAGCATTAACCAACCTCTTACACTAATTCTACATTAATCCCATTTTCTCTTCTCCCCACACTCTCATCAACTCCCCACCCCCCAGATTCTACCACTCCCCTACACACCAATTTGTGGCCGATTAACCTGTCCTGATGGAGAGTTCCAGCTCAAAACATCAACAATTCCTTTAGCCTCCCAACAGTAGCTGCTAGACCCACTGAGTTCCTCCAGCAGATTGCTTACTGCTTCAGAGTAACATCACGTCTGAATGAGGGAAAAGGATTGCCACCATGTGAGTGTGTCCGACTAATTTATCGTCAATTAGGGTATCGATCCTAGCAGAATCCAAACAAGAAGTAAGCAAAATATAGCAGATGCTGGATATGTTTGAGATAAACCCAGAAAACATAAAACACAAAATGTCAAGGAATATCACTGGAGAGAAGAGTAGATGTTTTAGGTCAATGGTCAATGCCTCTCATGTTAATCAGGTGGTTTACAGCAAGCTGGTGAACATTTTGCTCACAGCGCCGTGAATGGAAAACTCAGTAGTCTGTGGTCAGTAGGCATCGCATGCTGCTGAGGTGATCTTTCCTTTATCCACACTGCCATTAAATATTTCACCATGAAAATCGAGCGAGCCTGAGCTGAGAGCAGAATGTGGGCTTGGGCGTTGCAAGAGACAGATACTCTGGAGTGCAGATGACAGTTATGGGTGGTTGAGGGTGAGCTTGGGGCCAATCACTGGTTGGGTTGTTAGTTGGGTTGAGTATTGGCTACCAGGAATCAGTGGGTGGTAGGATTGTTGGTTGAGGATGTACAAACATGAGTCAGAAGTGTCTGTGGCTACCGTGGAAGAGGCTTGGTGGTCAGGGCTGTCAGGGTAGTTGAGCAGATCATTGTGTTAGACACCAGTCATGAGATTGGGAAATGGGAACGAAAGTCAAAGTCGAATTCGAGTTTAATGTCACAGAAATACATGTATAGGATAAGATAAGATTTCTTTATTAGTCACATGTACATTGAAACACATAATGAAATGCATCTTTTACATCAAGTGTTCTGGGGGCAGCCCGTAAGTGTCACCACGCTTCCGGTGCCAACATAGCATGCCCACAACTTCCTAACCCGTACGTCTTTGGAATGTGGGAGGAAACCGGAGCACCAGGAGGAAACCCACGCAGACACGGGGAGAACATACAAACTCCTTACGCACAGCAGTGGGAATTGAACCCTGGTCGCTGGCACTGTAATAGCATATGAAAAACTTACTTGCAGCAGCATCACAACCATATAATGTTAAAGACACAATATTCACAAGTAAGACATAAATTATACAAGAAAGGATACAATTAGAACAAAATAAAAACATTGCAGTGCAAAGTGGTCAAAGTGGTCATACTGTTGCTATACTGAGGTAGTGATTAGGAAGATATTGGGTATGAGGAAGAGCCAAAAAGGCACTTACAGTAAAGGGAACCCACCTGTTAGACTTAAACCTGCTCAGGTTCCCCACCTTTTAGGCTAATTGAAGCTGGCTTCACAGACACTGTGAAAACTTGCTTCCACATAAGTGGTCCATGGAAAATGAAAGCTGCACCAGCACAGAAGGGGCAGAGTGTACTGCAACACGTGTGTCAAGAACCTTTGTGCATTACCCCTTCAGATGCTTGTTAGATTCATGCAACTCACAAGAAAACCTTCACTCTCAATTACAAGAACAGAAAATGCTGGAAATACTCAGCGAGTCAGGCCACATGTGTGGGAAGAGAAACGTTGTCAGAAATTAGTCACTGCTTCTGAAAAGTTAACTCTGTTTCACTTCCCACAGATGCAGCCTGACCTGCTGAATATTTCCAGCATTTTTCTGGCTTTTATTTTAGATTTCCAGAATCTGTGGCTTTTTGACTTTCATTCACTTTCAATTTTTTTTTATTGAAATTTTATCCTGCGGTGCACAAAAACATAGCACTACATTCATCCAATTGCAAAGTAATAAATTTCTTAGAAGAATAGGATAATCACCTGAAGTATTGCAGAAACTGTAAAAATTCATAGTGTGCTGCATCTCCCGCCTTCCAATTCCCCAAAAGGAAAAAGATTGCAATATACATAGATGCTGTGTAACCTTTCTCCTTATCTGTTCGCCTGTCATCATCAGGTGGAATAAAAAGTTACAGACCTAATCCTTCCTTAACGTGTCAACATCAGAGGTGAGACATTTAAAAGGACATCGGATGGTGCGTATTCAGAATGAGCTGCCAGGAATAGTGGTTAAGGCGGGCACATTAGCAACATTTAAGAGCCATCTAGATAAGTATGTGGATAGGAGAGGTTTAGAGGGCTAACGTCCAAACGCGGGCAGATGGGACTAGCTCGCAGGGCAACACAGTCGGCATGGACGAGTTGGGCTGAAGGGCCTGTTTCTATGCTGTATAACACTAATGTCCCAAATTAAAATTCATGTGACCAACCCAAGATTTCAATCAGTAGAATTACCCTGAATCAGGAACTTTAAGATAACTACGGTATTAGTGAGGTCTTTGCAAGGGAAGCATTTTAAGATGAGGTACTGTTAGATATCTTACTCATATTAAACTACTGTTTCTAGGTGTCATTGGTTTTAGATTTTTTTAAAATTACCTATGTAGCCCAATATTTAACTAAACGTCAAATCATTCACGTTATAGACCTGAGTTAGGGTGTTAGAAGTTCTGATGGAATACTGATAAATGGATATTGTTAAAATATATCACACTTGGCCCAGTGTATTTAGGAATTACACAACAAGATAATTAGTTTATGTTTGTTTTTAGTTCTGCGCCCCGATGAATTATTTCTTTCACGTAACTTGAACCCCTCCCCTCAGACCCACCTCACCCTTCAAATAATTTCTGCATCTCCTTTCCAAAAGATAACAGAGAAAGAACTTACATTTTAACAGCATAAAATAAATAGCCACTCGGCACTGTTTTACTATTGAGTGAAATCACTCTTGGGCTGTGATTGAACTTCATTCTCAGCAGGACAGGGTACATCCAATAGAGTTAGTCTTTGAGGTTGTTAGCCTTCAAGTTGTATTGTACATCACAACTTTGAAACAGCCCAAAGTGTCTAACAATTGATTATGCTTGAAGTGTTTTCATGGTTGTTATCAAGGCAACTATGTTTGACAATTAATATGCACAACAAAGTCTCACAAGCCTAAAGTGAATGAATGATGGATTAATTTGCTATAGAACACAGTAACATAAGAAATAGAAGCAAGAGTAGGTCATTCAGCCCATTGTGCAGGCACTGCCTTTCAGTAAGCTCATGGCAGGTCTTCTACTTCAACACCACTATCCCCATATCTTCTGAGTGCCCAAAAATCCACCCATCTCTGCTTCCACAGGCACTGAAGTAGAGAATTCCAACGATCTGCAACCTACTTGATGAAATTTAGAGTCATAGAGTATTACAGAAAAGAAACGGGCCCTTGGGCTCATCTAGTCCATGTTGACCTGATGTTCTGCCTTGTCCCATCTATCTGCACCTGGACCATATCCCTCCAAACCCCTCCCATCCATGTACCTATCCAAAACTCTCTTAAATGTTACAATTGAACCCACATCTACCACTTCTGCTGGCAGCTCATTCCACACTCGCACCAACCTCTGAGTGAAGAAGTTCCCCCTCAGATTCCCCTTAAATATTGCACCTTTCACCCTAAACCTATGTCCTCTAGTTCTAGTCTCACCCAACCTTTGGGGAAAAAGCCTGCATGCGTTCATCCTATCTATACTCCTCATAATTTTGTATACCTCTGCAAGATCTCCTCTCATTCTCCTGCACTCCACGGAATGAAGTTCTAACCTATTCAACCTTTCCCTATAACTCAGGTCCTCAAGTCCCGGCAACATCCTTGTAAATTTTCTCTGCACTCTTTCAAGCTCATTGATATCTTTCCTGTAGGTAGGTGACGAGAACTGCACACAATACTCTAAATTTGGCCTCACCAATGTCTTATACAACTTCAACATAACATCCCAACTCCTGTACTCAATGCCCTGACTTATGAAGGTCAAAGTGCCAAAAGCTCTCTTTATGACCCTATCTACCTGTGATGCCACTTACAAGGAACTATGGATCTGTATTCCAAGGTCCCTTTGTTCTACCGCACACCTCAGAGCCCTACCATTCGCTGTGTGAGTCTTACCCTGGTTTGTCCTTCCAAAGTGCATCACCTCACACTTGTCTGCATTAAATTCCATCTGCCATTTTTCAGCCAATTTTCCTAGCTGGTCAAGATCATGCTGCAAGGTTTGATAGCCTTCCTCGCTGTCCACTATGCCCCCAATCTTGGTGTCATTTGCAAACTTGCTGATCCAGTTTACCACATTATCATCTAAATCATTAATATAGATGATAAACAACAACGGACGCAGCACCAATCCTTGCGGCACACCACTTGTCACAGGCCTCCAGTCAGAGAGACAACCATCTACTACCACTCTCTGGCTTCTCCCGCTAGGCCAGCGTTGAATCCAATTGGCTGCTTCATCCTGAATGCCAAGTAACCTAACCTTCTGGACCAACCCCTCATGCGGGACTTTGTCAAAGGACTTGCTAAAGTCCATGTAGACAACATCCACCACCTTTCCCTCATCAACCTTCTTGGTAACCTCCCGAAAAACTCGATAAGATTGGTTAGACATGACCTACCACACACAAAGCCATGTAGTCTATTCCTAATCAGGCCCTGTTTATCCAAATACTTATATATCCTGTCCCTTAGAATGCCTTCCAATAATTTACCCACAACTGACGTCAGGCTCACCGGCCTATAATTTCCCAGCTTATTCTTAAAGCATTTCTTGAATAATGGAACAACATTAGCTCTCCTCCGGTCCTCTGGCACCTCACCTGTAGCTAAAGATGTTTTAAATATCTCTGCCAGGGCCCCTGCAGTTTCTGCACTAGCCTCCCACAAGGTTGGAGGGGACACCTTGTCAGGCCCTGGGGATTTATCCACCTTCAATCACCTCAAGACAGCCAGCACCTCCTCTTCCGTAATCCTGATACGGTCCATGGCCTCACTACTCTTTTGCCTCGGTCCTATAGTCTCTGTGTCCGTCTCCAGGGTAAATAGGGATGCAAAAAATTCATTTAAGATCTCCCCCATCTCTTTCAGATCCATGCATAGATGACCACACTGATCTTAATATACATTTAGAAACCCTTGGGATTCTCTTTCACCTTGTCTGTCAGAGCAACCTCATGTCCTCTTTTTGCCCTCGTGATTTCTCTCTTAAGTGTTCTCTTGCATTTCTTATATTCCACAAGTGCCTCATTTGATCCCAACTGCCTATACCTGATATGCTCCTCCTTTTTCCTTACCAGGGCCTCAATATCCCTCAATAACCAAGGTTCCCTAAACCTGTTAGCCTTGCATTTTATTCTAACAGGAACATACAGACTCTGTACTCTCAGTGTCTTACTTTTGAAAGCCTCCCACTTACCAAGCATCTCTTTGCTGGAAAACGGCCCACCTCAGTGCATGCCTGCCAGATCCCTTCTGATGCCATCAAAATTGGCCTTACTCCAATTTAGAATCTCAACCCGAGGATCACTCCTATCCTTCTCCATAACTATCTTGAAACTAATGGAATTATGGTCACTAGGTCCAAAGCATTCCCCTACAGACACTTCTGTCACCTACCCTGTCTCATTCCCTAAGAGATCTAGTATGGTGCTTTCTTCAGTTGGGACCTCTACTTATTGATTAAAGAAACTTTCCTGAACACATTTGTCAAACTCTATCCTATCCAATCCCTTTACAGTATGAGAGTCCCAGTCAATATGTGGAAAGTTAAAATCACCTACTATCACAACCTTACTTTTCTTGTATCTGTCTGCTATCTCTCTACAAATTTGTTCCTCTAAATCCTGCTGTCTATTGGGAGGTTTATAATATAGTCCCATTAATGTGGTCATCCCTTTCTCCTCATCTGTGGCCTAAGAGAGGGATGTTTTACCATGACTTGATGATCCCTAGATAGGTAAGTCAATTGGCTAGGTTAAATTACTTATAATGTGTAAGTGAGCGTAAGACTGGGGATGGAACTGATGGGAATGTGAGGAGAATAAAATGGGATTAGTGTTGGACCAATGTATTTAAGGTGAGAGGTGGAAAGTTTAAGAGAGATGTGTAGGGCAAGTTTTTACACAGAGAGTGGTTGGTGCCTGGAATGGGCTGCCAGAGCTGGTGGTGGAAGCAGATATGATAGAGACGTTTAAGAGGCTTTCAGACAGACACATGAATATGCAGGGAATGGAGGGATATGGATCATGTGCAGGCAGAAGAGACTTAGTTGAAATTGGCATTGTGTTTGGCACAGACATGGTGGGCCGAAGGGCCTGTTCCTGTGCTGTACTGTACTGTTCTATGCACTAATGTAAGTGGGTGGTTGTTGATTGGTGCGGACGCCATGGGTTGAAGGGCCTGTTTCCTCGATGGGTTGATCTATACTCTCCAGGAAGGCAAACTAACCCCTCAGCATCCACCCTTGTCAAGCCCAATGAGATCGCCTCTCATTCTTCTAAGCCAGAAAATCCTGCTTTCTTACTTCAAGTTCTAATCGTATTTTATTGGGAAAGAATGGAACATTTTGATTTGAAGTCAGCTTTTGGATCATTATTCTGCTTGATTGAGGAATAAATTCAATTGAAATTCAGCACTAGTCCTGTTACAAACACATCTGCTAAATGAATAAGAAGTGAAAATAATTCCAGACAACATTCTACTCACTTCCACTGCACTCACTCCTAGTTGAATGCAGGCACCATAGTGTAGGGCAGGCATGGTAGTGTAGCGGTTAGCGTAACGCTATTACAGCGCCAGCGACCCGGGTTCAATTCCGGCCACTGTCTGTGAGGAGTTTGTAAGTTCTCCCCATGTCTGCGTGGTTTTCCTCCGGGTGCTCTGGTTTCCTCCCACATTCCAAAGACGTACGGGTTAGGAAGTTGTGGGCATGCTATGTTGGCGCCAGAAGCGACACTTGCGGGCTGCCCCCAGAACACTCTACGCAAAAAGATGCATTTCACTGTGTGTCTCGATGTATATGTGACTAATAAAGATATCTTGTCCTAATCTTGATGGAAAATTTCCTGCCCATAATTTTATTTTCAGTCCAAATCAGGGAATTAGATGAAATTTTTTGTGTTGCATGTTTTACTCATCTCATGGGGAGATAAATGACAGTTGTAGAACCATCTAAGTTGACCACCATCCTGGTTTGCTGTTCCTTCTTTGTTGCTGGGCCTATATTGTGGATCTCACTCTCCAACAGCTCGAAACAATGCTCGAAGGTGGTTCACCCTCACCTACTCAAGGGATGATCAAAGACAGGCAATAAATTCTGGCCTCGTCAATGACACTCTCATCCCATGAATTAATAAACAAAAATGTCTACCAATGCAGAGAAATTTTGCTACAATCAGAAGATTTCACTTAGAGGAAAACAATAAACGAAAATGTTAAGCATTTAAGACTGAAATAAAATGTGCAGTCTGCACACCAGAAATGAATATTTGTCATAAAAGTAGAAAATGCTGGAAAATCTTGGCAGGTCTGGCAGCACCTATGGACAGAGAAACAGTTAACATTTCAGATCAAAAAGTCTTCATCAGGACTGAGAGAGAAAACATGTTTGTAGTTGTTTGATATAGGTTTAACCTCAACTAACCACCTAATCCGAACTGCAGCATTAACCACCAGGGAAACGATCTTGCAAAATTTCAACCCTGCACAGTTCAAAGCCCCCCTTAAAATTTGTGAAGGGATTTTAAGCAATAGAATTTAATTAAGGCTCCTTTTCTTCAATGCACAACATTATTTTATGTTCAAGATATCTCAATATGGGAAAATGGAAATAGTTCCAGCCTCCCTGTGTCTGAAGAAATTCTTTTCTCACCCTTTTTTTGCAGTTTAAAAGGAACTTTGTTCATGTTAATTATGCGAAGCCACGAACAATGGCGCTGAACATTTGTAAAGGTCGAGAGAACTTCTCAACAATTGTGCAATCTGCATCTGAATAATTCCATTAACTATCTCACTTCCTCACTCTCTCTCTCTCTCTCTCTCTCTAGATTTGCCAGTGGCGTTCATGATAGTTGCATTCTTTGGACAAACTATTTCATGTATTTGGCAACGTCTAGGTGAAGATAAATTAAAACCTTTCCTCTTATAAAGTCAGATCTCTGTCACTGTCGTGTCCAAGGCTAAGGAGCAGAACCTCAGATCAAAACACCAAATGAGATCAGGCTTTTGTATGTGGCCAGGAACTTCTCATAACCACATGACCTTGCAATGATGATTGATGTCAGGGAAACGAGGACCCGTCCACATTATGGACTGTGGCACGCTGGTAGAACAAGGAGAAAAAAAGGAAACGGTTGCTTTAACCTTGTAAAAAGCAGTTGTAGTGAAGTCTATCCTCTAATCTAACTGAAACCAAGTGCTGGAAGGACTTGAAATTTTTCAAGAGCAGTCAAAGACCTGTCCTTCATGACCTTCCACCAATTTCAAGAGTAAAGTGAGAGTTTGGGGAACAACTGGAGCCTGGGAGAGATAATTGGTGGGGAAGACCAGATATGGGGAGAGTGTGGTGGGAAGAGGGTTGCGGGGGCACAGGGAATTAAGATTGATCGGGTAAATGACAAGGGGAGGTCTGATGATAGTTGAGGGGGGACTGACAGCATTGCAGGTGACTTGGACAAGGTGCTTAGGGAGATGATCGAGGAGAGCAGGGAACATCGTGGCGATGCTTGAGAAACCTGGGGACATGAGCATGAAGAGGGGTCTGGGTGGGTTGGAGGTGTGGTGCAATGTAAAGTTCAAGAAGGGCTCCTGGGCTACCAGGCAGAAGCCACGGTTGGGAAGATCACCTTAACTAAGGCTGAACCAGCCCTCAGCCCTCCAGTTTGACACTTGTGTTGTTGGCAGGCCTCAAATGTGTGGTAGCATTTGTGCAAGTTACTCTAAGCGAGTGTGATATGTTTTTTCTGACACTGTATATGCCCAGTGGTTTTAATTTGCTTACACAACATATGCCAGTATCTATTTAAATCTGGAGATGCTCTTCTGTTGAACAAAATGCACGTGTTTAGGGATCAGATTTGTTTATTAAATTCTCTTTTGTAGCACATTAAAAAATGCACCACATAATAGATTTCCAGACCGAGTCACGTTAATTTAATATTGCAATGGCCTGTGTCTTGCTGGTCAACAGAAGAAGTTAATATGATCACAGGAGACTGCAGACACTGGAATCTGGAGCAACAAACGATCTGCTGGAGAAACTCAGCTGGCCGAGCAGCGTCTGTAGGGGGAAGAAATTGTCAACATTTCAGTCCTGAAGCAGGGTTTTGACCTAAAATGCCAACAATTCCTTCCTCCCCACAGATGCTCTCGACCTGCTGAGTTCCCCCAGCAGATTGTTCGTTTTTAACAGGATTACTAATCAGACCTGATTGGCTGAATGACCATCCAATATCTATGGTTTATTATTCTACGAAGGTTTGATTTTAATAGTTTTGTAAAAGCTGATGCAGCAGTCTATAATCAGCTCTGTTTCATGTTTAAAGCACACACAGTGAGCAGCCTTTCAGAGATGGATGCATCAAACAACAGTCAGAAACTAGATATTAGCACAAGAAGTGTCTCACCCTGATGTCTAGTTAATTGACTAGAGTATTGGAAGTATACCAATAATATCACATGGAATGTGGCATTCTGTTTAAACATTAAATTAAATCAATGAATAGCTGTGGAATCCTTCCTTCCAACAGTCTTTTGAACTCTTCCAGTTCAGTGATGTTGCAAATTTGGATTCGATGAAACGTAGAGAATTTAATAAGAAAAAGAAAATCCTTCTCTTCCCTGCCAACAACAATTATAGGGACTGACTGTTGTAAGGGACAGAGTTTCATGAACACTGTCATTTGGTGGGACAGTATTCTGGGCCTTGTATCCTGTCAGGATAGTTCCCTGGGCATTGGCTCTTGCTGGGATAAAGTTCCCTGAATGCTGTTTCTTGTTGGGACAGATCCATAGGCACTGGGTCTTGCTGGCACAGAGTGCTTTGAGCCCTGGTTTTCCTCTGGGTGCTCCGGTTTCCTCCCACATTCCAAAGATGTATGGGTTAGGAAGTTGTGGGCATGCTATGTTGGCGCTGGAAGCATGGTGATACTTGCGGGCTGCCCCAAGAACACGCTACACAAAAGATGCACTTCACTGTGTGTTTCGATGCACATGTGACTAATAAAGATATCTCTTATCTGAGGTAGTCATCCTCTGTGCTAATTGTGGTCAAACTCGTCATTCCTGAAATCCCGGCCTCAGTTCCCGTTCAGTTTTGGGAGTCTGGGGATAAACGCACCACTCCATGCAGAGTGCTGTATTCAGAGTTTATGAAATCAATGAAATCAGTAAAATCCATTCCTACTTCAGAGAAAAATGTGATCTTCCTTCCTGAGCAAGTGCCACTCTAGTCCTTAATCAGGCATTTTCTTCTCTCTCTCCAGCTTGTTCCACTTGCAGAGGTCAGCAGGCCTTACACATTAAAGCTAGGAAATGCCTCAATGGTTGAATGTAAATGTTCCAGGAATTTAATCGGAGGGCCTTTATCTGCCAATGCAATCACCAATACGCTGCATTATCTCTGATGTACTCACCAAATGAGCTATAAGGATTTTATGGGGCATTAAGTCCTAACACTCGTTTGTCAGCTGATGCGTAGGAGGTGGGGTTGGAGTGATTGTTTAGAAAATCTAATTAGCCAGAGTTTCTATGAACCACAGCAAGTTAAGCCGTTTATTGTCATGTGCACAGGTACGGTGAGGTACAGTGCAATGGAAATTTGCTTGCAGCAACAGGCTCGTAGGTACAGGCAGCACACAGAACTTAAATTATACATAAATTATGCAAGACAGTGAAGAAAAGGACTGTGCAAAAGACACATTAGTGCAAGAAAAAACATAGTGAAGGGCAAGTCCGTGGTAGTGCAAGAGGTGGTCTGTAGTGTTCCATAGGTGAGGTAGGATTAGGGTAAATTGGTAAATTGGTTTCTTACTGTCACATGTACCGAGGCACAGTGAAAAACTTTGTTTTGCATACCATCCATACAAATCATTTCATCACATCAGTGCATTGAGGTAGTACAAGGGAAAAGCACTAACAGAATGCAGAATAAAGTGTTACAGTTACATAGCAAGTACAGTGCAGGCAGACAATAAAGGTTGTGCATAACTCATAACTAAAGCTACGGCAGTCTGCTTATAGATGAAGGACTACTACACGAGTTACCAGCTTGGTGATCAATAAGGATGATTGACGGTGGGATTAACTACTCGTCACCATTCTAGCTGGGACTTGTGATGCCAGTAAGTGCAGCCATTTTGCTTTATTATTTTGTCTGGGATGTCACACACCTGACGAGATAAATTGGCCAGAAATTTTGCAGCTTGTGTTATTGCACATTAGAGTGGCATTTTGCTTATTTCAGTAGGGGAGCTATACAACTCTGTGCATGCTTTCTGACGCCTCGCTAATCCTGCTGTGCATTCCTGTAATCTCATCACAGGTTTCTGCAAGTCATTAGACACCCGAAAATTGTTGAATGAACATTTGAGGCTCACATGAAGAAATAAAACCAGAAACTGCTGGAAATATTCAGCAGGTCAGGCAGTATCTGTGGTTTCAGGTCTAGGACACTTCATCAGAAGAGGTGAAGAAGGTTGTACGATGGAGTGACTGGAACTGCTCCCCAGCTTCAGAAGAAACCAGGGCTAAAGAAATGGAAGTGATCACTGCAGGATTTAGGAGAAGCATGGCTTGTGTTTAAATTCGGTAATTAACAGTGTCTCATGAATATTCACATTAGCTCCGCAGTTATTTGCAAAGATTTCAAAACAGGCAACGTCATCAGCTGTAAATTTAATTGATTCCAGTCTGAGCCTCAGTTTATTTTCTATGGGCACTTGGCCATTTACTGGCGCATTTATGTCGCAGTGTTGCCATTGACACCAGCAAAGAAAGAAGGGAGATAAGATTAGAACCAGCCTGTGCAGAAGGGAAATCAGGAAGCACATTTCATGCAGAGTGTAGTCAAAATTTTCCTGCAAAGGGATATTGTAGCAGGCAGCGGATTCAAGAGCTGGTTGATGGGTGAGGTATCCAGCGTTAAGGTGGATAAATGAGGTGAAGTTCAGCTGTGATCTAACTGGACAGAAGTGCAAGCTTCAGCACTTGAATGGTCTGCTCCTGTACCTAAAGCTTCTGCCTTAAATAATGCCATTGTGAGTTGGTTGTTCTCAACACCACATTGTCACATCCAAAACTGGTTCAGACATTGTACTCCTTTGCAATGCAACAAGATTCAGGAAGGGCTGCTTACCCCATTTGGTACAATACGATATCATTATTAGTCACATGTACATCGAAACACACAGTGAAAAACATCTTTTGCGTAGTGTTAGGGGGGCAGCCCACAAGTGTCGCCACGCTTCCAGCACCAGCATAGCATGCCCACAACTTCCTAACCTGTACGTCTTTTTGGAATGTGAGAGGAAACTAGAGCACCCGGAGGAAACCCACGCAGACACAGGGAGAACGTAAAAACTCCTTACAGGCAGTGGCCAGAATTGAACCTGGGTCACCGGTGCTGTAATAGCATTACGCTAACCACTACACTACCGTGCCTGCTACCATACAGTACTCCGGGCACTCCAGCCACAGTGCACACATGGTTATCCTGTTGCCAATCTCCTCCCAAAGCCTGATGGAATACTTGACATCGCTCCGGGTGCTACAATCCATTGTAACCTTCTTCCACAGACAGGTGGGTGAACATAGCAAACAATCAAGATTGTGGAAAGGATGGTGAGAGACACAATCAATGAATCTCCTTGTTTTTTTTTGGTGACAACTGCTCCATCAACACTGAGAGCTCTCTGGAGTAATGCCCTGGGCTCTATAAACCCACCGATATCAAGGCTGACATTCCTAAGGGAGTGCTGCACTCCTGGAGGTGCTGAATTCAGATAAATCATTAAACCAAAGCCTTGCCTGCCCCTGACTGGGGGACATAAAAGATTGCACAAATTTTGAAGAAGGGCATCTATCGCTAAGAACAGATGATCTGCTCACACTGCTGTTTGTTAGAGCTTGCTGTGTACTAATGATATCTCAAGGCAGACTAGGTGATCGTTTCGCAGAACACCTGCGCTCTGTCCGTAACCGCGACCTGCATCTCCCTGTTGCTGGTCACTTCAACTCCCCCTCCCACTCCATCACTGATATGTCAGTCCTCGGCCTCCTCCACTGCCAGGAGAATTCCAAGCGCAAACTGGAGGAACAGCACCTCATTTTCCATCTTGGAACCTTGCAGCCTAACGGCATGAACACTGAATTCTCCCACTTTAGGTAATCCCTCCAAACCACACCGCACCCCTAACCATGCCTTCTCTTTTCTTCCAATTCCTAGCCTCTCTCTTTTTTATACCCTTTTTTCCTCCCTACCTTTGACCCATCCCCTGGTGGATCTGCTCTCCCCTCCTCCCCCACACCTGCCTGTCACTATCTCTTACCTGCATCTACCTATCACCACCTCGTGCCCACCCCGCCTCCCCTCTTTTGTCCACCTATCACTGCTCTGCTTTTCCCGCCTATATATTGGGTTTCTCCTTCTCCTATCTTCAGTCCTCAAGAAGGGTCCTGACCTGAAACATTGACCGTTTGCTTTTCTCCACGGATGCTGCCTGGCCTGCTGAGTTCCTTCAGCATCATCGTGTTTTTCATCCAGATTCTAGCATCTGCAGTCCTTTGTTTCTCTCATATCTCAAAGTGTATTGGCTGTAGTGCACCTTGGGATTTCTAGATATCATGAAGGGCAATGCAGAAATGCAAGCTTGCCTCTCTTTCAATAAGCCAAGAAGGTAGGTTCTCATCTAATGTGTTGTCCAACAATGCAGGTACTGGGACAGATCTTCCACCAAGAGCTGCCTGGATCTGCCGGAAGATAACTCTGTAACCGGGCTGCTTCTGAGGGGAGATTGCAATGCAGTCTTTTCTCCAGCTGAGCAGAATGTCAACCCTGGCACAAGTCCAGTGAGCCCATTGTAGTGAACGGGAGAGATCAACTGCAGGAGAAAGCTAAGCAGAGCTTTTTATTTCTCTTGGGCAAATTAGTTCAATTGCTTTTAAATATTGTTATGTATGCATGTACACATGCCTGTGTTTATGTGTGTGTGTGTGTGTGTGTGTGTGTGTGTGTGTGTGTGTGTGTGTGTGTGTGCGCGCGTGTGTGTGCGCATGTGTGTGCGAATATTTGTAATAATTTCGCAGGCACGGTAGTGTAGCGGTTGGCATAACACTTTTGCAGCGCCAGCGACCCGGGTTCAATTCCTGCCGTTGTCTGTAAGGAGTCTGTACGTTCTCCCCGTGACTGCGTGGGTTTCCTCCGGGTGCTCCGGTTTCCTCCCACGTTCCAAGGACGTACGGGTTAGGAAGTTGTGGGCGTGCTATGTTGGTGCCGGAAGCTTGGCGACACTTGCGGGCTGCCCCCAGAACACTCTACACAAAAGATGTATTTCACTGTGTGTTTCGATGTACATGTGACTAATAAAGATATCTTACCTTATCTTACCTTTTTTAACACTTTTAGTACTTAACAGGTCCTGCATGATTTTGAATATTTCTGAATGCCAAAGGCATTTGCAAACATCCAATAACAGCAACAGTTTTGTCGGCCAGTGAGCCTGGGGGTGGGGCTCACCAACAGTCAAATCCATTCTGTCAGCACAGCTGGTTAGTTGTACTGGGACAGGACCAGCCAATGTTCTGGAAGCAGGTCTCCCAGTAGAAGACCAGCTGGGACCACACTGGAACAGATGGCATGATAGAAGAAGTGTTATAGAACAGGGAGACCTAGGTGAGCAGGTACATAGTTCCTTGAAAGTTGGGAGACAGGTAGGTGGTGAAGAAGACATTTGGCGCGCTTGCCTTCATCGGTCAGAATATTGAGTACTGGAGTCGGAACGTCATGTTACAGCTATATGAGCCACATTTGGAGTACTGCATACAGTTCTAGTTGCCCTACTAAAGGAAGGATGTCATTATACAGGGCAGGACGCAAAAATTATTTACAAAAATGTTACCGGGACTGGAAGGCCTGAGTCTTAAAGAGAAGCTGGGTAGGATGGGACATTTTTTCCTGAAGCTAAGGAGGCTGAGGGGTGACCTTACAGAGGTTTATAAAATCATGAGGGGCATAGATAAATTGAGCAGCCAAAGTCTTTTCCCCAGGGTCATTGAGTCCAAAACTACAGGGAATAGGTTTAAAGTGAGAGGGGAAATATTCAAAAGGGACCCAAGGGGCAACTTTTTCACACAGAGGGTGGTGAGTATGTGGAACGAACTGCCAGGGGAAGTGGTAGAGGCGGATACAATTACTACAGTTAGAAGGCATTTGGACCATTACATGGATAGGGAAGGTTTAGAGCGATATGGGCCAAATGCAGGCAAATGGGACTAACTCAGTTAGACAACTTGGTTGGCATGGACAAGTTGGGCCGAAGGGCCTGTTTCTGTGCTGTATAACACTATGCCTCCATGATAATGGAAGATCAGCTTCAATATTTCATGCCGGTGTAATCTATGGATGCTCCCAATATCTGACAATGTTGAAATTGGAGAACAGGTTTTATCCAAACCACACCTACGTCTTTGTGATGAGTTGTAAGTAACATTGCAACAAATCTGTGTAGGGTTGTCTTACACCTGAATAATTCCTTTTCTCGGGTACATTTGGATTACAACAATCCTTAAAACAAGTTCAAATAAGAACAATGTTGAGAAACGACATTCTTTTGTGATCTTACATCAGTGCTGTTCTCAGATTCCTTTCACAAATAACGTGGATCACAGCGCATTTCCTTCCCCACAACATTCCCTGAGAACGGACAGTAGGGTTAACGGTGATGTGAGGCTTTGGAAGCCGATGAGTGATCAAGAGGGCTGTGTAAAAGAAGGGACTTAATTGGGTCATTTCAGGCTTTGATCTGAAACTAAAATACAATTTGTTGGATAAGATATATATTTGTATAATTTCAAGTGTAGTTTTTTTCTTTAAAAGATAGACAGCTATTTCTGGATTTTACAGTTGTGCTATTAAAGATCAAAAGGCCTTTAGCTGAACTGTAAGAAAGGAGGATGCTGGGACATCAAAGTCTGACCTTTGTTATTCTGGCTCAGTGGAAAATGGGATTAATCCTTGTATCTCGACGCTTTTGATTTAATGACATGAGTTGCATTCTCGTGCAATTTGGAAGAGTGTTGTGATTATTTTTATAAAATGACAGTGGATCATGTTTTTAAATATCAGTACTGATCTTTCTTTCTTAATCCATGGGTTTATATTTTTTAAGAGATTGACATTTCAGTGCAGGACTGAGAGAGTGTGGCTCTGTCAGAGATGTCACCTCTGGGCTGAAGCATTAAGCCTAGTTCCTGATACTTCTCTCAGGTCCCTTTCGGAGAAGAGCAAGAACATGATCCTGGTGTCCTGAC
Organism: Pristis pectinata; assembly: GCF_009764475.1. Taxonomy (NCBI): domain Eukaryota; kingdom Metazoa; phylum Chordata; class Chondrichthyes; order Rhinopristiformes; family Pristidae; genus Pristis; species Pristis pectinata. The sequence continues at coordinate 35,531,324 of NC_067421.1, forward strand.
TAATATTTATTGCACATTCAGCATCGCAAAAGCAAATTAACTGCTCTTTCTCGCAATGCTATTTGTAGGAGCTTGCTGTGTGCAAATTGACTGCCTTATGGAAGCTTTAGAGAGGGTGCGAGGGAGATTTACCAGGATGCTGCCTGGATTGGAGAGCATGTCTTATGAGGATAGGTTGAGTGAGCTAGGGCTTTTCTCTTTGGACAGAAGAAGGATGATAGTTGTCTTGATAGAGGTTTACAAGATCTTAAGAGGCATAAGTTGAGTGCATTAATTGTCGGCTCTTGGACTGTACTCACTGGAGTACAGAAGAATGAGAGGGGACCTCATAGAAACATTTCGAATGTTGAAAGGACTGGACAGAGTAGATGTGGCTAAGCTGTTTCCCTTGGTGGGTGAGTCCAAGACAAGAGGACACAGTCTTAGAATTAGAGGGTACCACTTAGAACAGAAATGAGAGGAAATTTCTTTAGCCAGAGGGTCGTGGATTTATGGGATTCATTGCCACATACAGTTGTGGAAGCCCGATCATTGGAGGTGTTTAAGGAGGAGATTGATAGGTATCTAATTAGTCAGGGTATCAGGGGATATGGGGAAAAGGCCAGGAATTGGGGCTGGATGGGAGAATAGTCTAGCTCATGGTGAGGTAGCGGAGCAGACTCGATGGGCTGAATGGCCTACTTCTGCTCCTTTGTCTTGTGATCTTGTGAGTGGACAGTCAGAGACTTTTCCCCAGGGCAAAAATGGCTAACACGAGGGGGCATAATTTTAAGGCGATTTGAGGAAGGTACAAGGGGGATGTCAGGGGTAGGTATTTTACATAGAGAGTGGTGGGTGCATGGAACGCACTGCCAGCAGAGGCTGTGGGGGCAGGTACATTAGGGACATTTAAGAGACTCTTAGATAGACACATTAATGATAGAGAAATGGGGGGCTACGTGGGAGGGAAGGGTTAGATAGAACTTAGAGCAGGATAAAATGTCGGCACAACACTGAAGGGCCTGTACAGTGCTGTAATGTTCTATGTCCTTATTTCCTGCTTTACAAGAGTGCCTACACTTCCAAAGTCAATTCATTGGCTGTAAAGTACCTTGGCATGTCCTGAGATTGTAAAAGGTGCAATAGAATTGCTGATATTTCTTCTACATGTCAGAAATTGAACATCCAAAATTCATTCCCTATAATGAACACCGACATACTTTTGCCCTGACTTTTTTTTTGGTGCACTTCAGTCCCTCCGTTCATTTGATATCCCTTTGAATGTGGAGTGAACAGATTGGAAGTAAGCTGCCAGTGAACTACCAGTCCGACTGCGAAGGGATGTAAGTGCGAGTTGTCGTATTTAAGAAAATAAGGAACAGGATCAGGACTGGATCATTCGGTCTCTTGAGCCTATTCAGGCAGTCAATGAGATCAGAGCTGACTGAATGTTGGCCTCAACATCACTCTTGTGTTCCTTCCCTTTGCAATTTAACCTTCCCGGGAATATATTCAAATACGCTGCCTTCAGAGCTCTCTGGGCTGGTGAATTCCAAAGATTCATGACCTTTTGAGAGAAGAAATTCCTCCTCATTTCTGTCTTAAATGCATGTCCCCCTTATTCTGAAGCTATGAGCCCTGGTTCTAAATACCCCCACCAGGTGAATCATCCTCTCAGCTTTGACCTTGTCAATCTTCGTCAGAATATTATATGTTGCAGTAAGATCACCTCTTATTCTTCTGATCCCCTGTTGTATCTGATCAACCAAGACTCAACCTGTTCTATTTTTCTTCATACACCAGCTCCTTATTCCCAGAAATTTATCGAAAGAACATCCTCTGCACTTCCACAGGTACAAGCACATCCTTCCTTAAATATGGAGACCACAACTCTATGGTAATACTCCAGGTGTGATCTCACCGATGGACAATGTAACTGAAGCATAATCTTCCTACTTTTGTATTCAGTTCCCCTTGCAATAAATAACACCTCATTAGTTTTCCTAATTACTTTGGTACTTAGGGAAACTAACTAATAACATCCGTAGTGTCTAGACTGAGAGCTAATTGTTAACAAGAGGTTTCAACGTCCTTGTTCCAACAGCCAATGTAAACCATACAAGTTTGGTGAGTTATTGCGAATCCTCCTCATTCAAAGATTTCCTTTAAAAATGACTCAGTTATTCCAACGTCTCTGAATCAGTCATTCCATTAGGCAAGTTGAGTCATGCTTTAATCACTTGGTGAATAAAGAGATGTTTCCTAATCTCCCCCCTCATTCTCTTTGTGGCAATTTCAAATTGAGGACATTTTACAGCTGGAGAACCGACTCTTTCTCTAGCCTTAGTTAAAAATCTTCATCATATTAAAAACGTTTAAATCTCTGAGACACCTTTGCTCCAGCAAAAATGGTGCAAGTGATTCAAGCTTCTCCTCACAACCATGACATGAGAGTTGACCACTTTATACCTTTTTTATTCATGAGTGTCACTAGCAATTATTGCCTATCCTGATTGCCTGAAAGAAGGTGACACTAAGTTATAGAACATGTAGATTTGTATTATAGAACATTTTGTTTCAAGGATAAAACTGGGCACTGGGAATTACTTGAGCTTTTGTTGTCTTCTAAAGCTTCAATTGCATGTTACAGCTGTATTCAAACTGCAATCGGTTTGGTTGCCTCTGAATTAGCAATGTTTAGGTTACTGGAGATTGGAACAAACATCAGAATTGCAATGCAAGTGAAGGCTGAATCACGTTATATTTACCAATGTGCCATAGATTCAGTCGAAGTGCAACCAGTGTGAAAGTATTGTGGTCTATCGTTGCAATAAGGATAAACCAGCAATCCCACTCCTGACAACACAGGTTGGACAAACTTAGGTTGTTTTCTCTGGAGTGGTGAAGGCTGAGGGGAACCCTGATAAAGGATATTAAGATTATGAAAGGCAATAGATACAGTAAACAGCCGGTATCTTTTTCCCAGGGTCAAAATGTCTAATACTAGAGGGATACATTTAAGGTGAGAGGGGGAAAGTTCGAAGGAGATGACAGGGGCAAGTTTGTTTGCATAGAGAGTGATAGGTACCTGGAGTGCACTGCCAGGTAGTGGAGGCAAATACGATAGTAGTGTTTAAGAGGCTCTTAGATAGGCACATGAATGTGCGGAGAATGGAGGGATATGGACATTGTGTTGGCAGAAGGGATTAGTTTTGTTAGGCGTTTAATTACTAGTTTAATTAGTTTGGCACAACATTGTGGGCCGAAGGGCCTGTTCCTGTGCTTTATTTTTATGCTCTATGCTTTATGTTGTAACACTGGTTGTGTTCGGCTCTGGACACCACACTGTAGGAAGGATGTGATAGTCTGGGAGAGGTGGAGAAGAGGTTTACTAGAAGATACCAAGGATGAAGAAGTTTGCTTAAGAGACACAACAGAACTGGGGATTATTCCCCTTAAAGCAGAGAAGATTGGGAGGAGATTCGTGAATGGTCCTATTGTACCAAGTAAAGTGACACTGCTCCAGTGGCAGATAGGTTGGTGATCAGAGGACATGGACTTACACTGACTGGTCAAAGCAACAGTGGTGACAGGAGGAAACATCTTCTGCAGTGTGAATGCTCTGATCTGGAATTGACAGTCTGTGGGCAGAGAAAACAAATTCAATATGGACTTGGACAGATTGTCAGAGAGAAAAAAATAACGAACAGACACAATGGGCTGAATGGCCTCCTTCTTTACCTGTATTATTAATCTGTGATTCTATGACTGCCAACTTAAGCCACAGTGGGACTTCACCATTGTAATAAGGGGTTACAAGATAGTGCTCCCATCCCTGCTTGGGGAAAAGATACTGCCAAAGTATTATCATCCCATCTCTAAATTTTCACCAGGAGGTTGGTTTTCTCAGCTGACAGCAGTCTTTCCTGCAGCCTGGCAATTGCAGCTGAGCTCCTAGACTAGGCTGAAAGCCCATGGCAGTGCTGTAGGAGTTGTCAAAGGTGCTGTCCTTCAGATAACTGAGGTTCTGTCTAAAGATTTCAAGATCAGGGAGATCTCCTGATCCTTACAATCAGCGGAGGTTTTGTTGATTCATACCATTGCTATTTCTGTTGAAGAGCAGCTCCTATTCGCCCTCATTCTGAAATTAACTCTAAAACACATGGAAATGGTTTAATACCAAATGAAGGCACTGAGCAAATTAGACACTCTGTCCAAAAGATATCCTTACAGCTGGATGGTGTTGAGTTGAATTAGTCTATTCTAATCAGACAACCTGCAATTTGATTAATCTTGATTCTAATTTTTTCTGCAAAAGCATTACAGAAACAATATTTCATCACTCACATATTTCCTTCCATAAGTAATTGCAAGAACCTATAAGTTTGTTACATCTGTACTTAGCTGGTTACACATCAGAAATTTACTGAGCTGCAAGAGGCCATTTCGCCCATCTGCCAAAAATGTTCCTCTTAGTTTACTCACTACTCGAACAATCCTCACTGTTCAATCCACCACAGCACCTCATCGTACTTCTTACATATTGTGAGAATTTTTGTCTTCACCACCCCTTCAGATAGCTAGTTCCAGGCTCTCACTGCCCTTCAGGTGAAAGACTTTTCATTAACTCCCCTCTAGGACTATGTTCCCTCGTCAATGACCCATCTGCTAATGGAAATAGGTCCTTTCTGCTTACCTTGCTCTGACCTCTCACTATATTATTCACTGCAATTAAATACTTCCTCAGACCTCTTTGTTCCTAAGAAAACAGTCCCAGCCTGGTAGTTTCCTCCTCCTGGAGAGAGTTAGGCACCCTTCAGTTTCCCATCAAAGGCGGGGTGCTGGGCTTGGGGAGGGAGGGTGGGGGTTGCTGATAGTACAAAGATTCACTCTCACCCTCGCTGAGCACCTCACCCCCAATTCCCAAGTTTGATTTCTGATTTGTTTGACAGGGTAAAAGAAGCTTCAAAAACATCCAAAACAAAATGGAAAATGTTGGCAAGTACAGAGTCTTAGCAATGTCTTAAACAGAAACACGTCCATTAACATTTCAGATAGCAGTTCATAATTGAAGGGTCTACAGTGAAAACGTTAATCAAACTTATTGTGCATTAACAGGTCTTCAGTCCCTTTCTTTTAGCATTTTAAATATTCTGCTTAGTTGGATATGAAGACGTTATTTTGTTTTCCCTTTCTGTTTCATAACCTATTTCATCTTGTTAAAATGAATGTGTGCAGCTTTTTGTGTGATTCACAATGGTTTTCAACCCTCAGCTCTATTACTTTGAGCTTTCTATATAAGAGCTCCAGAGTGAATTTCAGTCTGGAAAAATTGGAGCTCATAAAGTACAATTCACAATAATGGAGATGAAGCAAATTGCTGCAATATTTGTTTGGCTGTTTTTCTCATTCGGTAAGTAACCATTAAGTTGCCAGCCCCAGCACCTTAAAGTGGAGTAATGTTACTAATCTTATAGTGAGGACCATTAAGATAATCATTTTGAAATGAAACAAGAATTGGTAGAATTACTCAGCAGGTCAGGCTGAAGTTTTGGGGGTGGTCCAGTGGTTAAATGACAGAACTGGTAATCCAGAGGTGCGAACTAAAAATCCAGAAACAGAGTTCAAATTCCACCACAACAGCTGAATTCAGGTAATCATCTGGTGGTTTTCAACTAATTTGTTGTAGATCATGATGACTACACGATAAGTGAATAGTTGTAAATACTCTTAACTCTTCTCTCTGTTATTCCGTTATTGTCACTTTAGCATTTCATTTTGCACTTCTGCTGTTAACACTATAATTTTTACACCCTTCTGCTGTTTTGTGCTTGTCATTGTACTTATTGGTGTATTTATTATTACCATGTGTAATGTTTACCCCGTGAGCTTCATGTGAGCAAGGAATTTCATTGCATCCTGGTGTATACGACAATAAACTAATTTCAATCTAAAAACCTATCTAAAGAAGAAATCTACTATTCTTCTCTGGTCTGGTCTACATGCGACTCTTGACCTGCCAGTGTAATTGGCTATTAAATGCCTTCTGAAGTGGTTCAGCAAACCTCTCGGTTCAAAAGCAATTGGGGATGGGAAATAAATGCTGGCCTTGCCAATACTGTCCAGATCCTGAAAAATAATGTTTAAAGAGGCAGGTATTAGTGGAGAGAGTGGAGCAACACACGTAAGAACATAAGGAATAGGAGCAGGAGGCGGCCATCTGGCCCGTCGAGTCTGCTCCGCCATTCAATAAGATCATGGCTGATCTGGCCGTGGACTCAGATCCACCTACCTGCCTTTTCCCCATAACCCTTAATTCTCCAACTATGCAAAAATCTTTCTAACTGTGTCTTAAATATATTTAATGAGGTAGCCTCTACTGCTTCCCTGGGCAGAGAATTCCACAGATTCACAAGTCTCTGGCAAAAGCAGTTTCTCCTCATCTCCATCCTAAATCTATTCCCCCAAATCTTGAGGCTATGTCCCCTGGTTCTACTCTCACCTACCAGTGGAAACAACCTTCCTGCCTCTATCTTATCTATCCCTTTCATAATTTTATATGTTTCGATAAGATCTCCTCCCATTCTTCTGAATTCCAGTGAGTGTAGTCCCAGGCGACTCAGTCTCTCCTCATAGGCTAACCCCCTCATCTCTGGAATCAACCTGGTGAACCTTCTCTGCACTGCTTCCAAAGCCAGTATATCTTTCCTCAGGTAAGGAGACCAGAGCTGCACACAGTACTCCAGGTGCAGCCTCACCAGTACCCTGTACAGTTGCAGCATAACCTCCCTGCTCTTAAACTCAATTCCTCCAGCAGTGAAGGCCAACATTCCATTTATCTTCTTGATAACCTGTTGCACCTGCAAACCAACCTTTTGCGATTCATGCACAAGCACTCCCAAGTCCCTCTGCACAACAGCATGCTGCAATCTTTCACCATTTAAATAATAATCTGATCTATTTTCCCTTACAAAGCGGATGATCTCGCATTTACCAACATTATACTTCATCTGCCAGACCCTTGCCCACTCACTTAACCTATCTATACCTCTCTATAGACTCTCTGCATCCTCTGCACAATTTACTTTTCCACTCATTTTAGTGTCATCAGCAAACTTAGATACGCTACACTCGGTCCCCTCTTCAAAAATCGTTAATGTATATCGTGAACAGTTGCAGGCCCAGCACCAACATCTGCGGCACCCCGCTCACCACTGATTGCTAACCAGAGAAACACCTATTTATCCCAACTCTCTGCCTTCCACTGGTTAACCAATCCTCCATTCATGCTAATACATTACCCCCAACTCCATGCATCCTTATCTTATGGATAAGTCTTTTATGCGGCACCTTATTGAACGCCTTCTGGAAATCCAAGTATACAACATCCACCTGTTCCCCTCTATCCACTGCGCTCATTATATCCTCAAAGAGCTCCAGTAAGTTTGTCAAAAAGAACCTGCCCTTCCTGAATCCCTGCTATGTCTGCCTGATAAATAAGTCTGGAGGAACTCACCGGGTCAGACAGCATCGATGGAGGGAAATGGACAGTTGACGTTTCGGGTCGAGACCCTTCATCTGGACTAAAAGATAGAGGGGAGGTAGCCAGTATAAAGAGGGGGAGGGAAGGGTTGGAGCAAGAACTGGCAGGAGAGGTGGATCCAGGTGAGGGAGGGTGACAGCCAGATGGAGGAGAGGAGAGTGGAGATGGTGTCAGAAGATGGGAGGTGAGAGGTGGAGGTGACAAAGGTCTGAAGATGATGGAATCTGATCAGAGAGGAAGGTGGAGCCTGGAATCAAAGGAGGGAGGTGGGGAGGGGAGGGGAGGGGAGGGGAGGGGAGGGGAGGGGAACCCGTGGGAGGAGTGTGTGGGTGATGGGCAGAGGAGAGAGACATGGTGATAGGGGCCAGGTGGATCAGGAGGAGAGAGAAAAGGGGCAGAGGGGGAGCAGTTACCGGAAGATGGAGAATTCAATGTCCATGCGATTGGGTGGTAGACTACCCAGGCAGAATATGAGGGGCTGCTCCTCTAGGCTGCACTGCGCCTCAACTTGGCAATGGAGGAGGCCGAGGACAGACAGGTCGGAGTGGGAATGGGGAGGAGAATTAAAATGGCTGGCAACCGGGAGCTCTGGGCATTCAGTTCCTCAGTCAACAGAGAGCTAAAAAGCACTTCCCGACACATCACCCTCCCCCCTCCCCTTCCCACATTCTGCACTCCCACAGCAGCCGATTATGTAATCACTTAGCCACCAAGGGTTAGGCAGTCATTGAAATGATGTGTTCAGTCGTTTGTTTTGGAGTGTGAATTTCCACCATTAACAGTGTCCTGTTTTCTTTTCGAATTGCTGTTTGTGGGATCATGCTTTGCAGTGATTTTTTTCTTGCCTTGACAATAAACATAAAAAGTAATCACTTTGATAAAAAGCATGTTGGAATTTCCTGAAATTTTGATAAGTTCTAATATAATCGCAAATTCTTTTGGAATGTTTCAAATTTTGATTGGATATTGGGAGACTGAGGCTTGGGGGTTAAATTCTGGCACTTTTGCATTCAAATCCCAGTGACAAACACAAGACAGCATGGACCTCCTGTTGCAGCTATGGTGAAATGGAACCGATGCTGGGAGATTTCTCGTGGATTGTCAGCTTTCCCGTTGTCCTCCAAGAATCTGAATGTAATCAGTTAGTCAGTTATATGCCTTCCATTCATCGTAGACTTCTGTTGATGCTGTGGGCTCATTATCTCCAAGATGATCCATTGCCGGATATAACCTGGAGCTGCTGTTAGACATCTACTCACCTTGTCTTCCTCATCCTCTGCTTTCACCTACATTGCTGGTCATTACCTTCTTCCTTACTCCTGTGTTTGCTGAAGTCAGTTTTATTTACGAGGTCAAAAGGATTGTCCAAATGCAACTAAAGGTGCTGTTGAACGAACAAGGTCAAAGCAACCAGGAGTTATCCTAACAGATGGGCATTCAAAAAGTTGTTATGCTTGGATTCTTTATCATGATATCTTAAAGCAAATACCAACCTAATGTGAGTCTGTTGTATGGCAGTCTGAAAAATTGGTTTACAAATAATGACTATTTTAAACACATAAGGATGAAGAGGCCATCATTATAATGATTTAAACAACACCACTGATATTGGTCATTGAAACCCAGGCAAAATGAAACAACACTATGAGTAGAAATGAGGCAGGTTCATCCCTTAATATAATTGGATCTCCAGCCCAAATGCAGTGGTTTCATTTTCTTGGTACCTTAAAGCTGCGGGAGCAGATTGCTAGTAATGAGTGTGAGTGCTTAATTTATCACTGGTTGCCTGGTGAAAAAGAAATGTTCTTATGCCAGGATTCAGGAACTCCAGCCATCTGCTTTGATGGCTTTGATCTAGAAAGCAAAATGCAATTGTCTGATTGTTATTCCTGAAATAGTTGCCAGATTAAACTATTAAGAGGTAATTGTAGTTCTCACACAATTGTCTTGAACTGAATCTTTCACCATTTGCCTAAAGCATCATTTTCTGTAGTATGGTAACTTTTATTTCCTTTGCCGTGGAAGATATCTGACCTTTGGATGCTCTTTCTTTGTTTTTCAAAGGAATATGTCTGGTTTGTACCTGGACCTCTCCTCCCTTTATGGCTCCATCATGGCTTCTTGCAGGTGACCTGTAGAGACATAGAGTCATATAGCACAGAATCAGCCAATCCAGTCCGTGCCAACCAAGTACCCATGTCTACGAATCATTCACCAGCACTTGGTCCATAACCTTCAATGCCTTGGTGATGCCAGATAATTCTTAACTTTTGTAGGATTCTCTGCCTCCGCCAACCATTCAGACAGTGCGTTCCAGATTCCAACCATACCCTGGGTGAAAAAGTCCTTCCTCGGATCTCCTTGAAACCTCTTACCCCTCATCTCCATCCTGTGCCCTGCACTAGATGCCTCCATAAATTACTGAAACTAGCTCTTCACTATTTGCATGTTTTAACCTTCAATGTGAAAGATGGACCCCTGACTTCACAATCTACCTCGTCAGAGTCTTACACCTTATTGTCTGCCTGCACTGCACTTTCTCTGTAGCTGTAACACCATATTCTGCATTCTGTTATTGCTATTCCCTTGTGTTACTTCGATGTACTGATGTGGTGAAATGATCTATGTGAATGGCATGCAAAACAAAGTTTTTCGCTATACCTCAGTACATGTGACAATAGTAAACCAATCTGCCAATTTTATTCTTTCCTAAGTTTGCCTGAAGCAAAATATGTAAGGGTTATATTATATTAGCTTTATATAACACAGTAAAAAATCATACAGCACATCAGGGAAATCACAAGGAATTACTCCAAAACTCAATATATTGCCGACAACTCTATCATCATTTAACAACATTTCTAAACCTGAAGTTGGCATCATGATAAGTTTCAAGTCTCGACACTCACAGTGAAATTAAATGATACTTGGTATGACTGACATTTGTAAAATGTGTAATCTTACAACATTAGCCAACAGTGATGATAAGGAATGTATAGCCTGCCTGCTACAAAGTCTAAGGCTTCACTTTCAGTTTAAATCTCTAACTTCACATGTAATTAAACAAGCAATTTTCATGTTAATAATGCACAAACTCTTGTTTTGATGACTTTCATATTCCTCCTGCTTGGCAAGTTTCCAAAATCTTTTCCAAATATTTTTTCCTCAAGATTCCCCGTTTTAGAGAACTCTTGTTTGAACTTAGTACATGAAACGTCATGGCATAGAAGGTTACGAGAATGGACACAATGTGTTGGAGGGGCTACTTCTGTGTTGTACAAGTCAATGGTTCTATGACTCTACCTTATTAGAGTATCTTGTATGTCAATTTGATCAGTTAAAGCAAATAAGTTTGTTGCTGTAAGACATTTTGAAGGGGCTGTATAATTAAACATGGAATAGGTAAATTTGAAGATGTAGTGGATAGCAAGTTATTAGCTTCAGATCAGGGAATCTGCTGTACAAGTGTAGCCACTATAAGAGCAGGGTTTCCTTGTCAGTGAGTGACTAAATCATCTCAGAAATGAAGGTGGCTCGGTGATGCAGCAGTTAATGCAGCTGCCTCATAGCTCCAAGGAACCGTGGTTCAATCCTGACCTCGGCTCCTGTTGGCGTGGAGTTTGCACGTTCTCTCTCTGACTGCCCGGGTTTCCTGCAGGTGCTTCTGTTTCCTCGCACATTCTGAAGAGAAACTGGCAGGTTGATTAGCTACTGTAAGTTCCCCCTTGGTGTAGCTTAATGGCGAACGAATCCAAGGAGAGTTCGTGGGCATATGCGAGAGGGAATACGTACAGGGTGCTGGGAAATAAGATGAGGAGGAATGGGATAGTTCCATGAGACCTGGCAAGGACATGATGGGCCAAATGGTCTAGACTAGAGAAAGTAAAACTACTTTGTGTTCATTATTTTGCTGATTCACTGTTTCTGACGACACGGTTTTAGAATTGCCTGTCCTATAGTAATGTTATTAATTGAAGCAATTTGAATTTCAACCTACTGAGTTCCTCCTCCAACTTTTAACACCTTACCTCCACTAACGTTACACTCCAATTACTTATTCAGCATGCAAATAGAAGGAAAGACTTGCATTGATACAAAGGGTTATCATTTGTCTCTGAAACACCTTTTAGATTCAACATACATGTTCAAATAGATAGCCTTGTTGCACCTAGGTTTGGGGTAAAAATTCATCCTCAGTAGCTTGGCTTAACAGTCACGTCCTTACACTGTATTCTGCCTCTGAAGTTCAGTTCCATGGTTCAAAAGAGGAATACAAAGCACAGTTGTTATTTTATTGAGTACTTAACACAGACAACAATCAAGGGCAAATTTCTAAGATCCCACAGATAGTAGGGAGCTTTGTAATCAGTTAATCTTTGCTTGCTGGTGGTGATTAAAGGAGGAATGTTGGAATATTTCAGTGAATCTTCAATTAAACTGGGTAGTTGAACCATTAGAAAAGGCTAATGGAATCTGCCTTCAATGTCTTATCCAGGAGCCAATATCTGACATGCTTCATTTACAACCAAACATTGGTGAAAACTACAACATAGCATAACAAATGTGTCTAAAGGCCTTGAACCACATGCAGTGAAAGATGTGTTCACCTTTCAAACAGACGCTGGATAAAAATCCATTACAGAAATGGATTCAGAAATAATGAGTTCCTTTCAGAACTCCCTGGTCCACTCTTCCGTTCCCACCATCCCCCCCAACTTCTTACGGCACTTTCCCTAGCAACCACAGGTGACACAACACTTGTCCTTTCTCCTCTTCCCTTCCCACCATCCAGGGACCCAAACCGTTTCTCCCGGTGAAGCAGCGATTCACTTGCACCTCTTCCAATCCAGTGTACGGAGCTGGGTGTTCACAATGTGGCCTCCTCAACACTGGAGAAACCAAACGCAGACTGTGTGATTAACTGTGGAGTAACTGTGTTCAGTCTGCAGGATTTAAAACTCTCAGACAGAGCCGTAGTAATCTATTCCATTGCCGCCCCTTCCCCCCACCCCCCCAAAGCAGTCTGGTCCCTTCTGCTCCAACGACAAAGTCCATTTCCATTGTGAATACTGATGAAAAGTATTAATATAGGACCTCCTTTTGGCTTCATGTACAGATCGCTCCCGTTGTCCTTAATGACCCTTTGAAACGTTCTGACCCTCCCATTCATTCATTGACCAGATAACCCTGTTTACATTTTATACCCATGGTCATCCCAGTTTTACCCTATTAGAGTCATCCCCCTCTCCCAACCTCTCTGCAGCTCTACGAAGGGTCCTGACGAGGAGTCTCTGACCTGAAACATTAACTCTGTTTCTTTTCTTACAGATGTAGCCTGACCTGTTGAGTATTTCCAGTATTTTCTGTTTTTATGTCAGTGTAGACTTGTTAATCCAACAGCGCGTGACTGATTGGTTTTAACGACACCATCATGTGCAAACTGGTTCTGGTGAAAAATCATTGACCTGCAATGTTAAACCTGTTTGTTTTTCTAGAGATGCTGTCTGACCTGCAGAGTATTTCCAGCATTTTCCTTCATATTCTAGTCCTCATACTAATCATCTTTGGTACCGTTACATAAAACAACAGGAAGTTTGGAATCAATTATCCTTATCAGAAATTGTTTTATTTGACAAAAAGGAATAATTGGATTCATAATCATTTATATAATTGAATCTTTTGACTCAGTTTTGTTAATGTTGCTTATTCATAATCAATCCCAGTGACTGATGGAAGTGATTTTTTAATCTCTCTGCAGGGTAATTGATGTTAGCCTCCAGGTTACTATATAGAGGATCAAACAACCTCTCTTCACAAAGTGAATCATTTAAGGCTGATGACCTGTAATTCAAGAGAGGACATTCCACTGCTGGTGATCAGGATGAACCAGCAAACATTTGTCTTAATCTTTCAGAAGGCCTGCTCCAATTGTCTTCTTGTTTGACTACCAAAATCACAAATTATTCCACTGACAGACACAGTGGTGTTGGCTGACTTGGTGAATGGTGATAGCACGATGGACAGTCAGGGTTGTAAAATGGATGCATCTCAACATAGAACATAAAACAGTACAGCACAGTATGGTCCCTTCGGCCCACAATGTTGGGCTAACTTAAATATACCTACTCCATGATCAATCTATTCCTTCCCTCCTACACAGCCCATAACCCTCCATTTTTCTTACATCCATGTGCCTATCTAAGAGTCTTTTAAATTTCCCTATTGTATCAGCTTCTACCACCACCCCCGGCAGTACGTTCCAGGCACCCACCATTCTCTGTGTAAAAAACCTACCTCTGACACCTCCCCTAAACTTTCCTCCTCTGACCTTAAACTGATGTCCTCTGGTATTGGCCATTGCCACCCTGGGGAAAAGGTGCTGGCTGTCCACTCAATCTATGCCCCTCATAATCTTATACACCTCTTTCAAGTCACCTCTCATCCTGTGTCGCTCCAAAGAGAAAAGCCCTGGCTTGCTCAACCTCTCCTCATAAGACATGCTCTCTAATCCAGGCAGCTTCCTGGTAAGTCTCCTCTGCACTCTCTAAAGCTTCCACTTCCTTCTTATAATGAGGTGACCAGAACTGAACACAAGTGTGGTCTAACCAGAGTTTTATAGAGCTGCAACGTTACCTCGCAAAACTGTGATCTTCTGTTATCTGATTTCAATAGTAACCCATCGCCAAGGGCAACCTTGTCTAGTGGGTGATATTTTCTTCCATTCACTTACATAGAACATAGAACAGCACAGCACAGGAACAGGCCCTTCAGTCCACAATGTCTGTGCCAAACAGGATACCAGATTAAACTGACCCTATCCATTAACAACCTTTAAAAGGTACTATTAACAACATTTAAAAGATACTTGGACAGGTACGTGGATAGGAAAGGTTTAGAGGGATATGGGCCAAAGGCGGGCAAATGGGACTAGCTTAGATGGGAATCTTGGTCAGCATGGACCAGTTGGGCTGAAGGGCCTGTTTCCGTGCTCTATGACTCTATGACTATATTTCCTGCCTGTTCGTGTGCCTGTCTATTGGTATTGTTATTGGTAATTGGTTTATTATTGTTGCATGTACTGAGATACAGTGAAAAACTTAGTTTTGCAAGTCATCCATACCAGTCATTTCAAAACGTAAGTACATCGAGACAGTACAAAGGGAAAGCAATAGCAGAATGCAGAATGTAGCACAACAGTTTCAGTTATAGAGAAAGTGCAGTGCAGGTAGACAATAAGGTGCAAGGACCATGACAAGGTAGATTGTCAGGTCAAGAGTTCACCTTTAACGTACAAGAGGTCCGTTCATTAAAGATGAACTCTTGGCCTCACAACGTACTTTGGAATCTACTAAAATACCTCTAAAAGCCTCTTATTCATTCTACATGATGATGCTGGAGGAACTCAGCAGGCCAGGCAGCATCCGTGGAGAAAAGCAGGTAGTCAACGTTTTGGGTCAGGACTCTTCTTCAGGACCACCTGCTTTTCTCCACTGATGCTGCCTAGTCTGCTGAGTTCCTCCAGCTTCATCATGTTTTTCATCTAGATTCCAGCATCTGTAGTTTCGTTCTTATCCATTCTAGTTCAGTTTTGGTCACTGCTCCTGTATGAGATTCTGTTGGCTTATGATCTCCTCACTGGAGTTCAGCTCACTGCTAATCTCAATGCAAAGATCTAACTTCTGAACCCGCTACATATTTGCTGCTTTTTGGCAAATCCAAGGGGATGGGATTGGCCTATCGTGATTCGCATGCAGATGTGTGAATGACACATTCCGAGAATGACACATTTCATTCAAGGAAAAAGAACCTTAGGTTGTCAAATTTAAAACCAGGCATCTGGTAATCTTGGCTGTAAGTTTCTCTCTGTGACCATCCACGTTTATGTGCCAGGATGCCAACTGAATTGTTCCATCACCATGCATGAATGGACACTCTTGGACGATGCAGTGCCCATCTGGCCCCTCCATATGTCTATTGAACACAGGGCCAACAGCTAAGAGTGAAGAAAGCTGTCGTACCCATTCTATCCGGGCAAGGTCTACCGGCCAATTGGGAAGATTAAGCAGGAGGTGAATTCCACTGTTCTTCCAGCAGGTTTGAAAAACGAAACACCTCATAAGTGTGGTCACTGGGACACAACAGGAACAATAGTTTGAGTGTGCAACACACTTTCTGAGGATTTTATAATTAAGTTTTGAGTTTACTTTGTGCAAGGAAAGAGAAATTTATAAGATTATGAGAAACATAGACAGAGTAGTCAGCTTTTCCCCAGGGTCGAAATGCCTAATACTAGAGGGCATGCATTAGGAAATGCCTAATACTAGAGGGTGGCACGGTAGCGTAGCGGTTAGCGCAATGCTATTACAGCGCCAGCAATCGGGGTTCAATTCCCGTTGCTGTCTGTAAGGAGTTTGTACGTTCTCCTGTGTCTGCGTGGGTTTCCTCCGGGTGCTCCAGTTTCCTCCCACATTCTAAAGACATGCGGGTAGGTTAATTTGGGTTAAAAAAATGGGCGGCGTGGACTCATTGAGCCGAAAGGGCCTGTTACCACGCTGTAAATAAAATTTAATTAAAAAAATTTAATTTAAAAATAAAAGGTAAGGTCAAAGGAAATGTGCAGGGCAGAGAGTGGCAGGTGCCTGGAATGCCCTGCCAGGGGTGGTGGAGGAGGCAGATACGATAGAGGCATTTAAAAGGCTCTTAGATAGGCGCATGAATGTGAAGAGAATGGAGAGATATGGACATTGTGTAGGCAGAAGGGATCAGTTTAGTTAGGTGTTTAATTATCTCCTTCCCTTTTAAAGGGTCCACTGTAACTTCTGACAGGATTTTCCAGTCTGGAATTTTTTTTTACACTCAAAGCAACCTTTCTGCACACTGGCAAAGGAATTTAATCGAATACCTAAGTATAAAAGTATTTATGTGCTCACTGAGGTCACAAAATCGATTCTTTATCCGCAGATGGACATAGACAGTGATGACAAACAGAGACCCCACTTGGCCAAAGTTAATCTGTAACATGTGGCTCTTCACTGGCGGAGAACCAGAAGGCCAAATGTTCTGCAACTCCTTCTAATTCTAAATAGAAAACCAATCTACTGATGACCCTAAACCTCAATTCATTGCACTACCTGCCAGTCTAACACATGTGAGTTTAAAATATTAGAAGTTTGCAACTGGATCTGCCCACTTCCAGTTTCATGAGATGAGGGCAAGATAACCAAACTGCTCTCAGGATGTGAGGATGCATTTCTTCTCTCAGAAGGTCCTGATTTTTGGAATTTTCTACCCTAGAGAGATGTGGAGGTTGAGTCATCAAATGTGTTCAGGGCAAAGATAGACAGGGTTTTGGCTAGAGTGAGGGGAAAGGGTTATGGGGATTGGTGAGATCAAGATCAGAGCGGCAATAATCTTACTGAATGGTGAAAAAGGCCCAAAAGACTGTATCCTCCTTTCATATTCTTATCCTACCTAGGAGACTGTTTTGCAACAGGTTAGCAAATGCTTTACCTTCACTCTTTTTGGCTGAATTCCCAGGTGCTTGGGGAAAGGAGTTGGGGACTGCATCCATAAAGTGAGTGCCTTTACAGCATTCCCTGTGGAACAAGAGAAGCAGGACTATTTTCTTTATCTCCTACTTGCAAACGTGCAATCCCCTCCCCAGCCTCAACTCTTCCTAAATGTATTACCCCATTGTAATCCCCCACCTTTTCTGTCTCGCCCAACATCCCAGCCTCTCCCTAACCATCTCTCTCCAGGCAATCTGCACAACCCTTGTTTTATCCACCTAACTCACCACCCTGGGCTTCCAACAATCCTTGTTAGTTTACTGGTAGCCATCCATGTCAATCAGGCTAATTTCAGAGTGGGGAAGTTGTCCTTGAGAGTTAAAATTCCATATCATTCAAGGAAATGGTCATTTACAGGTTCCCCAGCTATAACCCAAAACTTGGTCCCCAATTAAGCTGTTTTTCCCAATATCCCTTATTTTGCAACCCTAATCTCACTTAGCCTTTGTTTTTGCACAGATATGAAAACCCAACTCCATGCTATCTAATCATTGCTTGTAACCCCTGACTTGTGTCCACAGACTTCCCAGATCTTGTGCACAGTGCTTACTGAGACTTGTCTATTTTAAGAACAAAGGTGGTCAACTATAGATAACTGGCCAGAGATTTTTAATGGTTAAGTCTCAGAACAATGGAGCAAACATTGGAAGAGCTTCCCACAGCTACTCAAGTTTTAGGAAGCATGCTGTTCAGGTAAATGGCAAACAAATATTCATTCAACAAATTTAATATTCCCCTTCCTTCTCATGGCAAGGTTGAATGAGATAGTTTTCATAAAAAGGGAACCAGATGAAATGGTTTAGACCCTGGAGAATTATAACCTTAAATAGTCCTGTCGTTGCCTAGTGCCAGGGTTCAGGAATATCCTCGGATTGAACAAATTCTGACAGAATTCAAAATGCGTCAGTCTACATCGTTCATTCCCCAGAATGGAATTTTTAGAACAGCAGATAATTCTCTTTTATTCACGGATCGGACTTTTGGGAATGCTGGCAAGAATGAGAATAAAGCTACAGTAGAACTGAGGATGGTTACAAGGCGAGGAAGAAGTCACAACATCACGAATACTGCTTATATGATGCTATGTGCCTGTGATGCTGCTGCAAGCTGCAAGTAGGTCTTTCATTGCACCTGTGCACACATATACTTGCGCACATGACAATAAACTCGACTTTGACTTTGACTTTGACTTTGATATGTCACGAATACAAACGTTGGCTCAGGACTAACTAATCAAAAGGCTAAAGGAGCTGTGATTGATTTGCCCCAAGGTCAGGGGTACCCTGGTCAATAATGGGAGATGAAGATCTCTCCTGTCTACTGACAGGGGGGCAGTATCTTGGGGGAACTGATGTTAATGTGGGGAGAATTTATTGAAAAAGTTGGATTAATGTGGGATGAATATAAACAGATGGTTGATGATCAGCATGGATTCAGTTGGTTGAAGCGGGTTGAAGAGCATGTTTCTGTTCTATATGTCTCTATGACTCTATGAAGTCTGGCTGCATCCATCCCAAACCAGGATGTGAAACCAACGCAGCCAACTGAACTTGAAGGCAGATCACCCTGGACCTAAGTGAATGGTCAAACTGGCTTTGGGAGCTATCTGTTCCCATTTCTAAATGTTCACCAATGCAGATATGTCAGAACTTGAAGCTATCAGAGAAGCAGATTATTTTGTTTGGAGATGTTTGATATTAGTGGAACGTCAGGACAGGCCTTTAGGGATGTTAGTTAATTGAGTGTGTACAGAAGAAAATGCTCGTAGCCTTGGGAAAAGGAACGATGGCACATGAAGGGAAAACTGAGCAGACAAAAATGATTCAGCAAGTGCTGAGATTGGGATCAGCTGATTTGAAATTTATTAAAGGAGCCATTTTTCAAACAGGTACCTCTTTCATTTTCAATAATTTCTTTCTGTGCAAACTGTCGAAAATAGCCGCAAAGGCAGCCCTTTCCTCCCTTTTGTGAATTATTCAGGAGCTTGCAATGTCTGTGTGTGACATATTAGCCAAGAGCACCCATGTTAGAGACTCTAGTAATGCCAATTCTTTGGCTGCTATAGAAATTGAATCCAATTTTCAGATCAGATCCTTTACCATGGCAGGTGAACACTACCCTCAGTTATACCTGTAATTGGAAGAGCTCTGGTGTGTCACCTTTAGCGCAGTCTCCCATGCCTAGGAGCAATGCTGTGGTGGGTTCAAATCCATACTGGTGACTTAAGGGTTGAAATCTAGGCTGATGCATCACTAAGGGTGTTGCACTGTGACATGAATTTTTTTTTTCATCTTGCCTGCCCTCCCAGTTGGAAAGCAAATGTGAATCAGGGCAGGCTTGGTCCATAGTGGTAGCATAGGAGTTAAATTACCTGATTAGTAGTCCAAAGGTTTGGACCACATGCAGAGATCTAAGTTCCAGTCCCTCCAATGGTAGCTGTGGAATTTAAATTCTTGCAATTAGAAAAAATCTAATCATTAGTAATGACTGCATTGTCATTAAAATCCCAACTGGTTTATCAGATAAGATAAGAGATCTTTATTAGTCACATGTACATCAAAACACACAGTGAAATGCATCTTTTTGCGTAATGTACTGGGGGCAGCCCACAAGTGTCGCCACGTTTCCAGTGCCAACATAGCATGCCCACAACTTCCTAATCCGTACATCTTTGGAATATGGGAGGAAACCGGGGCACCCGGAGAAAACTCACGAAGACATGGGGAGAACGTACAAACTCCTTACAGACAGTGGGTGGAATTGAACCCAGGTCGCTCGCACTGTAAAGCGTACTTAGCTCCTCCAAGGGAGGAAATCTGCCAACCTTACCTGGTTTGGACGATATGTGACTCCCGACCCACCAGCATGGTTAACTCCAAAATGGCCTAGCAAGCCACTCAAAAGATCCAAAAGCAATTAGGAATGGGCAATAAATGTTGGTTTTGCCAGCATCACCCAGATAGTGAAAATTGAGTGAAGAAATACAAAAATATCTCCCTCAACATCACTTGAGCTTGAAATGTTTTTGTTTTTCCTGATTCACAAACCATCCCCAAGGACACTCTTTAAAAATATGGGGCTTTTTCATAAATCAATAAAACTCTGCACTGGCAATAAAGTGCCAACTATGCATATTGCCTGAAAAAAAACACTCTGAATGCAGAAGCGACTGACCAGTCACTTATGTTTGCACGCACAGTATAAAGTACACTGGTAAGATGTATTGGTAGGGGGACTCACAGAACAGAAATAGAAGATAAAAGTGCAGGCAGACAACTGATAACTTTGAATGAGCAAGCTTTTCTTCAATTAATGTCGTTGCTAAATTTGTTATAATTTTTTATAAAAATCAGAAGTTGATATACTTGCCTGAAGTTTCCTTTAATGTCCAATCTTGCCAGAAAATGGTAATGAACTAAATAACGGCCTGTGAACTGTAAACAAAATTAAAAACCAAAAAAAACTAAAGGCCCAAACAGTTTATCAGCATGTTATCACGTTTTGTACAGGTTGGCTGCCGTGTTCCCAACATTGTATTGGTGGCTGAGCTTCAAGAGAACAATGGCTGTAAAGTTCCCTTGGTTCACCTCTTCCTACATCCTCCACCTCCCCCACCTTGTTCTATCTGCCCTCCATCTATCCCTTATCTGTTTCTACCTATCACCTACCAGCCTCTGTCTCACCTCTCCCTCTCACTTTTACATGCTGGCTATCTTCCATCTACACTCTCAATCCTGATGTAGGGTCTCGAACCAAAACGTCGATCATCCCTTTGCCTCCACAGATGCTGCCTGACCCACTGAATTCTTTCAGCAGTTTGCTTTTCACTCCAGATTCCAGCTTCTGTGTGTTTCCATGACTTTAAAGGCTTTTGGCACAATGTGAAGGGTCATGGAGTCAAAGAGGCCCTTCAGCCAACAGTTTCCATGCCGACCATGTGGTATCACTGAAAATTATGAGAATCCTTACATCAAACCTTTGCTCGTTGGAAACTGTTGGTTATTTTTCTACCTTCGCTCTCCCGGATTACGGTGGAATTTTGTGATTGGAAACAGTGGTCTTTATTCCAAGCCTTTAAAATTCAGATTGGACAATTTGGGAGTAAAATAGTCACTCAGTAGATATAAAGGAAAACATTCTGTATTAACTTCTTCAGTACGATCTCCTATCCAACTGTACGGACTAAAGCACCACTAATAACGTGGATATTTAAACCATATTTTAGAAATAGCACTAATTTTCTTCAGCTGGCCAGCAATAACTGAAAGTTCTCTGGAAATAAAATAGAGGCAATTGGGAGAGGTGCTTCACAATTTGTTGCTCTTGCTTCATCTGCCTGAAGCCAGAAGGTGGTTTAACTCAGAGGATATTGTTGTAGAAATTTAAGTCTTTCTCTGCAAATGAAGGGTCTCGACCCAAAACATTGACTGTCCATTTCCCTCCACGGATGCTGCCTGACCCACTGAGTTCCTCCAGCAGTTTGTTTTTTGCTCTTTCTCTGCATCGGTTAGTACATTCAAAAATTGCAGTGAGCTACATAGAACCAGAAACAAATTGTCAAGCAGTCTGCATCCCATTAAGAATTTTGTTTGTTAGTGCATGTTTCATCTTAAATGAAGTGGTGTACATGGCTCAGAGGAATAGAAAACGATCTCACAAGATATTTTGGAGCCTTGCTAATGACAGCAGATTTCATGGACCACAACAATTTGCATTTATAAAGCTCATCTGCGTTCTGGGTTGCTTTGCAGGAGTACTCTCAGACAAGATTTGACACTGAGCCACTTGAGGAGATATTGGATGGCCATAAGCATTGGCATGGGACAAATTGTAAGGAGCATATTAAAGAAGGAAGGGGGGAGTAAAGAGGTGGAGAAGTTTAAGGGTGAATGGCTAAGCCAGTGGCCTGGGCAGCTGAAGAGATGGTGAAGGTATTTAACGGCAGCTGAACTTCCTTATTGTGTTAACAATAGTGACCACACTTCATTGGCTGTGAAGGTGTTTGACATGTTCTGAAAGTGACAGGGATGGCTATGTAGAAATGTATGTTTTATTACTGGTTGTATTTTAGCATCACCTTTGCCTTGCTTTCTCCTCTGCCTAATTAAAGCAGACAAGTAATGTTGTAGTCAGTGTAGTGATCGTACAGTGCTATTGGATAGGATTCAGATCCAGCAAGGATGAAGGAACAGCGGATATTTTTCCAAGTCAGGATGGTGTGCAACTTGGAGGGAAGGGCCGCTGCTTCGCAGCTCCAATGACCCAAGTTTAATCCTCACCTTGGGTATTGTTTCTGTGGAGTTTGTTTGTTCTCTCTGTGAGTGTGTGGGTTTCCTCTGGGTAGTCCGGTTTCCTCCCACATCCCATAAACATGCAGGTTGGTGGGTTAATTGGCCATTGTAAATTGCCCCTAATGTAGGTAAATGGTAGAATTGAATGGAATGTGGGGAGATTAGGTTGCAGGGGGAATTAGAGTGGGGGAGTTGGATTGCTCTGTGAGCTGGCAAATACTTCAGCAAATTCTTTGGCAAGAGATTTAAAAGGCACATCAGGGGCAGTTTCTTCACGCAAAGGGTGGCGCGTATTTGGAATGAGCTGCCAGAAGTAGTGGCTGAGCTGGGCACATCAGCAATGGTTAAAAGCCATCTAGATAAGTACATGGATAGGACAGGTTTAGAGGTCCATGGGCCAAATGCAGGGCAACACATGGACGTGGGCTGAAGGGCCTGTTTCCATGCTGAAAGACTCTGTGAGTCTATGACTTTGTCCTGGAAGGTCATGGTAGGATAATAGCCACCAGTTTCCAACGTGCAAAGGTTTGAAATAAGGATTGTCATAATTTTCACTGATGCCATATGTACAGCATGGAAACAGTTGTCCAAAGGGCCTTCTTCCCTGTTGTATGACTCCATATCCCTTCATAATGTGCCAAAAGGCTCTACAGCCACTGTAAGTTTCCCCTAATGTAAGTGAGCAGTAGAATTGACAGGAATGTAGGGAGAGTAGGTTGCAGGGGAAGTTAGTGGGGTCTTGGATTGCTCTGTGATATGGCAAAGACTTGATGGGCTGAATGGCCTCCTTCTCTGTCATAAGGAAATATGGAACATGGGCAAAGGCAGGCAGTACATGGAAAGCTGAAAGTAGTGGTATTTCCATGTGCTGTCTGCCTTCGACGTTCTAGGTTTCGATCAGTAAATGCTGATGGTGAAGGGAGACCATCATTTGGACAAAACAAAGCATGGGAGTTAAAGTCTCCAGAGGGATGGGGTGGTGGTGAATGGTGCTGGTGGAAGCTGGATAATTTGCAATGAATTTTACCCCAACTCTGGAGTCCTCCGGATTCCTACCTGTGGTTTTATAACACGGCTACACTGCCTGAGTTCACAGACATTCTGTTTCCCCTTCTCTGGAGTGGGGCAGCACCCAAGGATCAGGGTTCAATTATGCACACAAAATTCTGGAGGAACCCAACAGGTCAGGCAGCATCTATGGAGGGAAATGAACAGCCGATGTTTTGGGTTGAGACCCTTCACCTGGACCGTTGAAGAATCTCGACTTAAAACGTTGACTGTTCATTTCCCTCGACTGTTCATAGATGCTGCCTGACCTGCTGAGTTCCTCCAGCATTATGTGTGTGTTGCTCCAGATGCCAGTATCTGCAGAATCTCTTGTGTCTTACAGTTCAATAAATTTACTTTCATTGATGAAGAGGAGAGAATGAAAGGAAGATGAGCCAGCATCTCAGCAGAGCAATTCATGGTCACAATCTATAGCAGAGCTCCTTGCAGCCAATCACATGTAGGCCTTGTTGTAATGTAGGAAACATGGTAGGCAACTTGTGCACAGAAAGCTCCCACATTGATTATTATCTGTGATAGAGGTTGAGGGTGAATTGGTAAGTTTGTTTATTATTGTCACATGTACTGAGGTACAGTGAAGGGCTTTGTTTTGCATGCCATCCATACAGATCATTTCATTGCATCAGTACATCGAGGTAGTACAAAGGAAAAGCAATAACAGAATACAGAATAAAATGTTATAGCTACGGAGAAAGTTCAGTACAGGCAGACAATAAGTCCTCGATGAGGTAGATTGTGAGATCAAGAATCCATTTTATTGTAATAAGGAACCATTCAACAGTCTTACAACAGCAGGATAGAAGCTGTCCTTGTGCCTGGTGCTATGTGCTTTCAGGCTTTTGTATCTTCTGCCCAGTGGGAGGGGGGAGAAGAGAGAATGTCCGGGGTGGGTGGGGTCTTGATTATGTTGGCTGCTTTACTGAGGCAGTGAGAAGTGTAGACAGAGTCCATGGAGGAATGGCTGGTTTTTGTGATGTGCTGAGTTGTGTCCACGACTCTCTGCAGTTTCTTGTGGTGGAAAAAGCACCATGGGAATCTTTCAGACCCACCTGCAGGAGTGATGGAGTCAGTGGAGAGAGGGGACATGGGTGGTGGGAGGGACATCAAAATAATATCTCATCTGAAAAACAGCAAAGTGCCAAGGGCCTGGAGTGGAAATTGAACCCACAACCTTCTGACTAAGATCCCAGCACTCTAGCAGATGAACTACAGGCAAAGACCTATTTGGGAAACAAGGAAAAAGAAGCACAAACCACCAACATTGCAGATTTGGCTCTTATTCAAAGTTCAAAGGGTCAAGGATGAAAGCTAGAGTTTGTGGTGCTGCATCCGATTGATGTTTGGATAACAAGTGTAAGAATAACTATGAGGAAAGCTGAGACCGTGAATTAGAGAAAAGAAAAAGAAAGGGACATTAAATTTTAATCCATGTTATTCCAGTGCTCTATATACAAAAAAATTGCAAATGTTATACTCTGAACTGATGGTTCTTAGTAGCCGTCAAAAGCGTTCTGGATCACCAATCCATCCGCATTTTCTAAACTCTCTACCATTATTTGTTCTTTATTGATCTTTATTTCCAATCCCTGCTCCCATATTTTTATTTACTTATCCTTAGTTGGGATGTGGGTATGATTGGCATGTCCCATTCCTAACTGCCCTCGAGAAGGTGGTGGTGAGTCATTTGTATGAACTATTGTGGTCAGTGTAATGAAAATGCACTGACAATGCTGGCAGGTGAGGATTCCAGGGATTAGACCTAGCAACAGTAAAGGAATAGGTCCACATTCAGGTCAGCGGGGGAACCACGGCCCTGCTGCCTTTGCTGGTAGTGAGTCCTTTGGCAAGAGCCATTGGCCACTTTAAGTCCCGTGGCATTTATGCACTGTCAGTTTGTTTGGGAAAAAAATAGAGATAACAGATCAAACTGCAGGGAAGCTGTCATTGGCCTTCAATCCTTTGTTCATCAAGTCCCTTCCTTGTAAGACTCAGACCATGCAGATCATCAACACGATTGATGCAGCTCGTCGAGCCTCTGCCTCATACCTCCAGTGACATGGGTTCGATCAGGACCATCAGTACTGTTTGTGTGGAGTTTGTATGTTCTTCCTGTGATCATGTGGGTTTCCCACTGGATATTCCCATATCTTCCCACTTCACAAAAACATGCGGGTTGGTAGGTTAGATGGCCATGGTAAATTACCCCTATTCTGGAGAGAATAAAATGGGACTAGTGTAGGGTTAAGATAAGATATGATATCTTTATTAGTCACACGTACATCGAAACACACAGTGAAATGCATCTTTTGCGTAGAGTGTTTTGGGGGCAGCCCACAAGTGTCGCCACGCTTCCGGTGCCAACATAGCATTCCCACAACTTCCTAACCCGTACATCTTTGGAATGTGGGAGGAAACCGGAGCACCCGGAGGAAACCCACGCAGTCGCGGGGAGAACGTACAAAATCCTTACAGACAGCGGCTGGAATTGAACCCGGGTCGCTGGTGCTGGAATAGTGTTACGCTAACCATCACATTACCGTGCCTGCCCCCTAGGGTAGAAATGTTGAATGCTAAAGGGCATAGCTTTAAGGTGGGAGGGGGAAAGTTTAAAGGAGATGTGTACAGCAAGTTTTTTACACAGAGAGTGACAGGTGCCTGGAACGCAAGCTAGAGATGGTGGTGGAAGCAGATACGATAGTGTCATTTAAGAGGCTTTGTGATAGGCATATTGACAGGCAGGGAATGGATCACATGCAAGCATAAGGGATTAGTTTAATTTGGCATCATGTTCGGCACAGACATCATGGGCCAAAGGGCCTGTCCTGTCCTGTTCTGTGTTCTATGCTTAAGTGAGTGCTTCAGAGTCAGGGTGGGCAAAAGGGTCTGTCTCCATGCTGTATGGCTCTATGACTCTATGACTAAACAGAGAGCAAAGCAAGGAAAAGACTAACGTGAAATACCCATTTAAAAATAACTTGCATTTTTATAGTATCTTTCATATCATTTTCAGAACATCCCAAACACTTTGGAAAGTACTCTTTGGAGTGTAGACACTGTTGTGTCATAGGAACTCTGGCTACCAATATTAAACAGTAATCTCCCACAAGCAGCAATATCTTAAAACAAGATTATTCTGCTTACTGCTTTTTCTTTTGAGAGACAATTATTGTGCCTAGGACAATCAGGGCAAGATGTGAAGAATTGTAAAGAAACAAAATGATGTTCTTGTGATTGGTTTGCAATAACAGATTAAACTGAGAGAATGCAGACCTTGGCAACCAATAACTAAATTGGCTTTCAATCTTGTCCTTCATTCTATGAATCCTGTCTTTGTGCAGCTCTTCCTCAGCTTAGTGCAAAGATTTATTGTTGTTTAGTTTGGACAATAAACATGTTCAGGAACATTAAGATACCATTATGCATAACAAAAATATCTGACTTTATCTTCCTACCTTATCATCAGAACCTCCATGTAATTGCTCAGTGAACATATTCATAAACTTTCTTTCAAGTGCTATGCCTGGTGATTTACTCTGCAAGGACATTTGTACATGACATTTCATGACCTTGGAACATTTTGAAATGCATCAAAGTCAATAGTGTACTTTTTAAGTCAGATCGCTGTTGTAATCCAGGGAAACATATCTGCTGTTTCATCTGGCAAGACCATACGAACAACAATGAGGTCTGCCTTTGGTGCCTTTGTTGAGATTAAGCATTCTGCAGGACATAGGAGGACTCACAGGCTTCACTTCAAACAGTGTTGTGGCATCTCTTATGACTGCCAAAGAGGTTGGGTGGTGTCCCAGTTTGAGGTCTCCTCCTGAGGAGAGCACCTGCAACAGTGCAGCCCTGCCTCTGAACTGAACTCAAGTGCCAGCATAGACTATATGCTTAACTCTCAAGTGAGGCTTGACCCCACAACTGTTAACTCAGAGGTGAGAGTGCCATTGCTATCTAACTCCATTATTTCTTTTAGTTTATACTTCCTGACCACTTCCTAAAAATTTGTGTAAATGTAATAACTAATTTGCCTTAATTAGTTTCAACACTCTGTCATCTTTTGAAAATAACAGGGGCTAATGGCAAAGTTAGACTGTGGTTGGCTGGAGTCCATTTACAAAACCAATTGTTGGACCTTTTCTTGAATTTATACCTTTAAATCTTATTCTTCTCCAATTGATGATGAAATAACCAATAACCAGAAGTCAAATGACAGGAATTGATGCAAATGTGAAAAGGAACTGTGGAGAGTGAGCACTGAAAGGGTTGTCGTACACAACTACAATGAGCAGAGAAATCTGGGTCATGGAAGTAAGGCTGTGCATTACAACAGTGTCTTTTTACAGTTGACCTCTCATTACTTCACTGTTGTTTAACAATCCTTTCAGAGCTTGAATCTTGTGGTCATTTTATAGCACACACAGCATTTTTAGACATCAAGAGTATTTTCCTATGTTATATCTCTTTGTTTTCCAAACCTCCATCAACATACAAAGGAATATCATGGCCTTTGACAGAAGTTGGCATTCACTAACTCCTTGTTGGGCAATGATTTTTAAATACAGTGGGCCTGAATGATGCAAAAAGCAAATGCATCAGACTGTTTTCTCGGCAGAGACTCATCCAATTTACCTCGCGAGCAGCCAGTTGACAGAAAGGGCAAGAGAACAGGGAGGGAGACTAAAGAACCTGCTTCTTTGTTGAGCCAAACTGGAAGTCTAAATTTCAGGGGGTGGGGGACCAACCCTGGGGGTAGGGCCATTGGGTATGGGAAGATCCTGAGGGGAGGTGAGAGGGATATTAATACTCTGCCTATTGGTTCCTGGCAACCAGAACACGGGATCCTGCTGATAACACTTTAACAAGGGGCAGACCTGTTGGGACAAGAATGCTGGAGGGCCTCTTGAATGGGGCAGGGGAAAGATGAAAATCTCTTCCTTCACTGACTCAACTTGGACCGGATCTGACCGAGTTTGAAAGGCGCAGAAAATTAAGTGCAATCATTGTTGATACGTAGGCAGCTAATTTGGACACAGAAAGCTCCCACAAACAGTAATGTGTTAATAGCCAGATGTGTTAGTAGCGTCTGTCCATCAACCACCTGCCACCGTCTCTCAACTCCACCCCTCTCCTCCCCTCCCTGGCGCAACCTGCCCGTCATCTTTTACCCCTCTTCAGTCCGCCAGTCACCTCGGGTCCTGTCTCACCACTCCCTATCTCCTCTCTACACTGACTATCCCCCCTCTCCACTCTCAGTCCCGATGCAGGGTTTCGACCCGAAACATCGACAATTCTTTTCCCCACACCCCCCTCCCGACAGATGCTGCTCAACCTGCTGAGTTCTTCCAGCAGATTGTTTGTTGTGAATAGCCAGACGATCTGCTTTAAATGACATTCGTTGAAGGGTTGTCATTGGAGACTTTATCGATAATTCTGCAAGATGCATCACATCCCCCTGACAAGGCAGATTGGGACTCACCTTAATCTCTCATTCACAAGCAATCACTTCAGATAGTGCAATACTCCCTCTGTGGGTTAGGAAGCATTAGTGTTTTTAGTGAGCCATTGAACCATAGCTTAATTGCTATGTCAATAAAACAATTAGAAGAACAGCCCTGCATTCTCAAACTCCAATTATTGAAACACCATGAGAGGAAACTAGACAGATATGGAGGATCCAATGTCACAATTATGTATGAACGTTTGTGTAACAATTGGGCAGATGACTACAGATGTGAGTAGGGAGAGGTGAGCTCGGGACCACACCAGTTTCACCTTTGAGTGGGAAGAGGTGCGATTATTACCCTTGGATAATCAGTTTATTATCATTAAGATATTTGACTTACTGCTTCCTCCAACACTTTAACCTTCCTGAGACACAAGAGATTCTGCAGATGCTGGAATCTGGAGCAACACACACAAAATGCTGGAGGGACTCCCTCACCACCATTCAGGACCCCAGACAGTCCTTCCAGGTGAGGCAGCGCTTCACCTGTGAATCCGAGGGTGTCATTTATCGCATCCGGTGCTCCCGGTGCAGCCTCCTCTACATCGGTGAGGCCCGACGCAGATTAGGTGACCGCTTCGTCGAGCACCTTCGCTCCATCTGCCACAAAAGCTGGGATCTCCCGGTGGCCACCCACTTCAATTCCACATCCCACTCCCATACTGACATGTCTACCCACGACCTCCTCTACTGCCATGTTGAGGCCAGATGCAGGCTGGAGGAACAACACCTCATATTCCGCCTTGGTAGTCTCCAACCTGACGGCCTCAACATCGATTTATCTAACTTCTGGTAACCCCTCCCCTCTTCTCCCCCATTCTCTTTTGTTTCTTTTGTCCTTTGTCTTCCCTTATTCCTGAGGCTCCCTTCCCCCTTCTCTTTCCCCTTGCCCTGCCCTCATGAACTGCCCATCTATTCCCCACCTCCCTCCCTTCATTCCATGGTCCACCGCCCTCTCCTACCAGATTCCTTCTTCTTCAGCCCTTTGCCTCTTCTACCCATCACCTCTCAGCTTCTTACTTCTCCCCAGCTCCCCCACCCCCACCCTCCTACCTACCCCCTCTCACCTGAACTCACCTCTCCCCTGCCTGCGTGTGCTCCTCCCCTTCCCCCCCACCTTTTTATTCTGGCTTCTGCCCTCTTCCTTTCCAGTCCTGATGAAGGGTCTCGACCCGAAACATCGACTGTTTATTTCCCTCCATAGATGCTGCCTGACCTGCTGAGTTCCTCCAGCATTTTGCGTGTGTTACTTAAATCTGCCTGATCAGCAGTAATTCAGCTGTCCCACCACTCAAGCAACTCCTGTTTGATTCTGACCTCTGGTGTTATCTGTGTGGAGTTTGCACATTCTCCCTGGGACTGCCTGGGTTTCGTCTGGATGCTCAGGTTTCCTCCCCCATCAAATATACATGCTGTTTTTTCAGTTAATTGGCCACTAGTGTATGGGAGGGATCAGGGATAAGTTGGTGGGCATGTGAAAGGGGAAGGAGTTACAGGAAAATAAGTGTGGGAAGGGGATTGATTGGGTTGATAGGCTAGATGGGCTAAATGGCCTCCTTCTGGCATTAGGAATATTAAATTAGACTAGTTTATTGTCATATACACCAGGGTGCAATGAAATACCTTGTTCGCGTGAAGCTCACAGAGTAAACAGTGAACATGGTAATATTAAGTGCAACAATAAATACAATGAAGAGTGCAAAAACAACAGTGTGGTGCAAAGATTGTCGTGCAGTCTGAAGCAGTGCAAATAAAATGCTAAAGTAACAATAGCAGAATATCCAAGAGAGGTAGAGTTAAGAGTATGAGAATGTGGCAGCACTGCTGGGAAGGGGGTGGTGTGATTGGTTCAGATGTCTGATAGCAGCGGGAAGGAAGCTTCTTAAGTCTGGAAGCATGGATAAACGATGAAGCAAGCACCGAACCGTAACGCTTCGAAAGGTTGGAGGGTGGAAGAGTAAAGGGCTGGAAGAAGTTGTGTAGGGGTGGGGGACAGAATGTTTGGGGTGGGTGGGCAGGTAGATGGGGGGGTGGCAGGAGTATGATGGGGGAGTTGGAGCTTTGCTCCTATACACTTCCCAGTACAGTTGCCGTTACCATGATGTTCTGCAGTCCATTTTCATTTCAAAACAGTCTGCATCTACCCTGCCCATCAGGAAACTGACAGGGTGGGGGGCTGCCCTGCTTTCACACATCATGCTATTATACTCTCTATTAAAATCAACATAAAATAAATTGGACAGGATATAAATCGTGTTGACCCCTGAATGTTTCGGTTGAAATTATCTTCTTTTTCTCCTTTAATAATCACTATATTGTGGTTGTAAGCAATAAGCATCAAAGCTAAACACAGAATTCTTCAAGGAATGCTTACTGTAAATTAGGATCAGTACCAAGAGAAAAATGATTAATGAGTTAATATTTCATGAGTCACAGCTTATTTTTAACTCTAATTGGAGGTGCAAGGCACGGAGTGAAAGAAGCCAGCTGAGGATTAGGGAAAATCAAAGCAATCGCAGAGTAAAGGTTGGAATCAAAGAAGGTAAAGGCTTTGAAGGAAACCACTGGGTCCATCATTTCTATGTTAGAGTTCTGTAATTCTGAAAGCCTTCGAAGGAAACTGGGTCAGTGAGGGTAGAGAAAGATATCGCTTAACACTATTAACAAAATAGAGTGAATAATAATTAGGGATGTGATGGGAAAAGAGACTTGGATTTACCTAAAAATGAAAATAAACTAAAATACAGGTGCTGGAAATTTGCAAGTGCTGGAAACACTCAGCAGGTCAGGCAGCATCTGTGGAAAGTGAAATGGTTAATGTTTCAGGGTCTGATAAAGGGTCTTTGATATGAATCATTAACTGTTTCTCTTTCCGAAAACACTGCCTGACCTGCTGAGCATTTTAAGCATTTTGAGTTTGGATTTTGGATTTGTCCAGCACCTTTCATTACCTCAGGCACATTGCAGGTGTTTCAAAATCAAAAAATTTAGGAAAATACAATTTTTACATTGCAAGCTCCCACAATAGCAACCAGATAATGATTCTATTATCTCTTTTGATGCTGTTGATTGAGTGGTAAATACTGGCCAGGACACAGGGAAGAACATCTTTGCTCTTCTTCATAACAAGATCTTCTACACCCTCCTCAGGGAGCAAGCAGGGCACAGTTTAAGGAAATGTAGCACTCCCTCTGCGCTGTTTGCGAATAGCAGCCTGGATTTTTGCTCTTACCTACCTGAGATTGGACTTGGACTATCAAGCAGGGAAGATTGCAACAGAAACAGCCACAGCCAACACAGTGAAGCTTTGAAACAAAGAGATTCAATACTTTATGGTTCTGGGAAAGAGGAAGTTAGTTTTGGAGACAGTGTCATAAGTCTGAATCACTTTCTATAAGTGTGCATGTGCCACTGTTCATAATTACATTTGACAATCCTTCACCATCACAAAATGTAGCATAACCTGATTACTGACCATCTCGGAGCTGCTACCTCAGAAAATCACCTCAACAAGAAGGGAACTGCTGAGGGAATTCCTTGTACTTGAGATTAGTTCACTTACTTCTCCCCTTTGGAGATTGCTACCAGACTTACTATTTGGTGACACACCAGGATGAATCTCTGCCAGGAAATGGGTTCTGATCCCAATTTAAAATCTCATTACTTTAGAAGGCATCATTAAGAGTTTTGTTTCCAAAAATATAGCTTGCATTACAGGCAGGGGCTACATTTGGCGAAGATTTCTACAGCCACATCATCTGCTGTGCTTTGCTTTTTCCTCTTTGCCTTGGGTAAGCAGCTAACATAATCAAGGACCCCTCCCGCCCTGGTCATTCTCTCTTTTCCCCCCTCCCATCGGCCAGAAGATACTGAAGCTTGAGAGGCTCAAGGCTCAAGGACAGCTTCTATCCCGCTGTTATCAGACTCTTGAATGGACCTCTCATATGCTAAAAGATGAACTCTTGATCTTCCAGTTTACCTCTTCATGGCCTTTGCACTTTACTTATCTGCCTGTGCTGCACTTTCTCTGATACTGTACTACTATATTCTGCATTCTGTTTTCTTTTTTACTACCTCAATGTACTTATGACCTGTGGATGGCACACAAACAAAAGCTTTGCATTATATCTTGGTATATGTGATAATAATAAACCAATTACCATTTAGAAATTCCAATATATTTCCTTATGATATAGAAGGGGGCCAGTCAGCCCATTGAATCAATGCCACTCTCAGGGCATTCTCATTGTCCGGCTAATTTACCCTGTGAGCCACTCCCTGGGGTATGAATGTGATGAGTAAGATATGTACAAGACATGGAGGGAAAAATTAAACTAACATTGAATGCCGTTTATTATAAGTCACATTTGTCAGATCTGTACATCTAAATGTGTCTCCTGTTCGCCAACCTCATTCAGTCCCTGCCCGGTACAGTCTACTCAAACAGCCTCTCTGTGAGTGATAGCAAAGCAGCAAATTATATTTTTCACTTTACTCTGAAGTTGTGTAGAAACGTAAAGAATAAGAATAGCTGACACAGTGCGTTTGTCTCAACAGATTATGAGGAGGAAAAGTGTTGCTTTTAAGTTTGAGCAAGAAAACAAAACTGTGATGACAGCTTCTCTCTCTTGCTGTGTTTAAATCAAAACTCATTTAACCAGTTGCTGGTCTAGTCTCACCTCAAGCAGTGTCAGCTGTGGGTCAGTGGGTAGACTCCACCAAGTGAGGAGATGTTGTGTTCAAGTCTCACCGTTCCTGTATTGAGTGTAACCATACAGGCTAATTATTTTTATTATTCATATTTTGGGACCTCTGTATCACCAGCAAGGCCAGTGTTTGTTGTTGACCCCAAACTGTCCAACTGTCCCAGAGAAGGTGATGATGAGCTGCCTTCTTGAACCATTGCAGCCTTTCTGGTGAAGAGCCTCCCACAATGTTGTTGGGTGTGTTGGGGTGGGGTTCCAGGTTTTCAGTGACAGTGAAGGACCAGTGATACATTCCAAGTCAGTTTGGTGTGTGACTTGGAGAGAAGCCCACATGGGATGGTGTTCCCAATCTCCCTGAAGCCCCTCTTGATGAGTTTAGGAGGTACTTTTGGAATAGCCTAGGTGAGTAACTGAACACAAACGTAACAGCTACACTGAAGAATGGATACCAATCAAGCAACTGCTCTGTCCTAGATGCTGTTGAGTTCCTTGAGTGTTTTTGAAGCTGCAGTCATCCAGAGGCAGAAAGTATTCTATCTCATCCCTAACTGCAGCCTTTCAGACAGCGGAAAGCTTTGGAATGTCAGGAGGTGTTCTCACAGGGTACCCAACCTCTGACTTGCTCTTAGAGTCACAGTACTTTTATATCTGGGCTGCTTGAATTTCTCGTAATGGGTGACCTCAGGATGTTGATGATGGGAGCTCAACAATGGTAATGCCAACGGTGAGTGGTTAGACTCCTGTTGGAGATACTGCCATCTCTGCAGCACAAGTCTCCATTGCCAGTTATCAGCCAAGGCCTGCATGTAGTCTAGGTCTTGCTTATACAAGTACAAATTGCTTCGTTTGCTGAGAAATTGTGAATGGAACAGAGGACCATTGTGCAATCGTCAGCAAACATCCCCACTTCTGGCCTCATGATAGAAGGCAGGTCATTGCTGAAGCAGCTGAAGATGGTCGAAGTTAGGACACTGCCCTTAGGAACACATGCTGTTACATCCTGGGGTTGGGAGGGTTGACCTCCAAATGCCACAACCATCTACCTCTGTGAAAGGTACGACTCCAGCCATCAAAGTAGCTTCACCTTGATACTCTTTGAGTTCAATTCTACCACAAAACCATTCCAGGTCAAATGTTTCCTTGGTGTCCTACCTCAACCTCAGGAATATACCCTTTTCTCCATGATCAGTGAGTAAGTTATTGGTAGGTGCCACCTGATACCACTTTGAAAACACCTTCTATCACTTTGGTATCGATTGAGAATAGACTGGGTGAGTGTGAATTAGCTGATTGGATTTGTCCTACTCTTTGAAGAACAGGTTATATCTTATCAAGTTATCTCATTGTCAGAAGGATTTCAATGTTCGTATACCTTGGTTAGAGGTGCGAACAGTTCTGCTTATTCCAGTGTATTACTGAGGAACTGCTATCATGTTTTGAGATATCATCCTTCCAATGAAATGTTAAGCTGAAGGCCTTTCTGCCTGTAAGTGGTTTTGTTGCACATTCTTGAAGGGAAGTTAACCCTGGTGATCTGGACAATATTGTTGGTTAAATACACTTTGCTGCTTTTAGGAGCTTGCCATGTGCAATTGGCTGTTGCAATTTCTTACATTTGTGACTGCTTTCATTGGCTGCAAAGTGTGGCAGAAGGTTATAAAAGGTATCATCTAATTGCAAGTCTTAATCTTCACACCTCAAAAGATGTGAATTTCTTTAATCGGTTCCCTTCTTCTTGTAATCTACAGGTTTTCAAAACTGGCATTTGGCATTGGCCCCCCAAAATGCATTTTGAGGAGTCCTGGGGCTCCTTAACCATGAGAGCACATTCACCACCTGTTCCTGAACTGTGTGGAAGGCAGATGTTGGGATTATTGTCCAGCATTTCAAGGAGGCAGCTCACCATAACCTTCTTGAGAGAAGGGCAGTAAAATCTGACTTTGATAGCTAAGTCCACTTCCTGAGTCCAAAAATCAGACAAAAGCTGCCCGTGTTGGAAATCTGTAATAAAATCAGAAAATAGAAAATGGCCCAGGAATGTCAGCCTTGAAGAAGGTCTCCTCTGCTCTCTACCGAGATTTCCATTTATCCAGTTCTGATAAAGGCTCCTGGACCTGAAGCATTAGCTCTGTTTCTCTCTCCACAGATGCTGCCTGACCTGCTGAGTGTTTACAGCATTTTCTGTTTTTACTCCTAAGTCTGAAATACCTTCTCTCACCCTCAGCAATGTCCTTAACTGGGAGTCTTGTCCCTCATCCAACTCTCTCAATCAAAACCACCAGCAGACAATTACATTTTGCATCTCCTTAAAAACTTACCATCAACGCTATGAAATAGATGGCTTCTATCACTTGAAAGTTCTCTTAAACGACATCTTAATTTGGATCCAAATTTGCTGGATAAACCTCAAGTCGTGTGAGGTCCAAAGCAGATTTTTCCCTAGAATGTTTTTGATAACATCAGGTCCTGAGTTCAGACATTCTCCAAAGAAATATAAATCAACTCTGATCATTATCACTTAGAGTACTGTGTCCAGTTCTGGTCGCCTCATTATAGGAAGGATGTGGAAGCGTTGGAAAGGGTGCAGAGGAGATTTACCAGAATGCTGCCTGGTTTAGAGAGGATGCAGTATGAGGTGAGACTAAAGGAGCTAGGGCTTTACTCTTTGGAGAGAAGGAGGATGAGAGGAGACATGATAGAGGTGTACAAGATATTGAGAGGAATAGACAGAGTGGACAGCCAGCACCTCTTTCCTAGGGCACCAATGCTCAATACAAGAGGGCATGACTTTAAAGTAATGGGTGGAAAGTTCAAGGGAGATATCAGAGGAAGGTTTTTTACCCAGAGAGTGGTTGGGGCATGGAATGTGCTGCCTGGGGCAGTGGTGGAGGCAGGTACATTGGTCAAATTCAAGAGATTACTATATAGGCATATGGAGGAATTTAAGATAGAGGGATATGTTGGAGGAAGGGGTTAGATAGTCTTAGGCAAGGTTTAAAGCACAACATTGTGGGCCGAAGGGCTATACTGTGCTGTACTGTTCTATGTTCTATGTCCTATTATGGATGAAAATGCAACAGCAGCATGTTTTCTTTTTCCTATTGAAACCTAAGAAATGACTTTTACCTTAAGCTGTTAAGACAAGGATTGCAAATGTTGAGTCTGCTGGTGTCAACATTTTAAACCAATGACAAGGCAGAAGATTCAATGTAGCAGCACCGAAGGCTAAAAGCTTCATTTATCATGAGCTTAGGCTGAAGTACCAAAACAGAGTCATCTGGAATTACTTTACCTTACCTGAAGATTTGCATGTCAGCAAGGTGCAGGGGAATGACTAGGTGTGGAGTAAAGTTTAGCTTTATAGTGGTTTCACTTCAAGCAACAGACACTGGCACAGTGCAGGATGAAGAGGGATGGGCTTACCCTCCCTCAGACCTAACACGTCGGTGTTTGATTTACCCATCTCTTTACCAGCCTAAGCCTGGATGTCCTTCTGCTCCCTCTCTAGTCCAGCATCGGACTGCTTCATGTACAGAAGAGCTCTGACTGGATCAGACCCTTGAGTTGTCACTCCTAAACGTTCAGTGAGAACTTGCAGTTACATACAAACATGGAGTCACAGAGCCCTGGAAACAGGTCCTACAACCCATCATGTTCTCTCTGACTCATCAATGCGACACCCATTTTTCGTCTCGCTAATCCATCCACTTCTCCACTGATTCTCCTGACACTCACTTACCGGGGCAATTTACAGTGGCCAATTAATTTACCAACAAGGGAGACTTTGGCATATGGGAGGAAACTGGAGAAGCCCAAGGATCCCTTGCAGTCACAGGGAGAACGAGCAAGCTCCATACAGACAGCATCCAAGGTCGCAATCAAACTCAGGTCATTGGAATGTGAGGCCACAGTACTAACATATCAACATACAAATTAGGACCAGGAATAGTCCTCTTGACCTTTGAGCCTGCTCTGTCATTCAAAAAGCTCAAGGATCATCAGGTTGTAGCCATGGTTCTACAATCTTTCCTGGTCCTGATAACCATACAAAACGAAACAGCCCATGCTGCTTCACAAGAGCAGTTATCAAACTAAAGTTGACAGCTGGTTACATATGGAGGTATTAAGGCAGATGACCAAAAGCTTGGTCAATTTGATAGGTTTCAAGGAATGTTATAAGGTTTCAAAGGGATTAGAGGAGACTAGGGTTTAATCAAATGAAGGTATGACCTCCAGAGGTGGAGTGTATAAAATAAAAAATGATGAAGAGGCTAGGATTAGAAGAACGAAGAGATTTAGTTGGGCAAAAAGGGAAGTGTCTTGACAGGGCATATGGAATTAATGCAGGCAAATGGGATTAGTATAGGTAGGCATGATGGTCAGCATGGACACAGTGGGCCGAAGGGCCTGTTTCTATGCTGTACAATTCCGTGGCTCCATGACTCTAAAAAGATAGGGCTGACGTAAGGCTAGCAAAAGGTTAGAGAGTTAAGGAGGGACAGGGAAGGATTTGAAAACAAGAATGAGAACATTCAATAAAAGCTGAAAAACCTCAGCAGATCAGGGAGCAGTTGTGTGCCGAAATACTGAGTTAATATTTCAGCTCAGTGACCTCTCAGGAGAAACAAAGGACTACAAATGCTGGAATCTGGATGAAAAACACGATGATGCTGGAGGAACTCAGCAGGCCAGGCAGCATCCGTGGAGAAAAGCAGGCAGTCAACGTTTCGGGTCAGGACCCTTCTTCAGCACTGAAGATTAGGAAAAGGGGAAGCCCAATATATAGGAGGGAAAAACAGAGTAATGATAGGTGGACAAAAGAGGGGAGGCGGGGTGGGCACAGGGTGACACAGGTCTCAGGAGAACCAGGATATTTGACCTACTGAGTATTTTCTGTTTTTAATTCAGATTTGCAGCACCTGCAGTATTTTGCTTTTGTATGAGAAGGTTGTAGCTGGGCCATAAAGACTCTCTGAGGAACTCCTGCAATGATTAATGACCTCTGAATCCTTGTGCCAAAGGTCTGTTTCTCCAATTGGTCACCACCCGCATTAGTGGCCTCAGTTTCTGCGGGGTTCCTTGGTACGAAGCTGAGACTAACACTGCCACTTTCTGCGAGGTCGGTTGAGCATCTGTCCTTTTACATTCTGAATCATTGCACTGCTGAGGACCAGACTCTGGGGTTCTGGTAGAAGCAGATACATTAGCAATGTTTAGGAAGCATTTAGACAGACACATGGACAGGCAGGGTATAGGGGGATACAGACCATATGCAGGCAGATGGGATTAGTTTAATTTAGCATCATGGTTGGTGCAGACATGGTGGGCCAAAGGGCCTGTTCCTGTGCTGTGCTGTTCCACATTACTATGTTACACCTACTGAACATTGGTGAGTGGGCTTTGGGAGGAGGTGTTACTTGTTGGGTACTGTGGTGAAAAGAATCACTCACACTGCCTGTTCTTCAGGTCAAACAGAAGCACTTCTATGTCAATCCATCTTACACTTGCAAATGGGAGAAGGCGGTCTGCGAGTGTACAGAGTGTGTCATTTTAGGCATGATCAGAGACAGGGTATATGCTCATCTCCACCTGATTGGCTTTGTGCTGACAAGACATTCTCTTGATGAGCATGTAATCAGTTACCACATCACCATCCCTGCATGATCACCCTGTGCCTTGTAACCCCCTACCTCCACCAACTCCCCTGCTAGGGGAATGGAAAGCACTCTCCTGTCGTACTAGGAGCAGACTGACTGTGTCCACTCTTACATTCCTCCAAGGGGGCCGTGGTTGTCTCTGCTTCACTTGCTATAAACACACGATCTTAGTCCTAAGTACTCACTGCCATAGGCTTTTCAGTGGGAGGCAGGCTGTCCATCTCAAGTCTGGAAGAGGATTGATATCATCTGCACTTTCTCTAACTTGTTATCCAGCTTGTTTTTTTCCTGCAGAACTCAAGGTCTGACTGCTAATTAAGTAAGGACAGAGCGTATGCAACATTACTCTCTTTATGTAAAAATTAATCCTGTATATTATTCATTGTTGTGTCTTTACTATTGCCCTACTTCAATGAGACTATAAATAACTCCTTCCATTACTTCACTGATGCTTTGAACGAGGTTGAGAAGATGGATAAGTAGCCAAGTTGCATTCATCCATTACAGGATAGATGACATTATTGAAGAGTTATTCCCATTATTATGTTATAGTTGCAGTGATATGGGTTAGCAATCTTCAATACTGCAGTCACTATTGGATGCACTTCTGGGTCCAATGTAGCACCAAGTGTCAGTGAAACACTGACACTTCAGAGGTTGACTAAGTACTTCGACCCCCACACACCTGTGGCAAGTTATGCCAGCTACGTCTGAGACTTTCTGAAGGTCAGAGTCTGGCAGATTTGATTCTCCTGAATTAAATGGGTTTGCTGAACATGAGGAAAAAAATAAGTGCAGTAAGTGCTTATTTGTTTTGGGGGCTTTATCATTATTCCTTAGCATTTAAAGGGTTTAAAATTAAATTGATTGACTTTAAATCTTTGAATTTTTTACAAAGTATTTTCATCTAGATAAATTTCTGGCAATTGGACACAATTAAAAAAAAGTTAGTAAACTTCTGTTGAGAGCAAGCTGCTGAAGGTTCTGAGGGTGGGACCTCGTGATGGAGTGCTGGAAGCCCACTTGCTGCTGGGGGCCCTCTCCACCTCACCTGTCAGGTGTTGGGGAGGGGTTATCTCATTCAGCTCTCCACTTCCCAGTGGGGAGTTGGTGCCCATGAGCTCCCAGTCTAGACAGGGCACCGTGTCCTGCATAATCCAGCTCAGTGAGAATTGTATTGAATCTGTCAGATTCATCGATGTTCAATGTATCTTGTTATAGCAATGACAGGCACTTGTTGTTGCTTTGGTGCTGGAGAGTTTTGGGGGGGAAGTTTGTGGAGAGGAAACA
Organism: Pristis pectinata; assembly: GCF_009764475.1. Lineage (NCBI taxonomy): Eukaryota > Metazoa > Chordata > Chondrichthyes > Rhinopristiformes > Pristidae > Pristis > Pristis pectinata. The sequence continues at coordinate 35,571,936 of NC_067421.1, forward strand.
CTGACCCCTGAAATCACTCAAAACCATAATGCACAGGCTCACACTCTGCATACTGACTCCCCTAAAAGTGCAATCAGGGTCTAACTATTCATATCCTTTGGATTTGCACCATTAATTAGCATTGAGACAGGTGGACACTAAAGCAGATTGGTGGTACCTACAACATTTAATGAAACCAGCAAAGTCTATTGATCAGGCTCAAGGACATTGGTTGAAATTTGCATTAAAGGGTATTGGTATTGGGTTATTATTGTCACTTGCACCGGGGTACAGTGAAAAGCTTGTCTTGCATACTGATCATACAGGTCAATTCATTACACAGTGCAGTTACATTGAGTTAGTACAAAGTGCATTGATGTAATACAGGTAAAAACAGTAACAGTACAAAGTAAAGTGACACAGCTATAGAGAAAGTGCAGTGCAATAAGGTGCAAGGTCACAACAAGGTAGATCATGAGGTCATAGTCCATTCATTGTATAAGGGAACCGTTCAATAGTCTTATCACAGTGGGGTAGAAGCTGTCCTTAAGTCTGGTGGTACGTGCCCTCAGGCTCCTGTATCTTCTACCCAATGGAAGAGGAGAGAAGAGGGAATGTCCCGGGTGGGTGGGGTCTTTGATTATGCTGGCTGCTTCACCAAGACAGCGAGAGTCCAAGGAGGGGAAGCTGGTGTCCATGATGCGCTGGGCTGTGTCCACAACTCTCTGCAGTTTCTTGCGGTCCTGGGCGGAGCAGTTGCCATACCAAGGTGTGATGCATCCAGATAGGATGCTTTCTATGGTGCATCGGTAAAAGTTGGTGAGAGTCAAAGGGGACAAACCAAATTTCTTCAGCCTCCTGAGGAAGTAGAGGCACTGGTGAGCTTCCTTGGCCGTGGCATCTACGTGATTTGGCCAGGACAGGTTGTTGGTGATGTTCACTCCCAGGAACTTGAAGCTCTCAACCCTCTCGACCTCAGCACCATTGATGTAGACAGGTGCATGTACACCGCCCCCTTTCCTGAAGTCAATGACCAGCTCTTCTGTTTTGTTGACATTGAGGGAAAGGTTGTTGTCATGACACCATTCCACTAAGCTCTCTATCTCCTTCCTGTACTCTGACTCATCGCTGTTTGAGATATGGCTTCCAACGGTGGTATCATCTGCAAACTTGTAGATGGAGTTAGAGCAGAATCTGGCCACACAGTCGTGAGTGTATAGGGAGTAGAGTAGAGGGCTGAGGACGCAGCCTTGTGGGGCACCAGTGTTGAGAATAATTGTGCCGCAGGTATTGCTGCCTATCCTCACTGATTGCAGTCTGTTTGTTAGAAAGTCAAGGATCCGGTTACAGAGGGAGGTGTTGAGTCCTAGGTCTCAGAGTCTGATGACAAGCTTGCTTGGAATTATTGTATTGAAGGCAGAGCTGTAGTCAATAAACAATAGTCTAACATATGTGTCTTTACTGTCCAGATGCTCCAGAGCTGAGTGTATGGCCAGGGAGATGGCATTTGCTGTAGACCTGTTTTGCCGATAGGCGAATTGCAATGGGCCCAGGTTGTCTGGGAGGCCGGAGTTGATGCGTGCCATGACCAACCTCTCAAAGCACTTCATGATAGTAGATGTCAGAGCTACTGGTCGATAGTCATTGAGGCATGTTACCTTGCTTTTCTTTGGTACCGGGATGATAGTGGTCTTCTTAAAACAGGAGGGAACCTGAGATTGAAGCAGGGAGAGGTTGAATATGTCTGCAAATACTTCTGCCAGATGATCAGCACAAGATCTGAGCACGCAGCCCGGGACACCATCTGGGCCAGGTGCTTTCCTCGTGTTCACTCTCCAGAAGACTGATCTTACGTCCTCCACTGTGATCACAGGTTCAGCTGCGTTGGTGGCTGTCAGGGTGGATGGTGACAATCCACTTCCCTTTTGTTGAAAATGCGCATAGAATGTGTTGAGCTCATCAGGAAGGGATGCGCTGTTGTTAGCTATGCAGCCCAACTTCATCTTGTAGCCTGTTATGGCATGTAAGCCCTGCCATAACTGGCGGCTGGTCAGGGACTCTATTTTGAGTTGGTATTGCCTCTTGGCATCCCTGATAGCTTTTCGAAGGTCATACCTTGATTTCTTGTACAGATCAGGATCACCAGGTTTGTGTGCAGCAGTCCTCTCCTTCAGTAGGGAGTGGATCTCCCGGTTCATCCATGGTTTCATGTTTGGGAACACCAGTATTATCTTCTTTGGTACACAGTCCTCCACACACTTGCTGATAAAGTCTGTGATGGTGGTGGCATACTCATCAAGGCTGGCAGCTGAGTCTTTGAACATGGACCAGTCCACTGTCTCAAAGCAGTCACGTAGGAGCTCATCTGCTTCCTCAGACCAGCACTGCACGACTCTCCATACCGGATCCTCCTGTTTCAGTTTCTGTTTATATGCAGGGAGAAGGAGCATAGCCTGGTGGTCTGATTTCCCAAATTGAGGATGGGGGGGTGTTTCGGAAGGCACCCTTGATGGTTGTATAGCAGTGGTCAAGGGTGTTGGCGCCCCTGGTGGAGCAGGAGATGTGCTGATAGTATTTTGGTAATGAGGTTGGCCTGACTGAAGTCCCCTACGATGATGAAGAGGGCCTCAGGGTATCCTGTCTCAAGGTTGTTGACCACGGAGTATAGCTCATTGAGTGCAGGCTTCATGTCAGCTTTGAGGATGTTTATTTCTGCATTGCTGGAGTTAAAATAGCTGACGTGCAAAGACCTGAATCCTCTTAAAAGTCTGAAACTGAACAGTAGTTTTGTTTTATAGTCTTAGTGGATTCACTAACAGAGCAAGATATGGATGTGTTAGTGTTCCTCTTCAAAAGGGACACACAGTGGCTTGCAAACCTCAAACTTGGTCTGTAAATGTTTTTGCAACCACATGCAAGAAGACAGATTGGAAAATGTAATGTATGTACCATTTACAATATTGGTTGTGTACCCCTTTAAAATTCATACCATGTGACTCACAGCTGTTGTGACAATGTTTGGTGTAGAAGCTTCCAGAAGTCTGTCTGCCTCAGTGGAAGCAGCACACAGTAGAAATACAGCCTTGGCTCTGGTAGGCTTCTTTGATTAAGAACACACTTTCTTTGTCAGTTTAGTTTACTGGTTACTCGCCAGTATCTTAAAAAGGGATTGAGAAAGGTACTTGTATGTTGGTCTCCACTAAGATGAAAAGCATTGACTTCAGCATAGCTAAGACGATTTGCCTTCCTTATGCTAGGAACAATTCCTCTCTAAGTGATTTCACAACATATTAAGCTTCTGAGAGGTTTATTTGGATCAATAACTAATTAACTAGTATGTTCTCCAGTAAATGGGATTAGTACAGATGGTTAGCATGGACATGTTTGGCCGAAGGGCCTGTTTCTGTGCTGTATAATTCAATGACTCTATGACTCTTTGCTCCACTACACTGGTCAAAATCTAGACACCTTTGTCCCTCCAACCGTCCACCTCCCTCAACCTCACTGAAGACTTGCGTAAATCCTATTTGATTTAATTTAACCCTGCTAACCACGTCCTGTAACATTTCACTCTGTCTATTAATTACCTCCTCACTGTTCAAATTCAATTAGCTATAGAGCAGGGGGACCTGTTCTGTGAATTACATTTCAGTCATGTGCTTGGCAGAGTATAAAGAGAGTGCAATAGCCCTTCATGGGAATAGTTTACTGGCTTTTGATTTGCCTCCTTACTAGAGAATGCAACACCATCTGTGCTGCAGCAAAGGTTGCCAATCCCCAGGACTATCCTGGAATCTTCAAGAACTGATGATTAATGACAAACCAGAAAAACATATCTTAGAGGCATTAAGCAAAATGGTTTCTTATATTTCCTTTCAACACTTTATGGTTGCTCATTACATTTTTTAGAAAAGGGAAATTGGAGGCAAATCCAAGATTAATCCAAGGGTGTGACAAAATAGTCCAAACCCTTTCCAATTGGCTGGGGAAAGGCAGCTTCCCTGCCTGATAGGCTGATGGAGGGATTTTGGGTGGGGCAGCTCAAGGTGAAAGGTCTAACAGGGATATGTGAGGTTATCCGTTTTTGGCAGGGAGAATGGAAAAGCAGAGTAGTGTGAGACCATTAAATCTTAGTGTTCAGAGAGATCTGAGTGTCCTTTACAAGAAGCAATTCACTGGGCCAGTGATGTCAACGTTCTTTTTTTGACTGGCAGAGTCACAATGAGCAAAACTGCCTCCTCTGTGGCAAATTTTCTTTGATTCAAAGACCTAGGTAGCTGCTGTAATTCTTCATTGAACATCAAGGTGCAGCATACATACATCAAAGGAAGGCAGAACACTTAACCGATTCATGTTGAGTCTTCAAGCCCCTCCTTCACACGGTGTTCCAGTCAGAGTTATTACTATATTGTTACAAAACAGCCACACTACTTGGCTCTACTGTCCAATGGGATCACTGCCCATAGATACACAGAGAACTATATGTCCCTGAATAGAGACATACAACAGTTATTAAATCACCTCCATTTCCTGACCCTTTTACCCAATCCTGCCATATTTCCCCCTTTTGATATTTATCCAATTCTCTTTTATTTAGAATCAGATTTATTATCACTGACATATGATGTGAAATTTGTTGTTTTGCAGCAGTAGTACAGTGCAGACATAAGAGTCTATAAATTAAAAAAAATGAATAGTGCAAAAAAAAAGGAACAATGAGGTAGTGTTCTTGGATCATTCAGAAATCTGATGGCGGAGGGGAAGAAGCTCTTTCCTGAATCATCGAGTTTAGGTCTTCAGGCTCCTATACGTCCTTCCTGAAGGTAGTCACGAGAAGAGGGCATGTCCTGGATAGTGAGGGACCTTAATGATAAATTTTACCTTCTTGAGACACAGCATCCTGATGATGTCCTCGATGATGGGGAGGGTTGTGCCCGTGATGGAGCTGGCTGAGTCTACAACCCTCTGCAGCCTCTTGTGATCCTGTGCATTGGAACCTCCATACCAGGCAGTGATGCAACCAGTCAGAAAGCTCTCCACCATACATCTGTAGAAATTTGTAAGGCAAATTTTGGTATGTCTTTGGTGACATACCAAATCTCCTCAAACTCCTAACAAAGTGGAGCCACTGACGTGCCTTCTTCGTGATTGCATCAATGTATTGGGCCCAGGATAGATCCTCTGAGATGCTAACGCCCAAGAATTTGAAGTTGCTCACCCCTTCCACCGCTGACCCCTCAATGAGGACTGGTGTGTATTCTCCCAACTTCCCCTTCCTGAAGTCCACAATCAGCTCCTTGGTCTTGCTGACGTTGTTGTTGGCGAGGTTGTTGCGACACCACTCAACCAGCCGATCTACCTCACTCCTGTAAGCCTCCTCATCCCCATCTGAAATTCTACCCACAATGGTGGTGTCATTGGCGAATTTATAGATGGTGTTTGAGCTGTGCTTAGCCACACTGTCATGAGTGTAGAGAGAGTTATTAAACATTCTAAACTGTTAAAGACACACTCCATTGAAAAACGATCTCATTCTTCCAACCTGAGGCTCTTTCACCTATAGATGTAAACCTGTGTCTCCTGATTTGTCGACCATCTTGCTGCTGGAAGCTTTGACTCTTTATTATCTTCCAAAGCCTCCCAGAGGTTCATTGAACCTCCTTTAACCTTCTTTGCTCTTAGAAAGATCTTAGCTTCTCCTGTCTCTCCATATCACCACAGTCCCTTGTCCTTGGTACTATTGCTGAGGTATTAAGTGACAAGGGCTCACATTTGTCGATCCCTCAACCCAACATTTTTTCTTAACTCACGGGAATTGCTGACAAGGCCAGCATTTATTGCCTGTCCATTACTGCCCCGTGAAGGTGGTGGTGAGCTGCCTTCATCAGGTACTGCAGTGCTTCTTCTATTGGGGAGGTGTTCCAGAATTAAGATCTAGCAACAAGAAAGGAACGACAATAGATTTCTGGCTCAGGATAGTGTGAGACTTGGAGGGCAACCTGCAAGAGATTGGACTGTTGATTGTCTAGCGTAGGTAGTTAGATTCTGTCTTGTTGGAGATGATCATTGCCTGGTACTTTTGTGGCAAGAATATTTCTTGCCAGTTGTCAGCCCAAGAATGAAGGTTGTCTAATGAATGCAGGGGTGAACCATTTCATTCGCTGGGTGTAGCGAATGAAAGTGAAGATTGTGCAACCATCAGTGTCAGCTATCAACACTCTCACTTCTGACCTTATGATGGAAGGAAGGTCATTGATGAAAACTGGAGACAGTTTGGTCTGAAACACTGCTCTGATGTCTTAGGCTTGAGATAATTGATCTCCAGCAACCACAACCTTCTTCCTTTGTGCCTTGCACAACTCAAACCAATGAACTACCTTCTCCTCGATTCCCAGTATATTATTTTCACAGTGGCTCTTTGATGTCACTCTTGTTTTGAAGTTAAGGGCAACCACTCTCAATTTACTTCTGAATTGGTCCATGTTTGGGATGCACACACCAAGCAAAATGACTGTCCTGAGATCTAATGGCAGCAAATGTTAACATTGCTACATTAAGCTCTTTCATGGTCATCAGATATAAAATTGCCTTCTCCCAGTGACACCCACTCTACTGACCTTGGGTTTCCAGCATATTTCAACAGTGCAGTCCTCTCCTATTGAAATGTTAAATTTAACATCAGTACCCACATGCCGAGGGGTCTGGTGTGGTGGGGATGTGAAGGTGGTAATAAATAACTAGGGTTCCTGATCATGATCCCGTCTCAAAGGCAATGATCAGTGCAATAGAAACTTGGAAGAGCTCAACAGTGATGTAATACAATTCACTGTCTCGTCTTATTTCAAGCCTTCGTTTACACACTCTGTTAACTGTAGAGACCCACATATATGAAAGAGTAATTGGCATTTGCTCTGCTCATTGCCAGGAGCTTGAGTTGCCATGGGGATCAATAGTATTTAAAAGATGCAAAGCTGAACAGTATTGATCACCTTGTCCTTCAGAATGATCTTGAGCACCACTAAAATGAGGTCAGACACCAATAAGTCCTCTACAGAGTGCATAGGGTAGGTACGTCTCTTTATTGTCTATTCTTTAATAAGATTAGAATACTTGGAATTATAAGCATTTGCTTTGAAGGACAGAAGACTATAATTCTCATGGTTACAGGCCATTTATAATACAGGAGGCCATTCAGCCCATTGTGTCTGTGCTGGTAGATACCAAGCTATCCAGCAAATTCAGCTCAGCCTTTATACCTTCCAAATGATTTTTCTCTCACTTTCATTTTTTTTTCTTTCTTCCCTCGTCTCCTGAAAGTACTGAGTCAAGTTGAACTCTCTCTGCAGCGGCATGTAGGATATTAAAACTGGTTTCAGCAACACGGATCAAAGGCTCAGCAGCGTTGGTGGTGGGTGAGAGGGAACCAATAGGTGTGGTCCTGATCAATCAATGAGGTTATGTTCCCTCATCTTACTGTGAGGTGCTTGTCTGTGGGTGTTGAGTAAATACAAGGTAAATCTTGATAACGGCGATGAGGGCAGTTGGTGCTCCTCATTGTTATACCTAGACAGTAGAAAATTGAAAGGGATATTTGGCATTGAAAAATATTCCATGATCTAAATGCAGTGAATAAAAGGATTGGGTTCCCTCAGCAGTCCAGACACAATGCTCCATCATAGCACGTCAGGCACCAAGACATTGTTCTGGTGTTGAATGAGGTCATAGAATTGTACAACACAAAAACAGGCCCTTTCAGTCCACTCTCTTTCCCTCTACGCCTTTCCTGTCTAAGTATCAGTCCAATTGCCTCTTAAACATTGTAACTGTATCTATTTCTAGCCCTCTGCTGGAAGCTCATTCCTGATAACCACCATCCTCTGTGTACAAAAAAAAACAACCCTTTAAATTTCTCCTCTCTCACCTTAATCCTGTGCCGTCTGGTTCTAGATTCTCCTGCCCTGGGAAAAAGACGCTGACTAACTCCTATCAAAGCCCCTCATCGTTTTACCTCCACAGTAAAATTGACTATCAACACTCATCGGCTGAGCTCACACAGATGGTGCTAATCGACAATTGTGTCCAAGTAAGGATCCAAGCAAGGATCAGTGGATTTTCTCCAGTTTTAATCACTCCACCATTGACGCATTTTGTGGCCCAGCGTTCTGGAATTCCATCCCTAAACATCGCACCACTCCTGCCTTCTTTAAATTACTCCTCAATGCCTACCATCTTTGGTAAAATTTCTGTTCATCTGGCCTTATATTTTATTGTACGTCTCCAAGTAATTTAAACTTCTTACTTATATGGTCTTGTAAATTTCTTACTGGCCCATACAAGTTTACTTTCACCCAGTGACAAACCTTGTTTGATATTCATTCCTGTGAAATGTTCTGTTGAATAAATTAAGCTATATAAATCCAAACTGTTGTTGTTTCAGAGGTAGGAGAGTAAAAATAGAAAGAAATAGCTATCACATTTTGCTTGCTTTTATCTTTAATACTCAGCTAAAAATTCTGTTAAAAGACTAACATCTCCACAAATTTGCATGATTATTTTGAAAATTCCTTTGCCAACATCTATGGAATAAAATCCTATTGGTTTTGGACAGTGATTAATAATATTTTTATCTAATTAGTCACAGACTGTGTTGAAGGTCACTTACACAGTGGGGCTTCAAACGGATTGGCCTAAATGAGGACAAAATCGTGGTGAGACTATTATAATCAAAGTAGCTCAGCAATTTTTGACAACGTCTTGGCCCAGGGCAGGACACAGCATACATTTATACAAGAAGCAAAGATTCGAAATCTTAAGGGACCTGATTAATGCTGGGTCTAAACAACATGACTTCTATCTTCCTTAGCTAAATCTCACAGTCTGTTTATTATATCATTTGGACAAATATATCCATCTTCATTCTTTTTTTCCTGTGCACTTAAGCTTACAACATGTGTAACATGTAATTTACTCTCTATATTATATCAGTGTTAAATCAATGTTTAGCTTTCTGTCTGTCTGGTCAAGCTTATGACTTTTATATTATATAATTTGGTCTATAGTGTATATTATAATCAATTTATATTTTTCAGTCCAATATTTGATTTTATTGTCTACATGTTTTATTGAACAATAATTATCACCTGACTCTGACACCTATTTTTGAATTGTCTCAAGATGTAATCAGCTCCTTCTCGTATCTTTAAATGGCAAAATGGTTGCTTAAGTCTTTAATATCAGTATGCATTTTAAGACAGTCCAACTTGCCTGTTGTGTGCCAAGTTTTACTGCTTTTATTTTGTCTTGAACATGGTGATGGTTGACACTTTCACTCTGAGAACAATTGTCATTTTTTTGTTTGTGTTGCTTGAGTTTACTCTGGAGTTCTCTGCCCCACAGACTTGTGCAAACTAGAAGTATTTAAAGTGGAGGTAGATACATTTTTGAAAGATCGGGGGACTGAGAGTTGCAGGGATTGGCACAGAGAAGGAGTTGAGGCCTGGGGTAGAAGAGCCATGAACATATTGAATGGCAGTGCAGGCTTGAGGGGCCGAGTGGCCTACTCCTGCTCCTGTGTATTCTTGTACTACTGCCGTTAGAACACTTTCTAAATTATAACCATTCATTTGGTGAAGGTTAGCTCAGAAGTGTCAGGATATTGACCCATTGACAGAAGGATTGATGATGTTCTCATAATCCAACTGCACTTGTTCTTCCAGGAATTGGACATTTTGGGATTAATAAATGATGCAAAAGTCAACAGAAAGAGAAGTAGAATTAGCCCATCTGTGCCAGCTCTGCCAATCAATAAGATCATAGCTGATTATTTTACCCCAGCAACACTTTCCTGCACTAACTCCACACCCCTTGACTGCCTTAATGTCTAAAAATCTAGTTTTCTCTGACATGAATATACTCAAGCCTCTTGGTAACGAATTCCAAAGATTAACCACCTGGGTGAAGAAATTTTCTTCTCATCTCGGTCCTGAACAGCCGATCTCTTATTTTGAGACTGCGACCCTTTGTTTTCAACCTCCCAACCAGGAGAACGTCACCCCTGGATCTATCCCATTCTACCACATAAGAATTTTGAGGATTTCAATGAGATCATAGGACCAGACTGGTCAATCTCTTGTCATGGAACAATCCAACATACCAGGAGACAACCTGAGTGATTCTTTGCTGTTTTCCCCCCTTCCTTGGGTAGGCAGACCAGATTTCTGCACAATTTTCCAGTCTTCCTGGGGCTCTATGAAACTAGAGCAATACATTTCTATTCTTGTATCAATAAAGATGAACATACTATTTGTCTTCCTGATTGCTGGTTGTACCAGCAAGTTACCTTTCTGTGATTCAAATACAAAAAGACACTTCCATTCCTCTGAACACTAATACTTTCCAGTCTCTCAGCATTTAAAATAAGCTCTGCCTTTCCATTTTTTTTCTATCAAAGCAGATGCATTAAATTCTATCTCCCATTTCATTGCCCGTTCACTTGACCTGAATGTATTCCTCAACAGTCTTTCTGCATTCTTCTTGTAGTCTACGGTATCACCCAACTTTGTATCATCTGCAAATTTGGATAGATTCCACTTGATCCCCTCGACAAAATCATAGTAATGAGTGGATCATGTGTAATATATCCAAATTTGCTTGTTCAGTTTTACTGTCCAGCTCTGTTGTGCTGAATGTCAGGAATGGCCATTTCTGGGCAATGATGAGTATTTAGCCCACAGAAATGGATAGCGCAGCTGCTAGCTATGAAGTAAAGCTAGGGAATGAAATATACCTCCATTTGATATTCCCCAAACTCTGTAATCAGTCCAATTAATATGCTAATCAAATGGTCTAGGTGTCAGTGCTTAATATGGAAGAGGATTCAATCCATTTCACTGTGAGATGAATGCCTGTAATTTAAACTGGTCTACAACAGGTGACAAATGGTGTGAATTGCTCGCTTGACCTTGGAGATGTTATTAGAGTAACTGAATGGGAGCCAGCTGCCAAAAAAATTCCAATGCTTTTATATGCGTTATGACTACAAATTCTCAGAACATGTAGTTTAAAGAAAATGGATTGTAATCTCACATCAATAGAACAAGTTTGAATTGGGATCCGTACATGAAAGGTAACATCTAATAATTAATTTGGGAGAAACACCTTGGTCCAGTGAGTGGTGAAAATGTGGAGCATAGTTCTGCATTGGCTGAACAGACATATTAATGGGTAGATTATAAAATTGGTCAGGTGATATGAAGTACATAGAGAAGGAGAAGCCTTGTGTGGAGCATAAACACTAGCACTGAGCTGTTTCTGTGCAGTTTCTATTTAGAGTCAGAGAGTCATGGAGCACTACAGCACAGAAACAGGCCCTTCGGCCCATCTAGTCCATGCCGGCCTGGTTTTCTGCCTAGTCCCGTCTACCTGCATCCAGACCATAGCTCTCTCATCCATCCACCTGTCCAAACTTCTTTTAAATGTTACAATTGAACCCGCGTCCACTGCTTCCACATGCAGCTCGTTCCACGCTCGCACCACCCTCTGAGTGAAGTGATTTCCCCTTCAATATTTCACCTTTCACCCTAAACCTATGACCTCTAGTTTTAGTCTCGCCCAACCTGAGGGGAAAAAGCCTGCATGCATTCACCCTATCTATACCCCTCATATTTAATGGGTAAAAATTGACTCTCGGTCACTTGACCTCAATAGAACTAGATTTGGATGGAGGAGTTCAGTGAGCAGGCTTTAGTGTTTGTGCATTTAGTGGCTGATGGTGAATTGGTAGCCCAATGATTTTATCTCCTTTTACACTGACACAAGTGGTTCAAAATTAAGCTGGTTTAGTTCTCCCTGCAGGATTATGGGTGTGTAGGTCAGTGCTCTTCAGCAGAGTCCCCTCTCTGCCTTTCCGAAGACTTGACAAGTTCGCTCCATCGCTGTCATTATGACAACTGAGAATGCAGATAAGGGAGACAAAGTCTGTCAGAGTGATTCACTGAGAAACGAGACAGAGTGGAAGACAAACAGAAAGACAAAGAGACGGAGTGAGGCAGGGAAGGGAGAAGGAAACTAATGTTGACAGAAATGGAGATAGTTATTGTAATGTTTTCTTGAATGCAGTGAGATATAGCAAATATATATCAAAAGAAGTATTTCATAGCTGATTGACAAGACAACACACTAACTATTTACATTGAAGTTCTTGGTGCAAGCTGAATGTCTGTGAAACTGTTGCATTGTTTGAGATACAGATACACAACATGACTCTGTAATACGAAGCAATCTAAGCACCAGCATTCCTGCAGAAATAACTATGTGTCCCATGCTAAAAGATACACTGCAATTATAAGAAAAAAGCTGCCACTTATTTTTGCTTCAACAATGCAAAATTCTTAATGCCTTCCAAAATCATTCTTTCACAAGAGAAGCCAATGATCATTTAAACAAATGAGTTGTCACCTGTGTTAAAATAATGAATAAAGCAATGTCATATCAACATTTTAATCAAGCATTCATTATTGGTATGAACATTAGTTCTGGCATTCAAGTAGCAGGCAGTGAGGAGATGTGCACCAATGAAAGGGTTTGATTTGCAATAAATTGGCTGGTGGTTGAAGTGAACTCCTGTCAGCACACTTGGCCAGTATTAAAGTGACATTGTAATTTATATTATGCCGGTCCCAAGGTACTATCAAGATATGTATAAAATTATGAGGGGCATAGATATGGTGGACAAGCAATATCTTTTTCCCATTATTGAGCAATCCAATACCAGACAGCGTGCATTTAAGAGGGGGTAGGTTCAGAACAGACATGAGGGGTACGTTTTTTTTACTCAGAGAGCGGTGGATGCCTGGAATGCATTGCCTGATAGGGTGGTGGAGGCAAATTCATTGAGGGCATTTAAGAGGTGCTTGTTTGAGCACATGAATGAGAGGAAAATGGAGGGATATGGGCGTTCTCCAGGTAGGAGGGATTAGCTACAATATGTCGTCACAACATTGTGGGCTGAAGGGCCTGTTCTGTGCTGTACTGTTCTATGTTCTATATTAATGAATACAAAATATTTTTCACGTAATATTTTGGGGATCTGGGTAGCGCCAGTAAGATCAGCATTTATTGCCCATCTCTCATTGTCCTTTAGAAGATGGTGGAGAGCTGCCTTCTTGAACCGCTACAGTCCTTCTGGTGAAGGTGCTCCCAAAGTACAATTGGGAAGGGAGTTGCTGGTGTTAGACTCATCGGTGATGAAGCATCAGTGATACATTTCCAAGTCAGGATGGTACGTGAGATGTTCCCAATCACCTGCTGCCCTTTTCCAGGCCAGTCCGACATCACCTTCCGAACCCACGGCCTGGAGAAGTAACTGCAGTGCATTTTGTGCATTGATGTTGGTGGGAATTAATGTTTAATGTTGTTGATGGGGTGCTACTCAGACAGGCTTTGTCCTCGATGCTGCACTTACCCAGGCAAGTATTGGTATTGGTTTATTATTGTCACTTGTACTGAGGTACAGTGAAAAACTTGTCTTGCATACTGATTGTACAGGTCAATTCATTACACAGTGCAGTTACATTGAGTTAGTACAGAGTACATTAAGGTAGTACAGGTAAAAACAATAAAGGTACAGAGTAAAGTGTCACAGCTACAGAGAAAGTGCAGTGCAGGTAGATAATAAGATGCAAGTTCACAACAAGATAGCTTGTGAGGTCAGAGTCCATCTCATCGTATAAGGAAACCGTTCAATAATCTTATCACAGTGGGATGGAAGCTGTCCTGAAGTGTAGTGGTACGTGCCCTCAGGCTCCTGTATCTTCTACCTGATGGGAGAGGAGAGAAGAGAGAATGACCCAGGTGGGTGGGGTCTTTGATTATGTTGGCTGCTTCACCAAGGCAGTGAGAGGTAAAGACAGAGTCCAAGGAGAGGAGGCTGGTTTCTGTGACACGCTGGGCTGTGTCCACAACTCTCTGCAGTTTCTTGCGGTCCTGGGCAAAGCAGTTGCCGTACCAAGCCGTGATGCATCCAGATAGGATGCTTTCTATTGTGCAATGATAAAAGTTGGTGAGTGAGTAGAGAGTATTCATCATGCTTCTGATTTGTGTCTTGTAGATGGTGGAAAAGCTCTTCATCTTCATCTTCATCCTGAAGCACTAACTCTGATCCTCTTTCCACAGACGCTGCTAAACCTGCTGAGCGTTTCCAGCGTTTTCTGTTTTTGTTTCAAATTTGCAGTATCTGTGGTATTTTAATTTTCAGTTCAAAAACCAAGAAACATTGGAGGGGGAGATAAAGAGAAATGTTTTCATCCAGATAAGATTACTGTACTCACTGCCTGAAGAGGCAGATGCTGAGACCAACATCATGCCTAAGGTATAATCTTCAAGGTTGTAGAACAAGAGCCAGCATATGGAATTGGGACAGATAGCACTTGATGGACCAGGATGGAGGTGCAAAAGACATTACACATACAAAAAAACAAGTCAGTGTGAATGTTATGATGAATTAGCAACACATCCTATGCAGCAAAGCAAAAGCTAATGATATACATGGAAATCACTGAGGGATGCAAATTAAATAAGTGATACAAAAAATAAACGAAGGATGTTAGTAAATGGATGTCAGGAGAGTAATGTCATGCCAAATTACATCCCACTTGCTTTGGCAGCAAAGTCAATGCAGAGAAGGAAGGTCACATCCCTACAGAAGGAACTAATAGAAATGTAGGAATCCCTGTTAACCTTCCCCGTCTCTGAACCAGGGGCACCGCACCCGGAGGTGACATTACTCCCTCCAAGATCATCTCAGGGTGAGGATAAGGCTGAGGCAGTGCTGATTTTCCGGACTACACTACCTCTCAGTCTTATCTCTAGACCGTCAGGGGAAATTTTAACAACTGCTTAGTCTGCAAACTTTCCACCTTGTGAAATCATTTTCTTTGGCTGCACTGCCAAGCACGTTCATTGCTCACCCATCAGAAAGATCTCTTATCCTCTCTTTTCAAAATCACATCCCCTACTAATATAGTAAGGTTTGCACAGTCCCAGACTGCTGATGATTACACATGCCCTGCAGGGTTTGTGCAGTCCCAGACTGCTGATGATTACACATGCCCTGCAGGGTTTGCGCAGTCCCAGACTGCTGATTATTACACATGCCCTGCAGGGTTTGCGCAGTCCCAGACTGCTAACTATTACACATACCTAAAATGGTTTGCACATTCCAATGCTGCTGCTTAGTACACGTACCGTATAAGACTTCCACAGACTAAGATCTGCTTATTGCATGTATCCTGTACAATTTACGCACTCTCATGCCATTGTTTATCACACATACCCTATATGATCTGCACAGTTCCTTGTTAAGATTTATGAATGACACCAAGCAACATGAAGGGGCATTAGGTAGGCGAACATAAACTTTGGTCAAAGAAACAGGGGGCGAACAAGGCAATGAGATGCAGGAAGGGAATTCCAGAGCTTTTTCAATTCACTGGGTATTGCTTTTTTAATTGCCCATCCCTAATTGCCCCTTGAGAGGTGAAGCATCTTCTTGGACCTCTCTAGTCTGTACAATACAGCTCTCATAATGGTAGCATTGTAAAACTGCTAGATTAGTGATTCAGATGATTGAATTAGAGACTTCAAGTTCAAATCCCACTGCAAAATGGGGAATGTAAATGAAGTCTGAGTTTCAAAGCTAGGATCAGTAAGAAGCTATCAGACGTGGTAATGAGAAATCTACTGACCGTACCTGGTCTGACCTGTATGTGACAAACATCCCTGGCAAAAGTCTGAAATGGCAGGGCAAGTCATACAGTTTGAGGGAATGGCTTCAAATGTCAACTGCATGAATTAATTTTTGTTTTAAAAGTTCCCATCAAGTATGATGGTCCAGGCAGCAAAACCAATGCTCCCCTAGTGCTGTTGGGGAGGGAATTCAATGACTTAGACCCAGCGACAATGAAAGAATGGCAATGCATTTCCAAGTCAGGATGATGTGTGAACCTGCAGGGTTTTGTTCATAGGCACTGACTGTCAATAACTTAGTGGTACATGTCTGATTTGCTCTCTCTAAGATGTTGAAAATAGAACAGTACAGGCCCTTCGACCCATAATGTTGTGCCGACATTTTATCCTGCTCAAAGATCTATTTAACCCTTCCATCCCACATAGCCCCCTCTTTTTCTATCATTCATGTGTCTATCTAAGTGCTTCTTAAATGTCCCTAATGTATCTGCCCCCACAACCTCTGCCGGCAGTGCGTTGCACACACCCACCACTCTCTGTGTCAAAAACATACCCCTGACATCCCCCTTATACCTTCCTCCAATCACCTTAAAATTATGTCCCCTTGTGTTAGCCATTGTCACCCTGGACAAAAGTCTCTGACTGTCTACTCGATCTATGTCTCCTGTCATCTTGTACACCTCTATCAAGTCACCTCTCATCCTCCTTCTCTCCAAAGAGAAAAGCCCTAGCTCACTCAGCCTATCCTCATAAGACATGCTCTCCAATCCAGGCAACATCCTGGTAAATCTCCTCTGCGCCCTCTCTAAAGCTTCCACATCCTTTCTATAATGAGGCGACCAGAACTGAACACAATACTATAGAGCTGCAACATCACCTCACGGCTCTTGAACTCAATACCCCGACTAATGAAGGCCAACACTCAGGAAAATTGTTGGTAATTCAAACTAACAACGAGAGGACTTTCTTAAATTAAAGAAAGCTTAAAGCAGAGAAGATAGCAGTCCGAATGCAGGCAATTGGTGTTAGTGCAAATGGGCAAAAAGGTCGGCATGGATGTGGTGGGCTGAAGGGCCAGGATTCTTACCATGGTATTAACCACAAACAGAGCCAGATGCCAGAACTTCCCACACCAAACAATGTTGTAACAGCACAGAGACATCCAACACAATCCTGAAACCCCTGTAGCACTAAAACAGCAATGATCATTCCTCAAAAAAAAGATCTGTGACAACATATTACGGTACAGATTATGGTTTGGGAGGTTGGTGTCTATTTAGATTACGGGGTAATCCTGCTGGTTATCATTGCAACATCAGCTTCAGCATCCCAATGTTTTTGCATTGATTTTGCTGTCTGAACCTTCATTCTTGATGGTGATTTTTTTTCACATTTAAAACTATTCCTTAAAATTGAGTGGCTTGCCCAAGCCATTTTAGAGTATTGCCATGGATTTTTGCAACAGATAGGTAAGATCAGTAGATTTCTCATCCAACAGCTTCCTACTGATCCTACCTTTTAAACTCCAGATTTCTTTTAAATTCATCATTTTACAGTGGGATTTGAAAAAGTCTCTGACTCATTCAACTGAATCGCTAATCTAGTAATTTAACAATGCTACCATTGTGTGAGTTGTAACTCTGACTGCTAGGATGGTTAGATTCTACCATTCTCTTGTCCAATTGTAATCTGATCGTTCTTTGCAATTTGGAAAGGAAAATCAGTGAAAAATAGTGGTCAATGTTAAGACCAAGAGGCTGGCCATACACAAACTGCAAACATAAGGTAACCAGATCTTTATAGGCCTGTGACCATCTATTCATGCATCTGGTATTGGTTTAGAGGTGCAGTGAAAAGATTTTTTTTGCGTGTTATCCAAGCAGATCACGCCATACATTGAGGTAGTAAAAAGAAAAACAGAATGCAGAATAGTGTTGCATTAACAGAAAAAGTGCAGTGCAGGTAGAAAAATAAAGTGCAAGGGCCTTGACGAGGTAGATTGGGAGACCAAGAATTCATCTTTAGTGTATGAGAGGTCCATTCAATTGTCTTATAACAATGGGATAGAAACTGTCCTTGAATCTGGTGGTATGTGCTTTCAAACTTTTCTATCTTCAGCCCCACAGGCAGGGGGAGAAGAGAGAATGACCGGAGTGGGAGGGGTCCTTTTTCGAGGCAGCAGGAAGTGTAAACGGAATCAGTGGAGGGGAGGCTGGTTTGCGTGATGGAATCTGCTGACAAATTGAACACATCATCACACTTTCTCTACAGCATGCACCCCTACTCCTGTCTGTGATGGGACAGTGGAAATTTTTACTGGCCTTACTCACATGTTAAAACTGGTGCTTGGAGGAACAGGCTCCACATTGTATAGCACTAACCCTCTGTAATCTCTTCCAACCCAATTTGTGCCCAACCCGTTTTTCTGGTTTTCTTCATTACACCATTGTGAGTTGTGCCTTGAACTACCCAACCCAAAGCATCAGTCTCCCTTCCTCAGCCTCTCCAACTCTCCCTCCTCCGACACCTCTGATCAAACTTCTGTCCATCTTTCTTAATAATTCTTCAGGTGTCTCTGTAAGAGTTTGTCTGAAAATGTTTAGAGTCAGAGTACTACAGCACAGAAAATGTTACCGTGAACCAATTCAGGTCATGTAATCGGGTTAAAGTCACTGTGGAAAAGTGATTTGATGTTGTTGCTGAGAAAAATTACTTACTTTAAAATTGCATTTCATAAAGTTCTCAAAATCAAGTGGATGAGAGCTCCTGAGATGCTAAGGTTAAGCAGTTTCTTGGAACATTTCTTAAGATGCCAGTGCAACAGCAAGTTTTGCATCAGTGTTTAGAAATAGATTGACAAAATACGTTTGGCGTCAATTAAATTTTTCATCCATTGCTGGTGTGGTCGGAAATACTGCCCTCTGAGGCTGAAGCTAACTTCCTAGAAATTAGTCAGTTATAGGCTCTGCTCTGAACACCATGACCGAGTTTCACAAGCAATTAAACTTCTTTGGGGTCTTATCATCTGAATTGATTGCAGATTTGCTTGCAGTCATGATATCCAATGTGTCTTTATCAAGATGCATCATATTGTCCCAGCAGGTTTATTAATTGTACACACAGGCGTCCAAGGCTTCTTCTCTTCAGACTGATGGGTAGGAGCTTGGTATATTCTTTCATCAACGTTTTGCAACTCAGACTGTTGCAAAGTTTGCAAGAATCACTTAGAAGTATTGATATTACAGGCAGAGATAAAAGACTGCAGATGCTGGAATCTGGAGCAACAAACAATCTGCTGGAGGAACTCAGTGAGTCGAGCAGCATCTGTGGGGGTGGGGGAAGGAATTGGACAATCCCACAGATGCTGCTTGACCCGCTGAGTTCCTCCAGCAGATTGTTTGTTGCATGATGTTACAGGCACTCTCTGTATTCATCGACTATCCTCTTCAAGTCATGGGTACTATAAAATCAAATTAAGTCAAAGGATCCAGACTTCTGGGTCATTGATCCGGAAACTTGAGTTCAAATCCCACCCCTGCATCTGATTTTAAAAACAATAGTAAATTAATGTTAAGTGAGAGTTAATTTGCACTGTTAATTAATAAAATAGTCTGAAGGAAAGCACTTTGCTATTAAATTTGAAAGATCCAAAGCATGTATCAGTAATGGTGACCATGGAACTATTGTTTTCTCTTATCCATTTAGTTCACCAGGAAATTTATCAGCAAGGGTAGGTGAGTCCAGACCCACCAATGTGGTTGAATTGCCTGCAAGGAACACTATTTGGGGCGATAAGGAAAGCACAATGAATGCAGGCCAGGTGGTGTTATAGACATTAATTAAAAAATACCATCCTGACAAGGTCATTCCTTCCAAATCCTGGAACTCCCCACCTGACTGTCAGAGGATTTTCCACAGATGGACCACAAGTAGTGACCCGCCACCATCTTCTCAAGGGCAAGTAGGGCTGGTCTATCAAAGTCTTGCTGAGTTGGGAGGGAGGAGTAGGAAGAGGGTGCAGAAGAACCTGGGCAAGCACTTCACTCCCATACCTTCACCGGCTTCCTGATGTCTTCACCTGGTGGTACAGATGAAGCCAGCAAGATCGTATTGTTATTAATGAGGCTCAGATGAAAATCTCCTGCCAGTCTCTGGTTCTGCTTACTCCAAGAAGTTAATTTGCCTCTGTGTGACTCTGGAGGCACAGCAGAAATAGTAAAGTATCAAGAGGATTCATTATATTTTTGTGGATTAAGCACTTCCACTAAGTATTATATGCATATGATTTTTAGGTCCAAATTTGGATGCATCTCTATTATTATCCTTAAGTGCTCCCTGGGGCGGAAACAAAGGATTGCAGTGCCGGTGTGTGGCATTTGCTAAAGATGCTGCAGTAACTTCTGAGGTTTAGTAATCTGATAGGTGAGGCAATTATATTCTGCAAATAGACTCTCTCTCCTCTCAGCCTATATCCTTAGCTTCTTCAAATACGTAACCTGAGTTTTACGGGCCCATGTTGTGACAGTGACTAAAGTAAATCCTACATTGTAAAGTGCTTTGAAATATTCTCAGCTGTATAGATGCAATCCATCTCTTTATAGCCAATGAAGTGGAGTCACATTGTGCAGAGCGAGGTCACATAAATATTAATCTGTGTTGGTGAGGCTGGCTGAGAGTTGGATTTGGACCAAGGCTCTAAGTGATCTTCATGGAATGTTACATTCATTCAATGAGGGCAAGCAGAATGTCAGTTTAATATTCCATCTAAAAAAGTTGCACCTCCAATAGTGTAGCACTCCCTCAGCTCCCCCACCCTGAGATGCCAACCCAAGTAATGTATGCAAGTCTCTTCGAGCCATAGAGTCACACAGCACAGAAAAAGGCCCTTCAGCCCAACTGGTCTATGTCCACCAAGATTTCCATTCAAACTAGTCCCATTTGCCTGTGTTTGGCCCATATCCCTCTAAACCTTCCCTATCCATGTACCTGTCCAAATGTCTTTTTTATATTGTAATTGTACCTGCCTCTACCACCTCCTCTGGCAGCTTGTTCCGTATATCCACCACCCACTGGATGAAAAAGTTGCCCCTCAGGTTCATATTAAATCTGTCCCCTCTCACCTTAAACCCAAGTCCTCTAGTTCTCGATTCCGCAGCCCTGGGGAAAAAGGCTGTGTGCACTCACCCTATCTATGCCCCTCATGATTTTATACACTTCTATAAAATCACCCCTTATTCTCCAACCCTCCAGTGAATAAAGTCCCAGCCTGTTCAACCTCTCTCCATAACTCAGTCCCTCGAGTCCTGGCAACATGCTTGTAAATCTCCTCCAGCTTAATGACATCCTTCCTATAGCAGGGTGACCAAAACTGAACACAATATTCCCAATGCAGCCTCACCAATGCCTTGTACAACTTGAGTGGGATTTGAACCTGAATCTGTCTCAGTTAAAGGTGACAGTGCTGCACAGTAAGCAGTAGAAAGGATGTCACAGTGAGAGCCTTGCAATGATAGGAGCCCCCCCATAATCCAAAGACTAGCAGAAATCTCCACCAATGGTTAATTCCAGGAGAGTTGCGTCAGAGGAGGGAAGGATGGATAAAACAGAGCAGTAATTAGAAAAATTACAGCAACATTAAGTTGAGGAAGAGACTGAAGTCCCTTTTATAAAATAACTGTCATTCTGTGTTACCCGGTGCCACTGAAATTCTTGTCTTCCCCAGCATCTTTCCCTTTGTATTTCTCTCTATAAACAAGTCTGGCAGCAGCCAGAATAAATCACCTAAATTGATGGTCTTTTGCTAAATCATCTGATAAAAGGTAGAGAGCAAACAACTTATTGAATTATTGCAGTTCAGCCCAGCCTGGGGGTCATTTCAGAAAACCACCTGTGATGTATGATATTTTCCAGTGAACTTGTGCAGTCTTAAGATTGCAGATACGGGTCCTTAGCGCATGGGATTATCAAATTATATGGTTATTCAGCACAGTAGCATAATGTTTGATCCACTCAGAATTTCTCTCATGCTCCCTGTATCAATCTAGCCCTCTAATCCTATGTTGTCTCAGCCAGCTTCCTTTCAATGTCTAATCTATTTGACCCAACTTCTCCCTGCAGTAATGAGTTACACATTCTCGCCAGCGCACAAGCAAAGGAAGTTCTTCTGAAGCCCCTGTTTGATTTCTTTATTAACTGCCTCTACTTCTGTTCGTTCATTGTGAAGATGTACTTTCTCCATCCACCATCAATATCTTGTATAATGTTATGTTGACCCTCAGCCTTCCCTGAGGCAAAGCTTCTGCCATCTGAGCAGCTTAGTGGTGTAGAAGTTCAGCTTCAGTCACTCACTCTCCCCTGTGACTGACCTCTTCCTGATATTCAGCTCCAATGATACTGCACTGAGCTCTCTGTTTACTGTTCTTGCTTCAGTTTAAGACTAATAGCTACTCTGAGAGTTCACTCCTGTGTGAGACTCACTTACCTTGAACTGTCCTCCTGGAGAGGAGGAGAGGAAACTGGGAGGTAAAAATTAGATGCCAACTCAACTGTTTTCACCAATGCAAAGGCCAGTAACCATGATTTGTATTTGCTTCCAGGTAGTATTCATTATAATGGGACTCTGTCATTTATCGGTTGCATTGAGACAAATACACATTGCCCTCTATCAATGCCACTGATGGAACATGTCGTTAATACCAGTCTCACTCAGGTGGAACTGGACACTATGATGAATGGTTTATTTGTTGTATCATATGATGCTACTGATGCATGGCGCAGAAGTAAAATTGTGCTTCATCTTGGCTTTTCATCTCCACAGGTGACTAAAATAAAACACAGTCGACTAGTCTTTCCTTAATAACCCTCCCTAGCTTTCAGAGCACTTTTACTTAGTTCCCCTGACTGGGAAGTGAATCACTCGTCACCAGTGATTTGCTTGGGAAGCCAGACAGTTCTCTTTTTGCCCTTCAATTATCTCCTCACCTCCCCCGCCCTATAGAGCGCTTGTGGCCAGATATGTTCCCAAGCCAAGGAAGTGGCAGTGATGTGGGAATGCTAGCATGCACTATTGGGGTGACAATCCGGAGACAGGAGTCCCATTAGATAGCCGAAGAATTTAAATTCAGTTAATTAAGGAATTAGATGGTAATTAAGGTGTGAAAGGATATAGAACAGTACAACACAGAACAGGGCCTTCGGCCCACAATGTTGTGCCGACATAGCTATTCCCTCCTACCGATGAAATGCCCATATCCCTCTATTTTCCTCTCATTCATGTGCCCATCCAAGCCCTTCTTAAAAGCCCCCAATGAATTTGCCTCCACCACCCTATCAGGCAACGCATTCCAGGCATCCACCACTCTCTCAGTAAAAAAAAACTTACCCCTCACATCTGTTCTGAACCTAACCCCTCTCACCTTAAATGCATGCCCGCTGGTATTGGATCGCTCAATAATGGGAAAAAGATATTGCTTGTCCATCCGATCTATGCCCCTCATAATTTTATACACTTCCAACCGATCACCCCTCAGCCTCCGCTGCTCCAGAGAAAAGAGCCCAAGTTTGCCCAGCCTCTCCTGATAGCATATGCCCTCTAATCCAGGGAGCATCCTAGTAAACCTCCTCTGCACCCTCTCTAAAGCCTCGACATCCTTCCAATAGTGAGGTAACCAGAAATGCACGCAATACTCTAAATGTGGCCTAACCAGAGTTCTATAGCAGATATAGGATATAGATCAGTTGCAGATATGGGCAGAGAAATGGCAGGTGGAGTTTAATCTGGGAAGAATGAGGTGTTGCATTTTGGGAGGTCAAATGTAGGGGGAAAGTATACAGTAAATACAAGACCTTTAATGGCCTTGATGTACAGAGGGATCTTGGGGTCCAAGTCCATAGCTCCCTGGAAGTAGCAACACATGTAGATAGGCTGGTAAAGAAGGCATACGGCATGCTTGCCTTCATGGGTTGATGCATTGAGTATAAGAGTCAGGAAGTCACGTTGTTGTATAAAACTTCGGTTAGGCTGCATTTGAAGTATTGTGTGCAGTTCTGGTTGCCCCATTTCAGGAAGGATGCGGAGGCTTTGGAGAGGGTGCAAAAGAGGTTCACCAGGATGCTGCCTAGATGAGAGGGAATTAGCTATAAGGAGAGGTTGGACAAACCTGGAGACACAAGAGATTGCAAATGCTGGAATCTGGAGCATCAAACGATCTGCTGGAAGAAATCAGCGGGTCGAACAGCATCTGTGGGAGGAAAGGAATTGTTGACATTTAGGTTCGAAACCCTGCATCAGTTTCTACAAAACAATAGCCTAGCAGATTATCAGAGTTTTACTGTAGTCTGTTTGACTCTTGCTGTTTGAAATATAATGGCAAGCCTCATAGTTACTTGTACCAAACCATAAGGATTACAGGGATTCAAGAGACCAGCTCATAACCAGCTTCTTCAGGGCAACGGAGGTCTGGCCATCCAATGCTGTGCACATTTTACAACAGTACTAAAGAAAAATATTGCAAGCACTGGAAATCTGAAATAAGAACAAAACTGCTGGAAATGCTCAACAAGTCAGACGGTATCTGTAGCCAGTGAAATGGAGCCCAAGTCAATGACTTCTCACTTGAATTTTGAAAGAAAGTATGAGAGACAAGCAGATGTCCTGTCAGAGAGAAGAACCAGAACTTTTTTCAATGTGGCCTCCCCAGGAAGAGACAAGGAAGTGAATTAAGCACAGATACAGAAGCAGAATACTGTGGGCACTGAAAATTGATGAACAATCACTCTGTTTCTCTCTCTGCAGAAGCTACTGACTGTTTCCAACAGTTTCTGCTTTAATTTGAGATGTATGTGCAGGTATTTATTATATATGGAAGTAATGTTGTTTTGCAGTAAAAACTGGAGTTGGAATTTGGCTGCAATGTGAATTGTATTCTTAAAGTTACATTCTGAGGAATTTCACTCCAGTGCACTAATCAATTTGTTTCCTTTAATAATCTAAAAGCAGGCAATGCCTATATACTTCTTGTCAGTCAATCATAGTCAAATTTCTCACTGATGATCAACAGCTATATTTTCATGAAGCCCAAAATAAATTTTGATTTAAAACAGATATTTAAAACATTAGAAAATCCATACAAAATGATTTAAATCCACCTTGTGTCCCTGTAACCAATCATCTGGTTATTTGCAGCTGACTCCAATTCCCAGGAAAACGTGACCTACTTTTAATGCAGCAGCCTGGTCACTTCCAGCCATTTCCAACATTAATTTTGTTACTGGAGATCTCTGTGCTCAGCCTCAGGCTGATTTATTCCCTGTGTTGACCCTGGCTCTTTCCCTGCCCCAGTCTCAGACCAAAGCAAAGCTTTCCCCCAACTTCACCTCTGAGCCAGAAAACACTAAGCAGGAGGAGTTGAGATCCAGAATGCAAACCTTCTGCATTAGCAGAAGTAAAAGCAACTATTAAAAATAACTACAAGAGCATGAAGTGCCAATGCACCGAAAAATCAACTTTACTGACAACAGCCCAAAAAAGCAAGCACAGCACAAGCACAGCCTGAAATAGCAACGTCAGGAAGTATCCACAGTCTGCTATTAATTTGCTGGCTCTTAAAGGACTAGCTCAAGTCCAACCTCAAGACAATACAGACATCATGAGCTCTTCCAAACTCGTCTTTAGAATCTATCACAGATCTGATAACATGACCGGTCTTAAAAGTGGAGAAGATATTCCAACATGAATCGTTTAAGGTGAACTTCTCCCTGGTCTGTCGGTTCTCAGATGAGGTGATCTTGACTGTTCTCAGTCAAGGTCTCGAAGAACAGAAGCTCACCACACTAAAACTGGTCTTTAATTGGCATCACACTGTTAGTTTCACTCAAGATAATAACATGGGGTGACGGAATACAAGAAGAAAACATTGCAAAAGACTCTTCTGAGAAGCTATAAAACAATTAAACCAAGAAATCAGCTATGCTTGTTAGCAAACAAGGATTTTAGTACCACATTAATTATAGCTCTTTTCAAAGATGCTCGCTCTTAAAATGATGTTCACAGAAACACAAAAGTAGGCACTTTGCCATGCTAATGCAAAACCAGCCTTTTTGCCCTTGCATCTCCCTTTTGTTCTGTATGTTTGTGTTTCCAGTGTGTACCTGTATTTCCCTGAATAGATACACCAATCCTGCCTTTTCTATTCCCTGTGGCACTGAACTGTTTCATTGGTTGTCTAGCGTCTCAGGAGGGTCCAGAGGTTGTAAAAGACTTTGTATAAATACAAGTCTTCCTTTTTCTTTCAAAGCCTTCCATGTTCCTACAGCTCCCTGCATAAAAAGAGGCCTCCTATCCTTCATAATCATCCTCTTAGATTTAAAAATATAAACATAAGAAGTAGGAGCAAGAGTAGGCTGTTCAGAGCCTACTCCACCCATCCCATACGATTATGGCTGATTATCCATCTCAATGCCATATTCTTGTGCTTTCCTCATACTCTCTGATGTCTTTTGTGTCTGGAAATCTAATTGTCTCCTTAAATATATTCAATGACTTGGACTCCATAGTGAATTTTGCAGGTTCACCACCTCTGAGTGAAGAAATATCTCCTCAGCTCAGTTTTAAAGATATTGCCCAGTATCCTAAAACGGTGACTTGTAGATCCCCCACCAAGAAAAAAAATGTTCCTCCCATCCAGTCTGCCGAGGCCTATTTCCCTCTCATTCTTGTAAACTCTAGCGAATGCAAGCCTAGTTGATCCAATCATGCTAAGGTCCTGCGATCCTCAGGAAGCAGTCTTGTGAATCTTCACTGCACTCTCTCTCTGGCAAGTACATCATTTCTTAGATAAGGAGGCCAAATCCACACACTATACTTTAGGTATGGTCTCAGCAAGGCCATATATAACTGTAGCAAGAGATGCCCTGCTCCTGTGCTCAAAACCTCGTGTAATGAAGGTGAACATACCATTTACCTTTTTAACTGCTTGCTACACCCACACGTTTCCTTCCAGTGACTTGTGTACAACGTCACCCTGGTCCTTCTGCATCTCAACGTTTCCCGATCTTTCACCATTTAAATAATACTCAACCTCTCTGATTTCCCTACCAAAGAGGACCACTTCATATTTCGCCATGTTACGCTGCATCTGACAGTCACTCCTTGTCACTGACTGGCTAACCAAAGGAAGCAGTCTTGAATTTGCTAGAAATACTCAGCAGGTCAAGCAGCAACTACAGAGAGAGAAACAGGTCAGTGCTTTAACTTGATGACCCTTGATCAGAACTGGGAAAGGACTGACGCAGGATCAGCTTACAACTTTTGCCTACGCTGGTGCTATTTGACTTGCTAAGTTCTTCCAGTGTTCTGTTTTTCATTCAAGATATCACGGACTCTGAAAATCTGAAATAAAATCAGAAATGCTCATTAGCTGAAGTCGTTGATCTCTGAGTTCACAAGGTTATAACATGCTCAGAAAAATAGTCTCTGTCTTTCACCTTATGAAAACACTGCCTGATCTAAAAGTGTCTCATTAACTTTCCTCTTAGTCTTTAGGAACTAGTTCCAGCATACAGGGTCTCATCCCTAAATGATTTTTCATCTCCCAACACCCTTTATTCTCTCAATATCCCTTTGTTGATCAATGCAAAATCATTTGACTCCATAGGCATTACCTTAACTAATCAGACAGTGCAGCACTAAAGAGCAAAGCTCTGCTCTCCTAATAATAGCAATGTGGGCAAAAGCATTTTTAATAAAATAGATTATAGCTTGAGATGCTGCCCTTGGGAGAATGACGATGGCAGTAATTCAGAGACCTATCACAAAGCCCTTCCTAATGTATAAATAATATTGCTAACACTGCATTTTAAGATGGAGGAGATGCATTAGCTCTTCATTCTGCAAAAAAAGTACATCTCCTCCACGGAAACTTGGAAATTTGGCAGTTCCAAATTTAATTTGCGTACTTAGTGAAAATGGCTTTTGCTTCAGATTACAACTGAAGACATCTGACGTTGTGTTAGTTCCCCTGCTCCAGAGTGTACCCACCTTGTGCTTTCACTCCAACTTTACAAGATCTCTTTGCACACAGTCTATTCACCAATGCCACTCCAATACTTTTCATCTCCCAGTTAAAACCCTTCATAAACTTAAACTCATTTAAAAAGTAAGGTTTGCACTTATAAATACCTTTCACAATATCCCAGTGATTATAGCCAATTAACGTAACAGTTTGCATTCAGAAAGCTCCTGCAAATAGTGATGTGATTATGATTAAACAGGTTGTTTTGGAGATGTTGAATGAGTGATACACAGAGACCTGGACACCAGCAACAATTGTTCCTTAAAGTAGCACTTTTCACACCCTTCTGAGAGTAGAGGGGGCCATGGCTTCACATCACATCTAAAGGACAGTGCCTCCAGTAGTGCAGCATCTCGTCAGTACTGCCTGGAGTGTTGGTGTACCCCAGTAACATACCGCTTCTGACCCTGAGGCTAGACAGCTACTCATTTGGACACAGCTGACCTAACTCTGTTGCTTTTTCTTAATTCCCCATTGTTCTGTTATATATAAACACAAAAACATAGAAACTAGAAGCAGGAGTAGACCATTCAGCCCATCAAGCCTGCTCTGCTATTCAGTATGATCATGCCTGGTCATCCATATTCAGTAGCCCAAACCCTGCCCTTTCTATCCATTCATTACCTCTTTAGCCATTAGTATTACATCCAATTCCTCCTTGAATATATTTAATGATTTTTGCCTCCACTGCCATCTTTGGTAGAGAACTTCACGGGCCCACCACTCTTCGGATGAAGACATCTCTCCTCATCTCTGTCCTAAGTGGTCTACCCCATATCCTTAAGCTGCAAACCCCTGGTTCTGGACTTCCCCACCATGCGGAGCATCTTCCCTCAGATTAAGAAGAACAAAAACTGCATGCCATACTTGAGGTGTAGTTTCACCAAGGCCCTGTACAGAAAGACATCCTACTCCTGCATTTGCTTCCTTTATGAAGGCCAACATAGCATTTCCTTCTTTAATCGTCTACCCCCCTGCATTCTAACTTTCATCAACTGGTGAACAAGGACACTCGGGTCTTGCCGCACCTTCCCCTTTCCTAATCTCTAGCTGTTCCTATAATAATCTGCCTTCCTGTTTATGCCACCAAAGTGAATAACCTCCTGGTTATCCACATTATACTGTGTCTGCCCCTCACACAACTGTCCGGCCTCTCTGCATCCTCCACATACCTTACGCTCCCACCCAGCTTTGTGTCATCAGCAAACTTGGAGATTTTACATCCACTTTCCCTCATCTTGATCAGTAACTTGTATTGTGAATGCTAGGTTCAAAAACTGAACCCTGCAATACCCCACTGGTCACTACCTGCCACTTGGAAAAGAACTTGTTTATCCCTATTCTTTGTTCCCTGTCTGTTGACTGATTGTCTGTGCATGCCTGCCTTACATAGAACAGTACAGCACAGTACAGGCCCTTCGGCCCACTATGTTGTGCCGACGTTTTATTCTGTTCTAAGATCTATCTAACCCTTCCCTCCCACATACCCCTCCGTTTCTCTATCATTCACGGGTCTATCTAAGAGTCTCTTAAATGTCTCTAATGTATCTGCCCCCACAACCTCTGCCAGCAGTACGTTCCACGCACCCACCACTCTTTGCGTAAAAGAACTTACCCCTGATATCCCCCTTATATTTTCCTCCAATCGCCTTAAAATTATGCCCCCTCTTGTTAGCCATTGTTGCCCTGGGAAAAAGTCTCTGACTGTCCACTCGATCTATGCCTCTTATCATCTTGTACACCTCTATCAAGTCACCTCTCATCCTCCTTCTCTCCAAAGAGAAAAGCCCGAGCTCACTCAACCTATCCTTACAAATATGCATAGATAAACATAGATACATTCATACAGACAATGACATTGTCTCTGTTTGGCCTATCTTTACGAAAAAAAACCTCCAGACCAGAAAAAACTGAGGGTCTAGTGAGAGTGACGAACTAAAGGTAATCAGTATTAGTGGAAATGGTGTCAGGGAAATTGATGGGATTGAAGACCAATAAATCCCTAGGGCATAATAGTTTACACCCTAGAGTACTTAAGGAAGTAGCAGTAGAAATTGTGGATGCACTGGTGTTCATTTGCTATCTTTGTTTATCTGCCTCTTAGATTAATGCCTTCGGATTGGAGAGTAGCTAATGTAACCCCGCTATTGGAAAAAAGGGAGTGGGAAAATGGCAAATTATAGCCCAGTTAGCCTAATATCATTAATGAGAAAATGCTAGAGTCCATTATTAAAATTGTAACGGCAAAGTATTTGGAAAACAGTGACAAGATCTGGCAAAGTCAATAAGAATTTACAAAATGGAGATTATGCTCAATAAATTTACTGGAAATTTTTAGAACGTACCTAATAGAGTGGATGTGGGAGAGCCAGTGGATGTGGTGTATTTGGACTTTCTGAAGGCTTTTGATTAGTTTGCGTGGAATTGGGAGTAATATTAATCCTGGGTTTACCGACACACAATGGCTGCCAGTCTGGCAATGCCCTGATGTTAAAATTCTCCTAGTTCTTCCCTTCTCTCTATGACCTTGAATGCTCCTTGTCGCTGTAACTTCTCCAACCCAACAATCCTCTGAGATCTCTGTGTCCCTCCAAATCCAACCTCACGATCATCCACATATTTCTGTCACTCTGCCGTTGACAGTTGTGCCTTCAACTGCCTAGCCTGGAGCTCTGGAATTCCCTCCCTGAACCTCTCCACCTCTTGCCCCTCCTTTCAGATGTTCCTTAAAACCCACGAGTTTACTCAAGCTTTGGGACAATTGTCCTAGGTTTTGTGGCTCAGTGCCAAATTATGTTTGATATCACTCAGTAAAGAACTTGAAACATGTTAAAGCACTACAGGGACTACGTATGTGTGAGCTTCTATTGTTTACAAAACATTTTAATAGATCTTTAAAGAAAACTCAAGCTTTTCCACCTGCAAAGAATATGGTTATGTATATTTGTGTGTGTGTGTGTGCGTGTGTGTGCGTGTGTGTGTGTGTGTGTGTGTGTGTGTGTGTGTGTGTGAGAGAGAGAGACAATATCATTGTCTGTATGAATGTATCTATGTTTATCTATGCATATTTGTCTGTATTAGCATTTTGAGTGTTGTGTATGTGCATGCCTGTATATGTCGGCATCTGTACTTAATCAGTGCTACTGCATGTGTCTTTCTGAGTTTGTGTGTGTGTATACATCTGTCTATATATATGTGCATCTGTATTTATTGGTGGATAGCTTGTGTGTCCTTGTGAGTGTGCATGTGTGTTTGTATGCATGTGCATCTGTATTTAGTACTATGAAATGTGTGTCTATCTTCCTGCATGTGTGTGCATCTGTATTTATCAGTGGGTTGTGTGTGTGTGTGTGTCTGTGTCTGTGTCTGTCTGTCTTCATATGTGTGCATCTGTATTTCTTAGTGTGTAGCTTGTGAATCTGTGTGAGTGTGCATGTGTGTCTGTACCTATGTGTATGTGCATCTGTATTTGTCAGTAGGTATTGTGTGTGTGTGTGTTCAGATTCAGATTAGTTTATTGTTATATACACCAGGCTACAATGAAATTCCTTGCTCACGGAGTAACAGTATACACGTCTCTGTCTGATGCATGTATGTACACATTCATATGTGATAGTAGGTAACATGTGTGTCTTCATGTATCTTTGTGTTTGTCTGTCTGTTGTGTGTAGTGTGTAAACGTGTGCAGTGGCTACCAGTATTGGGGATGTACTTTAATGTATATACAGGCAGGAATGGGGTCTTAAGTCACCTAGAGAACACAGCATCAAAACAGGTTCTTTGCCTCACAAAATCCATGCTGACCACCAAGTAGCCACTTGCACTAATCCCATTTACCAGCACTTGGCCCTCAGCCTTCCACGAGTTGGGGATTCAAGTTGCTCATCCTGATACTTCTTTGTTGTGAGAGTCTCTGTCCCCACCATCCCATTATGCAGTGCGTTCCAGGTTCCACCCACCTTCTGGGTGAAAATGTTTATGTGTGAAGCTCTCAACTGATGAAGTTACAGCACATGAGTTATGTAGAAGCAGTGTGGGAAAACAAAGCTGTTATTAAGAAAACAAATTATGTTTCTCTTCACACAGATGCGGCCTGACCTGCTGAGTATTTTCGGTGTTTTCTGTTTTTGTTTTAGATTTCCGTCACCTAGTTTTTTATGGTTTGCACTTTCATTTTTGTAGCAACTTTCCCAGCCGCTGTGCTTTTCAGCCAATGAATCGCGTCTGCAGTGCAGTCAGTATTGTAATGTGGGAAATGCAGCAGCCAGTGTGTGTACAGCAAGCTCCCACAAACACCAGTCATGACAATGGACAGTAAGCAGAAATCTATATAAATGCAGATGCTGGAAATCTGAAATAAAACCAGAAAGTACTGGAAACACTTAACGGGTCAGGCAGCATTAGCGGAAAGAGAAACAGTCAGCACTTCAGGTCAGACCCCCTATCTGATGTTATGTATTAGCTGAGGGATAAATACTAAGATAAGGTTTCTTTATTAGTCACATGTACATTGAAACACACAGTGAAATGCATCTTTGCGTAGAATGTTCTGGGGGCAGCCCGCAAGTGTCGCCACACTTCCGGCGCCAACATAGCATGCCCACAACTTCCTAACCTGTACGTCTTTGGAATGTGGGAGGAAACCGGAGCACCCGGAGGAAACCCATGCAGGCACGGGGAGAACGTACAAACTCCTTACAGACAGCGGTGGGAATTGAACCCGGGTCGCTGGCGCTGTAATAGCGTTATGCTAACCACTACACTACTGTGCCGCCTGGACATCATTGATAACTCTCCGTCTCTTTATTAAAATAGTGTGTTGGATCATTTCCATGCAGCTGAGGGCCCATGAGGAACCTTGGTTTAATACCTCTTTCAAAAGTCAACACAATGGATAGTGTAGCACACTTTCAGTCCTGCACTAGAATGTCAACTCATTCTGGGCTCAGGTTTCTGGACTAGAACCTGAACCCAAAATCTTCTGACTTAGTGACTGCTAGCACTGAAGAATGGTTGACAACATAAATTACTAGATCAGACTGCCTCCCCAACACCCGGCCTATGCTCTCTCTGTGTTAGGAGAATATCCTGCTGTGGAACATGAGTCCTAGCTACAAGCAGATGCAAGATTAGTTGTGAATGAAAGAAAATCAAAGCCAGGCCTTCAAATTAATCTGAATCCTGGTCTGTTCTCCTGCTGAGTGAAGCTTTAACAACAGGTGAATTGTGTGGAAGCGAGTTACACACCGAATGAAAGATAATTTGGCTAAGAATTAACCGACATCAGCTTTAATACAAAAAGACATAGATTGTTTTTTTTTGATTGTGCCATTCCTTTCATGGGTTAGGAAGTCCAAAGACTGGGCATTCTCACAGCAAGGTCTTCACGCTGTCCTTTTAGAGGCACAGAATAAGGCCATTCAGTTCATTGTATCTACACTAACTGAAAAAGCACTATCCAGTCTAATGTCACAGCTTTTTGTCCGTCACCCTGTAGACTTTTCATCTGGGTACAGAATCAGAATAAGATTTATTATCACTGACTTACATGATGTGAAATTTGTTGTTTTGCAGCAGCAGTACAGTGCAAAGAGATAAAATTACTATGAATTACAAAATAAATGAATAGTGCCAAAAAGTGGAATAATGAGGTAGTGTTTATGGGTTCATGGACCATTCAGAAACCTGATGGCTGAGGGGAAGAAGCTGTTCCTAAATCATTGAGTGCTGGTCTTCAGGCTCCTGTACCTCCTCCCCGATGATAGTAATGCGAGGAGGGCATGCCCAGGACGGTGAGGATCCTTAAAGATGGATGCCACCTTCTTGAGGCACCGCCTCTTGAAGATGTCCTCGATGATGGGGAGGGTTGTGCCCGCGATGGAGTTGGCTGAGTCTACAACCTCTGCAGCCTCTTGCGATCCTGCGCACTGGAGCCTCCATACCAGGCGGTGATGCAACCAGTCAGAATGTATGTTTCAAATTTGGTGAGTAAATCTGCCTTTTAGGCTGTGAGGTCCAGACCCCAACACTCTGGCTGAGAACATTTCTCTCCAACTTCTCTCAAATCCTCCACCAGTTACCCCAGGTCAGTGCCCCATGTTATTTGTGGGACAAATGGAGTTCTTCTATGCACTCTCTCTGAGTCCCTTTCTTTATCCCAGTTAGTCTGTTATCTTATGTTGTGTTCTCTTCCAGTATAGGTCAGTGTGGGTCACAGCAGTCTGTTTGCTCAACTGAGGGCATTCACTGTCTTCAGGGAGCAACGCACGAAACGCTGGAGGAACTCAGCGGATAAGGCAGCATCTATGGAGGAAACGGACAGTCGGCGTTTCGGGTCGAGACCC
This sequence comes from Pristis pectinata, assembly GCF_009764475.1. Taxonomy (NCBI): domain Eukaryota; kingdom Metazoa; phylum Chordata; class Chondrichthyes; order Rhinopristiformes; family Pristidae; genus Pristis; species Pristis pectinata. The sequence continues at coordinate 35,606,074 of NC_067421.1, forward strand.
TTTATCTGGACTGCCTTCATCTGGGTTGTCCAGTTCCCTCCGTAGATGCTGCCTGACCTGCTGAGTTCCTCCAGCATTTTTGTGTGTTGCTTCAGATTGCAGCATCTGCAGTCTTCGTGGACTTCAGGGCATGCACCCAGATGACACTTGCCAGCATGACTGTTAGACTAAGGATGTACACATCATGGTAAAAGGAGTTAAAATAAATCCTGTGGGTCACTGTGCTCATTAAGGTGGATCACACTCTCAAAATAAGGGGCCGGTCAGTTGGAACGGAGAGGAGAAGGAATTTCTTCACCCACAGGGTAGTGGATCTTGTTAAGGGCTATGTTAAGGGCTGTGGAGGCTCAGTCACTGGGTCTATTAAAGAGTGGTAAGTGAGGGAATGGAGGGATATGGGGTTATTGTAAACCAGTGTTATTGTAAATATGGGGTTTGGTACATGGATACGAAAGGCTTAGAGGGATATGGATTAAACACGGGCAAATGGGACTAGCTTAGATGGGCATCTTGGTCAGCATGGACGAGTTGGGCTGAAGGGCCTGTTTCCATGCTGTATGACTCCATGGCGAGTGCAGCAATGTGGTACTGAGGTAAAGGATCAACCGTCACAGCAGATATAGGGCAATCATGTGGTTCTACGACGAAAGGGACCACAGACATTCTTGTCTCGAGGGCAGGGAGTTGTCAGAGTAGGTCCACAATTAATGGCCTGAAGCACGTGGTTAGCATCATCTTGGTCAACAGTGGAGGGGGCTGAAAGGGCTGGCTGGCTTTCTTCTGCCATTTCTTATGTTTTTGTGCCTGTATAATACCATGGTGTTGATTTAGGGTCCACTCCTTCTTCTACTCTGATGGCCTTATGTGATATCACTTTCAACGATGCCAGTATGGATCAAATTAATATTCACTGAACCACCATGGCCTAGTCCACTGATTCCTCCAGTCTTGTCTTTCATTGTCAATGACTGCACCCAGGTGATAGTTAGTGCAGGCTCCAAGCAGCACAGTGATCACCTTGGGAAAATTCCCAGACTGTGGGCAGAGCTGTAAATTGTCTCACACTTCTTACCACTTTCCCAAGAAAGGTTGCAAAATGATTTGGACAGAATAGCTGAAAATATTAATGCTGAAACTGAGCTCGGTCTAACCTGTCAGAGCTGTGATGGTCTCACAGTGAGGGAGCTGTGCCTGTACATTTGAATAAAGCTTGGAGTGTCTGCAGGGTTGGCTGTGTAGTATTGTACATGCACGTGAACATAAGAAATGGCAGCCATCCAATTCTTTGAGCCCGCTATGCCATTGATCAAGATTATGCTTATCCAGTGCTTCAAACCATTAATTGTGGACTTGCTCAGACAACTCCCTTCCGTTGAATCAAACCTGCCTGTGGTTGCATTGACAGGACTGAATCGTGTCTCCAGGAGTTAAACATTAATCTCCTGGATACTTCCAGACTCAAACCTGGGAGATAAGTCACACACAGTGTGACAGGACGATAGTGGATGCTGGAGTGGGAGAACATTAAAAAGATTATGGAGACCTTTATCCTCAGATGCATCTGCTAAAGGTGCAATTTAGCAGTGTTTGTGTTATACTCCACTTCTGAAATTCAGTTCCGTTGAACTCAATGCATGCAGCTAACTACATTGTGTATTTAAAGTCAAAGTTGAGTTTATCGTCAGATGCACAAGTACGTGTATGCACAGGTGCAATGAAAAACTTGCTTGCAGCAGCATCACAGGCACATAGCATCAGATAAGCAGCATTCACAAGAAAACATAAATTAAACACATTTTTTACAAGAAATAACACAATTAGAACAAAAAAAAGGTCCATCTTAGTGCAAAGTGATCAAAGTGGTCAATAGGGTTGCTAAACTGTAGTGATTAGGGTTGTGCAGGTTAGTTCAATAACCAAATGGTTGAAAGGAAGTAGCTGTTCCTGAACCCGGTGGTGTGGGACTTCAGGCTTCTGCACCTCCTGCCCAGTGGTAGCTGTGAGAAGATGGCATGGCCCAGATGGTGGGGGTGATGGTGATGATGGATATTGCCTTGTTGAGGCAGCGCCTCCTGTAGATACTACTGATGGTGGTGAGGGATGTGCCCGTGATGTATTGGGGAGAGTCCACTACTCCCTGCTGCTTATTGTTTTCCTGCGCATTCGAATTGCTGTACCAGACCATAATGTAACCAATCAGGATACTTTCAACAGTACATCTATGGAAGTTTGTCCGAGTGTTTGGTGACAAGCTGAACCTCCTTAACCTTCTCAGAAAGTAAAGATGCTGGCACACTTTCCTTGTGATTGCATCTATGTGCTGGGCCCAGGCCAGGTCATCCAATATGTTAACGCCCAGGAATTTAAACTCTCATTTTTGTTTAATGCATTTAATTGCAGCAAAATTTGCAGTGTGTGAGTTTGTTCAAATGTTAAATGATAGGAGAAATAGGTAAAGGATACATTAGGGACATTTAAGAGACTCTTAGATAGACACATGAATGATAGAAAAATAGGGGGCTATGTGGGAGGGAAGGGTTAGATAGATCTTAGAGCAGGATAAAATATCGGCACAACATTGTGGGCCGAAGGACCTGTACTGTACTGTAGTGTTCTATGTTCTAGATGTCAAGTTTATTGTCATGTGCTCAAGTACGGTGAGATACAGGTACAATAAAAAACTTGCTTGATGAAGCCTAAATTTGTCTAGCCTTTTTTTTGTGAGGTAGTTTGCTTCATTTTGACTGCTTCTATTTGTTCTTCTTTCCCCTCAGATGTTGGTCTTCGGGAAGGGCCTGTCACCCCCGCCTCAACCCATCCGTCAGAGCTCGGTCAAACAGCTCAGGACATTGAGGAGCATCAAGCAAAGCAAGATCCCACAGAGCCTCCAAGTGATGACCGCCCTGAGCCCAGCCTCCTGGAGGCGGTCTTGCAGAAGAAAGATCTGCTGCGCCGGGAGTTTCTGCTCCTGCCTTCTGCCATTCCTGGCGGACTTACGATGCAGCCTCTCCCGCAGAGGCAGCAGCTTCCTTCTGCGAGGCAGGTGGAGGTGCTCCGCAAGCACCTGAGCACCAGAGGCATGTCGGCAGGAGTTCTTGGTACCGAGCCGGGAACCCCGCCTCCGTCGTCACCGAGGGTTCTCCCTCCAGACCCCACCCTTCGTTCCTCTCCCGCAGCCCCTCAGGTGGTGAAAGGGAGGCTGGGTAGCGGGGGAGATCTGTTGACCGTCGACGAGGGAGTTCACCGCACCGCGTTGGCAGGGCCAACATCACCGCCCAGTCCTGGTGATCGCCAGGCGACGAGGGAGCCATCTGCCCACCTTGCACCCTACACCATGGATCCAACCAATTTGATCAGCTCACAGCCCAGGCCCCAGACACACTCTGGCCCCAGCAAAGACGTCCCACCAGAAGGCTTGGACACCCCCTTTGCCGACCGACAGACAGCGCCCCTAGCCGCGGTTCATCCTGGGAAGATCTCCGAAGTGGGTGGGATGGAGATGACGACGCAAGGAGGCATAGACACAAGCACCACGACCATCGTAACAACAACTGTGACCACTTCCCTGCCAACCACAGGTAGAGTCAGCGATGGCCTGCATTTACATAGCACCTTTAATGTTGTAGAGCACCACTGGGGTGTAACTCAGGCAAAACATGCAGCTGCACAATCTATTACATGAGTTGGCCATCGGTTTAACTATAGAGGTAGATCTCAAAGAATCACAGGAGCAGAGAATTACTATGGCTTTGTACGAGACCACTCCACCCATCGAATATGTACAGGCTCTTCAGTCAACCCCATTCTTCCCCTAGACTAGTTGTATGAGAAAGAGGGTGTTTGGTGAAATTGAATGATCAAAGCATCACTCAGGTCCACTCCCATCATCAAAGGTTTATTGTTTTATACTGATAGGGAGCAAGCTGTTGGTTATCCCAAGAAAGTCCCTGGTTGAACAAAACAAATCAGACACCTATACATTCACTCACAGACCAATCAAGATGTAATCTGATACCAATATATTAATCCAATCAAGTTAATAATTAACAAAAAAAAAACAGACTGCTGGAGGAACTCAGTAGGTCAAGCAGCATCTGTGGAGGCAAGGGGATGGTCAACATTTTAGGTCAAGATCCTGTATCAGGACTTGATGTGGTCAATGTGAAGGCTGGTTGGGTGAAAGGTGAGGACCAAGGGAACTCTATCTCTGTGCTGTCTGGATGGAAGAGTCAAGAGCAGAAGTCCGGGAAATGGAGGAAATACAAGTGAGGGTTCCCTCAACCACAGTTGAGGGGAAACCACATTTCCTGAAAAAAGGAGGACATTTCAGATGCAGAGTCCTGCTCTATTTTTAGGTTTACTAAACTTGAGGTAGTGAAATTGTAAAATATAACAGTACAGGTGAATTGATTATTCTGTGGCTGGGTTAGAGTCAAAATGTCCTGCCCTTTCCTCCATGCTGACCGAGGTGGCAGAGTGAGGGCGGAACCTCAAGGCACACTGCTCAGACCTGCCCGGGTGCACCAACCTCTGGTGGATCTGAAGCCCAACCAGGCCACTGAAGACTCACTTAGCACAGTGGATCCAATCTCAGGTTGTGCTGGACACTCAGAGAGTCATAGAGTAATACAGCATGAAACCAGGCCCTTCAGCCCAACTCGTCCATGCCAACCATGGTGCCCACCAAACTAGTTCTATTTTCCCACGTTTTGCCCATATTCCCTCTAAACCCTTCCTATCCATGTACTTATCCAAATGTCTTTTAAATGTTGTTATTGTACCTGCCTCGACCACTTCCTCTGGCAGCTTGTTCCATATACCCACCACCCTCTGCATTGCCCCTCAAGTTCCTGTTAAATCTTTCCCCTCTCACCTTAAACCTATGCCCTTTAGTTTTTGATTCCCTTTCCCTGGAAAAAAGTCTCTGTGCATTAACCCTATCTATGCCCCTCATAATTTTATACAACTCTATAAGGTCACCCCTCAATCTCCTATGTTCCAATGGATAAAGTCCAAGCCTGCCCAACCTCTCCCAGTAACTCAGGCCCTCAAGTCCTGGCAGCATCCTCATAAATCTTCGCTATATTCATTCCAGTTTAATGATGTCTTTCCTATAACAGGGCGACCAAAATTGTGCACAAGCTCCAAGTGTGAACCGGTGTGATCATGGTCACCAGGGATGGGTTGTTGCCATGGTTACTAGGCCCCATTTCTTCATCAGTGGAGCCACTCTTTTCCATTACCCTGGATACCTGAGAGTTAACTGTGCATTATTATTGCAATAAATCAGGTATGACAACTTCAAACAATTTATTTTATTTTATCTGTGACCTAAAATATATGGGAGAAAAGCCAAATGTATTTTAAATCCAAGCAAGGTCTTATTCTAAATTGAAGTCCTAAAGGAAGGAGCGGCATCTTGTATTCCCATGCAGCAAATATGTCACTTCTTAAGGTAGTTGAAAAGCAAAAAAACTGCAGGTGCTGGAAATCTGAAATAAAAACAGAAAATTCAAAAGAAAACACTTGACTGGTCTGTGGAATGGGAAACAAAATTAACTTTTCAGGTCGATGACTTTTCATTTGAACGGGAAAGAGTTAGAAGTCTAGTGTGTTAATTAGAATGAAGGCGACAAGGTGGAGAAATCAACGGGAAAGATCTGTGATGCGGTTCTTCCTGCCCCTCCCCCTTCTCCACAACTTAATACTCTCTGCACAGATGCTGCCTGATCTACTGAGTATCTCCAACCTTCTGTTTTTATTATGGTAGTTGTTTGAACAATTATTGATACTGCCCTGATATATAATTGGGCCTACTTGTTACTGTTCTAGACTATAGCCTTTGTCATTCAGAGCAAATGACCCATGTGTTTCATTAAGCGCAATATTTAATACTGACTCTATATCCTGTTTGAACTGTATTAAGGTTGGATTTCACCTAGAATCTACGAGAGATACAACTCAGAAACAGGCCCTTTGGCCCAACGAGTCCATGCCAACGTCAAGCACCTATTTTTGCGCTAATCCTACCCTAACCCATTTTATCCTCTGCGACTCCATCAATTCCCCCCAGGTTCTACAACTCATCTACACACTCAGGGCCATTTACAATGCCTGATTAACATACCAAGCCTACTTAATTTTTTATTATGACAGCGCCAGCGACCAAGGTTCAATTCCAGCCACTGTCTGTAAGGAGTTGGTATGTTCTCCCCGTGTCTGCGTGGGTTTCCTCTGGGTGCTCTGGTTTCCTCCCACATTCCAAAGACATACGGGTTAGGAAGTTGTGGGCATGCTATGTTGGCACCGGAAGTGTGGCGACACTTGCGGGCTGCCCCCAGAACACTCGACGCAAAAGATGTACTTCACAGTGCATTTCAATGTACATTTGACTAATAAAGAGATCTTGTCTTATCTTTTCTTTATAACAAAGGCCATTTGGCCCATCAACTCTACGCCAACTCTCAGAACAATACCTTTTCACGACTTATTTCCCTGTAACCTATTTCTCTCTCACATGCCCATCAACAACCCCCCAATTCCTCTGCCACCCACCCACACTCAGGGTAACTTACAGCGGCCAATTAACCTGCCACCCAGCTCATCTCTGGGATGTGGGAGGAAGCTAGAGCACCCGGAGGAAACCCACATGCTCACAGGGAGAACGTGCAAACTCCACACGGAGAGCAGCGGAGGTCAGGATTGAACCTGGGTCTCTGGAGCCATAAGGCAGCAGCGCTACCGTTTGTGCTACTAACCGCTTGTTACTTAATGAGGGGATACTTTGGCTGTTAAGTCAAACTGTTAATGAACAAGGAAGGTGAAATATGGTTATTAAGGAACCTTCTAATTGCAGTTCCGTGCAGCATAACCTTCTCGGGCTCTGAAGGATATATCGACTCCACTGACTACCTTCCGCTGTCTGCCTATGGCTCCCTGCAGTGTACCTTTAACGTGACTGTCTTCATGGGATACGGCGTGGAACTCCAGGTAGGAGTGGCCAGCCCTTTTATTCCCCTGTTGTTATGCTGTTTGCATGCACACATTCATTGCCTTCCCTTTGTGTGTCTGCAGAAACATCTGATGTTCCCAAAACTTGGATAAGATTTGGATTTTCATTCTTTGTATTATAGATGGACAGAATTCCCATGGAGTTTGGGGTTTACCTTCAGAACAAACTTTCTTTATTCCAAGCTGATGCTAACAGGGGAGTGGCTCATCCTGGTTCCTGATCCAAAGTTTCCATTATTCTTATACTATTTCTTACCCACTTGTCCCCCCCTTTGTCTCTACCCCACATGCCCTGTGTATACATAGAGTGAGGTAAACCTTGTGAGCTGTCAAGCTTCAGCACCTCGTGTGCTACGTTAACCGCACGCAGTTCTGACTTTAACTTGTATGTAAAGTCACAGTCGTGGAGTAATACAGCACAGAGACAGGCCCTTCGGCCCAACTCGACAATGGTACGCTTCCGCCCTGGAGTTTATGGGACAACTGCTATGCTGGCAGCCAGGCATGGGTTTACTATAGTTCACTGTAGCCTACAACTTGGAGCCATACAGCACAAAACCAGGCCCAAATGGTCCATGCTGACCAAGATTCCTGTCCAAGCCAGTCCCATTTGTTGTTGGTTAGGTTATGGGCCAGTCCCAGTGGTTGGCCCATAACCTTCTGAACCTTTCTTACCGATGCACCTGTCCAACTGTCTTTTAAAAGTTGTTATTGTACTTGCCTCAACCACTTCCTCTGGCAGCTCATTCCACATACATAGCACACTTTGTGTTAAAAAAAAGTTGCCCTCAAGTTCCTTTTAAATCTTTCCCCTCCCACCTTAAACCTATGCCTTCTAGTTCTTGATTCCCCAACCCTAGGGAAAAGACTGAGTGCATTCACCCTATCTATGCCCCTCATGATTTTATACACCTCTATAGGATCACCTCTCAGTCTCCTACGTTCTAAGGAATAAAGTCCTAGCCTGTCCAACCTCTCCCTGTAACTCAGTCCTTCAAGTCCTGGAACATCCTTGTAAATCCTTTCTGCACTCTTTCCATTTTAGTAACATCTTTGCCATAGCAGGGTGACCAAAACTGAACACAATACTCCAAGTGCGGCCGCGCCAGCATCTTGTACAACTGCACCATGACCTCCCAACTTTTATACTCAATGTCCTGACTGATGAAGGCCAGCTTGCCAAAAGCCTTCTTCACCACTCTGTCTACCTGTGACTCCACTTTCAGGGAACCATGTACTTGAACCAGTTCCAGCTACACCTGTCTGGAGTCCTGTTATCTTCTCTGCTACAAAGCCATCATACTATTCCCTACCACAGCATCATGCATCCCCTCTGCATTAAACTGAGGCACCAAGATGAGGAAACTCAGTCTCCAGTCCTTCTAATACCTCAGTATTTCGCAAAGCATTTTACAGCCAATGAGTTACTCCTGAAGTGTAGCCACTCTTATGATGTGGGAAACAAGGCATCTAATTTGCACACAGCAACCTTTTACAAACACCAGTGTGATAAATGATGAGACCATCTGCCTACCTTGGTGGTCTTGATTGAGCGTGATGTTTTGGCCAGAATTCCCTGGCCTTAAAGCAAAACACTGAAAACAGTGGAGATCTGCAACAAAATAGCAAATGGTTGAAATACCCTACTGGTCAGGCAGCATCTTTGGAGAGAGAAACAGAGTTAACACTTCAGCTCAATGGCATTTCATCAGAACTGGGAAAAGTTAGAGCTGAAACAGGTGTTAAGTGCATGTGAGGAAGGGTGGTGAGAACAAAAGGGAAAGTCTGTGGTGGGATGGAGACCAGGAGAGATTGAATGACACGAGCTGTAGTGGTGACTGAGGGATAATCATTAGCTGGGACACTAACCTTGCCTTCCTGCCTTTAGAATTATGCCAGTTGGAGCCAGCAACAGGGGAGGGAGGTGCGGAGGTCCCTCCCATATCCTAAAATAAAGGTCGGTGAGTCCTTTACAAGCAGCTGAATGCACAACGGCTTCTAGAGTAAAATTTGTTAGTTTAGAGAGAAAATAGGAAGAAAAGTGAGAAGAAAAACAACAAAACTTTGCCAGTTGAGCACCAGAGATCAGACTGTCCCTAGTATGATTGTAAGGTGGTCTGACAATACTAAATTGTAACATTCTCCTGCCTGATTCCTGTATTCTCTCTGCTCTAAGCCCATTTACACAAGAAGATGGATTTATTTGTTCTCAGAGAGTGCTGGTTGAGTGGTTTGTCAGTTTCACTGTTTAGTTTTAAACAGTCTGGGATTAGTTTTCATAAATCAAGATTATCTTGTCGACTTTCATCTGTATCTCAATTAGTGAAAATGCTCTTTACTCTTTTCTGTGAAAAACAAGTTTGTGATGTCCCTCAGCATGTTTTTCCCTTCCTTTATTTCCCCTCTGCAAGCTTAAAGGAGAAGTTTTGTGATGTGTTATCGACAATGTGAGTAAACTGATCACAGCCTGTAGTCTGCCGCTGTTGGTCAGACGGAGGGTATTGGTATTGGTTTATTATTGTCACTTGCACCAAGGTATAGTGAAAAGCTTGTCTTACAAACCGATCGTACAGGTCAATTCATTACACAGTGCAGTTACATTGGGTTAAGACAGAGTGCATTGATGTAGTACAGGTAAAAACAATAACAGTACAGAATAAAGTGTCACAGCTACAGAGAAAGTGCAGTGCAATAAGGTGCAAGGTCACAACAAGGTAGATCGTGAAGTCAGAGTAGGAAAAGATATATTTCGCAAACAAACCCCATACTTATGAGAAGCAAATGCAGGCTGGGTGATTTTACAAAGAACTTCAACATGTTTGAGGGAATAATTTTGTAACATACTCTATGGGAGCAGATCATTCAGTTGAGTCTTGCATGTCGGTGTTTATAAAAACATAGACAAAGAAAAATAACAACATTTGGCCTTTCGAAGGGATCCACCATTTGATATGATCATGGCTGATCTTCCATCAGTTTCCTGGCCATGTCCATGATCAGGGCCAGTTTCCACCTCTCATTCAACATCACCAGAAGATATTGTTCGGTCATCGCTACTCTGCTGCTTGTAGGAGCTTGCTGTGCACTAATTGGTTGTTGTACTTTTTTATTATGACGCTAGCTAGTCATCAAGAAGAACCTCAATGGCTGTAAATGCTGCAGGGCAGTCTGAAAGAAACGAGGAAGATGCTATAAGAATGCAACTGTTCCTCTTTTCCTTTCTCTCTTCCTCCTTTATTCCTCCATCTCTTTCTCCCTCCTTTCTGTCCTCACTCCCTCCTTGCCTACCCTCATCCTCCCTCATCTGGCTGCAGCAAGGAAATGTTTCTTCTTCATTGCATAGCTGCACCTTCTCTCAATGCCTTCTTTTCCATCTGATCCGTCGTCTAATGGGATTTGGAACTAAATGGTTGGTCATGGTGAATGTGAACAGCACAGCCTGCCATGCTGTTCAGATCCTCAGCTGCTGACAGTGGTGATGGCACCATCAGAAAGCAAGGGACCAGATATCTTGCTGCGCTCTGACCCATCTCATTACTAATTGGTTGGGGTCTTAAATTCTCACTTAAGGTTGATTTTCCTCCCTGCAGCTGCAACCAGTGCCTGGAATTGGAAAACATCTTCAAACACAACATCCAAATAAATAATAAAAATCCAAAAGCTAGGAACGCCAGATGCTGCAAGCCTGAAATAAAGACAAAAAATAGTGCAAGTATTCGGCAGTACAGGCAGCAGCTGTGGAGATGTGCTGCACTGATACTGCCTCATCTGCTGAGTATTTCCAGCATTTATTTTATGAAATAAAAATCTTGTTCCAAATTCAGAGAGTTAGATTTCTTCAAGATGCAGATGGTTCGTCACTTTAAGAGACAATGCAGTGTAAACGTTGGGAGAATATATGAAACGATATTGCACATGCTGTCAAGATGATGAATGGGAAGCAGTCGACTGCCCATCTACACTTGGAGCCATAGCAACAGAGGTAGATCTGTTTGTTAAAAGAGGAAAGGTTTTCCAGGGATCTCGGTGAGGTGAGGATGCTGTAAAATTGCAATATTTAATCTGTTTCAATTACAGTGCAATATATAGTTTAAAAAAAATTACCACCCACAACATCAGGGATTAAATGAATGATTTCTTCTGGTATTTTGATTCATTGCAGTTCAAGCTTGTAACCATAATTCCAACAGCACCCAGCATCAATAAAATAGTTACCTCCCTGCCCTTAATCCCTGTTGGACTTTATTACTGTATTTTATCAGAATATCACATTTGCAGAGCAGTAAGAAATAGGCATTTTGTCTATCAGAAATAACAAAGCAATGACCTAGTCACAATTAGGCAAACAGTATTCTTCAGAAGATGATTTAGTCAGTGTTGCATTGCATATCAGTAGTGCATTATTGATAGATTTACAACAACACAACTGAGTTTTGTAACCGGTATCATGACCAGCACCAGATAGTGGTTGAGGAGAACAGTATAAAGGCAGTTAAAGAAAAGTTAAGTCTTTTTAATTCACGCACGGAATGTGGATGTTACTGGCAAGCCTGATATTTATCTTCCATACCTAATTACTTCTTGTGCTTAATGGCTTGCTAAGCCGTTTCAGATGCTGGTTAAGACCCATCTATGTTGGGTGTCTGGAGTCACCAGTCAGCATGGCAAACTTCCTTGGAGAAGCTTAGTGAACCAGATGGGTTTTCACAACAAGCCAGTCGTTTTGAGGTCACCTCTACCGACAGTGACTGTCTATTCCAGATTTATTCAACTTCTTAGATTTTAATTCCCAGCTGTCATGGGGGGTTTCAAATTTGTGTCTGGATCAATAGTCCAGATGACTGGCTGCTATCCATAAGACAGAGGAGCAGAATCAGGCCATTTGGCCCATCGAGTCTGCTCCACCATTCGATCATGGCTGATTTATTTTTCCCTCTCAACCCCATTCTCCTGCCTTCTCCCTGTAACCTTTGACATCCTTACTAATCAAGAACCTATCAACCTCCGCTTTAAATATACCCAATGACTTGGCCTCCACAGCCATCTATGCAATGAATTCCACAGATTCACCACCATCTGGCTAAAGAAATTCCTCCTCATCTCTGTTCTAGAGGGACATCCTTCTATTCTGAGGCTGTGCCCTCTGGTCCTAGACTCTCCCACCACTGGAAACATCCTCTCCGCATCCACTCTATCCGAGCCTTTCAATATTCGGTAGGTTTCAATGAGATCCCCCCTCATCCTTCTAAACTCCAGTGAGTACAGGCCCAGAGACATCAAACACTCCTCATACATTAACCCTTTCATTCCCAGGATCATCCTCAAAAACCTCCTCTGGACCCTCTTTAATGCCAGCACATCCTTCCTCAGATATGGGGCCCAAAACTGCTCACAATACTCCAAATGTAGTCAGATCAATGCTTTATAAAGCCTCAATATTACATCCTTGCTTTTATATTCTAGTCCTCTCAAAATGAATGCTAACATTGCATTTGCCTTCCTTATTACCGACTCTACCTGCAAATTAACCTTTAGGGAATCCTGCACTAGGACTCCCAAGTCCCTTTGCACCTACAATTTCTGAACTCGCTCTCTGTTTAGAAAATAGTCTACACCTTTATTCCTTCTGCCAAAGTGCATGACCGTACACTTCCCTACGCTGTATTCCATCTGCCACTTCTTTGCCCATTCTCCCAACCTGTCCAAGTCCTGCTGCAGACTCCCTGCTTCCTCAACACTACCTGTCCCTCCACCTACCTTTGTATCATCTTCAAACGTGGCCACAAAGCCATCAATTCCGTCATCCAGATCATTAAGATATACCGTGAAAAGTAGTGGACCCAACACCGACCCCTGTGGAACACCACTAGTCACCGGCAACCAAACAGAGAAGGCCCCCTTTGCTTTCTGCCAGTCAGCCAATCATGCTAGTACGGTTCTTGTAATACCATGGGCTCCTATCTTGTTTAGCAGCCTCATGTGCGGCACCTTGTCAAAGGCCTTCCGAAAATCCAAGTAAACAACATCCGCTGACTCTCCTTTGTCCAACCTGCCTGTTGCTTCCTCAAAGAATTCCAACAGATTTGTCAGGCAAGATCTCCCCTTAAGGAAACCATGCTGACATCGGCCTATTTTATCACGAGCTTCCAAGTACCCCAGAACCTAATCCTTGCCCTGCCCTGCCCTCCCACATGCAGAAGAAAGGAATGAAAGGAGATGCTGCTGAGAAGAGACGGATTTCAGTGGGAGGAGACTGATACAGAGGATTAACTCCAACATGGACCAGTTGGGTTAAAAGGCTTGTTTCTAAATAGAGCAACAACCACGAGCAGCATCTGTGGGGGGAAATGAATTGTCGACTGTTTCTTGTGTCTCCTGTTTCCAGATAGTATGGTTTAAATCTCTTTGAAAGAACTATATTGTCAGCAGCAGTGTAAAATCTTTAATGGGCAACAAATAGAGGTCTGAATGTAATCTAAAATTACCTGAAGAGGAGAGAGAAAATAAGCAAATGCTAGAAATGTGCAAATTAAGTCTGGAATGGCTGATTGTCTGAAATTGTTGGATTCGGTATTGACCTTGGATGGCTG